>NC_063220.1:13539484-14978038 GCF_020740725.1 Corvus hawaiiensis
GGCGGCCCTGCCACCCAGCCTGCCGCCGGTGCCATCCCGGCAAAACACCTTTTGCCGAACAGCTCATTAAATATGCAATTATTTTCTCTCCTCTCCCCGTTTGCTTCTCTCTCCCTCAGCTCAAGTGGGCTGATTTAACACCAGCCGGGCCCTCCAGTGCGCGACTCCGCGGGGTACGCTCCGAGCGGTGTGGGGATGCCTCTCCGCCCCGGGGAACAGGAGCTAAGCCCCCGCTCCGGGTGCCTCGGCTCTTCCCGCGCCCAGCGGGCAGCGTTCGGACTCTTCCTCCCCGAGACGGTCGTGGGAAATGAAAATTCAAAGTGCGGTGAAGGTGTGCAGTTCGTAGCCGTGGGGGTGAGGGTGTGGACGCAGCCTCACACGTGTTACCAGTGCGGGCTCTACACGTGTTTACACCCCCTCGCACCCCGTGGCCCGTCTCCGGCTCCGCGTAGCGATGCGTTCGGCGAGCAGAACTGCGGAGGGGGCGCGGCGCGGTGGCCAAAGGGGCGAGCAGAGGCCGAGGTAAGGGCTGAGGACCGGAGCGTTGCCGGCAGAGGACTCCCGTCAGCGGGCAGCCCCCGGGCATCCCTTGCTCCCCCGCATCCGTCGCCCCTCTCTGTTATGATATCAAGCCGCCGGTTCTGGGAGGGCCCGCTTGGCTCGGCGCTGACGGCAGCTCCCTCGAGGGCTCTGCTCCGACGGCCACTTGCCTTTAGTGGGACGGGTGATGAGGTCACGGTGAGCGTCGATGACGTCATACCTTCTGCTGCCGCCTTCTCGTTGTGACCTGCACAACAGGACTGCGCACAATTCCCCTGGGGGCCTGGGTCCCCTTCCTCCAGCACTGGGGACGTTCCCCCAGAGAAACCAGGCCTGGGATGGGGACAGGTGGGGGAACAACCCCCCCGGGACAGGCTCAGTCCTGCCAGACAGATTGAGGGAAGATTTCGGACTCTGTTCCCCACCTGCCCTGGGCTCACGTGGACGGGGAGGATGAAGGGCCAGGCCCCTCGGTGCGCACGTCGAAAGTACCGCCCCTCATTGCGGAGGAGACACCCAGACCTGCGGTGCCAGCCCAGCCCGTCGGGGCGAATGGACCCTCCAGGTCCCCCGGGACAGCGGGGAGCCTGGCAGGAGGGGGGGGACAGGAGTGGTCGGACCGGGCGTCTCCGCTTTGGCCCGGAGGAGAGACCGGAGTTTAAGAAGGCTGAAAGGTGTCCGGGCCCGAGCGCCGTGGCGGAGGATGCTCACGGCCGTGGGGCTGAATGCAGCGTGCACGGCCCCACCGCTATGACGGCGCAGTGAGCCTTCCAAGCGGCCCCGGCCCTGCCCGGGCTGCCCCAGGGTGCCCGTCTCCTCGCTCGGGCACAGGAGCGGGGTCCGGTGTCCCCAGCGCCCCCCAGAGTGCCGCAGAGCCGAGAGAGCAAATACGGGCCTTGCCCAGGGGCCGAAAGCGGGGGAAGAGGGTGTGGGTGTGGGGTCGGCTGGCAGGCAAAATACTGATGCCCCCCCGGACCCACTGCCGTAGGTACGGGGACAGTGGGGGGCCAGGAGCGGCTGGGACGCGCCGTGCTGCCCGACAGCCTTTCCGCATGTCGCGATACAAGGGAGCGGTCGCGATATGGCTACGAATGTTTAGTGTTTACTGCGGGGGGTGGGCGGGAAGGACGGTGTGGGATGCTGAGGAAATGGGGAGAGCCCTGTGCCACCCCCGTCCCTCAGCCTGCCGGTCCCCCGTGTGCCCCAGGCGGGGGGCGGGAGGGCAGTGGCCCTGTACAGGGGCCTTTCTGGGGAGCGGAGGAGATAGGCTGCGATTCCTGCCCCAACCCCAGAATCGGGAAGGAAAAACCTTTCCTTTCAGCAGAGACTCATGCATCAAACTTCAATTTTCCGGACGATTGAATTAGTGATTTTTTTTCTCCTGAACTAAAATACACTTAAGTCTTTGGGATTAATTACCACGTTCTGGTCCCTCAGACTGTAGTATTAGTTATCGTTGCCATATTCGACATCAGCTCTGACACCTCATAAAATAAGGAACTGAATTTCACTGACTCAACCTGCTTCAACCCTGTTGGATAATTCAGAAGGGGGCTTTATTCTCCGTCTGGGAGCCTTGTGTGAAGTGAACAAGATCAGATATGGATCTTCTCCACCCCTCTCAGAAAAAAAAAAAAAGCTTAACTCCCCCCCGCAAACACTAAAGAGTGGCTTTTCCACGCAGACAACACCCCCCACTGCCTCCTCCCCTCCCGCTCCCTTCACACCTCCAAACGAAATCTAAGGCAGTGTCAAGTTTGGGGATGAAGGATGGGTATGGCAGGGGCGGGCGGATGGGGGGGTGGGGGCACACGCATGTCCGGCTCCTGCGTTTGGGAAATGGGGTTTCTGCCGGGGAGGGAACAGCGGTGGCCGAGGTGCGGGCTGGACCGAGACCCTCGGGAGTCGCCACGCCCGCGCTGCGCCTGCCCGCACCTGCCCGCACCCGGTGCCCGCGCCCGCCCCCGCCCCGACGCGGGGGACACGGGGCAGCGCAGTCCCCGACGGGGCGGGTGATGAGGGACCGCTGGGCCTCCAGCTCGCTCCCTCAAGGCGCTTCCACGTTCCCGCACACCCTTTTGCCAATTGCTAGTTTTCACCTCCGCGGGCTAGGACCCGGGGTGTTTAAGCAGATGGACGCCTTTATCTTTCCTGTCAGTAATCATTTGGGAAAGGCCTGTCTCTCCCCCTGCCCCATGCCCACCTTTTCACAGGGCGAACCGCGGTGAGCCGGTGCCCAGGGGACGGAGCACCGGGCTGGGGGCGAGAAGCTCCGAAACGCTGCGGCTTTGCCCGAGGTGGGGAAGGGGACGGGCTCTGCCCCCTGCTGTGAATCCGTGCAGGAAGTACTGGGGGCAGGTTGAAGGCCAGACAAGGAGACCGCTGCCCCAGGTGTCCCCGGCCAGTAAGTTCCAGCTGGGGGTCTCGGCCCACCTCCTTCCTTCTCCGGGACAGCGCTGGACACGAGGGGAGCGGCCGGCGGCCCCTGGGTCGGCGGGGCAGATCCGGAGATCCTTAGTTTGGGTTAAATCTGGGAATCTGGGGCGGGCAGGAGGGGTTCCATGCCGCGTCCTTGGCAGCAGTCCTCCGAATGGGCCGGGAAGGGCTGCGGCTGGGTCAGCCCAGAGGGCAGGATTCAGCGCTGTCAGCGCGTCCCTACTGCTGCTGCGGGGGGAAAAACCCAAACCAACCGACAAACAAAAAACAGTCCCACCCCCTCCCCCCGAAAAAAAAAAAGACAAACCAGAAAAAACCACAAACCACTGAAAAGAAAAAAAAGCAGTGTTGTATCTAAAATTCGAGGGAGAGCAAACCCCGAGCAATAGATCTACTCAGGTAGGTGATCCCAGGGAACGGCGCATTTCAAACTGGATGACAAACGAAGGGCACAAGGCAGAGCTTCAGTTTTAAGCTTAACAAAAACCAAACCAGCAGCTTTTGTTTGTCAATACGCAGATTAAACAGCCAAAACCCCAGTTACTTGGAAATGGGGGGCTAGCCAAATTAACAGGCTGCAAATCTTCAGGTGGAGGCTTTATTTACTAACCCACCCCAGCCACGTGTGGTAAAGTTCTGCGGGTGCAAGACTGCCCGGCATCTCTTCTCTTTGCGCTCAGAAGTCAATAGATCAGAAACCCAAATTAACTCCCAGCCTGTTTTCCATACACCCAGCCACTTTTGGTTTTTTTTTTTTTTTTTATTTCTTGGTTATAGTGAATTGTACTGTTTGCAGCCTCATTAAATCCATTCCAAGACAAAAGAATAAAAGACTGGGGGGAGGGAGGGGACAGGAGAGGAGGGGGAACAGGAGAGGGAACGGGGGAAAAAAACAGATAAAGAAAACAAATAAAGCCCTTTAACTAGATCTTCACATAAATGTCACAGTTTCTCAGCATTTACGATTTCCCTGTTTAGCATAAAAACACTTAAGGACAAGATTGAAGGCTTTCCGAGCGATCTGGACCGAAGTCAAAGCTATCATTCGGAGGTTAAAAAAAAAAAAAAAAGAAAAAAGAAAAAAGAGGGGATGGCGGAGTGGGGGCGGGAGGTGGCGGAAAACAAGTGCTCTTCCAAATAATACTAAAGAAAAGTGAATTTCATTGTAATTCATAGGCTTGTTCCAAATACCAAGAGAGAAAGAAAAAAGAATAGAAGCGCACAGATGCCCCGACGAAGGGAGAACAGCTCTGCTCCCATTGTTGTGGAGTTAAACAGTGCAAGGGAGGGTTAACCTAATCCATCAAATTGTCTGGAAATTGTGAAGAAAATTCAAAAACCATATGGTCTCCAAGCGCTCGCTTCTCTCTGCTGTGGAGGGGCACGCTTGTTTCAGCATGGCGAACCGCAGGAGGCTGTATATGCTCCATTGTCGCTTGTCACTTCAGAGAAGAGGGCTCATTTGTCCCCAGTTTTCATGCTTTACGCTAAAAATTACAACCCCATCCATTCTCAAAGAGGAGAAAGATTTATTTAGCCTCGGAGAAACTGGACCAAAAAAAAATCCAACCCACAAACCAACCCCGTCTTATCTGGACACTTCTCTGCCGACTCCACCACTGTACACCAGATTTGCCTTTCTCACATAAATTTTGCAAAGAATAGGGAGAAACACACGTTGCTCGACTCCAAAGGCAAGTCACGCTGCCAAGAGAAAACACATTCACCAGAGCTTTAATTTTGACTGAAAAAAATAAAGAAAAAAGAAATTAAAAAAAAAAAAAAAGAGGGGGGAGGAAATTAAAAGAAAAAGAATTAAAGGGAGGAAACGCAACATTTTCCATCCCCGTTTCCCCATGGCAGCTTTTGCCCAGAAGCGGGAGGCCTGGGCCGCCGGGAGGAGGGCAGCTCCCCCCGCAGCACACCCCGCTCCTTTTGTCCGTATCGCTGATAACTCCTTGCTCCCCCTCGGATTTGCTTTTTCTTTCTTTCTATTTTTTTTCTCTGCCCCTCTTTTTCCCCTCCAGTTTCGGGCGGGAAATGCCCTGCTGACGGCAGGAGCAGCGGAGCGGTCCCGGGGTCCCGGTGGTCCCGCTCGCCCCTCCACGCTCCTGCCGCCGCCGCGCATCCCCCGCGCCCGGGAAGCGCTGTCCGCACCTCCGGCCTTATCGATGCTCCGCGTTCTTCCTTTGCTAAACTCTGCCTGGCATTAGACTTAGGAAAAAAATTAAATAATAATATTGGTCTTACTTGTGTTCTCCTTTCCCGTCATTTTTTCTCGCAGGTACTGCTCTTAGAGTAACTTTAAATGCAAACGGGATGGGAGATTCCTGTGGGGGAAAAGTCTGGCGTAACCTCGGACCGGCGGGGTGTTTTTTCGGTCACAAATGAAGGACGTTAAAAAGTATATTAAAATGGTAAAGATTTTATTGTATCGGAAAAAAGAGCTATCTGTACAATTCTAAGAGACAGTAAATAAAACGACATTGTCCCTATCGGAACTTAAATAGCAGGCCTTTTAAAATTTGTACAATTCAAACAAAAACAGGTCTTAAATCTGTACATTTTTTTAAATTTATAGTGTAATATTTAAATGTATTGATTTTGGGATTTGTCCTTTTTTATTTCCATAGCATGCAAAAAATTCTAAAAAGAGTAAAAAATAATTCTAGGATTTTTTTTCTTTTTCTTTTTTTTTTGTTACCACCTTCATATCAAAAATACGAAAGGCAGCTTTTTAATAAAAGCACAACAATAGCAGAAAATGGTAAAAATAGCTTTTAATTGGTAAAATGAGGCAGAAATTGCATTGGAGACAAATCTCTATGCTCTAGGAAAAAAAGAAAGTATATATTTTTCAACTTGCATTATAACCCAGCCCCAAGTTCCCAAGATTGCGAAAGAAAAAAAATTATTTTAAAAGGAAAAAAAAATTAGTTCGTGCACATCTGAAACATGCAAGGAAAGGAAAGCGGCTAATTTTTTGCTGTTGCCGTTTTAAGCCTCACTTAAATCTTCTCTAAAGTGGTTTGTTTCGGAAGTCTTTGAAAACAACTGCTTTTCCAAACATCTGTTGGAAGCCAGGTTTATTCCAAGGTTACGCGTCTCCCTTATAGACAAAATAATCATCACTGATAGCTATTAAAAAAAAAAATCAAAACCTCAAAAAGAAGGGGGAAGGAAAAAATCCAATATATACGTTTAAATATTTATACAGAAGCCGTCCGTAATTGCACCGTTCCGAAGATGTGGCAGGCGGAGGGATATCGACTCTACCCTAAGTTAATCGGGGGGTGTGTGTGTGTGTCTATGGTGGGGTTCTATTGCTTATTGCTCCGACCGAGGGGAGCAGCCGCCCCGCCGCGCTGCCGGGGCCGGGATGGGGGGCTGAGGGTGCCGGTTTGGAGCTGTCGGGATGGGGGGGGAGGGACATGGTGGGGGACGCCGGCCGCCCCTCAGTCATCCACGTCGATCTCCACGTCCTCCTCCTCCTCCTCCTCCTCCTCCTCGCTGTCCCGGCGGCTGCGGGGCCGCTCCGTGGGGGGCGAGGCGGGGCGGGGCGGCGGCGGAGCGCCGGACTCCCGGGCGGCGGCGGGGGGCGGCGGCGGGGACCCGGGCCGTGCCTTGCCCCTTCCCTCGGCGCTGGGCTCCAGCTCGGCCAAGGCCACGATGTCCACGGCGGGGTTGGGGCCCAGCTTTTTGGCCGATTCCACGTCGGCCTTCATCTCCTCCAGGTCTCTCTTGAGCTTGGCGCGGCGGTTCTGGAACCAGGTAATGACCTGGGCGTTGGTGAGCCCCAGCTGCTGGGCGATCTGGTCCCGGTCCGCCGGCGACAGGTATTTTTGGTAGAGGAACCGCTTCTCCAGCTCGTAGATCTGGTGGTTGGTGAAGGCCGTCCGCGACTTCCGACGCTTCTTCGGCGTTTGCCGCTGACCGAAGATGGTCATCCCGTCCCGGCCTGCCGACGAGCCGCCAGATTGTCCCCGCTTTCCCGTGTCCACCCCGACCCGAGCCCCCGGACCCCACACCCCCTGCCCCGTCGGTATCTGGAGAGAGCAGGGCAGAGTCCCCGCTCCCGCACCCCGAGGGCCACGGGGGGAGGATGCTGCCGGGTACCGGCCTCCCAGGGACCCGCCATCCCGCCCCATGCGACACCCTGGGAGATGGCGGGGGACGAGGAGAGAAGGAAAACCAGGCCGTGGGGAGGAGCGGGGCACCCACCCGCTGGAGGATCCCCCCACTCTGCGAGCGGCTTACCTTCGGCCGCCTGCAGCACACTGACTTCCAGTCCCTTGAAGGTCTTGCTGGCCAGCTCTTCCAGGGCGCAGAGGGGCGAGGTCTGGGAGAGCAGCGCCCGGCCGGAGAGGGGCAGCCCGGCCGGAGGGTGCTTCTCGGCGGCGGAGAGGAGGTGGGCCGTTCCGCAGAGGGTGTAACTCCTCCGCACCGAGGGCTTGTTGAGGATGTCCTCGATGCTGAAGGGGGTGAGGGGCTTGTTGGAGTTGGCCGGCGGTGGGAGGTGATCCAAGGGGCTCCGCCGCCGTTCTTCCCCCGAGGAGGGCTTGGGTTCTTCTTTGGAAGTCATGGTGGGGCCGGGCTGCACGGGGCTGCCTTCCCCACCCGCAAAGGGGATGCGCTGCCGCGGGGAGAAGCCCCCGGCGGGACCGCGGGGTGACGGCGGCGAAGACAGCGAGCAAAAGTTGAAGCCCACCTCCAACTCCGGCGGAGGAGCCCCGGGTCCTCCCGGGGAGAGCCACGTCGGGCGGCGGGCCGGGCGGGCAGGGCGGCGGGCGGGCGCGGAGCGGAGCTGCCGTCGGTCCCTCGCCGAGAGGTGGTCCTGCCGTACCTCTTGTCCCAAGGTTTTGGGTCGGAGATTTCCCCCTCCTCTCTGTCTCCTCTCTCTCTCTCTCTCTCTCCCCCCCGTCTCTCCTCTTTCTTTCTCTTTCTGGCTGCTATTTTAAGAAACACCCCAAATCACAGCACTTTCCCTGCCCCCCCCACCCCAAGCGAATACCCACCCCAAAATAATTTTAAAAAATAATTAAAAAAAAAAAGAAAAAGAAAAAGCAGACTTCAGCGAGGGGAAGAGCAGCCCTCTCACCGAGACCTCGGACCAGGGGGAAAGAAACGAGAAGAGATGGGGTAATTGACTATTGCTAACAAGTTATTGTTGATTGGGAGGTAATCAATTATCTTCAATGACACTTTTCGCCCTCTCTCTCTCTCTCTTTCTCTCTCTCTCTCTCTCTGTCCAATGCAGGCTTTTGCAAGTTCGGAGACCCATTAATTAGGAGGCGGTATGGAGGTGGAGCCCAGTTGAATTATAATGCTGAATGCACTTGTCATATTCTGGCCCTGCTATTTGTTTGGACATATATATTTTTAAATTACATTACAAACCAGCCTTTATTGCATCAGGATAATACAGTATAGTGAAAAACAATAATAATCGAAAACAAAACAAACCGAAAAATATCCGGCTGTATCTTTTTTTTCTTCCCTCCGAGATTTTTTTAAAATTTTTTTCTTCTATTTCTCCCTCCTGCTAATTTCTGCTACCAGGTTATTCAAAATGTCTCTCTCCGGCTCTATCCAGAGTAGTTTGATTTTTTTTTTAATGAGGGGAAGAAGGGGAGGACCTGGTTCCAGGTAAGGCAGACCTTTCCTTTCCAATAAAATCCGAAGGTTTCCGCCGAATTTGTCGTGCTCCTCTTTCCCAGCGCCCTGTGTCGGAGCGGGCTGCGGGGGCCGGGGCGGGAGCAGGGCCCCCCCGCCCCCCGGTGTTGGGAGAGCCCACGGAGGGATTGCGTGGCGGGCTGCGGGCCGGGAGCGCTCCGGGGATGTCGGCGGCTTCTTGGCTCCGGTGGCGCCGGGTGGTCCTGACCGGGGGCAGCGCGGGGGGAAAAAGTCGGGGAGGGCCGGTTTCCAGCCCGAGTCCTTTTGCTGCGAGCCCAAGGGCGGCTCTGGAGAGGGGAAGGGGCGGCGGGGTTGCTGTGACCCCACTCTCGGGGAACCCGGCCCGGCCCGGGTCTCCGCAGGGCCAGACCCGCTCCTTAGTATTTCAACGCGTGTCACCATCCCGCTTGTCTCGCCCTTCCACAGGGACGGAGACAAAGCCCAGAGACGGGGTGAACAGCTTGGCCCCCACTGCGGGCGTGAGCACCTCACGGTCCCCGGGGAAACCCCGGCCAGGACGCGACCCGCGGGCCGAGCTGGGGCTGGACGGGACGGGCCGTGGCGGGAGGGGCGGTGGGGCAGGAAGAGAGGCCGAGGCTTGGATCCGGCCCCAACTTTCCCTCCTCACCTTGAGGGCCAGGAGGAGGACGGCTGGCAGCTCCCAGGCCGCTAGGTACCAAACAAGCACAAAAGAAGCAAATGGCTCCTCTCCTTAAAGCGCCCTCTTCCCATTTTTTATGGCTCTCTGGGAGTCTCTTTATGCAGTGACCTATTTTTAAAGGCCTATATTGGGTTATTCATCATATCAAATACTGCGAGGAGATGGGGGGGAGTTGGTCGGGGGGGAGCGAATTACACTGATTCTAAATCGCCCGGCTTCTTTGCTTTGCTAGGTGGATTATTTGCTTCGCTTTGCTTGGGTTTTATGAAGTGATTTAAACATATTTTAACCAATTAGACCCTTTCCTCCTCTCCCTTGTGTCCCCTCGCATTGTTTTCCAGCGTGGCGTTTTATGTCAGGATCCAGGTTTTATTGAGAACTCAGCCGGGGGTGCTGGTGTTATAATTACAGAAATAAGATTTTAAAAAAATAAAAAGGGGGGGAAAAAACGAAAGAAAAATAGCCTCGTTCCTGGGTGCGAGTTTGGGCGGGCTGGCGGGCGTATGGGATGCTCTGAGGCGCAGCCAGTTACCGGCTTCAGCCTTCCCCGCGGAGCGGAGTGCGGACACGGGTGCAGCTTGCTCCCCCATCTCGAGAACAGCCAGTTCCTCTCAGGGCACGGGCAAAAGTGCTTCAGACACAGCGACATCCTGCAAACGGTTGTGGGTCCCCTGTTGTCCCCTCAGCCTGCATCTCCCCTCTTTTCCTACGCGGGAGGACAGGGCTTTAAAAGCACCCTGCTATTTTTTCTTTTGGCTTCCTAACAGGGGCAGAACCCGGGGGAGGACGGACAGCAGCCTCAGTACAGACTCCCCGACACAGAGGGACCCTTCCTCGTTTGCCTCTGCCGCTGTCTGGCAGGGGATAGCCGGGTTCATGCTTTGCACGAGCAGCTCAGCCCGGTGGCTTCAGGCCTGTCGCCTGTCCTTGTTCCCAGCGTCCCTCCCCAGATAGCACCTCACTGAGAAAAGGGGTGGTTGAGAGGGAAGGGGGTAGACCCTGGCCGCCCTTCCCCGCGTTTCCCGGCTGTCGGTGGTTGTCCCGGCAGGCTCCCACCAACCCCTCTCTGCTGTGCTCTCGGCTGCCCGGTGGCGCCTTTGGTGGATTTGGGTTCGTTTGTCCTGCGCTTACTTTGCCTTTGCGACCGCTGCGTCTCCCTCCTCGCAAACGACTCCCTCTCTGTGCACCGGGGGTGGGCTAGGCTGCCCTCAACCCGGCTTAGGGGGACAGTTCTGCATCCCCCCTCCTCATCCTTCGGAATTTAATTATTTTAATTTTCTTTTTTGGCAGCCCGTTTGGCACCCAGCCCCGAATTAGGGACCCTCAGTGCCCCTCGCCGTGTCTCATTGCATCTCACTGTCCTCGGAGGGCCCCGGAGAGCAAGGGAGCCCCGGGGACAGACGGGGGCCTGCTCCAGCCACCGCCAAGGAACTTCGCATCCCGCCGGGCTCTTCTGCCTGTCCTACCGGCAGGCAGCTGCCAGTCGTATGTCCCAGCTTTGAGGTCGTTTGGGGAAGAATACCCTCATCCAATGCGCTCCAACACCCCCCCGCTTCTGCTTGCTACAGCCCCTCTGAGTGGGACCTGGAACTGACCTACTCCTGGTGCATGCGGAAGTTTGAGTCGGGTCCCCGGCCGCGAGGCGGGGGCAAGCAGGGCTGGGGGGAACGGCGGCCCTTGAATGTCCCCGGGGATGGATGAGGGGGTCCCCCGAAACCTTTGGGGATGTGTCGCTCCGGGTACCTGCCTTCCACTGTGGAAGAAAAGCAAGTAAAGCTGAGGCATTTCCTCCTCACAGAGGAGAAAACTGCCGCTGAACCGAGACTACGCGTGAGTGGGGACACACGCGAAAAAAAAATCTCTGGCTAGGAGAAGCGTCTTTGGAGGCCTCTCCCCTTGCTGTCTCCAGAACCGTATTTCGGGGTGTCGGCGTAGCTGCCCTCCCCGGAACAGCCCCGGGCCCGGCGGGCAGCAGCAGGACGCTCCCTGGGCTGCCCGGCTCTGGCTGTGTGCGGTCCTCTCCTGTCCAGGAAAATGTCACAGGAATATAATTAAAGCAGTCGGCATATATCATTGAAGTGTTGATCACCAAAGTAACTGCGTACAAATGACACCTCCTTTCCCGGCATAGCTGAGCCGTGCATGGCTCCCAGCTATGTCTGCCTAGTTTAAGTGGTCTAAACACGTTACCCCACTCCCTGTTAGCAGCGTGGAGAGGAGCAAAACTTCGTGCCCTCGAGCTGATAGCTAGTCCTGGCACAGCATCTCTCAAAGGCCGGGAGGGCGAGCCGGGAACCTAAGAAACAACTGTTATTTTTGTCTTCAAGCACCCCCCTAAGTTTGGGGCTGCGAGTGCCTAGGGGCGGAGGGACCCTGGTGGGACCCGCAGTGCAGGACGGAAGAGGGAGCCACGGCGGGGTCTGTGGTCCCTGTCCCAGTCCTCTCTTGGCAAAACGGCCGGTAAAAGGTACCTTCAGGTATCCCCTGATCCTGCCCCCGCCGGGCACTGCTCGGCGTTGCTCCCTTTGGTAAACAACCTCCCCGAGTTGGGCGCCCGTCGGCTCCCAGCTGTGATGGGGAGGCGGCGCCGGGGTACCGGGGAGCGCTGTGAGATTGGGGAGAAGCTCCCCAGCAGATCCCATTTCTCTAGCTCGTTATACAGCTATCGGCCGATCTTTCCTTCCCTCGCAACCACTTCCCTGCAGGGGAAGAAACTTCTCTGCACCAAAAATAAATCTGACCCGAGTGCTCGCACCCGGCCTGGGAGCCGGGGTCAGGGGCAGCGTGCCCGGCCCGGCCCGGCTGGGACACACCGGCCCCGCGAAGCCCCGAACTCTCCCCGGCAGAGAAAGATGGAGAAGTCGCCGTTTCCTCGGAGGGCTTCGGCACGGGAACGGGATCGGAACGGGGCCCACCGGGGACGAAACCCGCGGGCCCAGAAACTCGACCGGAAGCGGGATGCGAGGAGTAGCTCCCCTCGGGTGGACGGGCGGTGCGGTGCCCAGCTCCCCGACTTCTCGCTGGGATTTTCGTTTGCAAACCAACTCCCGGGGCGACTCAGCGCCGCCGAGACCGGCGGAGCTGCAGGGTCCGAGCACTTTCTGCCCACCCCCGGGGCCGATTTGTTTCCCCCCCCGTAAAGTCCCCGCATAGTGGAGCTGGCACGGCTCGCACCGCTCTCGCCGCTCCGCTGTGGGGCCAGGAGAGGGGGCAGCCTCAATTTGGGCGAGTCCCTGGCCCGGTGTAAGCGGGGATGCTCTCGGGCTGGTGTAAAGGAAATAGAGGAGACCGTCTCCCCCACAAGCCGTTTTAGAGCACAAATTGAAAGGAACGACCGGGGTGGATCAACACCTCCAACCACCTCAGCACGCTGAGTGGGATCCCAGGGAGCACTTCTCGTAGTGGAGGAGAAGCGCGGGGGTACCCACATCCTAAATGTCAGGAACCAGGGCGTTGTGTCCCAGCACGGCCAGGGACCCTCTCGACCCACCACTCCTAGTGGATTTTAGGGATTCCCTGGGGTTTGTTGGGGCTAGAGAACCAGTCTGAGCTGACGGCTCCCCAGCCAGACCCCCGGGTTTCCCCCGGGAACAGAGTCCTCCAGTAGCCGCTCCAGGGGTTTCCTTGAGAGAAGGGCCAATAGGAGCATCTGAACGTATTTAATCTCTTAACTTCCAGTATTTTATTTTCTAGTCCAAGAAATCCAGTAAGACTCAAGCTGCCTGGGAAGAACAGTTTGGACATGCCTGTCCCAGCTCCAGGCAAGGCGAGAACTTGAGTTTTATCAATTTATGGTTTTAAAACCCTCTAAATACTCTGATAAATGCCATCTGCAGAACGCCTCAGGAGGACAGGGAGGTGGGACGGAGCCGGTCGGGGGCATTTCAGGCCTCCTGGCTGTGTCAGGGTCTGTAGATGACAGAGATTTAGCAGCTCTCGGACCCTCCCTACACCGTCCCAGTCCCAGGAGAGGCAAGGCTGGGCTGTTGGACAAGCGGGGAAGACCCTTCAGAGGGAACCAGCGCACCCCCGGTCTGTCCAGAGCCTGTCTGTCACCTGGGTCACTTTCATTTTGGGACAGGGAGCAGCCACCGCCTTCTCTCCAGTCCCCCTCGGTTCCAGAGAAGACGCTGGAAGCGGGGAAGACGTGGTCCGTGGCCACGGAGCTAACCCTGGGACGGCGGGGCCGGACGCTGGGGAGGCGGGGGCAGACATCGCCCGGCCCGCGCAGCTCCGCCCGGAGGCGGCTGAAATCGCGCATAGCGCTGGGTTCCGCTGTCGCCTCTGAGCCTCCCGGGGCTGGTCTGGGGGCGCCAAGTCCTGAGGTGATGCCCACCTTACCCCGGCCCCGGGTATCCTTCACTTTCCCCGGGAGAGAAGCCGCGGAGGGTCTGCCCGCAAGACTCCTCCCTGCCGCGCAACTGCGCTCCGGACTCGGGGCTCCACAAAACTTTGCTTGGTTGGCTCGGGGGGGACAAACGACACAGCCACCCAGGACTGTGACAGCCGAGTCGCTCTGGCTCCTCCGAGACCTGTAATATCTCTGCCGCTCCCGGCACGCGTGAATAATTCACCAGGCTGCCAAATGCAAGTAACGTTTGTGGCAGCTATGAAGGAGCCGAGGAGGCGAGGGCTCATTTTTGGGGGGCAGGAGGAGGTGTGGGGAATCAATTGAAACTTAATAAAGGGACTGGGGGGGCGGGGGGAGAATGGCGGAAATAAGGCAGGCAACTTCTTCTAATAACAACTTGGTGTTAATAATTCAGGAGCAGTCATTGGATTATAGCGCAATATCCGAAGTACACGTTACCGGCACAGTGCGGGTGGATAATGTAATCGGAGCTCATTTTGCCTTCCAATAAATTACAACAGCAAAAGTTTCCTGTTAAAGCAGTTATTTGTATTTCTTTTTTGAAGGTGATTCCCCTTCCAACAACTGCAGTAAGAAAGTTAATTAAAAACTCATATTTTCATCCATTGGAAGAGCAGCAGCAAGATGCAAAGCCAGAGTTTGACTGTGATCTCTTCCAACTTTCAGTGCTGTGAGGCTGCTCATCCTTCTCACTTCTTTCTTTCAGTCTCCCTGTTTTTTCATCCCTCTTTTTTTTTCATCCTGCCCCATCTGTCCTTGCAGGAGCCCTCCAAGCTCAGAGAAGTGCTCCTGGAAAGAAAACTCTCCCTAAAATACATCTCTTCATGTTAGACTTGTCATGTTTGTTCCTCTTGTCCCTCTCAAGTCCTGTTTTGAAGGGGTAGCTGCTAGAGGTAGGGTCAAACAGTAGTTCACTTGTCTTTCAACTCACACATGAGATGAGTTTACAAGGCCTCAGATGACTCTTCTTTTTCTTCCAAACTGCAGCACCATTTAGCAGCAGACCCATCCCCCAGATCTAGGCAGAGTATTGCAGCTTTCCTCTTCTCCATTCCCCTGTTCCTCTCACCAAAGGTCAGGCTGTACTCTTGGCCTCTATCTCCAGCTGGGGTTCACAAGATGATTCTCAAACCTCTCCCAGCCTCTGCTGCTGGACACAGGATACACTGCACTGCTCTCCAGTGCCAAGTTGCTCTCTGCATCCTCAGACCTGCCTCATAAAGGAACATTTCCCCAACAGTTTGTCCATGGCCAGCAGACACCTCTGATGAGAAGCTTTACATGTATGTTTGTTTTATTGTGCTTTCTGTTTCAGGAACCTCAGACACATTCCTCAGATGGTCGTGTTTCAGGCAGGGCTCTTTCTATGGGTACTTTTAGCATCCTGTAATGGTGACTGGCATTTCCCATCCTCCATAATAGCTGCTGTCAGCTTACAGCGTTTCTGTACCGATCGCTGTCAGATCGGGCTGTCTCCCTGTCTCCAGTGCTGCATGGAGGTACGATGGGGAGAGAGAGAAAAGAGCTTCCTGGAGGAGGCTGGAGTGGAAAAAAACCTCTCCTGTTAGGCACTTTCCTGATTTCCACTCTTCAGATTCAGACTCTGAACTCTGAGGTTTAATATCACTACAAAAATCTCTCTTGTGATTCCACCTCTGAGCATTCTGGGGTCCTGTCCACACCCCTTATCTTTTGTTCAGTTTGTGACATCTCTTAGCACCAAATTCCCACATCTTCCTGCCTGGCACTCAGGACCCATTTTCAGCTGATGTATAATCCCTTGTCACTTGTGGAACTTTACAGCCTGGACTTTTTCTCTGGGCGCCGAGTAAAGCCTGTGTGGTAAACAGCCTCAAGATTTCGTCAATTTTTCTGCTTGAAATCTCCTTGGGGTCCGCTTAGCTCTGCTGTTTTTTACAGGTGTGGAAAGCGGGTCTTCACTAATGCAAAATATGCAGCAACACGTGGGTCTGGATTCTGCTTGCACGTGGAAAAACCAGTCAGGTTCACTGCATTTGCCTGCATTGGTGTTACAACTTCACAAGGACCTACTCCTCAGTAGGAGCTAAGGGGGTGAGCAAGGGCGGTTAAGGCTACAGACAGCAGAAATAACCTGGTCTGGGATGTGCAAAGGGGCTGGTTGGCTGTTGTGGGCATCCCTCACCCTCGGGAGAGGCTCAAAGTGGTGGGGCCTGAGGGGTCTGTGGCCGGGGAGCCGCCGCTAGAGGGAGAGCACCGAGGGCAGCGTGGGGTCCCATACTCCTCAGCCTGGAAGTGGGAAAGGGGCTTTCCTGGGGCTCACTGCCTCTCTAGAGATGGGAGAGCAGCCATGCAGGGGCTAGTTCCGTCTGCCCCAGAGCACAGGTTAACTTCCCAGAAGCAGCCCCTATCCCTCACTTTAAATCTTGGGATTTTCTTCTTGGAAAGCTGTGTACCTGCTTCTGCTGCTTTTTGCAGTCTCAGTGAAGCAGTGGGTGTTGAGAGTCTCCTGTGCCCTGTGAACCTATTGCCAAACTCCAGATGGACCTTTATTTACAGGGAAAGGAGTGTTTGTGAATCTTGGAGCACATGGACTTCAAGGACAGGAGAGAAAAATTATTTCAATTTCACAGTGCTAAATAAACACTTGTTGACTGGTAATACAATGTAAAAATTATAGAAGATATGATTTTTTGTTGAGATGTGTACAGATCCCTAAATGGTGACCTCATAACGTACAAGGAGTGTAGGCAGTGGGTAAGGAGGCGTGAAGTCCAGCAGAAGATCACCTGTGCCCCTCATGGCTGTGGGGCAGTTGCAATGTTGTGGGTGCACCAGGGCCTCTCTTCTCTTTGGTCTTTGTCCTTTTGCCCTGTACATGTGTGCAGTCTGCAAACTCACCAGCTCAGCCTAGCAGAGCTGGGCATGCTGTGCTGCAAGAACATGACCTTTTGCTCTGAAGATGGCAACAGCCTTGTGCTGGCAGCAGAACAGCATACCCAGTACAAATAGAATCATTCTGATAATAAATCACCATCCATAATAAGAAGACATCGTTAATAATAAGTCATCCAGGGGCCTCTTGAGACCAGAGTACAACTTACTGTAAAAATAGATAGGAAACATGGTGTGATCATTACAAGCAAGATAACAAATAAAAGAGAAAATGACTTTTATAGGCATTTAGCTCTTCGTTCCTTCCCCCAGCTTCCAGCCAGTTCTGTTATCAGTCAGGATGGCTATGATTTAAGTTTGGTGACAAACACAGACTGGATTTTTGCAGATGCAGAGTCCTAGGTTTACTGCACCTGTGAGCTGGCCAGATCACTACCTGCAAAGGAGCTGCCTGGCAAAAATCCCTCCTTTTTCTCCCTTCTGCTCACAGTGTGATCCCTTAGTTATCCTGATTTCTCCAAAGGTGATGGATGCAGGTTCCCTGGTTATGATATATAGAAGTCAGCTGAGGCCTTGCCCATAGATGTCAGTTCTTTCTGTATCCCCTCAGTTGGCAGGATTTGCTGCCCAGCTCCCGTGGCTTTGTTTTGGCTCAGCTGATGGGGTAACTTCAGAAACCAGAGGATACTGAGGGGCAAACACATGGCAAAATTTGAGCTTTTAAATGAATGAATGTGTGCATCGAGAACTCACCAGACCCAGGAATGTTTTCACACATAAACTGTCTGGCATCAAAAGACTCGTGAAAATTGCGCCATGCACAGAAGCGAAGGGAATCTCATACATTTGTTTAAGGACAAATTTGCAAGTTGACCTTGTACTGTTCTGTCAGCTGTAATCTGCTTGGGATATCAGTGCTGCTTCCTTACAGCAGAGGGGAAAGAGGCTAGGGCTGCTCAAATCTTTCTTGGTTTCTCCCCTTGTTTGCGTTTGCCAGGCAAACAATAGCAGATGTTATATAGTCAGTTCAGTTCGCTACCAGTCCCATTATGCTCTATTTATGTTTCACTTTATTGGCTTTTTTTTTTTATTTTCCTATTATTGTTTCACTCTGGGGGAGGCAGAGGATATAATATATTCATCTTTATTATACAAAATCTGTGTGAAGCATTTAATAAAATGCTGTTTCCACACAGCTAGGAATATTACTGTTAGCTGTTCTTAAGTTAATGCTCCTATTAAAAAATGTTTGATGGCTGCAGTGACTGGAACTTGTGTGGACAAAAAGCACACACACCACTAAATAAGGCACTCATAGCAATTCAGAGATTTCCTGATGCCTTGTGGAAAACTTCTGTTTAGCCAGATTTCTGCTTATTTAGCATATTTCCAGCATTGTTCTTCTCTAGTTTTATATTAGTTATATTTGAATGGAAAATAAGTTTTACCTTTTGTCCTCAAAACTTTCCCCTGAGATTGGAGGGGTCAAATCTGGCCCCCATTCCCAGGTCTCTTTCCCAAGCAAGAGTTTTGGCAGAGTTAGGGCAAAGGCAAATGGGGAAGGACACTGATAGGAACACAGTTATGGTTGTGTCAAGCGCAAGGTGCTTTCCTGTTCCGAAGCTGCTGATTCACACCCAAAAATACCTGCATGAGGTAAGCCAGGCTTATTCTGCTTTACAAGCTGGTGGTCAGGGGCAGAGGGTCTATGTTTGCTCATGCACATGGAGCAGGGCAGTTTTTGAGACCTCCATGTCACAGCACTTGGCTGTGCCAGGAATGGGGGTGGTTCTCCATGGAGCAGGAGCACAGGAGATAGTGTTGTTTCTGGGGGTACTCAGGGAGTCATGCAAAATAGTGATGAAAAGTCAATGTTACTGCATCAGGTGAGAAAAGAACCTGTTCCTGAGAAATAGAAAGCTATTCTCAGAAAGACCTTTCAGAAAGGTCTTTCTCTAATTGATAACTTTCCAGGAAAGACTCAGACATCCACACCCAAGACAATGCTGACTCAGAGAGTCTGGTTTTAGACCCAGAGCTCAGTCAAACACACAGTTTACCACCACGCTTGCACAGGCAGGGGTCTGACATGTAGATCTGGGTCTGTGAACCCTCTCAGAGTCAGATACTTTATCCCTTGGAAGAGCAACGAGGCAGTTCAGTGACGCGAGTGTTACGTGTTTGCAGGAGTGCTAATGGCAGTCGGCCCGGCACTGATCCATACAGTCACTGGATGCGAGAGGCTGAGGAAGGCCATACAGGATTTAACGAAATTCTGCCTAGCCCCATATCCTGACTCCATTGCTGGCTGACGATGGTCATCCTGAGAGAGCAAGATACCCAACAGTATTATATAATTATGTATATTATTATCATCATACAAACATTAGTAAATATATGTCATGCTTCCCAGGGATACTTTCCCAACCCTCAGCTGATTGTGGTTCAGAGAGTCCTGAGCCAGAAGTGATACCTTCATAGCCCCAGATAGATTGTTCTTCCATGGAACCATCTAACCACATGTTCTACTCATATAATCTTTTGGCATTCATGATATCCCGGGGCAAGGAGTTTCATGGCTGATCTACCAGCTATGCAGATAAGATCTTCCTTTTGTTTGTTATGAATCTGCCACCTGATAACTCCACATCCTCTTGCACTTGTTCAGGAAGAGGTGGCACACATTTAATCCCTGCTCACCCACTCCTCAGCCTGTCTGACAGCACAGAAGTTCCTTTGTAGAGCCTGTCAGCCTGCATGGAGATGGTGTGGGAGAGGTGAACCTCCTGTCATTCAGGACGGAGTACTCAACGGAGAAGAACAAGGAAAATCAAGATGCACCTCAGAGCGAGGATGACATTCATGGTGTGGTGGGCAGTGGGGCAGCCTGTGGTGTCCCTGGTTGAGCAAACACCCAAGGAAAGTGTTGGACCACCAGGATGAGTTGGAGGAAGTTTCTTGGCTGAGACACGGGGTTGTCTGATGTATGATGGAAGATGGCTGTCAATGTGAAGGGCTGGCTACTGGGACCACAGTGGAACAGAAACAGTGGGGCAGGGAGCTCATCCCAGTCAGCCAAAATCTCCAGCGTTTCCTGAGTAGTCAGGAAAAAGCAGACCAGGAGTTCGGGGCTCACACATCCTCTCTTGGAATGAACCTAAGCTGGGCATGACTGCACTGAACAGAGAGCATCCACTGGCAGCACCCAAGACAACACTGTTAAGACAAAAGACTGTCCCTCAGCCTGACCCCACCATAGGCTGCAATGCTCTGGGTTTGTTCCTTTGCCCACACAGGGTCTGGTGCCTTTGTGTACCCCACATTCCCAGGGCTGGGGGAGCTTTGCAGCTCTAAAATGAAATCCAAGGGACGTTTTGGCCCTGATATGAAATTACTATGCTTTGGGAGGTTATAACAGAAGTGTAAGGACAAGTGTACTCAGCCTTCACAAGGTTTTTCTCTAGACATGGCACTGTTGGATAGGGAGAGGAGCTGGGGAGGACATGCCTGCTGTCACAGCACTCATTTCATGACATTGCACTCTTCAGACAAGAGCATCTGAGAGACAGAAAGAGTTTGGTAAGCTTGAGAATGCGGAAATGTTTTACAGAAGCACCATCAACATCTGCTGAGAGGTACCTGGGAACGTGACTGTGAGAGAGAATGAGGAGGTGCAGGGGGGGAAGGAAAACAGGTCTTTAAAACAGGTTAAAGCCACCAGCCCTGTGGGGGTGATGTGAAAGGCTCAATGGCACTGTGGGGGACACAAACTCTGCCATGCTGAGGAGGAAGCCCCTGGGGAGACTTCCTGAGGCTTTTGCAATGTGATAGGAGTGAGGAAAGAGACAGATTTGCTTGGAATACTTCATTTTAATTGCAGAAGGCTGCCTGCCGTCTCCCCGCTGCCTTGCTGGGATGTGTTTCTGTCTCAATCATGTGCATGAGACTTTTGGACTGGTGAATGGTGCCACTGATGGGCAGGGACCAAAATATCTAAACAGAGGTTTAGACAGTCCTCTAGGACTTAAACTCTGACCACTGCCCTGCTGAGCAGACCCTTTGGGTCACCCAGTCTCACTGCTTCACTGGATTTTTGCAAGTTTTTAACATTTCACTCAAAATGGCACTTGGGGACAGTTCAACTTGCACGTGTGGGTTTGCTCATCTGAGATTTGTGGTGACAGAGATATCCTTGAAGGTGAGCAAATGTTAAGAACAAACCACACAGAGCAAGGGACAAGGATAAGCCACCCTTTTTTTCATTGGTTTAAGCATTCTCTTGTGATTTTGAACCTGCTTCCCAGTTTTTTTGGCTGCTTGGCATTGACTGCACAGAAACAGAGCGCGGGTTTCCTGCCAGGATCCAGAGTTCTAGTGATTTTCCCAAATCCCTCAGTCTCCAGAAGCCATTAAACAAAATCACTTTCTTTCCTGCAACCTCCCATTACAGTTCCTGATCTGATGATCTGCAGTGCTGTAACACACAGCTCCCAAGGCTGCATCCCAAGGGGACTTCCAAACCCCATCTGTCTTCTGAGCACCTCGCAAATGAACTGTGGGTTCAGCTGTATTTCAAGCACTCCTTGTCGATGAAGAATGAAGTATGAAGGGAGCAAATCTGCATGCTCTGGAGGCAAAAATGTGGTGCAGATGTTTTACCCCACAATGCAGGTCTGGAAGAGCTGGAAAAACCCATGTGCTTATCCAGCCCTTCATCCTGTGATGGTAATCGGTTGTACTGGGATTTGTGGGAAATACAGCACTTTTCCCAGCAAGTGATCTGCCATTGTTTTAGATGGTGAGGACCCTGAGACACAGAGAGGTGATGATACTGGTTTTCCTTTTGTGCTCTTTCCCCAGCTCTTGGTTATCTTGAAGGCTGTTATGCTGAAAACTTCTCATTGTAATCTCCCAGTTCAGTTTCCCATAACCAGCACTGGATAATCTTTCTCCATCACCTACCTCCTTATACCCCAGACCTTAAACTGCACCCCTGAAATAGTCCACCTGAGACAGCTCTATACTACTGTATTCCTTTCTATCAGTTCAAAACCTGCCCAGAAATGAGTGACGAATATCCCCTGTGGGGCCTGTGGTAGGAACTGCCTCAGCCCCATCCATGCTGGTCTCCTGGTGTGGGCTGTACTGGGGGAGGCCGTTTTCCCACTGCAGGGCTCATCCTTCCCCTGAACCCTGAGCTGTGCTGCTCTGGGCTCCCTCATGGAGCAGAGCCAGGTGGGATTTGCAGACCTACATGTCCAATCCCCTCTGGTAACTGAGTTCAGAGGAGGGATGTTGCCCTGGCTGTGGGGCCATGAAGAGCAGGAGTTGTGGCAGTGGGGGACTCTCCCCATCTCATGCAGAAACAACTCTGGGCTGTGGAGACAGATGAGGGTATTGGGCAGAGTGTCATGAGCAGGCAGAGCATTGCAGGCAGCCACTTACCATGGCATCACTGCATGGGAGCAGATCTCTCCCCATCCCATAAAACTTCTCTCCCCTCCCCAGGAAGGTTCTCTCCTTTTCCCTCCCTGTTGGAGGGTTGGGCCAATGTGCATTTGCTGAGCCCTGGCTGCTTGCTGTCTCTCCTACCATTTGCTCTGGGAACAGCCCACGGCACCAGCACCATGCTCTGCTGTCTGTCTCGACGTCTCTTTAATCCTGTTTCCCTGGTTTCGCATGGCAGCGGCCCATGTTTGCTTGTGCAAAGCCTTCCTCTGGATTGCTGGCAGCCGTGCTTCCAAACCCAGCTTGCTGTTTTCCCCAGAGTGGCGGGATTGATTGGCTCCAGCCGGAATGGGCATGGCTCTCCGCTGCTTGGACCGAAATGCAACCATCTGTTACACCTCTAGTTAAAAGTACATAAAGTTGAGCATTTGCGTGTAGACAATTCCACCCCTGATACGCTTTCCACCGCACATCCCTCTCACACTTTGGCAGGATCTTGCACCGCAATGGGCCCAGTACAGGCAAAACCAGCAAACCAGCACTTTAGCTCTGCTGGAGCCAAGCAGCATGGAGATGGTGGGGGCGTAAGTCAGACTTTCCTTCTTCTGCTGTAGCAGGCCAGCGTCAATTTTGCAGTGCGTTGTGCCCAGGGTTTACCCCTGGTCCTGCTACCTGCTCTGCACTGGGAAGCCCTGCCCAGACTGGCAGCCAGGCTGCCTAGTGCCTGCTGCACCACCAGTGCAGGTGGAAATGGCACTGCATTGGGTGTTCTCATCAAGGAAAGGAACTGAGGATAAACAGGCAGCAGACATGTGGGAAGATGGGACTAGCATATGAGAGAGCCCAGAGGGTGGGAGGCGAGCATGGCAGATGCATTGTCTGTATAGCCCTGCACCTGCACAGGCCTGGACAGCCCACCTGCCTGCTCCCTGCCCCGTGCTGCCAGCCTGGCCTTGTGCTGCCCATTCGCTGTCTACGTGGGCCTGCACAGCTTTGCCAGAAGGGGAAGGCAGGGAGCGGGGTGGGAACACTGCTGAGCTACTGCCTCCTCCCTGAAAATGCTGGGGACAACAGGACACTGCTATGGCTATAAGGAGATTTCCATGGCCTTAAAATAATTCTGGCTTCTCCAGTGTTGCTTTCCAGTTCCCTCCTTTTCACATCTTTGAGACTTCCCTTTCCTGAAAGCTACAGGGAGCTATTGCTGAGGCAGACAGCTGTTTGCCATGCTGCACTCCAGCAGCAGCTGCTTTACATCTGCACACCTTGCCTCCACCTTCTTGTCTGCATGATTTCCATGCCCACCAGCAAGTCCATGCTCAGAGATCCACAAAAGCATCTAGCAGACTCCTACTGAGGTCCTGAATGGGCTCAGTATCCAGCCTGTGTTGGCTGGATGTGGGTGGGCAAGGAGAGCTTTAGCACCTGCAGGGTGGAGGAAAGCCTGAGTGTGCAGCAACAGCCACAGTTATTGCCATTGCTGAGGAAGCATATATCCCAGCCCAAATCATCCCCTTGACCATTTATTTTCACCAAAACACGTCTGAATTGCTGGGATGGGGTAGCTCCTTTTGGAAAGACCTAGGACAGAGAGAAAGCAAATCTCCCAGCCTGCTGAGGCTCACAAGTGGCGAGTAGTCAGTGACAAGGACCCTCAAAGTGCAGCAGCATCCCCCATCAGTGTCAGTAACTCTCTCTGGAAATGCTGGTCTCTTGATGCTTTCACCAGAGCATTAGCTCAGATGAAGTGAGAAGAATGTCACCTTTGCAAAGTTCACATGAGTGATGTCCCAAGAAGCCAATGGATATTGGGCAGCCAAGTCTTCTCTCAGGTCCCTCCTGGATTACAGGGATTACAGGTCCCTCCTGGATTACACCAGAGCGACTGGCGATGATGTATCAGCCATCCCATCAGACTTTGCTCATCTTTGTGGAGAGCTGAAGGTGGTGGGAGAAGGGAAAGGCTAAATGCACATCCCAGGAGCCAGGGTGGCTCTGCAAGCTGAGAAGAGAGCTGGGGGCTGGGGTGGAAGAAAAGGCATCTGAGCTCAACACAGGGACAGCAGATGGATTGGAAGGAGCATAACCTTGTGGCAATGCATGCTCTGGTCCCTGCAGCTGGCATTAAGGGTCAATTATTTTCAGTGTAACAACTCATTTCTAACTGGAAAGAGAGTGACCTGATGACACTGATAGAGTCTGCTGGCGTCCATCTCCCTGCTGTGGGAGAAGACAGCAGCACAAGTCTTGAGCTTTGCTTGATGTGTGATCACAGACCACTGTGCCTGATTCCCTTCCAGACCTCCAGGTGTGCCAAATTCGGCATTCCCAGACCTGCAAAGGAAGTGCTCCTGCAGAATGAGTTTTGAGGGGGCAGCATGTGGTGTTGTTAATGAGCCCGTGTTTGACATTCACCCCTTTTAAGAGCTCTAGGAAGTGACATCTCTCTTTTTCAACCCATCCATATCAGCTGGGCTTGGATCCTCTCTCCTGATTCAGGTCAGAGCCAGTTCAGCTGGAGAGGGCTGGGTCAGGACCCTGCCATGGTGGGGGGCTGGATGCCAGCCTGGCCTCCAGCCCCAGTCTCTCACCTGTAAGATCTTGCATGCCTGGACTTCGCTTCTTTTGGAAAAGGAACTCCTTAAGGCCAGGGGTCTTCCCCACTGTAAGGTGCAGCCCAGCCAGGCAGCAGAGTGTGCATCAGCCCTGCTTAGAGGATGCAAGGCAAGGTTGGGGTGCTGTCCTTGTTGTGAAGCATGAGTCACCCATCTGCAGAAGGCCACTGCTGTGCATGATGCTCCAGCATGAGCTGTTCTTTCATGCCAGCACTGCTTAATTTAACCCCTGGAGCGATAGAGTCTTGATTTTACAGATGCAGACAGCACCAAAGTAACTGTTTAAGGAAAAGCATCTCCCTCCTGCAAGCTTAACAACCTTCCTGGTGGGAAGATCATCCCCCAAGGGCTGTGGTGGAGGACAGCCCTGACACCTTGACTTTGCCTGTACCACAGTCTGGGGCATAACACATCAGGGCACAATCAGTGCCAGGGCCAGTCATTGCCTTGCTCTGTTTCCCTATGCTGTTCCCAGCAGCGGCTGAGCTCAGGAGCTCTGTGCTCCTTGGGAAGGGGTCCAGCCCACTGAGATGAGTCAAATGCCCCCAGCTTGTACCATCCACGTCTGGGAGTTAAGTGATACCCTGCACCGTGCCAGGTCCTTGACCCGGGAGGAATTGTTTGTGCTGTCAGAGTGCTCTGGGCTGCACTGGCCATCCGACTCTGGGGGCAACCTGCTGTGAAGGGAATCCACAGCACAGCCTGGGGCAGGTTGTTGTGTCTCCTTTGATCGTCCCTCTGATCATCCCTCTCTGGTGCAACCACGTGACTCTGGTGAGGTTCACATGATTCACCTGCCCCACCTGCCTCTCACCTGGTGTGAGAGGGTGGGCCCTTCTCGGGGAGGATGCTGGAGTATTCCCCAAGCTGCCTCCTGCCAAGGTGCGACATGGTGCTAGCTCAGTCCCACAGGCTGAGACCCACGGTCACCAGCACATCCCACCATGCCAGAGCAGGTAAACACAGGTAAACACAGCAGTGGATTTAATGACACCCTAAATCACAGCAGGGCTGTTCTGGAGTCTATTCCACCCAGGATGGTAGGAAGAACATCCATGGAGGGGGAAAGGAGACAATAAAGAATGAAGAAAAAGACCTGAAAATGGCACAGAGTGAAAATAACCAGAACAGATAGCAAAGGAAAGGGAGTCAATCAGACCTTCAGAGGTTGGGTGTAAAAGGGTCTCAAAGGGAGTGGAGACAGGTCCTGTCAGTCTGAAGCCCAGACAAAGGAGATGATGACAAGTTTTTTAGCTGATGGCCTGAAGCCACCTTGCCTAGTGCACTCAAGTCTCCTAAACTAAGCAAAATTCAGCCTGGGACTGGGAGTTGGGTTGGAAAGCCAAGGTGGCGGGATGAAGGGCTGGTCCCAGAGCAGCATCGTGAATGAGCCAGGTGCTATGAGACGAGACGTGGGGCTATAGGGCACTGCCACCTCCAAGGGCATCACATTTCCAACACGGTGTTTGATGCAGCTTTGTTGCTGGGGGCTTCCCTGTCTGTTTTTGTAATGATGGGAATGTGAGCTTCAGTGTCATGTCCCAGTGAGGGGATCCCAGCAGGCACCTGCAGAGGTTGCTCCAGGAGCTGGGGTCCCTCCGCTCACTCACCTATGAATGAGGCTTATGTGGGACTGCTGCTTTCTGAAGGGGCACCTCTCTCCTTCTATAAAACAGAAAAAAACTGGTCCATGGTTTTGCTGAGATGCAGAACTTACACCTGCTCACGAGGTGCCTTGGGAAACAGTATGGAGAAAAGATGCTTTACATCATATTTAAATTTCCTTTCTTTTTATATTTTTGGTGGTGTAGCAAGGGTTGTGTGGGAGCAAGGCACGTTGGGGGAGCTGCTGGAGTGCCCTGTGCTGTGGCACAGTAGGGAGCTGTTGGGCAAAACAACCAGCAAATACCCAAGTATCTCTTCTAAAGCCTCTCACTGCTGTCTTCCAGGGATCATAACAAGATGGTGCTTCTGCGAAAAGGATGCAGGACTCAATCCACAAAACACCTGCTTTACTTAAAGCACAAGCATAAACTCCTTGAAAGCCAGAGAGATTTAAACACATTTGGAGCGAAGCCTGGCTGCCAGCATGCTTGTTGAATCAGAATGGAATCTGTTATACAAACATAAAAACTGGTTTGCAAATATGGCTGCTTTAAATTCATCACCCAAAATCATATATAGGCACCTTTCTGGATGCTCCAGTAGCCAAAGCAGAGCTGCTGGGTCATGGGAAGCTGCCATTTATAGAAGCCAGACCCTAAGCTGTGCCAGGCAGGCATGGAGCAAACCCAAGAATGTCACACATTATTTGAATTGAGACATCATTGACAGGGAGGAAAAAAAAAACCCAACAACCCAAAGCTCCTAAATCCACCAAGCCTTAAAATGGCAAGAGGAAACAGCCAAGGGAATTACCCCCAGGATGAACTTGGCCCTGCTACTCCTTCAGCAGTGATTTCTGAGGCGATGTTAAGTCTTCTGAGGAGATGTTAAGGCATTTTTATCTCCTCTGGCATTTTTATCCTATTTCATTCATTCTATTTATTCCTGATCCTGTTAACTTTATCCTATTGATTCAAATGCATTTTCATACTCCCTTATGGTCCCCTTTTGCACCACTTTCAGCTTTTAGGCAAACAGGATGGGCTTTTTCTGTCCTGGAAAAAAAGTTACCTCGGGAGCATGCTTCTCCCAAACTCCCCTCCTTGGCCTGGGAGACTGGGGTTTATTTATTTATCTTTTTTAGACAAGTAGCTTCATTTTCGTGCAAAATAGGATGTGCTTCTGAATGCATACAGAAAAGGTCAGAGGGTTTTAATCATGCAGAGGGCAAAATCTGAGCCTGTTGAAGTGACGTTGGTGCAGTGCAGAATGTCTCTGTGAATGGAGCCATCCCTAAAGGCTGCAAATATATTGGAAGGTGGAGATTTACATACCTGCTAGCCAGCAGATATATTCAAGCCTTCTGCTGCAGAGAGGTCCCAGTGTTACTGCTGCCTTCTGCTTTGTGTTGGCTGCTGGTACAGATTTGGAAGTCATATCTTTTGGAGATGTTTGATTTTACTGTTGCCTGTTTATAAAGATGGCTTTGGTATTTAGACATATCTGCAGCTGAATGCTGAACATCTTCAAGGCCAGAGAGAAGCTCTGGTGTGGAGTTGGGGATATGAACACACTTGTTTTGCTGATGGTCAAAGACAAAGGGTGACAGAAGGGCATGGGCATCTGAAACAGAGGTTTTATGCATTTAGATTCCCCAACAGCAGTTTCTGCCCTATCCCAGCCAAAGGTCTATCTCCAGTGGAACTGTAAATACTTGGCACTGTGGGACAGGCAGAATGGACAAAACAGGGAATTTGGCATTTGCAAGAGTCATTATTTTCATCAATACTTTCTCCAGGTCTGCCGCCTTGGCTGAGCAAATCTGGGGTCTTTAACAAGGATGTCCCAGTGGATGTAGACCTGGGAGCAATGGGTCTCTCCATGGCTTGGACTCATCAGCTTTCATCACCCCCTGGATTTTCCTTTCGAATAAAATTTGTGTGAGCCCAGACTCCCACTGCTTCCAGATTGTGTCTCTGGTAGCACTCTTGAGATAAAGACCTGTTTTCTGGCACGTACATTTTGTCTGGAAAGAGGAATAAAAGACCTCACGGTAAATAAATACAAACCTCCAAATGGCATGCACAGTGCCTTGTTCAAAGAGCTCGGCCTGTTTGAAATCAGCAGCCCCATAAAATCCGAATGGGTTCAGAAACACTTGGAGTCACGGGATCTCTCCACATGAAGGGCCCGGCTCAGCGGCTGCCCCTCACCGGGGTATCAGGGCTCGTTCCTTGAGCCAGTGAGGCTCCACCATTCCCCACCTCGCAGCCCGGGGCTGCATCTCGGGACACGTAAATCAGAGCCTTTGCCCTTCGCCGTGGCTCTCGGCAGCGAGGTCAGGGGTCACGAGCTCACCTCTCAAAATAATCCTGGACGATCAGGAAGTGTTTCTCGTTTGATGAATTAGGTGTATAAAATCCGTGAAGGGCTCACAAACGGACAGACCTTTTCCTTTCTTCATGGGGATAATATTTCATGATTTGGGGAGGAAAGAGTGCAGAGGGAGGGGGGAAATAATTAGTAATTTGTGATTAACTCTTTTCATGGGTTTTTTGTTTCTTTGTTCTCTGATGCTGCCTGGAGCCATTTAAAAAATGACTTAACGACAACAACCAAACTAATCGCTCTTTGTAACTAATGGCTGTGTCAGAACTTGGAAATCAAACCAAAGAGTCTTGGAGAAGTTGCAAGGGAGATGCTGAGCATAGGGGAAGAGGTGAAGAGGATTCCCTCCCTGGTATCAGATGGATGCTTAGAAAGGGCCCTGAGATAACAGTGATAAAGGGAAAGACAAGAGCCCTCCCTAGAAATATGGTGGCTGTTCTCACAGATCCAAGTTGATTAGGCTGCCTGTGATGTATCCTTTCCTCTTCCCATGGGCAAAAGGTTTTGTTCAGTCACACTTGGAGAAAAAGTCCTCCAAAATCTCCACTTCAGCTCTGTCTGATACATTATTTAAGATCACAGAACCATAAAATTGTGTAGGTTGGAAAAGAACCTTGAGATCATTGAGCCCAGCCATTAACCTATCACTGCCAAGTCCACCACTAAACCATGTCCATAAGGGCCACACCTATGTCTTTTAAATACCTCTGGTGGTGGTCACCCAACCACTCCCTGGGCAGCCTGTTCCAATGCTTGACAACCCTTTCTGCGAAGAAATTTTTCCCAGTCTAAACCTCCCCTGGCACAGCCTGTTACCTCTTGTCTTGTCATTTGCTATTTGGGAGAAGAGACTGACATCCATGAATAACCTGATCCTATGAGTTTTGGCTTTGGTTTGGCACAGAGACTCCCAACAAGAATGTGAGGGCTTTAGTAGAGTTCTGGTGCTGTTGCTGACTCACCAAGGTGAGTCCATCTTTATAAATTATTTGGAGACCTCTTCTCATGTAGATCCAGTGCATGAATTAAAGACAGAGCAGCACTGCCTGCTTCTGGCTTTCTTGAGTTCGGTTTTTGCTGCAAAGTGGGGTGTGTTTCTGGCTGTCAGAAGGTGAGAATCGAGGAATGCAGGTGGTGGGAAGCAGAGAGGGATAGGGTCCAGGGTGAGGTCTCCTTCCAGTCTTGAAGGCCACCAACAAGCAGCATGTGTAAATCAGGGTATCAGAAGTGACTGGGGCCCAAAGCCTTGTGGTCTCTAATTGGGCCACACATAAAATAGAGTTTCAGATTGAAGGCCTTTTGGAGCTATGATTTAGAAAGGCAAATCCATTATGGTGTCTGATTATGACACTGACATTAAAAGCACTGCGAACCTCTAATCGATGGAGGTTAATTTATTTAGACCATAAACCAGGAATTAATTTGAAAGGGGCTGTGGTGGAGCAGCAGCTGAGACTCCAACCATCCCTTGTGTGATGCTGATGTAGTGACAGGGACACGTTGGCCAAACTGAAGGAGGAGACCACATTCTTACTCTGTAGAGCTCTGCCCGTCCTCTGTCTCAGCCCTTTGCTGACTGCAGACCAAGGAGATCTTATTACAGAAAGATGAGAAGTTGAGTGTCAGAAGCATGTTATCTTTGATTTGCCCTAGAGTGGAGACTGTCCCTCCTTGGGCATATCAGGACCCCAAATCATGGCGAGAGCCCTGTTTTCTGAAATGTTGCCCTCTAAGCACACAGTGGTATGGCTCAGTCCTCCAGCAGGTACTGATGTGCATTGTGCTCACCCCAGAGACCCCTTGGGTAGATGTGGCCAAAGAGCATCAGGTATGGAGGGGTCTGGACACAAAGGGTCATGGCAAGTAGCTCTGGTCCAGAGGAGTGATTTACAGCTCCTGGCTCCTGCCTAGGGGTGTGCTGAAGTGGAAGAGATTTCCTTAGCCCATCACTTTTATTTTCCTTGGTTATTGTTTAAAATGCAGAGATTATGGGGTCAAACTTTCCCAGCCAATATTTTTCCTAATGAAAAATGTAGTAGGGTACGAGTCAGTGATCGAATCTATATGGTGAGTGTTCCACACTACAGTGATTTCCACAGACAGAACTTCAATAAATCTTGTTTTCAGAGAAATTATATGAGGCTGATGCTCTATTTTTGCCAGTTTAAGATCACTTTACCCCTCTGCTGTGCTCTGTCCAACTGGAACTTTCCTCCAGCTGAGCTGAGTCTTTCCTACAGCAATGCAAAGATCCTCATGGCTGAAATGCGAGCACGGCAGGGAGATGAAGGTGGCCACCAAAGTCCCTTTGGGGCCACCCCACATGGCAGTGTGGTTGTGGGGTCCCTTTTCCAAAGGGGATCAAATATGCTACAGTCCCTCCTTAGACTGAACAGTAGCACTCTCTCTCAATATTCCAACCTGAGTTCTGACAATCCTGGGTAAGTTGCCTTTCCCTTGGGGAGAGAATCTCAGGCACTGGGTAGCGCTGCTCCTGCTACAGACGGCGTGGGTTGCCCATCACCCAGCTGTATTTGGTGAGAGACACCTCTTTGTCCTTCCACCATGCACAGTCCTGCCTCTTGTCAGTATTATTTAATGCTGGAACTGCCACGGCCTCCGCCAGCGCCCTGCCATGCTGTGTACCATGCGATGGCAGCCCTGTTACCCTGCACGTGCACACCTGCAAACATCCCCAGAAGTACTAGTAGTATTAGTATTGGTTGGATGGATGGGAGAATCCTTCAATATCCTCTCTTCACTCAAGCCTAGGAGCTTTTTCCTGACTTCCATCCCAGTTTGGTGTTGCTCATCAGGGAGGCAGATGCACGGGGGCAGCTTGATCCCCATATCGACTGCCCTGCTGTCGAATGCCTCCACTTGCTCAGTGGATTCGGCAACAGCCCGTGTACAACCATATTTCACAGCCTGCCCATAGGATCAATACGACATTTCCATTCATCATTAAATATGTCTTCTTTACTTTGTGCTGCATAAATCAACCTTTCAAACTTGGCTCCTGGAGTAAAGGGTTGATCTCAAAGACCACTGACCAAAATGGGGGCTTTTCTAGGTGGCTTCAGAGTTATCATGTGCTACTGGTGTAAATGGTACAAACTTTGAGAAGAAGCATGGAAATTAGGTGCCCCTTGCAGGTGTTGGGGCAGTTTTAAGCTTTGTGCTCCCCCTGCATGCTCTGTCATGTTGCTCAATGCAGGAGGTAACACACTGCAGTAGCATCTGCTTGCCCCAGGGGTTGGGAAGGTACCAAGGCCATTTGGTCTAGGCTGTGCAGGATTTTTTACCCCTTAGACTGATCCCAAACCAGCTTGGTGTGAGCAAGGTCAGGTGCACAGGCACTGAGCTCAAACCCACCCTCAAGATACTGTTGATCCATATACACAGGAGGGCAGGTAGTTCTCTCTGCTGGGGTGAGTTCTCCTGTCATCTCGGGACAGACCAGGAGCTGCAGGGGTCATTCCTGCTTCAATCCACCTCCAGAGAGGTCTGGAGCAGGCTGGAAACAGCCTTTCTCACCTTCTGCCCTAGATGTGACCCTGGAGAAGCTGGTCTTTGCTCATGTGCTTCTCCTCCAGACATGGATGTCCAGCACACACACCTGCTTGTGCAGCTCTGGCTCCCACAGTAAGGGAGAGCGTGGGACTGGGATTGCTCTGCTGAGATGGTGGGGAAAGACAAAAAGCACTCTGTCCTTGGTGACATGCAGGCACAAAGATGGTGGATGCATAGGATCCATAGGATATCTGGGCAGAAAGGTATGTTCAAACCTCTCCAAAGCCATCACAGCCCTTGGTGGCAGTGGAGACAAAGGGAAGGACTGGAAAGGCACGCATGGAGCTGCCTCTGCAGCATGTTCTGATCTCCCCCGAGAGGAGTGGAGCCCTCCCCATGCTCTGGCTTTTTGTCAGCCGGCTCCCTTGTCCCTGCTGCACACACACACACATTTTAGCACTGTCTGCAAAGGAGTTTGGGAATCGATATTGCAATTGTGTTGTAAGTGAATTAGTTATAGATCAGCTTGGGGTAGGATTAGCTTATAGATCAGCAGGCTGGCAGGTGCAGGGAAGGAGCACAGGCAGACATGCACACACGCACATCCCCCAGCGCGCTCCTCTAACACCCAGCAAGGAGAGGAGGGTGAGTCAGGGCTCTGCAGGCCTGCGACTGCTGCCCTACAAAGCGCTGCCGAACTCCAGCATTGTAGGCAGGTGAACACTTGCTCCTGGTTTTTGCAGTTGTTGGGACAGTGGGACAGGGCTTCAGGAGCAGCAGAGGTGATGTTATAACCCAATCTTGAGTCTGCAGATGTGGAATGAGAACTCGTCAGCTGGCTCCATACAGTCCTAGTCCCATGGCTTGCATCCCTCTTGCAAATGCCCACACCACTGGCAGGAACCTTCTGGGGGCCTTTATCCCAACATTTTTGCAAGAAGTGCATAAAAATACCCCAAAGACAAACCAGTCGTCAGAGATTTCCTTTTATGTTTTCTCAGAGATTGAAACAAATTGCTCTTTTCTAGTTGCCATCTGCACACCCACGGTCTTGACTCTTTCTTTTAGTGATCTCACATGAAAGCTCTATCCCCATATAGTGGTGGGGAAACTGAGGCACCAATCATAAGCTGCTTGCTCCAGCCAAAGTGGCTGATTCAGTGTATCCACCCAGGCTCTCAGCACCAGTCCATACACGGCCAGTCCTGGACCCCACTTTCTTCTTGTGTGCTGCATGCTTCTTAAAGTCCCACAGAGACCCTTGTCACAACTCCAGGGTAGTCTGACTTCTAAAATTAGCCCAGTGCCTGGGTCCATGCTCAGGGGTTTTCCCTTTAAATAATCCCCTTGCCTCCCCTCCCACTTTTGCTTTGACTAAGCATGCTGCAAAAACAACTTGCTTCTAAAATAAGCGTCTCCTCTAACTCCCAGTTTAAACCTGAGTAGCCGAGCATGACATAGCGGAGTTGGGATGGCAGCTGTGCCATCTCTCAGGCCGCCTTTCGGTGCAATGGCACCTGGAACAGCTGGGGCAAGCACACGTGTGGGTTAGGGCAGTGTGGGCTTCAAAGAGGATCGGGGATCTGCTGGGAGTGTAGTGGGATTATGGGGTATGAGAGACAGTGTCCCCATAGTGGTACCCGCTGCTGGACAGTCCATCTTCTCTGAAGAGCACGTTTGACATCAGGACGTGTTCATTTGGTGAGATGAAATACAGGCAGACCTCTGAGGAATGCCAGCCCTCTGGGCAAGGGATAGTGAAATGACTTTTCCCTGGCACCTTGAGCTGACTTTCCTAAGTAACCCTGTCTCCATCTCTCTTCTCCTTATGTCAATCCATTTTTCAACTGTGGGGCCAAGTTGCTACAGCTCAGTTTACACCCACAGGATTTGAGCTGGGGCCAGATCCCAAGCTCAGTTTCAGTCATAAATCTGGAGTAGTTCCACTGAAGTCAGGGGAGTTAATTCCAGATTTACACCCGGTGGCACTGAGGTGGGACCCAGAGACTCTCTGGCTTTGGGAGTGAAGGTGATAAAGTCTATCGAGGATTTACCCTGGCAGGTTGCAGTGCTTGACCCCCAGCAGTATCTGTGCCTGAGTATCCCGTGGTTGGAGTTATTAGAGCAAACCCTCTCTTTATTATTTGATATAATCTACTGCTATCCCACTGGGTTTTCCTCACTCTGCACTCTGGGAAACCGAGTGGAACTAACCCGAATAGGAGGATTACAGGCTCCAAATGGAAACGGTTGCACCAAGCCGCCAAGCGGAGCTCCTTGCACTGAGCAAAGAGGGCGGCTGACAGCCTCAATGACATGCCAGCACTTAAAATGCTGGATGATGGATGAATGTCATCCTGCTGGGAAGGGAAAGGGGGGTAGAGAATAGGGGGGATTGGGGGGGGCGGGGCAAGGAGGGGAGGGAATCCAGCCCAGAGGAGCCAGGGAAGAAGAGCTGGCACCAGAGTTGACATCCGCACTGATCCTCATCCGTGGGTTGTGATTCATGGGGAGAGGAGAGGGCTGAGCTCCTGTCTGCGGGCCCCACCGCTTTCTGCACACTGGATTGAAATTTTACTGCTCCTGGCAGCTCTCTTGCCCACAGCACAGGCACATGCACAGATAAATATTTCTATATGCACACATAGGACACATAGGAAGAATGTTTAACAGATGTGTGTGCAAATGTGTGTATATTTATACAAACACCTCCCCTTGACACGCACATGCAAACATGACTTTTCCTCCAAGACACTTCATTAAAGGCCATTCTTGTCCCCACCTTTCACTCTATATTATAGTTCATCCACAAATCACATCTACTAAATGACTAAAGGTTTTCTGCTAGTTTTTTTTTTTTTTTTGTATTCCCTAGATGTCAGGGGATGTCAGTGATACAGCTGCATTACTCAGAATATTGTGGTCCTGTCTCCAGAGTGCCCGAGCAGGGGATTTCTCTCTCCGTCTCCTGTTGTATTCCTGACAGCAAAGTAATTTGCTTATATAGATTCTGGCAACAAGAACAACGCAAAGCCTGGCTGCTTGACAGTGTTGCATTTTTAACTCGAGGTTGAACAACTTCAGTCTGAAGACCTCTGGGATCCCTTTTCCAGGCCTGTTGACTCCTGGGATTTGCTCCAGCATTGGGTGACTGCATAGATGTGACATGCTGGTGCCTTCCCCAGTACAAGGGCTGGTGAAAGGGATCCTACTGTTGGCTGTGCCCTGGACTGAGGGCAGAACCGGACCTTTCCTCTGGGCAGGGTCCACGATGCCTTTCTGCTCAGAACCCCATACTGTAGGCATAGCACCCTACATGGGGCCCCCAGAGCTGGTCCCAGAGGGACAAGTTCTGGAATGGCCAAAAGTCCATAGCTATTCTGCGAAGACATGAGGGCTAGCCAGGAGGAGAGGGATCCCGTGCCTCCACATGCCTGTGAGAAAAGCACGTGTTCTCCAGGTGCGTGAGCTCATCGATGCTCCAGCAGCTGGTGCTCAGCCAGGCAGCTGACATGCTGGAAAAAGAAGCAAAATCTATCTCGGTGTGTGCAAGTTGTGGTTCTGCAAGGCCAAGTGGGCAGAAGAGGGGGCTAAGCCTGGGAACAGAGCCCTTGGGGGCAGCTCTGTGAGCGGAGCCCTGTTTGGGGCCGAGTGTGACCCCAAAAGTGGCAGTGTTTCGGCTCCTGCCCCCGCACAGCGCTGACCCCAGCACCCCCGGGATCAATCCTGTCACCCACCTCCGACAGCAGCTGCTTAACCGCGCACAGCAACCCGGCGCAGCAGTTTCGGCAAGAGAGTGAAGAAGCCTGTATCCAATTGAAGCCGCAGGGGGGATTTAGGGAGGCAGAAGGTAATTTCCCGAGCTGGAATATGGCCAGAATACAAGGACTAATATCCTGGCTCTTGGGGAAACAGTCATAGGATCTTTGCTTGCTGAGAGTCATCCTGATCTCTGTTTTAAGCCAGATCTGGAAAAAAGGAAAATGAAACAAAGGGAAAAACCCTTCCAAGATGCTAGGGCTTTGGGGCACTGCTTAAAGCTGTCCTCATCACAGGGGAGATCTTCCTGGAGGCAAAGCTGCCAGGCATCCCCAACACAGAGGCATGGCAGCTGATCCATGTCCCCTTGCCCTAGGGCTCCCTCCTGCTCCCAGATGTGGCCAAGGAGTGCCCTGGCTCCCAGGAGGGAAGTAGGGTGCTAATGTCCATCAGTAGCATCAAAGATTGCTGTAACCTGGTCATGTCCTTGTGCTGGTGTTTCCCTCTGCTGGGAGATAACAGGGAGGCTCAGAAAGGTCTCATGTCAAAGCAAATTTGAGGATAGAGGGCTGTATGCTAGTACCAAGCAGCCCACACTGCAACTGTGTAAAGACATCTTGGTTATGTCCAAAATTTATGCCAGCAAAAAGAGAATCCACTGCAGAAACACCACGCAGGGTAGAAACTGCTGCAGACAGGATGGGGTGGGAATAGAGGCAGCTGGTGGCCAGAGCGGCGGCAGTGTGGACACTGGAAAATGCTGCTCCCCACACAGGGAGCTCCCTTGCTGCTGGTATCTGCCATTGGGAAGGGATCCCACCTACTGCTGGGTGCCGCAGAGCAGGCAGGAAGGAAAGCATCCCTGACACGCTGGGGCAGGTGAGGGCAGGCTGCTTTGCAAGCTGGCTGAGCTCACGTTCCAGGCTTTTATGCTGCAGCTTTGGTTAAGTGCTTTGCTCAGGCAGAGCAAGACAACCCCAACCTGTGTTTGTGTGAAGCCATCTCAGCGAGTGGTGCTGAAGTGCTGGTCTAATGGAAGTGAGGGCTGGGTTAGCACTGCTGGGGCAGCCCAACAGCTTCCTGCCTGCGGGAAGGAGAGAAAAGACCTGCTTTAAAATTTAAAACACTTGGAAACAGCACGGGAAGCACTTCTGGTTAAGAATTATTGCTATTCTTAGAGTGGCTAGAAAACCTTGAATGTAAGCTATAGGGTAGTGTGTCTTTAATCAGTGTCTGCAGCAGGTTAACAGCTAGTGCTCTCCTCACCTTTACAAGTGATCCTTTCAGGTCATTTTTTTCTTATGGCTGGGCTCCCTGTGATCTGCCTGCCGGCTGGCAACAACTTCTTGCATCATCCCCTTGTCTGTTGCTGCACAGGGCAGGGGATAACAAGCAGCAGCCCATCTCACTGCCCCATACATCATGGCCAAGATCTGTATTCTGACAGTTGCATTTTGTCTCCTACTTTGCGAGCAATGTTCCCTCAGAAAGTCAGGAGGCAAAAGTATCCTCAGGTTTGATTGAAGACCCAGGGCAGGCAGGCACATCCTCCAGACCACCTCAGGAGATCTGGTTGCTGAGAATTGTTGTCTTCCTAAATTCTATCAAGGGAGAGTGAGAAAGCTGCCAGTGCTTTGCTTTGCTGAGTGGTCTCACTGCCTCACCCGTTCCTCTACTTGTGTTCCTGCCTGCTGGACGCCAGAAATGAAACCAGCCAAGACCTAGTGTTAACAAGCCCTGACTGTTGCATTGTGCATAATAAGAGTTTGGTCTCTTGTGGCTGGGGTGACTGGGTGACACCTCTCATAGGTGAAACATGAATGGAAAAACAGAGTCACCCATCACATGAAGCCAGTGGTGAGCCGCAGCATGGGTTTGGAGGAAGCAGGGAGGTTTTCACGAGAAGTAAACCAAAGATTGTGCCAGGACTTCTGTATCACTGATGCAATGGCGTATCTCTGTGCAGTGATTTCCCCTAGAGCCACAGCTTGCCCTTGGAGCTCAAAGAAAGATCATTTTGGCTATTATTAATAAAGCTCTTGGTGGCAGCCTCTTGCCCAGCTGTGCCTTCCCTGATGGACCAGGGAATCTGTGTTACACAGCCTGGCAGAGAAACCAGCTCCCAATCTTCCCACCATCCCTCCAAGGAAGCTGTGTTTCAGGAGCAGGGGAAGATGCAGGTCCACCATGCTCAGTGGGAGAAGCTGTGTGCACGTGTTTGAGAACAGGCCTGTGCTGGCTGCTTGCAATTCTCTGAGGGTCCCGTGTGTTTGCAAAGGCAGCTCTGTCAATCAATAAAAAGCAATCACAATAATAAAGTATCAAGTAGGAAGAAAAGATTTCAAACTCTACATTGTTGAGGGATTGGGGGTTTTCTTTAAATGAGGCAAGAGAGGCTGGGAAAGCAGAGCCCATCAGGGATGACAAATCTGTTTCTTTTGCATGGGGGAAGTGGCAGGACCGCAGCCCCTCTGACCAGATCCAATGACAAAGGAAAAGCTGAGAGAGGACCCCCTTTCTGCAGACACAAAGGACAAGCCAGTGGCGGCGACTTTCTCTCTGAAAAGTCACGTTTGCCAGGGCAGGCTGTGAAATCCAAGACGTTCCCAAGAGCTTGTTTCCTTCCCGTCCCCCCAGTCTGGGGAAAGGAATAATTCTGATTTCTTTTTTATTATCGTTATTCCCTCCTGAGTGAGTGCTGGGAAACTGGTGAATTTTGCAGCTGCTCAAGAGCCAGTGGGAAGGGGGATGTCAGGGATGCATGCCAGAGCAAGGGTCCCTTCTCACCTTTTCCCTGCCTTCCCACGGGACAAGGCATAACTGAAACCAAAGCACCCCTTGTTGTCTTTGCCCTCCAACTCAGTCATCCCCACACACCCTATTTCCCCCTCAGTAGGACCTGTGGGGTAGCTTGTGGCATGCAAAGGCAGCAGTGTCACAACCATGCAGGAGTGTGCTGGCTGCATTGGCAAAGGAATGAGGAAAGGTATTCACCTCAGTAGCTGTTTAAAAAGCAAGTCATGAGCTGCCCTGTACTGGAGGAGAAGTTGCTGGGGGCTCTGGTTAACAAGGCTGGTTAGAGATGGGGAGCTCCCTCCTGTCAGTGCTTGCCAAACTGGCCCATCTTCCCAAGGCAAGGCTGGTCCTAACCGGGTTTTTTTTAATGCCAAGGCAGGTCACTTAAATAATTTTCTGTAATTAAGCCTTACACAAACTGTAGCAGTCTTTACCTGCAGCCGTGCAGTCTCCAATAGGGCAAAAGTCTTTCCTGCCATAGCAACATCAATTAAAAAAAAATCAATAAGATCTCTACCTGGCAACCGAAATCTCCACTGATCCATGGAGATAAGGGCTGGATGTGATTGCTCGTGGTCTAGGAAGGCCTGAGACAGAGTCTGGGATTGCTGTGAAGGGATGTAGGTCAGTCACACTCTGTTCCATGTCTCTGATGCCAGCTTGTGAGGAATTTTAAGTAGAGCTTTATAGGTATGAATTCATTACTGCCACAACCCAGACAGGTGAGTAAGGTAGAGACAGGGACATATCCACTGCCACTTTGGCAGAGGGGAGATGCTCAATGTCCTTACGCCTGAACTTTCCTGCAGGGTAGCTGTAGTCCCAGCACCGGCTTCACCGCTTGCCTCTCCGTCTTCCTCCAGCTTGTGCTCACTCTCTTTGCTTTGATTGTACTGATTGCCAGAGAAACACCCATCACAACGCCCATATTTGAAGCTACTGATAGCATGAACCATTGCAGTGGCAGGATGGAATGGAAGAGCCACGGGCTGTGGGGCCCTCACCAGTGTCTCCCACGTGGGTAACAGTCTTGCAGTATAACATGTGCTGTGGCTCCAAGAGTGACACATAGAGAACAAAATCCCCTAATTTACTTGATGCCCTAGCAGACCATGCTTCTTTAACCAGGTGGCAGCACCTTGGGTTTCAGTGCTGCAGGCCCTGGCTATAGGGCAAGCTGCTCCAGCTGGGGACTGGCTGCAACTCCTTGCCTGGCCATAAGCTCTCAACTCAGTCCAGGGAGCTGTTGCACCTGCCTGCCTCGAGTCATTACTCTCTATCAGCAAAGACCTTGTCTCAGACACAGGTCAGCAGCTCCTACCATCCTCTGTGGCCTCTGTCCTTGCTGGGGAGATGCAGATGTGGAGGGACAGGTGCCCTCTTGGCAGGATGGGCATAGCTGTACAGGTGCTGTCTGGAAGGCATATGCCTCTTCAGCAGAGGGAAGAAGACAGAAAATATCACTCAATTCCGGCTTTCTTCGTGGAGAGAAGACTTGTCATTGTTGTCCACCTTTGTCAAAACAAAGGGACAGTGCTGGTCCTGGAGCTTGCCAAGCTTTTAGTAAGGGTCTGAACCAAGAAGAGCCCTGGTTTTGTTGGGTACTCCTTTCAGTACAGCAAATAGCCTCCACCTCGGGCCATAGGGGATGGGAGGAAGAAAAGAGGACAGATTTATTCAGTGAAATTAATGGAGTGACACTGGGTGCTAATGGCCTATTTACCAACATCTCCTCCTCTGTCTTTCACTTAGCCAGAGAAACTGCCCTGCCCTCAGCTGTGCCCATTGCGCTTTCTCCCCAGTTTGTTTCAGACTCACAAGAAAGGGCCCCTCTCTAAGGGGAACCCCAGGGCCAGACCCCCCCAGAAGACCTGACTCAGCTCACCTGAGTGTCTCAAGCCCACGTGTTCTCACTCCCACCTTGTCTATACATGCTGGCAGGAAAGATGAAGTTGAACAAACCATTTACACGCCAAGTGGATTAGCCAAATTGTGTTAAGCTCCCGCAGGGACGTCCTTGTTCACAGCCTTCATTTGATTTCTCTTTCAAAAGCCCACCAAGCTGAATGTGATTATGGCCTCTTAATCCTGCCTGCATGTGTCCACGTGGGGTTAATGCAGCGTAATAGATGCCCTTTACAAGTGCACGCTGGTGACCACTGCTGCATGGCTAAACTCTCAAGCCCAGATGTTCAGCAGATGTAAACCCAAAGCACAGGCTTTGACTGCTACTCTTTGGCCAAAAAGCTGCTCCCACATCTAAAATATGGAAGGGAAACTGCATCTTCCCAAGGCTGAACAGCAAATCTGTATCAGGAGCAAGAACCTCTGTTGACATTCAGATCCAGATCGGTTCAACTCCTGCAGTGCTCAACACCCTTGGCGTGTCCAGCTTGTGATCAGAACGTGCATTTTCCTGGATGTTAGGAGGTGGTACCAGAGTCCCAGCCCCATCAGGAGTGATGCCCTTCTGGTCTGATCCCCACTTGTCAGCATCTGCAAGCCCCTGCCCGGGGTGAAAGAGTATCACTTTCCTAAGGCACAAGCTACAACCAAAGTGTCATTGCAGCCAAACAGCAACAGTGGAAATCCATAGAGCTGCTCAGCTAGATATTGCAAAGCTGTCTGGCTCTGCCCAGTCAGGCATGGGATACTGTAAAACACACGTGAAGAGATTTAAATTGGTTGCCTTTTACAAATAAGGAACCAAACTGATGTTGCCTTCAAGGAAGGAGGGCCACAAAGGGCAGAGGGAGCCATTCCCCAAACCCATCCTGTGCATCACACTTAAAAACGAATCCAGGACTTGGCACAGCAGGATTTGCCCTGTCCAGAGCATCTCTCCCTGTTTTCACAGAAGAAACCACCCCAAGCCATTCACACATTTACAAGGAAGTTTGCTACAGCAAGATATGCGAGGTGCTCCATTTAGGGAGAGAAACCTGCCATGGTTCAGTCCTATTATCAGCAAGAAAAAATAAGAAACTCAAAGACCTTCTTGTCCAGAGACAAGGGGGATGAAACCACAGGGGGTAATTTCCATAACTCTTTCAGCCGCCATTCAGCACACAAACTCTCTTTTCTCAAAGTCAGACCGCCTGCCGGGGAGCAAATCCATTCGCCTGGTAGCTCAGGACTGTATCACATAATCCCCTTAATAAAGCAATCAAGTCCCAGATTAAAAACAGTTAGATCTCTACCCCGCTGAAAGGTTTTTTCCAGAACATCACTAGGAGGAAACCTCCTTAAAATGTGCTGGTTTTGCTGGACTGACCAAAAATAAAAAATAACATCCCCCCCAAACAAGTAAACGGTACAACTGTTATTTCCCCATGGAAACTGTTGGGTTTGCCAGAATGATATTTTCCATTAAAAATGTTTTGCTGGAGAATTCCCAACAAGTCAGGCTGCTGCATCACTGATTTTAATCGAATTTAGAAATTCTCGTTTCCCTTTGTTCTTAAACTTATATTTAGGAGCAGGGATGGTTACAGACCTGTCTGCCTCCTTCACCAGCAATGTAATGTCACCCACCAAGTGACACGTACGAAGAAAGATAGCAATGAAAAACCCAACGCAATTCTTGCTGCAGCCGGTGCTCCCCAGGCAGAGGCGTAATCTCTCACAAGGCTGCCTCAGCTCTCAAAGCCCCCTTGATCTCCAGCTGGTTTTTTGGAGATGCTCATTTTCCTAAGCATAGCTCTAACAGTGAGGCTGTGCTGAATTCACAGATAATCAGTACCTAATTGGATTAGGAGCTGATAATATCTTTGACCTTTTTTTAATGGCTTGTCTGGCCTGGCTTTCTGCAAGGCTGAGGCTTAATTTTAGGCAGGAGTTTCTTCCACAAGTGAAGCGTGACCCTGTTAACCTCTGAATCAGAGAGGTGACCTTCCCTCTCCCCAGCCACTGTGGAGCTGATGGAGATTATGTGGTACACACAGGCTTCACAAATGTGTGTACAAACAGACTGAACCTACTTATGGAAGTCAGAGTCAGGACCTGATTTTCAGCCAGAGCTGTGCTGATATTGGACTAAATCCTCAGACAGAAATGGTGAGTCAAAGGAGTGTGAAGCTCCTGTGAAGTCAGTGTCCCTGCCAGTGTCAGCTGCACAAGTCACCTCCCCTCCTCACCAGTTCTTCCATATGCAATGTGGGGGAAAAGAATTGCCAGTGCAACAAAGGATCCGGAGATTCGGATATTGGGTGTTTTTGAGACAAAGGCACAGGGATGCTTGTGCATTTGTGTGGTTACATCTTGCTCTGGCTCACCTAGTCCCATCGTTGCAGCTAAGTGTGTGCTCCCACACATGTGAGTGGGTTCATGCACAGGCCCAGCACAGCTGAGAGCAGAGACAGCGTGTTTGAGTTACACCTAGCTCATGCCCATCACATACACACTGTATTTTGGGGCATTGGGATTTAAGGAGACGCAGGGAGCAGGAGGGGAGGGAAGGCTGCCTGATGAACAGCAGATGTTGGTGATCATTGGATGGAGCTGTTAATTTAACTGGAGTTTATTGAATAGCAATTAGGTGGGGTCTCATTACTGTAGCCAAGTGGCACAAATACGTGCTGTAAAAACCCGGGGAACAGGGATGTGCACCGGCAGAGTGACAACACTGATGGGGTATTTAGGACCTGGAGCAGTAAATCTCACTTGCCCAGAGGTCCTTCTCCTGGGTGGTGCTGGCTGGAGCTTGGCACCTGAACCCAGCTGCTGGGCTTGTCCCAAGATGGGAGGCTGCAAACACAGTGAAGGGTAGTGAGTGTGTGTACTCAGGGGAGCAGAGGACAGGAGAGAAACGAAGGTCTGAAAACGGTGTCAGTGAAGAGGTGTGAGTGACAGCCTGGATAAGACAGCAGTTCTCTAGCTCAGCCAGGGACAGGGATGGAAGCAGGACAAAGGGTGGAAGAAGGGTTTAGAAGTCTGTAAGATACATCCAGGTGTCCTAACCTGCTGGGGGATGGGACAGGTTGTTTTGGTGCTTTAGACAGAGCATTACCCCAAAACAAGGAGAGCAGCTCTACAGCAGGGCAGGTTTCCATTTCATGTGTTAGCCAGAGACCACACATTTAACTGCTGCTTCTCCCGCAAGCTGGGAATTGTGTTTCACACCTCTGCTGTGTAGGGTGGCCCTGACACTGCCAGGGAGGGAAGTCAGTGCTCTGCTCCTGCTGAATGTGGGCATGAGATCCACTAAACCCATTTCCCAAGAAAGACTCAAAGGTGCTTGCATCAGCACAGCCTGAGCATTTGGTGTGGCTTAAACAGTGCAGAGAGGTCAAGGGAGCATTCCTACCCCTGCACAGCCTGACCTGAGCCTTTCAAGGTCCAGTGCAGAGTAAAACACAAGGAGAGTATAGAGGTAGGAGAGAAAAGTCCCAAACAGAGCTTGCTTCTAACACAGGAGACACACACAGACACATACAAAACCACATGCACTCTCGTAATGACATGATTATATCTTGCTTCTGTCTTGGGGGAAAAATCAAATGGTCCAGGTTCAAACACAAACAAAAAAACTTCCACTAATGAACAAATTGCCAAACTAGAGCGCAGCAGGGATTTGGAGGGTTAAAATGTTTGGGATTAATTAACTGATTAATTAAGCCCTCACATCAGTCTTCATCCCTGCAGCCCTCCTATTGCATGAGTGATGTACTGGGAATGTGTGATCCTGTCAGCACGATGCAGGAATGCTGGGGGGAAGGTGCTCAGCAAGGGAATTTTACACACACATTTGTGATTGTGGAGTTAAAGCCGGCTATGCCCTGCAGACCTTGTGTGAGACACCTTCGCGCCTCTGCTCTGATTGGAGTGGCTGCACATCAGGGCTGCTGGTTGCTTTGAGATCTTAAAAGAAAAACATAGTTTTCAAAAGCCAAAGGGATTTCTCTCCACTGAGGGCATGGGGCTTCCCTTCACTGTGTCCTGCTGTGAATGTGACAGCAGCCCTGCTCTGCTCAGCAGCCTGTGATTCCCACTGCCTGCTTATCCTGGAGAAAGGGAGCAGTGGGTGTTGCAGTGTGGTCTCAGAGGATGGTAGCTGTGGGGCTTTTTGCACGGATCTCTAGCCCCATCTGAGTATTTAATGTTCAAATTTGGGTGGGACCCTTCATTTCATGAATGGCCAATCTTACAGCATGTGGGAAAAAAAAGGCATAATGCTTTTAACTTTTTCTCTCATCCTTCCTGACCCACAAAACAACCAAAGGAAACCTCTCCATGCCATGAGGCCACCTGTCTGATTCCCATGTCCTGACTTGGTAGAAGTCTATCCACCAAATGTACCGTTAGTGGATCTGGAGGATCATCTGCTCTCTGGGTACTAGTACAGCCTTCAAGACTTGAAATACTGCTGCACTCAGTGCTTCTAGCACTTAAGCTGTTTATAACCCATGCTCTTCTCACAGTCAGTGGGCTCAGTGTCTGGAAGGGTGCAAACGACCTTTGTTCATTAACAAGACCTGGCCTGGGCACTTCTCTTGCAGTTTTACAAGGCTATGCTAGCAGATCTCTTGTACATCAAGAAGAGCTTTGCAACCCTTCCCATCAGAGTAAGTGAGGAAATAAAGAAACTCATATGGGCCTGCACACACAAGAATTGATCATAAATCTGCAGCAGATATTTTTATGTAAAGCACAAGCAAATAAAGAGAGTGGTTACAGGAGGGAATAGAGTATGCCCAGGCAGATTAAAATAGCCTGCCTTGGAGATATCCTTCTGAGTGTGGATGACACCTGCTTAGCCTGTCTCACATGTGTTTGTTTTGCTGGGTGCAAGCACAGCAAAGGAAATGGCAACCGGAGCTCAGCCCACCACTGCTTCACAGCTTCACACTATAAATAAGGCATCGAGCTATTGCACCCACCAAATTCTTCCCTGTCTTCCGGTCTATGGCACTGTAGTGTCTGGGCTATGTATAGCATCAGCCCCTTTGTGGTATCAGGTGTTTTCTCTAAAGCTCTGGCTCCCAGATTCTGGGATTACATGGTCAACTCTGGGTTTTTTCTGAGAAAGACAAATCAGATGCCAGAAAGAAAAATATAAGATTAGAGTCCTGATGCATCTAAATAGACAAAGCTGATGTGTTTTGCTTAAGAACTTCTTATGGAGAAATATGTGGTTATTCCAGCATCAAGTTCCTTCTGAGGAAAATATTTTGATACAGGTTTTTTATTTTCCGATCAGGACAAGTAAAGCAACAATACAAATCATTCCAGCTTCAAATTCCCAGGCTGAGCAGCAGGCTTCATTTGAAAATATGACAAGAAATTTCCTCTTCCCAAGTTACATTTCCAATGGCAAAAGAGATTTTTCTTGCTGGTGTTTTCACTTTCTAGATTCGTGATTTAGCTGCAATCTGCAGTTTGGAGATTTTTTTCTTTTGCTTTCTGATATTTCAACTTTTCCTTCTGATTCCCCACTGAGAATGACTTGGAAACACCAAGATTTCCAGCAAGTGAAAGTTTCTGTTTATTTTCCTGCATTGCCAGGCTGACAAGACAGAGGGTAAACAGAAGTTGCTCCAAGATCCAGGCAGAATGTCTTGGTTCTGTGTATGAATGCTGATTTTTGGTGCTGGCTGCCTCAAAGACCCTGACTCTGTCCCGAGTGAGCACTGTGAGTGTGTGGAAGTACCACAAGAGCTCTCCCTGGGATCTCTGCGTGCAGAGTATTTTGTTGCAAAGGCACAGGGCTGTTCCACAGAAGATGAACAATTTCCAGATTCTAAACCCCACAAAGTGTCCCTGTTCATTTGCCACCTGCAAAGGAGATTACACCATGGATGGAAGAAACGTACTTTTCATCAGGTGACGAAATAGGTGGCACAGGCTGTAAAGTCTGCAGCATCCTGAGGTCAGTTGGGCTTACCCAGCAAGATGAGTAATTTCTACTGCTCTCAGAGTGGGATTCTTCAGCAGCTGAGCTCACCTGGGGGCACCACGCAACTCTCCCACAGAGCATAGGCCTAAGCTCACCTGGAAAGAGAAGACACTTTTTGTCATTGGGTGCTGAGCAGCAGCACTGCTTACACACTTGCTCTGTCCATTCATTCCAGCCATGCCTCTGAGGGTCCTCACAGTTCACATAGAATCACACCAAACTCTTATTCCTCATGAATTTGCTGTGATTGCAGCAGTGCCTGGACAACCCCAGGGAGATGCTGGTCTGACTGCTGGAGCCATTGCATACCTCCAGGACACCAGACGGGTCAGGATCTAAGAAGAGAAGATGGCTGCACAGTGCAGCAAGAAGAAACACAGTAACTCCTGTTTCAGAGGCAGGAGAAACGGAGCAGAAAAAAAGATTAAGGCCTGGGCTCCCTCAGAAAGTTTTGCGGATGAAAGTTTGAGTGTATCCATGGACTAGTAAATTCCCCAGGTGTGAGTGAACCAGGCAGCAGGGTCAAGCCTCCCCCTTTGCTATCTCTGGCTCCATTGTCATGGGGAAATACCTTGGTTTAGTACATCCTGGATGGGCACCAAGATGTGAGAACTGCTTTTCATCCCCATGGCTCTTAATCTGCAACTCCAGCCTTCCCTGTTGCCCCGGGGAGGGCAGAGCTGAGGGTGTGCTGGTGCTGGTTGAAGGGTGTCCAGCCCCATGCAGGCAGTGTGGGTGCCACTCACACTGAAGATGGGGTGCTGGGGACAGAGAAGCTCTCCTCACCCAGAGAAACTTGGGGATGCCAGCCACGATGGCCTGGAGAGCTTGTTGATCCCGTGGTGCATCAGAGAGGGGGTGGAAGGAGGCAGCAGGCTGCATCAGCCATGAGCTGGACATGTGAATCCAGCAAGTGACCCTGTTGATCTGTTTTTGGGTACAGTGGGAATTTACATGGGGATGCACCAGTATGGCAGGATGTCAGCGCAGACTCCACAGTATGTTCCAGCACCCTCTGCACGAGGCAAAGCATCCATCCACCCAAAGTCACCATCAGAGCCTTTGGGCAGCAGGGATGGGTGACAGCAGACAGCCCCCAGTGAGGGAGCGTTGTGCCATGCAATTTGGGGAGCGAGGAGGGCAGCTCAGGAGCGGACTCCAGAGGATGCTGCTGCGAGTCAGAGGCAGGATGCTCTGAGCGCGGGGCTGCAGGCAGGGGGGAGCTGCCAGCGCAGCCTCCCGGCGCAGAGCGCTGACACTTCTTTTTGTTCAGCCTGACAGCGAGCACCTGGTGCCCCACGCGCGGAGCCGGCGGCCGCCCGCGCCCGCAGCGAGCGCAGGCACACACACGCGCTCAGCCCCGCAGCTCGGAATCAATGCAAACATATGCTGCCATTAATGTGAAAATCACTTCTGCAAACATGAGGGTCTCTCTATTCACGGCCTTTCCCTCTCCCTGCGGGGAGGAGATGGGTCAAGTGCAGACCTTTTATGTGAAATCCCTGAAAGGGACAAGGGGGAGAGAGGGGGAGATGGATGAGGCTGATCGTGATAGGGAAAACGGGACAACAGCCCAGACTAACATACAGGAGCTGCTCTCCTGCCATGAACTGTGCTAAATCTGCAGTGTTGCCTTCCTTTCTCTCTAGCCAAACACCTCCCTGGGGCTGCCAGTTTCTCCCTTGCCTATTTCTGATAAAGGCAGGAGGAGGCTCTGAAGAACGGTGTGACTGGATGCTGCAGTGATGGGTGCTCGTATAGGAACTGAGGGGGTAAATTTCTGAGGGGGTGGCAAGCTCCCCTTGCATGGTTTAAAAAATGCTGATGAGGGGTGCTAGCTAGAGTAGTCGTGGTGGCCAGCATTGGAGAATCCAGTCTTCCCCTAAAGCACAGCATATATTTTGGCCAGCCCTGATGTGCATGGCCATATCAACACAGGCTGGTTATCTGGATGCTGCTCCTCTGACTCACTGCAGTGCTTCAGTCTGCTTGCTGCAGACATTTACAGCAGACTCCTCTCCTCTTTGGGCAAAGTGGCTTCTCTGATGTCCTCTACACCGCTGCCCACCTGCTGTGAAACACCCGGAGTCACTTTGCCCCGACAGTGGCAGTGTGGACGTGGGTGGGCGGGTTTGGTTCACAAAGCATCAGGGGTCTGTAAAACAGCTGGAAGGGCTCCCTGTGAATCTGAATGAGAAAAGGGACACAGCTGACGTTAGAAGAACCAAATGGAGTTTCTGAACCTCTCAGTTGTTTGTCAAAGGCTTTAGAGCAACACTGTGAGATGTCACTGAAGTGCCTTACCCCACTCTGCACCCACCTCCCCCACGAGACAGGCTATGTCCCTTGTCGGTCCTGTACAGAAACAGCTTTATGTCAGCAAGAGTCTTTTATGTATCTGCAAAATCCCCACTCTCTTCTGGGCTGTCCTTGGTTGCTGGTCTGATTAAAAAAAAAAGTCTTTTTCAATGCTGTGGTTTTACTGCTTGGAAAAACACCACCTTCCTCTGCATTTTGTTTCTCAGCACTGAGCTTTTCTTTGAGGGAGAAAATTTTCCTGGCTCGGCTTTATGCCCATCTCAGACTCATCTCAAAGCACCTGGTACTTTATAGCATCTCCATTTTGTTTCCGTGTGATGTCCTAGACCAAGCACGTGTGCTGAATTCCCCAGCATCTGGCCTTCGCCCATATCTATCTGTTGGAAGCTGAATGCATCTCTGATTTGGGAAATCAATCACACTTAATTGAAGGGTGATTGTTTTCACATACGAGCCTGCCGCATCACTTTCATCTTTATCACATTCCCTTTCTCTCTGGGTTTTGTGTGACAAGATACTGCAGAGCAGGAGGGAAGAGGTGGCTGACCTTGGACCTGGATATAATTGAAAAAAGGAGGGCAGTGTCTTCCTTTCTTTCCTCAGTGTATCAGTTTGCATTTCCTTCAGCTATCGGACTGAGCCATGTGCATGTGCACCCAGAGCCATATTTAATGCACCCTCACACACAGCCGTGCTGTGATGCTGCACAGCAGAGAAGCTGGTACCCAGCATGGCCCAGCATTGCTGTGCCATGGAGAAGGTCTGGCCCCTCCGTGCACCACAGCAGGGAAGGGGGAATGACACAACATTGGTCTGACGTGGCAGAGTGTTTTGGGTGCCTGGTGTTTCTGGGTGACTCTGAGCATCCGGAAGAGCAGTCCCAGGGAGATCAGCATGGCTTTTTAATGAGATTTTGGACAAGTCTATTTTCTGTTCGGTCTTGCGTTTTGTCTGGTCATACTGGAGACTGTCTTGAATCAGGATTCAGTCTTCTTTTACTGGAACATTATGTTGCACAGCAGGGCTCTGATTTCCTTCAAGAGCTCCCATAACACAGATGGTACATGAGCAATCCCTCCCGGTGGGCCTTTTTTAAGGACTTGTGCGGTCCAGTCCCATGTGGCCACCTGTCTTGTCACCCCACTGGGATGTCCCAGTCCAAACTGCTGACAAGCTCTCAGTTCACAGAGATGTCTTCCTGCCTGTACCAGCAAGCTGAATTGTATGCTGCTCCCCAGACTCCAGTTTGAAGGTCTCTATAGTATTGACTTTCTTGCACTTGGAAGTGCCTCATTTTTCTTATGCTCTGCATTTGTCTTTCCTGCCAGTGTAGTATTAAGCAACTGAAGCTTGCTGCCAGCTTTTCTCCCTTAATGATATTCCACATATGCAGAAAAGGATCTGAATCAGAGCTCTGGAGTCAGTCCCTACTTCCTCACTTTGGAGAAATGTATCTTAATGCAGTATCCTTCCTTTGCAGTTTGTCTTGAGGCTTGGCAGTAAAACAGCCCAAATACCAACCTCTTAAGGCTGCGGTCCAGGGCGTGTGTCCAGATTTTAGACTCATTTGAAGGCTGATTGTGTCAACAGGAAGGCTCTCGCTGGCTCTGATGGCTCTTGGACTGGGCAGCCCCAACTATATCCAAATTTGGCTCTTTTTCACTGGGGACAGATTTGTCCCTTCCAGATGTGGGGAGAGTCTTTCCCAGCAAAGACCCAATACAAGCCTTCTACCAAAGGGTCTTTTCTAGATAGCACGGAAGGAATTTTAGGTTCCTCTGGGTGAATGGTGCCTGTTTTTTCTCATGTACCTTCAGCACAGGCTTCTCTTTGTGACAGGTGCTGATGACTTGTAGCCCAGGCAGACAGGACTGAAAAGGGTAGAAGGACTGGAGTTCGTGTGATGGAGCTGTGGATTTCATTGATTTCTAAATAAAACTTTCATCAAGACACGGAGCCCCACTTCCCTCCCAATTTTATAAAGCTCTTGTCAATCTCTGACACAGCTGCCAGGGCAAAAAACCAAAGCTGCTGGCATCACTGTGAAGGTGTGTACAGAAGCAGAGTGACGGGTGGGGAGTTGGGTGTCTTCCCTCTGTGGAGAAGAACCAGAGCCCAAGCCCACTACCCTGCAACCTACCCACTCCCTGTCTTTCCCTCGGGGCCAAGACACCCCACTATGCTGAGCATGCTCTTCATCCTCTGCGCCTGCTCCTGCCCAGAGGGGATTTGTGTTTGCAATTAACTTTGTGGTGACTGTGTGGGTTACAAATGACCTTTTACAAAGTCACAGTGGAGCTGAGCAAGGAAGAGTGTGATGCTCACCAAGGCTGTGGGTACATGGGCAGAGTTCTGTGCTGGCCCAGGGATTGAATGAGGTCCCTGAGGTCTCCTCATGATGGTAGCAGGTCACCATCCTCTCCCAGACCTACTTTCTGAAAGCTAACAGGAGTGACTGTAGGGAGCCAGAGGGACAACCTTTTACTGCAAACTGTGACTTTGGTGGAGCCTTCCCCATCACTGCGAGGTGGTGGACTCACTCCTCCCAGGGCTAGTGGAGGACGCACAATCTCCCTGCCCAGAAACTGCCATGTTCTGCAGCAGGAGGATGGCGAAATCAAGCCAAAAGCAATGATCCAAGCATTATTTGCCTCTTGCACAAAATTTGATGAAAACAGATGGAACATTTGCAGATTTTTATTAAAAAAAATCAAAGCCCAAAAATTTGAAAGCAATCTTGTATTTGCTATTAGTCTTTTCAGGCTTTGTTTTTCCCTCTTGGCAAAAAATAATTGACGACATTTTCCATCACCAAAAAAAATCCCCCACTGAGAATTAAGTATAAAGTCTTCTGTGTTGAGCAGAGATGAGAGGAAGGAGAAACCCTTCACATTCTCTTGGCTTAGTCCAAGAGGGATCGGAGATCACCTGCTGAGAGTCTGTTTCTCTGTCCAGCATCCAGAGGGAGCAGAGACTCTCCAGAGCAGTCTGAGTTGTTGCTGTGCCTCACTAAGGTGGCAAAGCTTTTCCTTTGTGAGCATGAGGAGTATCTGCCATTTCAGCCTGTGCCTGGGAGTACAGAACGGCCTGAGCAGCCTTTGCTGGCTGGCAGAGGGAGTCACTGGAGCTTTCAGGGAGGACCATCTGTGCTGGAGAAAGGGAGACGTCATAGCAGGGATGTACAGGGCAGTGGACCACAGGGTGTCCTGAGGATGACCACAGGATGTCCTGGGGACATCCCCAGGAGAACGAGCATCACTGCAGTGGCCATCACATCTTGTCCTTGGAAGCCTCTTTATCTGCAAGAGTCAAGAGACTGGAGCCAAACGCCTTCACTCTCATCCATCAGCAGGGATGGAGGAGCGCATGGCCTCCCTCCTCCTTCTTCTGCTGGCATTTGATTCAGACATACACTAAAAAAGGAGCTGTCGGTTAAAGTAAGAGCTACTTTTCCAGCTCCCAGAGGACCCCCCTGGTGTGACCTGCAAGGTGTTGCAATCCCTCTCTGCCACTGGCCTGCCTGGTTTTTGTCACACATGCACACACCTTCCTCCCCCTTCCACAGTGCTTATCACAAGCGTTTTGGTAGAACTGCCCTTGTCATATAAATCTAAACATAATTCTCTCTTTCCTGTTAAGCTAAAGAAAATAAACGTGTAGGGCTGTTACTGGAAGCCAAGCTGTAGGACTGCCCTAAATTCTCTTCTTATTGAGTCTGGGCTGAAAATCACTCAATTCTGCTGAGGACACACATCTATGCTTGCACACACAGGGAGGGAAGGTGGGAGGGGGGAGGGAGAGAAAGAGAGAGAGAGAAAGAGAGAGAGAGAGAGAGAGGACACGGTGTGTATAAATATCTCCAGCTCTCTAGATAGTCGGCAGATTTATTCCGCTGCCAAGCCTGCAGAAAATTGACTTGTTTCATGGAGGCAGGCTATTGACACATTACCGCAAGGAGGGTTAGGAGAGAAAGCAGTGCGGCTGGCGCCCCTCTATTATACGATAATGTAATCAGCATTGTGGGAAATGACTGTGGGTAAAATGGCATCGCTGACATTTATATTAGAGGATATTGATGGCAGGAACTGTGACCACATCTATCGTACCTCCCGTTTGCCAGGATTGACACAGACGGCTCTTGTTGGCTGGATTTCCTCTCTCTCTTTCTCTCTCTCTCTCTCCTTCCTCTTAGCTCTGTTGCTCGCTGCTGTCACTGCAGATAGATAATTGAAAAATGGATCTCACCTTTCCAGCAAACAGGAGTGGCTCAGGCAATTACTGCAGAGGTTATCTACTCAATCTCGAGGCCTCTTCTCAGAGAGAGATTCAGAGGAAATTGGATTTTACATGGATGTTTTATTCTGCAAGGGCTTTAGTATAAACAGAGGCAAGGAGACAGCAGCAGACTGTATGGGTGAGAATCACATACAGAGGGGTAGGGTGAGGTTTTGACAGGGTAGATGTGGTGGTAATACCATGTGGCAGTCCTTCGCACAATTTCTGAGCTCAATTATTTTTGAGGTTGCTATTGGTTTCTCTTTTCATGTTTTTCAGGGTTTTTTTAAGGTGGAGTCGTGTCCACCTGCAGCCATTTGGCTTCATTTTGCCCCTGGAATTTTAAAATTAAAGGGAGTTGTTCCCAAAGGAAAGAAAGGCAAAGAGAGAGCAAAATGCTCTGAAGATGAGAGGGCAGAGGAGAGCAAGATGTATTGAAAGAGCTCTGGAAACTGTCTGGCTCTGAAAGGAGAGGAATTTTTCCCAGGCAGGGAATATTGCCCATAGGCCTATTCTCCATGAGCATCCTTTAAGAGCATTATACCTTGAGGTGTGTGGTTATATGAGAGGTGAAAATATACTCATGGTGCTTTCATACACACTGCAATGCTGGGCTTTGGGCTGAGCTTGGTGGCAATCCAGCCCTTCAAAGCAATTTGCAGCTGGTATCCTTGCCCTCAGAAACTGCTGAGACAGGGAGGCCAGAGAAGGACCTTGAGGGTCTTGGTAACCTTGACAGTTTCAGTGAGTACACGGGAAGGCTGTGGGGTGGTCCTCAGAAAGGTTTGGCAGATGTGCCTGATCAGGGATCACTTTCCCAAGAACAGCAGGCTAAAGTAGGGTCTGCCAGGGAGCACCTGGGAGAAGCTCATTTCCCACTTAGGGAATTCACCCATCTTTTCATGTTTTATATTACCTTCTCATAGGCAATACACAACATGTGGGGTGTTTGCACATGTGGGTAAATACTCATGCACGTGGGTAAGAGCAAAGGTCTTTGCACCATCTGATTGGTTTTACTCCCAGCCAGTGCGGGATGCATGGGAGCACAGCTTTGAACAAACAGCTCTTAAACTGTTATCCCAGATGGAAGCAGCAGGGATGGTTTTGCAGGAGAAGAAATTCAGCACAGCATTAGACAGTCTCATCAACCCCTTGCTGTCCCCAGCAGAGATCTGTGACATCCATGGGTGCTGCTCTGCAGCCCTGGGTCTCCGCACCCTGCCATGTGCTGCAGTCCCGCTGTCCATCACCAGCTTTTTCGCACTCTCCTCTGTCCGTCCCCTGATGTCAGTGCTAGAGGTGCTCATCTCTCTGGCTGATCAAATCATTCCTGACATGCACAGTGGCAGATTCTTCCTCGCTGAAAGTCTGTCTCCAGGGTCCTAGGTGAGGTCCTGCTCTCTCTTCCCCAAGCAGTGAGAAGGCAGAGATGGGGAGGGCAGTGAGGAGGGGTAGAATGGGCTCCCCCTGCCCTCACACCTCTTCTCTCCGTGATGCTGGAGGCCAGAGGGCCCCCACAGCCTATTGCCTATTCTGGCAGTGAAGGCAGTGCTGGAGATGAAGCCAAATGGCTTTGAATGAGCAACAAAATCCACATTTTCAAGTGAAAGAAGAGATGAGCTGCTGGAGCTCAAGCCCAAAGCAGGGATGACTGTTATGTTCCTTGAGATCCCTGAGTCTGGGAGGGATGTTTTTTGGGAAGCTGAGAACAAGTGATGTGGCTGATCCTGACCCGAAATCTCCCAGTGCTAAACTGGCAGGCTGGGATGGGAAGTCCAGGGCAAGTAAGGCTTTGTGCTTGCCCTCATCCTGCATTAGTCCTGGGCTTCCAGTGGTGGCCATGAGAAAAGGTCTGGCCTCCTGAAACAGGACCTCAAAGCACAGTCATCCAGGTTCTGTAGAAAGAGGTGGTCAAGCTCTCTGAAAATGGCTCATTTAAAAAAAAAAAAAAAAAAAAAAGCACAGGGTTTCATCTTGATTTTTGCACATCTTTTTCATGTAAAGGAAATACTGAGTAATGTGACCCTGCGTCTTTTGAAGAATGACAAAAATCTGCTTTTTGAGCTGCAAGTGATAGACCAAAGGAAGGTCAGAAGAGGAAGAATGTTTAAAAATCAGCAGCAAAAATTTTCAAATCACAGTAAAATAACACATTGGCTTCATTTCCTTCTGAATTTTTTCATTTAAAGAAAAAGGCAATGAAACGCTGCTGAAATGACATTTTTGACAAAGTGCCATTTTTCAGCATGACCTCTTGGACCCACTCACACCAGTGCTGCTAACTAGTTCTGCATTCATCAAAGCCTGCAGGAGCAGGGGGCAGAGCATTGTGTGCTGATGAGCACAAATGCCTTGGATTTTCAGCACACATTCCTCAGATTTTTTTCCACCATCATCTCCTGGGTTTAAGTCCCAGAGCAGTTTTCACTGGAGATGTTCAGGCCAGGCTGTCAGTGTCTGTGACTTCAAGGCCACAGAAGAAAATGGGGTGGTTCAAAGAGTCTTCCTAGTCTTCAAGAACCTTCTCTTGTGGGTGTGATTTACTCCTGGGGATTGCCAGTTCCTGACAGGCTTGTGCTGACACAGGCCTGGAAGGGAACATGGCTTGCAAAGGACAGTGAGCTTTGCTTCTCCGAGCTGTCAGTCTCCGTGGAAAACCCTAAGCTAGCACATAAAGAAATGCCTCCTGCAGGGTGCCAGGTGAGGCTGGTCTGAGTCACACAGAGGAGGCAACAAGGCTCCTGCTTTCCCTGCTTTCAAAATCAGGAGCATATGGTGCCCAGAGCCGGATGAGAGACCACACTGCTGTCGAAGGTCTTTGTGATTGACCACAGTAGGTTCTGAACACCACAAAAAGTCCCCTAGTACATCTAAAAGCCTAGTGGTTGAGCTGGGTGTCTGGGTACAGGCTCCTCTATAACCCCTGTAATTGTCCTGAATATGGTATTTGCTTTCATTGCTTGGCCTAGATTGCTGTGGGCTGTTATTGCATACTCATAAATAGCTGCTATGTTCCACCTTGGAGGAGACTGCATGCCACAGAGAAGAGAGAAGGCTTTGCTGCTCTCTAAATAAGCTTTCTTGAAGTGGGATAGATGCCATGAGACTTAATTTCCTTTAAAAGCTTTGAGCTCCTTGGGTGTTGGAGCCCAATATTATTTTATTAGCATTACCACAATTGTTAGTGGTATTACTAATATCAATCTTACTATAGACATAATATCTGGTGAGGATCAGAAATTATGAAGCTTGACTAGCTGACTGAAATACTGGGTCTCAGGCCACATTTCCCTGGTGAACACATAGTGGTTGTCCACCAGTGATCCCAGGCTCGCCGTAGGAGAGGAAATAAGCCCTGGGGATCTTGTAAAATGCAAGAAACAAGCATGTTGTTCCTTTAGTTAGTTTTCCTTGGTGTTACCCTACTGTGGTGAGACAGCCACCTTGGATCAGGGTCCTGCCTGTTTCTCCAGCCCCAGAGCAAAAAGAATAATCTTCAAATTGCTCCCAGCCCTGATTTAGAGATGCTTAAAAGCTCCTCAGCTGGTGTTTAACCTTTCCCCATGTCCTTGCCCTGGCCATGCCACCCTTCACTCCCAAACAGAGCATCTTTTGAGCTTTGCTCTCCTCACTTCTCCTGGTATGCACCCGTGGGCAGGAGGAAGGTGGGAAGGATTCATGGCATTGATCAATAACTCTTTCCTGTCCAGCCAGGAACCCAACCCGCTCCACTTTATTGCTGCAACCAGATCCCGGCTCGAGGGATGTTACGACAACCGGCCTGGGCCGTGGGGGCCAGAAGAACAAATACCTCCCTAACAGGCATGACTTCAGCCAGCACATGCCCCGCTGCCCGGATAGCTCCTCTGACAGAGGAAGCCCCTGTGAGGATTTACAAGTCCCAACCACTTCCTGAAATCACCACTCTTGCTTGTTATCTCGCCCTCCCATCACCTGCAGGGTCCGGATACTGTTTGAAGGGAAAGGAGAGCCCTGAGAAGGAAGAGGAGGAGGTGTGCGAGTCCTGGTGATCTGGCCATTAGGCTGGGGAATGGCAATGGACCTCGACGATGAAATATCTGAGCACTCTGGCTCAGTCTTTTTATTACCTGCAATGGAAAATGAGTGCCAGCTGCAAATCAGGGATTTCAACAGCCTCTCTGAAGGCACGTCAAGCATTTTATGGCTGGAAATACATTTAGGGTTTATTATGGGCTGCCCACTGATCTTTCCTGCATGCATGCAGTGGCTGGACGCTGTTCCCACCCTGCCTTTGGATGGGAAGGGGTCCCCACAAATTGATCGGTTTTTGGATGGCAAATTGATTGGTTCCATCTGCTGCTTCTCTACTTTCTTGCTCCTGAGCAAGGATTTAACCTCACATTGAGACAGGCTGGAAGCTGATTTGGAGGACAGCCCCAGCCTGTAGTGGATGCACCATATGTTGTAGACCTGTCAAATGTCACACAGAGCAACACTTTCCCCATGGGTCCCTCCACAGCAGGAACAGGCTCTCCCCTTCCCAGCACTCTGCCACCACCTCCTCATACTGCAGCACTCAACGTGTAAACTCCACACCTTCATGAGAGGAGCACCCCAAACATCCAGTCCCATGCTGGGGTCTTGGGAAAGTGAGCTGAGTAATGGGAACTGGACCACTTGGAGGTGGGAAGTGGTGCAGATAGGATGTAGCAACACAGCTTTGCAAACCAGCCTGCAAGCTCTACAGGAGCCTGGGCACAGCCTGGGCTGTTGGAGAAAACATCTCTTGGCTTCATTTCTAGACATGCTACAGCCATGTCTTCATTGCACCACGCACACCTCAACTATCGAAGTTCTTCTGTTTAACTGAATGGCTCCTTTCAATTTCTTATTAACTGGCCTCCACTCTTCCCGTTACACTAACATCACATTTTCAAACTTCCTCTACCAAAAAAATGAAGGGAAATTTCCCTCCAGTGTCCTGTTGTTAAGAATTTGGATCTTGAAGGCCTGCAGAAAGTCATCATCACTGGCAATAAACAGGAGAAAGAACAAAGGAAGGAAACAGGGAGGGCCACTGGAGTGAACTTGAGGAGCTGTGGGGACGGTCAAGGTCTGCTATCTTGTCACCCCTGAGAGAACAGGGTTGCAAGGTCTCAAATGGAAGAACCACGGTCCAAAAGCAAGCTGGGAACAATGGGGCTGTAAATCAGTTCCTGCCCAGTGCTGTGACAGCTGCCTTGGCCTGAGCCGTGGCTGACGTCTTGCCCGATGCCATGGCAACCATTCTGGCCTGTGCCATGGCTGTCACCTTGGCTAACCCACCCCAACTGGCCACTGAGTCTACAAGCACATCCCCCCTTTTGTATCTGAATTCACTGTGGGAATGACGAGTCCTTCATTAAACTTACACTGCCCATGGCCTTGTCAATAAGGAAGGGCTGTAGCACCCCATGGTGCCTTGGCTGTGGGTGCTGCTTGCTTGGCAGCCATTCTCTCTAGACACGAGGAGCAATATTGCAGTGTCCAGCCGGGGATCCCAGTGTGGATGCCCATCCCCTTGTTTACTCCTGCTACCATCTGCTGGAAGGAATCAGCCTGTGCGCTTGCCTGCCGCATGGAAACTGTTGGGAGCCATGATGGGGACAGCACAAGGACGAGTGCAGCGCTGGAGTGAACCTGCCCATGGACAGCACAAGGACAAGGGCAGTCCTGGGGTGAATCTGCCTGCTCTCTGCCTTCCCACCCTGTGTTCTGAGGGACCAGAACACCCATGTATCTCTCCTAGCACTGTTCAAAGACTGCAGTTTTGGAGGCTTCCTTGACTCTGACACCATCCTTCTCCGCAGCCTGGAGCAAGGCATTGGTTTGGTCTGTACCTCAGTTTCCCTGTTACTACTTAAAACATTAACCGTTGGTGTGGCTCAGTCCCCTCCATTTGGCTTACTGTGACTACAAACATAGTCGCTTCCTAGATAGGTGCCATCAGCTTCACCACGTTCCTATCCCTTCTCCCCGTCATTCCCAAAACATTTCGCATTGAGCAGCACTCCCCTGTCAGAGAAACACACCCACACTTTGAATGGGGCATGAGGCCTGCTCATCTGTGACCATCTGGGGGAATAAATGGTGCTGAAAGCCAAAATACCTGCTCAACACACTCTCCTGTGCAAGCTGGGCTGGCAACCAAAGACAGTCAGTATCAGGCTGGAAACTTCTCTATTTTTGTTATGGGCTGTTGAACAAACCACACAGTTTTACCCCACAGGGTATCATAAATAAGCAATGAAAAAGCAGAGAAGTGAAAAGGAAAAGTATTTGTCTACAAAAATACACTACAAAGCAAACAAGTCAGAAGGACGTGGACTGAACTGTGCAGGGCCTGCTATGTTTAAAAGCAAAGCTTTTATAAGGTAGGGAAAGTGATTTAAGAGTCTGCAGGTAAACATGGGCTGCCATGTGTTGTTCTGGGGAAAAGTGGCAGAATAAATATGCAAATCCTTCTTATGTGACAGCCAGAATGGTGGAAATGATTATGAAATAGACCTGAAGAAGTCTGATTAATAATTTATCCTCAAATGGAAGTTGATTCTTGGCTGAACAGCAAGGATAATAAGGCTGAGGAATCAATAAGAGCATTTACAACTCTGTAAAATGCGTTTACAAGTACAAAAAGATGGGCTGTTTTGTGGCCATGCCTTGCATGAGCTAGGAGAGAGGGAAGGAAGAGCACACAACAGTGACTGTGCGGCATCGGCCACACAGACAAATCTGGAGAGGGAGCTGAGCATCGTCTCTGGATCGTTACTGCTACCTGAATGATTCTCCACCATTAACACGTGTCCTGACAGCCCATGGAGGACACATTAATTAAACTCAGTCACTTATGAAGGTTCACATAATGAGTGAAATGTTGACAGAGCAGTTCAGTGGTACCTTCAGCCAGAATGTGACTATCCTCAGGGACACAGAGTGGAAGTGACTTCCTGGACACCATGGCCTTGGGTGGCCTGTGCACATCTGGCCCAACTAATCCGCCTCTTCACCACACCTGTACCACAGCATGCATTGGTAGGCAACTCACCCTGCTCTCACAGAGGAGCAAGTGACTATCAGCAGCCTCCTTTGATGTAAACTCTCAAAAATTCATGCCTCAGATTTCTAACAATGTCCTTGGTGAGATCCATTGGGCAGCTGGAGGTTCATTGTCCACTCCACCTTCCCTGGGCAGCTGAGGAATGGGTGCCTTAGCAGCAGCACCGCTCTGTGAAGTGACAAAACCGGAGGCATTTTTATATGGCCTGATCAAGAGCTGTGAGCAGACACCTCTGCCTCAAGGCAGATGAGAAGGATGGGGTCTCTCAGCTTGGCTCCAGACTCTGTGACCCTGGAAGGGACATGAACCCATGACATGCAATTGTCACAAACAGCTTCCAGCCTGTGGTCCATGGGTTCCCAAAATGTCCCCGAAAAATGAGAAAGAAAAGCCAGTGGGGCTGCAAATGACCAAAATCCACACTGCCCCTGGCAAGTTTTTCTTTGTGATGTCTTCTGTAATGAGAGCAGTGACATTTTGGGGGAGCAGAGGGAGGTGAGAAGGCAGCTCCCACTGGGGATGTGCCTGATACTGAGACCCTCCCTGCCTTCGGCAGAGAGCACAGATAATAGACTTGCACAGATTTCTTCTTAGTGCTGCTCCTCCCCTGAGGGCGTTGGCAGAGCGTCCCCAGCGCCCGGATGGCACGGTCTGTCCCAGCCGAATGGTTCGACAGTGGCAACACGAAGGGAGAAATGTGAGGCTGAAGGGACCCTGATAGACAATCTTGCAAGACAGCTCTCCCGAAACCCTCCCAACAGATGGGTGTCCAACCTGCTTGTAAATACTGCCAGTGAAAGAGGCTCCATCCCTTCCTGACAGCTTGTTCCAGGGTTTGTGTGTGCTCAGAACTGGAGGAGTTTCCTAACATCTGACCTAAATCATGTCTGCTGCAAATGGGGCCTTGCTCTCCTTATCTTGCCCCCATGCTGAATATGGAGAGCAATTCATCCTTATCCTTGCATAAAAACCTTATATACAGAAATATATTTTACTTGCTGCCTTCTGGTCCTTTCCTTTTCTGGACAAAATCAGCCCAGTTCCTTCAATTTTCCTTCCAAGGTCAGATTTTCAGCATTTATCTTTGTTACAGTGTGGTGCCAGGAGTGACACACAGCGCTCTGGATGTCCCACCTGCTGTGAGCAAAGAGGAATAGCGAGCTCCAGGGTACACTCCTGGTCTTCCTCATCACAGGGCATCAATGGGACCTCATGAGAAATGGAGAAGGGCTACTAGGATGGTGAGAGGGTTGACACTGTCAAGTGTGAGCTGGGACCCTTGAGCTGGTGAAAGACTAGAGGCAGGTTAGGTGATAGAGGCAAATGTTATTGAACAGGTAAATAAGGAATGACTGTTCACTGTTTCTTTCAATGTAAGAACCAAGGCTGCCAAGTGAAAGCAGCAGGAGAACAAATGGAAAGATAAACTCTTTGTGCTGTGTACAACTAACCTGAGAGACTCCTTGCCTTGGGGTATGTGGAGATTACCTGTTTGAAGAAATTAAAAAAGGAACTCAAAAAATTTATTGGGAAAAAAATCCACAACAGCCCCTGTGAAATACAAAGCCACAATGTTTGACTGAGAAAGTCTGCCATCAAAGATCACTGAAGACTGAGAAACTATTCTGAAGAAACCTCATAGCACAATGAGGTACTCACACATTAGGTATCCTCTCAGACATGGTGCAGGATTGCATGGACCTTAGATATGACCCGATCAGGCCTTCTCCTGTTCTGGCTCCCACCATGCCTTTGTTGAGCATCCCAGAACTCTGGTTACTTTAGTGAACAACAGGCCTTGCTAAGAAGTGGGTTCAGCATCAGCTGTCAGAAGGGCACCTTGGCTGTCTCAGTCATCTGGAGTCTCTCAATAGCTGAAGAGAGGAGACCTGAGGAGCATGAAGACAGAGAGAAAAAAGGGCACCAGTGCGTCTTGCAGAAACTCACATGAGAGCAGACCAAACTTACTGGTCCTATTTAGGAGTTTGTCCTGTAGCATAATACACTGTGATCCTGAAAACATTGCTCAGCTGAAAGTGCCTGCTGGGCTCATATGGGACACTGAGGTGGGAGGATGCTGACCTGCCTTGAAGCCTTGTGTAGCCACAGCTTCCTTTAAGTTTCTGCCCCTGGGCTTAAGGCAGTTTGCAGTAAGATTTCACACATCCCATCCCAGACAGGTGTGAGATCAATTTACTGACTGGAGCAAAGGTCAAACATCCTGAAGGGTGCAGGCCAATGCAAAGCAGTGTCTTGGCCCATCTAGGCTGAAGCTGTTGGCAGCCATAGCTTTTGTGTCTGTAATTTAAGGCCAAACAGAGAGAAAGACCAAACTTTGTGAGGGAACTCTCATCCTTTTTCACTTCTATCAAGTTTGGTACTGGAGTGCTCAAGAGCAGGAGATCTCTCTCGATATTAAAGTCCTTCTGGCATGGATTGAAAGATGCGTTTTGCAGGTAGAGCACACTCAAGGCTTTAGAGGACCCCAGTTTGTAAATGGCTTACTTCTACAGCAGCTCTTTCCAGGGAACAGTGCAGACTGATCTATCACACAGCTCAGGTGGTGTGAGCAGCATCTAGTGAGACCCAGAGCAGGGCAGCTGAGGAGAACATGAGTTTTTGCTCTATCCCTGCACCCAGCATGTGCCTGGTGGTCTCTCTGGTTCCTTCCTTAGTAAAGATCATGGATGACTTTGTCCAGCACTGAAACACGGCACAGGCTGTCTCCAGGTCCTCCATTTACACACATCTCCACCTCCAGGGTGCTCAAAAACATTGAGGATGATATTTCCTGTGGGAGAGTGTATAACTGCTCTTACGGAGGCTGATGGCACTAGTAGGAAGGAGAGAGCAATTGCTTAGATTAATAAGGCCCCAACACATGGACTGAGAGGAAGGGTAGACACATTCGTGGGTTTTCAACACTTTATTTATTTTTATAATCCTACAGTTTCCCACCTCCCCCTCCATGGTGTCTTGGAAGTCAAGACTGACACCTGCCAGGATATGAGAAGTCCAGACAAAATCAGAATGATCCTCTCCAAAGCTGGAGTGGAGGGGAACTTTTTCAGCCCCCACAGAGATCAAAGAGCCAGCTGGGCCTGGGGTTGCAGGGCTGGGCAATTCCCAGGTGCAGGAGACTGGCAAGGTGTCAGTCATGTCTCCCTGCACATGCTCCTGCAGACGCTCAGCATATGACTTTGGGGCAGCTGGTGGCAGCTAAACCTTGGCCCGCACACCCCCTTCCTTGAGAAGCATGACGGAAGGGATTAAGTGGCTTGTAAGGTGACACCGGGTTGATCAGCTCTCAGTGGCGTGGTGGGAGGGGAGATGCTGAAGTGGCTTTCCATCTCTGCTCCCAGTCTCCTGTCCAGTCACTACCCAAGCCCAGAAGTCTGTCCTCCTGCTGGAGGAACAGCAGCTCCTATATCTGTCACCCACTTTTCACACCTTACCTCTATGCCCTTTTCTCTCAGTGGGGGAAAGATTTGTCCTTCCGATCTCTTCTCTATGTCCTAAGCAGTGACATTCCCAGTGGAGTGTCTCCAGGAGCTGGAGGTGCAGAAGATGAAAGGGGGCAAGTAGATGCTGTCCAAGCACAGATGCGACAATTTGATGGGATGGACTCTGCAGATCTCTGTCTCCTTCCTGTCCTCACAGACCTGTGGCAAGGCTTCAGCATTGCTCAGAAGACGAGGAATGAATTGCAGCACAAACCTGCTCCTGCATTCATCCCTGTGTCTGCTCCACTGCAGGGACACAGGAGCCAGACATATCCAACCAGCTCAGCTCCCACAGGCAGATTAACCATCGCACACCTCAGCACAGGGAGCTTCCCAAGGGCTTGAGGATGGATGTTGCCTGGCTGTTAGGGAGAGAAATCACTGAATGCAGCCCTGTGCTGAAGACGTGAGCTTCACTGATTTTGATCACCTCTTCCTCACCGCAGGTCAGTTCTACCACAGTCATTTTCCCCCCACAAGGCACACAGAAACGCTGTGGGACCCTACCACCATTGGCAGACACCAAAGAAAGAGCTGTGCCACGTGGAGAGCTCTCCCTCCAAGCACAGGTGGTTCCAGCATCTCCCTGTAATCTCCCTGCTCTGCCCTCTCCTTCTTCCTGCCCTCAGCCAGCCCCCTCAACAGGCATTTCTGGATAACTCCTGTGCTCCACACTGGACCAACTCTTGTAACCCCCACTGCTGCTGCCAGACATAGGATGCCAGCACATGGGTCTTGCTGGCAGGGTCCTAACAGCCATAGGGAGCAGGATCAGCAGCTCCTGTCGTATTCCTGTATTATCACATGCACTGTCAGCTTTCTTATTCGTCTGCAGCCTTCCCACCCTCCAGTGACACCCAGACCTTGTGTAACACAGATTCCTCTCATAGGGAGGCACCAGAGAGCAGAGAATAAATTTTTAAGATTAGTTCATGTGGTCAGGGCTGCAGCTGAACAGATTTTTTTCCATCTAATTAGTTCACATCCCTGCAGCACCTAGAGACCCCACTGAGATCAGGCACCCTGCACCTAATCAGTGGATCTTCAGAAGACCTGCTGAGTTTTACAGGAAGAAGAAACACTTTTGATTGTCCAGTCTTCTCTGCTGGCTCAGGGGCAGTTGCTGAGCTTTCCTTTCCTATGGCAGGTGATGTCAGATCAGGTGTTGGAGCACAGAGCAAGGCATGGGGATACTGCTGGCATGGAGACTCTCTCTCATGGTCCCCATGAGCTTTGTTTCCCTGCTGTATCCCTCCAGTGTCCTTCCTGATCCAGGAGACTGCATGTCAGGCATGGCTGTGTCAGCAGTAGGGGGTCAAAAAGCAGGGGAGACACTCGGTGCTCTGCACAGGTGTCCGGCTGCAGGGCAGGAGACAAGGCTGTACACATAATTCTCGAGTCATGACAGCGTGGCACTGCCCTGTAACAGGGATTTCCCTTCATTGTGAGAGCCCACTGGTGATGGCTTAATCCAAGAGAGGTGAAAAGGCTCATAACTGGCACTGGAAGTGGAAAAAACCCATCCTTAAGTGGCATCTCTAGTGGAAAATATGGCATCTCTAGTGGAAAAAATCCAGGCCAGTTCCTCTGGAGAAGAAAGCTCAGAAAGTACGGCTCTGTCTAAATACATATCTCTCTCCATGAAGGGCCCCCAGCAGTCTCACAGCTGTCCTGAGGTGATGGAAGAGCCGGAGGCAGAGGGTGCAATACAGACCTGGCAACATTAGATGGAGCTTTGGGAAGGGGCCTGGGAAGAGTAGGAAACTATAACTAGATGTAAATTACATTTCGTGAGTTTGTTTAAATAAGGGATCCAGTTTAATCCCATCGACTGTTTGCTTAGTGTACAGCTGAAAATTAGCATCAACAATTTTATGAACACTAATAAATTTAAGCCATTACTCTCTCCATCTGCAGCTTCATTCATATAGTTTAAGAATCAAAGTGATTTCCCTGTAAATTTCTAAGCCTCAGTAATTCACTCCAAAGAATGTAAATAGAAAGAGCCTGAAGGCCCAGAGAGACAGTCTCACAAGCCCTCCCTCCCCTCCCTCCTCTTCTTACTCATGTCAGGTGAAGATGATGGGAGACGTCCAGTTTGGTGAGCGAATGTGGATACCACACTGCAGTCCCTGACTGCCCACTGGTGTTATCCTGTGTCTGGACACAGAACACATCAGCTAGGGAAAGGGAGCCCTGCACACTGGGATGCTTGGTGTGGGTATAGCACCAATGCTCCGAGGCGACTGCGAGGAAATCAATCATCTTTTATTGTTCTTTGCTCCTCCGGTCGGGGTGGAACATTCCTCCTAAAGAGAAACTTGTTATCCTCCCGGCAGCGTCCCTGCCGAATTCCTGGCATCAGCGGCTATAAATAACCCCCTGTAGATGAGAACAGCATGTGGGCAAGACTCCCAGGGACTGCAGGCAGCACGGGCTCCATCCTACGCACACATACTGGGCCCTGCCATCAAACCCCCAGGAGAGATTTCCAGCCGGCTGGGGAGGTTGTTCCCCCATTCTTCACTTAAAAGCCAAGGCAAAAGAGGCAAAAGACTGCAAGGAAACCAGCTGGCTGGGAATTCTCACTCCAGGGTTTTGGGCTAGGCCTGTCCAGCTGGGACAGAGACAAAGTTAGGATAAAGTTCTATATCTTTATGAGTTTTACAGTCTGAGGCCTTGAAATGTGGTTGGAATTAAGATTAGAAAGTCTTGCTTTTTTTCTGAGAATTGCAGAAATAGCCCATCCCCAAGTCACAATAAAAACCACCAACAGTCACAGCAGCCCCCTTCCCATCCCCAGAACTTTGTGGTCAGAAGCATGAACGATTATTTTTGTATGTGCCAATTTGAACACTGCCTTTCAGTCTCCAACATTTCATCAAACTATTTTACAGTGTAAATGTAAAAGCTGCTTTTAAGCAGAAAACATCTTCTTTTTCATTGTAGAGCCTGTAAAAATGTTTCCACTTAAAAAAACAAAAATAAAATAAGAAACATGTTTAACCAGCCCATTGAACAGTTTAGCTTCAGCAAATTAAAAGATAAAAATTAATAAACCACTATTCTGCTTAGGCAAGGTGTCTATATTTTACAGCAAAGGAATTGGTGGATTACACAAAAGGTCTAGGACAGGGCAAGGGCAATTTGGAGGAAACTAGGGGTGGCAAACTAAAGTGCAATGGATGCTGCACAAAGATATGGCAAGAAACAGCTTTGGAGGAGAAAATCCATGCTTGTAAATGAAAAACATTTGGCTACATAAGAACTGAAGCTCTGGGATTTGAACTGACATTGGGACTACCATTTTTAAATGCTTCTATAGCATCGAACACAATAAAGAGCTGGACAGAGCTCTGCAAAGTGCAGAAGTTTGCAAAATCCAGAGGGGAGAAAGAATGCTGAGAGTTCCAGATGTTCAACACTTAATTAGAAATGTCCATCTTGTTCCCTCTCTCCTTTCACTGATCTCAAAATTATCTGCAAAGGAAAGTCCTCAAGGAACACTCTTTTCAGATCAGATTAATTAATTGCATTTTAATGTCAAGGTTTAAAAGCATCATACCGCTAAAATGTTAAAATAAAAAAAGCTGTGTCTAAACACAGTAATTTTTGAACAAACAGAAGTGAGGTATTTAAACATTGACCAAATATTTCTTTTGTATTTTCTTTCAAATGAAAATCATGGTAAAATTAGACACCACTCTGTCCTTTTCCTTAAAGTTCAGGGGACCAAACTGTCAGGAGGAAGAAGCGTTTTTTCAGTAGGCATAGAAATCATGTGTTTTAAAACATTATTTTATTACTCTTGTAAAGCTTTACTGACAAATCTAAAAAATAATCTTATGTGGGTGTAAAACAATGTTTTTTCTAAGGAGAAATAAACCATAACAGCCAGATAGTTGTCCCAAATAATTAACTAAGAAGTCTTCCAGTAATGGAAAACACCAAAAAACTTAACACTTGGGATGACACACATTGATTGGCTCATTTGACCTCAATCAGGGTGTTGCCTCGGTCTTTTCAAAAATTCAAGGGGAGAAGCAGGGAAGATATAAAAGGGAAGCACACCATGAAGCCCCTCTGCAAAGCTAGAGAAGGGATCCTCCTCACACCTGTTGGGTGGACAGACACTATCTTATCCAGTTTTTCCCTATTTTCCTACTAATATTCCCCAGGAGCCCCAGGAGTAAACAAGGCTTCAGACTGTCCCTAGAGAAGACCTTGGAAGTGCCTGTCTTGTTTAGGGTGACTCCTGGACATACATCTCTGTTCTGGAGGAGACAGGCGAGGCACAGCATCTGTCCCCATTCCTAGCAAGGCCATGGCAGCAAGCGAGGCACAGGGGCTTGGGTGGTATGAATCCAACCCAGATGTGCTCCCACCTGGCTGCAGAAGAAAAGCAGCTGCACTGCTTCAGTGCAGGATGTCCTTATCACTTCTGGAAAGGCGACGCTGAGAGAGCTCGGCTTGTTTAGCCCAGCATGACACCCGCTGAGAGGGGATCTGATTGCTGTCCATAAATACGTCAACAGGGCTAACAGCAGGGAAGAGCCACTGAAGCTAAAAGAGGACACTGGCACTGGAGCAAACAGGGCTAAAGCAGAAGGAAAGAAAATGTAGGCTGGAAATTAGCAGCAGATTTGTAGCCAGCAAAGAGAGGCTGGAATAGGCATCCCACAGGGCCAGAGTGGGCCAAAGTCAATGTTTGTGTAAGACAGAGCCTGCTCAGTCCATGAAGGAGCTGCTGTGCTGGATGTTCTCAAAGCATTATTCCCCAGCCCCAGCAATGTTTTATATGCAAGTCAGGTATGGCTGGTGAGAGGCACATTTCTTTGGCTTGTCTCTCTCTCTCACTGGAGATGATGGCACTGGGAGTCCCCCTTTCTCAACCAGGTGGACCAGCTTCTCTACTGGGATGTGCTCCATCTTCCAGGCTCCAAAGGACAGATGAATGTTCAGTTTTCCACACAGGGTCCAACCCATCCAACCCATAACTTAGGCTGTGCCCATTCTCTGTGCTAGCAAGACCACAGTGATGCCATTTAGCACAGTTAAACTTGGGTTGACTGAGCCACAGCAACGTTATCCCTGCTGCCCTCCATGCCTCTGCTGGAGAGACCAGCCCTGGGATGGTCAGCAGACACTGACACTGACAGCGTAACTCACTGCTGAAGATGAATTTGCAGATTCATGATTGGGGTGGTAGCAGTGAAGGTCATGCTCTCTTCTGCCCTTTCTGCTCCAAGAATAGCAACATCCAGCAGAAGGGCAGGGCAGCAGCAAGGGACAGCCTGGGACAACCCAAGTGCTGCAGGCCAAGGTCAGAGATGTCGTAGCCCTCACTCTCTGGCTGGGCCTAGCTCCAAAGCTGCCCCGTTGCAGCATAGCAGCTGAGTGGCTGGATATTTGCTCCCGAAGTGCCACAGCCTAAACCCTGTCTGCAGATTTCCCTCCGTGCTGAAGCAGTGGTGTCTAAAAGCTTGTGGTGGATCGGGATGGCTCTGGGCTGGACGCGTGATGTGTTCAGCTGTCCCGGCTGCAGAGGGCAGCAACATCTGGGAGAGCATGAGGGAATGGCTGCAGATTGATGTATCACACATGCCTCCCATTTGTGATGGGAGCTCGAATGCACCGTGCTGACGGAGCCTGAAGTGTTCGGGCTGCAGCCAGCCAGCTGGAGCCCAGGGACAGCAAACTGACAGGTTTCAGCCATCAGCTGGGCACAAGGAACCTGGATCTGGTCCAGTTTCTGTCCAGTCCCAGAGCTGGGATAACCGACAGCTCTGCTGGAGGCCCTGTGACGTCAGTGGCTCAGGCAGTGTTTGGGTCTCAAGGGGATTTGAAGTGGGCAGTGCAAACTCAGCAGGTTTGCACTGGGTGACCTACTTTGCCCCAGGCTAGACGTGAACTGTGTGACTGGCCATGGAGCTCCTCCACTCCCTGCTATCCGCTTGGGCCAGGCTTCCCTTTTCTCCTCCACGCCCAGTGCAGCTCGTGTTTTATGACAAATTGAATTTAGTTATGTGGTTCATTGACTCTGTGCCCTGGAATTCCCTCACCCCAAGTACCTCCTCCCTCCAGCATGTGCTGGGAATCTGCTCTGAAGCAAATCCCCTCTGATATTGGCTAATCCTTTTTGTCTCACTCCATACCACCATGAGCTGAGCTGATACCGCTCTCCCCTCAGGGGAGTAGACCCTTCCCCAGTGACCTGCTTAACAGAAACTGCTGCAGCCTCTTGCAGTCAAATACGTGCTCGGCCATGTGCTGTCCTCTCTTATCCGGGCAGTGGTACTGATTTCAGCTGATGGCAACTGGAACTGTAATTGGCATCCATAACACTCTTCTCCAAACAAGTTCCCAGGCAGCAGCAAACCTCGAAAGCTGACAGCAGTGCTTCCCCTGAGCCTGATGACTGCCACGAAGTTTAGATCCTTGTGCAAACATCTCTTGAAGTGAAAGCTACCTCTACACCTGCAGCAGCATCACCTTCCCAGGCACCTTGCCTGATGACAAATAGCTGTTTCAAGCAGGAACATGAGTAAGAGATGATGCCCAGTAGTTGTCTTTTCCCCAGCAAATGTTGTGACAGTGGCTCTGGGGCAGGCAGGGGAGGGACACAGCCCTGGTCCCTCTCCTGGTCCACTCTCCTGACGACAGTGTTGTGTAAATGTTGAAATATGACTCTTTTGTACTTCCAGTTATGAAAGGTGGGTATCCTGCTTCGATCTGTCTCTCTCATACACATTCATAACATTCAAATTTATAATGTAATCTTACTTGCCGTTCCATATTTATGAGAAGTTTTGATGGGTGTTTCTTTATGTGATAATATCAAGCAGAATGCTAACCCATTGCCTCAAACCACTGTAAAGTCGTTTTCTTACATAATTGACACCAGCATATTCTTTCATTATACAAGATTTAGCATGCATCTGCTCCACCATTGCACGGCAATAGATGACTTTTTCCAGAGTCTCCTATTATCAATTCAAATTAGCCCCATTTCCCGAAGCTACTGTATGGATTTTACAGTTGACAGTAAGGGAAAAACACAGGAGCATAATGACTCTATTAAATTATTCAGGCCTAGTTAAACCCAGTTCGGTCTGAACTGGAGAGCAAGGAAACAGGAAAGAGCAGGGAGACAGGCAAAAAAAAGCCCTTAACTCCACGCAACTCATTGGTTATAAAATGCAGCCACCTTTACAATGAGTTATAGAGTGCATCACCTGCAAGAAGCCTGGAAGTCCTTAATCAAAGAGAAAAGTCTGTCATACGACAGAACATTCATTTTAGTTAGGGTAATTGGGTTCAGGAAGGGGCTAAGAAGAAAAGTTTGGTGAAAAGATGGACATTTATCAACTTTTATCTTCTCCAAATTTTGGTCTTGCTTGCTTTTCTTTCCAAACTGTCTCATGGGGCTTCCTGCCCCATCTCAATGCTTTCCCTTCTGTAAGAACAGACAGCTGGACAAGGTGCTATTGGGTTTTGCCATCTGATTCTGTCCTAACCAAACTCACTGTCCTTTGTTCCCTTGTCAGACAGAGAGATACTTAGAGAAGGATGGACCTGTGACTTTGGAGAGGGAGATGCTGTGTGGGAATGCACAAGTGGCACTTGGCTGCTCATGAATGGATTACTGGAAAGAGAGAAATGGGACCGGGCGTTTTGACAAGAGCACACTTAAAAATGGAGGATAGATGTATCAGGCTTCCTGAGACATGGAAAAATAAGGTTCAGAGACTATTTAAAATACAGGTAGATGCCAAGTTCTGGAAAAGTTTTCTAGGGTCTCACACTAAAATGAATATGTTGGACATGATCAGCTGTAAATGGTAGGCAAACAAGCTCTTTCAGCCACCTTTCCTTCTCTCGGCAGCCCACTGCCTGGTCTTCTTGGCCAGTTGCACCTCCAGGTTTGGCTTTGTGCTGCAGAAACTTTGAACTCAGTGCAGACAAATGGAAAACAATGGTTTCAGGTGTAGTGATGTTCCTGCCACTTTGCCTGGATTATCAACAAGCCCCAATGCTTATCTGTATCCTGTAGAGTCTGCACAGTGAGACGGTAACAATTTGTAGCTTGCTCGGTTATGCCTTTTAACAAACAGCACTAAGCCTACAGCACTCTGTTCCCAACCAGACCCTGCCACAGCATCAAGACTTTCATTCCATGAGCAAAACCTTGCTCTAACCCATGGTTGTGAAAGAATGCATGAGCGGTGGAGCAAAATCCCCCTGCATATTTTTTGCAGGAGGAGCAGGAATGAGGCAGAGATTGTTGGTTTTTTCTTTTTTTTGGGGGGAAGACAGAGGCAGAAAAGCAGCAGGGAAGAAGAAAAAAGCCAGAAGGAGCTTCCAGGAGGCATTCTAAATCCCTGTCTTGAGGTTGCAAAAGGCATAAATGACCTTCTCTCAGCTGCCCTCTCCTGCTTGGACATACTTTCCCAGGTTGAAAGTGGTGAGTCCAATACAGTGTAAAATTGTTGCCTGATAGATTGATATAATGCAGTTCTCTCATTGCTGGTGGTTTTATCTCACAGATTGTCTGCTTGGTCTTTTACAGAGTAAAGATTGTCCTTCAAATCCAAAGGCCTTGGATTGAGTTCCTGCAAGAAGTGACACAGGGAAGTGATACTTCCTGTCCTGCAAAGAAAATCCCTTCCCCATTTTGTTGCAAACAAGTATTGTGGCAGCTCTGAAGTGTTTGCCAGCTCTAGAAAACCTAGCAGAGATTTTCTGCAGAACATGGTGTGCTAGCACCAACCACTGTGCTTGGTCCAGCAGCTGTGCTCTGTCAGCCCTCCCTAGTGCCTTGCTGATAGTTGAGGCACAATGTATGGATTCCAGACTTGCAATGCCCTGGAATGCCTGGTGAGTGTAGGAACCAGATGTGAGCTGGCACCACCTTGAGACTCCTTGCCAATCCGAACTGCTCTCTATTAGCAGAAAGGAGCCTTTGGGATCAGGATGGAGATCAGCTTTTCTCTGCCTTTTTCATCCATTGCTACTTGCTTCAGAAGCTGTTTCTTGCTGTCTCTACAACAGTGTGTCCCTGGGGTCTCACTGACTCCTGGGGGTTGTTTTCACTTTTGCTTCATAGCTGCAGGTGATAAAGTCCAAAGAGAACACACCCTGGGGAACTGTGCCCAGTAAATTCCTGGTTGAATTGGAGAGGATCACTTAACAAAACAGGGAATTGAGTGAATGGCTGAAATCACAGGAACTGAAGAGTAGCCAGTGGAGTCAGACTGAGGACCCATGCCCCAAATTCCTGCTGTCCTCGTGCTCAGCAGATCCCAAAATGTTTTAGAGCCAATTCTGATGCTGCTGCCTGGTTTAACAGAGCCAGGCAGATCAGAAGAGACCCAGTAGCAGGGCTGGGGGTATAACCTTTCCAGCTACATGAGTACTGTAGCTGTTGGATGGCTTGGTGCTCTTAGAGCAATGGCTGGACTGGACTCCCCATGCTGCGAGTGGCGCAGAGTTTAGTCCAGCTGGCTGGGTGTGTGGGTCCACAGGTCCTGTTCTCCAGCTGCTCTTTAGTCTGTGGGGTTGCAGGGTGGGCTGCCCTGACCATCCCTTGTCTGGCTTCAGGGTGTGTGGGAGCCCAGCTTCAAATTCCCCCGCCCCGATCATGGCTGATCTTTACAGAGAATTTGCGTCGAAGGGCAAAGTCTCTGCATAGTTTAGTAGCAGCTGTTTTGCCTGATTTATTGGCTGTTGCAAAGGCTTGTGCAAATGTAGCAAAGTGGTCTATTATCACAAGATATATCCAGTGCCCCCGCCTTGCTGATGACTGATGCCCTGATCCAGCAGCTTATTTAACACCTGTTCAGTTTTAAGCACGTGGGCCAACCCTTTGAAGTCCTCTGGGAGCAGTGGCAGAGCTCATGTGGTCATGGTTTGAGTGTGTGCTTCAATATCTGCATGAGTTGAGGTCCCAGTGGGGCTTAGCTTTGAAAACAGCAAGGGCCAGGACATAAACCAATCTCTGTGAAGACTTTTACCTACTTACAGGGTGCAGAGAGTTGGGTAGGATTAGGGTACACATGAGCAGTGGCTCATCTCTTCGTGTCAGTGGGGACAGGGACATGGCTGCTCTCACAGATTGCAAAATCCCAGGAAAATGGGGTATGAAAATCCACAAAGGGGGGCTAGCATGGAGCAGGGAAGGTGAAGCAATCAGGTAAAACCCAAAATACCTTGCACAGGCCCCTGTCAAGAGTTTTTGTTCCTAGTGAATGAAAGTGAAGCAAAATCAAGAGTACCCATTGATTATTCTCACTTCCCTTTTCTAGAGGGAGTTTTCTGGATGTAGGGTTACTGTGTGATAGTGCTTTTGGAACCCAAATAGCCTCAGATAAGAACAAAGCCTGCTTTGAGCCCTCTACTTACAAAACATATGGAACTTTCTGGCCTGGCTGTGCCTGACATTTCTGTCTGCCTGACATCTAAATCCAAGGAAGTTTTTTGTGGATATTGGGAAACCACTTCATCCCTTCCCCAAACCCTCTAATGAGTAAAACCCCAAAATATCTCACCATGGTAAATACTCCAGAGGAGATAGTGATGGGACAGAAATAATCTGCAACATTTTGTTTTGTCATCCTGCATTCTTCATTTCAAAGGGGCAATTTCAATTTTAAAAATTGGTCAAAACTTTAAGAATGGCAGAAAAAGTTACAGGAGGTACAAGTTGTTAAAATGAGTTGGAGCCACAATGAGTCCTGGAGTCAGTGATAAAAAAAGCATGTTCTTGATGGGGAAATGAGAACAGCATGACCCTGTCACCCAACTGCAAAGTGGACTGCCATTTTCCAGCAATGATGCCTGATGTTATGACAGCTTTTAATTAAGCTCCCTTTTAATGATCTGGGAAGAGGTTGTTTCACTCCTGAAGCCTGTAGGTGGTGGTAAAGAAAGGAACAGATAGTGAAATGACACCAAAATATTTAGCACCCACTTTCATTCCCAGTGGGAGCTGGATGAAGCCCATGGGAACTCTGACCTGGCGTTTGAAACAGCAGATGAAGGTCAGCTTGGGAAAACACAGCTGATCTGCAAAGGGAAAAGTAACAGATGGGCCCCATCAGGTTTGTTCCAGCCCCAAACCTCAAATACCCATTGGTAGCTTGGTTTCTCACTGGGGGAAGGAATCCTGATCCATTTTCACCTGCTCCACTTTTCATGTGAGTTGCCACCTCTTCCCTTATGAGATTAAAGGAAAACAGTCTGGCTTTCTTCCAAATGGAATAAGCAGAATGGAATGTTACTCTTTCTTTTTTCCAGTCTACATTGATTCAGCTGGTATTGGAACACAGGCACAGCCATGAGTAGCTAGTAAAGATGAGATTGTCATGGGAAAAGTGCTGATATGATTTGGGACTGAGCACAGATGCACAGAGGGAAGGATCAGCCTGGAAAACCCCGTAGCAGCTTTGCCTTTGGCCCAAGTAGAGTTCCAAGGGTCATTTCCAGGTCTATGACCCGAAAGCCATTGGCATGATTGGAAGACATTCAGAAAAGGCTATGAAAACAAGCAGAGGTGTAAAGGGAAAGATTTACAAGGAACTTTTGAAGGAGCTAACTGCAAGAGCTTAGGCTAATGATGACACACTGAGGACACGATGATAGCTTGCAAATATCTGAGGGGTATTAGCACTAGGAGCCTGTCCTGGGGGACTGGAAGGGTATAATTTGGAAGGACAGGCATCAAGGAAGGGAGGCAGAGAAGGAGCTTCAAGATAGCTTCCAGAGAACCAGGAGCATTAAGAAACCAGATGTGCCTTTCAGGCAATGGTTGGAAGCAACCTGGGACCTACGAACAGCCTGAACAAGGAGCTGGAATGTGTACTGGGGAGCACACCTGGCATGAGGGGCAAGACAGGGGCAAGCTCATGGGCTTTTCACATTGCTGGCCCATGTGATCCCTGATGTGACAGTTTGGTGCATTGCTTTGAAGCAACAAAGTGCTGGGCACTAGAGGCAAGCATTTGTGGAAGTTCTGGGAGCCAGTACCAGCCGGCCATGGCTGGAAGTCAGTTGAATCCATGCCTTAGTCACACTCACACATCAACTGGGGTACATAGTCCAGGCCTTTGATGTCCCCTTTGCCGGTGCCCTCCACGCCTTCTGCATCTCTCCCAGAGCTCCCCAGCTCTGCCACTGCTGCTCAGGTTCAGGCACCAAGCTCAGGTGCTTTGCTCTCTCCTTTGCTCTCTCTGTATCCTCGGGCTCTGCCTGCATCCTTGGGCTCTCCCTGCAACCCACCTTTCCTCCTTGCCCCTTCTCAGGGACCTCTGCACATCCTCCATGTCATGGAATGCCTGACCTTTCCCACCTCTGTCATTTCAGCCCTCTGTCTTTCCAAGGCAAGGATTCCCAACAATCCTAAGTAGCACATTGGGGGACCTTTCAATTTTTTTTTTTTTTTTGATACTGAATATCCACTGGCAGTGGGCTCTGGAGAGCATGAGCACACTGAGCCACCTCCCTGCATGTCCCCATGTATCCTAGCAGTGTCAGATACAAGGTCACCTCTGGAGACCGGGTGCCATGTGGCACAGAGATGTGCCAGCCCTGTCAGCTGATGCAAACACTGCTCCTGCTCCAAGTGAGCAGTGCCAGCCACAGAGAAGAGAGGGAATGGAGGAACAGGGGAAGACTGATTGCAGGGCCTGACCTTACATTTGGCTCTCCCAGAAACTCTGCCAAGGTTGCCTCCATATGCTTTCTCTGTGAGCCCTGTCTCTCCCCCTGCATCCCTCCCAGGCAGGATGAGGCCTCAGAGACAGGAGCCCCTCAGTCACATCTTGCTCCCATCCATATACAGCTGGGCTGACAGGTCCTGCTTCTTGCAAAAACCCCTCAGCATGTCTTTGAACAGAGACACTCTTCCTCTGGAGCAGGAACCCCTTAGAGATGGGGATAGGGTGGGCCATGCCCAGGGGAGCAGTGCTGCAAATGACATGTCACAGAGGTGGTGTGGGGAGCGTGACAGATCACCCAGTGTCTCTGCTGCTGGACAACCAAAGAATTGCTCCAACTGGTTGGATTTATCCAAAAGTGACATGCATGTGGGCTGGGGGCAGGGAGAGGGGGCTGGCGAGGGACTCTCCTTATGGTAACAGCTGGGACCAGACCTAAATATGATTAATTAACATTGTGAAAAAAAGAAAGATCAAGACTGAAAGAGAGCAAGAGAACAGGGAAATGAAAACCCAAGTCACAGGCAAAATTAAGATTTATGGACCCAGAAGGATGAGGAGACTGGGGATGGGGAAGAACAAGGAGGGAAGGAGAAAGAGTGCCAAGAAGGTAGATTACATTTTAATGCTTCTTCATGCTCAAAAATTACAAGAAGGGGCTGAGTGTTGTTCCCCGGGATGGGGACTGCTGGAGCTTGGTTGGGCAGGAGTGGAGAGGTGGGGGGTGCAGGCTTGCTATACTTTTGGAGGGGGGGACATGTCCTGAGTGAAATGCCACCGAAGGAATGTGTAGGCATGATTTACAGCCCACAGGACAGCCTGCCCGGCTGCACTGTGCCAGTGCTTGTTTGGCTTGCAGGACTTGATGGGATCCTGAACGATGTGGGACAAGGGGGGCGGCTGTCTCCATCCCCGCAGCTCTACCCACCCCACAAATGTCTCCTCAGAAAGGCAAGGGGGCGAGATCAAAGGGCCACAGCAAGGTGCCCACCACCACCCAAAGATCTGGCTAGACGATGCCAGGTCTGAAACTGAGAGGGAACAGGAGGTGGGGCAGGTGACCCACTTTGGATGAAATAGGAGCCATCTGGGACCTCTTCCCAAAACCGCTGACCAGTCCAGCACTGCTCTACCCCCGTCAACTCAGCTGTAATTTATGGAATGGAGGGTACATGATCCCAAACAGCCCTTTCACATCTCTGTTTAAGAGCTGTCTTGTACCAGCTAGAGTTGTGACATAGCATTGACATTTTCCTTCTGCCTCTCCAAGTTTGTGTGCAACTGCCAATGGCTTCAATTTTCCTCTTTTATTTTCTTCCTGTGGATGAGTGGCTGGAAGCAACCTGTCCTCCCTCTCTTCCAGAATCAACTTTCAAAGCCAGATTTTGTAAAATGTTCTTGGCTTTCCAAAAACTGGGAAAAAATCCCTAGTTGTAATTTTTTTATTTTGCCTTGCTAAGACCCAAATTGGACACAAGGGCTTTGCAGAATAATAAACAAAACAATAACTAGGGGAGTTCTACTGAAGTGAAAAGTTTCTGCGAAGGGTTTGGTCTGCTTTAAAAAATGTTTTGTCCAAAAATATTTCATCACCTGGCTCCATCAGCATTTGCTGCAGACAAGCAGAGCTCTTGAGCAGGGTTATCCTTTGCCCTTCCCTGCTAAATCATCAGCGTCACCAGTTCTGTTGTCTCTCATCTCACAAGGAAAATATGGCTATGACTCCACTGCCTGCCCAAATAACACCTTGTTGCTTTCCCCAAAACCACTCATAGAATGCAAAGCACTACCCTCCCAGGATCTCTGCGTGCCCTCTGACCAGTTGGCTCCTGCAGCAGGCAGCAGATGTGAAGTGTGGAGAGCCAAGGGGTTGAAATCTAGTAAAGAGGGAGATTGTTGCTGTCTTGTGCCCGTGGACTGTGTCCCTGGGTAACTCCAGCCATCCTGCTGACCAGTGAAGGAAAATAACCTTCACAACACAGAGGTCTACAGACTTTCCTGAAGGTGTGCAAATCACACGGCGTTTGGGAAACCTCCCTTTCCCGAAGTCCTGGAATGTTCATACCTGTTTCATAGAACCATGGAATGGTTTGAGTTGGAAGGGACCTTAAACTTCATCTAGTTCCAACCCCTGTGCCAAGGGCAGGGATGCCACCAACTAGACCAGGCTGCTCAAAGCTTCATCCAATCTGTCCTCGAACACTTCTAGGTGCAGAAGATCAGTGTGGGGGTCTTGGTGGCTGATCAGACTGCATGGTGTCACAGGTGGGACAGGGAAAATGCAGAGTCAGGAGTATCTGGTATCTGGCCCTGAAAGAAGGATGCTCTTGTGGGAAGGATGTTAATCCTGGCTACTTTGCTGCAGCGCTTCATACTGTGGAGAAAGGGATTGACAAGAAAAGCACCAAAAGAATGGCATCAAATTGATGTCAGAAAGTGGGGAAACTGTGGAATAAGTAAAAGTTGGGGGTGTTCGGTTTCACTACAGCAGATGGGAAAGTAAATTAATATAAGGAATTTGGGATTTTAGACCGGAACCTTGACTGGAGTTACCATCCGTCTGGGCTGTCCTTCATCTATCCCTCCACCCAGGGATCTTCCCTGAACCACCCATTCATCCGTTTATCTTCCTCTTCCTGCCTGCAGTAATTGTTGGCACAAGGCATTGCACAGAGGAAACCAGCTGCAGAGCACAATGTCAATTTGTGTCGGTACTAATTCCCCAGGAATGATGCTCCATGGTCTTACAGGCTTCTGAGTTGCCCTCTACGCATTAGCCATTTGTGTGTAGCAGAACAACCACCTCAGCATTTCCATGGTGCAGGGCCTGCTCTGAGAGGAGCATTGCACCCAATCTGCTTCCCCTTATATCAGGGCACAGGGATGCAAGGAGGCTGGTGGTGAGGCCAGCAGGACCTGGAGCAAACAGAGAAGAGATGGAAGCAGAGAGGCAGGGTTTGGATGCAGGCTGCTAGGAGATACCCAGTGGGGAGAGCTGAGGACAGGAGAAACAGGGGCTATTTGCAGGAAAATAAGCAAGAGAGAGAGGAGCAAAGAGTCAGCAGCTGCAGTGCTGGGAGCAGAGGGAGTTGTGCTGTGCACAGGTGTCTTGAAGGGGTCCTCCAGGGAAAGATTGAGCTGAGAGAAGTAACAAGAGAAGCAACAAGACCTGGTGCCCATATCCCTTGGAATGGGTGGTGGCAGCTCCCCAACCTGGCAGGCTGCTCTGTCTCACGCTGTTCCACAGCCCCACCAGCGTTTTTCCAGTTGTGTTCTCTCTCCAGAGAAAACCCTGATTTCAGCAGGAAAATGGCTAGAGAGCACACTCCAAAGTGGTATGTTCATAGTAATCCACCCTTCATACCCCTGCAACTGCTGCGGCCGGCATGCTGAAAGTGAGCCACATGTCACATCCGCTAGGAATGAGGAAGACAGCATCCTGACCCAGGTGAATATCCCATTCCCGTGGCACTGGAAAGCTTCCCTGATGCTGTGTGCAGTTAGGGAGGGCAGAGGAGGAGCTGGGTAGGGTCTGGTGGCCAGGACCATGGCAAAGACCAGTGAGAACACAGTGGATCTGTCCTTTGCTGTGAGAGGCTTTTTACTGCATTACCCAAGTGTGTCCCTGTGTTTCTGCAGCTTGGACTAGACTTGAAAGAAAGCTGAGTTGTTATTTATTTGAGGCAAATGTGAAACATCTCTGTCCCTTTTCTCTGGGATCTATCCTCAGATGCCTCTTGATGCATCTTAAATCTGACCCAAAATGCTTCACACTGATGAGCTTGGAAAAGGGACCAGGTGCTCTGAGCTCCTGATATGCTCTGTTTGGGCAAGTCACCAACAACCGTTTTTCTAGTGCTTTGGATCAAGGCACCTTTCTCTTCACTCCTCTCCCCTGCAGCACAGATCACATTGGGGTCAGCCTCACTGCTCCTGGTTGACAGGCTACATAAGCCAGGAGAGTTCTTTGGAAACCAAATCCTCCAGGATCTAGGGAACACATGCTGAGAGAAGCTGGAGGGTGGCCTACGTACTGGAGCCTGTGAAGCAAAGTTTCCCCTCTGGAAATATATATGCTGGTATGTTCTTCTCTGCTCTCAAAATCATCATGTGGCGGTAAGGTATAAACTCCTCGTGTCACCCCCATGTGCTCTGCTGTTCGCTTCCCCTGGAAGCCCCTTGAATTTTGTGTGGCAAGGCTGGGAGAAGACACAGCAGCTGCCTTTGATATTTTGTACACTGTTTTCTCCTGTCCCTCAAATTCTTCTTCACATTCACTACTTCCCTGTTCTCTCCAGCTTTTCTACAAAGGAAAGTCTTTCCAGTCTCCCTGTCAGAGGCTCAGCCAGACATACCTAGGCAGGAAAAGCTGCAGTTTTCAGAATCCTTGTAGGGAAAAGAAATGGCTTAATGCTTAAATACCCTCCCTGCCATGTCGACACCTTCCTCCCCCCGACCTGGTGCATGTTGAGCGAGCAGCAGGGTACCCCAGGGAGCTCTGCTCCAGCTGCACGCTCATCAGCCATACGGGGAGCGCGCAGCAGTGCTTCGCCACTAACGCTCGCTGTGTTTAATCACACATCTGTGGGTTCAAACAGACTTAGCCAGCATGGGAAGGGATGCACCAGGTAGCAGCAGGTGACAGAAGTTGCTGATTCTGGTTAAACTGTGAAAAACTGATAAGCTAGGGACAGGAAAGAGGCAGTGCCATGGGAAGCAGGGAGCTATGGGCATCCTGGCCTAGGCAGGTGGGGTAACAAAACATCTGTGTGTGTGCGTGCACACCCACGTTCATATGGGAATATCCCGATGTTTGTACCACTTTGGTCACTGTAGACCACAGACCAGGCTGCGCAGCCTGGGTCTGCCATGCTCCCACTACCTGGCTCACACATGGGTTGGCAGTGCCTGAGCACATGGATGATGTCTCCACACACAGAACAAACCCCACATAGGTTTGGGCTGAGATGTTTGTGAAGCAGTTAGCACTGGCTGCAATGATCCCACGTGGGTGTGTTGGGACAACAGCATATTCCTGTGTGTGACAGAGCTCTGTGTGGGCGTTTGGCAGGAGGAGACCTTCAGTTTCATGTAGGTGTTTGCTGAGGTCTGTGTCTGTGAGATGTCATTTTCTTCATTTGTTTGCATGCACCAGCAAAAAAAAAATGAGCAGGGGTGCCATGTCTCAAGCACTGGGAAATGAAGAAATGAAGTTTTTGGAGCTTGGGCTCCTGCTTCTTGCATGTATGTGTGTGTGCTTGTTCTCCCTAATGACAAGTGCATGTGTGCAGGGACTCTGTGTGTGCCTCACACACGTTCAACCAAATGCCTGCATGCAGGCTCCCTAGGAAGGAGGTGAGTAGGCTGTGGTCTCCAGCTGTTGGCCATGGCAGAGCCCGCATGGCACAAAGGCAGCTCACAGCAGCCCCTCTCTCCTTGTGTCCCTGGCACAGCCTTTCCCGCAGCTAGGGAGGGGAGGAGATGTCAGCCTGGTGGCAGACCCAGGCACAGCTGGCACTGCCATGCCCAGTGATGAGGAGCTGGGCATGGGGACCTGATGTTGCAGCTCACGAGCAGCTATTTAGGCAGTTCCCACGAGCCATCAGCACAGGCAGTCACAGGGTACTCCAGGCTGCATTTTACCCCAGGGATGCTCCCTGGCTGCCTGTACCCATGGTCTGACCTTCACTCTGCCTCTGCTGTCCCTGTCCCTAGTTCCACAGTGCCCTGCAGCCTCCTCTCCTCCTGCTTTCAAGCCCAGCTGGCAGCCTTCATGCTCTCCCATTTCTGAATGTCTCCAGCCAGCCCCTTGCTGCCTCCTGCCCATCCCAGCTCACCTTCCTTTGGTCCTCGCCTACCCCGTGTCCGATACACGGGGCGTCCTGGCTGGCAGCCACACCGTGACGGCTGGTGGAGGGGACAGGTGGGGTCACAGGCAGTCTCTGCTCTGCAGCATGGCACATTTTGGAGCTGCATTTGACTCCCTCAGTGGGAGGGAGGCGGACGAGGTAATGGCTGCTCTTTCGGGAACATGAGCATCCATCTGGTGTGCTGAGGGCACGGGGGGTTTGGCACCCAGGAGCTGGCTCTGCCACCACGTGTCATGGAAGGGCCAGGTCTGAGCTCTGCCTGGAATGGAAAACTTGTCCTTCCCTCTGACCTTGGTGCTGAGCAGGCCCTGTGGAGCAACTGCATCCCTCAGTCCCTCTGCTCTGCAGCAGCTCTCCACATAGGCCGGGCACAATCCAGACTTTTCCTGTCTCCTCCCAGGCTGTGTCATGCTCTGAACTGTGAGAGTAATCTGGCAGACACTGCTCTGGGCACCGCACCTTGTACCATTTCCATCAGTGCAAAATGTGAGTGGAAGAGCATTTCATACACGAGGTGTGTTTGCAAGTGATTGTATGGCACATCAAAGCGTGAGGAATCTAGAGAGGCACAGGAAATTCCCACCACAGTGCTGCAGGTCCTCATGGGGGTTTGAAAAGAAAATGCAACAGCGAGATGGGAGGCACACAGCTGAGCTGAGTAAGAAGGCTCTCCAGTGGGAGTGGAGCACGTTTAGGCTTGCTATAAACCCTATTGAAAGAAAGAAGAGGATTTAGCATATTTCTCTGCTCTTCCCACTTCTCCAATATCTGCCTCACTTTACCTCTGCAACACTGGCTATATTTATTTCCCTCTTTTGTTGTTTAATAGCTCGCCTTCTGTTTCCCTCAAACTTTGATTTTTGTTATTCTCTCAAACTGTACCCAGAAACACAAGGTGAATGCACCCCTTGGATACCAACACATCTGTGCAGATGCAGGAGCCTGCTGAAAAGTGTGTCCTTGGGAGGAGAACTCAGGGACACCGGGATGCCAGTATAACCTCAGTGTTACTGCTGACAGATGCACAGTTCATAGACTGTGTTTTTAATGTATGTCACTTTGGGATCTAAAGACTCAAGCTGGTGACTGGAAGTCGCCTTGTGCTGCAGTATCAGGGCGCTTGCCTGAGTCCCAAGCAGAGCAGCAACCTTCCACCCCTGGATCTCCTCTCTGTGACTGCCTGGGGGAAGCTGGTGATCATGGAATGTCCTTATCCCACAGGATGTTTCCCAAGTGCTGCTGTATGATGGATAGCAGCTCCTGGACTGAAACATGCTCTTGGGCTTAAAGGATCTCCAGGATGCCGGGGGCAGGATGAGACCAGGACCTACAGCAGTCAGATATGAGTGACAGGGTTGGCAGAAGCAGAGTGAGGTTGGAGGGTTTTGAGCATCACCCTTTTCTTTGCATAGATTTATTTTGAAAGGATTCGCCTACATTCCCACTACCTGCTTCTGCACAGAAACTCAGCACCGTCCCAGCTGTAGAGCTGAAGCTGGAGTTTGGAGTAGGAAGGTCCAAGGCTTCTCCTTCATCCAAGAAGTCTTTGGGGTACAAGGGGGAAAGTTGGCTAATGGATGGGACATGCAGAGCCCACAGGTTGTCACGCTGACTCTCCATCTCACAGAAATACCAGAGGCATCAATAACTCACATCCCCAAAGCCCTTGCAGCCCACCGCAGCCTGCAAACAGCACCACGACATTTACATTGATCCCCTCCTCTCGCTGCTCTGCACCCTCCATCACTCTGCATCCCCAAAACTGAAACCGGGGCTCGGTTTTGCCGGCATCACGAGCAACCAGCGCTATGAGACTGACTCACAGGCAAACGCACCCGGGTGCTCACACCCACTGCCCCATCTCATCCCATCACTGCCCCCAGCCCGCTCCCAGCTCGGCAGCAGCCCACGCCGCCGGGAGCGCGCTGGGCAGCACAAACCATCTCTGCCCGCGGCCCCGCACGGCGGGAGCCCTCACGCCTGCTCAGCAGTCCCGGCTGCTCTTAGTTTCTCCCTACTGAAGAATTATGTAGCATGAAGAAGCAGGCTCCACCATCTTGAACTGGCAGTGAACTTTGCTTTCTACATATAAATACAGATAGCAATCACACCCCAATCAGCACACAAGCTTCAGGGCATCATCACGGCAACTCTAACTTTCCCATTACGATAATGTGATTTTCACTCAGTCTATAATATCACCAGCCATGAATAAAACAACTGGCTTTTTCTCTCTTTCTCTCTCCCTTCCCTCTCTCCCCCCTCCCTCCCCTTCCCTTTCTCTCTCCCCCTCTCTCGGATCACAGTCTTTGCATACTAATGACGGCTGAATAAGGCTTCCAGGGTGCGATCTCTGATGGATGGGGAAGTCAGGCTCTGGGTGGATCCTCGGTGCTCTCCAGTCCTCACACACACGGCTTCATCTCTCTTTCACCTGCTGGGTATGTGGAACCCGACTGGACTGACAGACCTGGTTGGACAGACAGGCAGTCGCTGGCTTCTTGTCCCATCTGCATCATGCCCCTAGAGTGGGGCAGGGACATGCTGCAGTTTGTGTGATTGGGTAGAGGGGACGTCCTGGTCCCTGAAGCCTACCAGCCCCTGCCCGGCTCCCTGGAGCCTCTCCATCTCAGCTCGAATGCTCTGGTGTGTGGGAAATGTGTCAAACCGGGATTAATCCTGCCCCAGGGCACCCTCACCCCTGCTGCTCAGCCAAGCTGTTTGTCTAACCCCGTTCAGGTCTGCTGTCCCTGAGGATGTATGGAGGCTAGATCAGGGAAGCAATCCGACTGAAAACAACCCTACCACAAAAAAAAAAAAAAAAAAAAAAAAAAAAAAAAAAAAAGTAATTCCCATAGGGATCAGGTACCTGCTCCAACCCACTACACAGAGAAGCACAGTTGCAGGGAATTGACTGGATTTTCCCACTGAGAGGCAACTTGCTGGATCAGACCCATCCTCTTCTGGTTCCCAACATGATTAACAGCTGCTGCAGAGGAGAAACCCCGTTTGCAGGCTTCTCAGGAATAACCCTGACCAGGAGTTCCTGCTCATTTCAGCAACTCCAAAATTGCAGCCTGATGAGTTTAAACCAGCCAGAAAGGGTTGGTGACTGATTTCGGTGATTTCTGGCAGACTGAGCATCACTGTGCATGTTCTGGTGCAACTGGGGTACCGCTGTCACTGTACTACACGCCCTGCTCTGCATTCAGCCCCAGCAAACATCCCGTGCCTGCTCTGCATGCCTCCAGCTGATACTGGCACCCAGCTGTCTTAGGAACGGCATGGTAGGGAGCACTCCCATATGCAGGGACTCAAACAAGATACGTCAGTTTGATTTTGTTTCCCATTCTCATTCCAGAAATTGTCATGTCAAGGCACAGAAACCCAGGAACAATTTTTCCCTTTCCCAGCTATGCTGATCCAAGATGCAAAGCCAAAGCTCAATTCCCTTGCATCCTCCCCACACTTGTTGTCTGCTTTCAAAGTTTTCAGAAGTCTCTAATTTGGGAGCAGTGGTAGAGCACTGTGAAGTTTTCTAACCCCAGACTATCTCAGAGACAAAAGCACTGTTCCTTTAACTCCTCTCCACCCAGTGCTTTGCTTAGGATTATTATCTCATGTGGATAATTAATTCTCTTGAGCACCAGCATCTGGCCCTGGGTGGGAGCTGTGCTGGAGAGAGCAGCAGAGCACAGGATTGAGTTATAAGGTGCTAGAACACCTGTTTGTGCCTTTTGTGTTCTTCCTCAAATCTATAAAGCAGGAGAGGGAAGGAGATAGGGTCCCTGCTCTACCCCAGAACGGTGCCCTGTGGGCAAGCTGCATTGTGGAAGGGACTGGTTCTCCTTTTTGCAAGATAAAGAGATGTATTGAGTACTAATTGTTCAAGTAGTTGTTGAAACATCGGTGTTCCTCATGAGCACTCCTTGCTGTGTCAGGAGAGTTGCAGAGCGAGTGTTGATTTACTGGGGCCCTCCAAAGGCTGAAGAAGCAATAAAAGGTATTAGAAGCAGAAATGGGATAGGGTGGCGCCTAGGCTTTGCAGTGGCTGAAATTGTGGATGTTAGGCATGTACTTGCAAGTTTTGAGTGCTCAGAGGGGAAAAACAGGCAAGAAAACACAAAGGAGCAGCAACAGCCTGCATGGGGCAGATTGATGCTGTTGACCTGTGCCAATTCCTCGGTGGGCTGTGGCTGACCCGGCAGGACAATGCATGCAAAACCAGCCCTGCATGCCCTGAGCCTGAAAGCACATGGCCAGGAGCTGCCACGTTCATGGCACTGCTGTGCAGCACTGCCACCGCTCCTGACTGCTTTGCTGGAGAGCCACACAGGGATGGAAGACTCGGTCCCTGCAGCTTGTCTCTGGAACTGGATAAGCAGGGAAGGTGCGTATTACAGACACTTGGATCCTGGTTAATATGTGCCATGGGGTGGCAGACAGGACACCTCTCAAAATGAAAGACTGGGACAGGCTACCTGTTCACTCCTGCCTGTGAGCACTCCCGACTTGTAAGTGTCCTTATATAAATCAAGCTTCTTTCCCAGCTGATGGCTGTCCTTGCAGTATAAGTGGTTTTGGGGATGGCTCTGTCTCTGCCATCTCGCAGATGTGATATAGGCTGATTCAGAAACTGTAATGGGTCCTGCTGCAAGCAGCCTGGAAGGTGCCCTCTGCAGATGAGAAAAGTCTGCTGGAGTGGTGTAGCCCAGAAACCTATGCTGGCATCAACTGCATGTCCTTTCCCCACCCCCAGCAGTAGTCTGGGATAAGGGATGCTTTGGAGTTTCAGAGCCAGGGAGGGATGAGTCCTCATCTTTGCAGCTGCTTTTGCTTCTCTAGCTGGAAAAGTCTCCCTTGCCATCCCTGACATAAAGAGAAGAGCAGAGGTGCTCCAAAAATTAGTTGGCACCTGTGCCCACTGATGCCCGCACAGGGCTCAGCCCGCACAGCAGGGTATGAGTTCCCTGGTGGGTGACAGAGCTGGCTGAAATGGATGGGGCTGTAATGGAGGTACCTGCCGGCAGGGCTACCTGGGAGACGCTCTTATCTGTCATCTGATTTATCCAGGTTAAAAGGCTGCAATCAGTCACCAAGGTAGATTCATTCCCCAGTAAATAGTGCCCGAGGGCTTCCAGGACCTATTTTACTGCTAAGCACTCTCTTTCCAATGCTTGAATACCTTTGTTCCCGATGGAGCTGTTGCTGGCTGATATATATATGATATGGGGAGTCCCGGTGACTTTTTTATTTTTGCTCTGTACAGCTCCTGGCCTTGTCTCGGCTGCGTTGGGCTGCACGATGAATTATCTGTCCAAGGCTTTCTTGCGTCTGGGGGCAAATCCAGCCGAGACTGCTCTCAGCTGCTGGGAGAGCTGTCACTATGAATCAGCTCTGCCTGAAGCCTGGGCGATCGGCACAGCAAGAGGGGAGGTTTGGAGGGGAGGGAAGTCATGCTCGGAGTGCTGGTGGGCTGGCCCAGGTTTTGGGCTGGGGGCTGGGAAGGACCCACCTCTCCTGCCCTTGCTTCTGTTGCTGGGGCACTTTGTGACAGGGTGACAGAGCTGGGCTGAGGGACAGTCATATGCTGTGGTGCCCAAACATTTGCTATCTCCAGTGACTTTTTCCTGCTGGATTTGCCTAGAGCCTGTCCCCTGTCACAGGTGAGTCCTTTGGGTACCTCCAGGGTCAGGGAGGTTTCTCCAGCTGTGAAGAGCAGAGACTGACATTATTCAGACAGTGGTACCTGGACCCCAGTGATCCCCAGAAAAAGGACCCTCTCTGCCCTCTAGGGTTCAGCTGTCACCTCTCATGACATGTCACAAAACCAATCTGATTTCTTCTGAGCACTGAGGTCCCCTGGCCTGGCCCTGCTCTTTGGGGGCATGTTTGTTTGACTTGGTGGTGGAGAAGAGGAAATCTCTATCAAGAAGGCTATGGACACAATAGCAGTTTCTATCCTCATTTTAATTTTTTACTTCTTCTTTTCATCCTGGTTCAGCCCAACAACAGATCCCTGAACTGCTGGCAAGGGGCTGCTGTCCCCATCCAAGCTCCAGGTGCTACCTGCCTCCCCATCCCAAAGGACAGAGGAAAGGCTGCATCCTGCCCCCTCCTTTGGGGAGAGCTCGGGAGCCCTTGTCTACTACGCCTTGTTCTTATGTACCTTCAAGCACTTGTCCTGCAAACGTTTGAGGTTTGACTGCTTTTATTCCTTTTCCTGTCTTTGACAAACCTCTTATGTAGTTTATCATCCCAAATCGGTTTGTTAACTTCCTCCTGCTCTTCCCCTCCCACTCCTCCTCCCACTAATTAGAGTGAAGGACTAATGGAGTATTACTGTGAGGGACTAGGCAAGCTTCCCAAAGAGCTTACCTAAGAGGAGAGCACTTTGACTAATAGATGTGCATTAAGGCTGTGCATCCTCTTGTCCTGAGAGTGGGAGGAGGGGGCCAAGAGTACAGAGCAGAGCTCCAGACATTGGTATCATTGGCTCTCTCCAGATATCCCGATATGTACAGTTGGACCATTTCTGCTCTCAGATTCACCCTTAGGGATGGGTTTTGGGTCTAACTTGCCCTTTGGTAGCACCCCAGCCAGGTGGATTTGACTCACAGTAGGTGCAACATGGTCCTTTGCCAGTTACAGATACCAGCTTTCCTGCTTGGGCAGAAGAGGACTTTTTCCCCATGCTGTGTTTGTACAGCACCCAGCACAGGAGGGCTCCTTCAGTCCCCATGGGGATCTTGTGAAGTGCCTGCACCAGTACTTGGAGTATTGGATCACCCAAAGCTGCCCTGAGACAAGACACTGGGACAGCCAGAAGGAGAGCAGAAGGCATCTGCCAGGAGGTACAGAGCACTTCAGGAGCTGCTGTGTACCTAGACTTTCCATTCATGAATGTCATGAGAGTTTTTTTTCTGCTGGTCATCTGGCTTTGAAGCCTCCTATGCATTTTCCAGGGGCCATACCCAGCACTGGAGGAGGGTTTGAAGTTGGAGCTATGCAGAACCACACAACCTGAACTTTGGGTATGCACTGGGATGATAGGCAGTGATGATCAGTATGTGTCTCTATCCTTGCCCCTGCAATTTGGTTTCTGAACCTATGCTAGGGTGCAGAACCAATTGGATCAGCCTGGTGACCATCACCAACGTCATCTGCAACCTTCAAGTGTTTTGTAGCTCAATCCTCTGGACCCCTGGAGGGAATCACATTGACATTTAAACATTGTAAATGGCAGCAGTGCTCAAAGGCACCAGGAGAAAGGTCAAGTGCTTCAGTAAGAGGTGGGCAGGTGTGGGTCTTCACATGGGTGTTTGCTGGTTAAGTGTCTGGAGACATTTAATCTTGGGAGAGAGGTAACAAAGGCAGCTGGATGCAAACCAGGGGTGGGCAGGGTGGATGGGAGAGGACATAAAAATGGCGAGGAGTGAGCTGTGGCTGTCATGGGCCTTTGGGGAGGGAGCAAGTATTTCCAGAAGCTAGGTTTGGAGAAGTAAAGCCATGATGTTTATGAAATGTGGGTGCCCGGGTTCTGCAGACTCCTGATGACTGGGTCTGGCAATAGCATCAGGGTACAGCTTACAGCATGTTTCTGAGACCCCTTGTTTCACCAGGGAAGGTGCAACTTGCTAAGTGGATACAGGATGTGCATGCGGCCAGCCCTACCTTTGTTTCGCTTGGGGTCTCCAGGTGTCCCAGATTTCTCTCTGTCACTTCTTACTGGGAGCCACCCTCAGGGTATCTGACCTCTCAGCAATCTCACCTAGGTAAGTGTTGGCTCCATGGAAAGCTCTTGTGTGTTCCTGGCTTTGCTCCCTGATTAGCAGCAGCAGGATAACAGGAGAGATGTACTGATAAACGCAGGACAGGTTCGACTTGTCCAGCTTCACTCCCCATAGTCAGCACCTGCTGAGTCACCCAGACTCCTGACATTCTTCATCAGGAGGCTTCAGGAGGAAACTCGGCCAAACTGAGCCTGAGCACCTGGAGCCTATGGGCAGTGATAGAAATGGCTCTATGCATCTCATTCACCTCCTCTTATGCTGGGCAAGGGCATGAAACTTGAAAGTGCAGACGCTGATATGAGAACTGAGTTTGGCCCAGCTGGATTGCAGTTTGTGTCACTGGCTCTCGGGCTCCGGGCTTTCAAGCACTGGTACCTGACACAGTGTGTGCTGGGAGAAAGAAGAATCCACCATAGCAAGAAGAGCGTTCTCAGGACAGCTGCCTATGTGAATGTAAAGATGAGGGGGAGGGATAAAACACCTTTCTGATGCAGGGAGGGGGGTGGTCATCATCCTGGCCACACCCATGGAAGGGGAACCTTCAATCTATTTATGTGAGCACGGGGGAGGAGGCATATCAGAGGTCCCCATGAGCTAGACACCACTCCCTCCCTGCCCCAGTGAAGGCACAATGACTGGCCACAGAGCAGGGTCACTCGGTAGTGCTCCCATCAGGGAAGAAGCCTTCCTGTGCCCTGGCAAACCCCTAGTGAAAGACAATCAGGCTCGCTGTCACCAAGCTAATTCCGACGGCATAAAAGCAGTAATGAAATTCACGGCAGGATTAGCCTCTCCATCCAATGGGCCGGCGCCACAGTGACATATCGTGCTTCTTGCCCGAATGTAACACACCATCTAATTTACGTCGTGTAGCGAGCGGGAATGAAATGTTCATAAAGAATTGCTGAATCTTGTCACCTTAACTGCGGCCCCGGGCTCTGAGGCATCTGTCAGGGAGAGGAGAGCGGAGAAGGAGGCTCCTGCCTTGCAAAGCTGCGACCAGGGCTTTGGGAAAGGGGAGATGGCTGCATTAATCTTCTGGGTCTGTGCAGTGGAGATGTAGCACGTGGGGATGAGGACTCCAGGCTGGAGGAGGGGGGCTGTAGAGCTCCCTTACATGTGCCTGCTATACTGAGTGGTGCCAGCAACAAGAAAGGGGCTGTTAGAGCTTCCCCACCCAGAGAACTGCATGCCTGGGATGCATGAAAAAGGACCTGTGGTGGCATGGAAATAAGGGGCAGCATCCTTGGAGATATACACGCTCACAGCAGAACACAAGTTCCCAAATTCCATGTTGGGTCCCACGTGCAGTTGCACACTGGTCAGCAACTGCAGGTGTCCACCTGTGTCGGGAAGCACATACACAACCCTTCTGCTGTGGCTTGGCAGCCCCATTCCCCCCTCCCCTCCCCAAATGTTTATTTGCAGTTAATTTTCATGGATTCTAATGGCTCAGATCCTGCTAGGGGGGATCGTGCCTGCCTCTTCAGTCAGAAAGTTTGCAGAAAAAAATAGCCCTTTCCTGTTGTGCTTGGAGTAATAGCGTCTTGGTGTCCAGAGGGGAGTTGGCAAGGAAACAGGGAAGTTTATTAAGGGTAAGAGATTGAATTCCACTGGGTTTAATTGGAAGTGCTTGAGCAAACAGGGGAGGGAGCCGTCCAGTCCAGCTCTCTGGGAACAGCAGTACTGGCCCCAGGTTTCATGCCTATGGAGCTGAGTTGTCCCAGGGCCACCTTATCCTCTTGACTGCTGGGGAAGCTGCTGGGTCTGGCTTGTTTTCTTCCTTGGGGTCATTTGTGCACCTCAACCTTGGCTTCCTACTCCATCAGCTGCTAGGATCCTACATGGGATCTGGAAATGCTGGGTCAGGAGGGATGCAGCTCTGAAGTGTCTGGGAAGATGCAGTATTCGGGTCTGTATTTTCCTTTGGAAGTTAGTTCAGGGCACAAAGTGTATGGGCGAGGTATAGGTCCTGTCCCTCCCATGCTGCTCAGTCCTCTCCCATGAAAATATAGCTTTTCTCCCTTGACAGGGACAGCACAGCTCCCAGCTGGGACCCAGCAGCAGCTGGCTGGGGTGCAGGTACTGGGTATGCAATTTGCAACTGAGATTTGGATGTTTTGGAAGAGTCACCTAAACTTAAGAGGCCTGCTTTGCTTTCCCATTTTAAGGCCAAAATGGTGAAAATCCACTTTTGGATCCTAATCCCCACACCATCCTTCAGGGCACAGAAAAGTCTCCAAGTCAGATTGCCATGGATGAAAACATCTGCCTGCCTTGGGCTGGTCTGGATGCTGCCTGCAGAATGAGCTGCAGCACCTGTGTGCCTACCCTGCACTGATAATCATAGGTATGCAAAGCAGGATGGAAATGTGCCTTTGTGGCTGCAAAAGGAGCTGAGTGCCAAAATTCTGATTCCCTCCTAGAAAAGCCTCTCCTTCAAGACCTTCTCCCACACCACACTGAGTTGAAAGAGGCATCAAGTATTCTCCTTGCAGCCGAAGGTAAATGGGGGCTCAGACGTTTGTTTTGCCTTGAATTCAGCTGATCATTCTGCTCAAAAATTCAAAATTAAAGAACAATAAATAATTTATTACTTTATTTACTTTAATTCAATAAATTGCTTCCCGACAAATTAAGATACATTGCTTCAAATTAAATGTTTCATTAAATCTGAGATTAAACTTTTGGGGGCTGGGGAAAGTAAGACTTTTTAATTTGGCTGAAAACATGAAAACTGCCTTTTCCCATTGCTTTAATTGCAAACTCTAGAACCAAAGTGACACAAATTTTACAAAGTGCGGCTGTGCTGGTTTGGTCTCTGCTCCCACTCCTCTGGGAGACCAGTGGGTTTCTCTTTCTGACTCTCCTAGCATGACAGATGGCTGCAGACTTTCAGCTGCAAATCCAAACAGAGCATGTCTCTAATCCCAATCAAACCTCACACAAACGTCCTCTAATTGAAGCACTTTGTGTCTTCTAGACTTTGCAGGGTCTTGTTTCTCCATAATCTTGCTTCATGGGTGAAATTGCCATAGTGGCTGGCTCCAGCCACCCTCTATGCTCTTTGTTTCAAATACATGTAAGTCAAATATATATATATGTTAAACATATATTTATAAGTTAAATACATATGATGATTATAAATATATTTAACTTCCTTTTGGTTGATGTCCTGTGCTGGGACTCTCCAAGGTGGGATTTCAGCCATATGCTATTTCCCAGTCTCCATATACGGTCTTCACCTCTAATGAACATGAGATAAAGCCTCATGTCTCTGTTTTCTGGTGGTTTCATAGATGCAGAGCTCTTCTACAGCTTTTCACCAGTATGATGGCCTAGCCATAGAGATGAATGGGACAGACAGACTTACAAATGTGGAAATATACGTAGACTGAAATGAAGGAGTTTGCTAGTTTCCTGGGCAGTGATCCTCTGTAGCATACCTAGCATGATTGAATCTGCTACAGAGAGGGATCTCTGGGGGCTGTCTGGCTGCTGGATGTTAGTACCAGATTTTGTAATTTATTAGGGACTGCTGGAGGGACTTTCAGCCAGTTCAGCACATGCCTCCCTAGGCACTCATGCACCTGTGCACCAATACAGCCACTGCAGAGCACCTCAGTGCTCTGTGACAAAGTCTGTGTTGCTCAGTTTAGGACAACCTGCACAAACACAGTTGCAGGAACAAATAATTGCTAAAGGGCTCCTATTTTTCCCCCTCAGACTCTGCAAGCAGAGGCACTGTAGGTGCTATGAAACAGTGCTGGAGGAATAATCCCTCTCTTGTCTAACCCCTGGTTGGAAGGCTTTGAATGACAGAAGAACTCAAAGTAGCTGCTTGTGACCGTGCCCTTTTTGGTGGCCTCTTCTCCCATGGCTGCAGGCTCACAGCTCTGGGTACTTCATTGCAATGGTATCTGCTGCAGGTTTGGAAAACTGGGACCATGGTTGTCTTTCACAGGAAGGTTAGAGCAGCAAAAGGAGTGTTTGAGATACTGGGTGATGGAGAGAGAAGGCCTTGTGATGCCTACTCTGGGCTGCTCTGAAGAGGATTGGTAGGAACCAGGGCAGAGACAAGGCTGTGTGCTTCACTTCCTTTTGGGTTTAAAAGGTTTTCCTAGAGGGAAATCTTTCCTGTGAGGGCCCTTTTGCTTTCAAGAGAGGTGTCCCTCTAGGGAGTATGTTCAAGGGCTGGGAAAATCTCCTTTTCTGAGTTGTCCTTCAGGCACCAAATGGCAGGGAAATGCCCCATGAGGAACAGGGTGCACATGAATGAGGGGGTTAGCTCTGCAGGCAGGATCCCAAACTCCTCTGAGCAGTGAATAATGCTGGAGAAGCAACCTCTAAGAACTGCATGTCTGTCAGCTCCTGGAACCCAGGTCACTCTTGGACTAGTTGTGTCCAAGGCAGGGGGCAGTTGCTTTTGGATCCATGAATTGTAATGTCCCTCTGAGATATGGGGAAAGGCACTGTCACTGCAGCAAGGGGGCTTTTGCCAGGAAAAGTCTCTTATGTACTTACTATGTAAGCCAAGAGTATTTACAGGAGATCTTGCTGCCTGTAACTTAAAGCTTTAGCGAAACAAATTGGAATTGCCTTCTGGAGGCCATTGTTATAAATTATGGCCCCAACATCTGTCCACATCTGCAATGTCTAGACAACCCGTCTCGGCTAGAAGAGCGAGCGTGGGGGGTGCTGTGATCACAGTGGGGGGGGGAAGCAAAGGGTTTATGCTGGGGCTTGTGCCAAGCACCCTGGCTCACGCTACCCCTGTGCTTTTGAGCATGATGCTCAAAGCAGGGTCCATCCCAGCCCAGCCAGGAGGGACTTCAGGGGCGTCCAAGGCAGGAGGAGAAACATCTGCCTTCCCCCATTGCAGATTGATGCCAGCAACAAGCTTGGCCCTTGGAAGCCTTGACTGCTGTTGCCTCATTGATTGCATGTTGAAGGATGTGAGGGAAGGCAGCGCTTTCAGCCAGGCTTGTTCCTGGCTTTCCCTGGCCCCTGTGCAGCACTTGCCATATAGAGGCCAGGCCCGTCAGCTAAACGATTGTATTTTTTTTACAGTTCCTAGCGCAAACCTTCTCATTTATATGTAAAGTAGCCATTAGTCATAGCTCTGTTCCCTCACACTGCCTGATGTACAATCACATTTTGCAGTGGATGAATCTTTCCACACAGCTGCTCTGCTATGAATAATCCGTTGCTGGGCCCATAAATCAGAAAAAAATCATGCACCTCCTTTGCCTGATCCTTACACAAAGTCATATATTTTACATGAGGACAAACTAAATATTCATGAGGCTTTAAAAGGCTGTTCTGACTACAAGGTACTTGTTGGGGTTGTTTTTGTTCTGTCGGGCCAGGTTTGGTGGTTTGGGGTTGTTTTTTGTCCTTGTAAGAAGAAATCTTTCTTTCCCCTTTGGCACCCTTCAGACACTGAACTCCCAGCAATGCTCCTCTGGACTCGTGTTTGCCGAAGGACTGATGAATTAGTCATTGCTGCTGTCTCAAGGACAGGCTGATGGAAGGTGCTGCAAACACCAAAGGACACATCCCAGGGGAGGTGGCCAGGCCTCAGAGAGTGAAGGAGCTGCTCTAAGGGTAAAGAGGCACTTCCAGGTCTGTGGTGGGGGCACCTGGCTGGCTGGGAGTCAGGGTGTGTGTTTCTGTGTGTGCCTCAGCCTGGTGCTCCACACCAGGGCCTCTGGCAAGACCATGGAGACTGGGAAGGCTGCTGACAGTGGCTATAGTCTGTGTTCAAGAATGTTGTCACCCTGATTTCTCTTAATCCATATTTTAAGCAAAGCACCTACAGAGTCTATGGAGAGGACTGGGACCAGGGCTTCAGTATCTTCTGCTTCCCAGTGGCCAAGTGAATCTGGTGGGGGAACAGCACCATGCAGCCACAGTGGTAAGATGGGAAACTGGGAAATGAGCTCAGGTTTAATCTGCTCAGGATCTCTGTAAGGATCCCAAACTCTCAGAATCTGGCCTGCCCAAGACTCTCTGCCTTGGCCATCCAGAGCCAGTGATAATGTTATTTGTGCAGGGAGGGTTCTCAACTCCCAGGAGGGTCAGGAGACCCTGACAAGTGTGAAGACAAGGTTTTCCACATTCTATTTACTGAATTAGCAGCTCCCAATAACTGAGAGGGACCAGTCTTATCCTTCCCTGCCCTGGTCCCACCTGCCCTTACAGTAGCTTTGCTATTTGTGGGGTCACAAAAAAAAGCCAGTTTGACTTGCCAGCAAAGAAATATTTAGTTTATATATCCTGAGTATCATTTTCCTGCCACTGTGTGAGCTAAAACAGCTCACTGTGCTAGCAAACAGGTTTCGGAGCCAGCAGGGGGTGAGAGGAAGTAACATGTGGCTGCCAGAGACAGAAGAGAAGATGCAGCTCCCCTTTTCAGCAGCACAAGGGATGCAATCAGCTCAACCTCTAATGTTAATCTACAGCCCACACTATTGTGGTTTCTCTGCAGACAAGCCTTTCTCTCTGGTCATCCCCTCCATACGTGCAGCCTTGCACATCTCCTTATACCAGGTAATAAGTACTGTCCTGCTCAGTAACATAATTCGTACTGTGCGGTCTTGGACTCTCTCCCTTTGCTCTTGCATGACTGAGTGTCCCTTTGTCCTAAAAAAGCCCCTTTGCCCACAAGCTGCAGGGAGCCATTCTGCCCTCAGTTTCCCCAGGCCACTGCACTCCAAGTCCCTTTAGCTGAGATGCCAGAGCCCTGTGTGAAACATGTCACCATCACGGATGAGCTGGGCTGGAGAGGCTGAGCTGAACCACTGGGATGTCTCTGGGTGCAGGGGTCCCTGTCACCTTCTCACAAGCTCTTGTGCTATCAGAGGTTGCCTGTGTGCTTACGACTGTGAAACGCACCCCCAGTAACAGCTGCTGCCACTGCTGCTACCAAGTTCTTGCAGGACAAAGGGAACAACAAAAAATTCTTCTACCAGTGAACTCCCTTCTTTTCACTTCTCTTCCTTTTTGCTCCAGCTTGGAAAGAATGAAGCCAAGGCACTGCCAAAGTAGAGGAAAACAAGGCCAAGCACACACAGATGGTGACTCCACAAATTTAATTTAAAATCATCCTTTATTATTCAAAATATTAAAATTCAAGCAATAATGCCCAAAGGAACTGCACTGATTAAAGTTCCCTAATGTTTCATGGCCAAATCTTGCTGCTTCCACCAAGGGTCACTGGGACAAGAAGTGAAACCCCTTTGGAGTGCAGAGAAAGGTAGGGCTGTACCTGCTGTAGATGGCTTAACCAGTTACTTACTGACCCAATCAGCTTCACTTGAAGCAAAGCACCAGCTGTTCCTTACCCAATTAATGATTGCCACAGCAAATTAACATGGCGTTACACCAGGCGTGGATGTGGTCCGCAGAGTCCAGAATGCACAGAGCAATATGCTATTGCAAAAATGATCACAGTAATATCTTTACCGTTAGGTAGCATCCTTCATCTGGAAGGATGGTGAGGTCCCTGAGCACTATATGGCTCGTTTCATGCAACGTGCTCTGCAGTGAGGGGGTGGAGGGCAGGGAGGGGGGGGTATGGTTGCTGTTTCAAAGAAAAGTAAAGAGGAGCTGGTCAGGGCAGCTCTACTGTGGCAGAGACAGCACTGACTACACATGTCCAGTTCCTGCAGTCCAAACAAATAATTGTTTGGTTGGAAATCTGTTGAAATGTGCCTTCTGCCTGCCTTATGCACCACAGACCTTCCCAATGTTTCTTTGCCTGCTGTGTGATGGGACACCTTGATGGTCTCACAGCTTGGCGTGCTGGCCACAGAGGACATAGAAAGCTGGTGGGTGCAGAGCTGGCCATCCAGCTGCAGGGAGCATCCCACAGTGGGAAGGGGCCCCAAGTTCGGGCTGCAGATGCAGAGATCCAGGTGAGGTTCCCACAACAAGGTGTTGCTCCATGCTCAGCGCTGCTGGGCCAACTGCTGCTTCTCCGAGTCCTTCCCCAGTCACTCTGTGCTGTGGTTGAGGCTCTTGCCCTGTCCCTCTGCAGTGGTTCTGCATTGTGGGGTCCTGCTGGCAGGGTGTCAGAATAACCAAGCCATGATCTTCTACCACCAAGTTTAAGTCCAGCACCTAAACACTCATTAGTTTTGGCCCCACATAGTTCAGGGACATTAATCCCCTATGAGTTACAGTCCAGACAGATCAATCAGCCTGGAGGGCTTTGGGACACTGCTGTCTAGAGCTGAAGCATTACACTTTCCAATTTTCCAACAATTAGGCCAGCATCAGATATTATTGACAAATAAACCATGAAATCAAAGCCCTGAGCCTGCCACGCTGCTACCAGGAGGATCCATTTACATCCCCAGCCAGCTGCAGGATGCCTGGATGGAGGAGACTCGGGAGAGCCCTGCCTCAAGCACCAGCAGCCCCTGGTTGCCTTCAGTTCTGTTACAGGAGCCCTCCCTTTGTAATTACAGGATTCCCTCATTATAATTACTGTTATTTATATAATCGTGGTGAGTGTTTTCAGTGCTGTCAGCAGTCTGGAAAGTGCCCAGCCCCACTAGAGCCAAGCATTTCAGGCATTTCACTGTTAAGAGTCCGGCCTTAAAGTATGATGGCCAAGAGCATGGCTGGGCCAGGCCAAGAATGGCATCCTCTTGTCCTGGTGACAATGGCATCCTCTTGTCCTGGTGACATGGAAGCTTTATTTGGAAGATTTCTATGCCCTGGGATTGTAGAGGGAGAACATCAGGTTCTCTCTACCTCCTTCTCTTAGACCACTGCTCTGGGATCGTAGATCATGCCAGCACCACACCCTGCAAAGGCTGACATTCCCTGTCACCTCTGCTGGGTCACTGGCTGCAGGAGACACTCCTGGCACTGGATCATGACGCACCACCTAGGTCATGTGTCCCTGGGAGGAATCCAGTAATGGGCATATTCTCTGCATCCTCTGTTTTGTCTCTGATCATCTTGTCTGAATATCTGGAGGAGATGGAATGTTTAGAGAAAATGAGGGAGGGGACTGGTACTCAGGAGATACCAGTTTTGTACCTGCTTGAAGCTCACTTTTGTTCCTTTGTCAAACACAGGAATGAAAAGAATGGGTTTGAGCTGCATATGGGCAAGCAAGTGCTGATGTCTGTGCCTGGCTTCTTTACATTTGAATAGGAAGAAATTCAGGGTATCTCAATTAAAATGCAGGGCCAAATATATAAATGCAGCAAGGAAAAGAACCTGAGTGTTTCACTAGATGACAAACCGGCTAGAAATCAGTGTTGTGTTTGCTGTAACGAAGTAAAAACTTATCAGGGTCTTATAGTTGGTATTAAAACCTCAGGAAGTAATTCCTCTCTGCTGTTCCATACGAGGTGGCTTCAGTTTTTGGGCACTGTGCAAAATGTAGGAAAACTGGAAAGAGATCAGACAAATTTAATAAACAAGAGGATTAGAAGCAATGGCTGCCACGTGAGCTGGTCTTGTAGGGTGTGCAAAAGAGGAACAGAGGGGATATGGTAAATATTCTCCAGTCTATGTGCAGTTGCTAGTCAAGGAGTGCTGATAAATTCTTTTTTCTCTTTGCTGCTTAGTACAGCAAAGAAAACTTGGTCCAATTTTCAGGGAAAATTTATCTAGAAGCATTATTAGAAAAAAAGGCACCAAAGCACCACGGGAGGCTTTTTATGCACAGGATGGCTTTGAACAAACATCTCTCAAGAATGATGTCAGCCTACTTGATCCATCCCAGTGATGCAAATTTTCCTGTTCCACATCCCATGTGGGCCTTCGGACGGGTGACTTCGAAGTCAATGGATAATTTTGGCACCCCCGCACGGAGGGGTGCGCCAGTGCACGGGGCTCCGTTTAGGTTTCCCAGCAACTGTCGGCTCGAACACCACAGTGCGGGAGCACGGAGCGCAACCGCAGCAAAGCGTGGGAGCAGCCGAGCCCTCCTGGGGGGGCATTTGAGAGCGCGGGGCCGTGACTCAGGAGCCAGCCGTACCTTCCACCCCAGTGAAGGTCTGGAGCTGGACGCCGCCCACAAGGCACCTGCGGGATGCGCCTCCTCATCTCCCTCCCTCGCCTGCCCACAGAGGCCGTGTCCATCCCACCCCTGCCCTCACCTCGCACCGTCACGGCCCCACACTACTACAACTCCCGTCAGCCCCCTGCACAGACACAACGCATGTGCCAGCCGGCTCCCAGCGTACCCCCGGCTCCGACACCTGCCGGGACTTGTAGTTTTAATTGGCTAGTAGGGCCCTTGCCAGGGATGCGGTCGGGGACTCCATTTCCCGTGGGCCTCCGGAGCCGCGCATGCGCCGTGAGGGCAGCGGGGCGAGGTGGGGGGGGCGCGGGGCAGCGCAGGTTCCCGTCTGCGCTCGCTGCGGCCTTCACTGAGCGGGGGGGCGGCCCCGGCCCGGCCCCGCAGGACGATGGACCCGGCCGAGGCCGTCCTGCAGGAGAAGGCGCTCAAGTTCATGGTGAGGGGCCGCGGGGGTTGGCGGAGGCGGCGGGGGAGGGTGGGCACCTCTGTGTGTGGAGGGGCTGCGGTGGGGGGGTGAGATGGAGCGGGGGGCAGTGGGGAAGGGGACCCGGGCCTCGGGGCTGGGCCGGGCCGGGGGGCGCCGGGCTGGCGGGCGGGGGAAGGTGGTGAGCGGGGCCCAGGGAGGGGGCGTCCTGCCTGCGGGGAGGGCAGCGAGCGGGGTCCCCAGATCCGGGAAAAGGGAGCATTGGGAAGAGAGGGAGGGGGCTGCAGGTGCCACCTGGGAGCGGGAGAAGTTAAACTGGAGTGAGGCAGGACCTGGCAGAAGGGCCCACAGACACCGTCAGGCTTTGCGCATGTAATTCTCGGGCTTTTTCTCTTTATTTGTGCACCTTAGACTATCCTTCTGTACTGCTCACCATCCCTCTGTAATTTTGTTTCTCCTCCCATTCTACTGCGAGATCTCTAAATACTGGCACTTGAGTGTTTCACCTGCTGCTGCAGCAGTATATCAGTGATAGTGACTGCGGGGAGCACGTACATTGTTTAGGTTTGTGACTTCACCTTTGGTATGGAAAACAGTACATGCATCCAAGATGCTCTTCAAATGTGGCTAATTTCCATAGATCTGAGTCACTGTGCATTTAAATGTATGTACTTGAATGTAGCTTCATTCTCTTTTTCTTCATTTGTTGCTATTTCTAAGCGTTTTGGCCAGAAATGTAAGATTTAGAAATGAAAACAAAGTGTTGCCAACTAAATTGAATGTAAATTTCAGGTGCCCCAAACTGTTCTTACCCTAAGGATATAATTTAAATGACTGGCAACACTTGCTAAAAGTTTGTTTTGGATTAGTGCTTCTAGTGGCACAGAATTAAATTTGAGCTCATCAGGAAGAAGGAATTCTATTAAATCTTCAGAACATATGCCCAAAATGAAACTGAGGAAACACTGGTTGCAAATTTTAATATTTAATCGAGCTTTGAAACATTCGTTTGGCTTTTGTTTTCTAATCTGGAAGAACTTGTTTCTCTCTTGAGACTTTTTGACCCATTTGCTAGTAATCTCCAAGTTTGTCAGATTTATAGAGTCTCAGCTCAGTGAAGTGGAAAAATGCTATGGACACCTAAATAGACAAGGTAGCAATTAGCAATAATGAATGGCCCTCTTTGGTGTGGGATTGTCCAAAGGAGTGTCCCAGATCCTGCTGCACTTGTGTTTGGCCAAGCTTGGTAATTACAACCTGCCTCTAGATAGTGAGTTTCACATCCCGAAAAGTTTCTGCTGAAACATTCTTGTCTGCTGCCAGACAGCATTGTGAACATGCTACGTTGACTTCTCATACATTACTTTTTTCACCCCCCTGTGCTAAGATTCTCATTCAGGGGCTTAGTCCAGGCTGTTTGAGATCATCTGTAAGATTGGGCCTGGAGGCTGAGGGAAGGAATCCCTGTCCATCCTGCAGCTGGTAGTGTCCCACTCAAACAATAGAGCTCCCTGGCACTGGGGAGAGGCATGAGCATGAGAAGAAGATGCACTTCTGGGAGATGCATCTGTTGAGAGCACCAGATAAAGGGAAGAATTATCAAGACCAGGCTGCACTGAGAGCTAAAAGCTAACCCACGTTCTTTCATGTTTTATTAAAATGTCTCTTGTATGCAAAATGCTTGTAAAACATGCAGTGAAAGATGTGGCTTCCCTCTGTCCACTCTGAACTTGTTAGGGTATTTTTGCTTACAGGTTGAGAGTAGAGTAAGCAAAGCTTTTGTTAAGCACATCTCAGGCTTTTTCTTTAGCACACATCGGTCCAGAAGGTGGCTCTTACTTTCATTCTGCTGATGAAGTAAAAGTGTTTGTCAGACTTGGTGGGGTCTTCTGGTGTTGCCGGAAGGGTGGCACAGACGGATACTTCAGGATACATAAGATATCAGTTGCAAGTATCATCTTGGCCCTTCTAGGAAATGTCCTTTCTCTGCCTTGTAGCACTCAGTGCTCAGGCACTGCAGTAATGGCACTGGTACAGTTGTCCATGCAGAGGTAGCAGACCAGCTCGTGCATCCTCTCAGCTGATGCTGAATCATTCACAGTGATTACCTTGTCCATCTCAGTGTGTGCTATGTTTCATTTGCGTCTCCCTTATCAGGTGGCTCACAGCTTGGCTTGAGGTGAGCTTTGCTACTAATTATTGATTTTCCCTGAGAGCTTCCCAAGGAGCATTGTAGGTAAATATTCAAATACATTTTGGAGGTATGAGGCCTATTATCAAAGGCAGGAGAGACAGTTTTGGTTTTGAAAAGTGTTTGGGGTAGGTTTCATTTCATATTGAAAAGCCACCCTCTAGGTGGTAGTATGTTGGTGCTTCTCTAGAAAATAATACTTCTTTCCACTTAAAAATGTCAGTACTTAACTTTTGACATGGACTTTGAGCAGCTCTTGAATCACAAGGTATCAGGCAAGATGGACCTGGTGAATTGATTTTCATTTTAATGTCCAACTCCTAACAGAAAAATGTCGTGGGGGAGCTTCATCCAGTGCTAATATTACAAATGAAATTATTTTGCTTTAAAGCATCTGTATTTGATGCTTTAAAAGACAAAGAGTACTCTGTTGTTCTTCTGTATGTTCATGTCTGTGCAACTTTTTGATGGGAGTAGAAGGCACCTGCCTTCTCACTGGCTGGTGTTGCCTGGATTACTTGCCAATGAAGCAGTATTGCATTTAACTGATATCTGCTACCAGTTTCCTGGTTATCTGTGGTCAGGTACAATATCTATAATCTAATACTTTAAGGTTTAAGTAATTTATTCAATTTTATTTGCTTGCTCTGTTTACCTCTATGTCTTAATAAGACCTAATTTATTCCTGATATTAAATTGCTGTGTATTAACACTACACAATACAATGCAACTGCTCACCAGGGAAGATTGTTTTTTCTGGTGAACGAGTGTATTGTATCGTGTGTTCCGCATGTCGTCTTTCAAAAGTTTTGGTGGTTTTGGTTTTGGTGTTTTTTTGAATGGAAGACAGTTCATAGATTTAAAATACAATGTTTTAAATTATGTAGTCAAGTGTCCTGCACCTACAGCGAGGATTTTACCAGAGCAGAACCTGTCTTAGTTCACTTCAGCCTCTTTTTTTTTTTGTACAGTATTACTGATGAAACTGCGCTCTTTATAAAGTACAGTGTGTAAGAGACTGATGCACAAGCTAAAGAGAGAGGTGAACGTGCCTATTTTAAGCTAAAGAGAGAGGTGAACGTGCCTATTAACCTAAAAAAATGCACACAAAAGTCCCACCCCAAACCCCTTGCCTTACAGAGCTCTGCTTTTATGCGTTCAGGAATATGGGATTTCCATAGTCATAGTCATTTACAAAAGAACAAGAAGTCGAGGTGCTCAATAAGTAACTTTCATGTTCGAATAAGTGTTTGAAACTGTAGATACAGTATTTAAAGTATGAGTGTGATAGGCTCAACTGAGACTTTGATTAAATGTCATATAAAGTAAACTACATAAGCCTGTATAGAATAGTAGATATTTTTTCAAAGTAGCTTCAAATGGTTCTGTTAAGTATACGAATGTTCTGATGATTATCTTTTTAATTAAAATGAGAAATCTTTGTTTAAAGTGGCATTCTTTTTTACGGCCTGTTACAGTCTCTGTGACAATCATTTCTTAAGTCTGAACGTTTTTAATTCCAGGAATCCATTTATATAAAACTATGTTTAGACTTAATTAAGGAATGATTCTTACAAAGCTTGTAAATAGCCAGGAAAAAAGGGACAGAAAATAAAACTGACATTCACACTTAACAGAATGATTGTTACAAGGTATGTAATATGCTATAAAAATACAATAAAGCCCTTTTTATAAGAGTTCATATTTTTTGTTCCTCATTTTGAAAGGTATTTAAGAAAAATATCAAAGCTCTATGAAGCAACATCTGTTTTCTTGAATGGACTAGTGACAACTTCAGTTGTGTTTAATTAGCAGTGCTTGGAACAGTACCTGACCAGTTTGAGCTCCCATCTAGGACCATTTGAGAGGCAAAAGCTTGATACTTAACATTAAGTTTCACTTTCTCAGTTTTTATGAATTAATTCATTTGCAATAATTAATTTAATTTCCTGGCTCATGAATCGGAAGAAGTCTGTCTGAGGGTTCCTCATGGGTTTTTTTCTGTTTCACCCCCCAAAATACCATTTTCCTTTTGGTTTTGGATGATAGGATTCTAGGGGCTGCTGATGGGCCTTCCAGTTTCGCAGAAGACCCAGAGCCTTCTAGTTGTGTTTTAAGATGCATCTGCGGGTTGTTGTTTGGTTTTTTGTTTTGTTTGTTTTTTGGGGGTTTTTTGGTTATTTTTTGGGGGGGATTTTTTGTGGTTGAGGATTTTTTTTGATTGTGGGTTGTTTTATTTTTTAATGAGGGGAAAACTCTGAAGTTCATTAATTGTTATATTTGCATGTTTGTAGGAGCTCCCACATAACTGGCAGGTAATATAGTAAAGAATAGTCAGTGTAATTGAAGGCTGAAGGGTAATAAAGTTGGAATTTTCCTTCCTGCTGTGTGCGTATATATATGGAACAGATGGACAAAGGCTTATTCTTTAAAAGAGGCTCTGCTTGCACTGAACCTATGTCATTTATGGTGTCAGTAGGACCAGGATTTTTAAGACCTGTTATTTGTTAGCTATTTTAAAAAAAATATTTGAGAACCTTGCAGTCTTCCAAGTAACGTATTTGTGTCCTGGACATTGTAGCAGAGAATCCTGGGTATCCAAAGCAAGGATGTCATGAAAGCAGTGAGAATAATTTTGTGAGCTGGGATAGCAGTGTTGCCTCCTAAATGTGGGGTTGCAAATCCTGCTTGAATATTAAACATACGCTTACCAGTTTTTCCAGTGGTACTGAAATAGCATCCTGTTATTTTGGGTATTTGTTGGGACTAGTATATTGTATAGAAAATGCTGATTAATTTTCTTCTACACCGAACTTCATGCTGCAGATTTTTCTGCACTTGGAGCAGGCCTTTGGTACTTCAGTAACTTCACCCTTGCGTCTCTGGTAATGTTTCATTTCAGCCACTTTGCTCCATTAAATGTATGCAATTAGAAAAGCAAATGGCAAATTTGCTATCACATCACTGAAGTATTTTGTTTCATAGACTTAAAAAGCCAAATTTGTTGCACCATGCTCTCTGTGCTGTAATATGTACTATAAACATCAGAGAGAATAGGCTGACCTTAATATTTGCTTCTCAGACTAAATCGCCGCCTTGCAGCAGTTATTTCCCACTGAATAAAAAGTTTAATTTCACGCCCTGATTAGTGCTAGGATGTGCAGGTGGATATTTATTTTATGCAGCTAAACTAATCTGCCTTGGCAAATTATTTGCCAGTCAGCAGAGCTATAATTCCTCATGAGTATTTGGTACTAAATTATCATTCTCATTAGTAAGATAAAGCAGACTGTTCTAACCACAAAGTTTGGTTAGGCAAAGGGCTTCCTACATAATCTTTGGAAGATAAAAGATGTGTGGTGGCCTCAACATTCTCAGTATTCTGTAATGGTTTGTGATATACAAAAAGGTAATGAGGATTTTAGAGGAAGAAAATAAAATTATTCCATAGCTGTGTATCATCTCTAGAGGTAAGGTAGGAATGCACAGTGTTCAGAGATCACTTCTTTAAGAGGTGTCTGATGAAGAAAAAAATCAAATGGTCATCTGTGGTTGGCGACTGGAAAAACTCCAAACTCTGATGTCTGGGCCACAAATGAGATGAAAATATAAAGTTATATTGTTTTCTTCTTTATTTTCAGTTCTAGCAGCTACTGAGGTAGCAGAAAGAATAACTTGAGCCAGAAAGTTAAATGGTAAAGGAAACTTCCTGGTCTGGTCTCATTTAAAATTCATACTCTAAAAACATTTTAAGTGGGAATCAGAAAGTATTTCCTGACATACAAATGTTGAATGGATATGTTTGTCAAGTGAATGTGTTCATTATTTTGTTTTCTATGGATTTTACTGTGTTGGTAGTTTGTTTGTATGATAAAACATGTTAATGAAAGGTACTTATTTTCTGTTACAAGGTAAGTAATTTATACCTGGAAATTAGGAATTCTCACTAACTATTGTGTGTAGGGATTCCACTAACTTTTTTTCATCTATATTGATTGTCATATATTCTTGTCATATTCATTTTCTCAGTGATTACTGAAACAGTATTTAGGGTATAAATGATCATGTCACATTTAAAACCAGCAAACTGAGCAACTTGATGTTTGGTATAAAAATTTTCGTGCTAAATTCATCAGTGCAGATGGAATAAGCTGTTTTCTCACTTCTTTGTGCTTATATTGTGTCATCTCAAACTCCATGCATGCTGGTGAGATTTGTGTAATATTTAACTGTCCTCAGGAGCAACCTTAACTGGTGTTTCCAATACTGAGTATTTTCTTCAGTCTTCCTCATTTCCTCCTTACACAATTCAGGAGATGCTCAACAAGGCATATTCTTTATACATTTTAAGTGATTTTGCACAGAAGGGCTGAATCCACTGTGTATTCAGCTGTGGAAGCTGAAAATTAATTGTAGCATAGCAGAGTCCAGTGGCTGCAGCTAAAGAGTAAGTGCTCAAAATACAATTAATAAGCAATCAAACATGAAGCTGTTTCCTTAACAGGATACTGATTAGTGTTGTGAAAAAACTTCTTGATACCACAGAAATGGTTGAAAATAAACATCCTGGGAATTGCATTAAGTATTTCCTGCTTATTAAACAACAGAGCTTTCTAATGCCACTTTTTTGAGGCCCTGGGGAACTCTGGTGTTGGACAAATGCTACCCCTGCTTGCAGAAAGAGAAAGCTGAAGCACAGAAATTTGCCGGGGGTCATGGACTGGAGGAATTTGTGTAGGGTCCTATGGTACACTGATAATAGAAGGCAGAATACAAAGAAACCAGTTCTTCTAATAGCTACCCTTGTGCTTCTGACCATGTTTTGGTTAATTTTACAATTGGCTAGCCACCTGTTAAGATAACCCATTTTATCATTAAACAAAATTAATTTTAGAAATGGCTTGAAACTGTCTGATTTTAATGGGATCTGAATATTCTTAGTTTTAATCTGCCTCATGAGGCTTGTCTTTCTTCTGGGAAGTACATTGTTACATCATTAAAATATCATCCCCTACTGAGAGAGAAATCGGTCCCATTCACTAAATGGCAATGCTGAAACAATGTCAAGTATTTCTAAAAACTGCATTAAAATTCATTTTTTTTTCTCTTTGATGTGCAAGTTCCATGGTCCCATTAACCAATGGGTGCTCAGCCTATTTGCCGCTGTGTGCACAGCCAGATTTGTTAGCTAGGATGGCAAAGGGTTCAGAAGCAGACACGATGACTTACAGTTTTAAATTATTTTACTTTTCCACAATGATTTTGCTTGGAAACAAAAGATTGATCATAATTTTGCACTCTAGCTGCTTCTAGTCCTCCTCTGTACGAAAGATTGAGAAACATCTGATTTAATTTTCCCTCCCCCACTGCTAGAACAGGGTCTTGTGCAGTCATTTTGACGAGAGCAACAGAAAGGAGAGAATGAGGAAGAATGAGAAAGCTCAGCAAGGGGTCTTTCTAGTCTTCTTGAGGGAAGGACAGAAGTGTTTACAGTCTGTGGGCAGGAGCCATGCAGCCTCTTGGCAGAATCCACTGGAGTAACCAGTTTGGACTAGAAGCAGCAAAAAGGCCTAATGCTGGTTTAATTTTCTTCATCCCATGGTGAGATGGGAAAGGTTGCAGGGGCATACTACAAAGGAATGAAGAAGTTCTTAAGTGCAATTGTATGTTGTCAGAACAATAATAAGTGTGTTCTTCTAACTGTAGTCTAGATGGACTTACCTTCTTCAGAAGCAGCTGGAGCAAACCAGATCTGAAGAAGATGCTGGAGAGGGAATTAGGATAACACCAGCCAGTGCAGAACTCTGGTGTGAGTTTTGTCAGCTGGCTTTGTGCCTACATGGGATTTTTCTGTTTGTAGGAATACTCTCTCATGATATTTCCATCTTAGGACATAGTTATTCTTACAGATTTGAGGGGGTTCTTCTTCCCCAAATATAGTGGGAAAGAACACTGTGTAGAAAGGTGATGGCAGTCTTTGCTTGGTGTAGTGGTTTGGTTCAAAATATCTATTACTTACTTATTTTCCTTCTGTGAGATAAGAATCAGGACAAAAGCAAAGCAGGCACAAAACTTAAAAGAATATAAAGAAGTTTATTAACAGACCTAAAAGAAAGAAAAAAAAAAAAGTCAGACTAAACCTTCAGAACACTTTCCTCCCCCCACGTTTCTCTCTTCTCCCACTGACAACATAAAAAGACAACCCTTGAGATTTTCAGTCAGTTTACCACCTCTATAAAAATCTTTTTCAGTTCACTTAGGGAGGGGTGTCTCTCTTGCTCATGCTATGGAGACATCTCCACAAGAAACAGTTCTCTCATGGCTTCAGCGTCGCAGCGAGACAGCCGCCCAGGTTCGTTCTCTGCTCGCATGTGAAAGTCCCTTCCCTCGACTTACAGCTTTCCCCACAACTGTCTTCAAGGGTTCAATCTTGGGCTACTTGAGCTGTTCAGAAGCAAAGGTTCTTTTCACCTATCTCTGGGAGCATCTTCATCTCTAGCAACAGAGGTCTTCTCCTTCCCTGGGAGCAAGGGTCCTCATCACTTTCATTTCTCTCTGTTCAAGCTTCTCATCAAATTACAGCTACTTCAACATTTGCTCATTTCAGCACAGGTACTTTTGCTCACAATTGTAATTTGAACGCTCTACCCCCCCATGCTTCATGAAATTACAACAGATACTCTGATATATCATAGCCCATCACCACCATAGCTTTACAAAAGAATTTCAGCTTCTAAGCTTGAAGCATCTCCTCCTTCTCCCTCAGGGTTTCAGCTCTTCCTTCTTCACTGACTTTGGTGTCTTTATGGTGTTTTCTTCACTTGCCTTCACCTTTCCGTTTCCTCTGACCTGGGAGAGGATTGATGTCTGCAGGTTTCATCTGTTCTGGAGAATCTTACAGCACTAAAAGGGTTCATCTCACAGCTGGAGGCCCCGCAGCTGGAATTTGCCTCTCGCTGTTGGTCACATGATCTTTGCCAGGCAGTGGCCTCAGATGAATTTCGGCCGAGCTGGGTGAGGGCCGGCCCGCATGGAGCAGGGAGCTGCCTGCACAGAGCAGGGCTGTGGCAGGGGGCCGGTCCGAATGGAGCAGGGGGCTGCCTGCACAGAGCTGGGCTGTGGCAGGGGGCCGGCCCGCATGGAGCAGGGGGCTGCTTGCACAGAGCAGGGCTGTGTGGGAACCGGTCCGAATGGAGCAGGGGGCTGCCTGCACAGAGCTGGGCTGTGGCAGGGGGCCGGCCCGCATGGAGCAGGGAGCTGCCTGCACAGAGCAGGGCTGTGTGGGGGCCGGCCCGCATGGAGCAGGGCCGCGGGAGGGCCTGGCCCAGCCCCACTGGGCCGCCTGCAGCCCCCCCCAGTTACCTGTCTGAAAGCTGGAAGCAAGAGAGCTTTCCCGGGCTCTGTTCCTTCTTAAATGTGGATCACAGAGGCGTGTCAAGCTTCTTAAGTGGCTTTAAAAAGTTGCCAATATTCAAACTAGCCAGCTGATTGGTTCTGTCGGGTTATAGAGGAAGCTGTACGCACCTCTTTGCAAGAGAATCACTTCCGTGGCTGAAGCCCTCTTTCCTAAAAACCCAACCTATACTAAGCCATGATACTAATTAGGACTGGACTGTATGCTGACTAGAAAAGAGTCTGAACGTTTCCATGCTTGCCCATACAGCAACCAGAACAGTCTCTAGTTGTTTCAGAGAAAAATGGTCTATCATGAAAGTCCGTCGTACAATGTAGTCAGTCTCCCTTTCTACATACATCATTTGTAATTTATTGTGAGAGCAATGCAGAATGGAGCAGTGTTTATGTGGGAGTTGCTTTTAGTTTATGGGTAGTTGGCCTTGAATTCTGTCTATTAGGAAGATGTTGGCAATTCTCCAGGGGGGTTGTTCATTGGGTCTGCTCAATGCCCTTCCTTCTTATATGCCAAAACTCTCAGCATGATTGAGAAATGCAGCCAGCTATCATTCATCTCCTGCAAATTAGAACAATGAGAAGGGGGTGTAGTCTCAAGAAACGGTGGATCAATCTTGTTTTAGAAGATGAGTCTTGGAGGCATCTCAACAGAAAGAAATCCAAATAATGTTAACAGCCTCTTCAAATATGACAGAAGGTGTTTCCTGTTGCTAATATATTCAAAAAGACAAACATCTACATTCCCTTTTCTTTTGGTAACTTTTTCCTTTCTGTTTTTCCTTCTCTTGACTAGGGTGACTCCGGTGAAGTGTATTGCTCTAGTACTTTGTTACAGCTGTTGTTATAAGCAAGCATAAATACCCTGCAAGTTTTTTACTGACAAGAAAATATTCCTGTATATCTATAATCTCACTGACCTTAAAATAAGAATTTAGGCAGAGATGATAAAGGCCCCGTCAGTGAGAAGACACATCTCTGTGTTGGATCTGAATAGGTCTTGTGGAGCATGGGTTCAAGTCTGATATTGGCAGCCAATGTACTCTCTAAAGCTTTTACAAGCTACTGAAAGCAGTAGCTAAGTGGAATTCTCTTTGCTGTGCCATTACAGAGCTATTCCAAATTTGACTACTATGAAAGTCAGAATCCTAGTTCTTATTTTACTGCTTAACTCCATTCATGGCTAAGTCATTCTCATCTGTTCATATGCCAATGTCCTTGAGCTTAAATAGCTCTCCATGTTCCCCTGTGTTCATCTGCAGATATTTGTGAAGAGTGATCATAGTCTGCTCTGAGCTGGATTTGGTCAGGCTAAATCAGATTTTTTAAATTTATTTTTCCTTGTGTTGTAAGACATTTCCTAGAACTTTTGATCATCTTAGTAGACCTTTTTAAACAGCTTCAAAATTAGATTAGTCTCCCTAAAATATGAATGACCAGAGCTATATAGAACATTCCAGGAAATACTTCATTGATTCCTTCTACTAAAGCAGTAATCCTAATTCCTCTCTTCTGGAATTTTTTACTTTATACAATTTCTTGGTAGTAGTATTTGCCATTTCCATGGCCACATCTTATGGGTGAGCCATCATTATCTAATGAGTAACATATCCCAGGGCCTCTTTCCCTCTTCTCAGATACCAAGTTCCTAATTTATAATGGAAATAATGTAACTTTTTGATTTATATGCATCATATGTCAGTTCTGTTACCAAATCTTCAAGATGCTTTGTCCTATATATTTATGATGCCTCTTTAATTTCATTAGCACATCAGAAATTCTTGGGGTTTTTTAGCCATCAGTGAGAATATTTAACTTCAATTTCAAGAGTAATAATAGATTTCAAAAAGGATCATTCTCTGTACAGCTTGGTGGTTCCTTATTCAAAATTGCCTGTGATGCTCTACAGTTTTTAGTTTCTTAGCCTCCTTTTAACTCTGGTATTAATGCTAATCCTCTTCATTTTAACTAGTAACTTCCTACATGTTCTCTATCGAATGCTTAACTACTTCTAATTTGTCTGGACTTCAGTGATCTTCTTAAAGAAGAAGATTGGGTTAGTCTAGCGCTAATTCTCATTTGTTCTAAATTGGGAGCAGATTTTCTTAGCGTCCCATGATGACTGTTTCATTTTGGCAAGAGTTACCAGTACTCAGTCTCAGGAGATTTCCTTTCTTGGGAGGGGGGACATACTGTTTGTCTGTGTTTTGGTTTTTTCTTTTTTGGCCAGCCATTTCTGCAACATTTTAGATTCATTCTGGTTAGAATTACAGATGGTTGTCCTGCATGAGGTTGCTACCAGGGGCTGCCCATTAGGTGTCTTCAGCTGATGCTGTTGCCCCTGCTTCATTCGGGCATTGTGGTCCTCCAAGACAGCAGGTGATGCTTTGGTGTTTCTTGGTTGAAGGAGGAGTTTGCTCTAGTTAAGCCAAGCAAAGTAACATTTACATCCTATGCCAGGAGTTGAGAACTGTCATGGAGCTGAACTTGGTACAGAGTATTTATATAAGGAAAAGAAATTTAATATATTTTGGTAAGTTCTTGAGGCAATTAGTTACGGATTCCATGTTACTTCTGATGGGTGAAAAGGTCCTGCATTGTAATTGTAGCAGAGTGCTTTGTAAGGGAAATGTTTTGGGACAGAATGGCCGTTCCTGCAAAAAGGGAGTGTTTTGTTTACTTTATTGAACAGGAAAATGTTTGGCTAGTGCTGGAGCCTGCTCAGAAGACAAGAGCTCTGTAGCTAAGCAGAAAATGTGGTTGAGTGCTGGAGTCTGCTCTTGAAAGTGTTTCCTTCTCTTTAGAAAATAAATGGTATTCCTTTTACAAATTTGTCTGCTTGATGTGTGAACTGCAGATTTCCTTCCAGGATAGTTGGCACAGGCCTGTAACCCATCTCTGCTGCATGCTTTTTTGTCTGCTACCTAAAATTCAGCAGGAGATCAGGAAGGTGAAAGTTAACACTGTATGTTCTTATGCTCATTATGGAGATTAAGTTTGGAAAACTACAATTTGGTTTACCTTGGCTGTATATATATTTTTTTTAAGTACAGGACTTTCTATTCCAGATACTCTGAATTTCAGTGAAAAATTAGAATCCAAGTGAACTTTCTGACTTTTCTATGGACTTACAAAAAAGAGACAAGATACGTGGAAGGCAGGAGCTTCATTTTGTTGATCTCTGAACAAGCTCCCAGCTGCTGTTTTATACATAATGCTTGCACTGTGAATGTCACTGTTCTTATTGGATACTTACCTGGCACAAATTCAGAAAGTAGCATGAGAAATGGTCTTCACCACAGATCTTGCAGTCTTAAAGGAGGCTGGATATAGCACTTGAATTTCATACTTAAAATATCAAATGGTTGTTAAATCAAGCATGGGCACAAAGAGGATCTCCACACCACTACAGCAAGCATGTTTGTGGATCTTGCTGTTACTTTGTTCAGACATTAATGGAGTGCTGTCATGGATCTCCATTTGGTTTTCAATACTGTAGCTTAGTATTCTTGTGAGCCCTAAAGAAGGTATCCAGGTGTTTCATGTTACAAAAGTAGTTTACCTGGTTGCTGCTGCTCTTGCAGGATATAAAAAAACCTTGCATCTATTTATCTGTCAAGGAGTATAAATAGACACTCTCCAGTGGGAGTTGGTTTTGAGCAGATCTCAGTCGACGAACTGAGGCAGATTCATTAAAGAACTGGAGTAGCCATGTTCACCACGTGCGGTGAACTCATTAAGGTCGCAGGCAGTCAGAACCTACTGTTTGAGAGCACTGTGTCCTTCTGAAGGAGTTTGTATCAAACTGTGAGACCTGACAGTCAGCTGACTTAGTGTTTGTTCATTCTTTCCACAAAATCTCACAAAGGGCACACTTAAATATTGGCAACTTATGGGTTTAGGATCAGAGAGCTCATGGGTTTTTCTCCAAATAGCAGTGCAAAATAGCAAATCGTGTGTTTGGTTTTGTTGAACTGGAATCCACAGATCTAACTGTGCCTTATTTTGAGTATTGCTTTGGGCAATAGAGTCAGGGATCTGTTTGGGCCATGAAGTTGTATATTCTGTAATAGGAATTCAGTTTATTGCTGTAATGGATGCAAACTCATTACAAGTTCTAGGCCACAGGGGATACTTTCCTTTGCTGTGGAAGTCATCTCAACCGGACAATCTTCAGTGCAACTGGCCATGCCCTTCCATGTCAGTGACTGACAGATCTAATTCTGCTTTTGTAGCCGAGAGCCTGTTAGTTAATGGAGTCGTGAATATTGTTACTCAGAGGCAACCTTCAGAGTATTAAAATGCATTATTCCTGTTCTTCACTTGATATTTATCAAACAAGGTGTTATGTCTAATGAATTCAATGCTATTGTCAAATAAATACGGTGTGTGGATCATGACTTAAAAGAAATGGTAATATAAGTAGCTTCATTATTGCTTTGCAGTGACGGAGAGAGATGGGTTTAGTTATCTTGTTTAAATCCTATGTGATTGAAACCCAGAGTGAATGTCTTCTCTGAGGGAACAGCAAGCATTATGGGTGATATGATCAGATTAATAAGATCCTTAGTACATACATATTTCATACAGGTCTTAACTTTTTTTCCCCCCTCCTTTCTTCTTACATGGAAGCAGATGAAATGCAGAAGCAGCAGTACTGCCTTGGAAGTACCATAATAGGTTTCCTTTTATAATTATCATTCTTGACATATTTATCCTTTCTTATGGAAGTGACGATGCAGATATTTAAGAACCCTTCTTGCACAGAAAAGCCCAATTTCCACTCAGTACTTAATTAGCACTTGTTTATGACACAGCATCTGATTTGATTTTCGAAACAAATTGCACAGTAAAGAGGCTGATATTTAAACTGTATAGTAACCACAGCTCCAGCTGTGACTCAAATCTTGTAAGCCTTCAGGGGTTGTGTTTAGGCTTAGAAAATAGGAACTCAGGCCTGTAATTAAATGTCCTCTGAAAATCAGCCTTTGTAGAGAAGTGGAGAGGGTACCACTGAATTTTAAATTACTGACTTGTTCTCAAGAATCATTCTGTTGTTCTGGGCCTTGCTAGGGAGTGCAGAAAGCAAATGGATTAAAAATGGAAGAGTAGATTACTAAAGGAAAAAAAATCAGAGGTTGCAGACAAAGAGATGAGCAAAGTAAGCTATTTTGGCTTCCCAGGTTATAGACAGATGCAATATATATAATAATTTTAATATATGGCTAATGTATCAATAACAAGTTCTGTGGACATCAGAAAGACTAGAGGGAGAGTAAAGATTTCATACAGAGTAAAACTGCGTTTCAGGACTGTGAGTAAGTTGCTGATGGTTGTGGAATAAGACATCTGTGGTGATGGAAGGCTCATTTTTAAAGCAAGGCCTCAATAATTAACATGAATGTCTTGGGAAAGGAAGTAGAATAGGTTATATTATAAAGTAGTCACTCACCTAGATCAAAATGTGAAATATTCACAAAATAGCTTGATGGAAATTAGCAGTTAGAGAGCTTTCAGCGTTACTTTTTGAGGAATGCAATCACTGTTGATGCTATTGAAAAAGAGAGCAAAATTCCCCTAGCAGCCTGACTTCTAGTCATGGAAAATACTGGAGCAGATGCTAAGAGAAAATACTGTGCTTATGAATGGTATTGAACCATGAGCATAAACGATGCGTGCTCATGAAAATACAAAAATGAGTAGGTCTTGCTGGGCAATGAATTGTATTGCTGGTGGAATTGCTTTGAATGGATCATAATCATGGAAGATTTTAATGTTGATTGATAAATTAATACAGCTTTCAAACAAGATGCTTTACTGGGTCCCACATCTTTTTAAGGCTGGGGGGAAGAGAGAATTTTTTTTTTCTTTAATTGACAGTCCTCTTATAGTCCTGTCTGCTGTCATTGGGACACTGCAATTCAGAATATTTTAACTGGATGTACTACTTTAATTGCCTCTCTCTGCTGAAGAATGCATTCCTAGGGGTCATTTACAGTGTGCCTTGGAGAACCAGAGAAATTCAGAATTTAGGAGACTGGTTGTAAAAGTTTAGCCAATCATCAATCTGAGAAATTTTAATTAAATGATGCTTTTCTATTGTGCTTATTTTGACGTGAATAGGGGCTCACCTGTGCAAATATCCCACTTTAATGGCATAAGCAGCAGTATGTGGGTAATTACACCCATACCTCATACTGGTAAACTTTACTTCCCTTCTATTTAGTTTCATATCTTCTTAGATGAGAGTAGGTTTAGCAAATGTAGAGAAGACATACCTCATTGAGAGGATTTTGCAAATACAGTATTGAGGGATGAGTGATGGGTCTTAGTTTCTCCTATTTTTTTATGTTTCACCTGTCAGCATTGAAAAATAATTTGAGTTTACAGTAGCTGCTAATCTGCCGAAAGTCCTGATTGCTTTTATTACAATACTCAAGCAACTTTACTTTCAAGTCACAAAAAATTGTGCCGGTAAGAGTTGTCTAAATAGAAATACAGTGTTATCTTTAGTACTGGAAACACTTCTGCTTAAGAGTAACCCTGTTGATGGCAACAGATCAGTTAATACACTTATATATTTGCAGGACCAGAGTCTTCATATGAAATGGTTTAAGTCTGTGTCTCAAATCAGTTATTCAGACTGCCCTGGACTGATGGGCTGGCAAATGTTAAGCAGCCTGCTGGTCCAAAGAGTTTGAGTGTTATCCTTTAATTTGTAGGTTAAGTGACAGAAACAGAAAGAAATGAAGTAATTTTTTGCAATTTGTTTTGTGAACTTGGGCACATCTGAGACTGGTATTCAGGTCTCTCTGCTTCTGACACTGTGATTTCAAAATTTATTTCTGCTTGTTTATGAGGACTTCTTTTTTTTCCTGGGTAGATACATACTGGGCTGTGCTACTTTAAAAAAAGCAACTGAAGCACTTGAGCCAGAAGTACAATGTGTGTTTCTGTAGTGTTCTTGCTAGATATGCAGCACTTCATATAGTTTCTTGCATTTTCAAAGCACATAGAAATGGCAAGAGCTCCTCTCAGCAAACTTGTGAGGTGGGTTAAATGAGTGTTGTCCTCATTTTACAGTTGTAGAGAGACTAACCACCCATGACGTTAGTGCTGAAGGAAGGATTAGGTCTTGGAGGGTGATGCTTCTAGCTGTGTGAGAAGTCTCCTAAAACGTAGTTTGTTAATGTGTTAAGCATTGCAAGTCCAAACACGGCAGGTGAATGTAGTAACCAGATATACTTGACTTTAATTTATCAGCACAATGGTGGTTATTAAATTCATGTTCAACTGAGATCATTGGCTAGGACACCAGGGCATAATCTTTCTACTACTTTGAAAGATTTAGGAGGATTTAAATTCAAACTGGAGAGAAGCAAAAATAACAAGTGCTCAAAGTATACTGTAAAATCCTGAGTGTGTACCTCTCTTTAGAGGCAAGATTTTAGTCTGTTCTAGTTCTTACTTTATTTTCAAATTCCAAGGCTGGACTACCCACCATAGGTGTGAAGGTTCGTCATTCAGCCGTAATACATTTTTTCTCTCCAACAAATTGTGGTTTTTGGTGTTACTAGTACCAAAGTGGATGCAGTTTGTACAGACTAAATATTGTGTCGACTCAAGAACAAGTGAGAGTAAACTAACTTTCAGTAGAGCCATTCTGAAAATGAGAAAGCTTTTTCCAGCCTTTCCTTTCTGATTTGGAGGGGAAGTACTGTGAGTTAAGAACGGGATTGTGAAGTAGCTTCCAGGAGTAAGAAACATCTCTGGACTTGATGTTTGCAGATGTCCTGTCTGATCTCGTTGCTTAGATGTGATTTTAATTTCTAAGCATCTCCTTTTTTTGTGGGGAGGGGGAGCACTTGAATCCACTTGAATGTGGGAGTATCTTTGAACTACAAATAAATGTCATGCCAGGCGGTGCTTTGGGTTTTGTTGCGTACTTTTTCCTAGCTGTAAGTTATGCTGTATGTGTTTTGTGCTTCTAGAGCAATTGGATGTCTTGTCTTTTCTTCAACCCAGTAAAGCATGAAAACAGTAAGTGGGGGGGAGATTACGTTTGTCTGTCGATTTGAGGCATAATTTATGGCTGTGTGTGAGTATAATTTCCTGTTGTCCTGCTATTAAAGCTGCTCCTCTTCAGGAATTTTCTGTAATCTCTTCATGTTGTCCAGTGTCTGGTCTGACCACGTTGAGGATGGTGACTGTGAAAACACTCATAGCTTGACTACTGCTGTTTTGACACCATTTGCTTTTTACGTAGTGTCAAAAGCATTAGTGACCATTAGTCTTTGCTATTGCACCCACCACAGAGGCTGTGCTTATCCAAGTGCATTTTTGTGGAAATTAAAAAAAATACATATATATATATACTGAACTGAAATGTAAAATGGTGAAAAACATAAAAATGGTGACTTTATTAAAAAAGTGTTCTTAAAGCAGCTGATATCAGATCAGTAAACAAGAACTAATCTGGGGACTAAACCTTCATATGTGGCTTAAAAAGATCTGCATTGTTTAAAATGCTCCAGAATTTAGCCTTAGGTTAGCTAGGTCCCAGTGTAAAAGGAGGTCTCTCTTTATGTCTATTCTCTCCTAGCCCCGAATACACATGCCAAAAGATGGATTCCAACTTATATCTTCTGGATACCAAGCATGGCTAAAGCAGGTTGGACTGTATTATTGTTATTCATCTCATGTGAGGGACCGTGTTGGACACCTGTGCTTGTCTCATTAGTGAAGTACATAAATGAGGGTGTAATGAAGTTATAGTGCCATGTTAGCTGATACCCCTCATAGCCATCACTGTTTTGTGTTTATGCATGCTGTGTTTGTATAACATTTTCTCACCAGTCTGATGAATGTGCACTTCCTGTAAATAAAAGTTCAAAATGCAGTCACCTGGAAGCGAAGAGGGTCAGAGTCTGAAAACAAATCTACAACAACAGCTTGAATTACAGAATTAAAATGGGCCTTCAAACACAAAGCTGCATGGTGGTGGTGCTGGTAATAATGGGGAGGCCACTGGGTTAAAACTCAAGAGAATTGTGTCTAGCATCTAATTCAGATCTGCCTGGGTGAATCAAGTATGGACACTTACTCACATCACATAACAATTGTGCAGTTTGACACAGTCTGACACTGTGGGGAGTCCCCACTCGGAAGTGGCCTAGTGCTATATTACTCTGGCTATTATTAAAGGCCAGGCTTTAGATGTCTCAGCAGTCTGCCTCTAGCAATTGCTGTCAGCTTTTCACTTTCGTGAGTGAAAAATCCCCCTTCAGAAAGAATAGCTTAATTTACAAATGGCCTGTACAGATCTCTTCTCTGATGAACATACATATATGATGAATCCTGTGTCCTTGAGAATACACGGCTTAAAGTTGCTGGTTTTGTAGAAAGCCAGAATGTGTTGTTATGGCAACAAAAACTGGAAATATGAAAACAGTACAGATAAGCTGCATCCTGTTGTCATGGCAACTGCAGTTGTGAAATGACAAAACATGGTGGTGAAGGGATCTTCAAGGTGGTACCGTGAGCCCAACAGAAACAAAGAGCCAAGTCACTTGAGCAGAGTGTGAGAATGAAAAGCTGCAGCAGCATATCCCCTTAAAACATAAGAGCTTCATTGAAGGTGCTAACAGCATGGTTTTGATTGTCTCCAGTCTTGTGTCAGTATCTTACAAGCAGTAAGTAGCTTGCTTGTGCAAGGTGCTTACTGCTGTCAACTTACATTGACTTCTGTGAAACTGAGCAGAGCTTGAACACCTATTAGAAGATGGGCATTGAGTCTAACATTATATTTGCAAACCATTTCTTTGAATGAGTGATGTGCTGCAAAGGTGAAGTGTGCTTTGGAGCTTCTTTCCGAGAGACCATTTCTCTCTCTCTCCTCAAGTCCACACTAGTAAAGGTCAGTTGGGACACTGAAGCTTATGTTTTCTTGATTTAAACTTTGCTGAGCCGGAGGCAGGGTGTCTCAGAGGAATCTCAACTCTGCAATTATTGTCTCACAGAGCTCAAGTTTGTTGACCTGTGGGGCATGGCATCAGTTTCTGTTTCTTATGTGGGTTGGGAGAACAATAGGAAGAGGATCGTGTGGCTGTTCTGTTTTCCTTTTACTTCTGAGGCAAACAGACCAGCCTTATATTACCAGTGCTCTGGTGCAGATGGGATATATGGTTTTTGGACTCTGCAAAATACCAAGGGGGTAAAAAGCCTAAAATGCACAGTAAAATTTCCAAGGAGGCTTTAAACTAGGCAACCTCAAATAATAGAAGAACTTGCACTTTTTAAAAAAGGTATTTTTTGTAAGTGTGCTTTTCCTTTTGATTTTTAGTTTATTGATATTGGTTCTAGTGTCTATCTCAATCTTCTCACTCCTTGACCCAAGGAAAAGTTATAAACCTGTGCTTGTCATCAGCAGAGACTGTCGTGGAAGTAGCTTTGCTATTCCAATTTCATGCTGTGATTTCACCACAGGAAGTGTAAGGGTAAGGCAGTTGATAAAAAGGCTGGGAAGAGCTTTCATTAGAAGCAGAGAGGTTAAATTTTTTTGAGGTGAGATTGATTTGGTATAGGATATCTTTCAAAGGTACTACCTGTAGGATTCCTTAACACTATGTATTGAAAAGAAAGCCACTTTTGATGTATGTAAAAGCATAGTCTACATATGCATCCAGATGGAATGGGGGCTGTGCATCAGGTTTATTCTCCTGTTGTCTGTATTTTTAAAAGGATCCTACCTTAATGTTTTTTTTTTTTCCTCAGCATGGCTGAGTATTGATCTACTGCCAGACTTAGACAAAATGTGAGAAGTATCCCAGTAACACATTGTATTAATGTGGACTAAAAGCAGTTTATATTACAGATGAGGTGGAGGAAGATGGAGTTCTGCAAGACTGGACACATACCATAAATATCCATAAAACTGACAATTTTGTCTAAAACCAGATGCTGTCTGGATTTGCGTATTTTCAGCCTGCTTAGACTGGAGATAATAGTTGAACACTACCTGAGCATGGGTCGCCCACACTGATGCCATTACCCTCTGCCCTTTAATGGCAGGTTTTATATTTAATGTTGGTGTGCTGCAATGGAGAGCTATATTGTGTTCTTATGTGGGCTAGAGGAAATACAATACCAATGGCCAGAAATATGTTGCTTTAAGACTGGCATTTGAAGTTGCCTGCACTGTTCTCTTTACTCTAGCTGTTTCCTGTTTATCTTCTACAAAAAGGCAAACACCTGCAGTTGGTTTATTCAGCCTTGATCTTCATTTAAGCTTTTGACTTGCTAGCAGTCTGTATCATCCCATCACCTAGATGTTGACCCTTTGGAGACAAGCCACAATTGACTTTTGAAGGGAGAAAGGGAGGGAATGTTTGTGTATAAATACAGTCAATAGACATGACATTCTAATTCCTGTATTATATGGACACTTCCTATAATTTATGCCAGACTATGAAATTGGGCAAGTTAAGCTAATTAGCTGAAACATTTACAAAACATTATTTTGATTACATAAACGGGGAAGTAAAAGTATCATTTTAAGTGGCTTCTGAAACATGGTAATTCAGAGTTAAAGATAATCCTTCCCTTTTTCATAGCATTGTGAGCAAGTATGCATCACATAGGATATGTAATATAACGCATTCATCTGAGCCTTTCTGCCTCCCACTGTCTTTTTGTAGTAGAATTTTTAAAGCCAAGTTATAAACCTGTAAATGTGTTTTATGCTGGAAATTCTTGGTGGTACCTTAACTAGATTGGTACCAGCAAAGGCCAGTATAATCAAAAGAAGGCACTTCAGATATTAATGGTCTGCACTTCAGTCAAGTCAGCTGGAAAAGAGAGTGTAAAAACCAGGACTGTGGTGAAAACAGGATTCTTCTGCTAGAATTGCACTTACCTGAGACAAAAATGCAATGATTCTGGAAATATTTTGGTTTTGTAATTTTGCCATATAGCATCTTCTCCTTAACTTCTAAAGCATCTATTTTCAGTGGATCCATATGCTTTTTAAAATTCAGATGCTAACTCCTTGGGTGGAAAGTCGAAATAAGATTTCTTTCTGCAGTTCATTTATTAATACTTGGCACTCATATAGTACTTTATGTTCTCAAAGTGCTATGCAGACATATCAGTTATCCTTGAAACACTTTTGTAGGTGCATAACAATAACTCTGAGAGATTTTATGGAATTAAATAAAGCTAGAGATGAGGGAAAAATCTAATGAAACTTCCGTTTCATCTCTCCACCAGTGTAGGTTTTTTCTCTGCAGTTTGTGGCATGAAAACAGAACTTCTAGAAATATTCCAAGATGAAGAGCTTTCAACATATTCCTTAGGATGCTGTGTTACTCTGCTCAAACTCATGTGGAATGCCTATGTCAAAGAATTACATAATAAGATTTTAAACTGTTTGGAATTGATCAGGCTTTAGACACAGAATTATTGAATCATTAAGTTTGGAAAATACTTCTAAGATCATCAGACATAATGGAGCTTAGTAGCCACTGTGTTTTCTTGCTTACCAAAGAGCCAAGTGCACTTGCTCTTGTAAGATCTCCATTTTAAGCCTTCACATAGTTTTGTGCTTTAGACCTTGGTGAGCTTGCTCTTAGTAAGTTTGTGTAGGGTTTGTTTTTAGCATTGCCATCTTTGGTGTTGTTTAAAGGAGCACACACAAGTCTCTGCAAGTTTTGCTCCTTAAGGAAGGGTATGGCACCTGAATCTTAAAGCTCTGCAGCTGCACTGGTTTAAATTTATCAGCTTCATGCATTAAAAAGCTATAATTATGAAAACATTAGTATTGTCTAGTTCCGATGTGATCCATACAAGTTCCCTCAAGCACTTGGCAAATGAGGATCTTGTATACCTTATAGATGGAAGTTGGCCCCTTGCTGAGGCATGTAATTTCTGTTGACTTGGAATCACAGAGGTTGAACTCCAGTAACCACTCTGGGGAAAACATTTCTTCACAAACATTTACCTAAAAGCTGTGATTTGATCCTCCCAGATTCCACTCAGGTAAGTTATAATTTGAATAAACTGAATATGTAAATCCTTTTCCATGTGTCTTATCGTTGATATTTAAAAGTAGTTAGTGAACTGGAATATCTTGTAAAAAGTTACTGTTAGCTAGGGAGTTACCAGAAGATTAGAGAAGAGTTTGCATAATTCGTATGTTAAGGAAAATTTACTGGGCAATTAGACGCAAAGTGGGAGGCTGAAGGAAAAGGAACCCTTTACAGCAGTTGGAGCTCAGTGTGCACAGCAAAGCTGGCAGAATGTAGTAACACCCTGAGGGTGAAGGGGAAAACTGCTGCACTGAAGTCAGTGATCTGTACCAGGGTAAGAAGTCCAGTATTACCTATGTTTGGAATCTAGGAAGAGTGTTATAGTTGAATCCTAGTAGCATATTTCACCCACTGATTTGTGAGACCTAATTGTTTAGAAGTCAGACCCTGGTTATCCCAGAAACATATGCTCAGCTTTCCCAAAGTGAAATGTTGGTTTGCTTGATTTGCAGTTCATGAAAAATGGTCCAAGGGTCTTTAATGATATAGCTTTTGTTATGGTGAAACAGGAGCACAAACCACTTTGAATCATCCCTTACGCACTTGTGGAAATGTGACCAAGGTGTCTGAGCGTAATAGAAGGTGAGGAATTGTGCAAAGAACTGGTTGTGACAGCAACTGCATCTGGCCCTTCACAATTCTGGTGCAATATGTGCAGCTAGAAGAGCTGACAGTTGGTGGGCTAGTTGAGCTCTGTGAGACCCTTCTCATGGTCACACTCCAAGAATTACTACAGTTGCCTCTTTATTTTTATAAATTAATTTTCTTACTGTGGAAAGACTTTCAAGAAAAATTGCCAGTGACAAAGTCGGAATTATCTGGTTATAGGTGTGGAAAACTAGTCTGAGGTGCAAATTTTAACTGTATGGCTTTGACTATTGGTTTTTTTGTCTTAATTAAGACTTACAGCTTTTAATGTTTTTCTTATTTTCAAATGAAAACAGGCAAAAAACTTTTGAAGAAAGTTATAAAAGTATTAATTTGCTCTGAGACATGCTAGTCTCTTTGGTAAGTTCATAATTGGGCAGAATTTTTTTTTAAATGCATATTCTTGTCTCTCAGGTATATAACTACTTCATAACTGGTAAATCTGTATTCATATGTTAGGGTTTTTAAAGGCATATTATTTACACAATTCACTTGAATGGCTCCTTTGAAAGCTGTGTGGCTCTCTCATGTAATTACGTATTTAGTATGCCTTGTATCCATTGTTGGGATAGGGGGAAAAGAAAAAAAATAAGCCCCACAAAATCTACTAAAGTAAATAATGAATATTCTCATTCGATTTCGGCAGCATTTTCAGAAGTTGTATTATATACTATTTTTTCAGATAAGAAGAGCTACCAAGGCTAAAAAATGAAATATATATGGCAGGTTTTTTAACTGTGAAAAGTATACAAGATGCACTGGGAGTATTTTTTTTTTTTTAATACTTATATATATATTTAATCAGAAAACATCTCTCAGAACAGTAGAGGGAAAAATAAGAGATACCTTTTCATTTTTATGTGTATGTGAGAGGTTAAAAGAATGAAAAATCACTTTTCAGCCAGAAGTAAATTTCTGGAATTGTTATTAAGTTTCATGAGACCAACATTTGTAATGTAAATAGCAGCTGCCTTATCTGATACGTTTCATGCAGTGTGTTGCATTCTGTGGTGACAGGAATAGTGCAGACTGGACACAATGTGAAAGTGATGTATGTTATATTTTTGGCATTGGCTTAGTTAGGTATGTGGCCAAAAAGAGTGTAAGAGGAACTGAGTGAGATGTAAAGGTATTGAGGTTTGTTCTCCCATTTTTTGTGGTATTTGATAAAAATAATTCTGAATATTTGGAATCCCAGTAAGATCTGAGCATGTGTTTGATAAAGGATTAAAATTCCTAAGGCACATTTCCTGAGAATTAGATTTTATAGAGCATGCAGGAAACAATAGTGTGAAAGAGACTTTCAGGGAGAATTGTTCTTGCCAGCCATCCCATACTCACTTTCTGAAGTGATAAAAAGATGGGGAAAGATCTGTCTCGTCATATCAAGCTCACATCTGGTTTATATACTTTTAATACCCTTCAGAGCATCCCTTAATTTTATCTGCTCCAGTTTGGGTGGTAGAATTTCTAGGACCTCTTTTCCCCTCGTCTTGGTTTTTGTAATAGTTAGAAATTGTTATTGGTTTATCTTTAGAGTTCACCTGCATAAGGCACTGGATGCTGTACTAGAAGGGAAATAATTCTGAACTAGGGAAGGACTGAAATAGATGTGGTTAGCATCTGAAATTAATCTTATGTACAGTAGACCAAATACCAGCCTTTGGGGAAAAAATTGGGTTTCCTCTTTGGCTTTGTCACTAAAGTGTGAAGATGTACAAAAATATATCAGGCTGCCTGTAAATCAAAGGTGTTTTAAGTGCACAGGTTATCATAAAGTTCAGTACAAGGGTTCATGCAGGGGTAGTAGGTAATACCTCACTATGTTAAAATGTGCCACAATTAAAGACAGTCATTCTGTACTGCTGTCTAATTAATTTCTCTGAAGTGATTATGAAGAAAATATCCTTCAGCTATTGTTTGATTTTCTTTTGGTCATTCTTGTTTTACAGCGAGCTCAGTATAGTAGGTTATGCTTCGTAGGTGTACACTATAGTTGTGAACTGTAGTAGTCCAATAACTTCTTTTTCCCTGTGTAGAGCCACTTAGTTTTACAGGACAAGGTGATATATTTCTGACCTGTAACACAATTTACTAAAACTGTGTTAGTTACCCCTAGTATATTGTATTTGCTGAAGGTCTAGAAGAGAACAAATTTGATAAGAAAAACGCAGTCTGAAATGGTAATGTATAATCTTGTAATGCAATAGCAAATAAAGTAAATAACCAATTTTTAGCACTGGCAAAAATTTACCCATTGACTGTGTATTGAAATTTGTCTTTAGGACATCAGATAACTGGAAGAGAGGGTAGACTATTAGAGGCAGAACATCTAATGTAGTCAAAAAATGTTCCTGCAATATAGTTGCAAGAATAATTGAATAGGTTAAAATACATCTTCCCTTTAGCTCAGTTACTGTCCACTCAGCTCAGGCAGTGGCTGTGAATGCTTCTAGCCTATTTTAATTCAAAATAAGGCAAACCCATTTTAATCACCAGTGGAGCAGCTGGAACCAGCCTCTGTTAGAAGGAGGATGCTGGTCTTGTTTGAAACTCTATTCCGTGTATTTATTTAGTGGGAAAATATATTTCAGAGTTCAGGGAGTGGGATTTTAAAATCAGTTGGAAAGAGAAATTGGGTTTTTGGTCAAATAATTCCCTATTTTATGCCACTCAATGTGTATTAAAGATACTTAGCTTTTCTAAATAAAAAGCTATGCATCTCTGGTCCTGAAGGTTGTGCAGACATCCGAAGCATTAATGCAACTGGGAGTTAGGAAAGTAAAGAGATTACTGCATCCTGGCCCAGTACTTAGCAAGCAATACCAGCATTCCCATTTGGCTCTAGTCCAAGCGCTGTGCCGCTGTATCTTTGTTTTGATGAATCGATGTAGATTGACTTGGGTTCAGGAGAGGATTTTTGTCAGTCAGCTTTCAAGTCATGAACATTGAGGCCAGTCCCTTGTTTGTGGAGCTGACAGTACAAAAGTGAGTGTTTGACGTGTGGCTTGCTCAGTTCGAGGGGATGGAGGCTGTTGAGATTTTTCAGAGACCAGGCTCTAAATGAAGTTGTTCTGTTGGGTCACTCATCTGATTTACACACAAGCTGTTTCTATTGAAGCACCTGGGGCCTTTTGTTCAGGCTTGTGAATAAGCCTCTTTCAGTCACCAACAGTAATTTAGCGTCTCTGCTTCCTTCAATAGGTAAAAAGGCAAGTACAGGAATGACATTTCCTTCCACACTGTGCAACTTCACACTTATATTTTTAAGATAGGTAACAGAATTGTATCACTAATGTAGATTTTGTTATATACTGGAACAGATTCAGAAATCATCTAAGGTGTTGGTAATTTTTTACTTCACACTTCCTAATTCTGGAACAATACTAAGTGGCAGGACTGCATGGGTGAGGAATGATATCCTCTGCTGGACAGAGAGCTCTGCAGAATAGCCCTTCAATGCTTTCCTTTGTTATTGTGGCAATTTTAGAGGAAGACATTTCATCACCTTCTAAGTTCCCTGGCACAATAGAGTGCCCTACCTGCAGACTAATGACTCTGATGTGAGCCATAATCTCACATAAACTTTGAGTCAACTTAAGCTTGCCCTTCCACTGGCAGAGTGCTCCTCATTTTTCCTGCCTCTGTACCTTTCCATGCTTCAGTCAGTACAAATACTTAAAAGTAACTTCTTTTTTTTTTTCTTGTCAGTCAGTTTTAATGGCAATCAGTTCTTTGAGTTCATTACCACAGCATAAAAACTTGAGCCAGCCCAAAGGATGGGAAAGCTTGAGAATATGGAATAAATGATAGCTGCAAGTCTTGGATAACTCTGTATGAAAAAAAAAATAAAATCATCCCCTGTTTATTTGGTAGTATGTTATGAATCCTGGGATGGCTAGTGGTAAGCAGCTGATGCTTACCTAGTGAATTTGCTCTGCATCATCAGAGGCACCATGTAGTGAATCTCCTGTTACTGTGACATTCTTGGAGAATAATAAATAGCTTTGATTTAAGTAAATTAAACTGGTGAAATGCTTAACCATGGATGTCCATGTCATATATGAATATTTTTTTAAAAAAAGTGATTGTCACAACAGCTTTCAGTAGCTGTAGTGATACATATTACATTGAAAAGAAAAGATTGCTAGCATTTGGAAGGTTTTTTTTATGCGGGAGTGTTTAGGAGGTTAGAATGGTGGACAAGGAAGTATGGCTCACTTTTGTAGCTTGTTACAATACTATGCCTGTAGTTTTTTTGGCTTCAGGAGGGGCATTACATATAAATTCATGTGATATTGTAATACGATGAAGTACTCAAATTCTTGAGTTTCAGTATCTTTGTAAAGTGAAGAGTTGTTTGGTTGTTTTTTTTAAATGCAAATGCGACGAGGAATTTATTTTAAGGTATCATAAACTTCTGTTGAGAACATTTATATAGGTTATATTCCCCAGCAGTCTTTTAATACTATTTCTGGACCAGCAGTGTAAATTGCAACAAAGTACAGCAAAGAATGTGGTGACAGACAGGGTTAATCTCTGTGTCTGTCTGCACAGGACCAGATTATGGATGTTGGTGATCACCTTTCTGCTCATTCAAAGATGGGTTCTGTTGCTCTTACATACTCATTTAGCACAAGATTGTGCAAGGTTTTCTAGCCCTCTCAAGAGCAGGAAGAAATGGTGGTTCAGAAGGCAGCTGTCATTTCATACCCATTCCAGCTGCCCTTTCCACTCAAATTTCCTTCCATCCCCTCCCCCTCTATTAAAAAAAAAAAAAAGCTGAGGCAGGATTGCAAAAAAGGAGAGTATGAGGGTTTAAAATCTCTAGCAGCTAATCTATCACATCCTTCAGTTTTCATGACTATCTGCCAATTTAAAATACACTTATTTTTTCCTTCCTTGCCAGTAATTACACAAATACAGTAGTGCTTATGGCCTCAAAAACTCTGTGTCTGGTAAAAACAGTTGCTATCATAATGCATCCCTAAATTTAATAGTAGTGGTGTAAAATGAATAAGCAGCTCTCTATTTCAAGGGGTAATGGCTTTAACTATCAAAACGGCTAGTATTTTCCTTGATTGGCTGCTTTGGCTCCTTTTTTGTATTTGTTTGTAGTAGCTGAATCAATTTATTATAACTATTTTATTTAACAAACAACAAGACAAGCAGAAACATGAAACTCCTGTAAAGTGTCACCAACTTCCTATTCACCTTGGATCACAGGTTTTTCCTTTTATCCCCTTTACAGACAAAACCCAAACCTTTCCCTGGAACTGTTACACTTAAAGTTGTCATTTACTTTTCTGCTTTCCTTGCAAAATTGCTTGCCTTGTATTCTGCCTGGAGTGTTGCTGTGGATGGAGAAGAGGTCTGATTAATTGGAAAGAAACTTTTTATTACTGGGAAAACTCAACACAATGGTGTAGAAAATTGATCAAAAATTTACCTTCTTGATCCGTAGTGCCTTTTTCTTGCTACTACAACATCTGTAAAGCTTCTCTCAAGGAAAAGATGCTTCAGCAGTTACTGCTCTCCTAAAGAGGTCTCTGTTTTTAAGGCCAGGTGCAGTTGTGTTGATGCCATTTGGCTAAGCCTTAAAAGTTCCTGTAATCTGTGCCATCCTGTCTCATACAGTCCCATCTCATAGTTGTCCTTTCTCTGCAGTGCTCTATGCCCAGATCTCTGTGGCTGGGCTGCTCCAGCCTGGCGGACAGCATGCCCTCGCTGCGATGCCTGTATAACCCAGGGACTGGCGCACTCCCAGCTTTCCAGGTACTTTCTGTCTCTCCCCACTCCTTTTCTCTCCATCTGTGTGCGTGTGCATCTCCTCCTTTACTTGCCTGCTTGACCTCTATTTATTCTGGTTCATACTCTGTGCCTTTCCTGTGTCATTCTGATCTCTGGTATTTTAACCCATTTTGTGTAGATTCAGGGCAGTTGGGGCATTTCCATTTACCTTCATATAATTATTTTATTTAAATCGGCTTGATTCCATCATCTTTTTCATTGGCTTTAAATTGTGTCAAAAAGATACCACTTAATTATATCTGGCAAACAGTATCTATCACACAGTCTCCAATCTGGCTATTTGTGCAGTGATTCCCGTCCTATCTAAATTTTTTGTGTGCCACTTAAAGGACTGAGAGGGTGAGTTCATTGCCATGATGATAATTGATGCCAGCAATTCTTTACTTCAGCTTTGTTAGCAGGAGTCTGGACATCTGGACTACAGAAAATTATTGTCCATGTAAGCTGTCAGTCAAAAGGCAAATAAAGGAAACCTTTTCTTTTCCTTTGGTCTAGGAATTTGTTAGATCCAGGCTTTTCTCTGTCATGAGTCAGCTTTCTGCCAAACAAGTTTGTTCAGACCCTTTGGGTGACCAGTGAATCTTAAAAAAATGCAGACATTCTCCTGTGTGTAGAGAGTGGAGACAGGTGTTGAGTGAGCATTGAGAAACCTAGACAAGGCTCTCAAGATGACTGCCAGCATTTTTGATGGCATGTGAACATGACAGCAGAGACTGGGCACCAGAGGTGTTATGTTCATGTTGGATACTCTGAGGTATTTTATGAACTCCAGTGAGGGGCTTTAGGAGTATTTCTGTAGAGAGCATGTTTATTTGAGCTTATTGTAGCATGAACATTTACTTCAAGGTTTATGCTGCTGGATTATGATACTGCTGGCCTAACCTGTGGCAGAGAGTTTTATTTACCAGCATCTTACGAAACCAGATAAAAAGAATAGGCCGGAATCTTTCTGAAATTTTCACTTGTTTTGGGGTAGGTTCATTATGTGCCTCTAAAGGAAAGCATGCAAAGATTATTTTAAATTTTACTTCTTGCTCCCAGAGCTAGGATAGTACTGTGGAAATAATCCTCTTAGTCCCAGGGGAGGCTTAAGTGTCTTGCATCATTTTGCTACAACTCTCTTTGCTGACACAGCAGTAGCACTGATGGACTCTGGAAGGTGTCCTGCCAGGCCTCCTTTGCTGAACCAAGCTTTTAGCAGAGCTTTCCATGGGGGAGGGGGAGAGATGACTTTTTATTAGTCTGAGAGGGCTCTAGAGACAACAGGCAGAGTTTAGACTCCTAATCCTGATTTGCATAATTTGACTAAATCGGATGGGCTTAATTTTTGGGCTTTTAGCTGTTGAGTAAATCTCAGATCTCTTTAAGCTTAGCAGTATATGGAAAGTAATTTATAAACTCAAATTGAGACTTCTTCCTTTCTACTTGAATTATTTTCGATTACTTAAAATAGGCATATATTACAAAGTGGGAAGAGAAATTAATTTATTTTAGTTTAAGATGTCCTTGCTAATGACAGATACGAATAACTTTTCTGCTAATACACTGCATTGATATTTGGGGTCAAATGAGTGAGCTGCACAACCAGTCATTGTGTTGGGATACTGGTAGGACTGACATTTGCATTTCTGCAGATTTGGAGAGACATTTCTGTGTGTATTTAGTGACTATGAGAATTGGGGAAGTATGTCCTACTTGCTATGTGAAATGGTAGACTGGTACTCTTCACTGAACTCTGCTGTGTTGAGGAACACATTTACTGCCAGTTGAGAGAGAAACCACATTGCCAGCAACAGCTTCTGCAGCACTGAGTCATCCACATTTCAGCCCATTTTTTTCAATGGGCTCTGATTGATCCTCATTAGCTTGCACGGTTTGAAGAAAACTCCCCTCTGAGGCATGGCTTCTGCATTTTCCAGTGCAGAAGGGAGTGGTTTGGAGCCTGCTTAAAGCAGTGATGTTGCAGTATTTCATCATTCTTTAATGCTTTTTTTTTGGTATCAAATTTTCAGGAAAGCATTAAAGACTTTCTTGAAGCCCAGCAAATTTTCTCTTATTAAGTTACTTTCTTTTTTCTGTAGCAAGCTTGAAGTAACTGGAGAAGCATACCAATGTTCTTTGCTTGTGGCAAAAGAGAAGATGCCATCTGGAAGGCTACTTAGTCACTGCTGAATTTGTCTAGTTATTTACATGCCTGCCTTCAGATGCTCAGACAGAAATGTGGAAAGATGCTCTTTTTGAATAGCTCAGTTAAAGTCTTGCTGACTCCTCATGGGAAGCATTGGCAGGTAGTCGATTTAGAGATGATTCTGTTAATATGTCAAGTGACTTCGTTTTCTTCTTTGTGTTTTTATTATTGGTGACACTTAGGTGAAAACAGGATCTTCTGGTTCCTCAGCCCTGTTTTTAGGCAATCATCCTGCAGTGGGAAAGGCTTTAAGGCTAAACCCATGAATAGGGGAATGAGGAGCTAGAAACAGTTCTTTTTTACATCTTTTATCTCAAAGGACGTTGCAACTGATAGTCTACTGTGTAACTGAATTTCATAGTAATCATGGTGGAAGATTGCAGCAAATTGGAACATGAACTCCTATAAGGCACTGTGGGAAGGGGCCAAAGAGGATATTTTAACAAGAAAAAAAGGCCAGCCATTCCATTTTCAGTGTCTTGGATGCCAGATTTTACTGTACTGTTATTCTGCAAAGCAACTGAAAATTAGGTTGCATGTAGATTCTCTTAATAATAAAAAATAAATTATGCAGAACATACTCTTTCTTCTTAGAAATTTGTGCTTTGGAAGCTTCTAGATGTGCCAACAGGTGTCTGTTTTCATGACATTTTCCATGTGAAGATAATTACTTTCCCTGTTAAAATATTTTTCCATGCAGGCTCACAAGGCTCCGTTTATGTTGCTTTTCATAGTTGCAGCTCTTTGAAAATTCAAATTTACAATTACGCCCATCAAGTATGCCAAGGAAATGATTGTATTAATCCTTCCAGGTTTGCAGAAGACCGAAGTATTTCCTAGAATTTATTTCTGTAGGCTGTTCTATAAATGAGGAGGCTTGAAGAGGAATTCAAAAGTCTTGCCAAAGACTTTATGTATCATGGTAATGGCAGAGAGCAGTCCACCTCTTCCTTTTTACCTAATTCACAGCCAACAGAAATACCAGCTCTTCTTTAGATTGTAAACTTCTTGGGGCAAGAGTTGTGCTTTTACTACCTTTGTCTGGAGTCTAGACACAAGTGGAGAAGAACAGAGTTGCTTGTCAGCTCTATTTTGCCAAAGCTGAAACTTTGTTTCTGTAACAGGCTCTAGTAATCGAAGAGGAGGATTAACTGTTGTGGTGGAGGTAGCAGCATCTTGATGAACACAGAAGTGTCTCTATAGAATGTCAGAAATTCACATTTTGTTTTACCTGAAGACCTTGGCCATAAAGAACTACACATCAGGGTTTGTCAGGTGAAGGGGACTAGCTTCTGCTTGGTTTTGCAGAAGTGAGCATGTGTGTGGCTTCCTTGGTCTGGGCTAAAAGCTCTGTCCTGGGGAGAAAGGCATGGGTGTAGTGTGCTAGGCAAATTGAAGCAAATGGAGTGTACTTGAGGCTGTGCAGTGTGGACGTGACCTCTATGGACTGAGATTACTTTTGGAGAAAGGTGAAAATGCAAAAGATGTCAAAGGTATGCAATGAGGGAAGTCTGTTGTCCCTGTGAGACAGAGATTTTTTACTTATTTTATTATTTTGTACTTATTTTAAAAATTATTTTTACATTATTTTTTCCTAGTGTTTATATTTTTGTGTTACAAAGCAGAGTATTTGTTAAAAAAACATTGTCAGTCTGTTGGTAGAAACAGTTGTGTCTGTAAATTTCCTTCAGCCTGTTCATGCATTTTTTTTGTTAGAAGTTGACATTTTATTGCTGGAAATACAGTGTAAATGTGAGTAGTAGTACATCATTTCTGGTTATACAGGAGGTTAGAGCTAGAGTCTTGGGGTGGGCAAACTGCATGCTCAGAAATGCGTTTGCGAGACATACATTTGAAAGAAATTGTTTGGCTTCGGAGCCAGTGTTTGCTGGTGTGCATAGTTCTGTCTCTAATTGGGAAAGATATGGGGTGTCCAGTCACAGACTCCATCAGCATGGAGACACTAAGGCTGCTTTGTATTCGCCCCTCGCGCTCTGCCAGCGGCCGTGTGAAACCTGCCCGGGGGCTGTTTACAGTGCACCTCTAAAGCAGAATCCTAATTTTGGTGACTAATAGCCAGAGCATGTGGCTCCAGCACCCCCCCGGCTGGCAGCAGGCTCTGCCCTGGTTGTGAATGTAGTTAGGTGGCCCCCAACTGTTTACAAGACAGCAGAGGTGAGATCTTTGATTGACAAGTCAGAAATGCATTAGATCATTCCCTCTGCCAGTCTCTGGTTCATGCTGTTAAAAATGTCAGCCTCTCCAAGTTTGAATGGCAGCCCGAGGGCCTCAGAAGCTTTTTGTTTTCTGAGATGGAAACACAAATTGGATGTGTGCCTGAACGCTTCATCCTGGGCTGTAATTTCATCTTTTAGCTAAGAACCACAAGGTACATGAGCAAAGCACCCTGTAAACAATAATACTGGGGAAAAAAATAAACAAGGTCGTGTTTCTGGTACGTTGATCCACTGGTGTCCTGACCTCTATCACGTTGAACATCTCCACTCTGATTGCTGTTCCCTTTGGCATTACAATGAGAGGAGATAGACTGACACAGGAGGCAAAGATTTAAAGTTGCAGTGCTGTTGCACATTCCTTGTATTGGCTATGAAATATTGAACTGCCACAATGTGACACCTGGTTTTTTAAGCAAAGTTTCTTGTTGGAGGTGTTCAGCAGCAGTCTCTTCTGTTTTTCCTCATTTTACCACCTGGCAGGAGCAATTATAAAGGCATGAGAGGCGATACAAGAAGGAGCAGAAAGGAAGCCAAATCGTATAATTTTTGTGTTTGACTCCAGCCCCCCATTTGTAGTTCAGACTTTTGGGAGCTTCACTGTAGAAAGACCACAATACTTAGCCTGGCTGGAGATTTCTTTAAATAAAGTGCCCAGTGACTACAGAAGAGCTTTCTTAAACATATTTAGGATTTATCCCTCCTTAAATCTGGTGGCCTTGTCTGTCTGGTGGTGTAACCTGTGCAGAGGCTGCATGATGCTGGGGAGCCCACCAAATTCGGGGAGTTGCTAGGGTGTGCTGCAAGATCTCAGCTCTTGGTAATAGCAACAGCAAGAAATACTTTCCTCATTTCAGGTGGCAAAGAAATGAAGGGGACTAGAAAGAAATCTTGTCTTTGTGGATCACTGGGGATGGGTTTGGTTATTTTTTGGTAGCACGTCACAAATTTCTAATTTTATTTAGTAATTATATTTAGTAATAGAAATTGGCATTTGTTCTGCACCCACATCGATCCTGAAAAGTTCCATGTGCTTTTATTAGCTCTTTAATCTGAGTATGAAGAAGTGTGACAGTATCTGTCACTGAGAAATACCATCCCAGTGTGTCCAGCACAATGATTAATTTAAACTGCATCTTAGCTACAAGGCCTCCCCTCCTTCAGCCTTGGTAGTGATGGTCAGGTTACTACTAATGTGCTCTTCCCGCTAAGGTGAGGGCAAGGTCTCTAGCACACCAGCAGCAGTTTGGCTCTTTGGTTTAAAAAACGAAACAAAACTCATCCGAGTTTTCCTTCCTCCCTCGTTAGGAGTCAGGAAGGTGTGTAAAGCCGCAGTGACAAACGGCATATGCAGCGCCGCGTTGGAGGCATACAGGTATCTTTAAAGCTAGCTCCGGTTCCTCAGGATTGCGAACATCTGCTTGGAGGTATTGTGGAGCTCCACAATGCACTAATTGAATTACTCTTTTCTGGAGTTGCAGGCTGCGCTAATTGAATTAGAACGGGGCCGTGCGTGTGCGCGCTGCCGCGCGGGCGCGGCGCGGGGCGGGGGCCGGGCCATGGCGCGGACTGTGCTGCGCTCCCCCGGCCGCGCCCGGAACTGCAGCCGCGGGGGGTTGGTACTTAAATAACATTTCTGCGACTCTTCCGCGCTGCTCCAAAGTCTACATCTTTGTCCCTTTCTGTGGAGAAAGGAGGCTCTGAGGGTACCCCGCTGCAGCCCCCTCGCACCAGTCACAGATGGTCCAGTGCGTTTAGACCCAGCCTAGCCCCTGTAAATCGCTCCATTATCACTTTGGATTTGATGGCTTCACGGGCAGTGAGGGCTTCAGAGGGAGCCAGTGGCATAAGATCAAGTTGTACCTATTTGTGCACAACTGGCAAAGAGATAACACCAATAATTTTGATTTTAAAATGCAAATACGGAATTTTACCACAAATTTGGAGAAGTCATGAAATACTTTTTTATCCAGCTTCTAAATTTAAGCCAATGATAGAATTCAGTCACTCTTAGGAAATATGCAGAGATAGTTCTGTTTAATTCTGTATATGGAGAAGAAAATGAAATATTTCTTCTTTGAAGTAAGGTATTATGTGAACACATGTAAAATTTCAGGGAACGAACCCAAACACTCTCAGTAGAAATGCGCTTGCTAAATCTTAGAATTCATAGATTTAAGAGATACTTTGCTACGCTGTTGGGTGGGTTTCTTCTTATTTCCTCTGCTTTCTGTTGGCTATTACTTACATGGTGTGTAAAAATAGTTAGATATTCTCTTTCCTGTATTCTTTCCTCTATAGATAACCAGAAAACTCACTTTTCCATAAAACCTCAAGTTATTTTCACTCAGTTTTACCTGTGTTTGGTAGATCATTTTCATAAACATAACCCCTATCAGAGACAAGATGGTATTTGTTTTGCTTTAATAGTTGTTTCTTGTATTTTTTTACATTTGATATAAAAGTAATTTGTTAAAATACTCTGCAAACTAAGTAAAACTAAACTCTGCTTGTCAAAATACTCTGTAATATGCATGATTCTTTATGATGTTTGTATTCTTGCCCTATGTCTGGTGATGTTAAACAGGGCTTCTGATTACCACCAAGAATTAGCAAAATTGCTGCTATACATAGAAATTTTAATAATTTTCAGTTACACTGAAAATTATTTAACAACCAGCTGCCCCTCAAAATAAAAAGCAGATTTTTTGGTAAATATATGAAACAGGTTTTTGTTGCTTTTTGAGGAGAATTCCCAATGAAGTTTATACTTTGGGAATTCTATTTTTCTGATTTTATTTATGTTTATAGTTGTTTCTCTTTAGCATTTTATTTATATATTTACATATATAAATATATTTGTGTGTGTATATATAAGAATAAAAAAAATCAGGTTTTCAGTCTACTTGGCTCCTTTTCTAAGTAGTCAGGTAGACTGCTTCTAGTAGTCATTGCAAATGAAATATCCAAGTAACTCATTGATCATGCCCAAATATTTATTTAGGGTTCATATCTGGTTCTTAAATGACTGCCAATATGATTTGGTACCATTGTGGAATTTTCTAAGTTGTCTGTGTACAGCAAGATCAACCATCACCTTTTGCCTACCTTCTACAAAAATCCTTGTGATTTATTCTCTCGAAATACAATATATCCAGCAAACAAAGGAAGCAACTCTTCATTCAGCCAATAAAGCTGCATACGCTTGTACTCTTTCAGGAATATACCTTGCTATTCTCTCGAATCTTCAGAGTAATAAACTGTGCAGCAACCCTTTGATGTAGATAATAACATTTGACCTTGCAACACAGTACGTTCCCAAATGAAGACAAACTTAACACATTGATGTTGTGGTGGTTGTTCATTAAAAAAACCCAAACAGGCACACACACAGAATTGGTGTGTAGGATAATACACTTATATCCAGTGCCTTCTTTTGGTAGAAGCCAGAAGTGAAGATGGTCGTGGTGAGACTGTCACCTTTAAAATAATGTGGGAGTGAATTTGGTGCTGCCTTAAGAGGCTGTAAATGGGAACGAATCTATTCCATCCAGTGTATAAAGTGCTTTTAAAATCAATCTATTTCTAGAAACTAAATTGTCCTGGGACCAGCTCTTGATATAAAAATTCATAGAAACCTGTTTTTCCGAGTGTGGTAACTTCTTGCCATAGTGCTGTAGTGTTAGAATTCACATTGGCCAGGTTGTTCTGTAAATTAAACAGTGACAGCTTCCCTCGGGGGAACAGCCAATGTATTTATGATGATGTGCTGATTACACAAAATACACTGCAAGCAGAAAACAGCTGCAGAGAACAAACCTCTTAAAAGAATACAATTACAAATAGCACCCTCAGTATTTCTAGTGGTGAGAGCAAAATACAGCATGCTAATGCAGGCTTCTAGTTTGCTTCCAAAGAAGAAAAGAGATCTACAGAGAAGAGGCTGAAGTATGGTTGGATGCACACACAATGCCAATGTGGAGCAGCACGTAATCCCCTCCTGAAGGTGAAGGGCAAGAACACACCTCAGGCCTGCTTTTTAGCTGTCCTTGTTGCTTAAAATGCCTGTGACTGCAACTCCAGCAGCACTGGCTGGTGAGGTGTTGGGGCTCTCTGGCTTGTCGATGTTTTGACTGCTGTGGTTCATACCCTGTATCCTGGTTAAGAGCTGAGATGTGATTAGATGACTAATAAGTAATTTGTGCTACCAGTATGACCATTATGAAACAGATTGTAGGACATGCTGTAGGAAAAAAAAAGGCCCTGGTTTAAAGCTGAGCTTTCTTTTGCTGCTAATTACTGCTTTGAGGGAACTTCTGGAAGTAAATTCCAGTTGTTGTTTGCACTAGCCTCCAGTGTTTTGTTTTTAAAAGGTTCCTGTTTTGTATGTGTAGGGCAAGGTCTTGTACAGTCCAGTTTAGGGTAAGATGAAACTTGAAACATAGTATTACTGGGAGACAGTGAAGGTGGGACTGTGATCATAAACTCAGGACACAGACCTCTGAAGAGAAAGAGGTCTTCACCTGGAAACAAAAAATGAGAAGTAACTGGAATTGCTTTGTGTAGTGGGGCTGCATGCAAGAGAGTTGTGATAAGGACTACTGTGGTGGGATTTTCTGTGAGGGCTTGTTGAAAATGAGTATGTGGCAGTGGCAGCTCCCACAGCTGCTAATATCTCACTTTGGAGAGTTGCAAAAGCAAAAAACCTGCACAACTCCAGAGCATATTTGGTTTTTGTCTGAGATGATCTGTCACATTTATATCATTAAAATATAACATTCTACTTATGGCTATGCCATGTATGTATGTGGGAGGGTGAAAATACAGAGAATGCCCTTTCCATCGACTTTTTCAGAGTCACTGATAGGTAAGTATGATACCGTTTAAAAGTCTGGAATTTCTGGTGTTTGGTGTCTGTTATGTTCTGGGATGGTATCAATAAAACATATTTTAAATACCAGCAAAAAATTACCTGTTTAAAATGAAAAAATATAGTCCTTTCAACATACAGATCTGATTTTTAAAGCAGATGAGGTAAAAGCATTGGCACTCTAATTTGGAAGGACTTAATTCACTTGTTTAAAAGAAGTATCAGGTTTTCCATCTATGGATTGCTGGCATGTACTAAAAGACTGTTATTCATCTGTCTGTATTTTCTTTAAATCGTTTTTGAGCCTGTGTGTTGTCCTGCTCTGCTGACATGTATCCCATGTGGCAAGAGGGAGTTTTGTATAATCACCCTGCTTTAATCAATAGAATAATTGATAAACCAGATAAGATTTAAACTGATTACCTCCCCGAGTAGAACTCCCTGAGGGCCTTGGACTCTCTTAATTTTGACATGTATGTTGTGTACCCCGTGGATGAAGTGCAGTTTGAATTATCTGTTTTTATTTGCTTAATGATGGGGAGGGTGTTAAAGTCAAATGTTTAATTAACCCAGCAATGGGCTGCGCTGTCACTTACACACACATCCAGCTGATTGAGATATCTCACCGAGAATACTGAATAGGAATGATAATGTGGCACTGAGACGGAAGATTGCTTTTTCAATCCATTTGCTGGGTCACTGCTTTGAATGTCTTACTGGATGAAAGGCATTCAGCCTGGAAAAAAAATTCAGCATTTAAGTACATTTTGTTTTCCTGGCCCCTTTCCACCAAGAAGTTAAATAAAACAGATATGCTGTAGGTTTAATAAGCCATTCTTGTTGTAGCAAAAAAGCTGCAACTACCGGATCTCAATAGGCGGTGGTCTAGAGCTGTATGATTTCCTCTAGGAACAAAATGTTTGCCAGCCCCAAGGTATCTGAAGGTGAGAACCTATGTATGTCTTTATCTTTCCTTCTTTGGTTGCTTGGCTACTCATCCCATTTGATGGTCTCCAAAGCAGGTCCAACTCTTCTTCCTTACCCAGCACAGTGAAATTTAAAATAATACTTGGTAACTCCTTGTTCTAGTTCAAGAAAATGGCATTCCAGAGTTGGAATTATTTTATAATAGTACAACCTAATAGTGAGCTGTTAAATTTAAATGTTGCAGGAGGGGCTGTTGTGTTGCCACATTTAAATTTGCTCCAGCCAAATCAGGAGAACCCAAGGGTTTGTTTCTTGGGTCACAGCTGTTAAAAGGCAGCAGTGCTTGCTAGCCAAACATTATAATGTGCAGTGCATAATCTGTAACTTTTGATTCTTTTATTAGAAGATTATAATTCTTTTTGCTTAATATGATTGAACGAACACACCTTTTATTTTCATATCATCAATGAGGTTTTTCAACAGCACTGTATGGGGGTAAACACCCTGTATTGGAAGCTAACTAAATTTGCGTCATAGTCCAATGATGTGACTGATCCTTTTTGTAATAATGTAGCTTTGGAAGCTGGAAAAAGCACCAAAGCCTGACTGTACGGACTAATTACTACTGTGAGGTGCGTTGGGGAGGTGGAGCTGTGTCATCCAAACTGCTCCATGGTGACTGTAGGTACTTTGAACCTGTTCCAGATTGAGAACCAAGTAGCTTTGGCTACAGGGTCGCCTGGCTCACAGTGTCTTAAGACAAAGATCTGGGTGCCTCCACATTCGGTGGTGTAGACGGTGTGCTGTGAATTCCCATCAGTCTGGCACTGCAGTGAGATCACTGAGTAGCTGTTTCTTAGCAAGTGAGCTGCTTTGGGGGAGAAACTGTGCCTAAAAAGTTAACAAGTTTTGTTCCCCTATGGTGTCATTTTTACTTTGGACAGACAACTTCTGCTTCATGCCTTTGTTTTGTATCTCATTTTCCCCTTTCCTGCAATAAAAAATAGGAAGGAAAACCAACAAGAAAAGCATAAAGCAGTACAGCGAGATGAGGATGGTGTGGTTGATTTAGGTGTTTGGGAGTGAGAATGCCACAGGCTCTGAGGAAGGGATGTGATGACAAGTGGAGGTATTTTGTCTGCTTGACAGGAAAGCTCAGAATGCGAGGTTTTGGAAAAAGGAAATTATAGTAATAAGTGTACATGATGACCAGGGATGAGAGGGGAAGGGGTTTTAAAGTCAGACCAGTGAGATGGCATTGTTTCTTTTAGAGAAGTGTTATAAAAAGTTAGAAAATAATGCTTGAAGAAGGACATGAAATCTACAGCAAAGCTAGACACTTTTACAACCCGTTTCTAAGAGCACTTGCAGCTCCTATGCAGATGAAGCTGTAATAAATATTGTACAAAGAAAGTTAAACTGTATCTAGAGAATTTTAATAAATAAAAAGTTTTTAAAAACTCTCCCTGGATCCGTACTCTTGTTAGTACTAGAAATATGTTTTTGACTTGTATTTTGAATGTTGGCTTATATTCTAAGCCTGTAAAAGCTGACTTTGTGCTTTCCCCCCCCCCCTTACATATAGAGGAAAGAAATCAAGAAAACATCTTATTCCAGCATACAAAATCACTGATAAAAGCCTACAATTCATGGGCATGGGAGGGAAGAATGCTGTGAACTAAGGGTGTATAATTTCAAACTTTAGTACTTTCATACTCTGGGATGAGTGTTGAAAATTAATTTTTGTGGAAGGAATGTAGCAAAATAAAAGCAACAAAGAAGTGAGAGCCAAGCCTGGATTGATTCAGTTCTTCTCTAAAAGGCTTCTGTTGCATGCAAAATCCTTCTTCCTGAAGCATGTGTGGCACAATTCCGCAGTTTGGCAGAGAAATTTAACCCTGGCTGAAACTGTTATAAAGGAATTTTAACATGAATTTGAAAGCTTGTAGAAATTATTAATGTTGTCCTGTAGAAAGGGAAGAATATTGATTTGCTCAATGTGACGAGCAGATACACAAGGGTAAGTCACTAGGAAGAGGCAAACCAAAGCACAGAGATAGTAAGATTCAGAACAAGTCCTGACACTAGTCTTACGTAGGTGATCTGGTTGAATATTTGAAAGCGTACCCATATTATGTGTATTGTAAGGTTAATTGGATGGTTTCATCCATGTTTTTTGGGAATGTGTGCTTTCTGTTCCTTAAAAAGATGTAGATAGCTTTGAACTACATAAAATCTTGGAGTACAAGATGTACGCTATAAAATCATGCATAGAAAGTGCTAGCTATAAAAACGTGTATACCTGTGAAGGTGCTGATCAATTTGTGCTATTTAGGAAAGGAAATTCCGAAACAGACCCGGCTGTGAGGAAATGCAAATAATAAAATTCAGCTAGAGGTCCTTGAGGCTTCCTAAGCTCTAACCTTGTTATGAGGAATGGGGAAGTCGAACTGCCTAATGCAGATGTCTGTGAGTTACAAAAATAACCAGATGTCCTGATTAGCAGAAGCAAATGTTCTTCCCTTAATCCACGTGAAATTATATTCAAAGGCTCTCTGGATGTAATATGTGTGTAAATAAGGCACCAACAAACATTGGAATAGAAAGGGCCATTGGCCAACTAGCTTGCAAGGCTTGAAAGCTTGAATATTAAAAACAAATTTGCCACTGCTGACTCTCTTAAATTCACAGAACAGAACTGTTAAGCAGGGCTGCTTTCTGGGAAACATGGAAAGCCTGTTCTCATTAGCCATATTCTCTCTCTCCCCCTCTCTCTCCCTGCCTCTTGAAAAATGTGGATGAAGTAAAGCTAGCTTTTTAAAATTCCCCCTAAATGACTTGTTCCCAGCATCTGTATTTTGGTGGGGAGAGGGCTGGTGGTGGGTTTTTTTAGCTACAACTAGATTTTTGCTGTTCAAAATGCATCTGTTCATCAGATCTTTGATATTTGTGCTGGTTTTTGATATTTTAGTGTAAACTGAATTTACCTTCTAGTAATGCTGACTTCCCACACCATGAAATTACCCTTTATAGCCAACCAATAATTACTAAGTTAAAGAACTTCATAAGAAGCTTTTCTTTATGTTATGAAGTTCTGTTATCAATTCTCATTGCTTTGAAAATGTATATTTTTTCCAGTTATTGATTTGAGTGAAAAATAAAGAAAACTGTGAATGATCCATTCTACAGATGTGAAAACAGAATCTTGTCCTGGTTTTCAACTGCAGAAAATGTTGTTGAAACTTATGTTATCATCATCAGTGTTAACACTGAGGCAGACCAAATTAGGACTTGTGTGAACATGCATATATGTATCTGGTTGGAGGGGTAGTGTTGTATTTCCCCATTTTCTCTGTCAGAGATTCAGTTTTAAGAATTTAAGTTATAGTAGGTACCTGAGCTGCTTGGGCATAAATTTCAACTTGTAAATGTTCCAGGTGGGGATGAAGTCTCCATCATGGGGCATTTATAAAGGTATTGGAGGGGAAAAAAGCGCCATGATTCTGGGCAGCTAACAAGATAATAGATATAATAAACAGGATAGACACATGCATGCCAGTCTGTAAAGCAGGCACTGAACTGGAAGGCCTTTTTAGTTTATTCCCTTTCTTTTTCTGCTATCAGTCAGTGCAAGGCAGGCTGCAGATTCTCTGCCCTCTCCTTCCATCATTCTGATGCTCAGCCAAAGCCCCTTGCAAAAGTACCATTTAACTTTAAACTTGTAAGAGCTGGGAAACTTGTCTGTGCCTTCATTCCAGGCTGAAGTCACCCCCTTGTGCCTACACATTGCAATTTATGGTGTTCTCTAAAAGGATCTCATCTCAGTGAATGTTCAGTGCAGAAAATGCCAAGGAGGAATGGGGTCTGGTACTTATCTCTGCATTTTCATTGCTGTGGATCTCCCTGTGTGTTATAGCTGTCATTTTTGTTTTATCTACTGAAGAGCAGAGAATTGCCTTCAAACTTGCAGCTTTCATACTTGTTCTTCTCAAAGAACATTACCAATCCTAAGGACTGGTTTTATATATTTTAGTGACTAGCCAAATAGGTGTGAATTTGAATGTCTTGGGCCTCATGATAGCTTCTCCTTTTTTTCCTATCCTTACATGTTTTTAGTGTATATTAGACACTTATTTTTTTTAACAGTAATACTGCTTCAGGCTGACACTGGCTATGCCAGGATTCATCCTAGCACTGTTTGAAATGGCTGAGATATTTATAAACTGACAGACAGCATTTATAAAATGATGATGCTGACAGTCCCTTAACGATAACAATGGGCTTGGACTCATCTATCACTTACAGAGGTTATTGGAAAGGGAACATAAGACTTCTATGTGCCTCTAGTCTTAGACTGGCACTTATTTCCACACATCTCTCTCTCTTTTCAGTCCTCTCTGACTGACATCAGCATTAGGCAATTACAGCTAATTTCGCCGTACCTTTACCTGATGATGCTTTGTCCTGTTTTCTGCAAGACAACTAACTTTGCAGAATCTTGGAGCAATACCCTTTTTTGCCAGAATTCCCCCCTCCTAAAGAAGAGGAACATCCTGACTTCTGGCAGGCTGCTGACTTGAATTTGGAGAAGAAGAGTGCGCCCTGACTGACAGACTTAACCCGGGGCTGGGCAGGGGTTAAACAGGCCTTCTGCTTCCTTTTCCTTTCATACAGCACCAGTCTGCAGACAGAATGCTGATGTACCTCTTTATTCAGTGGCTCCCTCTTGACTGAAAGAGTACCCTTCTGTCCTTGATGAGGAGGACCGAGTGCAGAGCAGGGACACTTCCAGGAATGTGAAAAAGGATGTCAGTTATTTTCAATTTCTGATAAAATGCTGTGTTCATTCAATGTACTTAGGAGCTTGAGGGTCAGGTTGTATCAACAGTTTGCACTGGAAAAGGAGAAATGCACTACTTCACTGGTGTGTGCTAAAGCATCTATTTTAATGTGGCAGCAGAAATACTGAGACAGCTATGTCTGGCATCCAGTTTGCCCTTGAAACATTTACTCTACTGTAACTGCACACTGTGTTCCCACTGTATTATTTGCTTAGAGACCTAAAATACCCAAGTAGATTTCCTACATGCAGTTGGATCTGCTGATACCACTAAAAAGCACACCCTGCCCAGGCTTCTGTTTGAACTGATGTATACTCACGCAATGGCTGGAGCGAGACTTGATTGGCTTGAGGGGGTCTATTTATCAGGGAACTCGATTAAAATACAGACTGCACATGACATCAAATTTGTAATCATTTTTCCACAGCAAGCAAGCAAGCATTTTCTGTATTGTATGCAGGTGTTTAAAGCAATAGTGTGTTTTAAGGGCCAGTGCAGCACAAATTCTGGCCTTTGGGATAAAGACAAGTGTTTTGCCTGCATAAACAATATATTATTTTTTTCCCCTCCCCGAGGCCCACACACACCTAGTTTCCCTCAAGCTCATCATCTCTGTCAGGTTAATCAATAGGCACCGTATGGCAGAGGGTCAGTAATCAGTGTCATCGTGCCTTTAAATCGTGTTGAAAATTTGCTTAAAGCCTGGGCCAATTAACATCGAGATGATGAATGGATGGGTAGATGGGAAGAGCCTGGCGCTCAGGGGCTTTGTGAGAAGGAGATGCTCAGCTGTTGAGCAGCAGACACCAGCGAATAAAATCAGCCATTCATGTGAGCTCAGTCCACCCACTCTTAATGATAATGTCAATCTAGCAAAATATATACACATTGGAGTTGTCATGAGTTCATAAATCAAAGGAGTTTGTCAAAGGCATTCAGATTAACGAGGCAGCAGCAATAACAAGTCAAATTTGCATAGAGAATTGCCCGAATCTCAGTAAATTATGATCCTGTTTTTCATTTGATTATTTGCTAATGTCTCAAGAGGGAGAATGATTATATTAGCATGCAAAATCTACTCCAGAAGTAGAAATCCGAGGTATAGCAGACCAGCACACGATGACAATTAATCAGTTTCTGCATACTAGCATAAACGCGCAAGGCCCAGAAATGAACTCCTTTTTTATTATTATTTCTCCTTGCTACTGATCCAAATGGTTCAGCTTGACAGAGACTTTATATTGCTTTAACAGTGTTCTGAATTGTGCCTGCAGGCAAGACATAGTTATGCAGCTATAACCAACCTATCCATCTGCCAACCAGATTGGAATTCTCCTATCCAAGGCTTCCATTAACCCCCACTGACAGCTCCAAACAGGATTAAGAATTTGAAAGCATAAAAAATAGTTGTGCTCTTCACATAGACACACGCTTCTCCCCCACCCCCACCTCCACACACTTGGAAAAAAGGCTGTGTCTGTACTCTTTTATAATTAGTGCAGGGCAGAACAGCATCAAAGAAAGCCTCCCCCAGTTGGCAGGGGTTTGATTTCCACCACGACGAGTGAGGCGGTACTGAAGGTAGCTCTACCCAATTGGTAGTCCCTGGGAGTGCATTTCTCCATGTATTATATCTCATTCCCAGCAGTGTTTTGCTGGGTTGTGTACACAAAATACTGCATGTCATCTCCTGTCAAATGCTTCAGTCTGGGGATTTCGTATGCATTGTAGCATGTTGTGTTTAGTGGTGGAGGAGGCTTCATGGGGAGAGTTAAATAGTAATAATTTCGTAGTGGTCTTTAAGACAACCTGCCATGGAGTTATATTCTGTTAATTACAGGCTGAAGTTTTAAATGCAAATCAGATTTAAAAGGATCTCATTACAGGCAGTAGCCATTTTAGGAAAAATGAGCTATGGAAGGCAGAGCCCCTTTGCAGGAATCTCCTGTTAGAGAGAAATTTTCAAGGTTACAAGAACTATGAGCTTGGGTTTCCTGACTTCTCTTCTCAGTACTTCCACTGTCATTGTGTGACCTTGGGCAAAAAAAAAAAAAATTAACTGTCTGTGGAAAGAGGGGGTGCTTTGGAGACTTCAGCATCTAATCTTGCCTGTATTTGTTCAAAAGAAGAGACCCTTGCATGCAAGTGCAAACACTTTTAGCCAGCCCAGCTTTAGTCTATGGAGGAAGGCTTACCTGCGGGAAGTAAAAATTTTCCTTGATGGAAGGGAGTTTGTATGGCTTTTCAGCTTTCTGTATGCACTGGTTTTCTTTGCTTCTTTCCCCCTAACAAATTCCATCGTTCCCCTACTATGTATGAAGTACAGTTGCTGCAGTTCTTTAATATTCCCAGTGAGTACACCCAACTTACCGTCTGGATACCAAATGCTTCTTTCCAGGTCTGTGCCCGGGACTTGCATTTCAGTAACCACGAGAGGGTGCTCAGAGCGGTTCTTCCCTTTGTCTGCCTCTCCTGTGGCCGAGAGCATTGCTGGAGTCCTGCTGAGACAAACCTTATCCTGACCTCGCACATGTTTATCCCTCCTCCCACCTTGTTCAGCAAGGAGAAATATATAGATGTACCGTTTCAGTCGATTACGTTATGCTCTTCCCTTGGCCATGGATAAGTGTTGCCCTGTCAAGTGAAATTCACTTCCATGCAGCTACAGTTAGTCCTGAAATATGCGGGTTCCTGTACCTGCACCTGGATTGATAGGTTTCCTTTTCCTGAGAAATGAGCGGGAGTTATAAACATCTGTGCTTTTTCTTAAGTGTAATGCTTTCCAGTCATTCTGTCTTCACTAAGCGTAACTCACTTGCCGACAAAAGTGCATGAGCAGCGCTCCTCTTTAATAGTCTGCTATCGGAGCTGCTGTGTTGGTGCTGTAGAATGGTGAGACGCCAAGCTGTGAACCACCATATGCACTTGGCAGTCTTTGTCTGGTCTTTGTTCAGCCAACCTCTTAGCCTTGCCACCTATAAAGATAATGAATGCAAAATGGTCCTCTGCTTGCTCTTAAAATTAGATGCTCAGCTTAAAGAAAAAGTAGATAACTTGAAGCTTTGTAGTAACTAGAAATTTCAAAATAAGGGCTGACAGTTCATCAGCAGTTCCTGCTTTTTGATGTTTGTGTGAGGGAGGATCCTTAGTGGCTTTGAAAGGTGAGAAGAATGCAAGATTTCACTGCTGTAGAGAGATTATTTCGAAAGGGAAGTCATTCTGACACTTACTGTAGGGAAGGGGGTGGATGTTGAAAATACATCCAGAAGTAGTAAACAACCTCTTCACCCTGCAGCCACAACAAAATGCATTTCCTGGAAATCTGTAGTAACTCACCTCAGGTTCTTACGGTTTTCACTCTTGGCGTTTTGGGGTTTTTTTCCCAAAGCACAAAAATTAAAATCCTAACTTGAACGAACCACTTACTAAACTAAATTTCATGAGCAGAAAAGAGCAGCTTTGATGTCTGACCTTCCTTTTTGTATATATGCGATTCTAGCTTGTATGTTTTTATGATCTCAGTTCTTTCAAAGCAGGATTTAATGTAATAACTTGGTCCTGACTGAGACCTCATACAAAAACTTTAAAAAGGTCATCTCTTACAGTGATTTATCAGGCTTGTTTAGGATTGATTTCCATTATAAAACCCTGGTTACAGCATCCCAAATGTCATGGTGCCTTACAAGTTCTATATCTTGTTTAAAAAAAAATTAAAAAATAAAAATCAGTAGTTGGTCTGCAAGCCTTGATTTACTCCTGACCAGTTTACGACATCCCAAGTACGGTTTTACTGTTGTGCTCCTCTCCCTCCAACCCCTTATCTGCCATTTCTCAGCAAACAGCTTCTGCCCCTGCCCTGTGTCCTGGCTGTCGCTTTCCTCCCCGTTGCCCGGAGCAGCGAGCCCGCGCTGCCCCGCTGCTGCCGGATCACGCAGCACTGCAGTGGGCACACGCTCTGCTCGGCTGACGGCTTCCCGCAGCTGCCGTGCCTGCTGCTGGCCCTGCGCTGCCACTGCTCGCAGGGCCCCGCTCCTCCTCTGCCAACAGATGCCACTTCTGTCTCCTGAGGTGTTGGGCTGGAAGCTGTCTCTGTGAGAAGCCAGGCAGAGCCATGCTCAGCAAAGGACAGGTTACTTGGGGGACAGGTACAGAATGCAAACTTCTGCTGTAATAGACGTGGTCCAGAGCTTGTCTGCAAGTAACTGGAAAACCACCCCTTTCCTGGCAGAGCTCTCCCTACACAGTTTTTCTGTATCTCTTTAAAACCTGTTTAGTTGCTCACTACTGAATGTGTGGAAGTGTGGCCTAAGGCTGTGAATACTGTGGTGATCCAACTGATTTTAGATGTGTGTGTGGGATTCCCCCAAAGCTGGCTGTCATTTCTCCCCCAATGCAGTAGCTGAACCCATGCAAAGGAACGCTGCCTTCCAGAGTAGCTGACTTTGGCAGTGAGGTCAGGATTCTTCCCACTGTATCCAGTAGTTCTCAACCAAACATTTGCAAGAGACTCTTCATGTCCTGATACAACTATAGTTTCTCTTTAAACCAATAAATATTCGGTTTTAATCATGACAACTACAGTTTCTCTTTAAACCAATAAATATTCGGTTTTAATCATGACTTTAGCAGGAAAAAGTTTCCTGGTTATATTTTTTACTCATGCTGGAAAAGCCCTTGTATTTCTTGTCTACTTTGTCTTGTCTTACTGATTTTTTTTTTTGGAGGTGACAGCTTACATTTTGGAGCATCAGTGTTTCTAGAAATTGTACATGTATGTGGAGTCAGGGGGCTGGAGAGGAAAACAGCTGTATTCTCATACACTACCTACACAATATTTGGGCGTTTTTTGGGTCGGATCTCCTGACAACCTCTTTCACAAGAATTTAGCTCCATCATAATTTCTCTATGATTTTAAGCAGCCAAGCAGACTCAGTGCAATTAATAATTGTTAGGCAGATTAAAAATATAGGGGCACAGAGAACAACAGTTGTACCCATTAACAGCCTCTTGTTTTCAACAGGTTTCACTGTTGTAAATGGTTATTCTGGGGTTTTCAGGAGTACCGATGTTGCCATGCTGATGCAACCACCATTTCAGCTTTTCAAAGTGGCTGTTACTGGTAGTTTCAGAATAAATCCCTAAAGCACGGGCTTCTTCAGTAGATACCTACACAGTGGTGCATTGTTGTGTTGAGGACAAGAAATTCTTTCTCTGCCATAACGAGCTGTTTGGCATAAAAGTACAAGTTAGCCTCCAGTATGTGTATGTGTAAAGTACTACAGCCTATGTAGGAAAAGTATTGTTTCTTTTCTCCTCCCAGAGTAATATTAGGGATAAGAACTGAATTAAAGCTTACTTTCTTTCACAGAATTCCTCTGAGAGAGAAGACTGTAATAATGATGAGCCCCCTAGGAAGATCATTCCTGAGAAGAATTCACTTAGACAGGTATGTGATCAGTCTCTTTAAAAATGTGATAAAACTTTCTAGCTATTTGAATCCTTAAATGCTTCTGGAAGCTGAAGTCTGGCTTGTGCTCATGGAAGTGTTTTCTTCTTTGAAGTCTGAGCAAGTCACAATTGTACCCAGGAAAATCAGACACAAGGATTTAGCATTCAGGGGTGTTTGATGACTGAAGAAATACATGCTTCAGTATAGTTCAGTCAGCTGTGACTCTAGTTTTACCTTTCTCCTTTTGGTGTTCATCAAGCCCTCTTCAGCCTTTTCTTCTGTAATTGTTCCTGTCTTGTTTGTAGTATATTTTGCCTTGCCTCAGATCAAGACTCTCAAAATGTTCTACAACAATTAAGCTTTTTACTGCCCTTGAAGGCAAACTTTCTTGGAGGTGATATCCAGGTTAATAACCTGAAAAATGACCCGTTCTTGTTTCTTTTACATTCATATAAATGACTAATGGGTAAAAAAGAGAAAGGGTGGTCTAATAAAACATTATTTCTTTGTCTTTTATATATAGTAAAGCAAATTTCTTACCAATTCAAAATAATTCCTTTTTTTAATCCCCATGGCCAACAAAGGGAGTCTGGCATGTGCTTTCTGGGAAATTTTAAGTTTGGTTTAGTGATTTCTGGTCCATTTTCACCTTGGTCTTTTTCCCCACTGCAACCTTCAGGCAGCAGAAGGAAAATTATGTCCATGCCTTAGCTGCCTGAGGTTGCTGGCCGGTGAATCAGAGTGAAACCATTGGTGAATGTGACTTCAGTGAATACCCCAGGCCACAGATTGCAGCAGCTGAAGAATTATTACATTTCCTTCTGCATCTCAGCCACAGGAGCAGCAGTCTCAGGCAGAGGAATAAGATGGCACAATCCTGCCCCACATCTGCTATTTCCAGGAGAAGTTGTGGGTCAGAACCACAGTAAAGGAAGAAGTATCTTTTTGATACAGAGCACTTGTGCTCAGTTGTTGGTTTTGCATGATTTGTTTGGAGGGGGTTTTTTTGTGTTTTAATAATGCATTGTGTTAGGAGTGTTTGATTTTGTGGGAGGAGGTGTCATGTAAGGGACCACATACATGTGACCAAGACAGGTCCATCTAACAGATGTAGTCCATATAAGTCTTCTAGACATGAGGCAATATGCTGGCATAATGACTGAGGTCCCACTTATTGCTGAGAAGGATTATCTTGCAGAATTGATTAAATATGTTAGATGAAACTTAAACTGTTTCTGGCATTCAACAACAAACAAGAGCTGGAGGAGGAGGGCAAAGCTACTAGGTCCCTGCTGTGTATCCCCAGGATAGGAAACAAGGTCCCCAGCATGCCAGAAAATCAGGGTTTTTTTATCTTAGAGTTATGTTATCAATGGCAAGCTTTCAGGTTCAGTAAGAAGAGGTATATGTCTCTTCTTCAAGAAAAGATTAATAGTAAGAGATGTTAAATAAGAAGGATCATGAGTTACTTATTTTGTGTGTCTTCTCATCACACTGAGTCCTTCCTCATGATTATTGATTGAGGAAACGGATATTTACAAACTGTATTATACAGATGAGGAAGGTACAGTTTCTTGAATTGGGTTTCCATTTTGTTATATTTCAATCTGTAGAAGTATTCTTAGTGTCACAGGAAAGCTGTCTTTTCCCTCAGGCCCACAATTCATCATAATCAAGTAGATACCAGGAATACAACTAAAAAACCACTTGTAGTGTCCCGAGATTTCATATTGGAAAGAATTTAATGGACATTGTTTACATTGAAGATGGTTGGCTGTGTTGCACAGTATTGTTGAGACGTTGTATCAGTCTCCATCTTTGTGTCCAGTCTTTACAGTGACAGATGCAGGACAAAATCCTTGGGTCTTCTACTGCTATCTGGGGACTTTGTGCTGGGAACAGTCTTTGTAGATAAATTCAGGATGCAGTCTTAGTCTAAAGCAGGTGCCCTCTTGTCTAGATCATAGGAGGTGGTGGTCCATGATTTTTTGTCTGTTATGGAAGGAATTCTGGTTCTTTACATAGATGTAAATAAAGCTGTCTGAGCATTTTGAAAGCTCAGATTGCTCCTCTTCTCTGCTCCTCTTCTCCAGGAGCAGTGGGGAGTTTTCCAGCTCTCATTCCTGAAGTCGGACACATATTTAGCCATGTGCCTAAATACTCCCAATCAATGAGTAATACCTACTGGAAAGATCTGCATCTCCTACAGAAAGGTATGCAGAGTGGCTGCCATGTCTTACGTCTATCCATACTTTGTAGAACCAAAATTATGTGACCTGCCAATGCTGTCAAAGCAGTAATACACAAAAAATGCCTTCCATTCCAGTGGAAAGATGCTACCTTGGTAAATACTGTGTGAACAGTTTCGTATTTTCTGTTCCTCCCGTAATATTTCATTATTTGGGAACGTGGGCCTACATGCACAGAGAAATTGAGTGTATGTGGGTAGAAGGGAAGTCTGTTTATTTAATGGTCTTTCCAGTGGAAGTATCCACATATTTAGTACTTTTTGATTAGTCTTAGGAAATTAATGAGATGCATCAGACCACTTCAAGGTAAGTATGATTTCTTGACATGTTCAGCTGCTAACAAGTTTAAGTAAAGGTGCATTTCCTTTTCTTGCCTTGTTTGCAGTGCTGTTATGCAGCCTTAAGCATAAGTGTTTTCTCAGGTGGGTTTATGGAAAAGACATACCAGAAGGTGGAGGTATTAAGGAGGTGTAATGCTTACTTTATGTATCTGAAGTTGTATGCAGGAGCTGAAGACACCCATTGCTCAGTGCTATGGAACTCTTAATAGAAGAAATGTCATTTTGCTATTGATTAAAATGGTTTATGGAGAAGTGTGTCTTCAGAAGTCTCAACAAGTGGGGCTGTGTCCTTAAATTGCTGGAAGTGGAAAGCACAGCCACTGTTGGGTGCATGTGGGGGCAGCAAGGCCGAAGAGACATGGAGATTAGCACTGGGAAACAGAAAAAGGCAATGAACTTGACTTTCACTGGTATCTGGAACAGTGAAAAGATCTAAGCTATGACAGACTTTGGAATATGGATGCAGACATTCAGTTTTTGTTGAGTGCTTGATCTGACAAAATTAAATTTTGAAGGGATAAACAGAAAATCATAGTATGAAAACAGACCAGAAAAAAACAATGACAAGTGGCAAAAGTTTTTGGCAACTTTATTTAAGCTAACAAACGAATTTTCACACTGCAAAGTTATAAATTAATTTTAATAGGCTGATCCAGATGGTCCATTTGGAAAATGGATAGCTTGATCTGTTGAAAATTAAACTAAATTTATCTCTCTCATACTTCAAACCGAAGTAAGTATGAGAAGAGTGCCCATTAAGTCCAGCTCATACAGATGGACCGGCAGGTCACACATGGGACTAATCTGATTCATTTTAAAAATAAATGCATGAGTTATTGAATCAGGTTCCTGTTTCAAGCCCTGCATGTGAGCGTGTGTGTGTGTGTGTGTGCTGCCCTTTCAAAGGGACTCGCAAATGCTTCAGTGCGTTTTTAACCTGTGTGTTTCCATTTTAATTCAACTTCCTTGCCAAAAACCATAATTAGTTTTCAGTGCCTATCATTTAGTGTTAGACCCAAACACTAGATTGATTAGGTCGGCCATTTGTTATTTTAAGGGCTATGTCTCCATCCTTCATTTATGAAGAACATGAGCTCAATAGTCTTGGGGAGAGAGCCGGCCTTTAGAAACTGGGAAGGGGAAGCTCTCTGGGGGCCCCTCCAGCCTTTTAGCTTCTGGGTGTTTTTAACAGAGCCATGAATGCAGATTTGTAAATTTATTGCAGTGCCATCTGGTTTTTTTGCAGGAACTGTATTATTGTTGGCTCGTATCTGTCTATTGTGGTGGTCACTCCCCAGGAGCTTGCCCTCATAGTCCTACAGAAAGTGATGAATAGTGGGGGTCAACATGAATAGGTCACAGGGCAGCTGTCCGGGGCTGCCCTGAACTTGATTACCCCGCTGGTTTTTAAAGAAGACGGGCACAATGCTGGTTGTTTAAAACCTTCCCTCCCTTCTCTTCAGTGCAGCAATAATGAAGTACCTTTTGCTGCTGTGGTTCATCTGTGGGCGAAGGTGCCTTGTGGGGAAAAGCTGGCAGCAGCGAGGCTGCCTGCAAATCTCACACTGGACTCTGCTGTCTTTCTGCAAGCTTCCAGATGGAAGTCCGGGGGAAAAAAATCCCTGTCTATTACCCCATTCAGACAAGCCCCTTAGCATTTTCAAGAATTCTTCCTCTTATGGTTTTGGCACAGAATATTACCTCAATTCACTCTTACAGATTTGAGATAATTTTCTAAAATTACATGTAGCACCTAAAACATGCTCTGGGCGCTATTTCAAAGTTAAAATAGGCACAGTCTGATCTTAAGAGTTTAAAGCCAGTACTCAAGAAAACCGTGAGAAGCAGAAAGCGGCTGAAAGGTAGAGCAAAGGGAAAACAAGAAGTAGCAACCATTAGCACTGTACTTTCAGCTGGCAGCCTTGTCCCACTGCTTAGGGCTCCCCTCCAGGCACGTTTCTCCTCCGCAAAAGTGTTTCTGCTGTGAAAAATTGAAGCCCTCTTCTTGACTGTTGAGGAAGGTTGCCTGGTGTGGAGGAAGAGAGGGTCCTTCAGCTCCCTCCATCACTTTGGGGAAGATGCTGCATTTCAGATTTGCCTTCTGTTGGAGAGCTGGTTGAGGCAGGGCAGTCCTAGTCTATAAAGTTATTCTGGTTACCTCATCTTTTACACAATGCTTGGTAGTAAGTAGTTGCTGATTGAAAAGCCCCCTGAAATTGCTAGAGGTACACCCTTAGCTTTATTTGCAAGATTATTCTTTCTTTTTAATCTTTTTTACTTATTATTCTCAAACAACAACAACAAAAGAATAATTTCCATTCCTTTGTGACGCTTCATGTGTGTTAAAAAGCTATCCAAAGCGGGATGTGCTGGAGTCTGTTACAATGGGAATGCTGCCTTGTGGCGGAAAGGCCACTGGGCTCTTTCAGCATTAGTGCTAATAGGAATCTGTCACCCCACCGCATTGCTGCATTCCTCTGTAATTGAGTAAATTGCAAGTGTTGTCTGCTCCCCCCTGCCCTTTGTGTCCATGTCCACTTACCATCCGAAGAACGTGGGCAGTAATAAATAAAGCGCTGAACAGGGCTCCCAGCTCTTTGAAAGCAGCATGTTGCCAGCCCCCTAGTTATATTTCTTTAAGTGTTTATGTTTTTCTGTATTCTTTCTCTTGTGTGGCTGGAACCCTGGGGATCCAAAGCCATGAGAGAGGCCAAGAAGCTAACAAAAGTAGCTGTCCCCTTGTTAGCTTGTTCCTTTCTTCTTTAAAAAACAAGATGAAAACCATCTGGCTCAGGGCATTACATTTTCCTCCCCCATGCACCTCTATAGATGAAGAGTTTCACCTGCAGTGAGGGTTTACATTGATTAGGGAGGGAGCAGTAATTCAAGCCTCCATCCACTTCAGTGGTACTTTGCAGTCTTTAAAGGTGCTGACCCATTGAGTTAAACTGTCAAGGGAGGATAAAAAAGGATCTTCATCCCGGGAGGTAACAGCTGCCAGGTTTTCAACACCTTGCGCGCTGCTGGAAAAATGTCACAAATTGTCAATGGAAAGAAAAATCACTTGGCTGCCATCTTCCCTTAATGATATGCCTTATAAAATGAAAGATTTAAGGGTTTAAAAATCAGCAAGTAGCTATTAGGAAAAGAAAATCCTGGGGGATTTTGAACAATGGGCCCAACAAGATGTATCCCGAAAGACTGTGGATAATGCATCCAAGTTAGAATAACTGGGTCTGACTGGGATGACCATGGTTATGTCTGCACAGTGGGACAAGAGGGAAGTGAAAGCAGCAGCACAGAAGTATAACACTACCATGCCTGTATTAAAAAAAAAAAAAGTAGAAAAAGTAGTCTGATTCATAAGCCAGTGAACTGCGAGAAGACATACTGTATTTCTGCTCTTTTGAGGACAATTTGTTTTCAAGCAGCTACCAGATGGCTAAATACCACAACATTTTCCTTTTCTTTTTTTTTTCCCCTTCTTTAACAAGAGATCTAGTTTGCCTTGCTCTTTGTTTTTGTTTGTTTTAATGCTTTTACATAGCTGAACAACCCCATGGTGCTTGGCATTGTGGCATACTCCTTTTTGTGTTCCCCCCCCCCTTGTGCATTGATGGATGAGTTAAAAAGATCTTCAGCTTTAATGTAATTTCAGGTAACAAGCATATTGGACTAAGGCTTTTTGTTTGCATTGTCTTGAGGTTTTTTGTTTTAGGGGCCTTTTTCTTAATGTTTGTTTTAGGTAAGTCATTTTAATTGTACTGGGTAATTAGAAGGTACACACAGCCAAGGGAGCTTTGTTATGGTAATTGCTCAAGGAAACCCACTCCCCAACTACCATTGCCATGTGTTAAGACACGTCTTCCCTCTAGTGGCAATATTAAGGACTCTGGCTTTCACAGTCGGCAAGGTGTAATTGCAATATGACAAACTGTGCTTTAGGGAAAATCCTGTAAATGATCTAGTTTTTTGTTTGGCTAGTCTTTATTTTGTCTTGCAACTTTCTGTGGAGACTATCTTTCCCAAGGCTGGGCAAGGGATAACAAAAATTTCGTCTTAAGAAAATAGTCGAGGCAGATCTTGGGTAATGTCTTACAGCTTGACTTAATTCTAGTCTTCTTTTTAATTACCTGTTTATAAAAGCGTTTTTAAATTTGCTAAGATTACTTAATTCTTTCAGAAGAAGCACCTCATTTGAAATAAATAAATAAATTGCATTTATTTTAAATAGTCCATGTGAAAGACCTTTAAAGGGTAATTAATGCAAGTCTCCTAAGACTCTAAATAAGATGAAAGCGATCTTTCCAAATCTGCTGGAGTGATTTGTTTATATAACTTCCCATTTCTGCTGAATTCTTCTGAGTCTAATAACTTTTTTTCTAACCGTTTGGCAATTTGTGCTTAGCTACAAAAGCCCTTGTTCAAAAAGAACAGTTTAATAATCTTTTCCCTGAAAATGACTTGAAGGGAGGGTATGGGTTTTGTCTTTTTGCTGTGTTTTTATTAGTGTTATCTTTCTCTGATAAATCATGTAATTACTAACAATTGGGGGGGGGGAATCTTATTGAGCTCCTGGGTTGCAGCTTCTATTAAAAAGTGGAGCTTTGTTCAGGGACTGGGGATTCTTGGAATGAATGGCCAAAGAAATGGATTTCAGTTGGTAGAAAAGCTGCACACACATGGAGTTCTGCCTGGAGTTCGAGGCTTCAGGTTGGTGCTCAGTGTTCATCCAGAGCTGCACAGACAAGAGGAGAAATGTTTATGTGTTTGTGTCAAAAGAGCAGGATCATACTTTCTTTAAAAAGAAAAATGTAACCAAAGACACTTACGGAATGAGATCAGATACAGCTCTATCTTTAGTGAACCATAGTCTAGTGCCTCTGTGGCATTTTAAGCCTTTGGCTGAGAGTGAATACAGCTTTGTGGTTCCCCTGCTTCTGACATGATTTGGTGCTCCCATATATTTGTAGGTTTCTTTTTTTTTTTTCATTAGAGCTTGTTTGGCTATAGGGCTGCTTAACACTCTTCTCAAACGGCTTTTGCAAGGTTAAAGGAATGCGGCTTGGTAACAAGTTTGTGTCATTTTAAATATATACCTCCCAGTAAATAAGGAGGAGTCTTGCAATCAATCCCTTTTAGTGTGTTATATGTTTCACCTGACAACTAAACCCTCTATTGATTAACCATTACTTTGTTAGATAATCTCGTGTCATTGAAGCCACTGTAAAAATTAAACTCTTTAAAATGTTTTACCCTAGCAGCAGTGTGAAAATTGAAAACTTGTTCAGAATTACAGCCAGCTTCCACAAAGAGGGTAGTTTTCAACAAACTGGTTTATGTTTGCATGCTTTATATGCAATATAAAAACATATTAAAGCACTCCAACGCAAAGCTATCTGCCTGTAGCGTTGAACCAGGCTACCATTTCAGAATACTTTTTCTTGATGAAGAAACCTCTTATTTTGATGAAAGGTGAGGAGAAACTTGAAGAGTTTTGGTGCAGATTACATGAGATATGTAAAAGGGTCAACCTTTAAAGCTGAACTTGAGAAATTTCCTTTTCTGAGGCTTAGTTTTGGTTTTGATTTTCCTGCTTTTCTTCCAGGTAAGTCAGTGTTCCCGTGGGCATTGGAACAAATGAAAGGAGGTACTCTTATGTTGCAGTATAGCATTAGACACCATCAAATGTTTCACCTAACATGAAGGGCTCTGCATTATTACTTGATATGACATTAACTCCGCTTTCAGAATTCTCTAGTCTATTCACTGGATCTATTCACTAGTAATTACTAGTGTACAAACAATATCAGATGAAACCAAATCTCTGTGTCCAGCAGCCATTTTGTCTCTCTGTAGCCAGTAACTGCTGCCTGCAAAAAAGCATTCAGAGATTCCCATATAATACTGCCTTAACAATATATTCTCCAAGCTTCTTACAACTTGGCCTCATGAGCCAGATGCAGCTTCTTTGTAACATTGTCAGTACATTTCCATTGAGACCTATCAAGTAGAGTGACATTACCTCTTTTTCCCCTGGACTACAAAGGACAACTAGGTTTTCTGTGTTTTGCTTCCAACCCTTTAAAACATATTATAGAACATGCATGTGAATCTTCTTTGCCTTCTTTATTCATCCCACAAGGCCAATAAGGCATTCTTTTGTGAGAATGGGAAAATAAGAAGAACTTTGTAACTTTGCAAAGACAGTAATGTATGTCAAACTGAAGAGTACTTTATGTTTTAATCTCAAATATGCATCCTGGTGTGTTGAATACATGATATATACTCCTTTTGGTTTTTCCTTTTTCTCTTTTACTTCCACTGAGAAACAAAGAGCTGCTGAAGGACTAAATGGTTGTCTGGTAATTTGGCACATACATAAATCCTTATGTAATAAAATTACTGTGTAAAAGTTGGCTCTCATAGTAAAAGCATGTTCTTCTCTCCTTCTGTGGTTGAAAAGGTTGGGAAGGAGGAGTTCCTTGGCATGTTGTCAAAGGGCAGAGAGGTACTGATAGCATGGGAATGTCCTGGTCAGTCAGACCCAGAGTCTGCTCATCCACTGCCAACTCTGGCACTGTCAGTGGAAGGTGCTGTTGAATGAGAGCAAACAAGTCTGGCCTCTTTTGGTACTCGACTGCCCTCCTGTTCCTGCAGCATCTACTGCTGTTGCGTTAGGGATGTCTAGGGGATATCTGTGCTGAGTATCTATGGAGCTGCTGTCCATGAGTTTGTTTAGTCTCTTTTTCCACTTCTGATGATGTTTCTCTGCATGATGTTCTGGGGCAGCAAGCTCCAGAAGTTCACTGCCAGCTGTGTGAAGAAGTATTTTATTTTGTCTTCTTTAAATTTATGCTATATTAGTTCTGTCAAAAGTCAGTAATCCTGGTATTGTGGGATTGATGAACAAATTATGCTGGTGATGCCTTTTCCTGGTCTTAAAATCAAGAGTCAAACATGGTTAGAAGGGAAAAAGAGATTTTACCTTGGTATTTATTTTGAGGATCCTTAGGTGCACTACGTCCAGGTCAGATGCACCAAAATGCACACCACAATGCCCCCCCCAAAAGATCAGGTATAACATTATAGGTTTTACTAATTAACATATCTATCAAAGATTCCCCAATGAGAGGCTTGAATGAACCCCCCTCCCCAAAGAACCTTCCCCTGGATGGTTCTATCTCAGTTTACAGAATGTGTTCTGGAGAGGACCTTGGGGTCTGAGGCACACTAACCCCTACCTACGAAGCTTCTAAAATGTTTAGTCTCCTAGCTGAACAAACAAGTCCAAGAATGTAGGCAAAAAGCACTAAGAATGCAGAAGTTGTAAAAAGGTATGACAGGGATATAAAAGAAAAGGCAAAAAATCATCATGGCATCATTGGAAGTTCAATTGGTGCTGTTCTCACTGAGATGTAATGTGTGGATGAAAGTAATAAAAATTAGGCAATACAGTGGAATAATTATTTGTATGTGCATTCTGACATGCACATAACTTTTGAATAGTGCATAGTGAGCTTCTTTCATTCTCAGGAAATGCTGGTGTCTTTAGGTTTAGCATTTAGTATTTCACATTTTGTATTTGGATTGTCTACTCTTTACCATTTATAAATGTGCAGAAAGCCTGTTGTAAGCCCAGCTTTTAAAAAGCTGGCGTGCAACCAAGGTTTGTGCGTACCTGTCTTGGGAGGAAAAAGACCGACAAGATCTGAGTTCATGGTTCAGTTCACAGGGCCACAGACTTCCTTGTTGCTTTCAGTAAATGTTTTTGTGGCTGAGCTTTTGATCTGCAAAGAGGAGTTAGTAGTAGATTTCCTCAAGTCAGGGCTCCTCGTGAAATTTACAGTATGTAGCAGACAAGTTGTGCAGAAATACTGCATCTGGAATTCTAGGAATTAAATTACAAATGAAAGAAATCACGGATTTACAATAAATGGGTTAAATTACACAAATGTAAAAACTGAACAAAGAATCTTATAAACTCTTCATGGTTTTTCACCTTCACAATCTGGTTGAATTTAACTAATACCATGCCTGTAAAATGAGGTTTGCATGGTATTGTCTGAATGCCAGTGCAAAGCAGATGGTGTCAACTTTTTGTCTATCAGTTGGGCTGCTATATCTAAGCCCCAGTTTACAGTAGTTTATACCATTCTGATTTTTCTTCTGAGGAGAAAGTTCTGTGCATACCAGGGTGATGGTTTTATGAGATTGGCAAGTATTTGCAAGAGGCCATCAGACTTCTGTTTGCTTGTGGCCTAATCCAGTTTGAATCTGAGCCTCTCCTGCTGAAAGATGCACTTTGTTCATCTGCACAGCACCTTGAATGAATTCATGTTTTTGAATTTTTCAGTTTCTCCTTCTGGATCCAGGGTCAGAAATTGCTTGCTGGCTGCTAGTCAAAGCAGATGTCAATGTTGTGACATGTAAGGAGAACTGCTGGAGCCAGAATATTCTGCATTCCTGTCTGTCACTGGTTGTTTTCTGGTTAGAGAGCTGAGAAATAAAACATGAACTGCCCAAGCAATGGAGGAGATAGGGCTTCTGTGCTTTTTTTTTTGTTTCTGTTTCATGGTGAACTTTAAAGGGGCTCTCTAAATAGGTAAGGTAGCAAGGACTGTGATTTCCTGAATTTCTCCAAGAATGTTTGCCCTGTGCTGGTCCAGTACAGATACGTTTGAACCAGCATACTGATTTCCCATGGTGGAGGATGAGGATCATACGAACTTAGGTGAATGTTATAAACTGTTTGTGAACACTCAGTTCCCGTCAGTTGGTGCTTCCCTGAGCTGGGGCTGTTGGGAACACTGGCTTTGTGGACACATCTCCAATCACTCAGCATAAACCCCTTTTAATCTCTTCGCATTCTTGCCTCTGACATCCTTTGCCATGTGCTCCTCTGCCGGTTTTTGTATTGCTGCTGACAACATTTTGCACAGTCAGGCCTCTGGCAGAGGGGCAAAAGGGAGAGATTGTTTCTTGGTGCTTGGCACTGAGGGAATCTGGCTCTGGTGGTAGAGGTTTGGGGCAGAGGGAGAGGTTTAGGAGCCGTTATCGTGCCAGTGTTGCCCACAGGTTTTGTAACCTATAGTAGGTTTGGGGTTGAAGTAATTTCAAATCAAACAAATGGAAATCATAACAAGCCCTGAAAAAAAGATCTCCAGAGATTGCCAGTGAGTATTGCAGGGAGAGAACTGACAGGCAGCTCTTTACAAGTCTTTGTACGTCCTTCCATTAAGGCAATCTTAAAAATATCATGAGTGTTAGTATGTTTTACTTAGTGCTCTTGAAAATGTCTTTGTAACAAGTTTAATTTCATTCTGTTTTAGCGTGTTTTTTGGGTTTTCCCCACGCAACTATTTGAGGTAACAACATCTTCTCTGTGGTCCACTTACTGCTCTTGTAACAAAGCAAGTTTGTGCTTGCTTTTGAGTTGCCACTTTTGCATGGGAGCATTTTTCTGTAAATGCTGGTGGATTAATCCCATACTGAAGCTCTGAGGAGCAGAGGTGTTGGGGGTGAGGAGAAGAGCCTCCATTAGAAGCTCCTGAGTTCTTCAGGCATCTTAGTTTAAACAGCCAAGTCAACCGAAGTATGATATTAAGTCCACTTTGTAAGTATTGTTCATACACTTCCCTCAGAAGGGGGAGAGACTATGAGTGATGCGTTCTGGAAAGATTTTGAAGTCTGCGGCCCCAGTTGGGGGTCACTTGGGCAGGACAGCATTAAAGAAAAAAGACATTCTACTTTAAAAAATTTAAAAAAGCTTTACAAAACTGAGGAGATTAAATACAACAATGAAATGTGGTCTTCATTTGCTCCCTTCTGATTATAACCTTCATAGTCTCCCCATGTATTTTACATTTTATATTCTGATAAAGTGGGATGTTTATTCACATTTGACATACTCTGTGATAACCAGTGTGTAGAAATCACCTTGCTTTAGTTGTTCCATTATGCAGCATTTTGTGAAAGAATTAAAAACTGAGATGAGATTTTTTTTTTTCCATTTTCAAAGGAACAGAGAAGAAAAATCTTTTCTTTGTATTTCAGTACTGTAAAATTGCTCATAGCTTCTCAGAGGACATGCATGCCCTGAACATAGACTTTTGCTATAAACTGGTTTATTTGGGTTTGAAACATTTACATCTTAGAAAAAGGAAATGTTGTAGAATAGTAGAATTAGTGTAGGTTCCTGTGCCAAAAATGTGGTGCCTGAAAGAAAATTGTGTTCTTCTATTCATAACCATTTCAATCTTTCTGCAGACCTACAACAGCTGTGCCAGACTGTGCTTAAACCAGGAAACAGTATGTCTAGGAAGCACTGCTATGAAGACTGAAAATTGTGTGGCCAAAGTAAGTAAGAGAACAGCTTTGGTTTTGAGGGGTTTTTAGCAAATTGTTCATTGTTAGTCAACAAAAAGTTCTTGTTAAATATTACAGTTAGGAAAAAGTATTTAAACAAGAAGCAAGTATTTGGGGTAGGATTTTCTGTCCTTCAGTGTGGAGATTTTAGGCTTGCTGTTTTTCTCTGCTGGAAGTGATTACTTGAGTCCTGAGCTATATAGGATTGAAGGGTTCATTCTGCTATACAAGTAATAGGCTTTTCCAGTGGGATGACCTATGCTGGCCATGTAATTAGCTGTGGCAACTTCAAATGATAAATGTCCAGATACATATTAGAAATACTGCATGAGAGCTGTTTGTATCATGATTCCCTTTGTTAGCTACCAGAAGGGAGGTGCAAAAAGAAGGACCTTTCAATTAAAATACGGTGAACACTGTACTTAAAGGAAAGGGAGGAGGGGGATATTACAGTCAGAATGGTAAGAAAATGAATTTATTAGCCTGTCACAGGAAAGTAATTTCTTGAGAATTGAGGTAGATGTGATTGGAAAAGATGAGGTGCCAGTACCCACCCTCTTTCTTAGAATTCAGCATAACTAAAGTAAAACAATGTACAGCTTGGGCTGTTTGTCAATGGAGGACATTTGAACCACGACCATGTGTGGAAAGGCTGCGCGAAGGATGTGTTTAGCCTTGTGTAAGCTTTGTATTTCCACTGAAAGGAAGTTTAGAATGGGCATGCAGGACAGATCAGTGCATGCAGCCATCTGTTACTGAAACCAGCTGGCATTTTGTTGCTCCTCTGTCACCACAAACCTGACCACTCAAAAGCGTGTTTTCCCTTTCAGTTATTTATTCCTTGATCTTCTTGAAGTCCATTTTTTTCATACTTTGATTGGTTGTTAAAGGTGCCTTGTCCCTTCAGGGGCCATTTTTGTATTGACCTTTAAGATAATTTCCCAGCTAAATCTTTGCTGGGGTTTTGCAGGTGAATTTTGGATGTCCCATTACTTTTGACTCTTGTCAGGGAATTGGCTATCACAAAAGTTTGTCATGGTGCTTGCAGGTGGCTTAGCGCTCATAAACTGTGCTTGACATGCCACTTACCTTCCACTGGAGAAGCACTTCTGAGAGAAGCTACCAGCTCTGGTACAAAGTCCTGGTACAAAGTTTCATACTGGCACTTCCATTCTTAACATCACTGCTGTTGCACACTGCTTCCTAAGGTGCTTTATGATACAGAGTAGATGAAACTCTTTAAGCAGAGCAACTCTGGGTGAGTTGTCTTATCGTAGAGCATCGTTCCGATGCCATAAAGCAGCTCACAGCAGGCTCATGGGTGAAAACCCATTCAGCCCCGTCTGCTCTACAGCGTCCTGTTTGACCTGATCGCCTCACGAAGGAGCAAGGGTAAGCAAGAAGGACAGCTAATTTAAGTGGTGCCTCTTTTAAATGAAATCACATACTGTAACATCTTCATGCCTTAGCTAATAAGCTCTCCTGAAGTTACATTTTCAGCAGGTTTATGGTGAGAGGCGTAGGTAGGCCTCAAGGCAAGAACAGCAAGACTTGTTTTATGCTATTGAGGATGAATTTGAGCCATCACCCTGGAGATAAAATAGTGTGTGTTTTTGAAGTGTCGTGTCTCTATATGCTGTAGGGCAATATATGTATGTATATATATTCATGGACAGTCTGCCATCATATAAATGTATGGAAAACCATATATAAACACATATATATATGCATACATACATGCACATACATGTGTGTAGATCTATATCTGAAATATATATGTATCTTTCTCTAATAAACCGTAAGGACTTTTTGGGGGATACAATTCCTCTAGTACTAGCTTGCCTGGCTACCGTACTCCTTTCCTTTGCCTTCCTAGCTACAAACCAAATGAAGTTGGTTCTACGAAAGCTTGTCTTTCAAATTCCAGAAGTGTTGAAGCATTTATAAATGCAGCTATCTAAGTGCAGATGGCTCAGTGATGGCATAGGCAAATGGCACAACTGTTAAATGTTCCCTAGGTGAAGGGCTTAAATGGGATTTAGGGAGTTCAGAGGCTTTCTCCTACCACATGCACATGGCGAGTTTTATCCTCCATGATTGATGTATTTTATAGCCTCGGACTTTAAAATGTGGAAGGTGAATACTGGAAAGTGCTACAGTTTTTATTATCTGCAGCACTTTTCCAAATGTATTGTAGGGGGTTCAGGTTTTTTTTTTTAACTTGCAGTGAAACATAGAAAGGGTTACTTTGGAAAAAATGTTTTACTCTTTCTGATTCTGCAGTGCAGTATCAGCCCTGACCGGGAGCCACCGTCTGCATTATCACCTGCTTGTCAGATGTGTCAGTCAGTCTGCAAGAGACAATGGTTTTTCTGAAAACTAAATTTCTGATTCTGCACCTACTTGCAGAAGAGATAATTGTGCTCTGTGCTCTGTTAGGAGCACCATTATTAATGGCATTTACTGATCGTGTGCTTGACATTTCTAAAAGTTTGATCAAAGAATGAAATGCAGTTACCCTTGAGGCCACACATACCAGTACTGAGGTATCTTCTCTCAGATTGGAGCACTGTCCATTCATTAAACTCTCTTGTGAACGAGTGCTTCTGTACAGGACATCTGTTACAGTGGGGAAACTGCAACACGTGTATCAATCAACGAGGCTCTTGGAAAAGAAATATGTATGGACTGATTCTTGATAGATGTTTCAGAGAGATGTTTGTTTTCCCAGCTGCGTGGCTGAGGATCTGCTGAGGAACTGCGGCAATCGTGGGACCCGAGGGTCCCTGCCCGCGCAGGGGAACACAAAACAACCAATGGGGAACGAGGCTGACCAGGGGCAGGGAAACCCCGTGTCTCCCCCCAGGGCCCCTCTCCCAGGACCACATGGCAGGGGGAGGGCCCCAATTTCACCCATTTATTTTTAACCAAAAGAGATTTAAAACTTAACATTGAAAACAACTGGATAAACATGAGATAACAAGGACAATTTCAAAACAAAACAAGCCACCCTCCTGAGTCTTTAAATGTCCAAACAGATTCTCTGGAACATCTTAAGGCTGACAGAAGGGAGACAGGGCTCTCCAGGCATGCTTTGTTGGGAAACTGAGGCAGGAGAGGGTTTCTTCCATTTGTACCTGTTGGAATTCTAAACAAAAATAGTTAATTTCTTCCCTCCCCCTTTTCATCCCCGCATCGGAGAGGAGTTGTAGGGAAAGGGAATTGTATAGGGAAGCCATGGGGTGAAAAACAGATTAGGAATAAACTGGGGATGGGGTAACCTTAGGAAAGGGTTCATATTGGGTATAGGGTAAAAGGGGAAAGTAGGCTGTGGGTAGGGAAGCTGCTGGGATGGATATTGTTTATAATTTTGTGCATAACGGCTGCCTTCGACTGGAATACCCCCAGGCCCAGTAACATTTGCTGCTTGTAAACCCTTCTTTCCTTGCACTATATCAAATTGTACAACTTCCGCATCTCCTACACTTTGCAGGTAATTTTTAGGGTTATTCTTTTTAATAGCAGTTCTATGAACAAATATGTCTTCTCAGTTGTCACATCTTGTTATAAAACCATAATTTTGTTTAACATTATACCATTTTACTACTCCTAAAACCTTAGCTACGGTGATTTTTTCCTTTTTCTGAGTGGCTGCTGTTTTCTGTCTCGCTGCATTTTTGCTTTCTCTTTTGCTTTCGCTCGCTCCCGTGTTGGAATTGTCGGGGCTGCTCGTGCCTGCGCGCTCTTCCCGGGGTCGCATTTGGGAATGTGCCACTCAGCTCCCCATGCGCTGCCTCCTCTGCTCTCAGCTGCGCTGCCGCTGCCTGGCGCCACACCCACGTCTCGGCCAGGCCCCCGAGCGACGACCCCCCCGCACCCTGCTCCAGCGCGTCTCGGCGAGGCGTGGCTCCACTCCGCTGCCAGCCGCCGCCCGCATGCCGCCCCTCTCATGGGGCTCACTCCACCACGCGCTGCGCGGGGCCGGGCGGGCACCACCGGATCGCCCCGCTCCCGCCGTGCCTCGCTCCGCTGCCGACGCTGCAGCTCGCTCTGCTTCTCCTGCGCGCGGGAACTGCCTCGCTGCTGCTCGCAGAGCGCTCGGTCCACGTGGCCTGGGTGGCACAGTCCCTGAAGCAGTTTTAACTTCGCAAGGACACAGCTGACATTGTTCAACAGTCTTGGTAGTTAAATAATATTCACGAAAATATTCTTCCATCGGCATGTATTTTGACTCAGAAATTAACTGTGTCCAAACAGTCTTCCAAAAGTCTTTGGTAAGAATTAAATCCCAAGAAACGTAGAAAAAGTTCTTAAACGAGATTCCAGGAAGTGTTTCAGTTCCTTTTGAGCTTGAATTAAGCTAAAATTTACAAATCGTTGTTCAAGAATCTTTTCAAGTTTAAGATAAGTGTCCATATGCGGCTCTGAGAGCCAAGAGTCTTTCCACAGTTCCTCCATAATTTAGAGATGGAACAGCAAAACAAAAACAAGAAGACAAATCCAGAGTTTCTTCACAAATCAGTCACTGTCCTTAGGGATCGGGGATCGTTCTGCCCGCATCATCCACCATTTGGTAATGTGTGGAAACTGCAACACGTGTATCAATCAGTGAAAAAGAAATATATATGGACTGATTCTTGATAGATGTTTCAGAGAGGTGTTTATTTTCCCAGCTGCATGGGGAACGAGGCTGATCAGGGGCTAGGAAAACCCCGTGTCTCCCCCCCAGGACCACATGTCAGGGGGAGGGCCCCAACAGACATCCAGTGTAAGCTACCAACCTAACAACTGGCATGATTCCTAAAATAGAGGGGGAAAAAACAGATACACATATTCAGGTATGGAAAGCAGCACAGGGCGACAGTATTTTGATCACTCAAGGAAGTTTGTGTTTGTTAGGAAACTTTGTCTATCTGGTTTTGTGTACAGTGTCATGCTGCCGGTGCAGCCAGGTGCTCAGTGCCTTTTACAAACCTATGAATTAACTAGTTTTATTCAGACATTTAAAAATAAAGCTAGAATATCATATTCTGATGAATCTTTGTGTCTTATTCTTAGCCCTTCTTTTCTGGTATTTGTCCTCTGAAACTCCATTGATAGGATTTGTACAAGTTTGGATAGCAGCAAATAAGGAGCAGTAGAAATTGTTTCAAGTGTGTGCATGTCTTGACTGAAGAGCTGGGATCTTAAATTAAAAATTATACATTGTGATGCACAGATTTCACATGTGTGATCTGTAACATCATTTCTTTCCCTTGCACAGGAGTTTTTCTGTTATTTTTTTGGCATCTTTTTGTCCATTGCCTTTGAGTGATCAACAAGTCTGATGTATATTCAAGCAAGCGTCTTTTAAAAGGAAGTGCAATCTCTAATTGTGTTTTATATGTGTGTGTACACACAGAGGCATATATGTAAAAACTCCTCCTGTTTGTCTCTTTAAAAACCAAAAAATCTCTGCAAGAGAGTTTCTTTTAATGATACTACTGGTGTGCAACCAGAAGTGGACAACTTTCTCAGGAATTGGTACTAGGTGCTTAAATAAGGTGGAAATGTAGCATGAACCTGAGCTCCAAGGACAGGGTGTTTGATTTTAATGAGGCTTATTGAAATCTGGCCAAACGAGCATCTGTTCCTATTGTTTGTTCCATATTTCGTAAGCCAGTATCTTCAGGCAGATAATGGTGTTGATGTGTGCTTCATCCTCAATTAGAGAGGGACATAGTTAAAAGTCCCCTGGCATCTGGTATGTCACTAGGATTCTTTTGATTCTCCTGGGTGTCCAAACAAGTTTCTCTTCTGTTCTGTACCCAGGAACACTTTCTGTGATGACCTTCACACTTTCTATTTGATGTGTGGTAAGGGATGCTCCAGTGTGTCTTCAGTCTCCTTGGCTGAGTCTTTGCTTGGATGGATTATATACAGTCCTGTTTTCAAACAGGTCTTACCTTTTCACCCTTTCGTTATATGGGCTGTGTTAGGTCTGAGTTTTGCTGTTTGCTTTGAATCTGTTAGATCTTGCATTTCCCTGGATCCTGGAAATACCCTTTTGATTCCAAGCACTTGTTGTTTCCTGACAGGTTGGTGTATAACTGATCTCAGAGTTCTACAGTCAATACCCATTTCCTCCATTCATTAGATAGGTCTTACTGTTTATTAACTCCTGCAGTCGGTTCCAGTTCATCCGTATCTCCTGTACAAAGGAGTGTTCTCGGTTTCATTTTGCACATTAAATTCTTTCCTACTTGTGCCAGAGACAGGCACCCTATGGCATCCCTGCCAGACAGCACTGATGAGACACCTTCAAAATGGCCTGCAGCATCCCCAGGTTTCTGCATAGTTCTGAACTCAGCAGCACCAGCTGGGAGAGGTTCTCTGCCTCCACCTTGATCTAAGTAAACTTGTAGAAGAAAAATATAGTCACGCACACCACCCTTGAAGAATCAGCCCTCTGTTTCAGGCCACTGCTTGCTACTCACATGTGATAACTGGTCTTGCTTTTTAAGATCCTGGCAAACTAAGGGACTTCTCAGGGTCTTTTAAGCATTTTCTGTCCTTTAGGGAATCTTTGCTGTTCTTCATACTTTTAAATGTGCAGTGGTTAATATATTGAACTGGGAATCTAGAAAGGGTTTATACCATTTATTTTCAGCATGGTTTTTTTTCGTGCTGTGACCATGATGGCTTTTCTTTCTTCTCTTCAAAAAGGGAACTGAATAATACTCTTGCAACAATGCTGTGAAATTTTTGTTGTGAGTTTTTTGTTGTGAAACTGTGTAATACTTCTTTGACCCTTGGATGAAAAGCCCTGCTTAAGCATACCGGCTGGGCAAGCTGTGTGTAGTGTGCAGGGGGACAGAGCTCTTATGCTCAATTCTGGAAACACAGAACAGGCCTTGGCACTTCCAGTATGCTATGCGAAATTTCCTTTCAAAGATGCATCTTATTACTTAGCTATAGCTACGTATTTTACACTCAAGGGTGATTCAGCTAAAGCAAGGAGTGGTGGAAGTAGCTGGTAATTCAAATCTTCTTTCCTTTGTCAGTTCTTTCTGCGTTGCTACTGTTGAATTTTTAGAACAAACATAGTCTGCACAATAATAACATTGTTTGGAATTTTTATATGAATTTAAAGGAAAAACCACAAGCACTCTTTAATAAAGAAGCATTTCAGGTTCCAGGCTGGATGTTCCAGTTGGCAGTAGGACAAATTGATCTGAAGAGTGTCCCTCTTGTACTCTCAAGTCCCTTTATGTCACAGATTGATGGCTCTTTTTTTCCAGAGTGTGTCTGCATTTACTTTGCATGAATAGCACAACCAGCTCAGAGTTCTGCTGTGATATACCGCTGAGTCAGTATATCTTCAGATAATGCATAGTTTTCTAGTGCTTTTGAAGCCTTTCCAGTCCTTGAGATTGAAATTAGAGCAATTTAATCATGAACAAATATTATTTGACTAGCAACATTCAGTTTCCTGGTACTTGTTCTACTGGTTTAATAAGAAAGTATGTTAGCTTAATTTTTAGTATTAAGCTTCTGTGTAATGATGCAGAGGGACTGTCAGTGGACATGCTTCCAGCCCCAAATCCTTCACTAAAGTGTCCTCTACTGTGTCTTGGATATACCTTTCTCTGGGAGGGGCAGCAGTTTTTGAGGTTGTTGCAAACTGGATAAACACTGCCTCAACCCCTGGCTGATAGAGATGTAAGTATGTCATTTTACCCTTCTGTTGGAGGTATTCTCTCTGTAATAAGAGGGTTGTGTGAATGGCAGGCATTGCAGGGATATTGCTGGGAGTACTTAACATGCAAAAGGTGCTTAGAAAGTGAATTCTCAGCAAAAGTAGAAAATGGTATTGGAGGTTTATGTAAAAGCTTTGACCTAATGATGATCTTCCTTTCACAAATATGACTACCTTTATCTTAGTTGCTAGTTTGTCTATCTTTTTTTAGGTCAAGACAATCTTTATGCTTTAGCGTCATCTCGATCTAATAACCTCTTTGCCAATGACAGAGAAAGAAATGTGATATTCCTGCTCCCCCAACTCCACCCCACCATACACATTCTCCAGATTTTGATAGACTTGTTTTATTTATTTCCAAAATTATATCCGCAGGAAACAAGCTGTTTAAATTCAGATTATACTGAAGCAAAATGGTCCTGGTATGAGAAGCAACGTGCTGTTTTATGAGCGCAGAGTCCCTTTTCTCATAACTGATTGATAGTAAATATTTTCCTGAAGAGTTATTGCCAACCATGAACAGTGCAACTGTTTCACTTTTTTTTTTTCTGTGCTACTTGCTGTACCAGCCATTGTCTGTAATTAAGATCTACAATTCACAATGCAGACGTTTGCACTTCCTCTGGGTCTGAGCTATTTATAAGGCATTTCAGCTGTTCAGAGTTTCTTTTGAGTGTTAAACTATGTGTAAACAGACTTCTTTAGTCTTCAGTTACGCAAAAATTGTGGAGTGGTTGTCATTTCTGCTTCTCTTACCACCCAAAATGACTTTGTATGTCAATGAAACCACAAATTAAAAAATAATTACACTTGGGTTTTTTTTAAATGCAACAGAGACTTTGAAGAAATAGCAATAAAAAAACTAACTCATACATTGCTTTGTAGCTGAGGGTCTCATAAGTGTATTCTGGAGATCAGTTCTCCAAGCTCTGCAGTAAGGATGGTCAGGCAAGGGATAGGCAAAATCTTGACATGAAGAATCATTTTCAAAGTTTGGTCAACTCAATAGAGATGTTTCTACTTTTTGGACCCCATGGTTTGGAATCTTGATAAAGCAAATTGCATTACATTTCAGATTGAGTTCAGTAAATACTGGAAAGTCCCATCACAGATATTAGAAACTTCATCTCAAGTTTGAGTGGTTTCAAGGAAGAGTTTTCTTGTGGTGATGACAGTCAAGCTGGAGCAGGTTGCTCGTGGAGGCTCTGCAGCCTCCATCCTTGGAGGTTTTCAAGACCAGTCTGAATGAAGCCCTGAGCTACCTGATCTGACCTCACAATGCACCCTTCTTTGAGCAGGAGGCTAAGCAGGAGAACTCTGGAGGTCTCTTCTATATGGAATCATCCTGGAATCCTCTCAGTGTACAGGCAGTGAAGATGTAATAGAAATCTTTTAAAATTTAGAGCTTGACCTGGCATCCTTAGTCAAAATTCCCCCGCGCCAGTATTATGTGTAGTATCATGTGCTGTAGTTCCTTGCTGTGTGTTTGCTGGTTTGGTGGTGTATACTCTGCATAAAGAATTACAGCCTTGAGGTCTTCATTCGAGGTCTGTCACATTAAGCCTGTAAGGAGTGTTTACCAGGATAAGTGTTACAAACAAACTGGACTTGGATTTACTTGGATTTGTGTTGGAAATGTGAAACAGTTTGGAATCCATGTCATTGGTGGCTTTAGTGATAAATGGTGGCAAACACGACGAGAAACATTGCTTTTTAAGTAGTCACCTGCAGTCACAGCACCCTCAGATGGTATGGAATACTGGATGTATTTTTAGTATTTTTCACATACAAGAAATAAAAAAGTTGTTTGAAAATACATCCAATTCTTGTGCTAATGCTCATGTTATGAAATGCTGTAATAGCAGTTTCCTAGTGGAGCCCACTGCAGGGAAGCCACTGGTGTGGCCAAGTATCACATTTCAGAAGGCAGAGCGAGTTCTGAGTTCAGCCTAGCAAGAGAGCACCCAAAAATGAGGCTGTTTCTGTAGCCTGATGGGGGTTAACGTGGGGTGGGCTGCAGCATCTTTGCTGTTGGGAGCAGTCAGGGTAGGGGAGGTAGCGTGGAGCGGGTTCATCGTGAGGCGCGCACTGCAGCACTGCCCACTGGTGCATGCCGGATCACCCGCACGCAGAGATCACATGGCTCCTCCAAAAGTCAAACGATCAATTCGCCTCGTTTTGGCTCTGTACTTAATGCACAAACAGTGCGATCTGCAGGGCTGTAATTGCATTGTTAGGGCCAAGGAACAAGCCTGTGCCTTTTCAGCAGACAGCTGGCAGGGAAAGAGGCATGTTGTTAGGAAAGAGAGAGGCAAGGCAAATAAAATTACTGCTAACGCTCAGAGATCGGCAGGAGTCCTACTTGCCTAATCTTACCGGTGGGAGCAAGCGGCTGTTGTAATCCAATTATAGCAGCATAAGCAATTTGTTAGACACTCCGCATAATGTAACAATTTCCCAATAAACTCTGACTTGTAATAACGTCGGCAAGAGCCCACATAAATCTGCCCGAATGGTGGGGGCTGGAGTGTTCGGCTGGGGGCTTGTAATTTGTGCCATCAGCACGTTTTGTGGAGTGTGGTGTGGTGCAGTCTTTCAGTGCAGGAATTTTAAGGGGAAAAGCATGGCACGCCCCTCCAAGAGAACACCATTAGCAAGGGTCGAAAGAGATACCAAACAAAGCTAGGAGGTGGCTTTTCTAGGAGGGAGGAAAAACCAACCCCCAAACGCAAGGCTCTAGCTGATGAGGATTTAAAAATATTAAAAAGCAGTAATGAAAATTGTAGCATTTTAAATTACATCAGGGGGAGGAGGGGGAACTAGAATTACATCTGGTTTGGAGGGGGAGGGAGGAGAATACCCTTCTTTATATTTAAGCTGTTTAAATATTAAAAAAGAAGCTCAAGTCTTGAAAGGGATGCTCTGTGCTTACAAGACAGAGAAACCACAGATCCTGTCCCAAGCAATTCATAATCTACAGAGGAAAAAATTAAACCTTTTCTGCTATCCAGTTACTCTCCCGTTGTCTTTCTTGCAGCTCCTAGCTGACTTCATGCATATTGGCACAGCATCTTGATGATGTGTCTGAGAGATAAAACGTAGGTCTAGAACCATTCACTTTGAGCGTACCCCAGTGAATTTAACTTTTTTGGCACAATGATGAATGTCCCCTCTGGTTCATGCAGATCTACACAAAGAACTAATCTAATTTAGATATTATTTAAAAGTAAAATCAGTCTGCTGTGCTCTGCCTGTCACTCTTGGAGTACGTTGCCAGTTAGAGCATCATAGACACCAGTTTAAGGTTTATGTTTAGCAAGATTTAAAGTACCGTATTTCTGTTAATCCCATTATTTAGCATTTCCCTTTGCTAGGATGCAGATAGGCAGCAGGCAAGATAATGTAGGTCCTTTATATATAGCACAGAGACAGTAAGAGGTCCAGGATTTTCAGCATTTTCTTAACACTGCTGTGGTGTAAAAATGCCTTACTTCATACTGCTAACAATACTTTATTCATTTCTTAGCTCTGAGATCCTGTGAGGCTTCAGTGTGGAGTGACATTTCTGATCCCGTTCCCAAGTTGTGGCAGCACAATGCCTTTACATAGGGAAAAAGTAGTTCCCAGCCATACAAAACAGTTTCCCTTATTTGGACCTTCTGCTCTCAGTCCCTGTGTTTTGATGCTGGGCTAGAGAGGTTCTTTTGCATAGCCAAAAAAACCCCAGCAAAAAAAACAAACCCCAAACTAAATCACTGACCTTGTACATGCAGCTCATACAATTATGCCTGTACCATGTCTGCCTTTATGGTAGTACTGTATTTTGTGTGATTTTGGGGTGTATTTACATATTCACCTGTCATACTAGTCCTGAGATGATTTTTATTTAAACTGTAGAAGAGTAGCTGAGACGTGCATGCAGGCTGCCGTGAGGATAATGCTGCATATTTTGCCCTTCTTTATGTGGAAGTCAAGCTTCCATTGTTCTTAATCTTTGTTGTCTGCCAGCGTATCAAAATAACAGGCTGAGACAGCAAGCATTTCCAAAAGTATCCTAATAAATATTTTCTTGCTACGTAAGTGCACCTAAAAAAGTGTGTTTAAAGAGGACAGGTATTATCTTAGTTTACCGAAGCTGAATCAATAAACTGCAGTGCTTCTAATAAAGCCACTCAGTGTCTGGGTTTAACTAATGGCTGATTTTCACGGCTTTGACAGTGAGCTGTGTGCGTTATTTTCTCCTGATATTGTAAAAATAATGAGAGCAAATTAGAACAATCAGTTTACCCCGATAGCTGCTGATTGGAGGTGATGGGCAATATGGCAGCGGGTAATCCATCTTCGGGCTCCTGTCACATTAACTTCAGCAGTGTGGAAAAGATCAGGCGGAGCGAGTGGGAATCCTGCCCAATCAGAAAGCCGAAATTAATGAGAAGAGCATTGTTCTGTGATCAACCTTTTAATTAGCAAGAGTGGAGATGGAGGGAGTGATGAAGCTGGCAGCACAGCTGCACAATGCTGGGCATGTTTTCGGTGAGGGGGAGGAAAAACATGGGTTTTAAATTACCCCTTCTGTGCTCCCTGTACACCGGCAGTGTGTCTTCATTCTAACCCCCTTAAAAGATCTTAATAAACAGCCACATCCAGGTTAATACTGCAAACGTGGCTGTTACTAATGAGTAGTTTCGAAGTAGGTTGTTTCGGGGGTCATTTAGGAAAATGTTGATCACTGTTTACAAAAAAGGAGAGAGAGAGAGAGACAGGGTTTGGTGTTAAAGTTTCACTGCATCAAGGAAAGAAGGGGAGGGAGATGGATAAAATTAGAGTAAGGGACTGCCTGTTTTAATACTCCTCTCCTTATTTAGTATATGTTTGAAATAAGATTCCTCAGTATATATTTGAAACAAGACACTCCTCAGTTAAAAATACTATGTGTGCCATGTGGCTTTCAGCAGCAAAAAAAGAGGAGAGATCAAATACTGGGTTGATTTCCTAGTGCTCCTTTTCGGTGGTTTTTTTTCGATGTGTTTTTTTGCCCCAGTATTTTTCGGGTTATTCACTTAACAACAAGAAATTATAATTAAAAATATTTGACTGCTGTAATTGCTAAGATTGACTTGGGGTTTTTTCCTAGTGGTTTGAGAAAATCAGAGTTTTCTCAAGTACATTCTAAAAAGAGACACTGGAGTTAATGGCTGTCAGTTCTGAATACCAGTCTTAGGAAAATCTTTACTTTTGTAAAGGGGAAAAAATAATGGGGGGGGGGGGGGCTAGGGGGAAGTGGTTTTACAGAGCAATTTCTGGAAAGGAAAATAAGAAATGTTAGAAAATAATGTTTGCAGTGGGAGTGTAGCTACTTCTGATTACCACGGTTCCTGTTCTTCCTGCCTTGCTCTTTGTATTGTCGTTTTCAGGCAATTCTCCTTCCCCTTAATTCCCAAAGAAGTTGTAGTGGTAGAAGAGTGAGGCTCCGTCACTCTGTGCACAGCAGCTGTGCTGTTTTCCTTTCATTTTTCTAATCAGGACACAGGCTCTCTTTACTTTTAGGTATTCTACTTTCTGATGCTGAAAAGCAAATAAACTCTTGTCAGTTTGCAAGAGACAGCAAAAGTCAGCGCCCTGCATTCAGCAACCTGTATGGGCTGTTTGTGTGAGTTGTGAGCTCACACCCACCGGCAACTTCGTGTTGCCTGCTTTAGGCAGCATGCTGGGAAGGAAAGCTGCTCTGGGTGAGGTTGGCTCCTTTGGGGTTTAGTTCCAGGCAGATCTCACCATCTTTGCTTACTGCAGTGTTTGGAACTTTCCTAGTTTGTAAGAGTGATGTAACCTCTTTCCTTCTCACCCCTCTTTAAAAAATGAGAGCTTTGTATGTGTTTGGTGGTGTCCACATAGTTTTTGTAGCCTGAAAGACAGTGCATCTCCACAAAGAAGTTAACCTGGTAAATTGTAGACTTTCTATACTATCTAACCAATTGTATTTCTAATATAATAATGAGTGGGGCTTGCGGTTCTGCCTGTAAAGGTTGTCTTAATATTTTCCTTTGCAAGAAACAGTTTCAATTTTTTATAACTTTGTCACTATTTAACCCTTTGAAGAAACATTCTACTTCAGCCTCCCACTCCCTGCAGCCTGAGGCAGAAATAAAATTTGGTGTGTGGGATGAACAGTATTCACTTAACAAACAGCTGTTCAATATTTTATTTTATTTGTATTGCTTGTTCTGTGCCCCAGGCTGTATTTATTGCATGCGTTTTAAGTCCTGGTCAGAATATGGAAATACAGACTTCCTCCTGGGGGTTTCCCCTGCACTTTCAGTGCTTCACAAACCTTGATTAATCCTTTCAGTGTTTCTTGGGGTGAGCATTGGACCCACAGCATCCCTTTTTTGCAGAGAGTTCAAAAGTTACTTCAACAACTGAAATCTAGGGAGGAAATAGTTTATTTATAGTAAGCAATGAGGTCTCGCAGGAGGAATATTAGATTAGGAATTATGAACCCAGATTTTGAGATATCCGTTATCTTTGTCATATTCTGCTTTTCTGTCTCAGTTCTGTCATCTGTAAAAGGATAATGCTGCTTAACATTTCCTTGTTTGACTTTTGGGAATCTGGAAACATGCTATCAGTTGAAGCATGTTTTGTATTTAAGCACTGTTTTTGTCTATATACACCTAATGTTGATTTGGGCTCTGTTGTTGGGGTGTCTTCTCTCTCCCCAGGACCATCTACATTTTTAAAAGGCTGTGTTAGACCTGCATCCTGGGAAAGATGCACTTACCAATGGTTGCATTCAAGTGGCAGTCAAATATGATCCTTGTGGGAGGCAAGAGGAAAGTCTCAGAGAAAGTGGACAGTTACTAAGCCAAACATTCTTCTTCTTGTGGCATAAAACACCGAAAGCTCTCAAAACCTTTTGTTCTCCTTTAGTAAAACTCAAGACCCAGTAAATTATTCCACAGCTGCTTAAATCAGTTTGTCAGTTTCCAAAGAGATTCCCCTGTGGGCAGAAACCAAGTGGTAAATTCTTGCCCCAAAGTAATCATACAGCAGGAGAGTAACTGGAAAGATGCAATGCATTGCAGAATCCACCTTAAGTATGGAGCTTAACACCGTGACTCTGTAATGGGATGTCCCAACATGGGGTATAATATCATAAATACTGTAAATATGCCACTTGTGAATTAATAGGCAGCCTTGAGATTGTTAATGTTTACATACATGTTAAAATGAACATAGAGCTAATACTAATTCTTTTTTAACCTAATAAAATAATTTCATTCTAGCTCCTGGCTGGGTTTTGCAAGTGTATGTTTTTACCAGTGTTGAATTTCTTGGTTGGGTTGTTTGGTTTTGGTTTTTTTTGATACTATTTTCAGTTAATTTGATTTAAAGCATTTCACATATTTTTCACATTGCACTGTCTGTATTCTGCATTGTCTCTGTGCAGATTTCCTGCCTCTCTCTTTTTCATCCCCACACTGGCTCTCTCTGTTTTGGGGCCTTTAGTTTGAGAGCTGCTTTGAGACTGGAGAACACTGTCTTCACAGCAAGCTGGGGGCAAAGTCATTCTTTGAGGTAGTTGTCTTCACTTTTTTTAATCTGATCTCTCTGATGTTTTTGTCTGCCATCTTTCAGGATCACAAGAGCTGTGTGTAGAGTGTTACTGCTTAGTGCCTTCTCCTTGAGGCTCAGTGAGCTTAGGGAGCTTGGACATAACTCTGCAACACCCTATGAAGCAGCTGCGTAGTATCTCAGGAGAAAAGGGATGTGTTAGCCACACTCTGGCAGGAACCTGCAGAGAGCCAGGAGTAAAAGTTGTCCTGTAGCTCTACTGACAGTGTTAACATCTGCTGCAACTACAAGCGCATCTTTCACGTAGGTACGTGCTTGCTTTCTGGACTCCCACCAATTTTAATCACAAGTTCAAGAACCATCTTCTCTTTATCAAACTCCCTTTAAAATGCTCCTCATATGAATATAACTTTCTGAACATCAGGACTGACATGGAAGTGAACCCCATAGAGCAATATACCTACTCCTGTCCAGCTAGTGGTGGCCTGAGGCCACTACAAGGCCAAGGCCACTTGGCTTTGATGCACAGCCAAGTTCTCAGGCAATGCTGTGTGTGCTTTCAGGGGGTTACAGCCTTTTGGGACCTAAAGAGCATCTAAAGAGATCCTTACCCCACCAAGACTCCTCTCTGGAAAGAGGTGGCTTTCATCTTTGAGGAAACTACCCAGAATCCCTGTCCAAACTGCTGCGGGGCATGCTGCTGCAAGTGACATTGTATGGACAAGCCAGCCTAGTCTCAACCTAATAAAAAAAAGTATTAAGTAATTTGAGCTTATACAGGCAGAAATCTTCCCAGAACCCTTCCCTCTCTTTTCACCCTGCTCTGTAGCTTTCAAAGAGTCCCCGTAAACACATTGCTAGAAGGAAGGTCTCAGGGAACCAAGCACACACCAGGCTATGTTTAAGTAACAGAAGTTCCCAAAGCATTTTCCCTGTAATGTTCCCAAGCAGAATGCTGGGCTCCTGTGGTCTACCTAGAATATATATGCATTGTCCAGCACACCAAAAGCCTTTCTGAATACTGCTGATGAAGCAAAAACCAAGCCTGTTTGCATTACATGTTAGAAAGTTCCTATCTCTAGGGAAACTATCTATATTTTACTTAATCCAGTTATCATTTCTTTCTTTGCTCTCTGAGGGCTAGCAAACTGTCTACTGTTGACAGAATATCAGCAACATTCTTTTTTTAAATTTCTCTCTTTTTTTATTTTTTATAAAAACCTGTGTTAAACAGCGTTACAATTTTCAGACTCAATTTAGACTGACTTTTGCGTGTTGAAAAGTAATAACAAATTTCATGTATTAAAAGGTTTTGTATGTTTTTTGTAGCTGTATTAGCAATACTCTTCTTTATACTCTTCTACACATGGTATTACTCTTCCACAGAAATCCTTCTTTTCTTAATGCAGTAGTCTTTATTATAGGTGAAACACTTTAAAATTTGAGATTCAAAATTTTCACTTAATTTTAACTGTCATATATGCAGTATGAGTCAACATGTGATACATAGTAATTTTGTTTCTTGGGTAATGAAACATGGTATCTGCTCTAAAAAGTGTAAGTACATTAAACTTCTTTTGTTAATAATTTTAAAACACAAGAATAACATTTATTTTAAGACAAATAATTTTGTAAGTTTACCTATTAAGGTTTCTTTATTAGCTGAACAGTTACTTATAAACTGTTTCAGAATGTAATTTCTCTTTAAAGACATAAAACCTTAGCTGTACTAACGAAATTAATGCATATTTTAAAGTACTGGTTCCTGAAATACATCTTGTAGTTCCCATGAAGGTGGGGTCAGAGAAATGTGAATTTATACATTGCATAGATAAGTTATCAGCTGGGAAATGGAGCAGCTGATACAAGATACTGTTGAGTCTGCAGTCTTGTATCCTACAATAATGCATAATAGAAAAAGTATTTATCGTTGGACAACCTGATGTCTTGCCCTTGGTTTACTTCCAAATATGTAACTTCCTTTATTTCTGGTAATTTTTTACCATAGTAACTTCTTTGGATCAAGTACTGATAAGTAGAATCCCTTCTACTATGAAAAACCAGATCAACAGGCTTCAAATCCTATCCTCAGGTGGAGACACATTTTCTTTCAGAGTTTCCTGATACTGCACTAAAGAACTTTCCATCTTATGTGGGACCTCAAGTTACTCAACACAAATAGGCTGTGTGGAGGTCAGACACTTGCCTCCATCTCCCTTCTCTCAAAGTAAATCACTATCAACTGGCAGGATAGGTTTTGATCCTGATGGTTGTAAGAGTTGATTTGGAGCTGTACTGGGATCCAGCTGGCACCTGTCTGAGTTTGTGCTCTTTGGAATCCCAGGAGTTTTTGGATAGACACTGCAATCTATACCCATATAACTGGTCAGTTAAAGGCACAAGACAGCAACAATATTGAAATCAACCATGTACCTTTTCTTCCAATTGCTGAAACAATAGACAATTGGCCCTGGAGAAAATGGAGTTCATAGTTACAACATATTGCTGCCCAGCAGATCTTGGCCTGATCTTCCCGGTAAGTGACTTGAAGGGAACTCCTCCAGCAAAAGTGCCTCCATAGCAGGGACACTAAAGTCACTTACATTACTCACATCTGGATCTTCATCTGACATCCAAACATCACATGAATGAAGAACTTAAAGGTTTGTCCCAGATCTGTGAGAGTTTACCTGGATGCAGTGAAGGTATGAAAAGAGATATCTCTGTTCCCATGTAATACATTTTTTGTAAATGCATCAGAGATCATGAGGGATGTCCTTTGAAACCAGTGAGAAGCACAGTGAATATGGCCTCAGGGCAATGTGAAGTTACTTGGGAGTTTCCTGGAGGCAAGATCGATGGATAAAACCTCACCAGAATAAGTAGTGTTCCTGCGTGTCGTGTGCAACTTAGCAGTTCAGCACATGGTGGAAAGGTGTAGGTTGTACATTTCATAAATGTCAGATAGGCTTAAGCTCACTGGGCACATGCCAGACTGAAAATTGGCAGCTCTTTCAGTCATCCACGAGAGAGGAATGAAGCCCCATCTTTGTGTATTAACAAATTGGAGTCCACAGTCCCATCAATGTTCTGTACTCATTGAAAGTCACTTTGCTTAGTTAACAATCAGCCAGTTTGCATCTGTGCCTTCTCAGGTATGCTCTGAGCTATGAAGTGATGAATGTCCTCCTGCAGAGCAAGACGTTACCTGCTTTGTTATTCAAGAAGGGCTGGAAGGAGGAGCCAGGGAACTACAGGCACATCAGTCTGACCTTGGTGCTGGTGAAGGTCATGGAACAGATCATCACAGGGCACATATGGGACAAACAGGTGATCAGGCCCAGTTAGGATGGGCTTATGAGAGGCAAGTCCTGCTTGTCCAGCCTGATCTGTGATGAGGGAAAGGCTGTGGGTGTGTCTGCTTAGACTTTAGTGAAGCCTTTGACATCATGTCCCACAGCATTCTCCTGGAGAAAGTGGCAAAGCCCAAAGAGTGGCGGTGAATGGAGTTAAATGCGGCTGGTGGCCAGTTACCAGTGGTGCTCCCCAGGGCTCAGTATTGGAGCCAGCTCTGTTTAGCATCTTTATTGACGATATGGACAAGGGGATCAAGTGTACCCTTGGTAAATTCGCAGACAACACTAATTGGGTGGAAATGTTGGTTTGCTTGAAGGTAGGAAGGCTCTACAGAGAGATCTGGACAGGCTGAATCGATGGGCCAAGGCCAACTGTATGAGGTTCAGCAAAGTGAAGTGCTGGATCCTGCACTTGGGTCACAACAACCTCACACAGTGCTACTGGCTGGGGCAGAGTGGCTGGGAAGCTGCCCAGCGGAAAAGGACCTGGGGGTACTGGTCAACAGCAGCTGATCATGAGCCACCAGTCGCCCAGGTGGCCAAGAAGGCCAGTGGCATCTTGGCTTGTATCAGCAGTAGTGTGGCCAGCAAGACCAGGACTGTGATCATCCCCCTGTACTCAGCACTGGTGGGGGCTGCACCTCAAATCCCGTGTTCAGTTTTGGACCCCTCACTGCAAGAATAATATTGAGGTGCTGGAGCAAGTCAAGAGGAGGGCAACAGAGCTGGTGAAGGGTCTGGAGCACAGGCCAAATGAGGAGTGGCTGAGGGAGCTGGGGGTGTTCAGCCTGGAGAAAAGAAGCCTGGGGGGAGACCTTATCACTCTCTACAGCTGCCTGAAAGGAGAGTGTACTGAGGTGGGGTCAGCCTCTTCAAGTAACAAGCGACAGGACAAGAGGAAATGGCCTCAAGTTGTGCAGGGGGGGTTTAGATTGGCTATTATGAGAACTTTTTTCACTGAATTGTTTATGGAGCATTGGAACAAGCTACCCAGGGAAGCTGAGTCATAGACCTGGAGATATTTAAAAAGCTTGTATATGTGGCACTTAGTTTAGTGGTGGACCTGGCAATGTTAACAGATAGACTTGATGATTTGGGAGGTATTTTCCAACCTCAGTGATTCCATGATTCCACCTTCTGGGATCTTGCAGGTCACTGGTTCCAGCCTCTTGTCTTGTAGATACTACTTTGTCCCCTTAGTGAACTTAGGAAGTTCCATCTTACAACCAGTTACAGTCTGGTCTGTGGTCTTTTTTTCATTGTTTCCATCAGAAGATTTTTCCAGAACCCAGTTGTTCTAATGACTGGAAATCCTCTACTGAGTTTCCAAGCTAGTTTATTCATGGAGAGATTGTACCAGTGGTTCTTTGTTTCTTCATTTTGTTTTAATAGTTCTTGTTCCATTTTTGATGTTTATCCACATACAGTTTTAGAGAGCTGTCATACCCACTTCTTTTTTATTAGGACAAATTGAATGGTCCTTTGGGAGTGGTATGATTTAAGAAATGGAAGAGAAAGCATTTGTGGTTGAGGACTTAGTTTTCTAGGAAAAAATTATTTATGTTTACTTTTCTGATCACTCTCTTTTAGGCAAAAGTTGTCGAATTATTGCCTTGAACTGTACTTCAGGTATTGACAGTCTTACATACATGTAAAGATTTAATCCTTCTGGCTGATGCAGTGATACAACCTGCATCCTTCTGAAAGAAAGAGGAAGCTTGGACAAATCACTGCATACTCCAGCTTGTTATTGTCAGGTATCATGGTCTCTTGATTTTCCTGGAATATTTTTCTGCCCTGTGCAGTACTCAGCAAATACTACTGCTTGAATGGAATACAGAATCACCAGTAGTCACTGCCACTAATTGGAAGATTTTAAAATTTACAGTTTTCTCGGAGGGAACTTGTAATGGGAAATAACTCATGTTGTGCAGTAAAAGCAACTGTTCCATATTTTCCTTCATGTATATTTAACACAATCTGTAATTTACAAAAATAGATTTGAATTAGTCTGCCTGTGGAAGCTCATACCTAAGATAACTTCAGCAAGGCAGGCAGGCAGTCCCTTGTTGCTTGTAACCGATGGCTTAGTTGAGGCTGCAGCTTGGAGGGAGACAGCAGTAGTCACTGTATACGTTGCTGAACCTTACTGTTGAGGAAAATTAAAAATGAGCAGCAAAGTAGTTGCTCTCACAGTCCTGAAAATAGTATTCAAAGTGGCTGCAGTTACTTATTTTACCATAATAATGAATCTTGACATGCAAGTAGTCCTTACCTGCTCAACTCGTGTAACCAAGCTGTTTGGGTCCTGTGCCCAACAGGCAAACTTGTTTTCCTGATGCCCTGAATTTGTGAAACACAATAGGTCTATCCTAAATGTGTGTGCACAGGTTCAGATTTAACTGTCTTCATAACATTAGAGTGTGAAAAACTCCTGTTGCTTCTCAACACACAATGAAACCTTTGTAACAGTGATGACAAACTGAGAATTTAGTTAAAACATTACTACAATATTTCAGCATTGTTTTTTCTGACCCCACTTCTCTCACTTTAAACAATTGCTTTCGTGTTTAGACTAACATTCATTTAGAAGAAAATAAAAGTGTAAACCACTTAACAACTATACTACAAAAAATCAGTTAATTAACTAAGACTTGTAATTTCTCAGCAAAGAAAGCTCCCTCTCTGACAAGTAAACCTTCCTTATAGGTCTTTGATTGTAGATAATAAAAATGTTCTTAATTAATGCCAATTATGTGCATTTGTTTTCTTTCAAGTCGCTGGATTTTACAAAATTGTGTGAACTACAGAGCTGAAGCAGGTTTTTCTCCTGCCATGTTGATTTAGATCTGTCAGCCCTATTCTGGGGTAATCTGTTGGTAACCCCAAATAGTTCTGAGGTGGGTTGTAATAGGAGTATTTCAAGGCTTGATTTAGAAGGTTGCAGATGATTAGACTTCACAGGCAGTTAATTCATTGTAAAACCTGAGTTTTGAAGCTGGTTCAGGTCATAAGTGAAGATAAGTTTGGAATTTAATAGTTTGTGGAGAGTATCAGCTGAAGTTCCTAGAGAACACATGCATCATAGAAAAATTGACAGTTTTTGAAAATTTTTAAATAGTTGGACAGATGTAATTGAAAGTCAGTATTGGATGTCTGAACAGATGAATACTGCCTGCTCTCAACTTGTAAAGCCAGAGGGCAGGTGCATCTGCAGTATTCTTGAAGAACCTGGTCTTTGGTTGCTGCAAAAAATGAACAGCAAAGGCTTTGTGAGCCCTAGAGTTGGAAACTCTTATTAAAAATAATTCTCTATACAGCATCTTTTAAAAAGAGTTTCAGATTTTGCTTATGATAAATGAACTACATCAACATCTGACAATTATAACTATCCAAAAGCCTGTCAAGTGTATGTGAACTTTGATAGTGAGGTTAGTAACACAGAGTCACTTAGGCTGGAAAAGACCTCAAGGTCCAGCCTTCTGCTCATGGCAGAGCCAATATTGAATTCATTACTCCCAAGTGAGCTTCACTGCCAGGTACCTACTTCTCCTGGGTTTTACATCTACAGAACATCTACCTATAATTTGAGGTCTCAGACTGCACCCAGAAATGAAGCCAGCACGTTCTTTGCGTGAGAAGGGCAACATTTTCCCCTAGCTGTTGCCTGCCTTTATCTCCTAAGATAGCACCAAGGACCACATCAAGTTATGTAGTCTTGAAGTAACAAAGACACAAAAACAGCTGCAAGCCGTTTTCCTAAAAGGAAGGAAGATATATTGCTGCTAATATACAGAAGGAATCACAGGTCTCAAAAGTTTCAGTATTTGGTCATGTATGGGGGGGGAACTGCTGCTGCTGTCTTCCTGCAGTGTTGTCAGCACCACCTTTTACCTGTCTCATTCAGACCCAAGCCACAGCTCTGTGGGGGTGGGGGCAGAACAGATGGGTTGTGGTGTCAGCCCAAGAGACACCCAGCTGAAGGTCACCAGCCCAACTAATGGATCTGCAACTGCTGAGATCTTGCTTTCACTTGAGATGTCCTTTTGCTGCTGCTGGACAGGTCAGATGTCGCACTGTAATCCTCTCCTGCCACATGCAAGAGGTGTGGGGAGAGAGAAGTTGTTGCCAGTGCTTTTCTTCAAGACCTCTTAAGGGGATAAAAGGAACGGCCTTGGATGCCATCTGTACCGCAGAAGGAAGGTCTGTGTGTCAGGATCTGGGTGCAGCAGCAGGACTGTGTACAGAGTTCGGGCCCAAAATGGCAAGGACAGCTGTCAGATGGGACTGAGGGACATCGGCAGGCGATGTTGGGAAGTTTTGGTCAGGTGCTTCTGTCATCTACTCGGGTCTGGTTACTTCTAGTCTTTCTTATTGGACTTGTCAGAGACATAAAAACGTAGTTGTGGATAGCCTAACACATCCTACTGTATTTCCTCATCTCTGTCACATACAAATATTAAAATCACAAACTTCTAAACCCAGGCGATGTTCTGAAGTCCCCCAGTGGTTACACGTCAGAATGGCTGTGATGAGTAAAGAAACTTACCTAAAGCATGTCCTCCCTAGGGCACTTACCTTCGGGATGTGAGTTGTTGCCATGTCTGTATTGATTTTGGGGTGGTATCTGGGTGTCTCAGTTCGAGAAAATTCAATGTGAAATTTTTTCATAACACACGCGACTTTTTATTCTGCTTTGGAAGGCTGTGGAAACAATTAGTACTGCTGCATTTTTTCTAACTGGTGAAGTGAGACCACACCTTTACTAACGAGTCTGTTTTGTTTTCGTTTTTGCATGACAGATTTGTTTGCTGATGCTTGAGGGGAAGTTTACACTCATGTGGTGTCACTTTGTGACATTGACCTCAACGAGCACCTTTGGTGCAGAGGCTTGGTTCCCAGCATTAAGCAGTGCTTTGTCTTTGTGTGAAGTGTGTTGGGACACATCTGTTTAACTGATAGACTTGTGAAATGGAGTGACTTGCCTATGGCAGCACAGGAAGACAGTGGGAGACATAGGAGTAAAAGTGGAAAGACTTGGCTCCCATTTTCCTTTCTAATTTTTACATTGTACTGCCAGCTTTCAGTTTATCAAGAATTAATAAGTAATAACCTGTGATTGAAAAGGGCTGACACTCTTTCTGTCATGAGATGTTTCTCTGTCTTCAGCATTGTGCAGAACTCAGCAGTGTTGCACCTTTTTAGTTTTACTTAAGTGGCGTTACTCAATATTTAATGTGAAATAGAAGCACGTAATTCACAACTGCAGTCAGCTGCATTGGGATGTTTGTCAGCTGAAAGGGGGGTGAGGTAGTAAGACTTTTTTATGCCATGAAAATTAAAAATTTTCAACAACTTTTTCATTTAGTTTCTTGCTACACTTCACATTGTACACACAGCTGACATGATAATCCTTCAGCTTGTCCTAAATTACATTTTAAAGTAGAGATCAGTTAATTACAGCAGTCTGAGTATTTTTAATCGGTTATAGAGGGAATTTATAATGACACTTGTTTCTCTTGAATTTCAGATAAATTAGTGGATGTGTTCTTAATTATGCATGTGACAAAAAAAGTAAATCAAGTAAAAATTACAAACAACAGTACCCAAGACTGCTTTGAGTGAGATTAGATAGTCACAGTTTAGCATCTATGGCTCTTCTATTTGGAGAGTGCTAGAGGGAGCTCTAACCCCTCTATCGAGGAGCAGGCTGTCAATGGTGCATCTCAGAGTTTGGGCTGTGGTAGGAAGCGTTGACTTCTTTTGACGTTTTAATTTTGTTTTATGGCAGGAGGTTGCATATGGTTTTTCCAGGCATAAGCCCAAATTGCTCTTCCTAGATGAGAAGATGCAAATAGTGTGTTTGTGAGTGTTCTATTATTAGATTCAATGCAGGCTATTGTGAGCTACCTGAAAATACAGAAAACAAGTGAGAGATACCACAGAGGTGTTTAGCAAATAGTGAATGCTAAAGTCTAATAGTCCTTTCCTTTCACAAAGGAGAAAAACTGTCACCACAGAAGACCTAATGATACTTAAAAGAGGATACATTTTAAACTGTTGGAAGTAGAAGCTACTTTACTCAGCGGGTAATAGGTTCTTAGATGTTTATCCAATTATTATAGTAGAAGTTATAGAAAGCAGTGGTGGTTGTTAGATACATTTACAATGGGATGCATCAGTGTGTGAAGATGGAAGAAATTTCTCACATCATATGCTTCACACTGATAACATTCTTGATATGACAAGAAAGTAACTCTTAGAAATGAGATGAAAAGAAGAAAAGGAAACTTGGTTTTTATTTGTAGAAAGGGGGAAATGTAGGTGAACTGATGCTATTTTCATTTTTTATTAACAAACTCACTAAAAGTAACAGCAGAATCATGATTTTGAAGGAACGTTATGTGGAAAATACAGTATGTTGAAGGACCAAGTGAGGTTAGCAGTTCTGTTTTGCCTCAATTTACTGGGGGATTTGTGTTCCTTATATGCTACGTTCAAATGCATCCGTTTTGATTGAGTCTGCTATAGGGAGAAGAATAATGGAAAGCTCCTTTCCTCCTTTAGTTTGAGGTATTTTTCTGAAAGATTATTGGCAGCTAAACACTGAGCCAAGGGGGAATCCCTACTGTAACAGTCTGTGACTTGGGCTTCTGAGTTGTGCAATTTGAGTGTCAGCTGATAGGGACGAAGTCTGCACAGCTGTGGAGCTGAATATGCCTTCTTGAAGTGCTGTTAGAGCTGGTCAGCTGCTGTAGCAGAGGGTACTGGTTTCTGCCTTTCTTCTGTCATGTGCTTTTACATAGCAGCAATTGGCCTAACCCAACTTAATGCAGTGCCTGAAGATACAGAATTCATTGTCCTTAAGCTTGTATTTTTGGAATCTGTTCCTCAGGTCATGAATCTCTTGCCAGGTACCCATCTTAAAATATAAAGTCAAAGAAAATTTTAAGGTAGGATGGACCTCTGGAGGTCTCCAGTTCAACTGCCTGTTCAGAGGAGGATTACTTCACAACCAGTTCATTTTGCTTGGAACCTTGTCCACTCAAATTTTTAAAGTCTTCCTTTTAATGTCCAGAGCTTTGCTTGCTACAGCCTGCTGCTGTTGCCCCTCTCCTGTCATTATGCACTTCTGAAAAGATTCTGTCTCTCTTTCCTCTGTAACCTCCTTTTAGGTAGTGGAAGGCTGGTGGATAGCCCCCAGTCTTCTCCAGGCCAAATACATTCATCTTCCTTAGCAATCCTAGGGATCCTCCATGGAAATCACCCCAGTTTGCCAGGAAGGTAACATTTGACTGAAAGTTTAGCAGAACAGCTCATCTCGAGGAGACAATGCTCATTAGTGAGTGTGGGGTTATTGGATGATCTTGTAGGGGTTTTAGGACACTACAAGGCAAAACCTCAAGATTTTGGCTGCAGCCCACTGACCAGCTTTCACTTAGCACTGTACAAGAATATTTAATGCATTTGTCCTCTTACAGCTGCCTCTGTGGTGACTGCTAACAGCAGTAGTATTGGTATCAGCCAGTGTGAGCTGCTGAGATTCCTTTTCTAGATCTGGCTGCACTGGTAGGAAAGAATACCATGCAGCCTTTGCCTGGCTGCTGCAGGTTGCTGCCCTCCAGGATCTGTCAGCAAAACTGCAAACCTGCTCTCAGTTAAGATGAGGTGTTTTAGCGTAGACAGTTTAAATAGCAGGTCTCTGCTAACAAGCTTATTTTGACTGAAATAGGTTAGGGAGTGCTCGTGTAGCCAACTCCTCCAGCAGATCCAAGGAGTACATTTGCAATGGGAGCAGAGCACATACATGAATCTTGTGCTTCTCCAGAGTGCTGCTGGGTTTTTGTTTGTTACATCTCTCCAGTATGCCTGGAAATATGTAGTACTCCTGTAGCTGGGAAATGTTATATGATACCCAGCATGTATATGCCTGACTTCCAGTTCTGAATCTCTAATGTTGCCCTGGCCAAACAGTTTGGTGTGCGTGTGCCCTCTTTGTTGTTGGTAGCAAAATGCATCTCAAAGGAAAAAACTCATGGAAAATACTACTGAGTAAGCCACCTTGGAGGGCTCATGTTTCTCGGTGCTAAAAGCTTTACATAGGCAGAACCAGGTGATGTGAAAATCTCAATAGTGTTATGGAAAGCAGATAACAGATTTTTATGATCATTCTGTCCCTCTATTTTTGTGTTGTTCACAGTGGTATCAGTCTTCACTGTTACTTCAGCCATGTTTTGAATCACTTGAGTCCACCTACCTGTTCCTGGCTGCCTTTCTCTCTGAGTTAGGGGAGCATTCGAAGCAGGAAGGAAGTCAACAGTAACACCCATAAACAGTAACTTCACTCACGCAGTAGATCATCCTTGAATGTTTTAAAAACAGAAGCAACTGTTCCAGAAAACTATGAAACTGCTGTTTAGAGCATTGTTTACTTGTGCCTCTCCCTGACATAAATGAGCACTTTGCTGCTGCTGGCCATTACCTGATGACTTTAGTAGACTGGTTCTCCAAGTCATAATGTGCATATTCCTTCCCTCCGTTAACAGTAATAACATGTAATGGTCCCAGCAGTTCAACTCTGGTTCTGGTAGCCATGCCAAGGAAGAAAGCATTTCCTTTGGTGGTTTCCACTGAAAGAGATTTGTTGTTAATGGAGTGTCTGCTTTGAAATTTGTGTGTTACTGCTCTACAGTTAGTAAAAGGTGTGCTCTGAAATCTAGCTCTTTAAGAGGGATGGTGCCTGCCCTCCCCCCCATATGTCTAGATATGCATTTGGTCAGGGATCATAGTTTGGGAAAATAACATATGCCAGTGCTGTGCTGATGCAAGCAGATTTCTCATCAGTGCTTGTTATTTGCAAAGACATCGTGGAGATGATGAGGAGGAGAGGGACTCCCAATTCACATCCATTGCTGGCATCAGAGAAATTTTATTTTGGAGGTTTTTGTCAACACTTAAAATCTAGGTGGGAGACCTATATCGAAGGAAAGTTTACAGTAAGAGCTATGAGATTCCAGACAATGAAACTTTATTAGCCTGTCTGAAACATTAAGTATTAGCTTAAAAGAATAGTTTTTTAATCTCCTCTCCCTGTTGCTGTTTACTGTGTAGCAGTGTGGGAGGGGAGCATCTTGTCCAGCAAGGTATTATTGCTGCTCTTTGTATTGCCTATGTGCAAGTGCCCATGGCTCAGTCCTGTCTCCCCGGTCCCTAGAGAGACTCTGCATGTTACTTCTCTGGTGTCTGCAGCTTTTCCTGGCCCTGAACAAACTCAGCCTTTTCCCTTTCTTCTGTGTCTGAGGTAATATCCTTAGCCAGGTGCCCTCGAGGCTGACACCACATCATAGGTACTTAGATAGTACCTCTGAAAACTATTGCCCTCGCAGGATTTCAGAAAGTGCAGCAGGTTGGGCTGCTGTGTCCAGCATAATTCCAGTGATCTTTCATCTAGATATATCCTTTCTTATCAAAGCTTTTCTGCAGTGTGATTAGAAACCAGATGTGGACAAGCAGCCTAAAGCTCCAGAGAGGCAAAATTGCTAGTTCTTTGGGTGCTGTTAATTTCAGTATGTGTGTTTTGAATTTTCTCTTGAAAATAAACAGTAGAGATGCTGTGGTTTCTTTCATGGTGCTTTCTTTTTGACTCTCAGATGTGATTGATGATCATCTACTTCTGGGTTATGTTCGTTTTTCAGAATGTTTCAGTGAGCTTTGCAGCGTGGAAAGTAATTCAGTACTGAGTGAGTAAGTCCATATATGAGCTAAACCCATGGTTAACCTCACAGAGGCTGTTATGCGAGATGGAGGCGGGCAGAAGTGGGTAGATTCTAAACTGAGCTTTTAAAATAAAAGTAAATGGAGTGAGTTGTTTAATGACCTAGCATTGTAGCCTTGCTGTCAACTCAAACACTGGAAAAGCAGGTTCATCCTGCAAAGGAGAAAAATGAGGAGCTGGCTGCCCTACTCATGTCTCTCAGGTGCTATGGCTCATGAGATCGTGTTTTTTATGGTGAGACAACCCCCTCACATCCCCCAATTCTCAAAGCAAAGGAGTTCTTTTATAGGAAGCTGCCAGTGAAGAGCTACAAAGGAACTTCTTTCCCCTTTGCTTAGCCTTGGCAGTCTGGGAATCAGTTCTGCAGCATTTGGTAATTACAAGCCTAAAAAAGAAGCCAGCCATAGAAATTGAACCTGTATCATCTAAATTATTGTGTAACTGCCTTTAGGCCCTGCAAACAACACCCTTTAAACTGGATTCTCAAATAACTATCTCTGCCTTTAGCATGGAGGGCTGGCATACCTCAGCTCCATTTCACCACTTTTGTTACATTGCTGTGGTTGCATTGTCATGGCATTGAGTGCTACTTCATCATGGGCAGTAGCAAGCAGTTCAATGGCCACACAAGTAACGTTGGGAAAGCCAGCTGGGCTGAGGTTCTCTGGCTAAGAGCACCTTTGCAGGCATCAAACCAAATAATCTTGTGGCCATGCTGGTACTTTTTAATCCCTCTGCTTTTCCCACATGCTTCTTACTTGATCCAAAATTCCCGAGCTTTTGCTGCTGGTGAAAGTAGTTTCATGTTTGGATTCACAGCTGTGGGCATTTCTGATGTGGTCAATCTTGAAGAATATTCAAGATATAGAGGCAAGCGTGACTTTGCTTTCATCGTGAAGTTCCTGTCTTTCCCTGCCTTCCTCAGCCCCTGGACATACACCTCCGTGGTTCCTTCCTTTGTCATTCCATTGCTTGGGTTTTTTTCCCCAGTGTCTTTTATCTTGTGAGTAAAGTTTGAACAGTACGCAGAAAGTTAACTGCCTGGAGTCTTTTAAATATAAGTAACACGCACCCAGTAATAAGCTGTCGGTTGTTTTTTTGCTGCCTGCAAAGAAACATAAACACAGCGCTCATTTCTGGCAGGTTTTTACTGTCAGAGTTTCTTCTATTATATTTATCTTACAATTTGCCAGGGGGTGAAGTTATTAAGTTTTAGCAGCAGCCATCGATCAAGTTCACAAGTTAACACGATAAAGGCTCTGTGCCGCTCCGATCCGGGAAAATGATGATCCTCACTCGGTAATTAACTAAATGAGAAAGTTAAATCTTACTTGAGAGCTGGGAGAGATGAAGAGAGGTGTTTGTCAGTTTCTCAGTGGAAATTAGAAGCAGTTTTCTGCAATTCCCTAAGCTGCTGCTCTGTCATATTTTACATAAGCACTGGGAAAACGTCTTGTAATTAGTGCTGTCATGGAGGATTTTTTTTGCTGAAGGATGTTGGAATAATTCATTAGATTATCAAGAAAGGCTTGTGTCCTGAAATGATTAGCACAGTGAAATTTAAACCATTAACGATAACAAGTTTAGAGCTTGCTGCAGTGCAGAGGCACCCGGGGTATGTCTGTGCCTATTTCAATCATTTCTTATAATTAAACATTATGTCCTCTTTTTTCCGCCCCTTCACTAAGACCCATCCAAAATTCCTGTTAAGGTGGCTCTGTCTAGATCAGTGACTTAACCACAATGGGCAGTGCAAGCAATTGGAGGTGAAATGCTGCAGTTGCAGAGAAGCAGTAAAGGACATTTGTCTGTGTCAGAGCCTGTGGTCCCAATGAGTCCAGGAAGGAGGGAAGAAGCCCAGTATGGCCTGTTGGTACCGGAATGTGGAAGAGAAGACCTTTCCTTTTATCTGGGGAGAAATTGAAATTTGCAGTGGTGGTCTAAGCTCTCAGAAGCTTAGACATCTGCATGCTGAAGCTTTCAGAGCTTCAGCATGCAGATGTCTTGAAGGTTGAGAAGATCCCAAACCTTGCTGGGATCATTTAAGCCATTCTTAATATTCTAGGAGATAGTTTATCTTTAAGAGATGTCTTCTTGCATTGAGGAACTCAAAACTTGAATTCATCTACTCTGTGAAAGGTGCCTGAACAAAGTCCTCTGCAATGACTAGAGGATGTAATTGAAAAAAAAAATATAAAAGTTGTGACCACTCATATTGATGGGTAAACACTATTGCTGTACTACAGTCAGAGGAGTTGCTTGGTTTTGTTTTTTTTCTGTGCTTTAGGAGGCTCCTTGGTCCCCTGTGCTGAACAAAACCAAAAGTAACCTTGTTTGTAATACATGGATTACAGCTGTGATAGACCATAGCTATTTTGTTTTATATGCAAAGCAGTAGATTTATCCAGTCTTTATTTATCTGTATTGAAATATTGCACCTTCCTACAAGCAAGCCATTATTTAGATTAAAGTCTTTTCATATATTAGTCCTCTTCTACTTCACTGGGCGTACAAATGTGCTTTGTGTTAAATGTAGCCATTTGGAGAAATGGTCTTGTAATTACGGGCTGCAGTGGAGCATGGTACGTAGATCCCTGAGCTAGTACCAACCTGAGGCACTCAATCCCCTGGGTTTCCTGGCACAGCTTATGAGATCAGGCTCAGCATCGTCGGAGGACACCTCTGCCATTCCTGCAGATGAGTCATGGTGCCCAGAGCCAGCTGGGGCACCTCTCAGCCCTCACGTACAGGGCTTTGTGAAAAGGGAGTCGGTAAAGCTTCAGCTGTTCCAGCTTAGTAGTTTGCTCTGTTATGCCCAAATTTCCTCCCAAATGATAAACTACCAGAGCTTATTCTTCTTTGCCACTTTTGGAAGTGAAGTTTATAAAAAATTGGATTGTTCACAGTGCATTTGGATGGATATTTACCCTAGCAGTATGGATCGCATGTGGAACAGGTTTTTCTTTTTCAGGTGAGGCCTGGTTAGTGTATCAAGAGAGGGAAGAGGATGTAGGCAATTTAATAATACAGATGCTTGATGATGTTTTGTCGATGTTTTTTTTTTCCTAATAGGCCTTTTTCCCTGAACTGCCAGTGGATTTTCAGGAATCTTCAAATTCTGGAATTTTTGTTCTAAACTGTAGTTTGAGTGATTTGGGAGCCCTGACAGTTTACCTGTCTCTACTGTGCAGAACTGGTGTGTTCATGGCATGTCCTGTCCTCTTGTCCCCCTGTTTGCACAAACCATTGGATCTACTGGGCACACCTCTGGGCTTATGCTCACTTCTTTTGGTGGGAAATCAGAACAGGCAAGGGTGCAAGCCAGGTCTCAAGATGACGTTGTAAGAATGCAGCTGAAGTATGGAGCTAAAAAAATATGGTGTTCCCATGTTCACTAATTAGGGCATAAACATTGTAGCATGCTTTTCTTAGCAGAACCACTTTATAAATCTGGAGTTTCACTTCCAGAGCTGTTAAAAAGGCTGGTCAATGGACTCTTTATTTTGCTCATTATTCCTATCCAAGAAGGCTGTGTTCAAGCAGAATAAATTGTTTTGTCCCATCTGAACCATCTATTTGTACACACATAAGCCATCACTTGTATTTGCAGATGTTGCAACTTCTGTTTGATACCACAAACCAATGTTTTAGAAGTAATTGGGGAGCTGAAGACTGCTGGATGAAGGGTGTTCAGAAGGCAAGGAAAGGCTAGAACATGGTGCCACCCTGTGAAAGGAGCTGCACCTTTGTGGCCTTTGCACATCAGCTGTATACTCCTCTCAGGCTCAGTGTATTAGGCAGACTTCACAGTCTCTCAAATTAAAAGACAGATGTATAGGTTTTTAAAAAATGCTTTGTAGAGACAGCCTGTTTTGTAAGATGCACAGCAAACAAAATGAGAAATTAAATGAGATCAAGCTTGTAGGTTACACATCTCCCCACTGTCTTAGTCCAGCATTTTTACTGGGATGCCTGTTTTGCAGGCAGTTTAACTGCAGCAACACACTGCCACACACAGCCACAGCCACACATTCACACGGAGGAGCAGGAGTAAAGTTGAAAACATTGATCTGCAGAATGGAGCACTGATGGTGCTCTCAAAGAAACTTAAGTCAAACTATAATCTAGAAATAGAAAAAGCTGCTTGTTAAAAATGACAGCTATTTACTGTCTTTTTCTACCAAAGGAAGATCCAGCTTTGCTAGAAATGTTAAAAAGAGTATTTAGGTGCATTATCTCTAAGAAAATGAAATGTATATGGTGATCAGTTGAGTATTTTCAAATTACGGGGTTTTTGGTGTTCCAAAGTCAGGATTGCTGTTGGGATTGGGAGGTATTGAAGTTCAGGAGTTATTTACTCCCAAGAAATGAGAAACTTCTTCATTCCAAATCTACTACTGGTAACTAAATTTTGTGGTCTCTAAGTAGCCTGCTGTTTTGGCACTTGCTGAAAAGAGGCTTTTTTGTTGTTTTTCCTTTTTCCTGTAAAATCAGTTAATCCTTGCATTTCTTTTAGTTCACTAGATATCTTTGCTGAGAGATGTAGGGGCTCATTTTTTTACCTTAAAATTAATAAGGTCCCCTGGCGAGGTTGATGCTTGGAATTATCATCATAGAACAGAAATACAGCATCCCTACATCAGTGTTTTATGTGTTCTTATATCTGCGATTTATTTTTAATTATTTGATAATTAACAAAGAACCTCTAAATTTATTTTGTCAGTAAAAATGATGTAATAATATTGACTGTTATTATAATGCTATCTGGTGCTAAACTGTTGCAGTGAAAGAGAAAATCATATGTTTTCAGCATGAAATAGGAACTATTTGACCAATATAAGAAAAAATAATTTCCCAGCAAACAGTTAATCTTACTTGGACAAAGAATACCCTTGAAATGCAAAATGTGCGCTTTTCTTCCAGTTAAATCATTTAGAAAACAGAATTTATATCTTACTATCAAGTAGTAAATTGAAATGTCAGTGTTCTGTTTTGTCCCTGAGACTCTTCTTTGAGCTGACTCCTTCTGACAAGATATTAACAGTGCTCAGAAAGTTGAAAATATTTTATTCTGTGAAAGAAGCATTTACCAAATGTCAGGGTGTATTTTAGCTCGCTTTGCTCTCAAGGTATAATTCAATCTTCTTCATCCATTTCACGCATTCCCTATGAATTTTAGCAGCAATCCATTCTTTAGGAAAAAAACCAACGGAGTACAGGTGCATTGCTGTTGGTGCATTGAACTGGTATATGTACGTTAGGAATCCAAATGCATTTTACTGTCTACATGTTAAATAAAGTGTTTATGTTAAACTGCTACTGAAGGTTTTCCACCTGACCAGAGCCCTTTGTGTGCAGCTCTGGCACGAGCCAGTGGGTTGTCCTGCAGGGGCGTCGGCTCGCCGTGGCTGCACTCAGGCTGGCAGCACTAGCCAGGATACGTGGTCCCAGACAGCTTTCATGTGTCAGAGTGCTTTTTGCCTTCTATTGTCTGCCTCCTAAAAGAAATTGTACAACTGCTTGTGTTTCTTCTTGTATGTGTCATTTGGGTTGTTCCTCTCCTTCCTGTTTACAGACAAAACTTGCCAATGGCACTTCCAGTATGATTGTGCCCAAGCAAAGAAAACTGTCTGCAAGCTATGAGAAGGAGAAGGAGCTTTGCGTCAAGTACTTTGAACAGTGGTCCGAGTCCGACCAGGTGGAGTTTGTGGAGCACCTCATCTCCCAGATGTGTCACTACCAGCACGGACACATAAACTCCTACCTCAAACCCATGTTACAGCGGGACTTCATCACTGCACTGCCAGGTATTTCTGCAGGCAGAGGGAGCTTGCTCCCTGTCTTTCAAAAAACTATTCCATCTCACCCTGCCCTGCTGGAGAGGTCTCTTGTAGGGTCAGTTTGCAAAACAGATAATAGCTTTTGAATGAAAAGTTCTATACCAATATGAAATGTAATATTTTAATTTGTATTTTAATTTGTATTCCTGCTGTGTCTCAAGGCATGATCTAACACCGTCATGGTTTGTCTAGGAGTAAATGATAGCTAATCTGTGTATTGTAAGAGTAGTTATCCCAAGCCACAGGGCAAGTAGTTGTACTCTTAATGCCCACAACAATGCATGAATAACGAAAATTTTTTAAATTAAAACTACTACTCTTTCTGGTTGCTCAGCTGAGGTTTTCCCTTTTCTTATTTAGGTATTTGTCTCTCTTTTCTACTGAAATAACTTCCTGCAGCCATTGCTTTGATTATCTGTTTATCACTAATAGAAAATGGAGGGCATAAGAGCAAAAGATGGAAGTGTTCTGTTTTTTACACCTTTGTAGTGCTTTCCATTGAAAATATTATCCCAGCTGTTCTCAGATGTGGCATTGGGCAGATCTCACAGAATGCACACATAAAGTAGTGTACATACAGTTTTTTATTGTCCCTGTCTTATAGATGGGAAAACTAAGGTGGTGGGAGATCAGGTATATACAGCAATAGAGTTTCAGAACCAAACAGAAATTCCTGGCTCTTTGGCCATATTTTTTCAGACCATTAGATCATACCTCTGTAGACAGATACATAGATAGATAGTTAATAGATTAGCATTCCCATGCCATAGGTTCTTAGTTTGAGAGGGACCTGAGCAAGAAATGGTACAGGTGTTGTCTCTAAACATCTAGTTGAAGAGAGGTGCTTCTTGCCAAAAGCTTATTCTGTGAATACCTTCAGAGAACTGCTGAACCCTTGGCAATTTGATCAGTCCAGTCATTTGATCATTCTTCAGAAGGGAGTTCTCAACATGAAATATAAGTTCTGGCCTTAAAAGATGGAAAAAAGTATGTTTAACTGTGAAGTGTGTAAAGCATAAAGGCACTGCAGGAGGTTTGCTATGAAGTTAAATAGGTAGACTCATTGGATTTTAAGCTCATTGTGCCCAGTAATCAAATGGCTGTTGTAGCATTAAAAAAAAATCTTAGTTATGCTAAGTACCTGCTTTATGTTAGTTTTTAGTAGTCCAATGGCAATAATCTCATGTACTTAGAGCAGCATTATAACTTGTGGAGCTGCTCTGTTTCAGAAAAATAGGAAGTGTTTGGAAACTGCATTGCTTTCCCCACTTTTAAAGAGGAAGTATACATGTAGTTACATACACATTTTTTCCAGGTCTTTCTCCACAGAACCCCATGAAAGCAAGCCAACACATCTCACTGCACTTGGTTAATTTCTTTCTACAGGGCTTTTTCTGAGAATTTTGGGCAGATGCTATAAATACTTCTAGAGACATTCCAAATTTCCTAGCCAAACCATATTTGTTACTGGTCTATTCACAGTTGCCCAGGTAGCAGCTGATTTTACTCTATCAGAATGCAGAATAAATAGGAATCAAGCAGCTAATATGTATTTTAATAGTTGGGGGAAATGTGTGTATAAATAATGTATGTACATCAATTTGCATATTTGCAAAGTGCAAATGTCCTACTGGATATAGCTCTAAGGGAGAAAATTAATGGCAAGGAATTACATTGGCGCAGGCTCCACAGTCTGTGCAGGATGTCCTGAGTATAAGCAGGTTCTAATGAGGGGAATGGGAAGGGAGAAAGGTAAGAAACTGCCTAGGAAAGAGTGACGAACCTAAAATTCTAAATAAAGTCATATAATGAAAAAAAACCCCTAAACTCTGTAAATATTTTTTAGCTTTCTGAAATTCTCAAGTGTTCAGTACCCTGGTTTCATTTTTACTACTTCATTCTGTCCTGCTCTCCCCCTTGAGTGAATAAAACAATAAAGCTACTTCAAAATCATGAGGTATCTTATCTCTGTCCTCCTAGCATGGTCCCAAAGAATGACCAGAATTAAAGGTAGTTTTAGATCATGGGCATGTTTTACTAACATAGAGTAAAGTTGGCTCAGATTATTTTCCCAGTGCTTTGAACAGAATTAAGGTTGTTTGAAAAATACAGCTTAACTGTGTACTTAACAAAGTTTGTTCAGTTTCTGAAAAATACGGCTTCTGCTTAGCGTTTTCAAGCTGTTTAACATTTTTTATGAGGAAAGTAATTTTGATAAGGATTTCGTGTGTGAAATAACTGAAACATTCTTGTTGGTTTGTAGGGCTGAAGAGCTAATTGTGTTTCACATCCATGTGGCAAAAACTTCTGTAAGCAGAGTTTTCCCTTTTTAAGGAAGCAGTGCTTTGTTAGATACATGCCTCAGTGAGTTGTGCTGTTCCTAAGAAACAAAATAATAAAATTGAGTTTGCAACCAGGCCAAAATAGCTCTGCCCATCCACTTATCATAAATGTGAGGAGGAGAAGCCAGAACATTAGTATTCCTTCTCTGCAAAGGGTCTACTATCAATGAAGAAGGATGATTTAAGGACATGGCAGTAGTTACAGCACCCTGCAGCTAAGATCTGAAGTGCAACTCCTGATGAAACAGGAAGGGCACATGGGTGAAGAGTACTGTGCCCAGGTGGTGCAGTGTAGCCCTGCTTCCTAAAGCCACCAGTTGTTCCCCATATAAAAAATGAATTCCTCCTGTGACGCTGCTGACTTAAAGCCACCTGTAAGGATGCTATGCAGGCAGGCATTTGTAAGTGTCTGGTGGCTCTGCAGAAGTCTGTGAGCCCACTGGAAGCAACACAGACTGGGAAATCCGCCATTTCCACCCAAAGCTGCAGGAACAGGGCAACAGGATGTCCCTCACTACCCTGCCAGTTGTGGAGTTCCTGCAAATTCCAGTTCACATTCAGTAAAACATTGTCTCCCTCTTTCTGCAGTTTGCTGTGGAGTCAATCTAAATTTACGAACACTTTCTTTTTTTTTAAATAGTGGTTGTACATGTCTTTTCAGATTAAATACATAATAAAGGTTGATGACGCTTTTATTTTGCAGGCTGACATCTAATTTTACATCTCTAAAGATAAGAAATGTCAGACCTCTTTCTCCACTCTCTGGTTGTGCCCGGTATCATTCACATGCTTTTTCAACATAAAGATTGAAGCATAAAATGCTGAGCAGAATGTCTTACCCAAAGTGTATTCTAAGTTGAGCAAATTTGAAAGCAGCAGGAGGAGGCATGCTGAATTGTCTCATTTTCATGCAGTGGGAGATAATTTTGAAATCTTTTCATTAAGGAAGAAAAAGGCTGGGCCATTTGTGTGTCATGAACTCCAATCCAAGTCAGCTGGTTGCATCCAGTTTGAGTTTGCAGAAGTACAGATGTGTGACTGTAAAAATGCACTTACTGCCTTTTCTTTCCCTCTCACAAGCTGGGCCTGGTATTTGAGGCTGCTGTTTTAAAAGCAAGAAAACATGTATTTAACTTTGTCCCAGTTGTGAACCAGAGGGCAGATGCATGTAATACCAATCTGCCATGCTTCCTTTTTGGTTGGACTGAACGTTATGCCTGAGGGATGATGTGGTCTAAACTTTCACAAAGCATCTGAAATTTAACCTGTGAAGTGAGATAATCTCTTGGTGGTGTGTCTCACTCGTGAATTAAACAGCCTTCAAGAGAACCTGTATTTGCACAACTTCTCATTTTAAAGGCATCTTGTTTTCCTGAAGCCTTGCTGGTGATTAAATTTGAGTTGGTAAGGGCACATTTTTACTGACTACATCCATCCAGTTAAGGAGCATAGCATAACCTTCCCTGCCCCCAGCTACGTAGACATTACATTGAGCTGTTTGGTGCTAACCAGGCAATTGCTTTACATTTCACTCCAGCCATGTTGAAGTAAAGCCAGTCCTGGTATTCATACCAGGAAATGATATTATTTTGGTTCATATTTTTCCTTCACCCACTAAAATAAATGAAACTAGAAAACCTGCTTCACTTTCTCTTTACATAGCTTCTCCTTTCCTCTTGACATCCCTGTGCATCTGCATATCCTTCCCTCCCCCTGTCTAAAGGTACCACTACCCTTCAGGGCACACATTGGGAATATATACCCTGTCTAAAGGTACCACTACCCTTCAGGGCACACATTGGGAATATATATTTTTTTTCTTCATTACATTTAAAAGCTACTGCTTTAGCAAAAACAGCTTTTGAGCTGTTGCAACATGAGAACAGCTGTAGCAGTGAAATGAGAAATGGTCCTAATATAGAGAGATTTTGGGGGCCGCATTGCTGAGTTGGAAACGCCATCCATAGAATATCCCCCTAGTGCTAAAACCCATTGAAATAGATTGGAATGACTTCTTGGATTCTTTATTATTTTTAATGACTTGTTGTGCTATATCCAGAGGAAGTTGGAGAACACTGCTCACTCCTGAACTTAGCCTCAAATGCTCTTCTGTGCATTTGGTCCAACTGCGCATGCAGAAGAGGAGTTGGGAGAGTGTATCTTTGTACTAGTAGGGGGAGTTGTTTAAAACTCTTTGTCTGTCCAGCAAATAATCTTCTTCTGTTGTTGTTGTTGTTGTTGTTCTCCCCCAGCTCGGGGATTGGATCACATTGCTGAGAACATTCTGTCATACCTGGATGCCAAATCTTTGTGTGCTGCTGAGCTGGTGTGCAAGGAGTGGTACCGAGTGACGTCAGATGGGATGCTGTGGAAGAAGCTCATTGAGAGAATGGTCAGGACAGACTCCCTGTGGAGGGGTTTGTCAGAGAGGAGAGGATGGTAAGGAAACTGAATCTTCACGTGTTTTGCCCCCATTCAGGACAGTAGGTGTTGTGTGTTTCAAACCATATTTGAAGAGGGTTATTCACTACATTGAAACATTATGTTTGTTCCAAATGACAGTTGCTTACATCAAAAATCAGGGTTTGGGGAGTTAGGGTATCATTTGGCAATGTGGGAGATTTTTTCCTCATCTTCCTCATCTGATCATGTTCTTACCCCACTGTGAGAAGTGAGATATACAAACTGAGATTTTTACACCCAGGCTGTCATTCAGTTCAAATTAAGAAGCTGTGTGTGCCTCAGGGGAACCCTAAACCGGTCAGCAGTTCAGAGCAGAAGAGCTTTTTCAGGAGTGGCAGTGGGGCAGCATGTGCTATGAATTAGTTCTTTCCTGATAGGTCTGTTTGTTTTCCTCAGCAGATTTTCACTGTTAGATATCTGTTTAATTTTCAAACTGGAAGCTGAGGGTAGGTACCACGGAGAATAGGGGACTTTAGAAATGCAGATAGATTAGTTAATAATCATCTGGAATAGCCTTACTACAAATGTAGGTCTCACTCAAGTTTGAATCTGCTCTGCTAACATTTCATTAGAACTTTCCCTCTCAGGGGTACACCCTTTAATACATAATTTTTTTTTCCAAGGGTGTCCCTAGGATGTTGGCAGAAGGGAAACTGGGTATGAATATTTCATAAACAAGATAAAAGTGACAGCTTAGGCATTTTGGTTGCTATTAAAAAGAAGAAGATACAGAGTTGCAAACAAAGACTCCTGGTTTATGGTTAATTTTGTTATACTGTTTGTCTTAGTAAGTAAAGGCAAGTAAATCAGGATTATGAGACATTCTTTAAAAATAAATACTGTTTTGATCTGCTTCCAATAGTGCAATGTTTCTAAAGAGTGTAAAATAAACACAAGCATGGCAGTGGTAACTTCTACATTTCTTTTAGTGCCTTATTCTCTCTAGGACTTCCATTTTTTCTCCCTATTTTTGAGGTCACAGTAAGTCCTAAGAGGAGCTTGAGAGGTCATTTAGTCCCTTTTGTTTCCCATAGGCAGAGACAGGTTTTTCTTAACTCATCCCAAATGTTTGTGTTAGCTTGTTCTTAAAATCCTCTACTGATGGAGATGCCTGGAAAAGGAATTCCACAGTTTCACTTTTTTACTCTTTCTAACTTCAGTGTTTGAAAGGTTTTCTTGATATCTAGGCTGTCTTCCTAGCTACACTTTGATTTGTTACATTTAACCTGCATAGGTAAGCAGGACAGTTTCTCATTCTCCTTTTTGCAGTAATCTTTTCTGTGTTGGAAGATGATCATGTTTCCTATGTTTTGGCTGCACTAGCCAACCATAATGGTGTACTGTCTTGTCTTCTTACTATTTTTGGTTTTCTCTGTTTAGACCCTTCCCAATTACTCTACTCATTCTTGGAGTATGGTGTAATCAGCTGAGTGTCTTCTGCCAAGGCATCACTGGTGTTTTCTCCCTCCACACTTTAGAAATAACATTAGCACCAAAAACTAGTCATACAGACATATGACTTTTCTAAAAGACAGATGCAAAATTTTGCTTCTCATGTCAAGGACAGTCACCCTGTTACTGCACCTCTTCTTCAGGTTTGTCCTCACATGGGGCACCATTTGTTGAGCTTTTGATAGGATACCCTTCCTTCTTGGACCAGGGTAAATGAGCAGAGGAGGCTGCTGTTCTGCTAAGTTCTTTATTTCATAGTCTCATAGCTTTCTTGAAGGCAGAGTTCAGGAGGGTTACATGATAAAGCCAAGTAGCAACAGCAAACAGCAGGCAGAAAACAGCTTCTTCTTCTAGTTCTAGTTTCTCTATAACTTTTTTCTTACAGAAATGTGTTTCTTATGGAAGTGTGCTGGAATTTGCTTTGAGACAACAAGAGCATGTTGTGCCCAAGTCTTTCAGATTGCCCCTCTGGTTAACTCTGTGATGAACAGGCAGATCTGTGTGGTTAAGAGATGCAGACAGGAAATACCCAATGCAATTGCATCTCTGCAATATAGAGCATTATAGCTTGTAATCAGTGCTAGCTCTGCACATGGCACAAGGAGATGACTAACTGGACAGTTCAGAATGATGGGTGACTGGTGTTATTTGGTTACAGCTCCTCAATTTGCACATGAGCTGTCTGATTTCAGCATTTGCAGCTCATACTTTACAACAGAACTCCCCCCGTTCTGCAGCTTGGCAGCCTTCACTGGCAGATTGTCAGGGAACAGTAAGGGTTACACAGATTTAGAGAAATATAAAGCAGAAGCCCAAAATCTGGGCATGCTTGTGTCCATCTGATTGAATTGGCTGACCATCAAAACCTGCAAACAATAGTTCCTTTTATCCCAGAGCCACAGCACAACGACTACTGGGATGCCATGGAAATTCCAAGCAATCCTTCAGCTGAACAGTAAACAAGTAAATCTACATGCAGCAGGGCAGGACTTATAGGTAGCAACCAGGCTTTGTGTTAGATTAGCTAGTAAAGTTAGAAAGAATAAATAGGTTTTTAGTCACATAGCCTTGTACACAGGTTTTTGTAGACCTGCCCCAAGTTTTCCAGGATGTCTCTGAGGTATTCTGTTATCTCCAAAGAGGTTTTCATCTTCCGTGGCCAATAATATTAATTTTCATTAATGCACTTCCAGGCTGGATCACAGTAAATAGGCATCTGTCTAGTTAGTGGTTTGTCTGCATCCATGTGTGCTATCTTCACATGTGTTTGTTCCCATATGTGTGTCTGCTGGTCATTGTATTTGAAGAATCAGGTGACTGCTCTGTCCAAAGACAAAAGCACCTTTCTCTCGAGTTGTACTTAGAATACTTGATTTTAAAAAGTATCAAAAGTTCTTTTCCTGAGCATTTGTCATTTTGTTTGTCCAGTCCTGTAGTTTGGTACTGCCTTACAGCCTAAAGATTTTGGTTCACTGTTGTGATCTCCCTAGTTCAAGTGCATCAGGGCAGCTAATGTACAGTCTCTGAAATGAGTTTCGAGGTATACTGTATGGAAAGGACAAGAATGAAGTGCACAAGGAAGTATTGAACAATTAATTATGCTGTAATGGAGCAAGAGAGGGAGAAGTGGAGAGCTGGCCCAGTGTAAACTCTGTGCCTCTGATGCCAGGATTACACTCGGAGGCATTTGTGCCTCTCTCCATTTTGTGAGGCATGTTGCCAGGCAGAGCAGCAGTTAGTACGCCCATGGTGGGGTTTACTAGCTTCCACACCGTGTTTGGTGGCTTCTTAACTTCAGGATGAGGAATTAAAGTTTTTTACACAGCAGGCAGTGATTGCCGTTTACAGATTTTTTTGGTAACAAAACTCTAGCTTGGGATATGAGTATTCCAAATCAGTGTTGAAATGAGGGAGGCACCACAGATGAGGTGTTGCTTACCAAAACAGAGTAGTAGCAGTAAAATGTCCATGTACCCAAACTGATACTGTTCCTGCTAATGCAGATAAAAGCTAGCCTTGAATGCCTAGTGAATTTGAGGGTTTCTTGGCTTCTTTCATTTACTTTGCATGCTTTCTTTTAAAGGTGACCTCTGATAATGTGTGTGAATATTGCAGGCATGAACCACTGTCAACCCTTACTGAGCTGAATGGGCTCATGTCCATAACAGAGAATTTATTTCCCTTCCCCGAGTTATTGGACACAGATTTTTCTTGGGTATTTCAGTGTTAAAATGCAACACTGACGTGTTGCAGGGCGAACAAACAAGGAACCATCCCATCCTAATGAATTAAGTTTGACTGTGAATCTGTCAGCAGTGGTTACCCATTCGTAAAATGCCAGGAGGACCTTTCTCCAAAATGCTGAAACATGATTTGTGTTCAATGGAAATGTTCTTTGTCTTCCAGGGGGCAATATCTGTTTAAAAATAAACCTCCTGATGGAACTGCGCCACCCAACTCCTTCTACAGAGCACTTTACCCCAAAATTATACAGGACATAGAGGTAAGAAACAGCTGCCAGATGTGGTGGTGTTTCACTGTTGGTTTTTTAGTTTTGTTTTCTTCAAATGTTCCTGATTTATTCATGATGCTGAAGTTCTGGGGATATTAGATTACAGTGTAGTATTTCATTAAATCTGACATGTCTGTGTTTGTCTGGAGTTTGTAGATCTGGGATAGTTACATAAGATCCTGCTGCTCCTTTAGACAGAGGATGAGTTGGATTGTTCAGTGAGCTGTTTGCAGGTGGAGTCTCCACACTTTGCACATCCGATATCACAGCGTCACTGCAACATCTTGGTTTTCTCTGTTCCGCAGTACTTTGCTCCTCCCAGTGCAATGAGACCTAAATGTTAAGGGAAGATATCAAGAACTGAGGCAGGAAGAAAGTGCATTCCTAAAGTCTGCAATCCTAAGACTCAGGAAAACAGGAAGCAGCTGAGCACGTTTTCCTTGCATTTAGCGTGAGCAAAATGGCATGTTCTGGTTGTTTCCTAAAGGCAGAAGCAGTGCTCAGGCACTGTTGTGACAAGTTTGTGCAAGCACTTAGAGCTCAACTGAGACTTTCTCTTCAGTTGTTTAGCTGTCGAGTCACAGGGGGTTAAAGGTTGGAGATAGAAAAGAGCTTTTAGGTTACTTCTTCCTCACCATTCTCAACAGCACAGTCTAGTTTAGCCAAAATATGTTTTCCAAGCATTTATCTGTTTAATTGGATTTATTACATGTGTTCTAGAAAGCAGGTATGTCACTGTATGGGCCTGATTGCAGGAAAAAGCATGAAGAAAAGTGTCTGCTGCCTTCTCAACCAAACAAAAAAAAAGGAAGATAGTTCCATGCTTTTTTTTTCCTCTATGTCTCATTTGTCTCCTGTCTCTCCTCAAGACAATAGAGTCGAATTGGCGGTGTGGAAGGCACAGTTTACAGAGGATCCACTGCCGAAGTGAGACAAGCAAAGGGGTTTATTGTTTACAGTATGATGATCAGAAGATAGTAAGCGGTCTACGAGACAATACTATTAAGGTGAGAATGCTCCATCATGGCATACTAATGGCTTGGAGTGCCTATACCATAAATAATACTGTCCTAATTTCAGTGACACCTACCCAGTCTCTTGTTGGTAACCTAGCCTTCTCCTTCTCCTTCCCCCATCTCCCACCAGCACGGCAGCTACGCCTCTTTTATCCGGCTAGAGAGACCCTGTTTTCAGACAGACAAGCTTTGCTACCAGAGTTTCTGTCCGGCAGTAATTACAGGCTGTGTAATTACTGGGCCCTATACCCTAATGAGATGGGTAAAACCAATATTCATAGTAAAGCCAGTAATAGCAAAGATGTCAATGTATTGCACCAAAGAGCCTGTAGAAGATCAGATGCCACTAAAGGTGTTCTAAGTGCCCTGCAGATGATGTGTTGTAGTGAAAAACAGTCTAGTCAAACTAGTAAGTGCTGAAAGATTAAAACTTTACTAACTGTCTGGTTTTGAATATTTGCTCTCTTAGATCTGGGATAAGAATACATTGGAGTGCAAGCGAATTCTCACTGGACACACAGGTTCTGTCCTGTGCCTCCAGTATGATGAACGGGTGATCATTACTGGATCTTCAGACTCAACAGTCAGGTGTGTGCTTATGATTTGGACCTTTCTGTTCGCCTCTAAGATTTTAGCTTTGCAAGCTGCTGAAATGATCTCTTCTTAAATGTGTGCTGTTTAAGCAGTTCTGTGAAGTAGTTCAGCATATTTGTCCTTGTTTATCAGATGTCCATGCAAATCGCTGTCAAGGAGAAATGAGAATCTAAGCCAAGGCCAGTCAAGGTCAAGATGACTTAGGAAGGCCATCTGGCATTTCACCAAGGTTTTGCATGTTTTGGCACTCCCTGAGAACGTTATAAATTCTCCTTGAGAATAACTTTTTAAGAGTTGAAATTTTCAAAGCAAGTTTGAAGGTTTAGTCATTCATTGTCACTTAATTTTAACAAAATATGTATGACTAGCTCTCCCATGACTTTAAATTAAATTTCAGCATGATGTTTCTTTTCATTCAGTCTTTCTAACCTTTCTTTCCTTCAAGTCTCCAGCAAAAGGCTGGACACCTCAAGGTAGCACTTGTGGTGCATGCTGTGCAGTTGTGAAGTCCACTTGTCATACTAGAGGATACCAGAGAGTGTAAGACCCATACTATAAATACAGGCACATATGGGTTAATAAATTGCAATATGAACTTGGATGTGAAGGGGCAGGTCTGACTTCTCCATGTTGTTGTATACTCCCTCCTTGTCAGAGTACAAGCAATGCTCATGCAGTGAGGTTAGACACCAAAAAGCTGCATTGGTGGCCTTTTCTGGAACTATTAGCATGCATTCCTGTGGCTGCAAGCTCCTCTGTGCTTATGTGTAAACTACTACTGTAGCTAATCACTATTAAATTGAATTCCTGACATGTGATGCATGCAGTCTTGCAGTTCTGCTAGGTTTTGGGGTTCTGTCATTGGTAGGAATCCAGAATTTTGGCAACACCTCCTGCCTGGAGGTGGTGTGGGAACTGCACTGGGCTAAACAGATTGCAAAAGGAGAAGCTGATGTCTGTAACAAGCACTGTCATTTTCTGTATCAGGCCAGGCAGGCCAAATTGCAGACTGGCTACTTGCCCAGGAATACTTTGTCTCCCACTGTATCTATAAATGTTTGTGCAGACCCCAGAGGCACATAGGATGCATCACTTTTATCCTTGGGTCTCCTCAGGAAGAGAGGCTTCATCCAATAGACAGTACAGATGGGCTCTTAATGCTTCTGAGATCTCAGGGATGCACTTGTCCAAAGAAGTCAGTGGGTCTCCAGCTCCTGTTCAGTTTGGCAACCCTGTCTGCAAACTGTTTGTATGTTAATGGCTCAGGTCTTCAGTTCTTCCTCCTTTGCATTTTCTAATTGGAACGCAGTTTTCTTTCTCATTTAGAGTCCGTAAGTTGATGCACTTCAGTTTCCATAAGTTAGAAAATAAGACATTAGAAGTCTTTCTCACATCTTGCCTTTTCTTACTGCTTGCCTTATTGGCAGCGGAAGGTTTTAACTTCTGCAGTGTCTGATGTGTCTGATGATACAGCCATTTTCTGGTTTCATATAGTGTATCTGGGATACAGGTGTCATAGTGCCTCCTCTTTATGGAGGGCAAAAGAAATTTGCCAACAGAATAGCCCAAAAGAAATATTTTTAAGGCTTAAAATCTTCATTTCAAGTGCTAGAAGTTCTGTATGAAGCTTCTGTCTAACGTGCATCTTAAATTATCTTTCAGTTGAAACAGTTGGTTCCAATAACATTAAATTGACATAAATGCTATGTCTTAATTTGGGTATTCAGCACATTCCTGGAATGTAGCTATGTACCAGATGCACCGCAGGGTAAATGCAAATCATGGTGCAACTTGTGGCAATTACTTGTATTTGTTTGAAAAGAATTGTCTTGTCTTCTGCTTCTGTATAAACTGGCACTTGAGCTGATAGTCCTGTGAGATAGGTCAAAAATTAAACCTGTCAGGGAACTTACTTCTCCACATTGACTGGAAATTAAGTGTATAATAGGCTGGCACAACCAGGAAACACCAGTTTTTAAGGCCATCAGTCTTCTAACTTTCCTCAGCACTAAATTCCCTTAATTAAAGAATGCTTTTTTCTTGGGTGCGTTATTTTTATGGTGTTAACTGCATTGCAGAGTTTTTGGCTGCTGGACTGTCTCAATGTACACATAATCAACAGATTTATCTAATACATTTTTTAATGAACTATTTAATAGATGTAGATATAACTTGTGGTGTTTGCTTCTCTAATACCACTAGAGAGTCAATTACCTCTCCCTCTCTCGCTCTGCAGAAAATGCACTGTGCAGGTTTTTAACTCTCTTCTCTCTGGTTTGAAATCTGAACCTGCAGAGTGTGGGACGTGAACGCAGGCGAGATGCTGAATACACTGATCCACCACTGCGAAGCCGTGCTGCACCTCCGCTTCAACAACGGCATGATGGTGACGTGTTCCAAAGACCGCTCCATCGCCGTGTGGGACATGGCTTCCCCGACAGACATCACCCTGAGGAGGGTGCTCGTGGGGCACCGAGCTGCCGTCAACGTAGTGGACTTTGATGACAAGTACATTGTATCAGCATCAGGTGACAGAACTATAAAGGTGAGGTGTTTCAGAGGCTTTCTGTTTGTAGCACTGGGGTATTTATTAATGAAGAACAGTGACCACACAGGGAAGATGGCCCTTGGCCGGATCTTCCTTTAGAAGCAGTGTTCTTCCTCCTGCTCATTTGCACTCATTCCTCCTCAGTTGAGCTTGCACAACTCGTTTAGAGAGCTTATGGTAAATCAGATCCAGGTACAGCTGCAGTTGAAAAAGAACAATTTTTCCTGTGTTGTTTTTCTACATGACCACTTCCATAGTCTGTTCAGTCATTTAAACAGTTGTTAGAGGGCAGCATGGGGACAAAAGTGAAGGTGAGTGGATAGGAGACACTTAAGTGTATCTGCTACGATCCCAGTCTGCAGCATTAAAGAATCTATAGATTCAAGAGAATCTATATCATGTGTAAATAATAGCCCAAGAATACTAAACCTGGAAGCTAATTTGATACTGTGTGGCAAAAATCTTCTGTGTACAATGACCCAACCTGCTATCAGTTGCAGACTATAACCGCAGGTCATCAGAGGGGTAATTTTCCCAGTCTTAATGATAGCATCTTCATTAAGAGTATTCTGGATGCATCTATGTATCATACAGACACCATCTTTTGTTAGTCTCTTCGTAATAATTTTGTCTCTGTGTGGTTCCCTCCCCCCTTCCTGTCACAGGTATGGAACACTAGTACCTGCGAATTTGTGCGCACCTTAAATGGCCACAAACGAGGCATTGCATGTCTGCAGTACAGAGACAGGCTAGTAGTGAGCGGCTCTTCAGATAATACCATCAGGTGAGAGACAAACTCCTCATCGAAGAGTTCTGTGCAAGCACATTGTCTCTGGTGCCCTGGCACGTGCAGAGGTTAGGCAACTGAAGTGCTCTGTACCCTTGTCAACTTTGAAATATGCTTTCTTTGGTATAGAACATTGGGAACTACTGGAAAGAGATATTAGAAGCCTGTTTTACTGTGTTGTCTTTCATCCTCTACATCTCAAGAGTCCCATACTAATCAACAAGTTGCATTGCTCTGACAGTTCTGGTGTATGAAAGAGCTGGCAAGTACCACTTTCTGTGATGTCCTCTTGTGATATTTTAATTGGACTATGTGTCTAGTTAAAGGGGTCAGATTTGCAGTAAGAGGCATTTAATCCTCTGCAGAAATCCTCCTGGGCTCTCGCCAAACTCTTCTTGTGGTACTTGGCACCTGGTTAAGTTTGGAACAGCTGGTTTAGAGCATGAAGTTCAGTTTGCTGCCTTTTACACTTCTCCAGCTGCCCTGGTTGCAATCTGAGATTTAACTCTTTCTGGTATCATGAGCCAGAATTTCTCCCTACATCCTGCAGCTGCTAGGAGAGGGATGTCCCACTAATTTCAGGATGTACAGAACAAGCTTGAATATTAGTTTATGTGATGCAGGAAAATGGCTCTGTCATGGAAATGGGAGTAACAGCAACCTCCCTTTTCCCTTTGTCATTTCTTTACAGTAATAGTCTGCCTTCTGATAAAACTTGAAAGCTGGACAGTGTAAGCAGGAACCCTTCACTTCACATGTCAGTAATAATTTTTCCTCAGTGAGAATGATCCATGCTGTTGTTTGCCTGTGGACTTGGTTTGCAACATGCTGCCTCTCCCTGCTCTGCATTCTGTAGGAAAACAGCGGTCCTTGGGTTGACATCACCAGGACACTGTGCCAGGTTTTAGTACAGGGCTGTCTGAGAGCATGACCAGGAGAGCTGAAACTTTCATCTCTTAATCAAGGGAAGAAGTGTTACAGGGACTGTGTAAGAACAGCACCACTTGGTGAGAACTTCTGCTCTTCAAAGAGAAAAAAATAAGCCTCTGCAGTTGTACTGTGAAACTTGGTCTCAGAAGTAGAATAAGAAATAGTTAAATACTACAGCAGTTAGGGAAGGATCTAAAATATGCAATGATAATAAAAATAAATGTCAAGATAGTGATAATGCTAAACAGGAATACAGTTACTTTTATGCTTGTATTGGACAAAATCCCTGCTTGACAGATAAATTGTGCTAGAATTTCAGGAATGTTGACAGTGAATCTTAATGGAAGTCAAGTTTAGCAGCAGTGTGATCAAAGCAAAACACTTACCTGATGCTAAAAGACAGTTTTCTCCCAGCCATTAGCAGAGGGCACAAGTCAGTGGAAGAATGATTAAGAAAAAGGTTCCTAAGTCATCTTTGTGGATGGCTTGGTGCTTTGTAGTTTTGATTTTAATCCACTACCAGATGTTGTGTGCTGGACTTCAGTAGAGGCTGATACAGAACTTAAAAGTTCATTATACCTCAGGTGCAGGGAAACTTTTTTCCAGAAGATGACTTTGTGATTTCTAGTTTTGCAACTGCAAACATTAAGGACATGTGAAGTAGCTGAGACTTCTGCAGGGAGACTTCACATTGAAAAATTATTTAGGTTTTGATTTAGGCCAGAAATTTCACCAGTGTGAGAGGACACAACTACATAGACATCACTATCGTTGTGCTAATTTCCATCTAGAAGGAACTTGTCCATCAAGTTTAATCCAATCACTTCAGTATCTTAGCTTCTAAGGCCAAAGTTCTCAATTGCTACAGACAAACATGGTGTAGAAAAAAGGGAATCAGAGAATTTAGTGCAAGAAAATAAAATAAGACTATATCATCTTGGGTTAAGTTTTTAATGAGTTAGGTTAGTCTTCAAGTATATATTCTGTTTCTAGTATGTGCACACATAAGGATCTGATACTGATCTGTTTAGACAACAGCATGCTAAGAGATGGGGTTTCCAACTCACCTGCCTTCTGTACATCTCCCAGCTCTGCTTTCAGGTGAATTAAAGGCTGAGATAATTGCAGACCTCCCTCTACTTCCAGAAGTTCTCCCAAAGTTATAGGAAGGAAGAGTGGTGGTGTTTTTGACTGCGTACACTTTGTAGTGATTTTTTTTTTTTAGTTAGTTCTCAAGCCTTAAATTTAGCTCTTTTACTGTTTGTTCCTTTGAATATTTAAAGAAGTAGAAGTTAGAGAAACTTATGAAATCTGGGAAGTACCCTTGGCACCAATTCTGCTAGAAGACCCTACTCTTAATAGCAGTTATCCCTTTGTACATGAAGGCCCATTTGCCACGTGACAAGGGACATGATCACCTCTTGTAATCCCATTCAGATTCAGGTAAAACCTCAGACTGGGACCTAAAAATACAGGCCTGAGTTAGTGTGATGGAGCTTCCCAGAGCTGCTGGCAATTTCAGGATCAATGGCAAGGAATGGAAACACACGGCATGAAAGTTCCTGGCACAAGATTGCTCCTCAAATCTTTCTGCACCAGTTAATCTCTGGCATTGTCCATCCTGTTTACAGTCCTTGACAGACGTAGTACTCTCTGACCAGCCAGAGTGCCTTTGGCTGACCTTTGCCATGGAGTTGCTTGCTCTGACCTTGACTGGTGTGCTGTACTCTAGTGAGAACTATTGGGTCCTTCACAGATTCCTGAAAGATCCACTTCACAGATTGAAGAATCACTTTGTGCTCCTTGTTGGCTTCAAACATGTGCATAAACTTATCCTTTCTTGGTTCTACAGTGACAAAAGCGTTCTGTTCATTCCTCTGTTGTCCAAAGTGAAAGCAAGTTGTTGTGGCAAGACAGCTGCAGTCATTATCCACCAGCCTTGGGCACACATCAACTGGATCTGGATTATTCTCTGGGGAACCTCAAGAGTAAAATATGTGGGGATGGTTTATCTCTTTCATTGTCTCTCAAGCAAAAGTGACCTGACCTCTCAGCAGCTGTGCTGCTTCAAGATCTGTCACCCAGAGAGATTCCACATATTTCCCCATATTTCTCACTACTGTGAAGTTCATGCCAGTCAGAGCACTTACTGAATGAGCATTTGAGAACATCCATGACTGCTTTCTTTCTGCTGTGTGTCAGGGAGCCGGAGCAGATATTGCTATTACAAGACTACTGTATGAGCAGAGCATGTCTCAGCCAGAGGTGGAACACCTCTAGACAATACATGTCAAAGAATTTCAGTTCTTATAGGCAAATACTCATTCTTTATCCACGGTAGTTGGGAGTCATGTCAAAGAGCTGGAAAAAGTATGGAAAACAAATAGACTTACTTCATAACTGTTTGAAGTGTTTAACTATTTTTCAAGGTAGCATGCAAGTGTAAAAATTATGTATTTTCATTTATTCTCCATGCTGAAAATCCATCACAAAAGCCAAAACTCTGGGATATTTACAGTTGAGAGAATAAGGTGTTGCTGGGTCTCTTACTGTATACTGGTTTGGGTGCCAGAACCTTTTTAAAATACTGTATTATTAGAAACAGTTCACAGAGAGCCGCAGGAGTTATTTGAGAGCAAGAAGAAAATGCATTACAAAATAATAAACACAGAGCATCCATTTTAGCTTATGCGTAAGGTGCCCAGATTACAGATTAAATTTACCTTCTCGGGAAGAAATGACAAAGGAAAAGGTCTTGTTAATTCTTATACTTCTCACCACTATATGGATGACTTAATTTGTCTGATGGTAGTCTCCAAATCAGAAATGGGCATGTAGGGTAACAGAAAGGGGCTCATACCCTGTGAAGGTGATCATATCAATTGAAACAAGCAGCCAAGGGGATTGGTAAATCTCCCTCTTTTAATATCTTAAAACCAAGGCACGACACTTTTATGAAAAATGAACCTCAGTAAAATAAAGTGAGGCTTACTGTGAAGGTAACTGGGAGATATCCTGTGTTACTAGAGCAGTGGATACTAGACACAACTGGTTTGTGACTCATCTCCCATTACTGTAACATCACAGGGTCATGTGGAAAATCGTGAATCCATTTAACTGTGGGAAAAGGAGTGATGAGTGTAGTTTGTTTCTTCTTTTTTGTTCCATTATAACCTTTATTTCCAAGTTTCCATTAACTACAAGCAAAGACCAAATGTTTCATTGCAATGCTAAGGTATTAAAAAATTCTTAATGCTTCTTTGTACTCTCTTCCAGGCTGTGGGATATCGAGTGTGGGGCATGTTTACGTGTACTGGAAGGCCATGAAGAGTTGGTGAGATGCATACGCTTTGATAACAAGAGGATAGTCAGTGGGGCATATGATGGGTGAGGTTATCAGTATAGTCAATGCTTTGCATCTTCCTGTCTGTCTCAGTGTCTCCCATCCTACTTTGTGCATCTTCTGTATAAATATCAGACTCTCTGTCTGTCATCCTAAGAGGACCTTCTCATGGCCAGTAAATGAGGACCATGCTACAGAGCATAGCTTTCGTTCTTCTTTCGAAGTAAGTCCATGTGATTTGATGTGTGTGGTCCAGTTCTTTTGCTTGTAAGAATATCTGACCAACTCAGCCTGAAACCTCTTCCAGCTCAACCACTTGTAAGAACAATCTTTCCCATCTGTGGTTATGTCTGCAGGACCATTTGCCACTAGATGTCTGCACTCCCATGTGTTTCTGTTAGTTATTACCACCTGCTTTTTATGTGTTTTACTTTGTTGACAGCATATTTTTCCCTCCCATTAAGTTCTATAAGCTTTCCAAAGGGGAAATGCAAGAACCAGGTCTCAAGAGCAGAAGGATTGCTGTAATTTTCCTTAAACTGGTGCATTAGCTAAGTTGTACTAACAGGTTTTTTTTTCCATGAGTACTTGCTCTTTTCTCTTTAACAGAACCATGGTGTTTGTCTATTTTTTCACCACTAGGAAAATTAAAGTATGGGATCTTGTGGCTGCTTTGGATCCCCGTGCTCCAGCAGGGACCCTCTGCTTGCGAACCCTTGTGGTAAGAGCTTTTGATAGAGGTGTTGAAAAAAGTGTGCTTGTTCAGGGCCATCTTGAGCTGTGAAAACTCATCCTCCAGTCTGCAGGATCTTGAAATAATTTCTAGGGGTCTGGTTTTTTTGGATGTCCAGCTTTTTTTTAATTTTGCAAGCATTAAAAGTAAGAATCTCTGGACTTTTTACTCCACTCTGGGCTTTTTAACAGTTTTATTCTGTGATTTGAAGTTAATAACTGAAGCCATTTTTGAACTCATCTTTGGAATCCATGGGCCAATGGGTTTACATTAACCTGTGTGTACCTGGTAGTACACGATGCAGTAGTAAGTTCTCTGAATTGTTGACATGAAATTTCTTAAAACTGCTGCATTCCAAATTTGAGGGATGGGAACGAAAACACCCTTGGGATTGCTTTTAACTGCCTTTTGGGTGTTTAAAGAAAAAGCAGGTAAGGACTGAAACAGTAAAATGGCCTTATGCTTAAACAGCAATTGCTCTTTTCATCCTGTGCACTGCTTTCTAGTGCAGGTCCGTGATGGTGTGGTTAAAATGTTATTGTGTGAGTGTTAACAACATTCACAGTCATGTTTAACGGCTCTGCTTGGTCTTGCAATAATGTGGGAAAGTTGTGAGAAGAATGCCAGGATAGCCAAGGCCTTGGGATGGTTCCTGTAAGTGTTCCTCCACCACATTCAACCCAAAAAAATGGCACCGTTGCTGGGGATAAAGCAAGATTTCAACCAGTACCAAAATCTCATTGAAAAAGAAGTACTGTATGTTTTTATTTCTTAGCTTGGAAGTGTTTGGGCAGTGTTTGGGTTGGTATATGTTAGACCTTTTCCTGCTGTGGCACGTGACTGTAGTCTGTGCTCTAAAACAGGATCGTACCAAGGCTGTCTGATTCTCCAAAAGTGTGGTTACCTCTCACCAGCTGAGCTGTGCTGGCTGACCTTCTGCACACTCATCAACCACCTGAATTGCTCCTGTTGTTGTAGATTTCACTGAAGTACTTTACATCACATTTGGTGCAGGCTGTGAGGTCACTAGGACTCAGGTAGTAAGATCATTAAGCCATGCTACCTTTTCCAATCATGTATTTGGACCATCAGCTACAGGGTAAGAGTCCATGAGAGCTTTGGATGCCCACAGGTACTATGTTGAAAAACCTTCTTGTTAGCCAAATAGAAGCGCAAATAGTTTCATGGCTGAAATCCAGAAATATGCTTTGTCATTGGTCACCCAGTTCCAAGCTGTGGAACAATTCTGGGTCCATGAGCTCATATCCTGCGAGTCTAAGACTTAAGCTTGATATTAGCAGTGTTTCTGCTCCAGCCTGAGACAAATGTGTGCCTAGTAACTTGTAGACTTAATTTAACTGGTGTGATTTCCTCTGCATTTTCCAGCAGTGGACAGCCAAAGTGCCCTAGCTAATTATATTATAAATCAGAAGTGGTGGGATGGAAACACTGTAGGAATCTCAACACATGGATACTCATAAATCCCTGTTTGATAGCAATGGAGGGGGCCAAAAGCTGGGTGGGGAGCAGAGGAAGCTGTTGCAGTGCTTTTAGGACTTCTATGACAACAGGGTGTCCTTATACCCGCTTACCCATGGTTTGGGTTTTTTTTTCCTCTTCTCTCGTCCTCCAAAATTAAACCTGGCTGCACAATGAACATCATGAGTCTCCTGCTGCTTGTGTTCAATTTTCAAACAGTAGGAGGAAAGTGCACAGATAACAAATGTTCGCTGCATGCCAGGTCCCTTCCAGTTTTGTCTTCCGTTAGCTGGAACAGTGGCCACATGAATTTGACAGAAGCTTTCCATGAACAGAATAAGCTCACAGTTCAGCTTTCCTTATGACCTAAACAGTCCAGCTAGGGCAGCCTTTCTAGTCCACAGTGACTGGGATCAAAAAGGGAGTTTTGGAAACAGCTTTTGAAAGTACCTCTCTCTCTTTCTCTCTCTCTCTCTCTCCCCCTCCATCTCTGTGAGTAATCTGTCAGTGGATCTGACTGTTGTAATGATACTTTTTTGAAGAACTTCTTTACTGCTACAACACAAAACCTGGAAAAACACTTCCCTTAAGAATAGGTGGGAAGACAGAAACTCTTAAGATGTTTATAAGACAAATTTAAGTTATACTTCGAAGATCAAAAAGGTCCCATTGATTAGAAATTCTAAAAAATTTATCTTAGAATCTGACTTATGTAAGCATTTATTTTCAGATAATTTTGATTTAAAGATTCAGAAATTCACTTTAAAGCAGCTATTGTGTTTTGTAAACTGAGCTGTATTTTTGTAGTCTTGTGCTATAAGACAAAGGCTTTCCTTTCCATAACTAGCAATTCTCTTTTGCCTAAATGTTTGAGAAACCTGTAATTTCAGTATTAAAGTATTTTAAGACATGTTTTTTTCCTGACCCTCAGAAGCCCCTTACAATGGGTGAGAACTAAAGAGAAATGTGTGTTCGTGGAAGAGATAGGGCTCACCCTCGCTGCACAGTTTCTGTTCCCTGATGACCGAGGAGGAGGCTACTGCTCTTGGAGTGTTGTGAGCACCAAGAGCAAATAGGCAACACAAAAGGGAAAGCAGAGTGGATTTGCTCTGTGATATCCCGGATCCTGCCATTGCCTCCTGTTAATTATGATCTGAACTCTTGCCAAATCATCATTGCCGTTTCCACTCATTTGGTGCCTCGGAGCAGAATGCAAACTGCCTATAAAGAATGCCCTTTCTAGATCATATTTTTAGAACTGCTTAGGAGGAATTACTACTGTGTCACTGGACTTTACAACAGGCTCCTTAGTGTCCTCCAGGGTTAAACTGTTTCCTCTTCAGCAGTGGCAAGGATGCCAAGTCTTGAATGCAAAGTTCTCATCTCTTCCCCTGTAACCTCCTGCACCTGGGAATACTGTAATTTCAGGAAGGAGTTTTGCCATGGAATAAGGAAGACAGTGCACCTGTCAGTCTCAGCAGATGGAATTATGTGGTGGAGGGAGTTTGGTTTGTTCTGCACAATGTGTGTCTAATATTGGGATTTAAGGAGTAGTGGGACAACTGTAATGTAAACTTCCTGCACGTCAAGTACTCAGATATGGCAAACCCTTTTCCTTGAGAGAAGGTTTAATTTATTCTCTGTGATGGTGATGCAGTGTGTCATGTGAGGTTTACTGAGAAATTAATATAACACTAAAATCAAGCCCAAGTTCATCTTCCCTGCTCCATCCCAGGTGCCAGCTAGTTTGCAAAGTAACATGCCGTGTCTCCTGCTGGCATTTCAGGAGCATTCTGGAAGAGTCTTTCGACTTCAGTTTGATGAGTTCCAGATCGTCAGCAGCTCACATGATGACACCATCCTCATCTGGGATTTTCTGAATGACCCAGCTGCCCAGGCAGAATCCACTCGTTCCCCGTCCAGAACATACACCTACATCTCCAGATAAATAACACTACACTGTACCTCACACTCGCACAGGTAAAAAAAAAGAAATAAAAAACTTTAAAAAATAAGGTGAGGCTCAAAGGTGACACTGGAGGTAGTGTGAGCCTGCTGCTTGAATAACTGGCTGGGTCTATCAGTGTTTCACATCTTGGTTATACAGTAATTACAGTGTCCTGTAAAAGGACAGGAATGGTTCTGATACCTTAGAATAGGGATTTTATTTTAGGATTTGTGACATGTGGTGCCTATGACTCCCCCTGACGAACTCCTCCTCCTCTGTCCATCATCATCAATAATTAAATCAGTTATACTGCTGTCCAGAAGGAAGAAGGGGTTTCTGCAGAGCGAGTAGAGCAGCTGCTGCCTAACAAGAGAATGCAGATGGCCTGACCCTGGGCAGTTGTCACCAGGCAGAGGGTTTTGCCAAGAACCTCCCTCTGAAGTGATCACCATTCTCCTCACTCTGCAGCAAGCTGATTCAGGATTACAGTTTGGCTAGGGAAGGAGACACTGAGGCACAAGCACAAGCCCAGGCAAATTAAATCGAGATGCATCAGTGTGCAAAATAATTTAGTGATAGCGCCTAGCCCTTGTTCTCTCTTGCATAGCATGGATGTTAAATTATTCATATCAGAGCCTGGTTGGTTTGCTCATCACCTTTTGTCTTGGCCAGCACAGTGGGGGGAGGATAAAATGTTTCATATGTTTGGGTCAGTTGTAGAGTGAATTTGATGCATGTGAGTGAAGTGGGATAACATGATTGCCTGCGTGGGTGGGTACATGCGCAATTACTGTTAAGAGAAGTAAACATAAGAGAGAAGACGGCAGAAGAGCTGACAGGCTTCTGCAAAGGGGTGTCCACAGTGACATTTTCCCATGAAAATGCTCTATCATGGGGCACATCCTGTATCCTTTTCGGTAACTGTACAGTGATGCTCTGGACCTGTCAGATCTTGATTTTCTCAAACACTCTGGTCAATCAGATGTTATTTTAAATCATTAAAAGGCTTCGTATGAATGGGGTTTGTTTCGTTTGTTCTGTTTTTTGTTCCCAGGACTCATTTAAGCTGCAGTATTTAAATACCAGGACAAAAGAACTATCCACGTAACCAATACTTGCTGAAGAGAGAGGCTCTCAGACTTGTTTCTGGAACAAAGTTGGCATGCGGTTGATCTCAGACAGGGTCTACTCAGCGCGGCTGACTGCTAAAGTGCTGCTATATCAGAAGATGACTTTTATCTTTCATGAACAGTTAACATTTTTAAACCTTCCCATCCCTTTCTTCCCTCATTCCCCTCTTCATGTTCACTCTTCCCTTTACCCCATTTGGTTCCCCTCCAAGCCCAGTCACCAATGTCCTATGAATATATTTAAGATGTTGCCAGAATGTGTTGCTTTGCTGTTAAGCAGAAGACTTACAGCCACAGTGCATCCTGCTGAGAGTCACTTCAGGGTGGGTGGGAGGGTGGGTGGGGAGGAGGCTGCTACTCAGGCTGAAGTCAATATCCATTGCTAGGCCTTTGAAAAAGCATTCAGCTCTGAAGAGCAACAGAAACACTTATAACAGCCAGACCATCACCCCCCCCAACCCCAGCTTCCCTGTGGCTTTTGGCTGTTCTGACTGCAGGCTTATTTTTTTGTGGAGAGAGGACCCTTGAAATTTGACTATTATGAGCCAAATCCATCTCTTTCCTCTCCTGCCTGCTATGCTAACCCTTTGGAAGCTGATGCATATTGTAGTCTCCCCTTAACATCTGCTTGGCTGGGGAATGCTAGTCAATGACAAGTTAAACTCTCTCCTGCCAAAGTCCCAAGCATGATGGACTGGGGCTGAAATCCTGTCCACCCCCACCCAAGATGAAGTGTTGGCCCAGGACAGTATTTCACTAGCAAAGGGATTGTCTGTACCATCTTCCTCCTGCTGTTCTCCCTGAAGACAGTATGTTGCTGATGGCTTATGAATCATTCTGTAAATTGGAGGAAGTTTGAGGCTGGGGTGAGAAGGAAAGCTGGATTTTGCTCCTATCTTTCCATTCCTTCTCCCCTCAGAGAGGCTGTAGCTGGGTACTGGAAGAGGGAGCTGTTAAAAACTTCGTGGCACTCTGAAGAGCCACCCTAGAGTGGAGACACTACACAACATTCTGGCCGTGACAGTAAGACTTTGCCTCACTTGAATGAGCAAATGCACACCCTGGAGATGGTGGTTGAGTAAAATGAGTGTGGCCATGAGGACAATCATTGCATTTAGCAGTGACTCCAGGCCAGTTCTGCAACGTTTCTGGGGCTGGCTTTGCTAGAAGGGATTAAGGAGTTTTTGGTCTGCTTCTCTAACTTATGTACTGCATTGTGGTTTAGGGACACAGGCTGATTAGTCCTTTTGCTGATAGCTGAGATGGGTCTTTGCTTTCTGGCTGAAACTTCTGCAAATTGTCATTGTTTAGAAGACAAAAATAGCCCTGAAGAGGAAGTACATGAGAAGCAATTCTGCATGTCTCTGAACGGGACAGAGGTCTGGGGGTAAACAGCTCTCTTCACAGAGCTGGAACGAATTGCAGCTGGCCTGCATTTAGATCAGAAAAGACTCTGTAAATCAGTCCCTGGCCATTCCAGGTTTAGGCCCAGATCTTCTGCTGTAGGTCTGGAATGATCTCCACTGCTTTAGTGGGGAGTTGCTCCAATCCCACAGTAAGAAATTGAGGTCCTTTGTCTCTGGGCTGGAGATGTTTAAACTGGCTTTGTTAACACCCTCTGAACTTGGCAGATGGGATTTTTTTATAAGCTTTTCTCATCAACTTCACTTTGCTGGGGAAGCAGTTGCATTGTTTCTAATTGCTTGGGATGTGCTTTTTCCACCAGTGAAATCTAGCAAGGAGCTGGTCCTAGAGTCCCCAAAGAGCAATCCAGAGGGCTTGAATAATTTAGCTAAGACAGACGAGAAGGCAATGAAGTTAGGGAGGAGGGCAAAGCTGGTTCTTGGGGAGTACCTAGTGCATTTCCTGAAGCATGTGGGCAGCAGTGTTAAGCATCTCAGAACATGTGATGACACTCCTCTTTTCTGTTTGAACTATTACTGTAGAAGAGTCAAACAGGTTAACAACTCTGTTCAGGTAACAGTGACAGAGCAGCTTACCTCTGCAGAATCATAAATGAGTTCTGAGTCACAATGTTTATCCACAACTAATTTTGGCACTACTTTTTAAGTCCAGGAAGGCTGTTTTGGCTTTCAGACAGCTCTACATATCATGAATATTGCAGTCCAAAGCCAAAGTGACAAGGGAGCATAGAGAATCAAAGTTTACATCCCAAACTTTGTTGAATTCAAGTTCTGAGTCTTCATACTGTTTGAACACTGTCCCTCTAAGTTCAGGTATTAAAAGGTCTGCAGCATGGCTGCATATCAGCAGGGGTTTACATGACCTTGGTGAAAATGTAATAATTATTTTCCTCAGTTTGGTCTTCCTCTATCTTTTCCATTTCTGTTACTGTAGAAAATAATGATCTGTTACTCCAGCTGCTGAAGGCTGCAGAACTTCCTAATATTTTAATGACATCTTTGTGGCCAACACCTATAAGGATGTGTTTTATTTTTGCTAATTGGGAGAACTTGGGAAAACTGGCAGACTGGCTGGCCAAACACAAGAGACACCACCATTGTAAATTGTCCTTGGTTGTCATAGCCCTGCTGCTCTGTGCTGCTATTCTGTTGGGTCCTCAAAGTATGGTACCATACTTTGTACTCTGCTGTATAGAGCTGTTTAAGGTACATTTAGCAAGCAACTGCTGAAATCCATTTTTGGCACATGGTAAGAAAGGTGCGTCACCCTCAAGAAGGGACTGTGTGTGGGTACTTCAAACAGGACTGCAGAAGGGTGAGGATTCCTACCCCACTCCCTGAGTTGTACAAATTTTCTGATAGCTAAGAAGGAAACTGAAGTTAACTGATCTAACTTGAACTTGAAACTGCCACAGCCTGGCATTTGGTGGTGTTTATTGTGCACCCAGGGAGGAGCAATCTGGTGAGTAGATCTCCCAATGTCAGAAGAAAGTGGCTCTTTCAAACTCCCTTCCCTTCCCGTAGGATATGTGTGCATGTGTGTGTGAGTGTGCAAGAGTGCATGTGAGAGAGAGGTTTCAGCATGAACAGAATGGATAATCCCTCAACCAGATTGGAGTAATTGCAGAGTTTATAATGAAAATAACTAGAACATGCCTGCTGAAAGGAGATAAAAAAGGGCTGGGAAGTGTCTGTGGGCTTTAAGTGTTGCACATTGCTTTGAAATTAAATACCTCTGCTGCATAGAGATCGGCACTTCTCCCACAAGTAGGAAGCTCATGCTGGCCTTCCACCTTGGATTATGGGATGGAAAGTACTGGAGGTGTGGGACAATCTGTTGTGGCCACACCATCTCCTGCATGTGACTCCTTTGCAATAGGGCACAGTTCTGCTGCAAATATTTCTTGTCCTCAGAGGAACACAGCTTGCTTTCAAATATGCAAATAGAAAATGGCATGAAGGAGTTTGCAGTGAGATAACTTCTACAGCTGTCTCCTCTGGAGCAGCTCCCTCTGCTCCCTGTTAACATTCAAGGACAGACACATCCGCTGTTGGAACGGAAGGATTCAGGTGACAAGTTGAGAAGTCTGTGATCATCAGAAACACTGAAATGCTTTACACTTGTTTCTAAACTGGAAGCTGACTTGGACCGCCATGCTCTACCTACCCACCACCTGCTCCTGCTCCAAAGGATCCTTTTTTCTTTTTCTTAATTTTTTTTTGAACACTGAAAAAGCTGGAGAGTATCATGCACATTTCTCCACTCCCAGGTATGTGTATCTGCCCCTTCCACATGTCCCTTCCTCAGTCTGAGCAGAGCTCCAGGCTTGGTTCTGAGTTTCTTGGCATCCCAGCTCCTATGGGAAGCACCTCTCTGAGTTGGGCTCTTGCCTGACTTTGTTAGCTTCCTTTAACATGATTTTAGATCTGCCTTTGTGGCTTATTATTCCTTAATTCACTGGGAAAGGGCAATATGTGCATTTAATAAATCACAAATACTAGCAGCTCTTCTTAGCTAGGGAAGGGAACAAGAAGGAATGCCCAGCCTTCCTACTGCAGGCTTGCCCTTAACTATAGGAGGAAAAGGAGAAGATGACCCGAGTGGTTAAAAACTATAGGGGAGTGTGGGGATGGAGATGGATCTCTACAGAAGTGGGGACAGTGCTGAAAATAGATCTTTTAGCCTGTGCAGTTGACTGGGAAGAATAGAGGTTTGCCATGATCAGAAGTCATCAGGAGGTGACCAAATAAGGCCTCCAACTGTTGAACTTGTCAGTTGATGCCCCTTTTAGGATGAAGTGGAGGCATAAGGAGAAAGGGATGGTCTAAGCTATACTTGCCAAGAGAAGAATGAGCTTTGCCAGGGTCTCCAAGTGGCATGCATGATGCACTTGACATGCTGAACTTTGCCCTACTGTTCCCCTCAAAGTGATAAGCAGCAGCTTCCCAGAAGGAGGGGGGAAACAGCAAGTGATCCAGCTGTCCTCAGAGGAGGTCTCCATATGAAATCCCTCTATCCTGCTGGCAGATACCTACTGGATTGATTGGCATGAGGAGGTCACAGTCTTTCTGCCCCTGCTTTTAATTCCGAGACAGGAGCAGCAGGTCCCTTGGGTGTATTCCTTCTCTAAAATCCCAGTCGTGGTTTGAGAGGAATGGCTGCCTGCTGAGCATTTGGCTTCCCCTCCTTTCCCCCCTTGCCCCATTTTTTTTAAAGATGAGGTGTAGCCAAACTGCTGGACAAAATCTTAAATCCCCAGGGGGAGCCTTGGCACATTGCCAGAATAGATCATCCTTTGACTGGTCAGAAAACTCTTCCTGTGACTTTGTGCTTGTTCCCAAAGATCACTGGGCTTCCATGTATCTTGCCCAGCAGATAACCCATGGGAGTTGGCAACACTGGTTGATCCTTAGGGATGTTAAGGTGATACTCTCAAAATCAGAGGGATTCTGATGTACATGGATGTGCAGCAAGCCCTTTAGATACTGTAGACAACTCCTAAATAAGTCCCTTTTTTTAATAGCCTATCACCCTAAAAGATACCCTGATTTCTGCTCAAGCAGGAGCCAAGTGCAGCTGTAGCCAGAAAATGAGCATGAAATACAAGTCTTCATCACAGAGCAGCTCTGCTCATACCTGCACAATGAATAAGAGTTTGTTGCCTTCACAGGGAAAGTGTTTTAACCTCCTGGCACTTGAGCACTGGTTTACATCTGAGCAGAACTCCACGTGCAGGGGGCAGGCCAGTGGGCTGTCTGCAGTGACTTTTTACAAGGAGCTACCTGTGAGAATTTTTGGGCAATTCGGTGTGAAAACCTGGAGCTGCTTTTGAGTGTAAAACTTTGCTTTCGACTACTTTGTCTTTATCATGCAAGGCACTGCAGGGCTTAGCCTAGCCCCAGTTTTAGCATGGCAGAACAATAGTGTGGACCTCAGCAAAGTGTACTGTCCCGTTTCTTCCTGTCATTTTCCATCACTGCATTTAGGAGAGCTGCATGCCTGCCAGGCCAGCCTGTGCTGCATCACTCCGGTCTGCTCAGGCTGAGGTGGCTGTGGAAGTGGGAGAGGTGAGAAAGAACATGGTTTCTCCAGAGTTTTCTGTTTGTTACTCTGCTATATTTGTTATCTGGATTCTTAAGTAATGAGTGCTTTGAATTTTGTGGTTATGTTACGGTGATGTGTAGTTAATGTACTAATGTTCACTTGAGCTAGGATCATGGTAACAGTGTGGTTTGTTTTTTTTTTTTTAACTGTTCAGAAAATAACTTAAATACAAAGATTAAGCTGTGAATCTCTCCTGTTTTCCTTTGGGGGGGTGGGGGGAAGACACTGTCAAAATATCAATCCTCTATCTTCCTCGAGCCCCATGTGTGTGAGTCACACGTCTGCTACAAATGTACTGTACACAACATCTGCAGCATGAACACCTGGAAGTGCTGGGGACAAAAGGTGGCCAGCTTTGCCCCAAGCTTGTGGTAGATGCAGCTTCACAGGACACACAGAGTCTGCAGTAGCCAGTCCCACCTCAGAGCTGCTGCTCATGGATGAATGCAGCATAAAAGACTGCCCTGGCAGTCAGAAAAAAACCACTTATTCCTAAAACCACAGCATACTTTTTAATTAACACTCTCTCCATTCATAGTTAATGGCCTCTGGCTGGGGCAGATGAGTCTGCCCTGTAAGCCAGAGAGTGGATATGACTGATAGAGAAGAGCTGGAGCTGTCCTGCCCATTAAAAAAGTGTGGGGGGAAAGCTGTAAAGATTTTGTGTTTTTCTGGGTACTGTTGCAAGATCCTGGTAGGAGAAGCACAAATTTGTTTTATAAGCTAATCAGAATCCTGCTGTTCAATAATGAGTGAGTAATTGACATATCGCAGCACTGCCATGCAGTTCTGTGGCTGGGGATGCTGCCGTGCTTACGGCTCACCCGAATCAGAATGCAAGCACCCTTGCCCTCAGAATACCTTCCTCTTAAAAGTGCTCCTTGGATAGCTGCCTTGGATCTTTCCATTTTACTTAACAGCCCCTTTTAAAACAAAGGCCACCGCAGTTTTAAGATCCTGACTCCAGGGGTGGTCAGAAAACAAACAAACCCCTGCACTCCGACATCTCTCTCCCTGCTGGCTCCATTCTTGGGAGCCAGCAGGGGACTGGAGATTGTGAAGGCTCCTGCTTTTCTGAAGTGCTGGGAGCAGAATTCTTGTCACTTCCAATCTCCATCTCTCCTTGTGACAGAGTTCCCAGCAGCCCCGTGCTTTATTTGGCAAGGCTTTGGTGTTTATGTGTGTGTGTGCACACATATATAATATATATTTTACATACATATATATATAATATGTAATATATATATATATATATTTACACCACTTTAACCTTTTCTGTTCCCTCTCTATTTCCTCCTACCCAATAATAGATTTGGTAGAGCAGTTGCAGTGACAGGTTTCATCCATTGCTTTGGATTGGTCTGTAACACAGAATGCAGCTTGATTTTAACAACCTGTGAGCACATACAAATGAGACACCTTCCATACCCACAGTCCCAGGTGTCTGTGTGTACCTAGACAACACACATACTGCCTGCTCCCATGAGAAACAGGTTCTTCTTGTGGGTTATTTCTAGATGTTCCTTAGACAGTCCTTCCCCTTCTTATCCTTGATGTTTTAAAGATGAGAATCAGGGTCTTTATTCCAAATTTCTAGGACTATGACTGCTGTCCTGCAGGGCATGAGCTGGAAAACTTCTCTCAGGAAATCTGGACTCGCATCCAAAAACTCAAGCACTAAAGAGAGTCTTTGAGGAAGAAAAGCAATCCCAGTTGTAAATTTCCACTGGAAAAGAATGAACAGCTTATCTTAAATAGATTCAGTGGTTAATTACCCTTTCTGTTTAAAAATGTGTGCCTTATTTCCACTTCAAATGAAGGAGGAAAGTAATGTTTGCTATAGCTTCAAATTAACAGCATTTGATCAACCTACAGCTTTAAAATGAAATCTTCTCTTGTTTGGTGGTTTTTTATTGTTATCTTATATACATGCCTTCAAGAATATAGTAAGGTACTTTTTGGAAAGGGGGAATTGGCCAGTTTAGATTAGCTAGGCTAGAAAGAATGTAATTCTTACAATAATTGTTTAGGATCAGTTTAGCAGTTGAAGAGGATGACAAGCTCTCAGGAGAGGAGGCAGCATGGCCAAAGAAACAAAAAGCCCTGCGCAGACAGACGTGTAATGCTGCTGTGGATTTCTGTGGGTGAGCTGGCTGGCTGTCCTGGGAGTAAGGGCTGTGCCTGGCTCCAGCAGTGTCCTGGCCCCTTTTGTTCCACAGTACTGTGTGGCACAGCTCCCTGTGGCACTCGTGTCAGTGCCCAGGATGTGGAAATTATTCAATTTTTTGTGGGAATAAGGTGCCACTCCTGGTCTTGAGAGCTCTGGATAGCTATGCTTTTCCAAGTGCTCAAGTTGCTCCACAGCCAGCCCATAGACACTGCCCAAGATCCTGTCCCAGGAGGGGCTGCTGGAGGAGAAGTTAAGAGAGGAAAAATAAGCTGCTGCTGTGCTCTCCCATGCAACGGCCTGCAGCCATCATAGATCTCAATGTGACCCCTTTGCCAGCTGATCCATGCCAGCAGTGCATGTCTGTGAGTACCAGCCACTTCGCTTTACCCTAAGACAGCTCAGACACACATTCATTATATCTCCAAGAGAGATCTCTTTGTTTCACATCCCATGTTACCTTCCCATCCTGAGCTTTCTCTCCGAAATGATTTGCTGACATGCACCTGGCTGGTTAGGAGCAGCTAGAATTCTCCAAACCAACAGGGAGGTTGCTGAGCTGTGGGGCTGATCAGCTGGGGACCACCAAATTTGGATAAGGAACATTACCATGAAAACCTAGGCTTGGAAAGGTCTCACCTATACAGGTAAATAGCTTGCCTGCAGATGGAAAACAGTCAGATGGGCTTTCCAGTGCAACAAGGCAGAGACAGCAGCCTGAGCAGTGCTTTCACTGGGGACAGCACTGACTTTCTTCTGGAGGCCTCTGGTTTGAAGAAACTCAAGCCCCTGGTTAACATCACACTGCTGATGTATCCAAAACTCCCTGTCCCATGCCCAAAGCACCCTGCTGCTGTTTACAAAGGCGGATCAAGGAAAGCTTCTCCTCCAAGGGGCAGTAAGGTGGGGAGGCTGCCAGACCATCTCCATTTCTGCAGTGTCAGCTCCAAAAGGGCAGCCCTGGCAAACTGCTCTGACCTTCGGAGCAGTAGCGATGTCTGTGAGCAGCTCTGCCCGTGCTGCCGAGTTCCCTCTCCTCCAGCAGAAGGAAGGGGTCAGTGGCTGCTAAGCAATGCATCTTCTTGCCTTCGTATGAGCTGCTTATTTCTTCCTTGCAGAATTTATCTAGTTTGGACTAGATAGTGCTGGGCAAACCCCCAGGACCAGCACTGAAGACCACATCCTTTCCAAGGGATTTCTAGCTCATCTTGGAAAGGGGGACAGACCTTCCCATGGGGAGCTGTCAGCTCAGGGGAAGCCCTGAGGTCTCCCAACTGCTTCTCCATCCTCCTGGCCTCAGCAAATGCCATCACTCTGCAGGATGTGGGCTGGGACCAGCTCCACCTGCTGCTCTGCCTCTCCCAGTTCTAGGTTTCTTTGCGTGCTCCAGGCACTGTGTCAGATGCCTTGAGGAGAGGAGGTGTGTCAGCATCCCATGACATGGAGTGCTGGGACAGGGATAGCTCCAGTGCTGTGTCTGGAGTTTGGGGCAGCAGCGAGGCAAGAGGGGGCCAGGAGCTCTGGGAGTGACGATGGGTGGGGATAAGGGTGGGTTATAGCCTCACAGCCACTTTCCCAGCCACAGGGGATGTTTTAGCCAGGAATTCCTTGCATGGAGGCAGGGGAGGAATGCCTATAAAATGTGGAGACAAGCTCCCTTGCAGCTCAGAGCAGTGGCTGTTTTTCACCAGCCCTTGTCTGTCATGTGCCACCATCACTGGGTCAGGTCACAGGAGTGTCTGTAATTAACCCAGCTCCCTGGTGATCCTTAATTGGCACTCCAGGCTTTCCTCCTCCCCCTTCTTGCCCCACCACGAGTTTCTCACCTCTGCATCTACTGCTAAGCTCCACTGCTGGGAACCAGTGACAGTAACCCATATTTATTCCCTAAATCAAGGCAGCAGCCATCCCCTGACTTGGAGCTGTGTCCTGAGGATGTCCCTGCTTGGCCCCAGCATCAGGGTGTGTGGCAGGAGGAGGGGCTGTGGCTGCAGGGATGAACCCAGGGCTTGGGGATGGCTATGGGCTTCAGTGCAGAGAGCTGGGAAGCTCCAGGAGGGTTTTTTGGTAGGTACTTGCTGCTGCTGTTTCCTCTTTCCAGAGCCCACTGGACACATTTAACCCTCCATGTGCTGCTCCCAGAGATGAGCCGTGTACTTGAATGACCAGAGTTGGAACATGGCTGCAGGACAGAGCATGGCCTGGCTCATCATCCTGTCCCAGGTTTGCTGCTTCGCCCTGCTTAGCAAGGGCTTGGGGTGAGTCTTGGGCATGTTTAGGGCTGCCCTGCAGCACTGCAGGTGCTTTGTACGTGGCTGGGACCCACAGGCTGCATGTTTTCTTGCCAAGTCGTCTCACCCATGGGGATGTCCAATAAAATGGATCTTCATCCTGCTGCTCTGGGAATGAACCAGGACCATCCCCAGAAGGACTGTGGCTCCTACAGGTCTCCCCCACTGTGGCCCTCTCACCAAGGTCTCTGCAGCCAGCCGGCACACCTGCACCGAGGTAAAGGTGATGTCCTGATCCAGATGTGGAAAAACTGAGTCTGGGCAAGACACAGGAGCTCTTGAGCAGCCAGCCAGCCCTGGGAAAAGCTGAACACTGGCAGGCTGGAAAGGGCTGGTGGCTGGGGGAGAGGCCCCGATGCTTTCAGGAAGAGCTGGAGGCTCACGTGGAGGGAGGAGACCGGAGCTGGAACATCCTCCGTGGGAAAATGTGGTGCCCGGACTCTCCCGCATCCCAGACAGCCCGGCTGGGGCTGGCACGGCAGGCATGGGGGTGCCCACGGGGCTCTCCCAGCTCTGTTCCGCTTTCCTGGCCCCGCGGGACCGTCCTGAGTGGGGCCAGCCTGTCAGGACCTGTCCCTTTTAAGCCCTTGGAGCTGTTGCCAGCCGTGGCTTAGTGGGGTCCCCATCCTTTCAACTGGCTGTTCGGCAAATTAAGAGCTTGCTATTAGGCTGCTAATTAAAGGCACTTCATTAGCAGCAGGGGAGGCAGCTCCTGGCCGCAGCAAAATTGGATTCCTCTGAGCCGCCATTCCTCTGAGCCGAGTCTCTCCTCTCTGGGGCTGGGGGCTGTGCCGCTCCGTGTCCGGGGAAGGCAGCTGCCCCGAGCCACGGCCGTGGGCTACCAGCCTCCTCCCGAGCGCAGGGGATGGGGCACGTCTATCCCACGGTGGGAGAGGGGCCGGAGGTGATCGGGGTGTTGGGTGATGTGGGGCCGCCCCTTCGCCGCCAGCCGCGGGCACGGTGCAGTGATGTTGTCCCACTTACGGTTCCCGGGGTCACTCCCGTTTAGGGGGGACATGCGAGAGTTCTCAACGGTGGCAGAGCACCACGCCAGTGGTTCCGCTGCCCCCAGGCTGGGCCGTGACCCCTCAGCGGGCTGGGAAGTGCGGAGGTGCTGCCCCTGCCCCCGGCGCGGGGAGAGGCTCTTGGACTCCTCCTCCGGCCGCTCAGGCGGCTCCAATGAGCCCCGGGGGCGTCCGGGCTGCCCTGCCCTGCCCTGCCCTGCCCTGCCTTCCCTTCCCTTCCCTTACCTTACGCCCTCCTTCTTCCATCGAAAAATGGGAGAGATCAGCCAGGCCGCCGGACCGGGGCTGCCTTCCTCCCCCTCTCCTTCCTCTCCCTCCCCGCGCTCCGCCTGCAGCCTCGTCCCGCCGGTCGGGAAAGGGACTCCACGGCCCGGCCGGGACATCGCTGGGGTGAGCTCCCTGCGGGCCGGGAGGGCTGCCCCATCCCTGCTTCCCGTCTGCCTTACGGTGTCCCTGTCCCCCTCTAGCCCCTGGCCTGACACCCTCCGGCCTGACATCCCCCTCCCCTTTCTCCCGGCTTGGGATTCCTGACGGGATTAGGGGGTATTTGCTGTGCGTGAGCCAGTAGCTGCTGGGTGCTACGAATCCGGCTACCGTGCGGGGGCTGTTGCCGGAGGATGTTGCGTGGGAGGGCCGGACTGTGGGTGCTGGGGAGCGGGGCTGCTCCCGGGGGACGCAGGCTCATCCCATGTCCCCACCCTGCAAGCCCCGTCGCTCCGGGGACCATTCACTGCTCCGGGGTACAGCACCCAGGGCTGCCCCTGCAGCTGGGGGTGCTCCGAATGCTCCTGGGCACCCCGATCCTGGGTCAGGGCTGCAGGGTGGCTATTCCCCCGCAGCTACCGGCTCCTCGCAGTGAGGATCCCGAGGAGCCGGAACGGGAGACAAAGGTGTTGGAGGGGGCGAGGGTTTAGGAGGTGGGTGTGGGTGTATGTGGTGTTTTGGGTGGGACCTTCCGTGGGGGACCTTTCAATGGTGTTGGGCCACTCGCAGCAGCACCATTCAGCTGCTCCATTGAGGTAGGGGGATGGGCATCCCTCCCTTCTCCACCTGCCGCTTTCTGTCTGCTGCCCCTCCCAGCTGGGGGCAGGCGTGCCCAGGTTACCCAGGCTGGGTCACCGCCGCGGTCAAAAACCTCACACCACAGCCACAAGACCAGCCACGGGGAAGCTGGATGAGCTGGGCTGGGTGCTGGGCACCGGCATGAAGCAGTGCTCAACACAGGATTCCATTGGGCTGGGGTCTCTGCTCTGGGCCATGGTCATCCCTACTGGACAAGGCGCAGTGACCCAACACAGTTCATGACACCTTGGCTCCTGGCTCTCTGGCCAGGACCGTGCTGATCCTTCCTCCTCTTTCCCAGCGTCTCACCTTTCCCCTGCTGTCTGTCACCCTTCTGGTATCCTTTGGCTCCTCCATGCTCTATGGCTACAACCTTGCTGTGATGAACTCGCCAGCAGAGGTAAGGGATGAGCAGCGTCTCTGGGAGCAGGGAAAACGCCATTGCATCCCTCCCTTGGTGGGTGAAGGGATTGCTGTCCAGCAGCCCCACATCAAAACACTGGCATTTTCCTTGAGCAGTCACCCAGAGAGGAATGGCATGGGAGGGACATCAGAGTCCATGTTCATGTACACCAGCCTGATCCCCCAGGAAGGCAGGGGCCGGAAAGCTGGCCCCAACCTCCCTCCTCCAGCCTGAGCTCTGTCTGTGGTATCTCTAAGTTGTCCTTAAGCCTCTCAGTGCTGACATGTGCTGAGCAACCAGACCAGCGCATCCCAGTCATCCTCAAGCATGTTCTACATCTCCTTTAATGCTGTTAAACCCATGGTATTGTCCCCATAGATCCTGTCTTCCCTTGTCTTCCCCTTTCTGCCAATACATCTGGTGCCTGTGTGTGTCTCTGCCCTCCAGCACATAAAAGCTTTCTACAATGCCACGTGGTCCCAGCGGTATGGACATGGGCTGGCCCGTGGGCCCCTGACCCTCCTCTACGCCCTGACTGTCTCCATCTTCGCCCTGGGCGGGCTGGTGGGCTCCTTGCTAGTGGGGATGCTGGTGGCACGGTACGGCAGGTAAGGGCATCACACCATGGACCAGGGTGGTTGAGAGGTGGGATGGGACGGGACTGGAGGAGCTGCCCTGCTGCTTGTGCCTGCCAGGAATGGAGCTCTGAGCCGCAGCGCTCTCCTCGTCCTCCTGGCCGGCGGCTTCATGGGCTTCAGCCGGGAGCTGGGATCCCCTGAGATGGTGATCATCGGCCGCTCCATCACGGGGCTCCACTCAGGTGGGTGCTGCCTGGGCTGTGCACAGCCCTTTCCTCAAGGCTCAGGCCCCTACAGCCATTCCCAGGGGATGGAGAAGGCTTCATCTTCCCCAAAGGCTCTGTGGAGGGGTTCTCTGGTACAGCCAGGGCCACCACCAAGGCCATGGGGTCCCCACTGTGGATGATGCTGGGCATGGGAAGAGATGGACCAAGGGTCTGGCTAGGTACCCTTCTCCCCACTGCCTCTGCCATCCCAGTTCCTCCTGTGCCCCCCAGGTATCTGTCTCAGTGTGGTGCCCCTCTACCTGGGAGAAATCGCTCCCAAGAACCTGCGGGGATTCCTGGGCCTCATGCCCAGCTTCTTCATCTGCCTGGGGGTTTTCTCTGCCCAGGTCCTGGGCCTCCCAGAACTGCTGGGAGAGGTGAGCACAATACCTGAGCCCACACATGCTGGACCCTGCTCTGCCCTCCCCATGACACATCCCATTTCAACTCCTCCCAGGACAGGTTCTGGCCCCTTTTCCTGTCAGTGGTGGTTGTTCCTGCCTCCCTCCAGCTCCTGCTGCTGCACTGCTTCCCTGAGAGCCCTCGGTACCTGCTGATAGAGAGAAACGACATCTGTGGGGCCACCAAAGGTGAGGGGATATCCTAGGGGAAAATGGCTCTGGAAAGTGCTGGGTGCTTCTCCAAGGTCTTCCAAGACCAAGGTGCATCCTCATGGCATTCTTCCATACCCAGACCTGACAGCCCACCACAGCCCTGATGGTTCAGCCCTTCTGTCCCACCTGGTTGTGCCGCAGGATTTCCATGGTGCCCAGCACTGTGGTGTGAGACTTTTCCTCACTTCCTATGTATGCTTAGCCCCACAGGGAGGCTGCTGGGGAGGCTGGGCCAGGGTAGAGCCAGGCCCCTACCCTGTGCCATACCTGTGAGCATCCGCCCTGTGCTGGGGACACGTGTCCATGGCCCCCACTCTCTCCACAGCACTGCACCGGTTTCTGGGGACCCCTGATGTACAGGATGTGATCAAGGAGATGAAGGAGGAGCAGCAGTCGCTCTCCTCCATGGAGATGGTGTCGGTCTGGCAGCTGCTGCGGGACCGCTCTGTGCGCTGGCAGACGCTCTCGGTGGTGGTGGTCAACGCCGGCATGCAGCTCTCAGGGATCGATGCCGTAAGCCCCACGTGCTCCTCGCCTCGGGACTCGGCTCTGCAGATGCTGAGCTAAGACCCAGCAGCTCATTCCATCGAGTGCCTCACGGCTCCATCCCCTGGCTCATGCTGTGTCCCCTCCTCGGCAGATCTGGTTTTACACCAACACCATCTTCGAGAACACCGGGATCCCTGTGTCCCAGATCCCCTACACCACCGTGGGCACCGGCGCCATCGAGATCATTGCTGGGCTGATTGGGGTGAGTGGTGAATGGACAGGTGGACACGGCTCCTCCATGCCAGAGCCCTCTTGCCAGCTCCCAGCACCATCAAGCAGCGGGGACAGAGTGGACCCCCAAATATCACCTGTGCCACAGCACAGCCCCTTTTCTGGGGGGCAAAGGGTTTGGCATGGAAATGGGGATGTGAGATGGGATGAGACAGGTTCAGTTTAGGAGTCACGTCTAGGAGTGGTGGGATAATTTTAGGGTAGCAGGGAGGTTGGGGAGAGATGGCAGGCAAAGAGCGGGTTGGAGATGATAGAGGCAACTAGAAGTTCCTTCTGGTCTCGCTTTCATTGTCCCTCTGTTAGCAGAGCCACATGTCTCCATTTCCCCCCCTAGCCAAGCACTGGCCTGGCCCCAGGCTAGCAGCCCTGGCCCCCCCAGCCAGCCCTCATTTAGCTGGAGAGTTAGCACTGGGCCAGGCAGATTTATGGCCCTTGTCCTATCTGCAAGTGTCACCCAGGGCCAGCCCAAGCCACCCGGCACTAAATCCGCTCTCTGACAATTACAGAGATGGATGGGGGTGGCTGCTCCCAGAAAACAGGGAATAAGTAGAGGTCTGCTCCCCTCTCCCATAGCCCAATCCAGAACAGAGTGGGGTCCCCTGCCTCTCCGAAGGGTACCCCTTTCTCCCCTCCCCTGTCTGTGGGGTTGTCCCAGCCCCCCAGCAGTCGCCCAGCGTAGAGCCAGATTGCTTGGGAGCAGCCTCACAAATGGCCCCCAATGGACATGCTGAGATTGGTTATAAAATTACAGGCATTTGTTCTGCTGTCAATACCCTGCCTGCTCCTGCCACCGCCACGCTGCCTGCCCACGCCCTGCTGTGCCCACTGCTCCACAGACACCCCGTGCCCAGCCCAGCACCTCCACCTGGCACTGGTGCCAAAGCGGTTTCAGGGTCACCCCAGCCAGCCCCAACCCTAATGGGGCTCTGTGGGACTCGTCTCCTGCCCCATGCATGCTCACCCCTGGCACTTTCCATGCCCCAGCCCCAACCCTGGAACTTTGAGCTGGGGTTGCCCCTGATGCCCAGATGCCACTGGGAGTATCTTCCCACCTTCAGCTGGATCTGGGGTTCAGGGGTGCTCCCATCCACCTTGGAGCTCCACAGCACCCCATCAGTCTCTGCTCTCCCCTGGCAGTGCTTCACCATCGAGAGGGTGGGCCGGCGGCCCCTCATCATCACCGGTTTCTGTGCCATGGGTGTCTGCTCAGCTGGCATCACCGTCTCCCTGCTGCTGCAGGTAAGGCCTGGCCACTGCCACCCCCTGGGCCATTACTGGGGCTGGATGATGGAGGGATGGGTGTCATCCTGGGGGAGGGAGCATGCATGGAAATGAGAGGTGAGCTGGCTCTTCCAAGTCATATTTTCCCTTCAAAGTTAAAGTAAATTTAGCGCACCAAGAACAACAACAAAAAAAAACCCCACAAATCCATATGAGAAAAATCCTGCTGCTTCTGGTAGCTTTTTTGCAGAAACAGTTGTTCCCAGGGAGGCAGCTGTGAAATGGCAGCACAGGTGGAGGGTCCTTCTCCTGCTGTCTGCTTCCAGAGGATGCTCCTGTTGCTCTGGGGATACTGCAACATCATGAGCTGCTGAGCTTGGCTGAGGCTGACCCTCACCAGCTTTGCCGATGTGTCCTGTGTGGCCACTGTCCCCAAGAGCCAAGGGCAGGCATGAAGCTGTGTCCCAGGGATGCTGGGTGCAAAGCTCTGGACCAGCCCCAGCAGCATCCCCAGCCCAGTGTCCCCTCGCAGGCCACCCTGCCCTGGATGCGCTACGTCAGCGTTGCCTGCGTGGTCGGCATCATCACTGGCTTCTGCATGGGACCAGGTGGGTCTGGGGCAGGGGGAGTGGGGAGCAGCGGGGTGGGAATGGGGGCACCAGGGGACTAGTGGGATTTGCAGGCAGGTGACAGGACCTGAGCCTTGGCCCCATCCCCATGGTCAGGCCCTGGTTTATGATGCTGTACCTCCAAGTGAAACCCCACCACAAACCCCTCCAGCCCCACACGTCCCCAGGGCACACTCTACCTCCTCCTCCTGGGCCATGCTCCAGGGCCAAGCAGAGTGAAAGCTCTCACAGCCTTCCCCAGACCTCGGTGGAGGCGTCACCACTCCCATTGCAGTGCAGCTGGTGAGAATCATCCTGCCCCTAACTGAGTGCAGGCTCCAACAGCCAGGAGTGAAACCTGGACTGGTTTACCCAGTTGATGTATTAGCAGAGCTCTTAACAGATCTATAATTCATCCTCAGCCCAGACTTTATTCACTGTAATTACATCTTTAATTAGGATTTTAATGGCTCATTGTTCACAAACAATGATGAATAGGAGTTTTAAAACAAAAAAAATATATATCTCTGTTCTGAGCGAGCTGTGAGTAAGAGTCCATCAGGGGCTCCACTCCTCCCTCACTTCTTACACTTGTTTTTTGGTTCTTTTTTCCCCTTCATTTATAAAGGGGTCCAGCCAGCCCTGTCTCAGGCAGTTGGGACCCCAGGCATGTCACCATATCAAATACAGTCCCTCACCAGATTCCTGTGTGTCTTGGAATGTACTCTGGACCTCGGATCCTGCCCCCCAGTCCAGGGACAGTTCTGGGACCCAGGGCTTCCGGCTCAGTGACACTTGACTGGAGAAGTTGAGTCCTTCCAGGAGAAAGAGCCACAACCTGTGTCCAGTTTTCAGTCCACTTACAAGTTGGCTTGGGAAGTCACTTCCATACATCCTGGGTTTTTTCACCATACATGGGAAAAGCAGGTTGGAAAATGGCATTTCTGTGTCCTGCGGGAAATTCTGATGCTCAGAAAAGTGGTTGCTTCTTTCCTTCCTAAATCAGCCACAGTGGCAACAAAAGCTGATTGATAGAAGGAAGTTTTCTAAACTCTTTTGATCAAGGGAGTCTGGAAAGGGCATTATGGAGGGTGCCAGGAAGATGTTTCTCTATGCCTGTGGTCTCTCTGAGATTTAATGTATCAGCATTTAGAAACACTTTTGGAAAACTAGGATCCATGTGAAATGTTCCACCTTTATTTTGACTCAGTCTGAAACTTCCCAGTCATGCAACTTGTGGAACTGGCCTGAGCACCCAGCAATGTGCAAGTGTGGCATGTCAGGGGGACATCACCCACCCCCCAAGACATATCCCAATGGGACACCAAGGGCAGGACATGTTCCACCGCACTCCCTGTCGCCCCCAGCTCTCCCAGCACCACCAGTTTGAACCATGAGTCTTGCTGGGCTCCAGCCCTTTGGCCACAGGACTGAGGTGGGCAGAACCTGTTGACCCCAGGGATACTGGAGTCAGCCTGTCCCCCATACCATTGCTCTGTCCCCTCCCTCTGCAGCCGGTGTCCCCTTCCTGATGACAGCTGAGCTCTTCATGCAGTCGCACCGCCCGGCTGCCTACATTGTGGGGGGCTCTCTCAACTGGCTCTGCAACTTCACCGTCGGCTTCATCTTCCCCTTCTTGCAGGTACCAGTCCAGAGGGCCCCTGGGAGATGGAGGGAATGGACACAGCCCTGCTGCTCTCCCAGGAGGGGGTGCCAAGTCAGGGATGTCTGTGTTCTTAGCTCAGTGCTGGCCAGAGCCAGTCCAGGGAAGGGTGGTGGGAGGGGACACTGCCTCATGCCATGCCCAGTGTGGGAGTGCCTGGCTCTCTGCCTCATCCTGCTCTTGTCCCCAGATGTCAGCTGGTGCCTTTTGCTACCTGGTTTTCTGTGGTGTCTGCCTGCTGGTGGCCCTGTACGTCTACCTTGTCATCCCCGAGACCAAGAACAAAACCTTCATGGAGATCAGCCACATCTTTGCCACACGCCGCTCTGTCCTCTCCATCCCAGCCCATCTCATTGGGATGATGAAGCTCAATGGCTATGGGACTTTGGAGAGCAGCTCCCTGGAGGGCTCAGGCTCCAGCCTGCCCTGATCTGAGTGGGCTGGGGGATGGTGGAGGAGGCTCCAGGCTGGGGAAGAATGGGGGGGACAATTTGTCCCAACCTGGTCATCTCTGGGTCTCCCAAGACATCTCTCCATGGCACAGCCCGTGCCCAGGAGGAGCCCCATTGATGCACCAGGATTGCACTGACTGCTGGGCATGACCCCCCTGCTGGAAGAGATATCCCCACAGAGACGAGGGGACCTCCTGAGCCAGGGATTTTCATTGCTCCTGGGTGTGGGGCCTTGGCATGAGCTGTTTAATAAAGAGCATGGCCACCAGAGCCATTGTTTGGCAAGTTCAGCCTGGAATGGCTGCAAGCAGGAGTGCGCTGGAATGGGCAGGTGCTTCCCCAGTACCAGGGAGGAGCAGAATGGGAGGAGGGGCTTCTCCTCTCTACTGTGCCTGGCTGGAAAGGTCAAAGTTTCCCCACATTTTCTAGGAAGGGTTGTCAGGATGGCTCCCAGACTCTTGCATCTCACCCCAGGTTGGTCATGCAAAGCTGGAGGCTGTTGTAGATGGGATGTAGAGCAGCTCTGAGCTGGGAGTGACTGTCCAGCCACTGTGCCCCTCCACAGACTGCTGGGAGCCCTTGGTGCCTGGCCTCGTGTGCTGGCCCTGCAGAGTGCTCCCATGGGGAATCCTGCACACTCCCAAACTCCCTGGAGGACAAAGGGATCCAGGATACACCCACATCCCTTTACTGCACCCCATGAATTGCTGTGGCCCCAAGGTGCTCGCCAAGCATGACCTCCCCATGTCTCTGCCCTGAATCCTGGGGGCTGTGCTTGGAGGGAGGGGCTGTCCCATGTCCCAGGACCCCCACAGCAGCTCCCACAAACACTGTGGCAGACCATGGGGTTCCCAGACCCTCCAGGAGCTGTGGTTTGCAGGAAAACTACAACATTTTGTTCTGGTGAGAGATAAACCCAGGTGGTGGGGAGGGCTGTGTGGCCAAAACCCTCTCATGCCAACGCAAACATCATTTTGTTGCAAATAATTTAGCCCTTTTTCCAGTTTCCCTATCTGTGACATGTCCACAGCTTGGTGTTTGGTGCTTGTGGTCACTTAGTGAGGAGCCAACCCTTCCTGCATCCTGTGGCAAAGCCTCAGGGCACTTCTGGGGGTGTGTGGGCACTGGACCCGTGGGGACAGGGACTGGGCCATACTGGGTCCCCAGTGCCTGGTCCTATCCCTTCCATCCTCAGCCACCAGCTTGGGTCTCTCCTGCATCTTGAGCCATTTAAAGGACATCAGTCAAAGCAGGGTCACAGCTCCGCAGCATCAGGCGCTTCCCACTCCGCCTCCCTCCCGCCTCGGCTGCTCTCGGCAGCAGAACAGAGCGGTAAATATGTGCAGCATTACATATGTATAATGGAGTGTAAATAACCCCAAAAAGTGCATTGTAAATAGACTCCAAGTTTATCCTTTATTAATGAGGCACTGAGTGCCCTGCTGTTTTAGAGCAGCGAGACTTTGATAATATCAAAACCTAAATTACACTTGTGTCTCTCATTCCCAGCAAACGACAGCATCATTTCAGGCCTCTTTGCCACTTGTATTTATTTATTCTGGTATTTATCTATCTCTCCCACCCAGCATGTGGGGCAGCTTGGAAGATGCCCCCTGCCCTCCATGTGGGAGGCAATGGCCCTCCTGAGACCAACCCCCCATTCCTGGGGTCCTGGCACAGCCAAGGAGTTGGAATGTTGCCTTATGGCCAAGGACTGCTCTGTGTGGCCAGTGAGATGCAGCAGACCTGGGAAATGTGGGGCCAGGACCCACTTCTGTCAGGGTTTCAGACACCACCAGAGCCAGAAGTGCCCTCTTTCCAAGGACAGGGGGTCACTGGCAAAATTCCATGGTGCCTTTTGGATACATTTGCTCCTGGGGACCCATTTGAGGGTACCATGTCAAAGGACATGTTCATCCTCCTTTCCATCAGGGCCTGGGGGTGAAGAACCCCCATGCTCATCACTGGCAACTCATCAGCTTTTTTCTGAGGCTATTGGGGCAAAATCTGTCTTTGGGGTTGTCAGTTCAAACTGCCCCATGCCACTGACCCTGTACTCTTGCAAAAGCAGGATTTGGGCTCGTCTTGCCAGGGAGGCTTTCCCAGCTGCTCCACTGCAGGCTTCTCGTGAAGGATATGGCTGGGTGATCTCCAAGCTGCTTTTCCATGTCCAAAGCTGCTTCCCCATGTCGAAATCCAGTTCCCTGGATTGTGGCCTCCAAAAGCACGGGTTCTGCTGGGTGAGGATAAGGCTGTATTCTCTAGCAGTGTCCAAGCAGATCTCGAAAGACTGGAGGAGATGCAAAGAAGAGTCTGAGAAATTACTTGGACACCTGGAAATGCTGCTGATCCTCTTAAGGTTTGCAGAAACGAAGATGAAGGTGCTTTCTCCAAATGCACAAGTGCCATCTCCTGGTGTGCCCAGTGCTAAAGGGTGGGTGAGTTCAAGCACTGAGGTATTCACATGGAGGGCTGGGGCTCACCCCAGGACAATCTGGAACGGGAGAGAAGACCCTGGTTCGAGGTCTCCAGATACTTTGAATGGGGGTCCTCAAGGAAATGGTCATGGCCCATCACTGGATATCTGCAGATCCTGCATGGAAGCTCTCTAGGAGGGTACCTGGCTCCAGATGAGTGGTCACATCCCAATTGGGAAGCTGATTAAGGCTTTCTGGACACACCCTGGTGTCCCTGTGTGATCACTGGGGGTTGGTGAGGCCACAAGTGGCTGCGGACCATGGTCAGACAAGCCACGGAGCATTCATACCCTGCCAGTGCCCTCAGACCCTATGGCTCCAGCAGGGATGGGCTCCAGGAGGACGGATCCTGGGGGTCCACCGAGCCTTTGAGGCTGAAACTTTCTTGCACTGGTTTCATCAGGTGTTCTAACAGCAAACTGTCCCTGTCACCGCAACGGGGATGCCTTCACTCCCCGCAAATCTCACCTGACTGCAGAAGCTCCTTCAGGGAGCAATTTTGACTGAGGTAGATTCCTGTGTGCTCCACCTCCTGTCTTACTCCATGTGGAAAAAGTGGGGCTGGGGCAGTACCCTGTTGCCCCACAGAGGTTGGTGCAGAATTGGTCCCTGCCTCTTGTCTCACTAAGACAGTCCATGCTTCCAGCATCGCAGCCATGGGAGCAGGGTGCTGGACCCAGGGAGCATCGCCTGGGGTCAGCTCAGTTTGCAAACAGACCCTGTGTTTGCAGCCTGGGCCCTGGATATATTTGAAGGGTTCAGGGGCTGATTCAGGGACCTGGAGGTGGATGAGAGCCTTGACATGACCCTGCAATCCATGCCTGCAGCCCAGGAAGCCAATCATATCCTGGGCTGCATCACCAGAGCTGTGACCAACATGTCAAGGGGTTCTGTCCCTCCAGTACATCCGGTGATTCCCAGCTGGAATACTGCATCCTGCTCTGGGGTCCTCAGCACAGGAAGGATGTGGACCTGCTGGAACAAGTCCAGAGGAGGCCATGAAGATGCTCAGAGTGCTGGAGCACCTCTCCTGTGAAGACAGGCTGAGATGGCTGAGGTTGTTTAGCCTGAAGAAGAGAAGACTCTGGGGAAGCTTCACTGGATAAAGGGGCTGTAAGAGACTGGGAAGGGCATATTACAAGGGCATATAGTGACAGGATGAGGGAGAATAGTTTAAACTGACAGAAAGCAGGTTTAGATCAGATATTAGGGAGAAATTCTTTACTGTGAGGGTGGTGAGGCACTGGCACAGGTTGCCCAGAGAAGTTGTGAGTGCCCCATCCCTGCAAGTGTTCAAGGCCAAGTTGGCCAAGTGGATGCCTTGGACCCAGGAGTGTTGCTCACAGTAATAGCTGCCAGGACACAAGTCACCCAGAGGGAGAAGATTGCACCCCCAAAATTAGGAACCCCCCACAAATGGTGAAACACCTTCTGTTTTGGCATAGCAGAGGAATCTTTCAGCACCATCCCAGGGCGTCTTCTGCCTGGGAAGGGGGATTTCATTCAGGAATGGATCCTCTTGGTGCCTTCTTTTGTTTTTCCTTTGCCTGGTGGTGTCAGCAGTCTCCCAGGGAAGGGAAAAAGGACACAGAGGCAGTGTAGGTGTGCTCATTCCAAGTGTCACAGCCCCAGGGACACTTTTGTGCTCTGGTAAACCTGGTTCCCTCCTGGCTGAAAGTCATCCCTCAGGGGGGCCTTCCCAGGCTGAGACCACAGCTCTCATCTCCTTAAAGTGCAGAGCCAGCTCCAGCCTGCAGTTCTCATGGACTCTGGTCAACAGTCTTTTTGCAGGTAAAAATCTAAAATGGGTGATTTTTTTTTTACTGTGTTCTGGGTAACAGGCACTCAGCTGAAACCCAGCATTTTAGAGGGGTGGAGAATAGTAATTCATTTCTTTTAAAAGCCTAAAATATTTCCTCGGCATCAACCATCCCCACTCAACCTCAGAAAAAAAAAATACGTATAACGAAAAATGTTAACAGTTTGTGGGGAGAAAGTGTTTGTTACCCTATGAGAAATTTAATAACTCTGTAGGGATGCCTGCAGGCCCATGGCTGGTGCTCTGCAGGTCTCCACAGCAATTGTGGGGTGCTGGGACTGGTCCGGGCTGGGTGGCCGAAGAGAGGGTGCCCGGCGGAGGGTGCACACCAGCAGATGGCACTCCCAGAATTTATTGCTACAGCAAGCTGCCTCTCGGAGAGCAGTCATGTAGGAGATGTCCTATTATATGGGCAGTTGACTTTAATAGTCATTGTGTGCTTAAAGCACAGCAAAACAACAGTGGGGAAAAAAAAATTCCCCACTCCACTTGGATGGCCCTTTTCCCCCCAGCCCTGCTAGTCTATTTGTACAGTAAATTAAAAATATGAATCACTTCTCTCTACTGCCTCCCCAAACACTCATCCTGTCAGGCTCTGTGTTGTCTTCATTTGTATTACCTTAATTTAATGTTAATTATGTTCTTCATTTACAAAGAACAAGCATTTACACTCCCTGTCTGGGGATTTTCCACACTCGCGGTCTCCACAGACGGGGAGGAAGGGGAGCGGCGGAGGCGGCCGTGCCGGGGAGGAGCTGCTACAGGGCCGTGGGAACGGGGGGCGGGGGTGCCCCCCCGAGCGGACCGGACGATGAGCGCTATTGCCTTTCGATTTATGAAACCGTATCGCTGCCGGTGCTTAAATCCCCCCTAATAAATCCTTTTTAAAAGGTCCTCGGCCAATGGAGGGCAGTGATTTATGGCGGGGAGCTGGAGTGGAGGGAGGTTTGGTGGCAGGGTTTGCTGCCGGGGGGGTTGGGGATGTCACAGGGTTGGGAGCCTGACCACTGCTGGGCAGTCCTAAGAAAATTTCCTGCACACCTTTTCCCTGATTGCAGACTTGTCGGATGCTGCCGGTCATGGGATGACTCGTTTGATGTGGATAATCCACGGCATGGATGAGGACTGCAAATCCCTGCTCTGTGCCTCAGTTTCCCTATCAGGACATGGAGATAACAATCCCCCTCCCAGCTCTACCTATCCTCAGTGCTCACTGGTGAGCCAAATTTTGGAGTGCATTTACAGAAATGTCTTACAGGGGGATGTGTGTGTGTGCGGGAGTGTGTGTTCGTTTGCACACACAGGAAGGACCCAGATCTATAAAAACACCCCACACCTCACCCCAAACCTGACTTTCCCATGCACAGAGCCCGTGACTGGAATGAGGAAGGACAGAAGAGAAGAAAAAGAACAAAAACAATGAAAGAAAGAGTCGTGAGCTTTTCTGGGCAATGGGATGCATGTTCCTCTTCACAGCCTGCCCTTGACCATCCCTGGGTTGGGGGACATGGGAGGGACGGCTCTGTGCAGCCACATTTTCAAACCCTGAGCCCCCCATGTGCACTCAGCAGGGTTTGAGCGCTGCCCACGCCTGCCATTGCCTGTTCTTCTAGCACTGTGTCCAGCCGCAGGTTGGGAACACCAGGGGCTTTTTCCCTGGGAACCTGAGGATGGGATGTGAGCAGGGGAAGCAGCATCTTTGGCCCCATTTGTGTGAGAGCTCCTGGAATCCCGTTTTGCAGTGCAAATCGGGGTTGTACCAGTACATCATGGGAGTTGGGTAGATCTGACTGAGATGCCCATCCCAAATCCTCAAAAGCACAACAGAAAGGTAATTAAAGAAAAAGAAAGCAGCCCACCAAGCCTTCCTGCTCTGTACGACAGAGGAACCCCAGAAAAGTACAGAAAACAAACGCTCACTGCCGGGGAAACCCAAGATACCACACACCCGCTCCTCCCAGTCACCACCCCCCATTTCCATGGCAACAGCCACACATTCTGGGGTGGGCACCTGGGCCCCCTTGCCACTGAATAGCCTCAGGACCTGGTTGCTTAGGGGTGACATCTGAGGTTTGACCCTCTAGACTTCTCCTGCCACGAGCCCGTCTTGCAGCTGCAGAGCCCTGTCCCAAACCCCTGTTTGGGGGCGGGGGGGGGTGCAGCCCCACAACCCATCCCACACCGCACTCCTGCTGCCCTTGCCCAGCCGTGGAGCAACCCCACTGCAGGGTTTCCTTCCCCCTAGCCCATCCTTCTGCCACGTAGATTTGAGGCCACTCACTTCATGACAGAAGTGGCTCAACTACTCCCCGTGGGACAAACACGCCCCCGGCTCCAGGGGGGTGACAATCTCCTCCATCCTCCACTGGCCATGCCTGCGCCCTGCCCACGTGCTCCCGTGTGCTCTCCCTTATTAACAATGACCTTTCCACCGTGCTCACCGCTGATTCCCCAGTCCCAAATATCTTTTAAATGGGTTTCAGGAGCTGATGCGAGCTCCGTTAAAAGGCCACCGCGTCGCACCCGCGCCGCAGCCGCCCCGCGCCCTCCCGCGCCGCAGCCCCCGTCCCCACGCAGTGCCACCCGCACACGCGCTCACACTCTCACACTAACATTTTAATTAATGACAAACGCTTTTTTTTTTTTTTTTCCACTCCCCTCATAAGCACTTTAATGTGTGTTCGCAGCCCGGCTGATCCCCACAGCCATGGAAATATTAGGTTGACGGATGTGGTCTGTCGCCAGTGCTCCCTCAACGGGTCTGCCTGTCAGCTCGCCGATGATGACATTAACACGGGAAGAAAGTGATGACAAATGCCCGTTATCAGGGAACGAGGCCTGTGACAAATCGCACGGCGCCTCGCGAGCAGCCCCATTACGCTGTAATAAAAAAAGATGGATGGCTCAGCGCACCGGGGCCCCGCGCTAATGCGATTTCGCCTGGTCTCTCCGGGTTCTAATTAAGGCAGAAAACGGAGAATGAACAGGAGTCCCTGGTGCCCGGCTCCCACCTAGTCCCCTCCCTCAAACGCCCCACGGTGCTGGGCCCTCTCCCTCAGGGACGATGTCCCCCAGCTGCCCTGGTGCCCCAGAGCGTTGGGAGAGGGCTTTGGTGGGGATGCAGATGGACAAGGAGCGCAGATGTCTGAGGGGTGTGCAGTAGGGGTGGGGCTGGGGGATCCCTCAGCCTGTGCCTGCCCATCTTGCCTCTGCCAGGTGGGCTCAAGGTTCCTCCATCCAGGGCGAAGGGAGGAGGGGGGACACGGCCGCCGTCAAATGCGTCACTCGGAGACAAATGTCACCTCCACCATCTGCTGCAGCACGCGAAGTGGCGGGGGGAGCGCTGCGCGGCAGAGAGGGGACGGGCGGGACAGTGTCACCCTGGGAAAAGGCTCAGCCGCTGTGGAGCAAGACACCAACACTGACCATCGGGTCCCGTGGGGACAGAGAGGGGTGGCCATTGACGGGGCTGAATAGGGGTCCACGGGATGCTCACAGGAAGCAGCGACTTGCTTTGGGACAGGAGTGGGAGAAGGCAGCTGTGTGGGGGGTCAGTCCCCTCCTGGAGTTCTGTGTGTCCATCCCCACTGAGCACACCGATGGCTGTGCCCTTGGTGACAAGGACATGACCACAGCTGCCAGTGAGGTGGGAGCTGGGCCCCTCCAGCACCTGCTGGGGGAAAGGAGGAGTCAGCCCCTGCCACGGGTACACAATGGGGATAAACCCCCCACAGCCCAGGCTGCGCAGGCAGGCACTTTCCCCGCTGTCCCCACACCTCCCCACTGCCACCCAGCTGCCTGCACATCCCTCAGCCCCTCCCAGCTCCCCAGCAAGGAGGTAGGCCAGGTGTCCCTCTCCACCTCTGCCCACCCCACATCCCCAGCCTCCTTGGGTGTTTACACAGGGAGAAAGAGATGTGCAAGTGACAACTCATGCCCCGTCCTCTCCCCGCAGATCTGAAGAGCACTCACAGATGTGAGTCAGACTTGTGGGGTGTCTCAGTGGGCTGTGGAGACACCCAACAGTGCCTCTAGTCCAGCTCCTGAGAGAGGAGCAGTGGCACTGCCACCAGGGCCCTTCTGTGTGGCCGGATCTATCCCTGATTGCACCGTGCAGATGTGCTGAGGGTCCACACCAATGGAGTTTTTCCATCTTTTCTATATGCAGGGAAAGTCAGGGTGACCTCCAGCCCTCACCAGACCTGATGAGGGTGGTGCCAAGGGGATGCAGCCCCACACACACTCTACACCCCACAGGACAGCACAGAGCAGCATCTCCTCCTGCAGGTTCTGGTCAGATCAGGCATGTATTTACCTCATGCCAGGCAGTCTGTAGGCTCAGGTTCTCCATTTCTTTGGCTTTGTGGCATACATCTTAATAATTCCAGGCAGGACACAGCAAGGCATGGAGAGCAAGTGGCACAGGGACCTGCCAGGGAATGTCACTGTCCTTGGATGATGGAGAAGGAGGCTTGGACACAGGCTACTCCCTTCCTGGGAACCACACTGGGCTGCTCTGAGAGCATGCTTTTGAAAGTACTTTTCCTTTTCAGTGGAGAGCTGGGTTTCTTCAGGAAGGATTCCTGAATTATTCCTGTCATGCCCTGGGGGATTTATTGGTCATTTCAGGAAGTTTTTTAAGGTTCACACTTATTTAAAGCTCCCCATGCTCCTTTCACCTGCCCAGGCCTTCAAAGGGGCTTTGACAAACTTGAAATTCTGCTGGAGCAAATCTGATCCCAAATGGCAACCATTGTCAGTGGGAGCATCCCAGCTCTGTTGTAAAAGCTGCTAATCTGAAGCCAGACTCACGTATCTGTTGCTCATCAACTTTTGAATCCCAGACCTAATTTTAGACTTATTCAGAGTGAGAGCTGAGCCAAGTCTTGCAACAGATTCTTCTGGATGAAACTCAACCTCTGATGCTGCCTAGCAGCCTAGATTAAACCTGCTCTCCTGAATCCAGCAGAAAAATAAGTGCAGAGGCCGTGGAAATGATTTTAAACAAATCACCTTTGCTGAGAGCCAGCTGGGAATGCACCAAGTTCCTGTTTTTGCAGCAGGTTCAATCAGGGGCTTGCTTCCCCAGCTGGGATGAGCTCTGGATGCTGCACCTGGACTTGTCAGTGGCCAGTGCTCAACGGTGATGCTTAAGCACTGGCCTCAAGCTGCTGCTGCCTGAACCCAGCTTAGCCCTAAGAAGGACCCTAAAAAAGATAAATCACCCCCATAATATTGCAAAAACAACCTGCAGCGGGGTCATGTGGAGGACTTGACAAACTTGTTGGGGAGGGGTTTCTTAGAAGGATGGGAGCCCTCGCTGCAGCCTTGCAAAGTTAATAATACTCTGTGGCTGAGAAATGGGAGCAGAAATGTGTTACCAGGTGGAAAGCACAAGTGTCAGTCTGGATACCAGCACACCCCTCAGTTTGTGACCAGCAGCAGGAGCCTGGCAGGACTGTGACAGATCCATTGCACCTGTGGGATGGCCAGGCAGTGCCAGGAGAGGCTCTCAGAGCCCTGCCTGCCCAACCAGGGGGTTGGCAGCCTGCACACCCCAGCCCTTGGCTGTGCTGTTCACCAAAAATGAGCCCTTCCCAGCACAGGCAGGCAAGCAGATATAGCTTATCCCTGGGAAAGTCCTAATGCCTTACTCAGATATGTTCTGCTGTTCTGCCCCTTCCCAAGCAGAGAGCAAAGGCATGGTGCCAGCAAAAATGTTCTCCCTTACTGCTGGACAGAGGGGAGCCCAGTGTGTGGCCAGGAGTGGCCTGAGTGTCTTTTTGCACCCCCAAGGGCTCCCCTCAACCCACTCAGACCACCTAAGCTGGCAGGTCTGGCTGGCATCATCCTCGGATGGGGAACTGCTGCTTGGTGGGTACATGAACATCCAGGTTTATAGCCATGCTGAGGTCCCACCTCAGCAGTTGGTGCAGGCAGGGATTGGGGTGGCAGCTGATATAGCTGTCCCCAGAGCTCAGCTCCCGTAGCCTGGCTGCATGCTGAGCTGGTTATCTGCTCCAGCTGGGAAAACAAATGGGGCTTATTGCCAAAACACACAGAGAGTGTGCTGAGATTGGGCTGAGTGACACAGGGCCCATGTGCACTGGGGGTCTGGGACCTGAAGGTGAACCTGTCCCGAGAGGACAGGAGGGGTGAACCCCCCACAGGAGATTTCTGCACCCTAAGGCTCATGGATCAAGCAGAAGGTGAGAGGAACCAACCAAAGGGGACATTTCACGCCACCTACAGTGGCACTGCCCTCTGCTGTACCTGTGTCAGGTCCTCCTGGTTCCTCACCCTGAGTCCTGGGCAGGAGGTGAGCTCAGACTCCTGGTGCCCTCCCTGGCTCTGCTGCTGATGTTCATGAAACCACCAGTCCATGCGTGCCTCAGTTTCCCCCCAACAAGGAGCCACCTCTCCTGGCATGATACCACTGACCCAGAACATCCTGTGGTTAAAACGGAAGCAGAGCATGGTCAGAAAGAGAGCTCAGGAGCAGGGGACAGGGTGGAGGGGGTATGCTGGGAGCCTCACCTGCTCCACCCCTGCTGTTCACCACTCTGGGCAGCTGTGCCATTGGAACTGGGATCCTCAGCACTCGCTGTTCTGCATCCCCCCTCCCTGACCCATACCAGCCACTTCACTTTTGCTGTAGCTCCACTGACCTGCCATTAGTTACAATGCCTGAGCCCCAGCAGCAGGTCAGCACAGGCTGGCCCAGACATAAATCAGCTCCCTATGGGCAAGGAGACTTGGGGACCGCAGTGACAAGTGCCCACCACGTGCTGCAGGACCCCCCCCCTTGGTCCTGGGATGCTTCCCAGGCATGGAGGCCTTACCCCCATCACATCCAACCAGGCTCCCTGGGGATCTTGCTGTCCCACCAGCAGGTCCTCAGGTGATGAGAAGCACTGTGTCACAGAGAGAGGACAAGGGACTTCTCAGAGAGAAGCTACATGGCTCCCCAGAATGAAACAGCGTGCTGAGACCCTAAAAGCCCAGATAGGAGGTGTCCACCACAGAGCTGGCCACCCACAGGGGTGATGTGTCTGAGGGGTGACACCACGGGGCTGAGAGGACAGTCAGCTGCCCTGCTGGGGGAGGATCTGGGTGAAGAGGGGTTTCTCTCCCGCCATGGCGCTCTCTGAGCTGCCCAGCCCAGCCCAGCCCAGTCCAGTCTAGTCCAGTCCAGCCCAGCTCAGTCCAGTCCAGCCCAGCCTCCGGCTCCCTGCCCGTGCTGCCATACCCGGTCCTCCAGCTCCCTCTGCTGCCGGCGAGGACGGCGGCTGCCCGAGCCGGCCGGAGCAGCGTCTTGGCTGCCCTGGGTCCTCAGCAAGGTCTTCAACCACGGACGACAGGGCACCTGCACCAGCATCTCCCAGATGCCCCCCGGTCCGCTCACCTGGAGAAGGGGGGCGGGCAGAGGATGCTCCCAGCACGCTGCGGGAGACGTGGGACACTCAGCCCCAAGCAACCCCCAGTGCAGGTGGGCAGTCTTGCCAGAACCAGCGGGTGGCTGTAGGCCCTGGAGACCCCATGGAGGGATGGACTGCGGCAAGATCTCAGCCTCAGCACTAGGCACCACGCCGAGACTGAACGTCCAAAGTGCAGGCATTTACAAACTGGTCCTTTCAGCTTAGGTGATTTCTTTTCTCTGGGAAGACATGTGCGTTCATGCCATGCACACTGCAAGTATCAGGAGCTGCTGAGCAGCCAGTCTGTTTCTTTTTAAAACTTGACAGAAGCAGGTAAATTATCCCCAAGTAACAATTTACCATGAGAGGAGAAATGTCAGTGCTGCTGCTGCCACCGAAGCTGGAGCTCCTGCCTCCCATTCCCCACGGTGACGGGGAGCCTGAGTTATGGCCCTGTTGGAGAGACAGCGGGTTTGTAAATGCCTCTGTTTGTGCTGTTTTCCAGCTCAACCAGAGCCCATTGATCACCGGGACAGAAGTGAAGCCAGCGAAGAGAAGCAGGAGCTGGAATGGTGGAGACACGCAGCCAGAGCCGTGCCAGGAGCTGAACACATGCAGGGATGCTCAGATCTGGCCCTCTGCATTCTTCTGCCTCTGTGAGATCCCTGGTCTAAGGACACAGACTGCTTCTTTCACCCCTTGGACAAGCTCATTTGCTTGGCCAGCAGCTGCAAAAGGATTTAAATCAGGAGTCCATGGCACTATGGGGGAAGGCCCCTGTGCCAGTGTGGCGCAAGCACAGAGCCTCATGGCACATATATTTGGTGTGAAAAAGGGCTGGTTTGGGGGTGAGGAGTGAGCCTTTTCTTGGCCACATCACACAGCCAATAAATGCTACCAAGGATGCTCAGGAACTGGGATGTTATTTGCACCCAGAGAAAAACAGACCCTGTCCAAAGGAAAAACAGCCTCAGGAAATGCAAGGAGGGAAACTGAGGCACAGAGTGTCCATGTGGTGTGCAAAGACATCCTGGGATTCGGCCCGGGCCTCAGTACAGAGGAATCCTTTTACAACCTCAAGCACTTGCTGTAGCACAGCCACTGCTGAGATTTAACCTGAGCTGTTCTGAGTGAACTTCCCCCAGGCAGGTGAAGGAGGAGCCCTGTCTGTGCCCAGGGTCTGACATAGACCTGAGCATCCTGGGCACCCACAGCCCCCTCACTGCAGCAGCCCTGCAGCACCTTCCCTGCAGTGAGTGAACCACGGGATAGGGCAGGCATGGGGGTCATGTTGGAGACAGCAGCCCCCAAAACACGTTCCCAGAAGGGGCTGACATGACACCGACACAGCCAGGCACATGAGAGCTGCTGTGATTTAGGCACATGGTTGCTGCCCCATGGCAAAGGCACTCACTGGCTCCCTGAGCCCTGCACAGAGTTGGGCTGCTTCGCACAGAGGTTAGGGATGGCCAAGGGGCTGTGTAGAATCAGGACACTCTGCTCATGAGATCCTACCAGGCAGGCTGCTTCCTATAGCCCAGACAGGGAAACTGAGGCAGGGAGGGCTGCTGGGATTCAGGGAGCACGGGAAGGTGACAGTAGACTTGTCCCAGCTGCACCATCACAGCTGAGCCACAGGGAAATTCGCTTGTCTACCAAGCATGAAGCCCCTGTGCAGACCACTCCCATGGGACTGGGGTCACAATCCCTTCACCATATGGGAGGGATGATCCTGAGAGGGCACCGACTCCTGGCTTTGCTCCTGCAGACACAGGCTCAGGCTCATGCAGACCAGGCAGGGTTCTCACTCTGCACCCACTGGCCCTGAGGATGCCCCACAGGGTGCTCTGCCCTCCAGGCCTTCTCCAACCAGGCTCCGTCAGCTACACCCCAGCAGCCCTTCCCTCACGCTCTGCACCACGCCGACGTCACCCCGGCCATTAATAGCACTTGGTTAATTAATTTGATGGGAACAGCAGGGACCACACTTTGCATTTAGTGAACTTCCGAGAACTTCCAACCTCATCTTCATAATTGGCCTCATAAATTCGAGGAAAGAGAGAAATCAGCAAAGCCAGAGAAGCGCAGGAGGCAGGAGAGGCCCTGCACACGGGAGGGCGGGCGAGTGCGTGAGAAGTGACTCTATTTGGTGTCCTTATTTAATTTTATTGCACAGATCCATCTTCGCCCGCCCCCTCCCTGCCTAGCCCTCTCTCTCCCGCTCTCCCTGCTGAGTTCACCTAATCATGATAAATTCATATTCATTTCCCTGCCTGCTCCGACGGGGGGAGCAGCGGCTCCCCTACATTCACGCAGCCATGCTGCCATTAGCAAATATTTACTCATGAATACAAAGTGCCGGAGTTAGAGGCCAAACTACCCTCCCTGCCCCCCTTTTTCCCCAGCCCCCTCCCACCCCTGCACCAGGATTTGCAGGACAGCTAAGGATGGGTGTCCTTCCCACAGGGTAGGGAGCAGGGTGGGAAGAGCTGCCTAATGCCCAGAGCTTTTTCTTCTTCCAGAGTTTTTCTTCCTTTTCAATAAGGGAGGCAGAGAGATGCTCGTTGGGGGACAGGAATTGCCTGACACCCTAATCTGGACTCACCTTCAGGGTGCAGGGATGGCAGGGTGGCAGGCTGGGAGCAAGGGATGCTACGGCAGAAGCTGAGGGCCTGTCCCAGCTCCATGACTTTCCACTCGGTCTCTAAGTGCTGCTGCATTTTGTTTTATTTTTAATTTTCAGGATGATCAGACCCACAGTCAGGGAGAGCAGGAGGGGGTGTGCTGGGGAGGGGGGAATAGCTGAAGCTCCTTCCTGGGAAGCAGAAACCAGGCTATACCTTGCTAGAGATGCTTAAAACCGTGTTTGCTCTCCCCAACTGCACCCATCCTGAGGATTTAGCACCCACCTCTTCCCACAAACCCAGGTGCCCCGTCCCTTGTACCTTCTTCCCAAGGGTGACATCCCGTGGTTCAGAAGAGGCAGGAGGTGTGCTGTGACAAGCGTGTGGTCAGGCCCTGCCCTGCTGCAAGGGCAGCGATTAGAGGTGTAAAGAGGAGCAGGTGTGGGGCAGCTCTGTCCCCTCTGCCCAGGGCAGGGCTGAATCACTGCGGGCAACACAGCCCAGCCCCTCATGTTTCTCCCCTTGCACCAGGATGAGGGAGAAGTGGGAGCCTGCAGCATCCAGAAATGCCACCCCCAGCTGCTCTGGACAAGCTCCATGTCGTGCTCCTTCACCTCCTGCCCCTTTCAACCCCCACAGCTACACCGAGGGGAAATGGGCTTTATCCATCCGTAGCCCACCTGGCTGCAGTTAGCCACAGGAGGGCCCTCTGCCCCCTCCAAAGAGCCTGGGCAGGGATGTGTGGGGTGGGAGGGGATGGACAGACACCCGGCTCATTCCCTCACAGAGCGGGGGACCGGTGGGATTTCTGCCCCAGTGGCCTCCACATGACACGAATGTACTAGGGCCACCCCCCCTGACATTTCCCAAGGGACTGGGCACAAAGTCTTGCTCCTGAGGAGCCCTGACCCCACACATCCCCATGTCCAGCCTCTCCCTAAGTAAAAGCAGGACAAACAGCAGTGTCAGGCGCTGCTGCAGCACCCCTTCAGCACCTGCCTGTGAACTGTGGCCCTGGAGGAGGGGGTGACAAAGGAGAAGGAGTAGGGAGCCAGCAGTGCCATATTTCCCATGCCGTTACTGATGTCTTCAGCACGTGGCCCCACTGAGAGAGGCAGCCCCGGCCCTGCAGAAGCAGCTTGCCCTGGCATCCAGAGCTGGAGGCAAACCTGAGCTCATCAAGGCACAAAACTGAGCAGCTCTGCACTGAGCCCTGCATTCTGCTTCAGCCCAGGCAAAAAAAGGCTCATGGCCTGTCAGACATAAGGCAGCCTCCCCATCTAACCTTGCTGTGGGACAGGACTATCCCCAGCCCTGGACAAGGCCAGATGTGGTACTGCCCAGCCAAAGCTGGCTGACTGTAAGGATGGGGACCCCTTTCCCTGAGGGGTGTCCCTGGGCTGCACAGCCCTCCTGGGGACAAAGAATTCGCCCTGGACCTGACAGGCCCCTGGTCCGAGGCTGCCTCCCCTCTGCTCCTGGATAACCCAGCTCAGTTCTCGCTGCCCCTGTGCCTCAGCAGCCCCTGTCCTCCAGCTTCTCCATCTCCCTTTCAAGCCAATCATTCCTGCTGCTCATCTCCATGTGCACCCTTGACTTCCAGGATGTTCACATTCCCCTTGGATAACTAAAGCATTTCCTTGCTCAGGAGTCTGAGCTGTGTTCCAGGCAGAGAACAGGACACAGAACAGCAGCCAACTCCCACATGCTCTACTGTTTGAAGAATATGAAAAAGCTGACAGCAATCCTTTCCTGACTCCACACCTGAAGAAAGAGCTCAACCCAAGGCTCAGAGCTCAAGAATCGCTCCTTTCTCTGGGAACAGCCAATCCCAGCTCAGCCATGTGGCCAGCTGGATGCCAGGACAGAGGATGGTATGGAAGGATGGTGGCCAGCAACTCCCTGCCCTGAGAGCCAGAAGTGCTGGTCCAACAGCGTGACAGTCTGCACTGCATGTTCTCCACCTCCACTGCAACCAGAGAAATGGGCCAGCACAGGAGGAGCTCCTGCTAAGCCACAGGAGAAAGTCCCAACAGTTGCAGTGCAGAGAGCAAAAAGACACAGATACCAAGGGAAAAGAGAGAAGGGATTTATTTATTACACTTCAAATTTCAAAGCACCAAGACAGGCCAAAAGACATTCATTTCCCTCAGGTGTCCCAGCACAAATGCCACTGCTGGGGTCTGGGCCACCCCAGCAAAGCCCCAGCCCTGGTGATGCCCAGCAGCCACAGGACACCTGGTTTGCGCCTGCCCTAGCAGCAAACGTGCAGCTTTGCCTTGCTATGTGCAACAGGGCCAGATCCCCCACAAGGGAGCAGGAGCCCCGGGGTCCTGGCACAAGAGATGCCCACCGTGGCACCTCTGCCAGGAGCAACCACTGCAATACCTGTAACAGACAGAGCACTCCACAACTCTGGGAAATTCATCTCCACAATATAAAATAGTGCAGGTTTCCTGAGAAATAAAATTCACTCCCATGGAACAGGTGGGACCAGCCACAAGCACATGCATATACAAACACACACACACTTTCCCTGATCAAAGACCAGATGACTCCATGGCTTCCACACAAAAAAAAGGAAAAAAGCTTTGCTTTGCCCAAATTAGAACTTAACTATTTCCTTGTGTTTCTCTCTGTCTCCATGACTCCTACAGACAGACACACAGCCCTGCTGGGTTACATTCAGTGCCATTACATTCAAATCCTTCCTGAGCACAGCTCCCCAAGCTGTGAGTTCTGTTCCTCTCCTGCACTGAGAGGAAATGAGTTCTTGGGCCAGACCAGGGCTCTCAGTAAATCTGGAGGATCCCCAGCACACAAGGCTGGGAGCAAGCAGGCACAGCACCTCAGGTCCCTACGTCTATTTCAAGGCTTAGCTGGCACCAGAGAAAGCTGGTGGCAGTCACAGCAGCCTGGCCCTGTGCAGTGGGACCCACCAAGGGACACATCAGCTCAGACAGGACACAGCAGCAGCACAGGTTAACTGCTTGGCTTGTGACTCCTGCAGTAGCAGCTGCCAGCAGTAGTGAGAAGGGGGAAGGCCCGTCAGAGAGCCAAGCTAGAAGCTGTTACCTTCATTCACAGCTCAGGACAGAAATTTTGGAGTGTCAGTGCTTAGACACAGAGGAAGATGCATCCCACTTCCCTTGTTCCCAAGCACTGTCAGGGGCTGGATCACAAGGTTCTGCAGCCCAGTCTTCCAAAGCCGGGAACAGCAGGGCCAGGGTAGCTGATGGGCAGTGAGTCCTTCTGGTAGTCGCACCAAGACAGCACTTCCAGTGTCGTTCCAGCCCACAGCCTCTGCTGAAGAAGCCACAGAGCTCTACCCAGCAGCCAGGCCGCAAGCTTGCAAGGAGCCCCAGTTTGCTGGGATATGTTCCTCAACCTGCAGGCACCACAGAGCAGCACTGGGGAAATCAGATCCTTCAAAACAGCAGCACAGCAGTGAGCCCAGGCTGACAACCAGGCATCACCAGTCTCGTTCCGAGGGCTCCCGGTAGGGCAGCCCCAGCTGAATGAAGACATCTCTCTCGGTGGGAGTGGGCAGAGTGTGGCCAGACGACACCTTGGCACCCCCAGGGCCTCGCACCACGGCCGAGCTGAGCGCGTGCTCCGACAGGCTCATGCCCTTGGTCTTGGCCAGGGCGCGCATGGAGCGGTTGAAGTGAGCCGAGCCCGTGAAGTAGAGCAGGGCACAGGCGAACTCCTGGTATGGCACCACGATGATGTCGAGGCGGCGGTGACGCTGCGCTGGCCCGGGCAGGCGGCACACGCCCAGGTACTTCTTCTGATCACCATTGTCCTCCTGACTCACCAGGTCATCTGTAAGGAAGCCTGGGGAGAGAGAACAGGCCAAGAGGAGCTGAACGGTAGAGACTGACACCTCCATGCTGAACTCCCGACTGCCCAGAGAGCAGCAGAGATGTCTCATAACGCACTGTGGGACCCCAGGGATAACGTGCTGAGCTGCACGTTCCCTCCTTAACACTACAGCTGAGCCAGGTCTATGGGCAGTAATTTTAAGGACTAACAAGATGTCCTATCCTTGGGAAAAGTGATCACCTATCCGTCAATGAATGCCATCCACCTCACTGGCTCCTCACCTTGGCCATTCTAAGAGCAGCTTCCCCACCCTCTTACCGCTCCTGTGGAGGCTGTCGAGCAGCTTGTTGAACACCCCACGGTGAGACTGCCCATCCGGGTGAGTGACCAGCACATCCACATCTCCACAGGTGGCCTTTCCCCGACGGTAGGAGCCACAGGCCACACACACGAGGCCAGGCTTCAGGGCCAGGGCAGCTTGTCTGACCTTCAAGAAAGAGGGATGAGGAGTCAGACACCAGCCTCTTCATGCCCGTTCCATCACGGCAGCAAAGGATCTTGTGCCTGCCTTAAGACCTGTCCTGCATCTCCAGAGTCTCCATACACTTGACAGGCATGGCACACTGCCCCACCAAGAAGGCTGGCCTGCTGTCAGGCAAGGAGTGAGCCAGGGTGGCCTCCACCCCGTCCTGCCAACACCCAGCAGAATGCCACACTATCCAGTGATTGACCATCACCTTGTGGGAGCACTGGATTGGGACAAGCAGGAAGATGCAGCACTGCTAAAGGGGCAAAGTACTGCAAAGCTTTCAGAGCCTTCCGTTTCTGAGACAGCAAGAGGTAAGAGGTTTTTCAGCTGCCCTACAGGCACAAGGCTTGCCAGCTCTGCCCACAAAGAGAGTAAGTTCAACAGGTGATAGTCACAGGTCCTGTTTCAAAAACAGGGATGGGCTCATGAAGTGTCCGCAGCAAGACCCAATACAGCAGAAAATCTGTGAGTACCCCTTGGAGTTCATTTCTGCCGAGACTTCTGCCTCTGCAGGAGAGCTAGGCTTCCTGACCCAGAGAAAGCACAATTGTCTCAGCATTTTATGTTTGGATGCCAACACGCTGCTGCCAGCAATCACACACATAATCAGAACTTCTCCTATTACAGTCTTCTCCAGGCTGGACCCCAGCTCCTGTTTTGTGCAGACAGTGCTAACTCTGATGGCTTCATTCATTACATGTTTAAGAAAGGCTCCCAAGTCCCTGGACAGGTCTAAAGTATTCTTGGTCTGATTGTGCCAATCACCCTGCTGGCAGCAAATAATGAGGGGCTCAGCAATTCCCAGTGATGAGGCCATCACAGAGGCTGGGGTTCAGCAAGGCAGTGTCTGTGCCCACAGCCCCTTGTCACTCTTGGGGATCATCCTTCATTAGCAAGAGATAAACCCATTAACCTTTGCCCCAAAGGTGCTCCAAGAAGCCACAAGCCTTTCTCATGCAGAGCAAGCCCTCCTCTGGTGTTCTTGCCCCCCTTCTGGCTTTAAATGAAGATTTCTAGAAAACTCCCAGCCCCACCCAAGAGCCTAAAAGCTCCTCAGATCTCACTGTGACAGGCAGCACAGACAGTGACTAATCCCTCATTCTCTCTCCTGGGCCTGGATCAGAGGAGTGTGTGTGTGTATGGAGGGGAGCACAGTAATCCCATCAAGATAACAATAGACCCACTCCCAAGAGCCAGCTCCTCAGCCCAGCCTGCCTGGGAAAGGGACCACTCACCACCAAAATGGCTAATCCGGCACACAGGACTGACACCCCAGCAGGAGCCTGGCAGGAGGGTATTCTTCGTGGCCAGGCCCTGTGGCCGAGTGACAGGGTCACACTGACTGCTGCTTCCATGGTGACTGGAGAGCACAGGGATAGCAATGACAGTGTGTTCCCCAGGCTCTCTGCTCACATTAGGGTACACTGGCTTAGCACCCCATAGTCATGGAGTGCCAAGGGATCCTAGAGCAGCACTCGTTTGCAGCCTGGATCCCCTTTGCTTCCAGCAAGGATATCCACCCTCTGTCCTCTGACTGACAACTGGATCACAGGGTGCTCACAGCTTCCTTTGGAGGAGCAGCACCAGGGAGACCTCAGCTGAAAGCAGACATTCCAGACATGATGAGAGGCAGGAAAGCAGAGCTGGGAACCTGCTTATCCATGCCACATGCAGCCTTTTTCAAAGCAGTGTGTACAACTGAGCCCTGTGAAGTATCCTCCTCCTTGCCAGGCACTCACACTGAACTTTCTTATGGGCCAAGGTAGGTGCCTTGTGTGCCCATGCCCAGAAAGGGTCCCCCAAGCACTGACCCCACTCAAAGGAGAGGCTGAAGAGCTCAGCTGTAACACAAGGGCCATTTTCACAGCGTCTACCTTCCTGTCATGTCCCAGCAAGTACTGCACTCTGAGGGCCTGGGGCCAAGCTACTCACAGTCTGCTCTATTTCTGCAGCTTCCTCCCGAGGCATGCGCTCCAGGAAATCCGTGTAGTGCTTCAGTCCCACAGCCTGCTGGCTGGTCAGAGTGGCCTTGGTGCGGATGTCATCCAGTGTCCGGAAACCCTAGTGCAGACCATGTGCTGATATTCAGACACCTACCAAGACTTTGCTCTTCACATACTTTCCACCAAGATTTGGGGAGATTGTATTTAGCCTGTCTCAAGCTTCTGAGATCACATGTAGAGAACACTTTAGGTTCCTAAAAGAAGGGATTTTGGCAATCCTACTACCCATTCACATCTCTAATCTCCACCCCTTCTCTGACAGAAGGCTACTGCTCCTAAGGCATGGTGTCCCTACAGCCTGAAGGAAAACACGTACTGCAAGTAAAGGAACACATACAATATCCCAATGAGGGAAAGCCAACAGCATGAACACAACCATATTTTTAAGACAAGCAACAATCCAGTCACAAACCAAACACTACAGGAAACCAGGCTTCATCAGCTCGTACTCAGGAGACAAACTGCTTTTAAAGAAGGAACCCATCCAGTGCGCTGGGCTGCTCCTATTGGCACAATTATTTCAACCTCACTTTTACAACTTCCAGACAAGATGGATGGCTGCTCTGACAGCTACAGGCCAACAGCCAGCAAGTGCATCAGGAGCTTTCATGGACAAGATGCCCTGATTCAAGCCTGGCTCTTAGCAATGTCATTGCCATGACTAGTGTGACATGAGCTCCAAGGAGCTCTGCCTCTGCTAGAGCAGAGGCAGCATGTCTCCCACTCCTCCTCTCCACATCTTTGTCCTCTACCCACCCCACCACAACTAAAGTCTCAGCTGGGTGCTGAGACACAATGGGACCCAGCCTCATAGGTCCTCCCAAAAAACCAGATTTAAATCTTACCTGTAGATATTGGCAATTTAAAACCATTTGTGAAAGTAATTCTCCTACACTCAGCAGCGGTCTTCAAATCATAACCTGAAAGCCTTGTATGTAAGGCATTGAACTTACCTGCTGGTACCACATCTGAGCTGTCTTGACCCCTGCTCCCCAGATGTTGGAAAATAACTCCAGCACAGGCACTCTCTCACTGATGTGATCCAGCTTGCGCAGGTGCCCACTCTCCAAGATCTCCAGGATCTTCTCTGCCATCCGCTTCCCAATCCCAGGGATTTTACAGGCTTCCTAGAAAGAAACCAGAGCTGCTACTGGAAAAGCAAAGACAAGCTGAGGAGCTGCTACTGACTCACAGCCTGGTTAGTCAATTGATGAGTAAAGGGTAAGTGGCAGGACTAGTTCTGCCTGACAGCCTCCTCTCTAGCCCAAACTTACCTTGGTTGATCAATTCAAGTGGAAAAGGACAAGCCTGCAGAGTGGGACTGAAACATGAACACACTGAACTGCAGGACTGCCACAGTCCATAAAACTCCAGTTAGTTTTATGTGTTATCTCTACTGGTGGCCAGTTGCTGTTGATGAAGAGGAAGGTGAAAATGTCCCTGCACTGTGTCCAAGGAAGGCATTTATCTTGTGAGTGTTCAGATCTGGCCCTAAAATGCTCAGATTCCATTTTTCTGCTGTTCTGAAAACACTGTGTGTGGTCAATAAATCCCAACCAGCACTTGCTATACAACCTCCATCGAAGGTCTACCTCCCTGCTCCACCCCCCTGGGGAGGTGTTTTACCTGGTAGGAGGTGACTGGTTTGTGGTAGCTCTTGAGCGCGTTGATTGCTTTGGAGTAGCCCAGAGCTCTCCACTTGTCTCCCTGGACAGAGTAAGCCTTTGCCAGCACTTCCAGCTTCTCTGTGATGCATTGGTTGTGATTTTCCTTCTTGGTGTTGGAAGACTGGGCACAAACCCACTTGCTGGGAGGCTGGGCCACTGTGTAAGAGCTGTCACTGATCTCCTCTGATGATTTCACAGGGTAGTGGCCAGAAATCAATGCTTCCAGATCTCCCTGGGTGACACCAGCATCTTCTCCTTCACTGTCTTCATCATCAGAGTATTTCTTTACAGAGAGATCAGAAAGCAGCCATGTGAGAGTAAGTGCATGCCTCATATGTCCCCTTTGGCACAGGCTACTTCTGAGACTAGGAAGCCAGAGCACTGACCACCCTCCCTTCCGGGCACACCATGCTCCAGTTGCCACCTCTAGAAGTGACTGCCTCAAGCTACACATGCACATCTCACAGTGCACAGGAGACTATACTGCTGTCCACCTGGGATTCAAGCACACAGCCCCTCCTACAGCCAAGTCCCTGAGATATTTTAAGAACACTTCCACAATGCTTCTGGTAGCAACCTGATCCACTGTACAAACACGGGTCTGAACAGGGTGTTTGCCAAGGAGTGAAGAACTGGTCCATATGGCTAAGGCAGGAACATGGGATGAAATATCAGAGACAGCTTCCTGAAAGGGAGATATTCTCAGACAGGGAATATTTCTCAAAAGGACATAAGTGAGTATCACCATAGTGAGTATGACAATGCCAAAATCCCTGGCTGGCAGAGATCCTGACTCCCTACTCCCACTGGGAAACCTTTAGCTCGTCTGGTGGCAGCACAGGCACATCTCTCACATTCAGACTCAGCAACTTCTACCCCATGATGCAGATGACAGGAGATAGGCACTGAACTTTGTTTTCAGTTTACAGACACAAAATCTCAACAGAGTAGTAAATTAAAACCCCCTCATTTTCCCCATGGCTATCTGCAAGAGAAAAGGGGGAGGAAGGAATGACACAAAGGACTCCACATTCCTCAGTGACAGAAGAAAGAACCAATGTATGCATTTGCTGATACCCTCAGCATTAGGATGCCTCTGTGTAGACTTAAGAAACAATGAGCCTTGGCTTCAGGTAATGAACAAAAGGGGATAGAAGTGGAAAGCCGCACAGAGGCTTTGTAGACTGCTTTGCTCACTGGGGTCCCCATCTCCCCTGATGTATAAACACAGGAGTCTATGAAGATCCAAGAGTTTCCATGTCATGGAAGTAACTCTGAGTGGTGCAGGGTTGTTTGGGATCAGTCCAGCAATTACATGCAGCACACCATGTCCTGTTACGAGTTTCTGCAGAGTGTCAGCCTAGTCAGAGCCACATCCTTACAACCTCTGGTTCTGCTGGCTGAGGAGGTAGGAGGTCTGGAGACACAACTCCTGCAAGATACAGAGCTGAAGTCTTTCAGCAAAATAGACAGGATGTGTTTTGCAGTCTTGTTTTATAACTCTGAAGACTGGGTCAGACTGAGGATTTGACAGACTAAATCAGTTTAATTTGTCTTGAAATGCAACTCCCTTAAGATGCTGTTCTCTCTAAGGGCAGCAAAGCCTCAGAGCGCTCAGGTAAGTCAGTAAGCCCCTTAAAAGCATTTAAGGACACGTTATCCAATCACAATGCAAAGAACTCTGCAGCTGGAGCTGGAAGCAATTCCCATCCTCTTGGCCAGCAGTGTCACAGAGGTGAAACAGCCCTTAAATCCCTGACTCTATGCTTTGTCAGCAAAGCTGATGGACTCTTTACAACCACATGTGCAAAACCAACTGGTAGCAATTGGCTACTTGAGAGGGAGACAGGCAGCCTGGGTTGACAGCCCCAGGTTCACAGAGAGTAACAGCCACTGCTTGAGGCTGCCTTGCAGAGACTGCATCTGAATGCCAGTCAGAAAGTGATTGCTACAGTCTGACTGGTAACAGGATTTCCTCAAAGCAGTTTACATCCAAAGGCAGAACTCCCCGATCAGTCCCTGTTTAGTATGAAACACTGGCACGCTCATCATTTCCTAGAGAAAAAACATCCAACCAAGCTGGAAAAGACTCTGTGCTTAAAAAACAGAAGCTACTTCTAAGCTAAGTTTCAGCTTTACTGTTGTAGTTGGGTCTCAAGTAGCTGTCTTTAAAGTCTCAAGGTACCCAACTCCTCCCCAAGTCACACAGTCTAAGCTTGGGACAAGGGATTTTACTGAAATGTCTACAAATGTGGCTTTTGTGTCCTCAGTGAGCTGCCAGGTAGAGAGTAATTGCAGGGTTTTCTGCAACAAAAATTTGTGTTGCAAAGCAGATGCCAGCAATACAAGGGAGCTGCTGGGGATGTTTGAGGTAACCTTGCTACAGATAGATTTGAATGACACCAATGCCCAAGAAGAACTCAGCAAACTTGAGCAAAAATACAGAGAAAGGATGGAAAGCTAACAGCAGGCCACAGAAGCTGACTCACTGCAGAGGCCACTAATAACCCAACACAGATATTTTAAGAACACCTCCACAATGCTTCTGGTAGCAACCTGATCCACTGTACAAACACGGGTCTGAACAGGGTGTTTGCCAAGGAGTGAAGAACTGGTCCATATGGCTAAGGCAGGAACATGGGATGAAATATCAGAGACAGCTTCCTGAAAGGGAGATATTCTCAGACAGGGAATATTTCTCAAAAGGACATAAGTGAGGATCACCACAGTGAGCCTTGGCCTGATCAGAGCACCAGGACTGCTTCAGCTGGAAATGTTCTGATGGGAACAGCAATTTAAGGGGCATTGTTTTTATTCTGAACAGCTAAAAAGGACAAAGAGAAGCAGTAACCATGTCCACAGCCTGAGTCTGGCCACACAACTCACTGAAACATCCAAACACCTTCCCCTTGCTGAGAAAATCTCACATTGTATCCCTGCAGGGATCAGGGATGCTCTTAGCCAGGAAAAGCAGCATGCAGGATCTGTTCACAAGGAGATGGATCTGTGCAGGAAAGCCTCACCTCAGCCAGTTGCTGCTGTCCAAGGGTGCCCAAGCCTTGCTGTGAGGAATGTTCCACCTGTGATTCAGTATTTGGTTTCACTGCTCCCGTCTCTGCTGGGGGCTGGATTTTCACTCTGTCCAGGATCTGCTGCTGTTCTTTCTGGAACTCTCCCTCCTCCAGGTACCTGCCATGGATTGGATGTCTTAGTACAGGGGAAGGAGGACTTCCCAGCCCCCAGAAGTCTGACCAAGAAATCCTTCTGCATGTTTTGGACTGGACCAAACAACCCATATGAATTGTACTCTCTCAGATCACAGATTAATTACTCTGGTTTTAGCTCAACTCCCCAGTTACCATCTACCTAGCTGACCTGCAACTTCCACTCCTACCTACCTCATTCTTAGGCTCTCTCTCCAAAACTTTGCCAAAACATTTTGCTCCTAACCTGTGCCTGCTGCTCCATTCCTCATTTCCTCTTGTGCCTAGTTGCCAATTCTCTACCTTTCATCTGCAATAAGTAAGAAACAGTATTTAAACCTCAGCATTTTTAACAGACATCTTGTTATCACTGATGGATCAGGAAGATGTGCCTTTAGTGCCTGTAGCAAGTGAAAGGACTTATGGTAATATGTCTGGGCCCTATTACATGTTTTGCTACCCCACAGAACTTTGAGTCATGCTCACAGGAGCTGCAAGGAGTTGCAGTCCAAGATTTTGAGCAGAGGTCAGATTTTAGTGCTGTGCAGTTTAGGATAGAAGAACTGCAGGGAGGGATGGCAGTGTGGCATTTGCATACCTGGGAGGCATAAAGACACCATAGCCAGCAGTACTCAGCAGCTTCTGGTCTCTAATGCAAGCACTCAGCCAGGATGCCTTCACCAGCTGCAGCCCCGGGCGCAGCTTGGTTAACTTGAGGAGCCGAAAGGCGCGATCGCAGTCCATGTCCTCAGCCACAATGACGTGCGTCACCTCCAAGGAGAGCTGGCTGTGTACGACACCCCCGTTCTGGACAATCTGCCTGTGGAAGATCTCGGCCCTGGCCTGGCCAATGCCGGCTTGCAACACGTAGGCGATGACTGGTTTCAGCCACTCTGCTGAGGAAAGCACAGGGGCAGGGACACAGTGACAAGGGAAAGTGCCCCAGCCCAGCAGGGCTACTACATCTCTCACACAGGACTTGATGGCAACAGCCCTGGCAGGCAGTCTTTGGGGGGCTCCAGCTGGATACACCAAAGCAAGCTGGACATGACCTCTACAGAAAAACACACTGAGGGCCTGAAAAAGCCTTTGGGGAACAGCACTTGCAGTTAACAAGCTGGGTGTAAGTATTATATCCTACATCATACGGACACAGGACTTACCCTCAGGTATCTCTGTTCCTTCCTCTTTCAGGATCTTTGGAGGGATGCTTTTCCCCGAATCATCCCTCACCTTCTTCCTCTTGGGAAAGGCTTTGACAATCCCTCGTGGCTCCATAGGCCTGGTGGGAAGGTTAGCAGCAATCGCTAAATACAAATGAGAAAGAGCAAGGTTGCTTAGATCTTACCTAATCACAACTCAAGATTCACTCTTGTTGCTCACTGTCTTTGTTGTCCTGAAGTTCTTTTTTTGTTGTTGCCTTCCAAAAATGCTCAGCCTGAGGGAGGCAACCGAAATCAAGAATTGCAGCCCTAGAATGTCCTAGAAACCTCTACAGCTGAGTTCTTACAATGGAAAACATTCAACTGCTTTAACATTTTAGAGCTCCTATCTGCTCAGCCAAAAGAAGCAACTTCATTTCCCGGGTATTTCTTAAGCACATTCCCAAGAGACCTCTTGTGCCAGGGCTGAAATCCAGTCACCTATTGAGATAAAACAGCTGATTGACACCAAGTGCTTCACACAGCCACAAGAGGAAAACTCCCAACTTGGCTTCATCTGGATACAGCAAATTACTAAAGACTAACTAGCCGAGTTCAATATGGGTACAACTGCAGCTTTACCATTACAAGCCTTGCAAAAACAAACTTTGGAGCTTGAACTACCAGGATAGAAGGAAGCTCAGTTTTCTGTAGCCCAGTTTCCTGAATCACTGTATATGCCAACAGCCCCTTCCATGTGGCTGCAGCGTTGAGTCAACACCAGCTTGGTTTCCTCTCTGTGCAGCACTCTGGGTTTCGCGTAGAGGTTTCTCACACACAGTCCAACACAAACCTATCCTTCCAAACCTGGAAAGGCTGAAAATGGTCCCACCTGGCCATGGCTTCCTGCTATGGTCACCTTCTCATCTGAGCATTAAACATAACCCTCTGAAAACCAACCCAGAGCTCAATCAAGTCCTTGCTTCTGCGAGGAAGAGTTCAGCTCCAGGGGAACAGAAACCCTGCTACGTTTCTAAAACTCACCTTCGCTGAAACGTTTCAGTTTTCAGGTCGTTTTGACCAAAAAGAGCCCTCTGGAAACAGTAATCCTTTCTATTACATAAAGAAAAAACCCAGACCAAAAGCCCGCCAAGGTTCTGGGTGCCCAAGTACGTTCCAGGGCTCAGAAGTGTGTTTCTGCAGGCTGTATTTTAACTCCTCTAAAGCACAACCCACGCGCCGGGTACCAAACCTGCCTTGCCAGCCTCCTCAGGCCGTAAAGGTTTCAAGGCCACCAACCCGGGGCTGGCAGCACCCACAACCTCGGGGCAAGAACGACACCCCAGACCTCGCGGCTGTGCCCGGGCGAGCCGAGGGCAGGCGGGAGCCGAGAGGGCGCAGCCGGAGAGCGGAAGGGCCCCGAAGGAGAGCGGGGCCGCGGCCGCGGCCGGGCAGGGCCGCGCTCAGCTCGGCCGGGCCGGAAGCGCTTCCGGGGGCCGGCGGAAGTTCCCGCGTTGCCGCGGCGACGGCGCGGCCGCCATGGCGGTGCCGAGCTGGCTGGAGCGGCTGCGGGCGGCCCGCAAGACGGCGCTGGTGCAGGACGGTAACCGCGGGGCGAGGGTCGGGACAGCCCCCGCCTGCCCCGCGGGGTCTGGGGTGGTCCTGCAGAGAGCGGGTGCGGAGGGGAGCGCTCCCGGGCACAGCCCCGCGCCCCGGGCCAGGGAAGGACACAAGGCCATCAACGCGAGCTTACGGGGCAGTGCCTCGTCCCCCCAGGCAGTGGGACGGGGTCCTGGACAATGGGATAGGGCCCCAGACAGTGGGACAGAGCCCTGCACCCAGAGGTAGCTGTATCCCGTTTCCTCTCACCATCTGTCTTGCCTCTAGGGAAGCGGAAGATCCACTACTTGTTCGAGGATGGGAAGGAGATGGCCGAAGAGTACGACATTAAGACTGGCCAGTTAATGAGTAAGTGGTGCTCTCAGCTGGCCCCCAGCAGACGTGGGTCAGGGCAGAACTGCAGGGCAGTGGGTCTATACCTTCAGGGCTGGGGTGTTGAGAGGGACCAGCTGGTCAGGAACAAATCATCCCTGACTATTTTGGAAGACAGGCATGTCTGTAGCGGAATTTTGTAGGGTCAGAAGTAGGGTTCAGCTTGCAGCCAGGGTTCTCTGACCTTCATGGCATAGCAGACCTTGCTTTAGCCCAGGATCTCCCCCAAACATCCCATCTGTCACAACAGACTTCGATGGACTACATGGGATTGTCATCATAGTTGCCAGGCACCGAGTCTGTACCACATGAAGGGCTGAAATACGCTTTTTGGTGGCTTCTACTACCGCAGACAAGGTGTTGATTATGGCTCTTGTCCAAAACCACATCAGCTGCAGCACAGCACCTGTTGCAACCCCACCATGGCTTTTTTTGCACCAAGTAGCAAAAAAAAGAGAGGCATTCAGTACAGAGTTTCTGACCTAGGAATAGGCCAACTAGCAGATCAGCTCACACCAAAGTGGAAATTACTGGAATTAAGATACATATATTCATATCATCTCAGTGTGCTGGGCAGCTTTGGCAGTCAGTTCCTGGAGCTCTTATAGAGCAGAAGAATGAAAAGCCTTCTTCTCTCTTTTCCAGGTAGAAAATGGCGAGAGAAGAACACCCTAGGGGGCACTGGCAAGTGGCAGGTGGAAGTGGGAGAGCCGACCTCGCCGCTTCTGGGAGCACTGGATTCAGAGCTTATAACAGAGAGCAGCTCAAATGTATGTAAGGGTCTGCAGGTACCACTGCACCTAAAACTACCTTGTCTTGTGCTTACAGCAGTAGTTGGTAGAGAGCAGATCACCAAGAGACAGCCTTAATGCACTCAGTGCTCTGCTACAAATCACCCCAAAACTGCAGGGCTGAGTAGAAAGAAGGCACAGGCTTAGGTTCTTTGGGGGTCTTCAAGAGATTTGTAGTTTCCTTAAGTAAAGAAACTCTATTGCTGTGTTGGCCAACTACTATCCTGGCTTGAAAGAGCAGGCTGGCAGGAGGGCCAGTGCCAGGACAAGTCAGGGGATAGAAAACAGAGGTGATAGCAATGAAAGGCACAGGCAGTGCATAGCAGGCTGCTCCCTAATAAAGCACAGCCTGTTTCATCTTCACATCCCTCTAGCTTAGGGGGCAGATGTTTTAGTCTCTCACCGTCTTTTGTACAGACCTGAAACACAAGCACAGCTCTGCACCAAAAATTGGGCAGAGCTAGGACTGAACCTAGCAGGTTCCTAGAGCAGGCAGAGCTCAGTATTTGGTTGCCTGTGAGGAAGAGGCCCCCCCTCTGTACTGCAAGGCTTCTTCACTGCACTCTTTCAGCCTCCTGCAAGCAGTGCTCTGGGCAAAGGCAGACCAGTCCTAGCTGTAGGAAAGTGATGCTCAGGCAGCTTCTTGAGTTACTCCCTAATGCTCCAGTGTGAAAGAACAGCTACTCCCATGCAGAGTCTCACAAGTAGTACAGGAAGGAGACAGGGAGGAGAGGAGACAGCTGGAGGGGCCTTGCTAAAGGTACTTGTTTGCTGTAGCCTATCTTCATGAGGAAGGATACCCTGAGCAGCTTCCAGTGGCGGATCCGTAACCTTCCCTACCCCAAGGAGGTCTACAGTGTCTCTGTGGAGGAGGAGCAGCGCTGCTGTGTCATCCGGACCACCAACAAGAAGTCAGTAAGGACAGCACTGCCAGTGCTGACAGTCCCTTGGGGTGGGCTGGCACAGAGGACAGGCTAGTGACTGCACAGGGGGCTGCCTCCCCTTCTAGTGTGCAAGGGCTGAGGGGCCCCACCTTGCAGCACATTTCCTGCTGCCCGATTTCCATTCCCAACTGCCTCAGACACCTTTACAGTAGGGCTTCTCATCTTGGCTCCAGTAGGGTGGTGCTTGCTCTGTTCTTGCCCCGTTAGGTGTCGCTTCCTTAGAAAAAGTCTTGCAGACCTCTTGAAACTAGAACATTCCATCGTCTCCCTCTGATTTAGTCATTGCATCTCAGAATGCTGCAGGATTCAACATGTACAGACAGATCTCCCTGCATAAACATGTCCTATAGTCACAATGCCAGTGATATCATCTGGAGGTAGCAAACAAAATAGACAGACTGAATCTGGAAAGGAAGCACCACAGTGTTCTGCCAAAAGAGATTTGAGATTGGAAGAAAAAAAATGGAAAATGCTTTTAAAGCTACATCTTGTAGTGTGTCAGTACATGGCATCTCACATGGAATGAAACACAAAGTGTCCCAAAGCATCTACAACCTCAGATAAGCCAAGATGAGCTGAAGTGTTGGGAAGTGAGTGCACAGAGTGAGCCTTGGGAGCACAAGGGAAGCTGATGGAAGTGGCTGTAGGTGGTGCTGTCGGCACAGAACTGCGGCCTCTCAGCTGCCGAGGGCTTCGCGACGCGGTACCCGCAGTCTCCCGGCAAAGGGCTGCTGGAGCTCTGCACATCAGCACACCTGGGGGCTCAAAACCAGAAGGCTGGAAAGAGGAAAGTTACCCCAGGGAAAACAGCAAGCAATTACAGCTCTTATACAGAAATGTTGGCCTGAATGCACACAGAGGGATTCACAGAACAGTGGTGCTTTAGTAGGGAGACCTAGGTAGCAAAAGATAATGATATTCCTACCGGCCACACATGGATACGCATGGAACTAGGACAGGAATGGAGGACTTGATCCTAAAGCCAACCACATACTGTCACAGACAGGCTTACCTACTCCAGTCCTACTGGCGTAGTGGTGTGTATGTGGGAAGTTCCTTGCCTGTGTATGTGGGAACCTCCTGCGTAGGTGCTGTAAGGTTATAATGTAGCACTGAGCCTTTACGTACCCCCTGCCTGATTTCAGGCTTTTTTGTACCGCTCTCAGAAGAGTCCTCCATGAGCAGCTGACATTTATTCTCTCAGACTAGTGTCAGAGGACCCAACAGTAACTCATGGCCTGTGTCTGACAGTTAAGGACTTTTAGAATTAAAGCTGAAAGCCACCTCACTGGGGACAAGAATGACGTTGCTGTCAGTAGGGAGTGGGGACAGACTCCAGCACTAGCACACTTAGTACAGGCTCCAGGATATCTTAGATCATTTCTCCTGGGTCTTGGCCAGGGCAGGGCACCACTCAGCAACTAATTCCAAGATAGCAACAACAGCATGGAATCCACAGAGAGAGTGCACATCACTACGGGAGAGAAAGGAAGCCTCGGAGCCTCTCCAACCCTTGGAAGTCAGCCACGCTGCTTCTGAGCAACAGAGCTGTCCTGACCGCCAGCCAGAGGCACAAGTAACAGGATGGGCTGCCAAGTCACTACTGAGTAGTTCAGCTCTAAATTCTCAGCATACCAGTAGCAGTTTTCCCTATGGGCTGACAAAAAGTGGGTTTCCAGTAGGAAAATAATAGAGGTGATTTCACATATATACTGTGGATTTCGGGCCAGGACTTGGGCTCAGAGTGTAATACTGCCCTTGGCCATGGGGTGAGAGGCAAGGGTAGAGAATCGGCCTGCATCGGCTGGGATAACCACCCATCAGCTACCTCCCCAGCTCAGACAGGAGCTCTTCACTTCCTCCAGTCACTCCGTTCCCTCTGGCCACGGCAAGGGCTGCTCAAGTGGGATTTGCTTAAAACCTCTTGCTGTAAAATAAATCCATTAAACTGAACTCTAAAAACAAACCTAGAAAGCCACCTCCCCAAACGCCAAACCTGATTCAATTATTGTAGTGAGAGGCAGTGGTAATGTTAGGAGGGGGGGGGGGGTGGCAAGGCAGATCTGGTTTCCTTTGATCTTGTCACAGATTTTAGTTTGAGGCCAGCCAAAGCCATTCTTCTCCCCTTCTCCTTAGTCCTGGGGCAGCAGAATGCTGCTGTTTCATTGATGACTCCCAAGGCCCTTTGAAACAGTGGGTTTTTTCTGTGTACTGCTTTTTTTTTGTCTAATCGGTAAGAAGTTAACACTTCCTTAACATGTCTTTGTGTTCATCTAATCTCTGCTGTTTAACCTTTGACATCTCCCTTATTATCCATGTCTGCCACCTTTTCCAAATACCGACAGCAGTGACAACACAGAACGGTTTGAGCCCTGCGGTAACAAGCCGTGTACATTCCTCCCACTGCACCGGGAGAGCCATTTGCCCTTTGTAGCTGTTTTCACCGTGACTTGGAAAATAAACTGCAATTTGGGCAGAGGTAGCCAGAGAGGCCAAGCCTCACACACAGCCAGCTGAATCAAGAACCACCCCTCATGGCATGGTAGCAGCCACTGCCTGTTCCTGCTCTGCTCCAGGCAACTCAGTACCAGCTACAGGCCAATTCCTTGAAGAGGATTGCCCACAACAGTGCTGGAACAGACTAAGAATCCAGCCATGCCTCTGGGTGGGCACAGGACCACCAGCCAGTGTATTTGATGCAGCCCCAGAGAGAAGCAGTAGATGCAGGGCAAGCCATGCCACACACAGAAGATCTCAGGTAAACATAGACACAGATCTACAGGGTTCTGGGTCCAAAGTCTTAGGAAATCTCTTAGCTGGCAAAACCTCTCTGTCCTCTGCTTGGATGTGAGAGGTTATTGGAAGACTGGGATAGAACCCAGGGAAGGAACAACTAGGAGAGCTGTAAGTGCAGAGGAGCACCACAGCCACCATGGGAGCTGCCTGGAGATGCTGCAGAGCAGAGGCTCAGGTGATTGTGGGCAGTTACACCTGGAGATCTGTGCCCAGGGGTATGCCTGAGTACCACCATGCCACCAAAGCAAGAAGTTACCTAGGAAGTAAAGCAAGAAGTTAAAAAGAGGGGTTTAGGAAGGATTGCAACACAAAATGGTACATCACTGAGGAAAGTAAGTCATTTGCTGAGGAAAGTAAGTCATATGGCACAAAAGCTTTGACAGCTATTTTGACAAAAGCTAAAGGAAGCTGCTACTTAGAAGGAATGAGAGGCCATGAGCAGGGAAAAAGACAAGGAACACCTTGTTAGGGCTGAGTAGTCTAACCATAATCTGGCACTACACATGAGGGCAAGCTGGAGGACCAAGCCTGCTGTCACACACCAAAGCTCTTCAGGACTTTGCCAGCTCTGATTTCCAGTTTGGAGGTTTGTTTCTAGTGTTCCTGCTAACCTGGGGGCACCGGCAGTCACACAACATGGCACAAGGGCCTCCTGCCAACCCTGAGAGGTCTATTGTCCTCATCTACACCTTGTAGAACAGCAGTCTGTGTCTCAGCACTGCTAGTGGGGGAACAGAAATCCCACCTTCCTTATTTCTGTCTCCTCTCTTATTTGTAGGTACTATAAAAAGTTCTCTATTCCTGATCTGGACCGATACCACCTTCCCTTGGATGCAGCTGCCCTGAGCTTCACCCATGCCAACAACACCCTGATCATCACGGTGAGGCTTTAGCCAAGCAGAACAGCACTTTGCCCTTGTCTTTATGTCCACAAAGAAGCTAAAATTCTTATATGTGGGGAAATAAGGCAGAGCAGGGAGATCTGCTGACGGTCACCCATGCGGCCCCTTCTCTGTCACACAGTCGGTGGGAGTTTCAGATTACACTGGGCATGCTGACACTAGCCAAGAGGTCCCAGGCTGCAGGAGGGGCCCTGCCTGCTGCTCAAGGTGACATGCAGGTGGAAGAGTGTCTGTCATGCCCTATTTTCCATGTATTCCCTCCATCAGGCCTGAGCAAGGCTCTACTCTCAGTGACAATAAGTTTCGCTTGTCTCAGAGCATAAGAGTCCAAGGACTGCTGCACTTTGAGGTCTTGCAGTCTTAAAAAAGAATAATAAAAAAATAATCACCTGCTTCTTTGTGTCAGAGAGGGAACACTTCCACACGTGGTGGAAGCAAGAGACTAGCAACATGGGCACACACTTCTTGTTGCAAGGAGCAGACAGATGCTTTTGTGCAACAGGTGCTTGTCCTACCCAGTGCAGAAGTCAGCTACACAGAGGGCACACCCTCCGTGGGAAACCTGGCAGCAGAGCTGGGCTGCATTTGCAGAGGAAACAGGCCGAGAGGAGCACCTTGAGTCCTCCTGAGCTTCTGTTTGCTACTGGCCAAACCTTGCAAAAAGCACCTGCATCCACTGCTAAGCTGCAGCTGGGTGAGGGACCTCTGAGGGGAAGAGAGGAACTGCAATTCTTACTTGTCTTTGCATAAAAAAAGAAAATCATATTTTATAGATAAAAAAACCACTTGTGAGCGTACAGTCAGCACAGCAAGGATCTGCTTGCCAGGATATTCCAGAGGGGTTGGTGGTGGTTAGGATTCCACATCTAACTGGAAAGTTTTACTTGTACTGTAAAAGACACTCCAGAACTTGGCAAATGTCTCTAGCTTGATGGCACAACTTCTCTAAATGGGCTTCAGAGGCAGCTGGTAATGGCAAAGCCTCCCTTGGCAGGAGGGCCCCTGCTGGGCCGGCAGCAACAGGCCCCAGTTGGTTTGCTTGGAGCAGAGGCTGAACAGGAGTTCAGGAGTGCTAAGGGCATTTCTCTCTGTCCTACAGTACCAGAAGCCGAAGGAGATCCTGGCTGCAGAAGAGCAGCTGCAGAAGGAGCTGAAGAAGATAAAGGCAGCTAACAGTGGAGATGGAGACTGTACAACTCAGTAGGCAGTCGCTGCTAAGAGGCTGAGGTGAGGGGCAGCTCTCTGGCACAGCTTCATGGTGTTTATTTTGCCTTATCTAATAAAAATGAGTTCTGTTGTTAATAGAGCGATTTGGAGGAATCTCTGTAAGCCCAGGAACATGGCAGGGCAGTTGACCTGTCTTCTGCCTGGCCTACTGATTTATGCAGACATGGTTTGTGTTGGAAGGGACCTTAAAGATCATCTGGTTCTAACCCCGTCATGGGCAGAAACACCTTCCACTAGACCAGACTGCTCAAAGCCCCATCCAACCTGGCCTGGAACACTTGCAGAGATGGGAATAATCCTTCTATGAATTGTGGGAAGCTGTAGCATGCAAAGGAAGCACACGACATCCACAACCAGCAGCCCTGTCCCCACCCTCCATGAGCAACATGACACCTTGGGAATTTCCCCGTCTGCCATCACTGGTGAAGGCAGTAATGTCTGGAAAACAAGAACTCCCTCCTCACACCCATTAGTTGCCTGGGATGTGTTTGGAAGCAGCTCCCTCCTGTGCAGTTAGGCAGCTCCTCTGTGCAGTCAGAAGGATGCTCTTGTGACTTTGGCATCTCTGCAAACAGCATCAGTGCTTAGACCTGAGTGGGCACAGCCTGTGAAACAGGGTAAAGAGGAAGACACATAGCTGCTTCCTTAGTGCCAGCCATCCATGACGTGACATGGCTGTGCAGAGCGCGGGAACCAACGTGCAGCTGCCTCCATTTGCATGGCACAGAGGGGAAGCAGTGGCTGGGCCGCTGGCTGGCTCAGGAGCAGCAGCTGCCCACCCTTCTGTGAAGGTACAAACAAGGCCCATTGCAAACCTCACTGCACAGGGACAACCCCAGCAGTGCTGCTTTACCAACTCCTCTCCAACAGCCATCCTCCTACTTAGATTTCTGAATGTTGTTCCATCCCAGTTCATATGTGAACAGTTACTACCCAAACAAACCCTGCAAACCCTACCTTCAAGTGAGCTGCTCATGGGCTCCCAGCACCACCTGATGAGGCTACTTTCAAACCACGACAATTCCTTAGAGGCCAGGGCTCCAGCAAACATATTCCTCCAATTCTTGTGCATCACAAGGGAAGAGCAGCCTCTTGACAGTGGAAATGAACTAAGTTCTAACAAAGCACCATGCTGAGTGGCTCACCCTAGAAATGCTCCCAGTTTGTGATACAAACCTCTCCTTTACCTATCCAGGATACCCAAACTCAGAACCAAGTAGGGTTCCCGCACTTCCTTCCCCTAGGAGGGCCAGACCCCAGACACCACTGTATTCACTCGCAGCACATTATCCACATTCAATCAGACAGCACAGAGCACACTGAAAACTATGGTTGTTCAGAGACCCACATCAGGTTCAGAAGGATGACACAAAAAGGAGCCCATTTGGATGTGCCTACAGGATCCCAGTAAATCACATCCAGGTGTTTGTAACTGGTCTGGTTTGCTGCTTCATTATGCAGGCACCAAATGAGTCACAGATCCTACTTTTTGAATTCTTGTTTGAAAAAGTGACAGGAGATCCAATCTCTCAGGAACCGCCTTCAGTGCAGCAGTGTCACAGGGTCTAGCCAGGGAGAGAGATCTATTAGACATGGAGACAGCAGCTGAAAATAGGTCCAACCTCCCCCACCCAGCCAGGCCCCTGCAACCAACAGGTAACACCACAGCCCCTTCAGAAGTTGAAACAAAACATACCATCTCTTCTGTTTCCTTTCAGTTTTATTTAGCAAAACACGACCATTTCAGCCCTGCCAAGTGCACAGCCTGACCTGACGGCCAGCTTGGGGAGGCACACTGAAAGCAGGGCTGGCTCTGCCTTTTAGCTCAATTGTTGCTCTTGGGTGTGAAGGACAACACAAGCAGCTGGCAGGACAGCAAGTTAAGGAGAAAGGTGGTCCTCACTCCAGGCACCTTTCCCTTCCACCAAATCAGTCCACCCTACACACAGCCTAGTCTTGCTTCACATGCTTAGAGCTTGGCTGATCTCAACCTGACCAGCACATAGCTGATGGGGCATCCTGGCTCAACTTGCCCCTCAAATGATGTATCCACAGGAAAAAAAAGGAAATTAAAAAAAAAAAAAGAAAGAAAAACAGGAACACAGTTAATAAAACAAACCCTGACTTGCACAAAATAAAAAGGGTAAAGGACAATGGGCCTATTATTTTCACTAACAGGCAGATGAGGTTGAGAAAGTTTGGCCCTTTGTGCACTCTTCATTGTAGCTTTCTGGCAGGAAAAAGTCCCTTCAGAAGCCTTGTGGGCCTTTCTCACCTCTCCTGCCCTGCAATTCCCTGAGCCAAGTGTCAGCTCTGCTGAGTTGGGGTCACCAGAAGCAGCTGTGGTGCCCTTCACGAGGCCGTGAAGTCCAGGACATGCAGGGCTGATGCCAGGGCAGCATACAGGTGGGTGGTACTGAAACGGAGGCAGTACACTGGGCTGCTGGTGGGTGAAGACAGGTGAAAGCTCTGCAAGAAAACCAGAGAATCAACCTTTCAGAAAAGCGGTCAGCCCAAAGACCCCAGCTGGTGTTACAGATCCAAAGGCTGAGATGTCTGAGCAAAGCAGGTTTTCTCTGCACATAGGTTATGTTTGCCATGGTGGACTAGTCCCAAGACAGCCCAGCAGTCCCTCTTTCTTTTTCCCACGAGGCATGAGCACTGGGCTGCCAGAGAACAGCTGAGAAGCTCTGGTGCTGCCCAGCCTCCCACCAGTGCTCACCTGCAGGCACCGAGTCTGCCGCTTATCCCAGAGGCGCACCACGCCGTAGTAGGAAGAGCCGCTGGCAATCATATGGTTCTTGTCACTCCTTATGCAGTACAGGGCACTGTCATGGGGCTCTTCCCACTCCTGGACGCACTTCCTGCAAGGGCAACACAAACCAGAGCACGGCTGAGCCTCCACTCCTCCATCCACTTTGCCTGAAGGAGCTAATTCAGTGAGAGCTGAGCTCCCAGACACTGCACAAGGAGGGTCCAGGAGCCTTGTGTGGGCCCCAGACGGCAGCACGGCAGGCTCACCTGGTGCTGGTCCGTATGTCCCAGTAGCGGATGTAGGTGTCGTACCCACAAGAAAGGAGAAGGGAGGGTGTTTCGTAGAACACATCCAGGACTCCAGCTCCATGGTGGAAGTCGGTCCCTAAACAGGTCAACAGCTGACCACTGCAATGAAACACATTAGGGGAAGAGTCATTCAGAAACACATTAGGGGAAGAGTCATTCAGAGCAAAAAGCCCTTCCGGTTCGGCTGGCCAGAGCAGAGATGCTGTCAGAGAAGTCTTCCAGATCTCATTTCTGTGATTTAACAGAATACAAAAGCCTGCACAGTTTTCCTCTCCCACCCCCAGCTTCTGCTACTGGTTGGGTCACTAACTATCATCAACGATGACCGGCAGGAGTCCCAGCTGGAAGAGGAAGAGCCAAGGTACAGGCACAGCTGACCCCCAGCAGAATGGAATCCTTTTCCCTGGGAGAAGTGACCAGTATTCTGAATTATGTGGCTCCCACTTGGGAGACAACTCCCACCTTAGTCCAGATAATCTGCAAGAGCCATCTACCTGTTCAATCCCATCCCATACTCTGTCCTTCAAAATACTGTCCACTGGGATATTTCCCTGGATCTTTGACACACAGCAGAGATCAACAGGCAAATTAGACTCTCCTAACCCAGTCCGCCATGGCTTCTCTCCTCAACCCCCTCCAGCTACACCACATTCTGCAAACAACATTCTGGGGCTGAATGTGATAGGTCAAAAGCAACCACCCCAAGGTTGCTCTGGAGATGACCTTCCAAAGGCTAGTTTGGGGTTTTTTTGACCCTTTCTTCCTTTTTAATTCCTTGCTTGCAGTGAAAGAGCAAAAGCAAGATCTCCATGAAGCTCTGTGCTGGGTGCTTTGTGGTGGTATGACTCGCTGCTTGTTCATGTGCAGAACCAGCAGCTCACCAGGTCCCACCCTGCCAGACTTCAAGCAGAAGCTTGAGCCCCTTCCCTGAGTCACATAGAATTGCATCAGGTACATGGCACAGCCCATCCCAGTATCACTCCACCTGCTGCAGCAGCCAGTGACATCCAGTCTGTCTCCATGACAGACTCTCGGGAATGGAGTGGACAATCTGCCTAGCTGCTTGAAATGGCCACCTATTGCAAACCCTCCTTTTCTTCCTTCTCCTTCTCCTCACACCCTCTACATCAAAAATGCTGGACACAATAAAACTTGAAGCACCCGCTTTTCAAACTCTGCTGCATGGCCACCCCTCTCCAACACCCTCTTGGTTCTCAGGACAATGAAGCAGTCCTGAAAGCCAACAGCACGGATCCCGCAGTGGGGTCACTCCCAGCATCTCCCTCCATTATTTCGTTACATTCTGCTCCTTGATCCAGCATCACACAGCTCTGAGGCACATCGCCAAATGCCTTAATTCTGTCTGTAATCTGGGCTAAAGCCCTCGTCGGGGGATAAAGACCACACAAAAGGAGAAATAGAGTCCTGGGAGATGTTAAAACAAGTAAACACCTTTGTGTCAGGAGAGAGAAATCGCTGATAAAGCAGATTAGTGCCTCGAGCCCTGGTGTCCCCAGATCAGAAGGCGAGCCCTGGCCGATCTTTGCAGCCAGCACGCTTCTATGATCACAGAGCTGGCGGCATGCTGGGGCCAGCCTGTTTCCCCACAGTCACTCTCCAAAGAGCAGATTATGTAGAATAACAATTTCTTTGTGGCTGTGTAATTCCCTCCGTGACCGTGGCTGTGGGCAGCTACATTGGCCCTTGATGCCAGGGCCCTAGCAACCATTTAGAGAGGCCAACCAGCCCTAGCAATGGCCCCCCCATGCAAACCTCTCGGACAAGCTTTAACATCAAGTGCATGAATTAATCCCCCCCAACACGAATCCAGGGGTGCTGGCTTATTGGACTTTGTGTTTCTCCAGGCAAGGGATCGAGAGGATTCCAGGCTTCAGCCCTTTGCAACCTTCTCACAATACATTAACCCTTGGAAGGTTACTTGTAAACCAATCCAGCGGCAACTCTGCACCTGTCTGTGGGTTGAGAGGTTGAAGCACTCATGGTTTGAGCACCATGAGCAAGAGCAATGGGGTTTAGTTGGCACAGATGGGTCCTCAGATCCACCGTGGAGTGAAAAATGGATGGGCATGAGTGCTCTGGCACTTCTCTGCCCTTCCAAGCACACAGATACCTCCATCTGCCATTCTGCAAAGCCAGCAGGACAAACGGACATGCACACCTTCTCAAGGCTTCTGCAAAGCCTTCTGCAAAGCCTACAAGTTGTACGTGTGGCCCAGAGTTGTAAGACATACAACAGAGGTATGAGGAGGAGTCACCTGCTCTCCCAGACAAGAATCCTTGGACTACCTGTGAGATGAGTAAGGGGCCAGACTGCCCAACTGCCAGAGTCCTCTGCCAGTTGCTCAGGCAGGAGCAAGGAGTTACTCCCAATAGATGAGCTACCCCAGCAAGCCCTAGGTAGCACCAGCAGCTTGGACCCCGAGCACCACCCAGGTGCTTCGCTCCCCGTGTTTCTCCATGCCTTCACATCTCACTGCAGCGGTACCCAAGCATTCCAACAGTCACACCGTTTTTCTCCCTCCACTTCCCTTTCCATCCCAGGCAACAAAAATGAAAGAAAAGGCAACAAAAAAAGGGAGGAGAAAGAAAAGGATTAGCTTTTCTCTGTAGGCATAAAATGAGCACAGATACTTGCAAGTTACTGCAGCAAAGTAAACCCTGCTTTGCTGGTTTGTTAATCAGTCCAGTTCTCCTGTCCCAAGAACGTTCTCTCAGGTGGGAGGTGCAACCCCAGGATACAGGAGCCGCTCTTTGGCAATTTACAGAGGCAACGTGGTAGTTGCTACAGTGAAGCACTTACATCTGGCACCAGGGGAAAGTTTACTGTGCTCTACACTGGGCACACAAACCAAAACACCTATGTGTTCTGGCATGGGCATACTTGAGGTGATAAAGATGCAGAACATGACTAGTATTTCCCTTTTTTCAGCAGATTAAGGTGTCTCTGGACCAGCGACCACCATGCCAGGCTAGCTCTATGTGCCTGCAGCATACACTACCATGCTGAGCCCATGCTGGGAAGAGAACTCTGCCACCACAACTCTTCCAGTCTTGGGATCACAAGTTAGTGCCCACAAATTGTCCACTCTTTGTTATCCCAAATACTCCCTGCCCTCAAACCCCACACCTGAACAGCTTCCCCTTTCTCAGGAGCAAAACCCACAGCTAATCCTTAATAACCCATAAAGGATCAACATAACCCATGAATGGGCAACAGAAAAGCAGCAGCTACACCAGCACATCACCAACGGTTTCTAACAACTTAGATGGACAGAAGATACCTTCTCCATGAGGGATAGAAAGAGATGGCATATCTATCTTGGACCTTTTTCAGCAGCACCAGCCAAATACAGCAGGAAACAGCTGCCTTCTTTCCTCTGTGGTCCCTTTTTCACCTAAACACCTTTCAAATCCCAGGTGGGCTGATCCTCAGCACTTCAGAGGCCCTGTCCTTGTTATGGGTAATGAAGGTTAGTCAGGAAGTGTCTGTGAAGACCAAGTGAGACCAAACATGGAAGGTCCACACCATCTCCCTACCCTGCCATGGCCCTCCAGCTGGCAAGTAGCTCTTTCGCTCCTAGGTCTTCTTCAGGCAAGCCAGGTAGTTACCTGTGCAGATGGTTGGAGCTTTGCCTGTCTTTGCACTGAACAGCCTGGGCTAAGTAGTGCCTGCGTTCAGTCCCAGTGCTGGGTGGCACCACCAGAAATGACTCTGCACTAGCAGAGCTCTGTGAAGCAGAATCACAGATGTGATTCTGTGTGCAGGTTTTCTGCAAAGACCAGTCTAGAGAAAGAGCTCTCAATTTCAACACTTTAATCACAAACCACCTGGGCCAGTGCAGCACCTACAAACACACAGGTAGGCCTCCAGTGTTGAGGAATCTCATAATATTCCTAATTTCTCATGCTTCCTGTTAAGCATCTAGACAGACTGAATAATATTGGCAGTAATCCAGTACCAGCCCACAAGGAACAGAGCCAGAGCAAATCCAGCAGCCTATTTTATCTTTAGCACAGGGAAGCTGTGTTAGCACCAGGCTCTGGACTCCTTGGTGATAGAAAAAGATGTTTAAACAAAGTCCATGTGCCTGGTAAATGTATCCAACTGATGAGTCCAAAAATTAAAGGCATTTTGTTCAGACACTATAGAGAATCCTTTGATTCATCTCAATTAATTTCCAAGTTCTTCAAGACTTTTTAAAATTACTTTTAAAATAAGATATTTGTTCAGGATTTCTCCATTTCACTCTTTCATTTCTATGCTAGAAATCTAGCCATGAGCATAGCTCTCCTAATACCTCCAGAAGACAGGCAGCCTGGAAGCAAAGTGAAGGGAAGAAACAGGCTGGTTTCTTTAAGTTCTTGCTCTTCTTTTTAGAAACAGCTTCAAGTTCTATTACTTCTCACTCACTAATAAGAAGACAAAATAAGATCAGTCATGACAGAGCCCAGGTGGTTACTTTCCAGATAACCCATGGGACGTTGCTTCACCAAGTTAAAGTTACATACAGCCTCCCAAGCCACTGCAACTACTTGTGTGCCCTTAAAAGCTCGGGATCTCCCTGAGATCTTTCTGATAGTCAGAGTCCAAAAGAAGTCTGCACCTTCCTCCCTGGACCCTGCCCATTTGCTGCAGGTCTTGTCCAGCTGTCTCCAGTACACAAGAACCACACTCCAAAAGCTGGGATGAAACAACGTTTTTCTTCCTACCCTCCATTTCTGGTGACCCCAATTCACTAGAATTGATATTATATAACTATGCAAACTCTAGGAAACTGCTGAATTCCGAACATATGTTGAAAACAGAGATGTGCAAAACTGAGGACAATTCATTTGCTCTGGAAACCTCATCTGTGAACTGTGATCATCCATCAAAGAGGAGAATCCATTGCACATAAGCAGATGACTATTCAGAAATCAAACAGAGCTCTAAACCAATATTTCAGCCCCAATAACTATTTGAAACAAAACAGGTGAGAAGCATATACTTTAAAAAAAAGGTGTAAAGAGCCCTGTTCAGTTCCAAACATTCGATCTGAGTATCAAACAGAGAAAGAAAAATCCATTTAAAAATAATTATCCCAAGTGCAGCATTTGCACAATTTCTGTCATCCAATTTGGAGAGTGCACCAAAACCAAAGGGAAGAGCTGAGCTGCTGTCTCTTCCAGGTGCTTTGCAATAGCAGCTGAGGCACTGAGGGGATGCAAAAACTTATGCTAAGAAGGGAAAGGCTTGATCAAACAACATCTGTATTGTACATAGGGAGAAGCACAGACCCTTGACAAAGTTATTCTTCTATCCTACCCCAAAGTTGCCCTTGCATTTAGGCCAGGCTACTAATTCCTGCAGGGAGGTGTGGGATTGGCTTGGGGAATTTTGAAGGAGCACCTCTAAGTGAAATGGCTCAGAGATGGTGTTTCAAGTGATTTTCAGGGCAAATACCTCTCTCTGATTCCTCAGTGCAGCTGAAGGGACTCGAGGCAGTAGGGGGGAAAGACACCAACGACGGTCTGAGATTGTGTTGGGGGGAGAGACAGAAGAGGGAGTTTTGCCTTCTTTTCTTCTGCTTTCTCTGAATTGGCCCACACACGTTTTAAATGGTCCAATAAAAAGATACAATTTCTTTACCTTTCCAGCTCTGGGACCCTGTGAGTTTTTGTTGTTCGGGTTCCTGTAAGGTTAAGTTCAGAGGATAAACTGACACACTGGGCTATGGGAAAAAGCCAGTTTCTTCAAATAAAGCCACAACGGTGCAAAAGAGACCCTGCTGGGGCTTTTATTTGGGAAAACAAACAGAAATGGCACCAAGCCCTTCTGCTTTATGAACCAATTTAACTATAAAACCAATGTTCTCCCTCTCGGGGGTGAGGAGGGGAGAGAGACAGGACATGACAATAGTCCAAAACCTTGAGGGGGAAAAAAAAAAGAAGATAGGACAAAAAAGGTTGTCTATCCCCTTTTCTTTCTTGTCCATGGCTCCTTTTCTTAGCACACGTGTGTTCTTGTAAAAACGATTAGATTGCAATTTGTATAACATGGTGACCCCCAAATTCAGACATTTAACCCCTTTTCTCTGCAAAGAATGTCAAGAATGTCTTCTCTGTCTTTCTTTCCAACGGGAGGAGTAGGGGGGAATTCTCAAACTGTGATTTCTTGGAGGAACAGAAAAAGAGGGAGGAGAGGAAAAGAAGCAGGGAATTCTCAAAGCCTCTCGCCTTTCGCCCCACTTGTGTGGGAACAGGCGGCTGTATTGCTCCCTTTCTGGACAGAGCTCTGCAGGTCTCCTTTAGTGAGGAGACAAAAAAATGGAGAGTCCAAATCAAAACAAAGCCATCTGTTTAAATGAGCTACCACTAGCCAGTGACAGAGGGGGTTCCTCATTCACTCCTTCCCATTCTTCTGTCTTGCCTCTGTTGATTCTCTCTCAACCCAGGGAAAAATAAAGATTACTTTTGCTTTGGCTCAGAGAGATGAAACTGATTGATGCGCTTGGAGTGTCCAGCCCCCACCCATGCTCTCTGATTGCTCAGGGCCTTGTAAAGTTGTCATAAATACGCCCGAACAAGAGTTCAAAGGCCGCAGCATGCCCTGAACATGCACACATCCAAAGGGCAGGAGCTGGCCTCGTGGTCCTCTCTAGTGAGGCAGGGCCAAGACTGCCATGGGGAAGAAAGGATTTAGGATAAACACCTGTATGTTCCTCCTCTTACAGTGATTTTACATTTAGGTTAAGATGGACCAGAGCACTCTTAACAAAAGGAAGGCAGAAGACACCCAGCTTATATGAGAGAGTTCAGAAACACAGTGTCAAAAAATCCAAAACCCAACCAGAAATCAGTAAAGAACAACAAGGCTTTGAGAAGTTTTGAGAACACATGCATACCATGGGAATACGTTGCACAGACAAGACTGAAGCTATCCATTATAGACAGGAGACAGAGTTCTGAACACAACAAAGTCTTCTAAAAGGGACAATCATCCAAGAAACCACCACTTAAGAGGCTCCCTGCACCAGCAAGCTTTCTCCAGAACAGGCTCAAGCTGGCCATAGGCCTGGTGTCCTGCTTCTGTTCAGCCAAGACAGAGATGCTGAGAAAGAAATGCAAATCTGAAAGGAATAGGGAGCCTCTTTCCCACAAAACCTGGAGGAGTTTCCTTGGCAAAAAAGATACCTGGCGTATGAATCTATAGAAAAACAGGACCAGAAAGGGGTATTCCACATACACCACATGCTATTATTCTTCTGCTCCCCAAATCCTGTGAAACTGTTATCAGTGACAGGATAATATTTGCTATTGCTTGTCTCTCCTGTTATCAGACATATGCACCCACTTCTCTGTGACTGGATAAATCCAGTTTAAATGCCTGGGTGAAACAGACTCCCCACATTTCTTGGAGTCAGTTACCTTTCCTTTTGATCTAGCAACTCCAGTTCTGAATCCATGTGCTCCCTTCACTCAACAACTCCTCTGGTGATTAAATTAGAGGGTCTCAAACTTGTATAACCCTTGGAGCTCAAAGCTGTGGAGAGAATGCTCTTCTACAGAAATTATTTTAGAACACAATGCTAAGAAGTCTTGAGCCAAGCTTCTAGATTAAAAACTTCTATTGAAAACATTCAGCAAGACTTACAACCAAGAACTACACCTGCAGATTCTCATTTCACTCATCTACTTCCACACAATTAAAAAACTGGACCACAACAGGAGACAAAGTCAAGAAGGACTGGATTTAAACAGGAAATCATCAGTAGTGATCAGCTGACCAGGGTGTTCAGTGCTATATGCTTCAACTCTCAAATTACACTTGCTGTTTAAGACCAGTACAGGGAGCCCAAATTCTAACTCAATGAGCTCTGAAGAGCCACCAAAATGGATGCAGATCAACATAAGTCAAAAGCTGAAAAGACAGCAACTAATTCTTGCCCCCTCCATGGCCCAGACAGATGTAACCTAGCAAGGGTCCCATGGAAACACACACTAGAGATCCAGCAGCAGCACATTAGCAAACTTCAACCAGCTGCTTAGGATGGTAACACTCATGCTGGCTCTTGAAAAGAAAGAGCACAGGGCAATGCACCATAGGCAGAACACATTACTACCCTGCTCAGCAGCTGCCTGACTACCTGAGACTCCTCCCCAACCCTCTGCTGAGGGCACCAGCCATACACCTGAATCTCCCTTCTCCTCCACTCCCAAGTCACTCTCACAAATCCTCTACCTCCCACCTCCCCAAAATCTGCAGACATCAAAGGCACCTGCCTTGAACACCTGAAGAGCAGGGGGGCCTGACGGTCAAGAAATGCAACTCTGTATCTTCCCCTTCCATGCACGCTCTATTTTTTTTCTCCATCTCTTTGAAAAAGGTGGCAGAGATAAATGGAGAACAAAGAAACAAGAAAAAGCCACAGCTTTGGCCCACACCCTGCCTATTACTTAAGGGGGAAGGAACTCTTCCGAAAGAGGAGGAAAAAAATGTGCTCCGACACAATGGCTCAAAAGGCCAGGCAGCAAACCGGGCCACTTTGTACTGCTAACAAGGGAAACCTAATTACAGGAAGAGGGCAAAGAGGGACAGATAAAAGGGATACAAAATTTCAACATCTGTTGCCATAAAGGGATAAGAAGTGGGGAAACGCAAAGTGTCAGTTTGGTGTCAGTGACGGCATAAAGCCACTTTCAAAGGGCTCAGGAGCGGGAGAAAAACTGAACAAGAAATTAGAGGGTTCTTAAAAAAAAACCAACAAAAACCAGAAAACAAACAAACAAAATCCCCACTCTGCCAAAAATACCTTCAAAAGGGGGGAGGAGTTGGACAAAGACTGGATATTTAAAAGGTAGAGGATCTGGGTGGCTTGCAGGGCACAGCTAACTTTGGTTCAGTTTTCACAGCTCTCGTGCCCTGCAGCATGTCATGTCACGTCACAGGAAAGAACACTGCAGGATTTGTGCATTCAAAGTGTTTATAGCATGAAGACTACCATATCAGAGAGATCACTGTCAATTTCAAGCATCAGGCTTTGCAGAATAGCTCCAAGAGTTGCTGTAAAGAGACCTCTGGAGTATTCCATCTCATGGAAAAGCATCCTTGAGACGGGTATTTGTCACCTAACGACATGCAGACCACCCCAATAACATGGGAAGCAACAGTTCCCTGCAGGCAAATGACAAATGCCGGCCTTGGAGCTGTCAGTGGTGCATGACCCTCATCTTCCAAGGAGTTTAAACTCCCAAAGGCAATAGAAAGAAGAAGAAAGAGGAGGAGGATCTGAATAAAGTTTCCTTTTCTCTTGCTTGCCATTAAGTGGCTGTTCTGTTGAGCCACACACACTGGCAAACAAGACAGGATGGTCTGAACAGAGAAAGGCAAAACTGAGCAGAGGAACCTGATCTGCAAGAGGGGCAGCTGCCATCATATCCCTCACTGAAGGAGGGACAAGGGAACTTGGAAGAGGACAAGGAGTCAGCAAGGGCTGATACCTGATGCAAGGACACAGGTTAGTATCCTGTGGCCCATACTGCTCACCGTTCTCCTTGCAGGCCTCTGATCACCAAACTTACTCACAGCTGCCTTCCACACACACACCTTGATCCAGAGCAGGAATAACTGCACAGCAACTTCCCCACATCTAAAAGCCATCAGATGGCACAATGTAGAATGTGTGGGGTGAGAGATGTCCTCCAGAAGTGCAGCTAGCCAGCTTCAAAAGCATAAGAAAAAAACCTAAATCCTCCTTCATTACAGGAGACAGGGCCAGGTGTAGCAGCAGCTGGAATTTCAGCCATCAGAGACAGTGTCTTGGCATTATGCAGTCATTCCCCTGCTTTAGACTCCCTTGACAATTGCTTGTTGCTGCCTGTTGTGGCTTTGATCCAACGCCATCGTCTCAGCAGAGTCAGAAATGAAAGACATTTGTGAGGGTGGGATGCAGCAAGAGGCGTTTCCTTTCCCCACTAAAAATTTCCTCTACACCAAAACCAACCAAGGCCTTTTCAAAGCACAGGACATATTTACAGGTGAAGATATTATCCCCTTCCTCTTGGAGGGATGAGAATGGCTGCCCCAGGGTCATGGAACAGCGAAGGTCATAAATACGAAACATACCATGACCAACAGCTACAAGCACCAGCCAAGGACTTATCTGGCCTGGAACTAAGATGATCAGTACACAAAAGGTTATTTAAGCTTTAAATCCTTTTGTAGCATGTTCCAGCTCTCAGCTGTTGGGTAAAAAGACCACCTACCCCAACAGAAGAGAATGGCACAGAAACTGCTGTACTGTTAGTTACTCAGCCCCCGATGCAAAGAAAACTCCTCTAACTGAACTAACTGATCCTGGACAGCACTGAACACCTCAGTGGTGCTAAGGATCCTGCGGTTTTCAAGAGCACACCTTACACATCACTCTACCCTGCCTAATTTTTTTTGATGAAAGTTATCTGGACTCTGTTCTCAGAGATAATATCCTTGCCATGTTCAGCCTCTGCAGGTCAGCCTCTGGGCCTTTTTGTGGCCACAAGAAAAGGGTAAGCAGCAAACTCAGAGGCCCTGGCTCTGTCTGCCAGATGTTATCAGGACACATTGAGCACAGGAGGAGTTTTCAAGTCCTGGATGGCTCTAAGATTTTCAGTTTTCATGCCACACTCTCACTCCTGGAATCTGACCAGGGAGACAGCATTCAAAAGCCTCAAAGGAAGAGACAGCATTCCCTACAAGATCATTCCTGGCAATCACTGGAGTCTTTGAAGATGGATCCAAAGCTCTGCTGGGAAGATGAACAGTTTATGGACAGTCAAGACCTGGAAGGATAGCTCTGTACTCCTTTTCTATGAATGATGACATCAAGCTTCACATGCTGGAGTCCCAGCCATGCTTCCTACTCAGCCTCCTATCCTGCACATGCTGACGAGTCCACCAGCTCACACACAGGTCCCTGGAGAGGAAAAGACCCAGTGGCATGGTGCATTCCAGCTGTGACAGGTGAAGAGGGAAGAATAAGTTTGACACTCTAGCCATTTCAACAGAGGCCCAGTGGCCTAGGTTGCCTTGGCTTTTTTATTTGCCTGTCACTCAGGCTTTTACGTTATTGAAAGATCAAACTCCGCTGTGCTTGTTCATTACCTTAATCCTATTTTCTACACAGCTTTATTATCTCTTCAGGCTTCCTTGGGAAAGGCTGTCAGAAAGGCTGGGGCAGGGGGGAGAGGGTTGCCCATCTCCTCACCCCTGTCAGATGCCTCTATTCAAGAACAGCCAGAAGACTTGATGGGCAGGGGTATCACAGCACAGCCTGCATCCTTCTGGGGTACTCCAGAGGCAACACTGGATGGGTCACTAAGAAACATGCACCATAGCTAAATGCACTGGTGCTCTTTCCTGCTCCAGCTTACCCTTTGTAGGATGCATTGTCGCAAAGTATTTTTGTTACTTCAGAGAAAAAACAGCTGGTTTAAATTTGTATTTGATACAGTTGACTTAAACAATCTAAACTATTTAAACTATAGATTAGAAGACAATTGGTCTCAGACCTGCCCTGTGTCCGCATCAATGCTCCTGCACCCCCTTTCCCCAAATACAGCTCTACAGACATCCCTCAGGCCCCTTCTGCCATTGCTCACCTCAATCCTGACAGCACTCCTTTGGATTATCTGGGCCGTGCCACTCCTACCCAGAGCATACTGGTCCTGGAAGGCAGAGCTGCCCTTCCAATAATCCTGTGAAATATTTGCTATCTGTCCATCACTACACTAACACCCTCAGGCTGAGAGTTTCAAATTTGTCAGCAGTTGAGTCTCACATCAAGATTTGAGAACAACATTTCCCCAGTTGCTAAGGTCAGCACCTTCACCGAAAAGGAACTACTCAAAGACCCCAAATCAGAGGCCACAGCAATTAACCTCCTCAGTACTTATTAGGACAAAGAGAAGACAACGTGCCTAAGTCACTTCCATAGATAACCTGCTGCCACACCTCACCTCTCTTCGCTACTGGAATTGCCAGCCAGGACAAGGTGACTTCAGAGCCTGTGTTGCCTCTGGCTTCCCAGCACCACAGAGAAGTGGCTGAATGGGAGGATAAGGATCACCTTCCTCACCTCCTCTGGCTGAGGCTGAGGCATCAACAGAGACAGATGAAAAGGAAGGTGTAACGGGTAAATTTTGACTGTATACAGGTAATGGGAAGAAACCAGGATGGCTGTGCCATCAACTGGAAAAGCTGAGAAGAAAAGCCAAGTTACTGAACCAGAATCACCCCCCACATATGCCTTTCCACACCAGTTTGCTTTGTTCCCCACTCCGTAACACATCTCATCTTCAATCATCCCTTGCCTATATTGAAAAAAGAAATGATACCATTTTGCAGCATTTCCAATATTGCATTGTTACTCACTTTTCAAGTCCCTCCCTGTAATCTGGAAGCTCACTCACCTCTCAAGGTCCCAGATTCTCAGAGGTGAGGTATGTCCACAGCAGGCTGTCCCCGTCACAAATGAGCTGTTCAAAAAAAAAAAAGAAGCAAACAAAAACCACTTACTAATCCTCATGTTCTGAACAAAGTGCATGAGCAAGACAGAGAAAACAGGTTACAAGACAGACTTTAAATTCTGGTTCAAGATGATTTCAGCATATCCCACCACATTTCACAAGAGACAGGCAGCAGCAAAGGGAGAGCTGCCACAGGACTCTCAGTAGGTGAGCTTCCCAGATGCAGCAGGTCACAACTGCAGAGAACTGGCAGGACATAAAACATGTATTTGTAAACACAAAGGGAAAACCTAAACAGGAATGGCCGTAAACAACATTTTCAAATGAGTCGGTAGAGTACTCAGCATGATTCATACACAGTCAATGCTGTAAGCTGCAGAAAGACCCCATGGAAAATTTACTGTTATTTCCTACTTCATGTCTCACTTCTGTTTGTTGGCAACTTCTGAGCACAATCATGAACTGGCTGCAGCATCACAGGCCTAAAGAATCACAGAATAGAGTCTCTGGTCCAGCCTGCTCAAAGTAGGGCCAATTTCAAAGCTGGATCAGGTTGCCCTCCCCAGTGCTCAGGAACTCTCTGTTAGAGGCAGCACAGCTCTTCTGCAGCAAGATTTGGCTCAGTTTACACCCTCCAGCAGGGTCCATTCCAAAGTCCTCTTGGCAATGCTATGTCCCTGCTGCACATGCTGGCTCCAGAGGTCACCTGACAGCCACTGGCCTCATACTAGTTCCTAAGACAGAACAAATCCTTCAAATCAAGCATCAGGAACATGGGTGCTGTGGCTCTCCAAACCACACTGCTTGTTTCGTGCCAACTTCCTATCCTCAGTCCAAATAAGAGGAAGCAGCTCATAAAAGGATTTCTAAGTAAGTTATAAATGACCTCTCACAAAGCCATATTTATTGCAGCTACAGAGAACAAAATGCCAAAACTATGTTTAAGTCAATGCAACAAGGATAGCATGAATGCAGGAAATGGAACCTGCTTTAAATAAAAGCCATCTCTACGCTTTGCCTAAACAACTTTTGCAGTATGACACAGGGCTGGCAGCTGAAAGATGAAAGCAAAATAAGAAAACAATGTCATGTCTGTAAAAATAGCAGTTAGAGTACTTTTTAAACATTTCTTCGATCCTCTACAGCATTCTTCCTTTGGAAGTCAAGGTGTCTCCAAGCCTCTACTGCACCAGGAATGGATTCTTGCAGCATCCTTGACTTCTGTGAGAAGTGCTACTGCTGCTGTAAGAAGGCACTCAGCAGTCAAGTGCTAAACACAGGATCAATTCAACCAAAGCCAGAGAAGGGCCAGATGGAAGCAAGGCCAGAACTCAGGACTCCTCCTATCTCTGTGGTTTAGCCAAGCAGCTGGTTTCTCCAAACCACAAGACCAAAAGCAGCACTGACAAAACACTCTGCAAAAGAGGCAAGCAGGTAACATCAAACCATTTCAAAGAGCTACATGAATTTAGGAAGGGCTCCAGCTACAAAGGCTCTCTTTTGCGCTGACTCTATCCTTCCACCCAAACTCACACACCTGGAGGTGTCCACAAGTCCTGCGACCCTTAGCTGCCCTTTAGGCTAGAAAAGGCCTGCAGGACTAGAGCTATTCAAAGTGTCTCCAAACAGGATGTCTTACATGCAAAATTCTAGGTTCATTGGCAGTGCACATGCGATCAGCCAAAGCAGCTGTAGCACTGGGCTGTCCCCACAGGTGCTGCAGGGTGCAGACAATATTCTTCTCCATGTAAGTCCCTGACCAAAGCCTGAGAGTCTATGGAAAATCCAATTCCTGTTGCTGTGCAGCAGCCACCAGGATCCATTAAGAAAGTGTGCAGCATTTCATCTTTGGAAACAGGGTTTCTGCTCAATGCCTGCCTTCTATCCACCGTAGTGCAGGACAGAAGGGAACATTCCCCTTTTGCCAGTGTCTCCCATCTCAGAGGAAAATAAGCAAAAGACACCCACTTTGACAGCTTGTCGGTCAAACCCCATGTCTGGAAAGCAGCACTTTGGTCAGGCTACAAAGGCTACAGGCTCTGGCTACAAAGCTAGGTGTTGGGTTCTGTCCCCCCTCCCCAGTCATAATCCATTAATAACTACTAAAGTCAATTACTGTGGTTAGAAACATAATAGCAGTCAGGGAGTCAATCAAGCAGGCAATTGGGTGCTTAAGACTTTTCTTTTGGGGGACAAACTGACTCTGTCCCAGCAGAGAACGCCCTCACGTGGGAGACAGACCCCTTTGTGCAGAAGGTATGCACAAGGCTTTGATGGTTGCCACAGGTCTAAATTACCATGGAGGCACACCAACAGGGAGAAAAAGGTGGGAGGAACAGCTAGGTCTAATCCTCCCTCATGCTGTCAGTTCTGGACTTCAGCTTTCCCTCCTTGGTCCTTACCCCTCACCCCTCAGAGGGGAAGAAAAAAAAAAAAAAAAAGAGAGAGAGAGAAAAGCATTAGATAAAGAGATTTTGCTCCAGCATCAAATACAGGCCTCAGGGCCACAAACAAGTCTCTTCTGGGTAAAGCTGACTCCATTCAGACAACAGGAATTTTGTCTCATACTTCAGCGGGATCAGGTTTGCAGGCCTTATCTTTAACAGCCTGAGCCCATTAGCAAGCAAAGATAAGACTTCTCCCACAAGAGCAGGCCACCTTCACTGCAGCATGAGAATGCAGCATTCACAAGACAACATGCACAAGAAGTGGTGCCAATGAGAAATTCTCAAAGCCTGAGAGTGAACTGACCTTATAGTCTGGATTGCAGGGCTTGATACAGGGCCCCTCACCTTGAGTCTGATCTGCAGGCATACACCTTGAAGCCTCGGGTGTCTCATAACTGGGAACCTCTCAGAGGTGACAGTTTTACTTCAGGCAAAAGGGCAACACAAGTCAGCTTTCATAGGCCTAAAACAACATGCATATTGGAGGTAAGCATGTAAAGCTTGGCTCCAAAACTTCTGGAACTTCATTCAGCAGAGCTGAAGCGTTCTATCAGGCTTGCTCCTTTCAGTCTATCTTCAACAAAACTCTTCTGTGTTAGAAAGCACAGAGCACACACAAGAAAACCCTCCAACTTGGAGAAGTGCAGCTTTTTCACAACTGTCGTTGCCAGCTGCCCAAGAGAAACAATTCAAGCTGAGTTGCTAGCTTAGACAGTGTCATTTATTTTGCCCACGCTGCTTTCTACAGGAGAGACTAGATTGGGAAAAGGGGAGTACAGGATACCCTAAACATATTAATGCAGGCATGACTCATCTACCTGAAGTACATACAACACTACTTATGTACACTGACACTGATCAGATGCATCTACATCCACCATAAAAACTGCTACGGCCAATCTCCAGATGGCCTCGGAGATGTAAAGCCCATTCCCCACTCATCTTTCCTGTCTCCTTTGAAAGGTGCTGGCTATCATGGCTACAAGCTCCCTCTAATATGCCCTTCTAAGGGGAAAAAAGCACCATTGCACGGCTTCCATAACAGGGCATGTTGTCTTCACAGGGATCCCCTAGGAACTAAAACCAAGCCAATAACCAAACCAGGAAGTCAAGAATTTTGCACAGCATTGAGACACACATACTTCATAAACAGCGTATTTTTGTTGTCCAACATAAGGAATTTTCCAACTCATCTGATACTTTGATGTCCTCTTTCTTATTTGAAGCTCCCTACTGACAGAGAGGAGAGAAATAAACAAGAGGGGAAAAAACCCCAACAAAACAACCGAGAGCCTGCTTCTCCAGAAGCCAGACCTTTTCTATGTTGCAGAAGAGAGATTTCATTAGACATCATCCCCCCACAATAGAAGCTGGGCCAGGAAATGAAAGAGAACACATATCCTGGCAGTGCTGTTGGAAGAAACACAAGAACTCTACATCTGACTGACTTGTGGTTGTTGAAGATCCCATGGCATTTCTGGCAACAGCAGTAGTGCTCTGGCTACAGTCCAGCTGCAATAATCCCATGGCTGCTCCCAAGGTGCCAAGTACAGTTTGACTCCTGTAGCATCCCTCTTTACCCCATCCTCGACAGACCACTGCCACATGTGAACAAACCAGAGGGACAGAGGTAGATGCCTATCAGTCCTTTTGGAAAGATGCCTTCCCCACACACACCTTCCCCACACACACCTTCCCCACTATCAACCCAGCCTCCAGAGTGGGCCCTGCCTGTGCTGGGAATCCTGCAATGCACAGTCATTGAAGGGACCTGGGTAAAACAGGTCCTTTCCCACCTCTTCTCACTACACCTCCTCCGTGCCCTAGGCTTGTGCCCTTCCCCTGTACTGTAAACAGATTGCTTCTCTAGTCCTATTCTGCTCTTTGGGGATTTCAAATCCAGAATCTGCTTGACACGTGCAAGAGTCTGTGCCTTCCTCCTGGCGCGCTCCCCCGCCCGCTGGAATTGGACATCGTTGTTCCATTTTGGAAACTATTATATATGGAGACTCATTGGACTGGGAAACAAAGAAGTTATTACTTGACAGAGCCCTGCAGCTGGGAATGTGGAAGGTGGGGGGAGAGAAGGGGGAGAACCAAGGGAGACAGGATGGGGGGGTTGGTAGCAGTGTTATGAAAGCGATCAACAGAAAGGACAGCTCAAAGATGGGAAACATCTATTTTTAAAAGTCTCAAGTGAAATGAGAAAAGGAGGAGAAGAGAAAGCAAGTCCAAAAGGGAGATAGGAGAAGAGAGAGAGCAGTTGGTGCTGACGGTGCTGCGGGTTAAACACACGGGTCTGTGGGTTTGTGTAGCCTTTGATTCAGCACTGACACGCTTTGGCAAGGGAGGCCACCGGAGCTGTCAAATCCTTCACCAACGTGCCCATCAATTGTATTCAGCTCTCCCCGACCCGCACTGGCATTTTAATTACTGTTGGGTAAACTAATTTGTACAAATGAAGGCAACTCTGCCTAATAGAATATGCAAGCTCTCTGACCTCTGACAGGCGATGACACAAGATACAAAGGAGGCAGAGGAAGGCTTTTTATCAGAGCCTTATTACTCTCTATTACTCCAATTAGTTAAGCTCCAGTGCTCCTAATTGGGGGAAAAAATTGCAATTAAATCAATTTTTGATGGGCTGAAAGTGGGTTACCGAACCGCCCTGCCTGTGAAACACTGATATTATAGCAGCAAAGGTCAAAGTCTTTGTCGGCACCTGTGGGGCCCCCACCTCCCCTCTCCAAGCCCCTCTGTGCCCCCCCCCCCAACACACACACGCAGCTCACTAAGGCGAATCATTAGAACATGTCATGTCTTATCGTGGCCGCCACCATCCCGCCAACCTCATCAGTTGACATCATTATGGAAGGTAACTCCTCCAGCATGAATACAGTGCTAAGGTCACACAAACTTGATGGAGCCCCTGCTGAAGAGCAGATGCAACAGTAACAACATTGTGAAGAGGAGAGGAGGGGGTCGGAAACCAAGCACAGGGAGTTTTGCCACCTCCAGCATGAGACTTCTCCAACAGACCAGATACACACAAAGGGAGAGAGACAGAGAGCGCAGGGACGCAAGTGCTCCTTCCCTGGGGGCATTTAATTTGCCAGGGTGGGAAAAAAAAACCAGCACAGCATCAGTTAGGCATTTTCTTCATGAGAACGCAGGCACTACAAACATGCAAGAAATACCACCTGCCTTAGATGCAGGCAGTGCTGGACAAACCCAGGACCGGGTGGTTATGCAGGGCTGGTGTTGCCCCCTTCACTGCCCCAGACCAGTTCCTTTAGCCATACTTTGTACTTCTCACAGGATGACCAGAGAATTGAACCAAGCATCTTCAGTATCTCAGAAGCCAAGACAGCTGGGTTATATGTTAACATTCTGTAACCACAAATGCAACAAAAATCAGCAGGTAAGACAGTTGCACCTGTAGCTCACCTGAGCAAGCAGAAGAACCGCACTGCAGCACCTTTGTTGAATAACCTTGCCAAAAAGACCCAGCAGCTGAAGACAAACAACCAGGCTTGTTCCAGAAACAGACTGGAAAGTTCTGGCAGGTTTGCTGCTACTTCTTTGAGCTCATGTGCATGCTACAGCTTCCCCCAAGGCACCAGTCAACTCAGTTGAATTGTGCTCCTGATATACATCATAAATGCCACACAGAGAAGGTACAGAAGAACTCTGCCACACCCCACCATGGACTCAGCACAGAGAGAAAGCAAAGTGCATAGAGAAGACCATGAACCCTGCAACACTGACAACCACTACTGCTCCAAGAGGAAATGCTGTGCTCCTGCAAGGAGCACCAGTGACATGCATGAACAGATGGACTAATAATTCATTCACACGCCACCTCAAGTGGACCCCTAGAAAGTGGTCCCCAGAAAGAAGGCATTTACATTTTGTACTGAAGGGCACCATAGAGATGCTGGGTTGAAACACGAAGTGACGTTTGAGGCAGACCTCCAGTTCATGAGATAGAAGAAACGCTCACGTCACTGCCTCCCAGGCCATTTACTGCATGCCTCATGGTAGAGGGAACATCAGCTCCACCTCTCCAGCCTTCCTCCTTGGCCTCTAACTTCATGCCTTCCTCCAGACTTCAGAGACACTCAAGCTGAAGAACAGAAAAAGCCTTTAATATCCCCAAAGGCCCAATTCCTGGCATGGGAGAGAGATCACCCCTACGCTAGCAAGCTGCTTAGCAGGTGTCCAAGCTAGACACATGAATCATGCCTTCACTGCTTTGCAGTTTCACCCCATACTCTGTGCCCAAGACACCTGCAACCTTGATCACTGTTCCTTCACCAGCCCTGCAGCAGGTAAGTTCTGTGAAAACAAGCCACCAGATACAGAACACAATCCTCATTTCTGGAGAGAAACTAGCTCAGTGACATCAAGACAAAGATTCCAGAGAGGACAAATACACGCATACTCTTCCCCACTACAGTATTGAACAGGAAAATGTCCTTCATTAGAAACTAGTGATTCAATCCACAGAACAGTCCTAATGTTCCTAGGGCTGTTCACATCTAGGTATCATCACCTTCCCCAATACTCCACATGACACACACTTTTAGGAAGAAGCAAATGTCCAGAAGAGGACCGCATTCAGATTAGCTCTATAAAAGCTGATTGAGGGTCCTGAGTGTTCCTGTACAAGAGGAATAATGGAACAGTGCTTCTGTCATTTTTCAGAACTTCAAACAGAATTGCTATTGTAGCTACACAAGTATTTCTACTGGGTTGACATAAGCCCTGCTCCTTTACTAAAGGAAAAGGCTTGATAACCTATTTTTAACAGTGTAAAATACATATTTACATGGTATATCCAACAATCTTTATCTTTCTTCACTCCCCAAACCTCTGGGCTTGCCAGGCATGGAGTAGTTGTTCATGACAGAGGTCTTTGTACAACTCCTTATCTCTCTTGAGACCAAATTTAAACCCCAAATGATGTTCAAGTTATTACTGTTATTACAGGATAAAAGAGACTCCTTAACCATAACAAAAATTTAATCCAGAACATAACACTGGCACCGATAGGAATAACCTGTACCAAAAATCAAAGCCCATGCCAAAACTGATTTGTCTGTGCACACCTACCAGGCCTTTCTGTGAGCAGAGCTCTCTTTGCAGTCAACCACTGGGGTTACATCTTAGAAGCTGAATGATGAACATGACTCAACTGAGAAATCACTTCTGAGCTAAAGTCTACGCTGTGCAAGAGATACGGCTCTCTATTCCTACCACAGAGAGCCTTCTGTGGAGAAAGAGAAGAGGGGGGAAAAAAAGAAGAAAAAAGATGAAATCTAGGGACTTTCAGGTGAGTTTGAGACTAGGTGGTTAAACACCACTACAGTATGGTTATATCAGCTTATCAGTAACCAGAACAAAATCTCAAAGAACATTTTTAATGCTCAGAAGCTGTAACATTAGAAATTCAAAGAAAGTGGCTTATAAGGTTACATTTGTGTTTTGAGGAGTTAAAGGTTTATTTGGGTTTTTTGTTTCTTTTTCAAGTGCAGGTGAAATAACTGCAGCTGGTGTCTCAACTTCTTTACTCACACAGTGCGTTCTCCCTTCCAACGTAACTACAGAAATCTCAGCCATCTGTAGCAACTTCATCCTATGCTCTACTCTTGCTCTACTCCCCAGAGCAGCTTTTCAAACACCAATGGGCAAGACTCCTGAGAGGTATCCACCAGACAGAATGCTCTACCTCCAACTGCTGCACATGCCATCTGCATTACAGTACATGGGAGTTGCAAGGTAACTTCATAAAATCTCTATCCTGAACAAATTCCCTGGGTTTTTGGAACGAATTGAAAGGAAGGAACAGATGAAGCTGCTGACTGAGCAGCAGAAAAGCATGATCCCTGGATGAGATACATGCATGGTATTAGACACTGGACACCCTTTGCACCTACAGACTATCATGCACCTTGGGCAGATCTCTGAGGGCCTGCCATTCAGTTCTCACCAACCTGCACACTCACTTCCAGCCTTCGCACCCAGCACGTTTCCCCTCCCTCCTCAGCTCAGTGCCGTTATCCTTCCCCCTTGCTCCCATGGGGAAGACACCCTGAGCCCGATCTTCACCCACTTCCCCAGATGCAACAGCTCCCTTGAGCTCAGTGCTCTGGGCCCACACACAGCCTTACGTGAAGCTCTGAACTCCAGCCCTCACTTTCTCAAAGCCTGCCCAGGTGTAAAGCTCCAGCGATTCCTTTTTCTTTGCCATTTTCCCTCCCTCCTCCCTCTCCTCCTAGCCCCACCAACATTTTCAGGCCACACAGTGAGCCGGGAGGTCGGAGTACATGAGGACCATCGCAGCAGTCGTGCTGTTTCAGGCCCCCCCCAACTCAAGACAATTTCTAAGAGCCATTTCTTATCCTCCCCTCCGTGAAATTATTTCTGTTAATTGCCTGGTGGGAATCAGTTATAGGTGGGGGAGACTCTCCCCACACACCCACCCTGGCCCCTAATTGGCTTATTGAAGTTTTAACGGGGCTTTCACCTGGAGAAGCTGGTAATTATTCCCTTCATTCCCCTCTTGCTTGTACCTGTAGCTTCACACTTGGGGCCTGCCTGGCTCCACGGGGGGGACTTTGTTCCCTCTAACTACAGGCCCCACACAAATGGGCCCAGCAGCAGGACAACACAGCAAAGTGGTAATTTTCAGCCTGGCGTAATTAGCCAAGGTTCTTTCAGCCCAAACTGCTGAATGGGTAGAGGGCTGCTGGGGAGGGTGCGCCATGTGGGAATGGAGGAACGGGGGCTGCTCTCAACAGGCGGACAAAGACCTCTCGGGGGCTCCGATCTGGGGCAAGCAAGAGGAGGGGGTGGGAGTGGGACAGTCTGCCTGGCATAGCTGGGGCACAGTCAGCAGTGGGACACACACTGAGGAAGTCGGCCCATGGCATCCTTCCCCCAGCCTGGGTAACAGGGCAGTGCAGGATGCCAAAAAAGCGGTAAAGGAGAAAAGAGATTCAGTGATGCACAATAGAAGCATGTGAAGGGGTGCGATGCATGACAGATTCTTGAAGGCCTGGTGTAGCCTATGCTCCCACGACAGGATTTCTAGTCTAGTACCTTTGCACTGAGATTTAGAAAGGCAACAGACTCAGGGAGAATAAACTGGACAGTGCAGGTCCCAAACAGCATAGCAAAAACTGTGCCAAGGACAGAGTGAGAACTCCTATTGCTGAGAAAAATCACTGAAAAATAAGTCAACTCCTCCAGCATCTGCTCCAAAAGTCAGGCAACAACCATAACCAGGAGGACAGCAACAAAGGCTCAACGCTCTCTTTTTGCTGAGGCATCTCCCATCAGCAAACCAAAACTGTTTTTCATTGTGGGACCTCACTTGCTGTGTCTCCCTTTCTGCTACAAGACTTCTGTTTTGCAAAACTACCAAGAAACCTGCTGCATGTGGGTTCAAAAAACTTGGCCACCAGTGTATCGCTCCTATGTCAAATGAGACTGATGTCAGATATCCCACAAGCCTGAAACTGGCATCCTGTGTGTGGCATGCTTCCTCTGCTGATTCTCAGGACTTGTTAGCGTCTATGCTTCCTCTGAACCATCACCATTGTCTTCAGGATAGAAATGTTTGTTCTGACTGGTCAGGTCTTGTAGACAAGTTAAAGCTGCTCAGCTGAATTGATCATCACAGCTTCAGTGCAATGGGGTCTGGGGGATTTTTTGTTTGTTTTTAAATGTTAAACCGTAGTTTTAAAAAACTCACCTCGTGTCTCTTATGATTGCAGTATCCTACTAGAAAGCAAGAATTGTCATAATCGAAAAGCTTGGTCCTGATTCTGCAATGAAGACCAGGTGGTAAGCAGGGAAGTGAAAAGATGCCACTACTTTTATCAAAACACAGGTACACTGGAGTGCTGAGCAAGCCCTAGGAGATGATGAAATTACAACAATCCTGACAACAAGGAAAGGAGATCATCAGGGACTCCAATTGTAGGAAGGGAGCAGGCAGGCAGCACAACCCCCAGGGCACAGACTTGTAATTTCTGAGCTGCCTAAAATACAACTGTGACACAATGCTGCAGCAGGTTGCAAACTAGAGAAGCAAATTGCCTGATTAAACCCAATGATTCTGATTTCTTTTCAGTCCATATCTGTATCACATTTTACAAAAGGCTCTCACAGAAAGGATCATTTTTCAATTTCAATCCTATTTTTTTCAGCCTCACCCAAGCTGCCTTAAGTACTTGTCACAGAGATGAGTTCAGCCAGATACTGTGTGCCTTTGACCCATCAATGCTCAAGACTTTTCCTCAGAAGCAACTTTTCACACCTCTGGACAAAGTACGCTTGCTGTGAAATCCATGCCAGCATCTGAGAAGCAGACACCAAGAATGAACATAAGCAGACCCATGCAGACCAGGCCAACTTCAAGCCTGCACAGAGAAACAGAGTGAACATTACCTGCACCAGTGGGAAAAGAGATATAATGTCATCTGTGCTCATACTTTATCACAAACCTTAGTGGTCCAGGGCTTTTTCTTCTTATAACCCCATACCCTACAAGAGGACATGTAGAATTGATTTAAGTAAATACTCCAGCTGTCACTGCTTTGGACAAAAGTCTAAATATTTGCTCATGTATAGACAATGCTTAAAGAATCACGATGCAAAAGAAGAAAATCTCTTCTATTTATAAAATATCTCCTTTCTATTTTTTAAGGTTCAGGACTGCCAAGACCAATCACAATATTTTTTCAGATGTGACTGGCAAAGTTTTCAGTTAACAAGTATTGTTTTAAAAATGCATGTATATATATAGAATGACATTTTATATAAACTTTTCCATTAGAATCTATGACAGAAAATTACTTTTCAATAAGCAGCAATTCATGCATGCCAGTGAGGTCAGGGGGAGGGGAGAATCCTTTCAGGTCTGCCAGAACAACTAAAAATCAAGAATGTTTCAATTTAAAAGTAGAGATGGAAGGAATCTCTTTTCCTGGTGCCACAAGCCACAAATTATTTTTGTCTTTTTCCTTTTGCCATACAGACACACGTATACCAAATTCAAACTTCCATATTGAGGAGAATTTTGAAAAAAGTAATCAGGATGGTGAGGAAGAAGAGGATTTCTCAACAAACATATACTTTCCTTATCTTAGCACACAGGGCAGCAGTTCTTTCTCGACACCATGCAGGGGCAGGAGCTGTACTTGTTCAATGCTTTTAGGGGAAAGAAGCCAAATCACAAAAACAGAGTGCTTGGTCTTCCTCCTCTGCCCTGTGATATTCAAACAATTTACAAATTAAGTCTAAATGAGTTCTTCACCAGCGGAGAGGGAAATAATGCTCAGAGGGTTTTAAGAAGTCAAAGACCAGGAAAGGTGAAAGGGGAAAGGCATGTATATGCAGCACGTGCTACACACAGAAAGGGCCAGGACACTGAGGCATGGAGACACAGGTGCTCTGTGGAGGAGGGAAGCAAAGCCTCATCTGTGTTTAACTCAGCCATGAAATGACTCCTAGAGCTTTCCTGCTCTGATCATTCCATCCCTGACACGGACACGCTTGCAACAGCCTTAATCCACTTGCCCTTAAAGCGCTGGGCAGCTTCCACCTCCCCAGTTCTCCACTCTATGCAATATGATTTGCTTTAGGGTTTTCATGCTAAGTGTTTGGAGCATGTCAACTCTTCAGCCTTAAGCAACCAAGATCCTGAATAAAACCCCTCCTCCCCATCTGCAGGCTCAGGGCATGCTTGTTTGTGAGCAAGCACCAGAGTGAGAAATCAAACCTGCCAGTCAGGCCAGAAAGCCCCAGCCCTGTAAGAAAGGCACTTAAGGTTTCAGTAACAGACAACACACATCTAAGGCATAAAGATGTTTAGTGGCCACCTCCCACACAGATCCCAAACCACCTAAAAACTCGCTGGAAAAGTTTTGGAGAAGCCAGAGTTCAAACCATGCTGACATCAATAAGGCACAGTTTCACAGCACAGGTTATCACCTTCAGTATCTGTAATCAGGCTGGGCTGCAAAGCAGGCTAAGAATTATTACATTTCACAGATAACTGAGATAAGCCAGATGAAGATGGGAAAGGGATCAGGCAAAATAGATGGCATAGAGATAGGGAAAGGATAAGACAAGAAGGTGAGCAGTAATTTATTATGATGCTTTATGTCAGTATATCAGGGAAAAAATAACACATAAAATGGTATAAGAGGGAAAGGATTGTATTGGAAAGGACTCAGAAAAAGACTCTTCATGCACACATCTCAACTCTGCAATCAAACAGAGGATTCCCTAACACACATTGTCCTTTGATGAGAAGAAATATCTGATAAAGGGATATTAACTACCACACTGCCTCCTGCCACTCAGTAAGCTGCTGTCTAGGTGAAGCAGGACAACCTGCTGGCAGTCAGTCCTCCAACACTTCAAGGAACAGAAGTCTGGAAGCTTTAAATGCCTAGGCAGCTTTGCGGATAGGAGTGTGAAACCACAGTTTCCTCCCTTCCTTTCCATGGCTTGCCCTATTTCCATGTGCTCTGAGAATTTAGGAAGTCAGATCCAAAAACACAGCTATTAAAAGAACAATTTCTACTTGGTAAGTCAAACACCCACACAAAGAAAGGCCAGAACCAAGCTCACTCACACGTCCTACACTGAAATGAGCACATTACTTGAGCATCAGTATTTGATTCTGTAGCCAGTTACAAGTGTTCCAGTCGAAACTGTCACTCATCTTTTATCATGTGAATACACAAGAACCAATTACGTGGCCATCAATTCATGCTGGGCTGCATCTCTGTGGACTCCAGTCAGAGGCTGCACTGGGAGGAAGTGATGAGCTTACCACAGCTCAGGGATGCCTGAACTCCACTCCATATGAACTCCACTCCAAATAACAACTGGCCAGCAAGTACCTGCAAGTCGTGGCTTGCTACTGCTTCACACAATGCCATCAATATTGGAGTTGGGGTGGCTTGGGAAAAATATTAAAACTTTAAACAGAGTGGAGGGTATCCAGAGAGAGAAATCATTCACTGTATAACCCTGTAAGACAATCAGGCAAAAGGTTTAACAATGGAACAACGTGTTTCTTCCTCAGGACACAACACTAAATTTGAAAGGAGCCTATGAAGCCCAGAACACTAACAGATTCAGAAAGAAGAGATGAGCTGCTCACAGAGCTGTCCTCTGCAAATATGAAAGAAACACTAGTCCAGATGAAAACTCTAGCCAGGGAAACCCTAACTTCTCCTCATTGGAAGCTGGGAAGGAACAGGCAGGAAAGTATCTTTTTGCTCTTGTTTCTTACCTTCTCCATAGACATTTACTGCTGACCACTGCTGAACACCAAATGCTGGGGTAGATGTGTGCTGGACTGGCACCATGGCCAGAAGAAGAAGAGAAATGCCCACATTTGTCAAGCCATGGCCCATCCAGCTCACCATTTTGTCTCCAGTGGTACCGGCAGATGCTGTTCAGGAAGAACATGTAAGCTTGGCAACCTTCTGTGGTCATTCGCTTTGCATCCACAATTGCTGTATTAAGGATTTTAAAGAGTGTATCCCCACCTAGTCCCCCATTATGAACCTGCTATCCATGAATTTACAATTCACAAAATTTACAATTTACAAAATCACTTTCAAAACTGCTGGCATCATCCACTTCTACAACCTTCTGAAGCACTAAGTTCACACTGTGTGAAGGAATACTGTATCTTTTATTCACTTTAAAACAATCTCCTGGTAATTTCAAATGTCTCTGGTACTACTGTTGTAGGACTTGGCGAATAACAGTTCCACATTCGAGTTTACCCACCATCATCTTACTCTCCATATTTTTTTCAGGCTGGTTTTACAAGGAATAATGGAGGCAACCAAGTATCAGCACGTCATTAACTTCTGCAGAGTGTTTTACTTGGGGCCGAGTATGGGGGAAGACCACAAAAACACGATACAAACTAGTAATGCAGCCATTTCTTTGGCACAGAGGAGTGCTCCTCTGCTGTACCTCCTCTTCAAAACCTGTTGGTTCATTGCTCCTTCTGAGGCAGGTTAATTGCTCAATGTTTTGAGGCTTCAACCAGCCTCAGTCACTCCTAAAATTAGCAGGGAACAATATCACTGGCTCTACTGTGAGAGCTGAAGAGCCAGCACAGGTCTCAGGACCATGAGGGTCTCACAAACCAGTTTGGGAAGCAGAGGACTCAGACACTGCACAGTGGCAACAGCACTGCTCACCTGCACTCAATACTACTAAAGTACCTCATATTTTCCACCATGTACTAGGAGCATGAAGTCCATGCTTTGCCAGGCTCCAAACTTATTTGAAGTGATCTGCACACCATCCATGTTCCCAGAGTGCCCTGAGACCATCAGAAGACAGATGTTAGAGAAACATTATTGCTTTTCTAATATCTGGAACAGACTCCCTTGCTTCTCCACTGTCAAAGAGGAGAAAATCCAGGGGAAGTATACAGAAAACAAGAACATGCTCTTGGCCAAGACAGCAAATCAGATGCAAGAGAGAAACTCTTCAATCAGACAGTCCTGCTCCATCCCCATCCCTCATTAAATCAGCCTGAAGAGCCGAAGCAGGTCACTGAACAAAGCACAGGTTTGTAAAGCTCAACACAGCTGCACCAGGAGGAAGAGACCAAGCACAGCAATGGTAGCAGTTGCTGCTTGGCCCAGCTTAGTCTGCAACTGCTTCTGATGAGTTCACTTCTTTCAGGAGTGAGGAAGAGGTACACATACAGATTTCTTTTTCCCCTGAAAAAAACACAAGCTGTTGGGTTCCAGCTTGCAAGCCTCTCTTCAGCCCCCACACTAATAAATCTTTGGGACTATAAATCACCTTGGTACAGGTCGCTCTTCTCAAAGGAAATGGGCTCTCTCTTGTCATTAGCTGCCTGTGTCTGCCAACCATAGCAGGGCCTCATTCAAGTCCTCTTTGATGGACGGTTAGACTTAAAGGAGTATGTGCCTCAGTCTCAGAGGAGAGAGAAAAAGAATTTACTAATTAGACAGGGCAATGCACATTAAAAGCTGGCTTTAATACCTGGTCCCAAATTAGCCCTGCACCTGCTAAGTGTCAGGATGCCTACAAAGCAGTAAGAGTACATCCCACATGTAGGCATGTGGGATGGTAAATGGAGCATCATGAACCCACAACACCTCTTTAGAGCAAGAAAGTGGTTGCAACAGTTGTGTTTCATGCAGTTGGGAGGGAAGGTAGAGAAGATCTGACAAATCCTAGATAATGAACCACAGAACACAATACAGGCAACAGTGCACAGAAAGAACAGACTTTCCACTCTGCCTTCCAGTCAGGGACAGTCTCATGCTGACCTGAAAAGAAACCAGAGGCAATGGAGCCAAGGAGAGAGTCAGAGCCACACAATTCTGTCCACGTTTCCAGTGTCCGATTCAACTCATAACAGATACTCAGGATGCCAGCAACCCAAGGAAACTGAAGCTTAGTTACAGGCAAGAGGCGCTCTGGCATGCTCCATTTGAAAGTGTATTAGCACTCAAGCCAGATGCACACATTGAGGAGAAATTCCCATTCTTCAGAGGAACTGGTTTCCCTTCAAGGATGACTATCTTCTCTTACTCAGTTGCTCCTTCAAAGATGACTACCTGCTCTTACTCATTTGCTCTTCTCCAAACTCTAGCCTCTCTGGTCCTGTTCCCCTCTTGCCTTATTTTAAACAGTCTGCCAAGCATTTTTTGTGAGGACTGAAGTGACAAGGAGAATGTTGCGACAGGAGACATCATCATCCTGATGTATGCAGGACCTAATATGGGAGAAGCCCACCTCTGAGCCATGCTTTCATTTTTAACAGTATTTTCTGTAGGCCTGAAAATATTCCTGTGCACAGTGCTATGCTCTGTTTCAAAACGCCAAAATTCAGCAGCAAGTGATAAGTCAGAGATTTACATTTACGACCTCTGTAAATTCATACCATCTGCAACCTCATCCTGAGCACATGGATGACAGAGCTTGCCCAGGATGAAGGCAGTGCTGCTGTAAACATCTCCCACTCTGTCAGGAACCACCTTCTCTGCAGACAGAACCCTTCCTTCAGCAGTTTCCGACGATCCATACTGATATGCTCATACATTCCCTCTCCTGAGCTGGAACAGAAAAGTTTGTACCTGTAGATTGGCAGAGCAACATACATAGCATACCACACACCTGAAGAAGGTATGCTTTTCTCTTCTTCTTCCTCCCCCTTCTCCTCTTCCCCCCAGCCTTTCCTGACAGCACTAACTGATAAACGATCCAATCCATGCTTGGAAAAAAGAAACTGTCCCCCTCTACTTCTAACCAGGAAATGCTATGTAAAACCTTGTCCCTTGAATTGCCTCTTAAGTTACTCCTTGCATCCATTCATACATACAGATGCACATATAAAGCACATCCATGTCTGCCTGTTCCTCAAGTTGGCACAAGCTATTTGGATCACAAAGCTGTGCACAAGCCCCAGAACAGCCACCAGACACTCTGTGCTGGAAGTTGGCCATTGTCTTCCCAGGGATATATAAAAATTTCTATTGGATACAACAGCACTAGTTAGAGGTAGTTAGAGGTAGAATCAGGCAAACATGCATTAAACAAGTGTTTTGCACAGCACGGACTTGATATGCAGTATAAAACAGGCTTGAATTGACTCCATTGACCATAATCAAAAACATATCCCTTTGCTTCAAACAAACTAGTGCATTTTGGATAGTCTAGAAATTTGATTCAGCAAGTACTTGAATCAGAAAATTACCATCACCTGTAGCCTCCTGTATACTTTTTAGTTTCCTTCAGGAAAACTAGGAGTAGCAACTGCCTTCATTTGTACACAATCATCACTTTCTTGTCTTAATAAGCAAAGAACTAGTGCTTCACTATAATTCTTCCTCCTGCAGCAGTCTGAAACATTCACTCTCATAAATTCAGTACTTTTCGCAGTTCTCTCCCAAATGTATTTTTTACTTCTAGAAAAACTGAGGGCAGGGGGGAATCCCCCAAAGAGGCCCAGTGCTTCCCTCCTTGTAATGAAACCCTGTGATGGAATGCCCTGCACTCCAATTAGGAAGAAATGCTAATTTTCTCCAGTTGAGCACCCCCTCTAGATGTATCTAATTTGTTTCACTGCTTTCATCTCTCCCCTCCATCACATTTTCATTTAAAGGTTATGATCTGTTTGTGCCCTCCATGCCGCGCCCTGACAAGACACCCCTATGAGAGGTTGCAGGGGCCATGTCGCCCTTCCTAACCCCCTTCCCAAACAAAAACCAAAGCTTTTTTCCCTCCACTGCCTCTTTAAGAAATGCAGAAAGATGAAGGGGAGGAGCAGGGAATTGGGAAGACAATAATTAAAAATAAGAAGTAAGCCCTCTTGCAAGTTGGGTTGTTGGTTGTTTCCAACAAAAGGTTAGAGACCTTTGCACCATGACCAACACCAGTATGACCAGTGCAGGCCAGCCAGGAGCAACAGCATTACAGAGCTTTGCTTCTTCTGCAGATGCATTTTAGGAACAGCTGCCATGCAAGAATACTCTTTTGCAAAAGGTTTTGAGATTCTAAATTGTTTAGCTCCTTGTAGGTCTGGGGAATACATATTCTCTCATCTCTCACAGGGAGAGTCTGGTCAGAAAGGACATGAAGAGTTGGCTCAGCTGAGGAGAAAGTCTCAATAAAGCTTTCCCACTTCTCTCTAAATGGCTTATGCCTTGTTCTGGGAGCCTGTGTTCTGCAAATTCCTTCAGGAGACCAGAGACTTCAGATGGGTAGTGTGGGCCTTGGAATAGCGCTTCATGGCATCCATAAATTTGTGATGCCATGGTTGTGCCTGGGCAGACATGTAAATCCTCAGGATAAAACCCATCTGGACAAGTTACCCACCCAGAAGAGCTGTGTATACACCACATAAGGAAAAGGCATCTAGATGACCTTGCTGGTGCCACACCACTTCCCACAGAAATTTCAAAGGGCTTTTTTACCAAAAGACTGTAACTGAAAAAAAAAAAATAAATAAATGCAGCCACCATCCTACCTCCAAGCAAAGCCTCTTTGCAGCCTGCCCCAATATTTTCAAATAAAACAGTATCCCTGGAGCTGAACCCATGGTCTTCCCTACATACAAACCCTGCTCCTAAGCCAAGCCATTCAGGACTTGTGTTCAGCCTCTCCCTCCTTTCACTTCCATTTTCTCCTTCAGTTCTTGTCTGTTAGAAAGGAAATCAATGATCTACACTCTCTAGACCAAGTTTCACCACACACCTGTTGTCAACGTCCTATAAGTTGAAAGTGCCTGGAGAATCTCTTTGGAGGAAAGGCAGCTAAGTGGCCCCTGATTGAAAAGGATTGGAAACTGCTGGGTTCCACCAGTGGCACAGCCTGGAACAACCACCCTCGTGGAAAAAGGAGGAGAACAGCTGGACACGCTGCCCAGACTGAGCATTGAGTTCTTGACAGTAAGATGAAGCTGGAAAAGTGCTGCAAGAGTGTTTTCTGTTATTAATAGGCACTTTGCTAATACTGCTCAAGATAGTCAGCTCCCTCTCAGTCATTTCCTGCTGCAGCCACTGAATCCCATTGGTCACAGCACTATATGCTCCATTACAAGCTATTTCCTCTCTACATTTGCAATGCCTCCAAAAGCTTTTGCAGAAACTCCTGATGATCTCCCTTCCTGCCCCCTCTGCAGACACAATTCCCTCATAATTTTACTTTCTGGGACCACAAATGGGGAGCGGGTAAGAGACACACAAAGATTTACTCTTCATAAATAGTAGCCTTGCCCCTTCCTCCCCCTCCAGGCCCCTCTCTATCTGGTCCATGCAAACAAACCCTGAGTGGGAAAGAGTGTTCGGAAGAGGCCTGTGTCTGGGCCAGCTGCCTTTCATCCAGAAGATGCCTCTTCCCGTTGGAAAATACAAGCATTGTGTGAAAACATTTTAATATATTCATGCACATTCCTATAGCTTGCAGGAGCGAGTGGGTCTCAGCACCCTCCCCTCCCTGCCTTCCAAATGATTTTCATAGGCAACGATGCACTGGGAATACCACTTGTTTTCTCGAATGCCCGCGAGTATGTAAATTGTGGGAATATGCAGGCCAAGGGCTGTGGTTTTATTGTGCTGCAGAAAAGATTTTACTAATTACTTGCCTAAACTCCAAAGCAGTATGCCTGCTTTTCTACAAAGCAGGAGAGTGGGGAAGGTGGGGGTGGTGGGAAGAGGAGGAGGGGGACTGAAAAAAAAAAAGCAGGGGGGAAGAGAGAGTAAAGGGAAAGAGGGAGAAGGAAAAGGAGCACAAGGGATGCATTTCAAAGTTTCTCCAGCAATTGGATGGGGGGGAGCTGGGCCCAATGTGAAATCATAGAGGTCAAAGGTGGGTCTCCCTCCCTTGTGAGAAAGTGGTGAATCAGGACGGTTTATCAAACGATCATTTTCTTTTGAAACTGGGAGGCAGCGGCTGGGACAATTCTGCAGATGTGCTTGATGAGTTTGGGACAAAAATGGGCCGCCTCCTCCCCCCCTCCCCCCTTTAAGGTCTCCCATCAGGGGTTGCTTCTCCCTCCACTGCTTCCAGGACCCTCCCCTCCCTTCTTCAGTGGTCAGCTGAGACCCCCACCCACTGACCGCCTTTGTATTCCTGGCCTTTGGACACAGTGACAGGGCCCTTTATGAGACCCCAATCAAGACCCCCATGTCACAGGTACCTAGTAGAGATACCAGACCCTTTTCAAATGAGGAACAACAAGGAAAATATGCTGGCCCATTGTCCCAGCACGGCACCAAGGGAGATGAAAGGAACAGGCTGCTCCCTCTCCGCAGACTGCCTGCCAATCAACCCCAGTTATTAAGGTCACGATGTGGAAATTCTTTTGACCTACACCTAATCAAAGATGCACCAAGGACTTTTGAGACAACATGGGGGAAGGTGGGAGAGCAAGCATCCCCCTGCCTTCTCCACCCATAAATACAGTGGAGCTTCCACAGAGAATTAGTAGGAGTTACCCCAGCTAGTGCTGCAGCACACTTGCCCCAAGTACCACTAGGGCAGCCAAGCAGAGCTCCATGCTGGCATCCAGCCTCAGGAGAGCTTAAATTAAAAGCACTCCTCATTGAAAAGTTACAGACTGAGCAACACTGGAGGTGGCTCAGAAGCCATGATCGAGGACACTGTGTGACAAATACTAAGCATCCTTTTTCCCATTCCTGAGATCTTCGGTTTGCGCAGGCTGTGGGTTTCACTAAGCACAGTCAGCACCATCCAACAGTGAGTCCTGAAGAAGAAAAACTCAGTGGATGTGAATCTCTGAGTCTCCAAAAGCTGAAGCACCTGGAAGAGTGGACAGATGCCAGCAGTGCAGAGCAGACATCCTGACTCCCCCTTGCATGATACTGGATGAAGAAACCAAGATGATTTTGACGGTGGCAGTTTTTAGGACTACACAGAGAAGAGGTAGGACCCATGTGCACTGGCAGAACAATGAGATGGGCACAAGACAATTAGAGCATGGGTCAGATGGGATCAGAGAAGCACATCCCATCACACAGCTCCAGAGCACTTGGAATATGGACAAGATCAACTGCCTCTGAAAAGTTGTTCTGCATCACTCACTGAGTCATCACTGTACACTCAGAACACAATACTTCAAGCTGACAAGTGACACAAGAAATGACAGACTACAGTCTGTGATAGTTCACACAAAAAGGAAAGAAAAAAATCCAAACTCTGTACCAGGAACATTATTCAGCACATATAGGATGCTTCTGCAAGTGTGTGACTTTAAATTAGGTCCTCCAGAAGAGCCACATGATATAAGTCATGGCCACCACTTATGATCAGTCTTGAAGAAACAGAAATCTTTGGCACTCTTCTTTATGCACCATATCTACTGTCATTCAGAGAATATCATTCCTGATCCCATGCCAGCTTGCTGCTCTCATCCTGTTGGCATTCTTCAAAGCTCACCTAGATGAAGGTCATAGTGAAAGGAAAACAAATTTGGGGGGGTAGTAGAGTGAAGTCATGAAAAGTGTAACAGTCACAAGCTGTAAGTTTCTTTATGCTAAACACTGCTCATGCATTGGCTCATTTTACTCTGTCTTTTAGCTAAAAGATACCAGTGCAGTGCTACTGGAGCCCCACAGTTCCTGTCAGAGAGCCTGCAGAAGGTAACAGCCTACCAGTGGTGACCAGCTGGGTAAGAGATTAGAAGTGGAAGATTCCAAAAGAGCTCTGGGACAAAGACCCAAGTCTTTACACAAATCCTACTACATTGCTTCTCCACTGCAAGTCATTGACATTCCTAAAACTGTCCCTTTGTTCCTTAGCTCTTACACAACTGTTGAAGCAGGTGGAAAACGGCTTTTTCTTCTTGATGTTGAACCAACTGCTCCTATACCAAAAACTGCTTAGCTATGGCTAGGCATGGTCTGGTTTAGGTCGTTGTAAGCCAAGATCCAAACTGACACTTCAGACACTGTAAACTGCAGTGCTCAGAGCAGCCATTACTTAAGCCCTGCAGCACAAAAGACAGATATTGCCTTTACTTCAGGGCAATATCCTCCACTATCGCTCTCCTTTTAAATGCCAATGGCAGGCTGAGGACCAGTCTCCTGCTGTCCTCAGAGTGAATCAACACTCCTTTAGAAGGGCCAGGCTGCTATCTTAGGACACTACAGCTTCACTTCCCACCTCAGGGCATAAGCTCGCATCCTCTGAGTGACACTGTCCGGCCTCATCTGGGAGGAGTAACAGAGGAAGCTGAGCCTGGTTAGAGGCATCTGCACCTGGGGCTCTCACCGTGCAAGAAAGGTCCATCCCTCTGTGTCCCTTCCCACCCCCAAAAGCAGTCATTTGAAAGGCGGGGAGGGAACAGACACCACTCTAATTGTAGGAGTGAAACCTGGCATCCTCCTGCTCATCTACCTTTGCACTCCGTTTCTGTTTCTCTTTGAACCTCTGGTACAGCTTGTCAGGTCGCTGCCCTCCTGAGAGATCAGAAAAAAAAATACAGCAGTGATTACTATTGTACACTGATATGCAAGCTGGAAAAAGGGAGAGAGAAAAAGAGAGAACGACCTCCATGCGTCAGACTATGAAAGGGTTGCGACTGAAGCCGCCTAGAAAACAAACCCTTAATTTAAATGTTAATGAAAGTGCTGAAGAGACATCAGAGGCTTTCATTTCTCTACAAGGAACAGAATCACCAGGTCCAGAATTTATGGCCCCCTTCACCTCCCCTCTCCTCTTCTCTGCTCCATCAGCCACAGAAGTAAGGAAAGGAAAAAAACCCTAATTTTAACATTAACTCCACACTTCCACCCTAGGATGCAATTGCTAAATTATCTGTTGGCAGGACACTGATCAAAGGTGGAAAAACAAAGGCACACTGCACAACCGAGCGAAGGTAAATAGCAGCCAAGGTCTGGTGAAGTTACCTTGTCCCCCTGCGACTTTAAAAAGCAAAGAGAAAACAATCACAAACTGGAAATGGAAACCTCAAACCATAAGGTTGCCAGCCCCCTCTACTAAGTTTCTTCTGTCACATCGATTAAACAGTCACGGATTCTCCTGTGCAAACCAGGCAGCACAAGAAAGATGCTTCCTCCAAGCTTTCTGAGACAGACTTTCCCCTCAAGCAAGGGGAAAGATGATAAAAAACTGCAGGGGGAGGGAAAAAAATTCATTGTGCAACACAGCTCAACACGATTAGAAACAGATGTCTGGGTTCCAACTCAGTCAGCTACTGCCTCCCAAAACCTGCTCACCTGCCCACAATCACTAGTGAGCCAATTCACACAGTCACAGAAAATATATACATTAGAGTATTGGCGAAAAGTGACAAAAAGGGAGGAAGTCATCAATCATGTGAGCTTTAGAGGGCAAAGGAAAGAAATTGAAGTGAAGAAAGGTTAAGCTGCAGTTTTTCAGTCTACAGAAATGTTTGCATATATGTTTGTTTCTAGAGGAGAGGGAAAGGACACATGAGTGTTCATGTGTTCACCCATGTGAAGAACACTAAATAGAGTCATTATCTCACAATTAAAGAAGGTAAAACAAAGTCTTCTTCCTCCCAACATCAAGGGAACAGTCAGGGCAAATGGATAAGACACAGGTGTCTTTTTAGCTCCAGAGGGGAGAAACTGATACTCATTTCCTGCTCTTCAGCTTTAGGGTGAAAGAGCACCAAGTCAGTTATGACTATTGCATATATCTAGAAACCCACATCCAGCTCACCCTCTGAGGTCAGTAAAAGATGGTAGTTAATGCCACCACTAACACTGCACGTCCACTCTGGGATCTCACAGCTGAGCAGCTTCTTCCTGTCCCGCTTAAGAAACAGCTGCAGGTCAGAGTCTCCGCTCAATTATTCAAACCGACCAGGCTCTAGGAAGATCCCCAAGGACAGCAGAGCTGTTGCTGCCGGCTGTTTTGCTGGCAGTGCACAAACCCGAACAAAACCCAGTTACTTCTCCCAAGTCCTATCAGACTTAGGGAGGTTAACTGCACAAAGCTAGGTCAAAACAGAGCACCACTACGGTCAACAGCTCATCTTGATATGCAGTAGGGGAAATCTGCAGATAAAACTGGAGGAAGAAATGAGGATTGGGAGAACATTAGCCAACATTTTAACTTCTACATGTTAGGGCTTCAATTGCACAGTTAAAACCACTGCAAAGTTACTCTGATTCAAGTGGGTGGTTTTGCTCTAAGGCAAATCTGCAAGATCATATTGTTACACTTTCACAAAAAGTTTCTAGATAACCATTAAAAAGAAGCCCTCAAAATTAATCATTTTGATTGCTCCCAACGGAAGAGAGGCCCATTCAGTAAAGTTGCCTGTCAGTAACCTTTCTCTTCCTTCCTTTCCCCAGCGAGTTTGGGGTATGTTTTACAATTTGCCTGAGGTTGTCCACAGGAGCAGAGATCTCCTCAGATATTAATTCCTCATGATAATCCATGGGAGAGGCAATTAGGTTAAAGTCAGCGTGTTCAAATAGAGGAGTTAGGTCTCAACTACAACACTGCATGAACAGGAGAGCCAGCCTGGCTTTTTAAATTCCACTGCTCACATAAATACTTATTTTCCTTTAAAGTAAGCATCCAATGCAGATAGCTAGTCCTCAGTACAAACTTTCCTGCTCTCTGGAATTAAGCAGCACTTCACCAAGGCAACATCCATGAGGAGAGGTCATCTACTGCAGCAGACTAATGACACAGTCAGAAAAGAAGAGACTGTCTCTTGGGCTTACACACCCAAAGCATGTCTCTGTCACAATAGGGCACTTTACGATTGCCTGATGTTGCCCCAAAATGTACCAAGGGTTTCCTAGCTCTCTGTCTACACTTGAAACCTGGCATCCTCCTGCTCATCTACAGTTGCACATAGGAAACCATTTTTGTGCCTCCATCTTCTCTTGCTTTAAAATCCGACACACTTCAAGTACAGCATCTCATGATAAATATTTAAAACTTTTTAAATGAAAATAGCAAATGCCAGTGGCCAGACCTGGCAGGAGAAGCCAGCTTAGATCTGAGTAATCTTTAATTCAACACCAAAAAAAAAATCTGGATCCAAGATTAATAATGAACTTAACATGAAGGTCCACTTTTTTTTTTCTTTTCTTTTCCCTCCAGTTTACAGTGTACACTGCTCCCTTCTCTTCCCTGGCTACTGCCACCTCAGGGAACCACAAAGCATGAAGGTACCACTGCTATACCAGAAACTCCTGAGTTTGCCTCACTTTGCACATTTGAATTGGTCCACTGCACTTAGGCTTGCCTTGGTCCCTGAGCACACATAAGTCACTGCAGTAAGCAGCAGTAAATGAAAGTTTAACATCTGCGTGATGCAGAGTTCAAAAGGCAAATGAACTCAGGGAGAAGAGGATTATGAGCAGCTAAGAACCGTAGTTTAGAGTACGCAGCAAAGTACAGCATTTTACTAATCCATGGAGAAGGACAGCTTTGGAGAGCAATTAAACCAGTCACTGAAGGAAGCTGAGATACCCTTATTTTAAGTATCCTACTTCAAGGACACTCTCAGACTCTTCTCTAGTCACTTACGTGACACGCAGTGTGTGACCTGCTATCCAAAGCACATCGACCATCACAACTTTGCAGAAGACTCGGTGAAAACGCAGAATGAACACAACGCCCTCCAATCCCCACTACCCTGCAGGGCACTGTTAGGGATCCCCAGAGCAATGAAGTTCCAACAACACACATGGATGCCAAGACACTTCCATGGCTGAAATAGTTATATAAAGGACTAAGCACAGTTTTTCCCTGCACAGAAAATCCAATACTCTTGGTACCCTTTTACCACCTTTTCCTCTACTTAATCTCCCTTATAGGAATCATGCTGTTTGCAGACCCTAAAACCATCCAGAACAGCACCACTACACAAAGAACAAGGAAGCCTCCTCCCCCAGCTCCGTACATCTACAGGATGACTTCTGTAGTGACACAGGGAAACTATGGACAAATCAAAGCAGGATACCTAAGAAAAAATGCCTGAAGCCAGAGGAGCTGTGCTCCAAGAACACAAGTCCCTAACATTTAGCTTGAGTGTACAGGCACTGTCCCCTAGAGCAGCTGTCCAGCAGTGCAGGACTACAAGCAGGCACAGAAAAAAACCCAGCTGTGAGTCAGAAGCATATGGGATACTCTGTAAGAAGCTTCACACAGAGGAAGATATCACTGCAAAGACAAAAAGTTTCAGCCCATTAACAGCTGAAGTTCAGTAAGAATACAACCCTGAGTACTCTAGTGTCTCAGTCCTGGCAAACTTCCAGGTCAGGAAACTATAGCCTCCCCAAAGCAATTTTGAACGGCTAGAGTTGGAGGAGTCTTCCTTGCTCCCACCCCACTGCACACAACTGCTTTGAGCTGTTTCTGATCTCTGTGTGTCCATAGCAGAAACAGCTAGTGGGTTCTGAGCAGCAATGGGCCAAAATACTTAGGTGGTTGGAGCCTGATTCTCCAGCAGTTCTACACCAGGAGAACTACCTGTCCTTATGGAGGAGATCTCAGTTTACATCAGCACAACTGAGAAAGGAGAATGAGAAGGGCACATTAAGTGTTTAGGAGGAAGTGGAAGTTATAGGCCATGTTCAGTCTCACTAAGGAACAAACGGATCCAAGCCCTGACTAGAAAGATGGGGACTGCAAGAGATGAAAAGCTTGACACAATTGCATAGGGAATGCATATGGGTGAAATATGGGCTCTTGCAAATAAAACAGAAACCACAGAGTTCCCCAAAGCAGACCTTCCTAGAAACCAGATATTATCTTTTTGATACTCGCCCTCATTAGACAACAAGTAATAAAACCTATTAGTGAAAAATTCATCTCCCCTGCCCCTTGCCCTGGCCCACCCCCACCACATGCCCTCCTGCTCTGATCCTCTCTCTCTTCTAGGATGGCTGCGATTTGTTCTGAGAAGCGACAGGTTTATAAGTTAGCCGACACCTTCTCTCTGTGGAATTTTAATTAACTTCTCCCATCGTCAATATGTTAAGGAGCAGAGTTCCCATTATACGAGGTCAGCAGCGTGTTTCAGGCCCTGCTATATCAGCCGTCAAATTGAAGAATTAATGATGTGGCTAATTGGCTCTAATTCTCCACACCCCCCTCCCTAAAATATGGAGGTGTAAGGGGGGCTGCAGTAGAGTGGGCTAGTGGGAGAGGCTGGTACAGTCCACAGACTCATAAAAAAATGAGAGTACACAATTTAAGCCCACTTGTTCATGGGGTAGCTGTTCCACCACCTCCAATTTATCACCCTGCAGGAAGGAAAGGGGGGGTGGGGAGACTGAGGGCAAATATTGTGACAGAGAGTGTGCACAAGCGTGCACACCAGGGAGAGGAACACTGTCCTGACAAGAGGCCACGGCAGTAGGTCATCACTTATGAGTAGGAAGCAGCATGCCACTGGGCTCTAACCAGCCACAGTGCCTGAGCTAGAGCCTGTCTGCCAGAAAAGGGACCCTTGCAGCACAGGGCTTCCATCACATCTTGCAGCGGCACTAACGCACAGGGCACTTCTTCAAAAACAGTCTGTCTCAAACACTTGGAGCAAAGGGACAAGGGAACAGCAAAATCATAGCAAGCCTGGAGTGTCATTTCCCTGATAAAGTCATTAGCTCCGTACCACTAAGTTTCTGCTGCCTGCAAAACAAGCTTGGAAATCTAGTAAGAACAGCAGTTGTGGACAGTATTGTGGTTTTGCACAAGCCTAAAATTTAGTAGTTGCAGACATCACATGAGCAGCAACAGTAGCTCCTCCTCCCCTCTTCCTTGAGGTATGCTGAGGAAGAACCTCTCTTGCATGCAGATGACCAGTTTAACAGGGAACCACAGAGACAGATCATTGCTCGTTGATTTAAGATTTTAACGGCGAGGGTTTCTCAGATTTTCACTTCCTCAGGAACAGGAGCACTTTAAAAAACACCCTGGAAGACACTGGTATATGTATTGCCCTTGTCTCCCATGCTGAAGTTGGACTGTAGCATTATGCCTGCACTAGAAGCCTGGAGCTACAGGCAACAGAGGCTGGAAAACCACATCCCTGAACTCCATCTTTGCCAGTTCAACATGTTCAAAGAAAACTGAGTTCTAACCACTGCATGCAGCTCTCAAGCAGGGACCTTTTTGCTCAGCATCTCTTCTGCCAGAGAATGAGAATACAAGTCAGCATCTTTTCGGCACAGAAAATCTCAAGAGGATCCAGTTCACTGTTTCTAATTAGCAAGTCAGCGTTCCTTCATCAAGAAAGAATGAACAGGTCCCACCTGAGGCACTACAAGGAACCCAGGGCCACCTTCACGGCCTCCTTAGGAGCGGATCACTCCACTGGTATAGGAAATAAAGACCACATACTCTTCACTGAGCTCCTGCTGCAGGCACAAGCACCTGATCAGCCTCCACACAAATCAAGTCCCTGAGTTGTCACATTGGTGCCTCAGAAAGATTTGTGGACACACAGCCTATCCAACTCCTTTACTTCTCTCTGCTGGAAATTTGGAATAAAGAGATCTGTTACCTTAATAATGGGCTGATAGCAATGGACCACACTCGATCCTCTGTCTGCACTGTATGTAGACATTGACCAACTCTGCCCACGGACAGGGACCAAACCTAAAGAGAAAGATGCGTGTTATGCCACATCACCCAAAATAGCAGAAGGTAGGATGCATGCTGCTAATGATGTACTAGAAGAGCTGCCCAAACTGCCATGCTTACCTTCCCTGAGACCTTCTCCCAGAATTCCAATTACTTATTTTTGGGGAGCAGAGCCTTCAATTGCTGGCAGAAACAAGCAGTTGAAATCACACAAAGATTCAGCTTATAAGTATGACCTTCCACCCCACTGGTAACAGAGAGAGCACCCCCATCACCACTTGCTCTCTAGGGGCAAGACTCAAGAAGTGCTCAACTCCTCATCTTCTGTAGTTAAACAAATGAGAATTAGGATTTGTTCAAATCTGTTTTCTTGAACAGTGTGGGAAGACTTAGTAGCATCCCTGAAAATTTTCCATTAATGTTAGCTATAAAGTTAATTATTCACCAGCCTGTAAAATAATCTTCTTTTATAAGTCCCTCCTTTAGACCAAGTTTCTCAAGTGTACCCCAGGCTGTTTTCAAACTGGCCCCCCTTGCTCACTAAAAATGTGAGAGAATTCCTTCCCTCCCCCAACAGTGCAAACATGCACATCTCCTTCCACCAGTCCACCCCTTTGTTTCTGGGCCCTAATAAAGGCCCCCAAATTCTTGCTGGGGCCTCTGCTAGTGGCCCCCATTTTCTCCACCTTGCCATCATTCTTGGCCCACAGGACTCAAGCCCCCCAGTAGTCTGTAACCAACCCCCAATGTTTCACTTCAAGACTTCAAAGCGGGGAGTGCCCTATTTGTTTGTTTGTTGATAATGCCCAAGATTGCAGGCTATTCTTGTCAGCGGGGAATTTAGCACCTAGTGTCAGCAAAAGCAACAGAAAAGCTTAACTCCTTTAAGGCATCCCTATCTCCTACAGGTTAAAAATATTGCTCAGAGCACACTGTCTGCTGCCTATCACACAGGAATGTACATTAGCAGCTCTTCAGGGCTTAGTCCTAATCAACACTCAGCAGAGCCCTCAATAGCTTAGACACTTAAGAGCCCCTTTAAAAGGTTGGTAGGGATTCCCTTCCACCCTCCAAGGGTCTCATTCACGCAAACAAGACAGCCTACAAAAGAGATGATAAAAAATAAGAGGTGAACATCCCCAGAGTATATGCTGTGGGGAGCACTGGGTGGGCAAGATCTCACACTAGCTCTAAGAAAAACAGCTTGAAATTCCCCTCTGGCCTTCAGGAATTTGTTCTCAAGGTCGGGGATGTCTGTCCTCCAGCTGTCAGAGAAGGAGCAAGAAGGCACTCTCCCAGAAAAGAGGATCCACGACCAGAGAGGAGCAGCACTGCTAAAGTGTGAGACAAAGCAGCATCAAGGCCTTGCTCCCAGTAGGCAAAGAGCAACCCCAGAATTGCCTTTTGCATCTGAACATTGCTTTACTTGGAAGTGATTTTACTCAGGAGTACATCTGTACAGAGGGACCAAGAAAAATAGATCAGGTCATGCTGCTCCACACACTTCCTATAAAACCTTGAAAGAGACATTTAAGTCTTTCCTTGCTTCAACTTCCCCTCTTGAAAAACAGGAATTGGCTGGTTTTCATCTTACCTCCATGAATGCTCTGTGATATAAACCAGGGACCAAGAGTACCCATCAGCCTACCCAGAGCAAAAACCAACTTATTCAACACACAGCAACCACTTCCAACAATGAAACAAGTGGTTGGTTGTGAAGATGCCACAGGTACTGCACCATGCTAGCAGGACACGGGTGAAACATCTGTGTAGAGTTTCCTAAACTGATAAAACAGAGCTGCTTACAGCTCAGAAGAACAATTCTTCAGGTCCACATAGGAACGGAGCATTGCCAACCAGATCCAGAAGGAAAAAATCAGCAAGGTCCTGCCCCAAAAAGAAATAGTCAAAAATTATGTGACAGGACCCAGTGACGCCAGCTGGAAGAGAAAAATGGGAGCTAACAGTATTCATAGTCTAACTTCACTCCTGGTTTGCGAACCATTTAAAAAAAACCCACACACAAATAAATAAACCACAAAATTAGTAAATAACCACAGATTTGGAAAAGACATCACGTTATCCTTTACAAAGATTGAATATATAACACAGAGCATGTTAAATCACACTGCAATATTAAATCACAAAACCAGGATGGGTTTGAGATACATACAGCAAATTTCACACTAACTGGCATGCATCTCCAGTATAGATAGACGTACAGTATAGACAGACGTACAGGGAAAGAAGCAAAATATCAGCTGCTGCCTTCTGCACTTCTAAGTTTAAGCCAGCAGCTGATGCTGTAAATTACTGCCAAATCGCTTTCTAACAAGCCTGGCAGAGCAAGCATCTTTTCAGAGACATGAACCAAGATAGTCAGCACTCCTCCTGCAAGGAGTACAGGGCTCGAAACAGTTCTGCTGACACTTAAATATTCATGGCACAAGACCTCTGAAGTCACCTCTACAGCAGCACCTGCAGCTGCTGAAACATCCCCTGCTCACCTTCGCTGTTCGGTCCCGGGAGCCGCTGACAATGAGGCCACCTTGGAAGTCCACACAGTTCACCTCCTGTTCATGCGCAGAGAACTTGACGCTGTAGGAGCCGTGGATCTTGTGAAGGACAATACTTCCATCTCTGAAAAACAAATCCACAGGCAGGGAAGCTGTATGAGCTGCATCTCCCTTGGACATGCACCTTCTATTAATGCTTCAGAGCACTATAAAAAGACCAGGACTGGTCTCTGACAGGGGCTGAAATTCATGCAGCATTATTAACCCTTCACTCTTCACACATCACCTGTTCTCTTGCAATTCCACATCTGGCCAGTCAAAGCCTGATCTGATGCACATGAAAATTTTCCTGGCTATCTTTCCACCCTCCACTTTGTGTTAAGCTGCAGAAACTATAGCAAAGCAGCCATTCCTCCTCCTACTGCTTTGAGCTTGCCAGAATCTTGTCTGTATGCTGAATGTCTGGAGTAAGGGAACAAGTGAGAGGACATTCTCACCCATGCCCAAGCCTCAGCTTTTCATTCATTTCAGAGCAGCCATGCAGGGTGCTGTGCTTTGAATTAACTACACAGACATTTAGACCTTTTTCAACCAACACAGTTACTGGAATTTTAAATGGAAGTCTTCATTTTCACCTGAATTTTGGGCTGAAGTTCACAGGGAGAGTCTCACGATACCCAGGGCAGACAGCCATGACTGTCTCTCTCAATTCTGTGCTTTACTGCTGTGTATATTTATAAAGTTTTAGCTATTAATAAAAGTCCTGTCATTTGCTGTAACTGAAAAAGGTCAGTCAAATGCAAAATTAATTGGAGAAGTGTGTGTGTGCTGGAATGCTTGGCAGCTTTCCCCTCTCCACTATCGTATCAGTGGGTCTAATAAATACACACTTGTCTCTAGAAAACTTTCTGCACCACTGCAGTCCCAGCCACCAGCAGTACTGATTATTAGAACAGTCTAGCTACCCTGGTTTTAACAGGGAAAGAAATGAAACTTGCACAGCAGTTCAGGTTTGCCTGATCAGTCAATCACAATCCAACAATCCTGTGGACATCAACACAAGTTTACAAGAGCAAAGGACACTTTTTAAGGTCAACAGCATGAGACTCAGCTCCTTCACTGCTGCAGTAGCTTTTTCAGGCCAGAAACAAAATTATAAGAGAGGAAGCAGCAGCAGCTGACCACAGCCAAGCATGAGGACACCGTGTAGCAGGACTGGCCTCTCCGCTCTGGGCTGGAGTTACACAGAATCTTTCCAGCTTCAGTGGCAAAACCCTTGGGCTCCTTCATTCACCCAACTTACCCCCCTCCACTGACGATGTGGGAGTTGACAAGAACAAAGCGACACACGTCCTCCTGGTGGCCAGAGAAGATGGCTTGAGGGTGACGCTGCAAACCTGTCCCTTCTGCACAGAGGTGGTAGGCCTGGATGTTCTCCGCTTGAGACAGGTAGAGATACTCGCCATCCAGCTCCATCCAGGGCATCAAACTGCAAACAGACAGCAGGTTGGGGGCATGCAGGAGTGGGGAGAAGAAAATGAAACAAAACAACCTCACACAGAAAAAGAAAAAAAAAAAGATTCCATCTGCAAACATATTAACAAAAATGCCTACTCAAGAAAGGTGAAGTTGGAGCTGCAGGTCACATGCAAAAGCAGGGCTTAATATAGCAGCACAGCTACAAGTGAAGCTTCTCCAGCAACATAAAAAGAGGATGACATTGCTGGCATTTTTCTAACCAAGAGCTGAGGAAAAGGAAGCATGGAATCTCTGAAAGAGAGATGGCCAAAAGTCTAGTGAGCATAGATAGGAAATACTTAAGGGCCCCTGAACCTTCACATGAGCTCTATACCTTTTAAGAAACTAGACTCTGGTGTTGGTGAGCTATGCCAAGCCTTTCTAAGAGAGCATCCAATGTGAGGCTGTTGGTACAGTCAGTCTTGATCCTGAACACTATTTGCTGGTGCCCAGCAGAGACCACAAAGCTGCCACTGTTCCACACACCTCTAAGCAGGGGAGCATGTCAGCAAAATACCACAGATCTTCCTACAGACAGAAAGTCACCACCTCCTGCACTCTGAGGCTACCCAAGAACTTTACACTCATCATATAGAGGAGGTATTTTTGTACATTCATACCTCTTCCACTGCTAAACCAGAAGCTGTAGAGCAAGCTCTTGATTTCTCTCGCCCATCTTTTAGAAGAGGCCATACACCCTGTCTGGCCCCTGCTTTATGTGGGACAGTGGCAGGTTTCTACGGACAGGCTCCAGGCCAAGAGCAGTGGAGTTAAAAAACTACTCCAAGTTTTTTGAAGCCTGACGCTACAAATGGAAAACATGCTTTACTTTCTGGGAGACCAAGAAGAGGAGAAGACACTCAAGTAATGTCTGAATCAAGTCTGTCATCTCAAGATGTTTATTTATTCTTGAAATAAAACCAAAATACAGAAGAAAACAGGCTACAACACACACTTAGGCTGTGAGATCTTTGCTCAAGTTTTTGCTTTTGTATAGCCACCAGAGAATCAGCAAGTAAGATTTCTGGATATAGCGAGGCTGGATACAAAGACACATGGGACTCAAGTCCTATGGGGCATGGATGTGTGAAATTGGCTCTGCTCTGCAGTCATTGCCAAGTGCACCAACGCCCATGGAAACACCGAGCAAATCCAGAGCCTTTCTATAGAGCAGCTTTTCAGTTTTCAAACTATTCAGGAACAAATGGCTTTGAAAGCAGGGGGGCTTCTCATAAAAACCTGTCTCACTCTTTTTTTCAGATCATTTATCCTCAGAGGTCATGATTTTCTGTGTCATCAGAGTCATTACACACAGCCGTACCTCGCAACATCACAATGAACAACTAGAAACAAGAGGACAAGGTTGCTCATTAGACAGAAGGTTCCTGCTTGCCTGTATTCATCTCCAGTAACAGGCTTTTAATCACATGGACAAAGCAGTTGAGTTTATAATGTTCATCTGGGACCTGATCATATAGATGGAAAAAGTAAGAGGCATCTTTAGAGCAGGAGCTTTGGGTTTAGGCAGGCTTTGATTTCCCCTTCCTTCCTCTACTCCTACACAGTCCTCTAAAAGCAAGTGAATATCCAGCTTACCTAGACTACAGCCAGTTTCTGTGGCTCTCCTTTTGCAGAAGTTTAGCTTTTTACCTTTTTCTATGGCTTTTTCATAAGGAGAAGTAACAAATCTGAAGCAGGATAAATGGAAATTAGGGGATGCCATTTGGATGGTGGCCTCATTAAATCAGTCCTTGCCTTTTCACTTGGGAAGCTGGTTTAGTAATGATCTCTAATATCCACAGAGTCTGTCTTCACAGATGGTTGCAAGCACTTCAAAGGCAGGTATACAACCTGCACCAAAACCCATTCTGCTCATTACAGCTGTTCCCAGGACTTTCGACAAGAAGTGGCACATTATCCACCACTTCAATCTACACAGCACAAAAAGGCATGAAAGCTCAGTAGAAGGTCCCTGCTCTTCAGCAGCTAACAAACTGTAGTGTTTCTCATTTTTCCTTCAGTCTGATGATGTGAAGGTTGAAAATTTAGATGTGCTGCTCAGACAAGAGACCTATCTTATACTTTGCTTTGAAAGCCAAGTACGCCTTTGCAAACAAGAATTTAACAACAAGCTCCTATCATTAATGTCAAATATACTTTTTTTTAATTGAAGGAGAGAAGCATAAGGTATGAGAATAAAGGAGCAAAAGGCAGACGAATGGCAATTAGCATTTTAGGTATGTACATCCAAATCAGGGTCCAGAATAAACCACGGGAGACAAATGAAGCATTTTGAAGGGACACCTAAGTCCACATCAGGGATCAAGATGAGCTCATTGTGAGAGCAGGACAAAAGATTGCTCATGGTATATAGCAGTAGACATGAATGCAACAGTTTGAAATCTGTAGCAAAGGTTGCTAAATGTGACTAGAACTGCACCGATCAGAACAAAGACAAATTCAAATTACTAAGAAAGAAACTCCTGACACTCAGCGTGAATCCCTAGGGCAAGGCAGCAACTCCAGTTACCCCATACCCAGGTAGCCAGCAACAGCCAAAATAAGCCAGCAACAATCAGTTGTAAGACCCCATGAATCACAAGGAGCAGGAAACATCTCATTTCAGGGCACAGGCACAAACCCAAGGCCCCACAGCAGTTGTCACATAACAAAGAAGAAGAGAAAGAAGCCACTTGCTTGCATTTCCATTTCAGGACTGTCTCCCTCCGGCAGCGTCCATGCCTCCAGTTCTGAGATACCTTCACCCTTTCCTTCACTGGAATGCCAGCAGCTCTGCAGACAGAGGAGGAGAGATGAGATTAGCAACCAGGACTGATGCTTTCTGGACAACAAATGCACTCAAGATGGCCACAGGTAAACTCTTAAGCTCTCACCCTGGTTTCACAATGATGAACTGGCACACACTGATGGTGCCAAAGCCACACTACAGTGAGCACACTCATGAGAGCTGACAAGAAAGGAACACTGAGAAGAGTGGGGAATCATCAGCAAAGAAAGCCACCTCTGATGATTACAAACCTTAAATATGATAAAGACTAGACCAAGTATACTGAATGCAGCATAGGGTTCAGACAAAATGTAATCCAAACAAGATAACACAGAAAGAAACCACCAGAAGAACCAGAGATACAGGACATCACCCTTTAAATAGAGACTGAAAAGAGCCATTTAAGACAAGGACAACACCACACAAGAACAGACAGAGGAAACACTAGTCAGGAGAACACTGAAATGAGAAGCCAGTGTGCCTATCCAAGAAGGACTAGCAAAGAAACCCCCTCCAGAGCCTCACCTGCCTGACAATCACATAACCAGATACAATACTCAGAAATCAAGATGTGTTCCAACTAAAAATAAAATACATTCATCTGTATAAACCACCCAATGCACACACACCACAAGACAAACTATCTTTTGCAGCAGCTCACCAAAGGATAGAGAATTCCAGCACATCGCTGAAAAATTCTCTATTTACAATCAGATAAAGCTACTAAAAGAGACTGTAGATCATTAGCTGTTGCTGGGTTACAAATCAAAGTTATTGGAATGAGCGGAGACAAACCAAGATCAACACTCTTCAAGATGTGACAAAAAGTAGGTACCACAGAGACCTGGGACCAAGGTCTCTTTAGAGTCTACATGAACATACCCAGTTCAAGCAGCTGTTCAGCATCTGTTTTGCTTTCATGACCCAGGTTTGATTAAAGACAGGGGGAAAGGCAGCTTTAGCTCCCATCTTTCTCATATCATAAACTTAATTTTCAATATCCTTGCTGGAGCTGCTTAGGTAGAAAAGATTAGAAAACTACAAACAAGAAGAAACTCTAGAAGTTACATTTTGTAACTAGGGGTTGTGAACCGCTTACTAGACTACAAGAGTTTATCCGGCTTTCATACATTTCTCAACAACCAACACACCCAGATGCATAGGAAGAAGGGAAGATCCTTGAGAGATGGGAACTGGTGCCTCATCAGAACCAATTTCCTCCTCCCATCCCTACAGTCCCTCCAATCTACTTCCCAAAAGTAGCATTTTTGGGTACTCTGTCATTTTTAAAACAAAGATTAGCTCCCTGTAAATAAACATCTCCTGTGGTTGTTAATGGGTGTAGGAATCTCTAACCTGGCCCTGGGGTCTGGCCAGATTCTTATTTTCCCAGCCTTCCTTCCATAGCCTCAGGCTCCTTTTTTTTCTGCTCACCCTTCCCTCCTCTTTTCTGTGCTTTCCGGCACTTAGTCACCATTATAATTTGACTGCATTCCTGGGCATGTGACCCATTTTAAACAAAAACAGAAACCACACACAGAAAAGCTTTTCATCCTCTAGAAAGCTTTGCAACTTTACATTTATGATCAGTAGAGCCACACCAATTAAAACAGAATTTAGAAAGGTACAGGCTCTTTATTTCTCATAGCCATTTAAAAACAAACAAACAAACCCAAAATAGAGTTAGACTAGGCCGCAAGAAGAGGAGTTCATTTTCTAAAGGGAGCACTTGCAGGAGCTCATGAGGCCAGATAGTGTCTGAGATGAGGAATGCACAATACTGAAAAGTCAGGTCAGGTCCACTCTCATCATTGCTTATTACTCTCCCAGACAGAGTTCAGGCTCTCCGCCTACATCCAATTCCATTCATTACTCCAAAACACTTCTCCTCCCTACACTCAACCTTCAGTTGAGTTCTCCCTACATACAGATTTTAAGTCACCAGCTTGCACAGTGATGGAAAACACACTTGTACCACATCCCACTCCCAACACATGCTGGCCCAACCAGACATTCTGAGCCCAATGCATAAACTCTACTAAGACTAGATGTAATTTCCAAGGCTCTGAAAAAGGTGAATCCAAGGTCAAAAAAGCAGCCTCCATCTTACCCTGCTGGTCCCTTTTCTAGCAGGCCTGGACCCTCCTGTTGCTGAAAATGGAATTTCCAAAGAGTCACACATTGGCTTGGCCCAGAGTACCAGTTCACTATTGCAGTTACTCCTGTAGCAGACTCATTCTTTCCCACATATCAACAGTTCCTGTCTGGAAGGGATGAGCGTTGGGTGGAGAGGACTATATGGGGGAGGTCTGATGGGATTTGGAGGGCGGGGAGGGGTGGTGTTAATTTGTCTTTTTTTTTGTTTTGCTCTTAATAGATATATTACTCATCCAGCTTTCCTCCTCCATATAGCAACTCTGGATCCAACTAATTTAAAAATGTCTTAAAAGTATCCTCCTTTTATATTCCAAACATTTTATTTATTCAAAATAGAGGCGAGAAAAGGGACAAAACACATGGAGAAAGATGACGTAGAAATTGGACTGATACATCTCTCCTCTTTGCCAATTATGGGGCAGCAAAGATTGAGTGCAGTGTTGGTCAGAGACATTCGATCCCTTATACCAGAAGTTAAATCAAACACAGTTATGGAACCAAGTGCTGAGATACAATTTGATAATTTGCTTCCTCAACAGCACCTCCACAGAGCAATTTCCAGAATACATCAAAAATTGTGATGAGTATCACTGCAATGCATGAGAACAATTCTCAAATCTTAGAAAGTTAAAAGGGGCATTACTATATGAACTTAACAATTTGATAAAAAAATTCCTTTTCTCCCCTACAAGAGCTTATTTTGTTTCAGTCATGATCAACACACTTTCTACACATGCAAACGTCTAAGAACTTTTCCATGTTGACCTAAGGCAATCAACAGACATCACATATCTGCAATGAGTGGTTGACTTAACTAGGTACCTCTCACTTCAGCAACTGTATAGAACATCAAAAGATTCAGGAGACTGAACCACCTTATGAAGCCAAATGCTATATAAAATGCTATGGAGAGAACACTATCCACTGGCCAACTAATACCTTGATCTTTCTTAATATACAATCCAGAAAAATACTAAGCCACATGCTTAAAATTCAGCACATGCTTAAGTACTCTGTGAAATCAAGATCTTGGCATTCTTGTTCCCAGAGAAGCCACCCAATGGTGAACTTCAAGACTGCTGAGGGCTGACTCACTGGGGAAGGGCTGCTATTTTTAGCAGGACCTACACAGGCCTGCATCAGAAAGCAAATGAGGTACAGTCCAGCATCCTAGAAGGATGACAGGAAACACAGGATTAAGGAACAAGTGAACACTGACTATGAAAACACAATGAAATTCAAGCAAAATGTTCTTAAAGCCCTTTAGAGTGCATCATCTTACACCTCTGCTAGGGCATCACAATTATCAATATCTGATAAAGTTACATTACTCAGGACATGCAAGGCTGTCTTTGTTATTACCTAATTACCACCAACAAGCACTCCAGCAGGATCCCAAATCATATATTGCCATACATGACCTGAGCCAATGCATGTTTGCAATTGCATGCACTCCTGATGGAAGCTCCCTTTACAAAGACTTCGTTATACTAAGAAAGAGAAGCTGAACATTTCTTACAGCTTGAGAGAAAGCTTCAAGAGAAAAGTCATCCCAAGCAACCCATTATAAAGGACTTTTCATTTCCCCCTTCCTACCTCACCCCACCCTACAAAAAAAGCTAGAAGTATTTTGCTCAAATTATGAATTTCCTCTCTTTCTTGGCAGAGTTACCAAAAGAAATGTAATATTCCTTCTGGACCCCACTTCCCAGCTGCTGAAGTAAGAGACTGGAACTGTCCCCACACAGCACCACTGACCCAGGTGACCTCAGCTACCAAGGCAGTTTCTGGCCTGGGCCCCAAAAGAAGGCAAAGAAAGAATCACTCAGCCAGGGCACATCACCTCCAACAGATCTTGCCTTCAATGATCCCCTCCCCAGCCAAAGTCCTTTGCCAGCAGAAATGGTATTTCTGCAACAGCAAGAGCTTCTGTGCTGTAGTGCATCCCAGGGAGATTTCTGCTGGCTGTCTACAATTTCAGCATGTGCCAAAACAGTGGTGCCTGCAACAACATAGACCATGTTACAGAACATAACACCAACATGTCATACCGTGTATTTTCCCAGCTGCATGGTGCATCCTAACCCACCAAAGACCTTCATGTTTTGCTACATTTTAGGTACTGAAGAGCTCATCTGGAAATGCAAGTCTGCAGAGACCTGCTGAGACTGAATTTCTTCTGTGGACAAAATCTGTGTCTGCATAAAAGCTGTCACCAGCCTGCCTGAGGCCTGACTGGAAGGGTCATACAGAGAACAAACAGGTCACAGTGGCTAAGCCCCACTTTCAACCTTGGCCCTGTGGCAAGGCTGGCTAACACAAGGACCAACTGCGCTTATTTGTGTAATTGGGACACACCTGTTGAGTGGCAGGGTCTCAGTGCAGCTACAAGTCATGGGCCACCAACAGACAGCCGAGAGGGAAAAGCTATTTATGTCAGGAGCCCCTGTTGCTGTCCTCAACAAGCCAGCTAGCTTTCAAAATGTCTCTTCCAGGGACAAAAATTCCAATTGAATTCCTTTAGCACATGACCCTTATTTAGCTTACTGCCATGTTCAGCCTGTCCTCTGTACTCCCCCCTCCCTACGGGACACGGGTTCAAATAACTCCGAGATGGAAGAGAGCTCTGCAACCATTCCTCACTGTTCTTGCTTCCTCTGCTGTGTCTGTACCATCTCAGACGTTACCAGGCTGTTAACTGCTCCACCAAACTGCTCTTGTGAACAAGTCACCTCATGAAGAAGGTAGAGGCTGTCATAACACCCAGAGGTGCAAACAAATTTCTGTACACACAGCAAGGACACACACTTTGACAAAGGCTTCCCAACAGAACACCACCACCAAGACTGAGCCAGGCCACTCTGCCATCAGATGCCCTCTCCCTTACAAGTGATTGCAATGGGATTTTGGCTAGAAACTCCAGGCAGGGTTTGGACTCTCTCAGGGACTTGCATAGGCTTTTTGGAGATTAAATCTGGGCTTCTTCAAAAAATGCACTGCCCTGGAAAGAATATGAGAAAACCTGAAGCTGTTGAATAGGTGTCATGTGTATTCTGATTTGAAAGAGTAGATTGTCAGGGTAGCACTTGGATAGAATGAAATAACCCATAGCTAGTCCAACAGGGGTAACGGCGACAAAGCACACATATTTTAAGCCCTGAACTACATAAAATTCTTCTTCCTCTTTGAACTTGTGAAGATCTTAAGGTAAGGGTCTCAAAAAACTCTTACAAACAACTTCACATGCCCAGAAGAAGCAGCAGTTTCACTGTTGTGGAGCTGTCCTGGCAGATCTGTCCTGCCCAGCACTAAGAGCTTAAGACAGAGTAAGAATAAATGTAACAGCAGTTTATAAAAACCACTGACTTTTCCAGCACAAAGCAAGAGCTGCATTCCCTCTTCCAAGCTTCTTCTGTTACTGCAATATCCTCCCTAGAGTATTCCCTTCTGCATCATATGCACTAGTTCATTGCCTTCTTCATTCGTCTTAATGAAACTTTGTTTTTAAAACAAGTTTTAAAAGATGAAGGAAACTGAAGCAGCTTTACAAGCATTCACACTCCCTCCCCCTCCAGTGGTGAATGCTGAGGTCTCCTATGATTGCTGCAGTTTGCATTTGGATTTGACTTGCACAGATTGGCCATTTCCTGCTCCTGTAGGTGTATACATTTTTCCAAGATCTGGAGAAAACACAGCTTTTATTAACTCACCAAAATGCTTACACAAGCTCTTAAATACTCACAGATGATAAACTTATGCATTAATGAATCTGTTTCTCTGAACTGGAGAATATACCATGATCCTAGTGGGCAAGGCAGAACAGGAGACAGGGAAAGAGAAAACATGCAGTGGAACATTTCTATATTTTGACATCTATTAATACATTACAAAGAGCAAATTGTCAAGCTATTTAGGTTCCAACTTTTAACCTGCCCTCTAAAATTCCTTTGTAACAAAGAGGAAATAAGTTTAGCCCAGCTGCAACTTTATTCCTTTCTTCCATGCTTTAAATAAAGAATCACCTTGCAATGAGCTCTTTGCCTCTCCGATTTCTCCAGTCCAAGGTGGTCCAGCAAGCAGGCCCTGGATAAAGGCTTAAAGCACTCTCTGCTATTCCTGGCTCTGACACTGACCTGCTGCACAGAGGGCAGCTTGGTTGACATCTCCCTGCCTCTCCTTCCCCTCCAGCCCTTGTTTACCCTGGCTATTTAGGCAGCAAGCTCGTCAGGGCAGAGACTGCTCTTTCTGGGCCTGTACAACAGCTGGCAAAACAGACACAGGCTACCGGACACAACTGTAATATCACTATATCACCAAAACCCCCAAAGGCTTTGTGCTACTACTCAGCTACAGTTTAGCTGCAGAAAGCGTTGTTAAGCCTTTACTTTTCTGTGACATGCTGCCACACATTTTTAAAACAAAGAACTTTCCTTTCACCTTACATCCTGAAGACGTGGCTCAACTTTTACTTCAGCTGCTCCTATGACTGAGTAAAGCAAAAATCTTCAGCATAGGGACTCTCTTTTTACCATCCTCACAACAATGTCTTGTAGCAGTACAGATCTATACATAAAATTAACTTGTCTATACAGAAAAACTGACCTGATTTGTAGAGGCTCACAGTTCAGATGCCAAGAAGCACATCCATCTACAACCACTCTGTAGTTCCATAATAGTGACACAATATTCTATTGAACATTTAGTTACTGCTGATTCAATGAAGAAATAGAACATTTTTAACACTGAGAATGTGCTTTAAGAACTCTTCCAGGTCAGCCCCTGCCATCCCTAACATACAGTGACTCAGGCTGATGTGAACCTAATGATTCCTCTCTGCCAAAGGAATTAAGTGTACAGATACATCCCTCAAAGCAAACGTCTTTCTTCTCCTGCAAGTGCACAATTGAATCCATACCTTAAATACTTAACTTGGCTTACATCTGTGGCTCCCATTTGGCTGAATCTACCAAAAAGGGCAAATATGAGAGCTTGTCAATGTTGTGGATATGCCTTTCAGCATAACACCTAGTGTCTGGGCTGAAGTCCACATCTTCCTTTGACATCATTAGCAACTTAATTTAATGTTGTTTCAGCCCAAGCATGCGTCCAGAGATAACCACAGCTGGCAATTTTTAAAGGTACGTAGCCAGGATGACAACTTTAAAAATTAGATAAAATCAAATTTTTTCACATATACTACTATTTTTCTTCTGCACGCTGCTAACAACTAGGGGTTTGCAACCAGTTTCTTATCAATCTTCTCTCTTCCCTATTTTGGCAGAAAGAAGTGTTATAAGCAAGCTGACTGTGCAAACAGTTTTTTCACATACAAGATAAAGCCTGTTCCTTCTGATCCTTGTTGTTACAATTATCTGAATATATACCCAACAGAAACAACATTTTAAAGAAATAGTGTCATTTTCAAGTTAATCACCTTTTTAAAAATGGGGAAGTGAAGGCGGGGGTTAAGTTTCACAGCTATCTCCTCTAGGCTCAAATTTATTGCTATTTACAAAGCATCAACAGATGGCTTATCAAAAGCCACTTAACAGCAGAAATGATCAAACTACTCTGAGATGGATTTTTGTTTTAAACTGTAAATACTCCCTAGACTAATTTTTAACTTATGCCAGCCTCCCAGGGACCATCAGTTTAAGATCTAATGTTAGAACCATGTATGTTATTTCATTAAGTATACTAACCATAAACAGTTCCAACCTTTGCTTTCTCAATTGCACACAGTATTGTACAAAAACCTCTCAAAAGTAAAAATTAGTGTTCACCTCATGCAACATTAGCCAGAACACGCAACAGAAGCTTCAGCTCCTGCATGAGTCAAAGCCAAGCTTGACAAACTCAAGAGTTATTCCATATCGCCAAGAAAGCACAGTTATCAAGAAGGTCCAGCTAACCATTATCTTCATCACCACTCTATTTACGCAATAATATTTTAGCTTAAATACCTAATCAGCTCAAATTTAATCTTCAATGAGCAATCTACCAGGTTCCTACTTAGAAGTGCTATCAAGAAGGATGGTGTGCCCAGAAGCTTGCCTAAACTCCCTCCCCAACTTGTACTGGTAAGTCAAATAAAATACAGTATCTCTCTGCAAATCTTACTCCCTCAATTGCAAGAGCAGCAATCTTGGAGATTGCTCTTGATCTTGGAGACATGCACGAGGAGCAAGTGCTACAGAAGAGACGTGGCTAGTTAAAACCCCTGAGATGCCAGAGAGACTATTGAACTCTTCTTCAGCTAAGAACAAATTTTACAGCTGTACAGCTCAACACATGCAGTCATACTGGTTCTTCTGGAGATGTTCAGATATCCAGACCTCCTGGTACTGCAATATGCCCTTGCCTTTTACCTGTTGCCAAACTGTCTACCCTACTGGAGTAAAACTCCTGCAACTGTCCCCAGATGCTGGATCTCCACCCAGGAAAAACAAGTGTTTGTTTTTCAGGTATTCTCCATAGGATTTGGTACACTATTTCAAGGAACTGGAGACTGTCTGAGCCTTCTATGAAGCTAAAAGTAATTAAAGGAAACATCCTCCAGATATATCTCAAGGTTTCTTCATAACCACTTGTAATGTAACTTGGTGTGTTACCCATGATTGAACTCCCCAGGACCAAGGCAGTGCTGACTGATGCTAAAAGCAGCTCTCAGTACTAGAGTTGTTTGAGGAAAACTTGAAAATAGGACACAGCACAAAAGTACATCCCAGAATTACTAAAAAAACCCTGTTCATAGCAAATCTAACAGCACTGAAATCCCTGGGAATTTATGATACTCAAGCAGCCTTCCCTTCTCTGAAACCCTGTGACCTAGCAAATCTCTTCTGTAGCTGTTTATAGACGTGCATTCCTCCACAGGGGGAAGTGGTGGTCCTTACACACAGAGCACCTGCTCTGCTGTACACCTGATCCCTCCTGCAACTGAAGGAGCAGAGTATCACCTTATTCTTAATGAAAAATACAGAACTTCATTTCCTCAGGAGACAAAATCATATATCACAGTAGACAAGAGTCCAATGCACAGCCATTCCACAGAGCTTACTCCTGCTGACTTCCAAGGGAACTGTGCTTAACTTCCAATCTGTGAACTCCGAGTGGGTTGAAGTGCTGGCCTGAAAACCCAACACAAGGATTTTCAGCAGCACCAAACTTCTGTTCCTGCCAGCAGAAGACCTAATTGTTTCTCTAAAGTCTATGCATTGATGAGGCAGCAACATCAGACAGCAAAATAGGGGTCAAAACCTGCCATCCCTTCTTTTGAGTCATGTCACCACAGTGTTTATGGAAACAATACTGAGTCACTGAATGACAAACAAGACCCATGCTGGCAGCTAAAGAGAAGCCACTGGAAGGGATTCATAGATCCTAAGAACACAAACTTCCTCTTGGGATCCTTAAATGGGGAAGGAAAGCCAACTTTGTCTGGTTGCCTCCAAGTGGTGCTTGGTACACAGACAAATTTGAGAGAGGAAAGGCAAACTCTGGATCCTCACCAACCACTGTCAAGGCCCAAGCCCCAAAGGCACTTCATCTAAAGAGATGCTGGTGTCATACACACTGCAAAGCCTAGAGGGCTTGACCCTATGCCTAATCTATGTTGTGCTGTTGAACTGCTGTTTTATGAGGAAAAAATAAAGACCCCAGGAAAAAAACCTCAAACAATTCCTACTCACAAAACTTTAAAACACAGAAGCTATGAAAAGTCCAAGAGTCATTTTCTCTGTGCCAGCCATCACCATTTATACCAGCAAGCTGCTCTGTGAGAACCTAAGACACATGTGTTCCTGGGGGCCCATGAGAGCTCTTGCACCTAAGAATGCACTAAATCCACTCTCCAGCCTTTTCCCAGAATGTTGTCCCAGGCCTTGCTCCCTTGCAGCTTCTTCTCTGAGGTGTTTTCAAGACCATGGCAGGGACCACTGCTCAAAAGTGGGGAGGGCGTGTGGGCATACAGGAGCCACCCCAGCTGCACACAGCAGCTCTGTCCGTCTCATGTTCCAACCTCCCCTAGCCTGAAGCCCCCAAGCCTTTGGAGGGATCTGGGGACTGACAAGATGACAGAATCACAGAATTATTAAGGCTGGAAAAGACCTCTGGATATCATCCAGTCCAATCTCCCTGCCAAGGCAGGGTGACCTAGAGCAGGTTACACAGGCATGTGTCCAGATGGGTTTTGAATGTCTCCAGAGGCAGACTCCATGCCCTCCCTGGACAGCACACTCCAGTGCTTTGCCACCCGCAGCATAAAGTTCTTCCTCATGTTGAGGGGAAACTTCGTGTGTTTTAGTTTATGGCCATTGCTCCTCATCCTCTTGCTGGCACCTGCCTTTGAGATACTTATAGGCATTGATGAGATCCCTCTCAGTCATCTCTAGACTGAACAGGCCTGGCTCCTACAGTCTCTCCCCATATTCTTCGTGGCCCCGTCACTCTTCGTGGCCCCCACTGGACCCTCTCCTGTAACTCCTTGTCTTTCTTGTATTGAGGAGGCCAGAACTGGACACAGTTCTCCAGATGTGGAGAGGGCCTCACGCTCCAGCTGGGCCTGACAATGAGACATCCCGAGAAGCCCCCGCCATCCTCGCCCGCTCCCTCGCGGGTACAAGAGGCACCTCCCCCAACCTCTCTGGGCAGCGCCGGGGCCGGGCCCCGCCACCCTGGGGTGCGCATCGGCCGCTCTCTCCCAGAGAGGCCCTTCCTGTGCCCTCGCCGCCCCTCCTGGCGCAGGGAAAGGGCGGCGCAACCGCGCTTTGGGAATGGCCCCGCGTCCCCCGCCCCTCGCGGCCCAGCGGCAGCCACGGTAGGAGCGCAGCGCGGCCCTGGCAACCGGCTGGGCCGCGGCATCCCCGGCCTTTCCCGGCCGCCGCGGCCGCCGCCCCCCGCCCTTCCGCCGGGAAGGCCGCGCTTACAGGTCGGTGCCGAGCTGGGTGAAGCCGGAGTTGAGGCAGCCGCGGGCTATGCGCCTCCAGAGGAGATCGCGGCCGCTGAGGAAGCGCAGGCGGCGGCAGACCTGGGCCAGGCGGCCCAAGGCCTGCGCGTCCAGGTAGGAGCAGATGAGGAGCAGCAGCTCCTCGGGTAAGGCCCAGAGCGGGGACGGGGGGGAGGCGGCCCGGGATCCCCCCTCCGCCTGGGGGGATCGGGGGCTGCCCTTCCTCCCCATGGAGCAGCAGCCCCCGCCCCTCCTCCCCGGGAGCCGGAGCTGCTGCTGCCCGGGGGAGGCCAAGCCATGGACGGGGCAGCCGCTCCCCAGTCACATGGGGCAGGAGCCGCTGCCTGTCACTGCCCCCTCCGGGGGAGGAGGCGGCTGCCGGGACCGGAGGGGGCACGGGCCGCCGAGCCCACCCTCGTTAGCGGATTAATTCATTAACGGAAGCCGCTGGGACTCCCCCCGTGCCACTTGCCCTCCCCCACACCCCCCTCTCCACGCCACGCCACGCCACGCCACGACCGGCTCACGGGTCTGTATCTTCCGATCTGGGATTAGCAACGTCACCTGATCCGAGTATTCATTAATAACGTCAACAATTAATGGTGGGGATGATGATCCCAGGTAACCAGAACATCTGCCTCACCACCTGGAGCAACCCCAGCTAGGCACTGCGCCCCTGCAAAGGAGGGTGAACAGCAAGGTGATTAATGCTCATTAATTATCCTTGACCAGGGTCAGGAGCCCCTGTCACCCACGAAATGACAGCAGGGGTCATCTGGTGCTGCACAGCAGTTTTCAACACTCCCAAATTCCTGGGACACATGAAAGGGTCTTCCCAACGTAAGAGCAGGCCCTGCTACAGTGGATTTAGGGATGGCTTTTCACCAGCATCCATCCTTGCAGTCCGTTTCCCCCTCCAGAGCTCCACAGAGTGGGGGCGGAAAAGTGCTCACAATTCACACGTGTGTGTATACATACACAAGCACACCACCTCGAAAGAACAGTTCATAATAACTGAGTCATTGTTGCCATCCACAGGAGCCTGGAGTACTGACAATGCAGAAGGATTCTGGTCCAAAATGGCAAAGTAGCTCTCCACAGACAGTGGAGCAGGAAAATATGAGTCTAGTGTTGTGTTATTCTTTCTTATAGTACTTTCCACTCTACAGAAGCCTGAAATGCTTCTTAATATTAGATAAATTGTAAGAAGTTCATCATCTGCCTAGAATGTTTTGAACAGGTATCACTTAGCCACCACAATCTACATCTCATTTTGCAGGGTGGAGTAGGATAATAAATTTCAGCATATAATGAGGTTGCCATAGCATACAGGCCATTTGACAGTACTTGCATCCTGTTCCAGAAGGTCATCTTGTCCGTCTAATCTCAAGCTCCCAAATACTCCTATGAATAAATCACCAACTCTGGAATCCTCATATTTAAGAGGTTCAAAAGTGCTGGATAAGGAGCTCTCTGGTCCATTTACACTGAGTTTTAACATACCCTGGAAGTCAGGGAAGTTCCAAAAGGCAGCAAAATTTTTATCAGCATTTTTAAGGAGTGATGTCTGAAGTAATTAAAAATTTCTCAAGCTGAGTTTGAGCTCAGGTGAAATAACAGCACATCTAGTACAGGACTTTAGTAGCCAGCTGAGAGGGAGGTAATACAAATTTTGCTTAAGATTATGGAAACAGTGTGTGAATGCAGTTTTATATCAACGTATCTTTCTGATGATATGGAACTTAGTTATTTTTGTAACAGACTACAGCATTGTCTGAAACATTAAAACTATTAAAAGCTGAGTGACTTCTCTGTCTTAAATTGTTACTGTAAATACATGCATTTTATCAAGTTGGTCTTGCTCTACTAGGATCCCACAGACTTATGCACCCTACACTCTCTAATATTTTTACTAACAATCTGAAAAAAACCTGAAATCCATCTTAGCTGAGCCTTGTAGGAGGCACAAAGCATGGGGCAAGAGGCAAAGGATGCTTATAGCTGCATAGCCCTAAGTTAAGTTTAGGCATAATCACATCATATGTATTTCAATCAAGCCAAATGTAAAGTCTCACATCTAGGAACAAAGAATGTAGGTCACACTGAAAGGATGTAACTCTATCCTGCAAAGCTGCAATTCCGTAAAGACTTCATTAAGATGAATAATCAGCTGAACGTGAGCTCCTTCTGCAGTGTTGTGACCAAAGGGCTAGTGCTGTCCTGGGAAAAAAAACAAGAGCTGGGAGTTCTTTTACCTCTGGTTTTGACTCTGTTGTGACTGTTTTGGAAATAATTTGTCCAGACAACATTTCAAGAAGGATGTTTAAAAACTAGAGGGGTTTCAAAGAAGGCTAGTAAAGAATGATTACAGGACTGTCAAACATGTTTTGTAGTAAGACCCAAAGAGCTCAGTATATTTAGCTTTCTAAAGAGAAGGTTAAGGTGTGAGGTGATCATACCTTATGAGCACTGAAACAGGAAGAAAAATCTGAATCTTCTGTTTAACAGACAAAGAGGTAAGATCTCTTGACAGAAGGTGATGGGAAACAAGTTCGTGAATAAAGTGTGCTCTTGTAGTGAATAAAATTAACTGTTGAAACAGCTTACCAAGATTTCTGGTAGATCCACCATTACTGGATTTATAAAAAACAATACTTGTTGGGTTTGGTTTCAGGTTTTTTCATTAGAGAGAGAGACTGGCTAGACCACAACTGCTAAAACTTAACCAGGAACTGACCTGGAGAGCCCTAACTCAGGATATCAGACCACAGCAGTCCAAGGGGTCTCTTCTGGTCTTAGGCTCTCTTACTCTACAGAGGCAACACCTGCACAGTGTGTCTCCCTGCACTGTGTGGCACCCAGATTCCAGTGGACAGTCTCCAGCCTGTGGCTGTGCTGCTTTGCCAAGGAAAACTACTTGGTACAGACCAGAAAGCCTGGGTGCAAAGTAACACGTGCGGTGTGACCCTCTGTGATACCAGGTCCAAGGTTATGGACAAGTGCATCTGAAGAAGGGGAGCCTTAGTGCCCTTCAATTTGTGACCCAAGGTATAAACAGTTGTGAAATATTTGGTTAAGATGAAATGTGTTTGCATCCAGTACTCTTGGAGAAGGTCAACTATGCTCCAAGCAGGGGACACAGAGCAGTACGAAGAAAAAAATTATTATACATTGCTCTTAAATGTGGCATTATTTTCAAGTATGGATAATTGTCTTACAACATAGTAACAATAGTTATTTTTTGCCCAAAACGTAGATGTCATCCATTACTTTCTCTGGGTTCTTTTTTTAAGAGAAATATACCAGCAACTGCATGCACTTGCACACACTTTCTCAGGCATGGTTTCGGATACAGCCGTTGCAGAGCAGTTAAAGCAGTGCATCACAGACTGAGAACCCCATGGCCTTAGTCTTCCCAACAATGCCAAAGTAAGTGCTTAGGTAGGTGTCTGCAGGAGCAAGAACCAAGGAAGGTTCTGAACCATTACTAAAACTGTATGTGTAGCATGATTATTTCCATTGCATTGTTCACACTCTAATAAAGGACTCAGAGCAGGTGCTCAGTGCAGTGTAATCATAATAATGTGTCTTTCCCAAATCTTACAGTCAAAGATCTCAGTCCTTTTCATGGCTCATGACCTCTCTGAACCCCTAGAAAAGGGGGTTGGGTTCTGTGCTGAAGCAGCAGACCATTCCGACATCATGACTTGCAGGGTTTATACTCTAAAAATCAGGGGGCTTATATCTGTAAAGCCTTAACATCATAAGTCAATGAAATCCAGCTTGGAGAAACACCATTTGAATCCCTGCCTGTCATTTTTTTTTCTGTCTTCAAGGGGTTTTATTATTTGCTGTGCCCTCAAATACACCTTTCCAGCTAAAGACACATTCATGTGGACAGCTCTTTGTTTTGTTTTTCCTTCCAACCAATGCTTTTGTGTATTTCTGAAACTTAAGACACCTCCTCTGCTACTACAGTACTTATCTGTAACACCATCGCTTTGAGGGATTAAAGCAGGTTACTTGTTACACACTTAGATCAAGAGTTATCTGAGTAGAAAGTCTATCCCGTTAGGGTTGGCGGAATCTGTTTTTGATCTTGAGTTGTTTTGATTTTCTCTGAGAGCAAGTAACATGTTATTTTAACTTCTGAATAAGGTGTGCTACCTGACTGTGTCTCTTCTGTTTGGCAGAAAGGATTAGAAACCTCCACAGAACTTGCACTCTATTAAAGCAGAGTGCTCACCATTGAGAACCAAGGAGCTGAATTGTTTTCAGATTATATGTGTGTGTGTGTGTCTTTCCCACATCAAAGACTTTGATGGAAGCTGTTCACGCCATTGTCAGGAATGCAGGGATTGGCACAAAGGTGATTAGCAGAATTGCTTTTCTGTAGGAGAAGCACAAAAATTATCAAAGGATTAAAGAGGATAAAATTAAAAGGTTATGCTGAATTTGGGGGCAAATTTTCTGCTTTTAAATTTTCTCCTAAATTATACATATTCATTTCGTTTTACCTGTGAAATATTTGCCAGAAGAAACGAGGATTAGAAGCTGTTTCATATGGATTCTGTTAAAGGGAGATGAAAAATCTTCCCTTAAAGATATTCTCAACAGACCATATTCCAAACCCTATCCACAAGGAGCTTTTGATGAGTACTAATGGCACACAGCTAGCAGCCATCCCCTACAAGGTCCTCAGCAGCCACAGGATTGGGACTTTTAGTCATGATTATGCTGAAAATTATAACAAACAATTCCATGAATGAGTTTGTCATCAGTGATGCTGTTTGTTTACTTTTCTCACTACACTCTGCTGACAAAGATACTAAACTGAGGGGATCACTTTCATTATCCACTTGCTAGGCACATGCAATGCTTTTGTATTTTGATCAGCAGCTGAGCTGCTTGAGTGGTTTGGGAAAAAAGGCAATAAAAAGGGATTCTCAAATATTTTAGTGTATCAAAATGAACAGAGCCTTCCAGAATCTTTCTTGCTTGGCAAAACTGCAGTACAATAAAAAAAAAAATGTATCACCTCCCATAGCCAGCAGAATTGTCTCATCGTGCTGGTTTAGACTCTGTTTATTGTGCATTTTATTTTGAACAATCCTCTACTATTTGCTAAATACAAGCCATATACCTATTTCTTGTCTTTTCATTTTGAGTTTTGTTTGTTTGTTTTACTAAGCTTTTCTTCCCAGGAAGTCACCCGGAATATTTTATTTGTTTTAAACCTCATTTATCAAAGTATTATCTAAAGCATCTGTTCAGAAAATGTTCATTTTAACTGTTTTCCCAACAATGACCTTCTTCCTCCCCCCCAGGCCACATCAAGTTGTCACTCACCAGACAGCTGTGGAATTTGGAATCATTCCTTTTAAACGCTTTACAATTCCAAATGGTAGATTTCTAATGGCACAATATGATTGCCACAAAGATCTTTAAATTTCCCAATCCTCCAGGCTTCAAAGGCTGGACCGTCCTTGATCTCCTGAAGGAATGCTTTTGAATCTTGTTCTTTTATAGGGGCTACCTATGAAGATATTTTAGGGGCTTTTTCCTTTCATACTTAAAACCTGAGGAACTAAACATTCAAATGCCCGCTGGCTTTTTTGGGAGTGAGATCAAGACGTACAGAATTGTTTCTAGGGATTCTCAGCTCAGTTTTCATTAATTCCATGGGTAGTTCCAAAACTTTTTGGAGTGTTTATAAAGCAATATAAATATCTTTGGTGTAGCAGTGACTGTGATACTGTTTTATCCTGCATTTTCCTTCCACCTACATGGCTATGTCATGCAGTTCCTCACCTGCCATGAGGAAGTCTGACAATGCCCTGACTCTTCCTGTGCCCATGGGTACAGAGGGGTTCATTGCTCTTGGAGGATTCACTGCTGTCATATCACAAGGTAATAATTTGTTTAAGTAAAGTGAGCAAACGTAATCCTACAAGTAGTTTTGGGTCTGCCTTGACCAGGCAACTGAGACAGAGCCTAATTACCTGCAACAACTACAAATGTGCAAAATTTTTTAAGAGTCCTAGGCTTACTTCTCTCTTTTTCTACAGGCAGAGGAAACATTTCACTATTAGTCCTTTTTTGCACAGTAGGATTTCTCAATCAGGAAGCTGACATTTTTTATTAATCAATTAACTAATTTTAAGTTAATTCTGTTTCTTATTACTGAAACACAGAGTTCGTTAATTTGAAGTTGAGACTTAACTTATAATGCACCAACAGGAATCTGGCTGGTGCTAGAAACAGCCTTTCTTTCTATTCCATTCAGCTTATGCCAACCCATAAGGCTTGTTTTACCCTCTCTCATCTTACAAATGAAGCACACATATATATCAAAAACTCAAGGAAAGTATCCTGCTGTCCACACACAGTAGGTCCTAGTCCTGCAGCAAAGCGCCACACTTGTGCATGGTCCCACCTCACAGATTCACGATAGATTTGGGGTCTTCAGCTGGACCCACCTTGGGGAAGGCACTGTCCTTTCTGTGCTCTTACAGTACCTCACATGACATCACCTCTGCTGTGACTGAGCCTCTCAGGTATTGTTATAAGGAGTAATTAATGCTTTGTCACTGCAGTAAGTGTACGTTTAGATACCCTGTATTGGTAGTGCACGTGATTTTTAAATGGTCCTCAGCCTAACCTTGGGTTTAGTGGTGACAATAACAAACTGCAGGAACAACTGATTGCTAACCCAGTTTATGGGTCAGAGAACAGGCCTTAGATCCTCATTTACACAGTTTCTTACGATCATGTAAGCCCCCACTCTCCAAGACTATTTTTATTTGTTTGTTTAGATCAGTTTAAAAAAAAATCCCAGGTCCCAAAATAGAGAATGTTTTCCTTTGGAACTGGAAGCAAACACACTTGATGGCTTTAACATCTGTTGGACAATGCGTGGTTGGGTGGTGGGCACCTCACACAGTTTTGTGACAAACACATGTGCATACAGCGTGTCAGATTATAAATCCAAGAATAAAGAGTCATTAAAACCTCCCTTCTCCAGCCCACCTGCCATGAAAATAGGCTTTTCACTCTATCTATTTAAACTGAAAATTGAGTATTCGGAAGAAAAATGCCGACATTCCAGGGATTCAAGTCAAAATCTCCCCCTCCAGTAAAGGAGGTCTGTCAATTGAACATAGATTGATCCATTGTCTGTCTCCCATCAGGACCCACAAGCCACCCCATGCACGTATGCTTCTATTCTGGGTTGAAAGAGAGACCTCACAGTCCCAGGCCATCACAGTAACATTTACATCTGCCATGGGCTTGATGTGAAACTGCACAATTCTCAAATACCTTTCTGGTTTTGCAGCCTGTCAGCACATGGTGCAGTTTTTGGGCGCAGATCCCAGTGACATTAGCTTGCTACCCAGCAGAGCATGAGCCCTGTCAGCTCCACCATGAGCACAAACCTTCCTGCTCTTGGAAGGGAAAAGAGGAGAAAGAGACACTTGCACATTGGATCAAGTCTTAGCAGAAGTCACTTGACTGCAACAAGTGCTACATTTTTTCCTATCCTTTCTCTTTTCCTCCAGTTTGCAGTGGACTTACTGTTGTTAGTATGCCTGAATTACTAGTAGCAATATATTGAAATGCATTTCAAGAACAAAACATCCAGGCTGGGCAAGACGCCCATGCTCCTGAAGAGGAAAAAAGGCTTCTAATTAACAGACATAGGTTGTGACTCTTGAAACTGAATTTACTAGTATGGTGAAGCCTGACAAATAACAGTGCTTCTCACAGATTATTCTCACCTGTAAGTGTGCTTCTTCATCTGTTTAGCCGTTGTGAGCCTTTTAACACACTCTGAGCCTAATAACTGCCTTCGTAATGCCAGGAAGAAAACAGCTTTCTAAAGCAGGTAAAGCCCACAGCACTTTTTCCCTTTTGGTTATGTCTTTTTCCATGCACACACATACAAATGGGCTTTTTTCCCCAGCATGAATCTCTGTACAAGGAAGCAGTGAAGCCATCTCCTTGCTTATTTTCTGTTGCCCCTCTGAAGGGTGAGGCCCATTTGCTGTGTGGATGCCCTGGCAGGTGTTTGGATGTGCAGGTGTGTGCACAGGCAAAGTCCCGAGCACCAGCACAAAGATTCAAATACCAGGACCTTTCAGCCTGAACCTGACACTGCCACTTTAAAACCAGAGATGTGGACATCAAAGTTTTCCACTCCCCAGAAGGAAAGGACTGTTTTACACCCTTTCAAACGATGTCTCTTATCTCTGCCTTTCCTACAGCCTCCTCTCTCTTTCTCACACACACACTTTTTCTAATACCATCCCTCCCTCTCCACTTCAAACCATGGGAAAAACCTAGGAAAAGAAGCTTGCCGACTAAGGGACCGTTTCACTGCATTGTGTTTTCCAGCTAGACCTGAACAGACTGAAATCAATTCAGCTCTCTCTTGCTCGCTCTTTCCCTCCCTCTCCCATGTCTTTTTTTGTTTCTCTTAGATCGTGCTCTCTGCCTTAAGAAAGCCCGGTTTAGTTATATCCATCCCCATAGCAATCAAGTGACCAGTGTTTTTTTATTGCTTGTAAAAACACAGTATCTTTTTCATGAGAGTCAGGTTCTCCTTTAGTTTGAAATGCCCAGTGAGCAGTGGCAACAACCTGCAGAATCTTTGATCAATTCTCACATATCCATTTGAAGTATCTTTAGTAGACCCATCAAAAGAAAGGGGCTTGGTAATTAATATTTTAATAGAGTGTACCAGCCTCTCACTGTGTTACTGGCAAGAGGCCTGATTTAACAGGAGCACACAGAAATACCTCTGTCTGATCTGAATTGCTACGTGCTCTAAAAAAATATACATTATTAAAGCTGAAGTCCAGCTGTTGCTATATTAATATCCTCTGTTTTTTATTTGCTCCTACCTTTTGGAAGGTTTCAGTTTTCATTCTGAAATTTTCCAGGCTTGCTCCCAATACTGAGGTTATAACTGTAGGGTAAGGACCAGAGGAGAATACAAGAAGGTTCACTGGAAACTTGAACAGGTGAGATTCAGCACAGCAGAGCCAGCAGCCCAAAGAAGGCAGAAGTGTCATTTAAATTTTGATTGTACAACCTGTTGACAAAGGGACAAAATTAAGATGTGTGTGCAAGCTGGCTCTTATGCCTTCCAATCTTTGGAACAGTTAATTCCACAGTGAGTGTTCCCTTAACATACTTTTTTCTTTTCCAGAGTTGTCCAGGGTCTCAGGACCAGATGGAGGGTGCTGTAAACAACAGTTTTCACTGTGTTTAACAGAATTATGCTGCTTTATATTGAAACAGGGTGTCATCTAAAGAAAACACAAAAATTATCCACCTGCCCAGGACTGCCATAATAAAGAAAACCCAGTAATGTCCAGTGAAAGCCAAACAACACAATTTCAAAATAGTTTAAGTAAGAAAAATAAAGGTGCTGTGAAGCTGCAGGTTATCACCAACAACCAGTGGACCAGAGTCCTGGTCCTTTAGGACATGCATAACACTCTCCCAGCCAAACTGGACTTGCAAAGTCCAGCCAGCCAGCAGGTAATGGCATGCCAAGAGCTCCTTCTCATGTAGCCCCACTAGACCACAAAATGATGAGGCATTAATGGCAGCTGGATCAAAACCAGTGCTGCAGAAACGTGTTCACCACTTACCACGTGTTCAGTTCAGGTCAGTTCAACAGCTGGTCCCAGGGCAGGTACATCCCATTTGAGAACTGAATTGTCACCTTCTCTGCTACCTGTGGTTTCCATCTGGAGGCTGGAGCAACCATAAAAAGAAGCACTAAAACCTGCCTTTCAGACTGACAAAGTCGTTTGTCTGTCACTACCTCTGAAAATCAAGCAGAACTGTTGGGTGCTCAAGACCACTGAAAATTTATTTAGGTGCCTAAATACTTTTTCCAGTGTCTAGTTTCTGACTCCTAACACTACATGTGCTGTGTCTCACCTACCTTCTGCACTGTTCTGCTGTGGTACAAATTTTGATACAACAATTCCAAATTACTTCCCAAACACCACAGCACAGCGTATTTCCTCTACCACCTCAAGTACACTGGTAGTAACAGTCTTGAAACTTAACCTACCCAGGATTTCTAACCAGTATCTCCTAAGTATCCTAATTTTGCCTGCACCCAGAATGTGGCCGTTATTTTTAGCCAGCTGCACAGCTTTTCAGACCTTTATTGCAGGAGAAGAAGTGATTAATTATGACCCTAATTTTATATTGTATAAACTATACAGACTTTTAGGTAAAGGAATTGAAGAGTTCAACTGTTCAGGTCAGCATCGATTCTGTTTGGTTTATACATGTCAGTGGTGTGTGTGTGTTTATAAATATTCTCTGTATTTAATAAACAGTGTACTGTGTAAATACAGTTTACCTAGTATTTTTCTTAAAAATGAACATATGCTGAGTAACATGCAAAGGAGTATAACAGATTCTGTACAAAACTGCAGAAAGGGGTAAGTGACATACCGTATAATGGGGAAATCCTAGATGATAATAGATACTTGTCTTGGAGCATAAAAAAAGGTGCATGAAGTTATCCTTTCTGCAAGGTACGTCCCAGCTAGTGTGCTTAGTCTTACAAACTCCTGAAAGCATTAGCAATTATTTTTGGGGTTTGTTTTTCTTTAGAGAAAATGCTGTGGTTAAAAAAAAATAAGGAGAATTTAAACATGGGGCAAAGCTTTGGGGTGTTGTTATTGTGAGTGTATTTTCAGGAGCAGTTTCGCAAGAGCTCAGTCTTTTACATACTGTGATTTCTTCTGCCTGTTCTGACTTCTTATTTTATATAATACCAGATTAAAATCTAAATATAAACTTTTCCGAACACTTTTAGGTGCTGAAATTGCCTGGCAGCTTTAGTTGCCCACTCCCAGGTCTGCTGAGCTTTTCTGGCTTGCAAATAATTGTAATGATTGTGTGTAAATGCCATCTCTTGGGACTCCTGTGACAGATAGTGTAGGAATGCAGCTCCCCTGCAAGTAGCAGAGCGGGATCCACTTCCCTGCACATCTTGAAATATTCTTTGGGGAAAAACTCTTTCTCTCCATTCAGAATCTCAATTATGTCCCTGAAAATCCTGGGAAGAGGGTTGAAAACGGGGTACGCACTTCAAGAAACAAAAATATTAAAGATAGTAGGGGAAAATAAAGACATTTTCCAGCTCACACGAACAGATGGACAAGAATAGCCTTCTCAGCAATCTGAACTTTGTATAGGAGCATAAAGACAGCAGATGAACATTGTATTAAAAAGGCAGAGGAGTGAACTACAGTGAGAAAGGAGAGAGATGGTGTTGAGACATTTTCGGGGGGGCAGGGAGATGATTCGTTGGGCCAAGTGACCTTTTCCCATCCAGCAATTTCTTCTGTCCCAGTGCAGAATGACAATGGGAACCCAGTGGCAGCGCAATCTGACATCCACGTCCATACTGAAAGAGATTCAACTCGACCGTGCTGCACTGCTGTGGCCATGGGATGCTGTGAAACAAGCCAGACCTAAGTTTCCAACTTGCCCTCTTTTCTGTTGTTGTTGTTATTGCTGTTTGTTTCCATTCACCCCCTTTTATTCTCCATTTTTTTCTGTCTTGACTCTGATGGGGGCTCTTTTTGTGCAAAACAAGCCCTTCTGATCTCTTTGAAAGGCCAGCTCTTGTCATTCTTCCAGATCATCATTGTATGACATGTTTTTATATCAGACTGACAAAGGAGCTATTTGATCAGGGGGTATGGTGTGTGATTGTAAGAAATTCAGCTAGCCGGTGGCAACCATTGTTCCCCAAAGCGGCTCCCTGACCCCATTCTATTCAAGGAAAAACTCCCTTGGAGTGGCCTCTATTCATTGAGTAACACCAGTCCGCAGTCTCACTCCAGGAGTATGCTCAATTCAGAGGTGTGTCACCGATATTGCCCATCAACCAGCCTTTAACTCTTTCATCGGCATTAGGTTTCCAACACAACAGCTGTTATCATAGGATGAGCTGGGGAGGGGGGGTCACGATGCATTCCAGCGAGCTGGAGCTCTCCTTATCTTGGAGAAATTTAACCTTCCTTTCAAAAGTTGCCTCGGAAAATATCTGCCTGCTGCCTTCTGCAAAGTGCAGCCTGAGTCATTTGCCTTCCCATCCCTGCATCCTAAAATGTCACAGTTACTCAGCTTCTAAAACAGGAATCTCTGTGCTTGCTCAGGCTAATGAGGGGCTTTGCATTGATATTAATGGTTTTTGGATTTGGCCTAAAATTATCTGTGACCCTGCTGCACCCGAATCACACAACCTTTTTCTCTCCCAGATAATCTTGTATTCATGTATGCATCCATGGCATCAGTGCAACTGCTGGCTGTAAAAAAGAACACACTTTCATCTGCCAGGAATCTTTTTTTTCCTCTAGGAACCATTTCATCTCACATTATCAGTAGAGAAAACTCAGGGCATCTTCATGAGCTCTGAGAAGGCACTTCACTAAAACTGCTCCTGCTTCCTTCAACTAAACTCACTGTGCACTAACGTAGAGCCTCCAAAACCAAGGGAAATCAGTGCAAAAGCTCATGTTAGGTGGCTCAGGGCCACTGTCCTGTGCTTGAAGGGTTATACAGCACTGCCATGCAGCCCAAATGGGATCAGACTCAGGCACAAGGTGCCAAAAGGCTGTGGGTTTGGCCCCACAGTGATCAGTGGCTTTGAGCACTGTTGAGAGAGCTGTCCAGATGACAGGATTAAAACTGGCCAGCCCTGTACAAGTGCAGGTACACAGGTTACTGGCTGCCTTGAAGTAGCCTCTGAAGTAAATTAAACTCAGATCATCCATCATAGAGTGGATCTGCTGCATCTATTGATGCAAAATGTTTTCCCCATGCAATAAGCATGTCTGCTGGCTGTTGCAGGTCATCCATCTCTTGACATGGTTGCAGTGTTCCAGGAGCAGAGCTCCTTGCAGGGCCTCTTGGCTAACCATTCGCTTGCTTCCCTGGTTAGAAACACAGCCCTGCTTTCAACATCACCACCAGACCCCTACTCCTTCTGCTGCCTTCCTCCAGCAGCCAGCATCCTGCCCGGGGTTTGGTACCACCTTGATAGCTGCTATCTCCGGGATCGGGATTTGTTAATAAACTCGGGCTCCCTCTGCTGGGACAGAGCACAAAATACGGAGGGGGCGGGGGTGGTGTCTGTGTTTCGTAGGACAGAGTGTTTTCACTGCTGGACAGTTGGCTTTTTTCCCCCATGACATTTCAGTAGATGTCACAATAAACTCTGCGTTTTTCTCCACTGGGTGCTAACGGTGGAATAAACAGCAATGCTTTGCACTGCAACATCCTTCACTGCATGATCCAAAACTGCTGGGAAACTTGCATTAAACTTCCAGTGACCTGTGGACGGATGTGGCACCAGCTCTGTTTCACACAGGGGGCAGGAGAAGCTCAGGTGGTCGGCCAGTTGCTCCATGTCATGAGCTGAAACATGTGAGGCTCTCCACTGTCCGTTGAGACACACATTCTCCCAGTGCACAGTGCTGAATTTCACTCCTCTGGGAACAGTCCTTTAAAATGCTTCTGTCACAGACCTGCTGTCTGCCACAGGAGACTTTGCATCCAGTTCGGATAACTGCAAAAGTTGCAGCAGACTGGGGAAACCTACTCCTGCCCTGTCCCAAAAGCATGCTCTGCAGTGAGACCTGTCTGCATGCACAGGAAACTGCTTCTTGGAGGCTGTGTTTGCCCAGCCATCTCTGCATCCCAACCAGAAGACACTTCCCTGCTCCACCCGCACCATGCCAAGTGGTCACCCCATGATTTAAAGCATGGGGGAAAGATTCAGGTGTAGCCCTGCTAGCCAAGCTATTTCCAGTGTGTAGAAATGTCCAGGCAAGAGTGAAACCTGCTAGGAAGGAGAAGCAAACCCAGTTCTTGAGTAGAACAGACAAAGCTGCAGAGAAGACACTTCAGGGAGACTTTCCCAGTGCGTCTTGGACTCTTCCCATCTGCCACCTGTGAATTCAGCGTGCTACATTATCTCTATGACCTTTAATCCACCCCTAGTTACTGTGCAGAATGTTACTGCATCAACATTTTTTCCAACAAAAACTGCAGTGTAGATCAAATTAAATGCATTTCCTCAGCAAAGCTGCTGCCTTCATCGCTCACGTCTGAGCTTCCTGCCCAGAGATCACTGCTGAGGGTAAGCAGACTGCTCTGCATACTCCAGTTTCAAGGAAGGTCAGACATTTCCTAGCAGCTCAATACAGGCAAATAACTCCAGAGACCTGTTGCCTTCCATGATGGCTCCCAGCAGTAAATGCTGCACCCAGCTTGCAGCTAAGTCTGTATTACGGTCCTGCATCATCGTGATGTTCACCTGCTTCCTCAGGTCTTATCTAGGGCTGAGCCTTCTCTGTGTGGGGTGTTGGCAGAGGTATGGATTCACTGCTTTGGTAGGGAAAGACTTGCTTCCCCATAATGTATGTTCCTGAAATAATATACAAATATCTTCAGAGTTCCACATGCTCTCTATAGGTTTAAATCAGAGCAAGAAGCAACACAGTAAGGTTTCTGCGAATGAGGATTCTGTGCTATGTGGATGACTCTTCCCCTCCCCATTCTGAGCTCTTCATGCCCCACTGGCACCCACCCTACCTTTTACCTTATGTCCTTTTGTATCATGACTGCTTCCCACATGGCCATCTTCAAGTAACATCTCCAAACCTGCTCCACACAACAGCAGTGACAGCATGTATCCATCCTATGCGTAAAATCCTGCAAGTTGGCACACTCAGAACTTTCCTGCACTGACACCAACAGGGCAGGCCAGACCCGTAAGTACCCACCAGTGCATGGTACCTGTGATGCTGCCCAGACGAGGAGCAGAGTCTGATCTCAGTGTCCAACATCTCCCCCGGGAAGTCAGTGCAACTCCTCTGGACAATTCATCAGGACAGGTTATGGCCAGCTCAGCCCAGCTTGCCATGCCACAGGGTGAACCTGGCTCTGGGGTGGAGCAGGCAGCAGAGGAACAGTGAGCAGTGGGTGCTGCCTAGTAAAGTAGCCATGAAATAGCTGTGCCACCATTTCTCTAAGTGACAGTCCCCTGAAGCAGCCCATTACGGGTTCACTTGGTCTCAATAGCAGAGGGTCCACATTTGTCATCTCTGCATGCCCTTGAGTGACAGGAGGACTGAAAGCCTATGTGCTTCGCTAACTGGCTCCAGCTTCCTTCTCCTTCCAACAGATATTCATGCCCAGAAAATGTACTTTAGCTAGCATAGGATGGGACCCACAGCCCCACCTCCCCTTTCCACTGGCCAGTCTGGCTGCTTGTGCTTTTCCATGTAGGACTTGTCTATGCTCCTGCCTGCTTTGTCCCCTTTGCTGTTCGTCCCTTTGCTCACATCAGCAATCCAGCTTTCCACACTGTAGGTAGCAAATACACAAAAGAAATGCCCCATCCTCACCACATGCAATGTGATCCCACATCGCAGCACTAAGGATTTGTCTGAAATGCCAGCTCACAGAGCATCGCCATCAGGACAAAAATCTCAGCTGTAGTTTTCTCTTCCCCATAGGGAAGTTTCTCATCCTTACTGATGCTGAAGGCAAACTGGCTCCCCCAGGGAGCTCCAGACTTGATTTGGAAACCTCTAGCTGGTGACTGGAGTGTCTGGAGCCATAGTGGCCTGGAGGTTGCCACATTCACCAGCTGGCAACATGGCCCCTGGGGGTGCCACCTCCACATCACACTGCACCACCCTGGAGTCTGGCCTCCTTCTAGGAATGCCACAACTCTTACAAGCAGGTTGGAGGGCAGCACTGGTGAAGGACAGGCAGCTGCTGTGGTGGGGACAGTCGTCAAGCGCAAGTCATCCCCCTGCACCGGTGTCAAGTGCACGGCAAACCCACGGCTCTGCAGGGGGAGGTGGTGAAACTCTCAGCTCCTTACAGTGATCGCTCTGAGAGGGAGTGAAGTGCAGACACTTCTTCAGGCTCCACAATGGAGGCTGCAAGGGCTCAGCACATGTCAGCAACCACCGCTCTCTGCTCTTGATCCCACCAGGCCTTTAGGGGCTAGGGATGCCCCTTTACCAGGCAGCAGCAATTAGTAAGAAAGAGCTTTTCTTATAATTAACCAGCTTGTGGTAGTGGTGGGATTTGGGTCAGAGCAGCAGGTGCTGAACATATTGCCACAAGCCACAGTTACAGCCTTGGGAATTTGCAGTTTCCACAGCACTTCCTGCCCTATTGTGCCCCTCTACATCTTGGTCACTCCTCAAAAGTGCTGTGGGACAGCATCTGGGGTCAGTGACCAGCTCCTGAAAAACACATTCTGCCAAAACCTTTGGGTATATGAAAACTTGTGCACTCACTGCTGTCGCTGTGCTGGCTTAGTGTATGAGAGTGCAGACATGGGCATGGAGGATAATTAGGTCAAACCACCTTCTGCTCACATGTGAACAGAGGTTCTAGTGAAATTGGAGGAAAGACTGTGGCTTTACCCATCACAACTGAGAGCAAAAATAGATCAGACATCAATATTTAGATGACAGGAGATGGAGTCCTCCTGAGAAAGCACAAGATCTGGCATTTCAGATGTCAAAATAAATGTTGCCTTTGCCTTGGAGATGTGCTGTGGGCATTGCAGCTGGAAATAAGTGCCAGGAGACTGTAACTGCCTTACCTGCACCTCCTGTGAGGACCATCCATGTTTCTCTTCTTCAAAACAGACTGGAGTTATAGTGGTCCCATCTGAATGAGGGTTACAGCTCCATGGTTGGCTTCAATTGCTCCTCAAGTCCCTGCAAGAAGCTCTTGGAAAACACCAGCTCTGAGCAGAGAGACATCACCCCAGTGGGTGGTCACTGCATCTTTTCTCCTCTCAAGGTCCTGGACACAAGCAAGCCAACATCAGACTGTATCGCCAGATGCTGAGGCCAAGACACTTCACAAGAGATATTGACAGATGGGAATCAGCTTAAAAAATCCCTGCAAGAGCTTGGAGAGACCTGGAAAACCTGCCTGCTCTGCCTGGAGAAACTTGGTCAGGTGGGATGACACTGTAAGCTGGAAGAGTGCAAGCTCAAGTGCTGCGAGTTGAAGTTAGGCATTTAAGGCCAAAAAATATTGAAATATGGGGTCCCTGGAGAATATTCTTTCTTCCTGTTCCTTAAATAAGAACTGTGACTTTCACTCAGAAGGCACTGAGCAGAATTCTCTCATCCAAGTATGGCAGAAGACTGGGACGAACATTCGGAATACTCCCCATGACCTTGAAATCTGCTGATGTACAAATCCCATCAGCATTCAGGACAGAGTCCAATCTTCAGTCAAAGCTGGGGAATCGGACATGAGGTTTAGAAAAAAAAAAAACAGGTTTGTGGTTTTGTACCTCATTTATAACTCAGATTGTTGCATATATGCATTGCTTCTCCCATTGGACCACTGCCATACCTTTTCTTGGCCTCTTACAGATTGATTCAGCTGATTTGCAGCTCAGCCAGACTTTCTTTCAGGTCTTAATCTTTCTGTGCACTGATTTCCCCCACACCTTCTCTAAAGTGGGGCTATGCCACTTGCTTTCAGCTCTGGCTGGGAGCTCCTCTGTGTTCGCCCCGTGTCTGTGCAGAGCCCAGAACAGCATCAACTGCTGTGGCACAAATTATAAGGAGGAATGAGGATGTGATACTTTGGCAAAATAGCTCTGGAAAGTCTGTGCCACTTCTCTTGCTAAATTCTCTGCTGAGGGTTTGGCTCTGTTTGCATTGGTTCCTGAACGCGAAGCCAGCCTGGTGATGATGGAGAATATTTGATGCCTAAAAAGAGCCCCCAACAAAACCAATTGTTTCTGTTTCTAGCTGACCTTCTCTGGTATACAAAAAGTCTGAGCAGGCAGAGCTCACCCAGCTCCAGCAGGCAAGAGGCACCCATCAGCACCTCCTGGAAGGGTGTGTTCAGCAAAAGCTCAGGGGGAATGGGACACCCACAAGATGCACAGGCTGGGACTGCTGTAATTCAGCCCAGCCAAATGCATAAGCTGCAAGTAAAACATTTGCTCATAGACCAATAAGTGAGAAAACTGGGTTGTCTGCTTACTCCAAACTCCTCATTTTTACTTTTGTAAGAACCGTTTTTTTCATGTACAGACTGGAGGAGAAACCCTGACTGATCCCCCGGCTGCAGTGGCTCACTGCACTGCCCAGAGTGGGGGTGTTTCAGCTGCAACCCAGCCTCCCCAATAGGGATGGCAAGGTAATCCCAATGTGGGAGAGAACACAGCTTCTTTTAGTAGGTATTTGATGAAATAAGCAACTTTGTCCTGTTTCCCCAAGGATCTAATAAGCTGATTACAGAAAACATGCACCATGCCAGGGTATGTACTGGTGGGAATCTGGGATGACTGTACTTGCAGTGAAGGGAGAGGAAGATCATGGCACCAGGGAGAACCAGATAGGCACTTAGAGGAACCCTGCAGGAAGATCTTTGAAACATCTACATGGGTCTCAGGAGCACACATCCTGCTGAAAGGCACCAGGTCCCAGCTTCAGCAACTGAGCTCAGGCTCCAGAGCTGAGGCCCTGGCAGGACCACAGGTCCCAGAGTACCAGCAAAAGCACAACCACCATAGTGTTGTTCATCAAGGTGCTCACTCCTCACCCTGCACTGTTGAAGTTTACATTTCACAAGGTCAACCTCTGCAGTGCATCCTCTGTATTTTCAAAGTCTTTCCTTAACAGGTGGCTGTCTTCCTCCTCCCTGAAACATGCTACAGCTTGAATCAGACACTTTGATCAGGGGAAAAATATCCCCAGGGGAAAAAGCTCTTGATGCAACACCAGCAATATGTTTAAATGAGCCTGACAGGGTACAGTGGAGAACCAGGGCCTGAAACCATGGAGGGAAACGGATGAAGACCTGACCAGCAGTCTTAAACAAACCCTGGCTGAACCCTGGGACCCAAAGAGTATTTTACAGTTTTCGTAGAGATACACACACCTGCAGAAGAGTCTACATCACCTTCTAGCAAGCACAGCATCCCAGGCTGCTATGGAGACATCCCAGGCTTCCATATGCTGATAGGAGCTGCTGTCCCTGTGCAAGCTCCTGGCTGGTGGTGCAGATGGAAATGGTGATTTGTGGAAACACCTGAACTTCCAAACTAGATACATCAATCTGTGCAGGTCTGCTGGCTGGAACAGTAACTATGGAAGAGAGCTGGACAATGAGCAATTCCCATCCGTGGGGGCCTTGAATGCCATGATGCCCAATGAGTATCAGTGGTTGCCCTACAAACAGTGGTGGCTGCCTTCCTGGAGCACAGTACGGTGGCAGCACTGCTCTGGTGGCTGCCAGTTCATCCCAACACATGCCAACGACCCCTACTTTAATCAAAATGGATAAAAATTCTGGTCATCCCCTTGCCTGCTCTACTGGTGTGGGACAACTCAAATGTTTGCCTGAGCCAGATGCATTCACAAAATCTTGGTTTTAATGGCATTTTGTGACTCAGGCTGGCTCCTCCACTGCAGCCCCAACTGCTGAGAAATCAATCATTACCAGCAGTTAGCTGTTTGATGGTTAACAGCCTGAACCGAAGCCAAACTGGTTGTTAATTGGACTAACAACTGATTTCAAGGGGTTGTTTTGCAGGGCCCAACACTCCCAGCAATTGACTTGGAGTTGTAACTAGCAGCCAGGCGGCAATTAACAGAGTCCAGGGAAATTCGCAGGCCATTACCAAAGGGCTGGCTCCCAGCTGGGCTTCTGCTTCTCACGGCGTGATAGGGAGCACAGCCACAGCCCAGGGCCTGAGCAGGCGCAGCCAGCACTCAAGCTCCCATTTCACATCTTGACAGTCAAAATTCTACTATGGATGTACAGCCTGGGTCTCATCCTGCACTTCAGCAAGCTCTTATGGGGTTTTTTTAAATGTTGTCTTTGGAGTTTTCCTAATATTTGCTATGAACTTCCACAGGGACACCTTCCAGCTCTCTTTCAAATCCCTTCTCAGGACTCTCTTTTCTTGTGGTAGCAACTAGACCTGTGCTTGTGTCTGTCTTGGCAGCTTATGGCACCTGCTGCAGTTGACCATAGGAAACATCAAGTCTTTGGGACAAGGGCTGCTGCTTACTCTGGGAGCAGCTCATAAAAGAGGAGGTCCCAGCCACCAAGATGTACTACTACAGAAGAAAGAGTATGCAAAACACTCACAGAAAGAGCAAGGCTGAGATTTTTTCCTTCTCCTCCTGCTATAAATCTTCGAGAGGAAAAAAACTAGAAAACACTATTGGCCATATTGACAGGAGAAGCTACCCCAGAAACAAGGACCCTTCACAGTGCTGTGGTCATGGTTGAAAGGGCTTACTCCATGGCTGAACAGAGGGCTTGGATGGGAGCAGGGGCACAGATCAGGCACTCACCAAACTGGGGAGGCTCTGACAGCCCTCACCATCCCATTTCCAGTCCACAACAACAAACAGCACAAGCTTAGCAAAGTGGTAATACCTGGACATGGCTGGAGTGGCTCTTCCCAACACAGCCAAGCCTCCCCTGTCTCTGATCTAGGACTCTGTAGCCACAGATTTGATCTTGGACACCACACGGCCTGGAAGGACATTCCAGTGTTACAGCTGCTATGAACATAGGAGAGATGCTGTAAGTCACACAAAGCCCAAGAACACCCCCCATCCAAGTCCCAGATATCCCTCCAACATCTCCCAAGAGCTCCTCTGGTGCACCAAGCCACAGGGGCCACGTCTCCCTGGGCCCAAGGCTTGTCAACACCACAGGTCACAGCACATCCTTGTCCCAGAGGAAGGCAAACAGCAAACTTAGCCATCAAAGGTCTTCTGCAGCAAAGCCACAGCAGTTGGAGGGTGGTCCCATTTCTAAGGGAGAACTGATAGTGCTGTAGGCATGTGTGGGGAGGGGGCAGCAAGGCTGCAAATGGGAAGCAGAGTGGTAATGAGGAGCATATGTGTAGGTGCTTGGAGCATCCCAGGTGCTACAGAAGTGCTAAGTGTTATTGCTACGGCCAGGAAACTGGCTGTGAAAACCAACTGTGCTCCACAGCACCTCTCTCTGCACCTTCTCCAGGGCCTGGACCAAAGACTCCCCATCAGACTCCAGAAAACAGGAACCAGCCTGCAGATGACTTTGGCTGCAGCTTGTGGTCAGAGGAGCTGTGTGGAAAGGAGAGGAGAGGAGCAGAGAGGGACCAAGGCTCAAAAGGAGATTTGGGTCTGGTCCACCTGTGGCCAAGAAGACTTTGTGCCCTGTCACAGCGTGGTGCTGTCCCTCAACACATGTGATTCTGTTGCAGCACAGAAGGATGTTTCCATATGTAAGACTCGTTTTGTGGCTACCCTGCCCAAAGTAATCTATCTCATGAGCTCCTGGCCTGCAGGGCCATTCCCTTGGGACAGCACTGAGCTCATTTCTGCTCCACCTTGTGTCCCCCTCTAGGATGCTCCACTCGGTTCCACAGCCAGGGCTTGCTGCTATGGAGCAGGGCATGGAGCAGTGCTGAGCCCTCCCCACTGGCAGGATGCAGCCCACCAACAAGCCAGTTTGGTCTGGAGAGGCCAAAATATGAGATCCCCCACTGAGTCCCTGAGCATCCTCATTTCTGGCTATAAACCCCTTCCAAGGAGGAGTCTTTAGAGAGCGGGGGCTGAGACGATCCACAAGCTGCAGCCAGCCCCCACCCCCCTCCCCAAGAGGAATTGCTCTCACACAAATGAAATGTGTGTAATTAATGGGCAGGGGGCTGGACAGGTCTGAGATGAAAGCGTTTCCTGGACTTGTCCTTCATTTGCATGGTATCAGAAGCTGTTCAGTAGGTGTGACTTTTCCCACAGGGAGCCCTCAGTTCGGTGGCACAATAAAGCCAGAACTTCTTACCCAGAATTAATTAAAGGAGGGGGAGGGGGATGGCAGGGAAATGTTTGAAAGCTGAGCCTCATGCAATAAACAAACAGCCCAGTCGTCCTTCCCAAGCTAGAGCCTGCCTAAGGGAGCCTGGGCAAGCCCCAGCTCTGCCACAGCATCCCACAGCCCACCCAGCTCAGCGGGCACCCATATCCAAGCGCACCTCGTGGAAAAGTTGTAAACTGAGAGAAGGGGTGGGAGCAGAGACAGCATGCGCCAGAAAGTTTGGGGTTTGATTGATCAAGGCCTAGTGCAGCCCCTGCTCAGACAGCACATGCCTGTTTTCTTGCCACTTCAGTTTACTGCTGCCTGTCTACTCTGTTTCTCTGCCATAGAATCACAGAATGGTTTGGACTGGAAGGGACTTTAAAGGTCATCTAATTCCAAATCCTCTGCCATGGGCAGGGATATGTTCAACTAGATCAGATTGCTCAAAGCCCTGTTCAACCTGGCCTTGGGCACTGCCAGGGATGGAGCACCCACAGCTTCTCTGGGCAATCACAGCAGCATTTGATCTGAAAACAGCTCTTTCTCCTGCCTGATGTTGCCCTGGTGTGTTCACCCCACATTTTCTTCTTACCCTGTGTTGGCTGGCTGGACCAGATGGGCTTCCCTGTGATCTGGCAAGGCAGACGGTCGCAAACGTTGCTCAGCTCCAGCCTCGTCGCTGTGTCTGGATGGCACCGCACGGTGAAGCCTCTCCGGGCAGGGACACACACACTGCTGCTTGGAGCTCAGGGTGGGGCCATCACCCCTGCTCCAAAAGCCAGAGCAGCGAGGCTCCTCTCCTGCTTCATCTGCCACCTCCCTCCAGCCAGCTGGAGGCAGTGAGGGGGCTGCAGGGTGTCACTGGCAATGGTAGCATTAGGAACAGGCACATGCCCACCACAAGGACTTTCCTAGCTCAAAGCAGAGGTTTCTGCCCAAAACACCCATGCTAACAGCAGGAGTTAACAGAAGCAAACACCCATCCCCAAAGCTCCCCATCCCCAGCACTCTCCTGCATCCAGCCCCATCTCAGCATCCCACAGTCCCCAGGGCCTCTGGGTGGCTGTGATTCTCAAGCTTGGTTCACACACCTGCTGATGAAGAAGGAAAAGTCCCACATTCCTGGGCTGATGATTGACCCTATGCATTCAAATAACGGCCAGGGTTTCTGTCGCTGTGGAGGAACAGCAGGTACCACAAGGGACTGTCCCCACCTCCCTACATGGGTAGTAGAAGCCACCAGCCCTGGGGACAATGTGCACAGGACCCTGCATGATCTCCTCCAGACTTACCAAGGACTAAGTGGTATCAGTGCAGAGACAGGGTATGAGGAACCGTTAATTAATTCATTTACTCATTAACTTACTAGAAGTGGGCTCTTTAATCTTCCAAGCAATGGTGAAACAACCTTTGTTGACTAGAAGCTCAAGTTGGACAAATTTGAACAATAAACAAAGTCTCAGGCTGCAGTGCTCCATGGCCCCCCAAAAGCCCTTTAATGAAAAGTGGCTGACTAACCATGAACCAAGTGAGCAGGAGCCAGGCCTGGGTGCAGAGCAGACAGCAGGATTTGGAGGACAGTGTGGTACAGAGCTGTGCAGGGACACAGGGCTGTCCATACCCACCTCAAACCCCAGGGTGCTGCTTCAGCTCTTGGCTGCATCCCAGGATGGCAGGGATGGGGGAACAGCCTTACCGGAGGTTGAGCACCCACACCATGCCCTCCCATAGCTGGGGCATTCGAAACAAGACAGGAGACATGGAGCCAGTCCTGTGCCTCTGCTACTTGTACCTGGAGCAGGCACCTGGCACCAATTCACTCATGGTCACAAAGCCATTAGGAAAGGCAGTTAGACAAATTAAAGGAGAAAAAGCAACCATTAAGGACTATCAAACACAATCTCTGCCTGGGGAAAGGCCAGGAGCAATTCACTTTTAATTCCTGTAGCCTGTAAACCACAACAAAGTCTCGCCCCAGCAGTCATCTTCAGGCTTCTGCAGCCCTTGGATCCTTCCTAGGACAAAAGCCATCCATGCTATCCTGTGACTCAAGCAACATCCCTGATCTCTGTGATGCAGCAGTGATGCTCAGGTGCAGAGCACGGCCAAGTGCTCAGCCCCTTGTTTTTCCCCCTTGAAATGACTGATAAATATTGCCAGTTCAGCCCAGGCTGCTGTGTCAGGGCCTCGAACCCACAGGTAAGTCTCATCCTGAGCACTAAATGATGTCACAGGCACCTCTGAACACAGCAACAGAACCAGGGCTGCCACCAGTGATGGTGAGACTCACCTTGCAGGACTGCTACATTTATGCAGTTTAACATATTTCAGTTTTATTCTTGTATGCTTCCATACCTTAGAACCACTCTGTATCTGAATCCCTGATCAGGTCCTGTAAGCAAGACCACGCACTGCAGCAGGGTTGAGTATTCTCTGAAGGAGGGGACCCAACAGCCCACTTTGCAGAGCCACCAAGCTCTTCCAGGTAAGAGAGGAGCAAATACCAGCTTTCTCTTGGAAAGCTTCATCCTGTGCTTGAAAGCAGTGATCAAGGCTCCATTGCACTATGTCCCCATTCAGCCTGCAGCAGGCCTTGCTCCCACCTGTTAAGGAGTTGGCATCTGCACATTGAACCTGGAATTTGCTGCAAGGAAAACCATGATTTCCATGAGACTCATCTGGGTTCAAAATCTTGGGGCAGTCTCCCACTTTCAACAGCTGTTCCCTTGGGAAGGAAATTGCACCAACCAGCAGCCTCAGCCCCATCCTGCACCTCACTGCCATCCTTTTTCACCCCTCTCCAACATGTCTCTCCAGCCCCAACCCATCCCTGGAAAGCATCAGGCTCTGTCAGACTAATACAAACTTTTAATGCACATATTAAATAAATATTTCAATCATTTCATATTCAATTTGTACACAACCGAAACAAAACAAAAATCCTCAAGGAAACAGGAAAACCCCCAAACAATCAAAAAAGATTGAATGAAAAGTCACCCCTGGTTCTGGCTCCTATCCAGTGTCTTTGTTTGCCCTCCCCGTTAAGAATAATTGGTTTAACCCTTTGGAGAGAGTCACAGTCCCAGGGCAGCATGTGCAGAGCAGGGCTGGCTGAGGATGTTCACTCAAGAGATTTAATGTTTCCTTTGGGGTTGGGGTTTTTTTTCTTCTAAATAGAAAATTGGGCTTCTGTCAACACAGAAATTTTGAAAGAAACCCCCTCCTTTCCTAGGGGGACAAGGATGGCAGTATTTCTTATCAAAGAGGAAACCTGGAAGAGACAGTTGGCAATGGAAGCACCAACTATTATGACATGATACTGAATATTACCACAAAACAGCCTGGAATGGCTCCACAATAATTTGTAAACTTTGTTTAATTTTATGGATGAAAACTTGCATCTGATAAAAAAATATAGACAGAAAAAAAATATCAATTTTTGGTGAGAAGTTCACATTTTCCACGTGGGGAAAAAAATAATACCAGTTACCAGCCTGCTCCACAGCAGCTGTACCTTAGTACTTTAAAACAAACCAAATGCCAAAGATGCTCCCGTGGGTAAGAGGTACCAAGTCAGTTCAGGACTTTCTCTGGGGAATCCATCACCCCTGTCCTCTCCTGAGTAAAAAAGTAAGTTGAGAGTTGTGAAGCCAGCAGTGTTCTCAGAAGGATGCAAGCGACTTCCAGCAACCCCTTGCTCAGCCAAAGAAGTAGGCACATCCAAGGAAAGAAAGCACCCAGTGGTCCTCACCCCCAGGCGTCACAGTCAGCCCCCACAAGCAGTGCCCCCACATCACTCAGGCTGCAAAAACCACCTAGGAAATCTCCAACCATCTCCAAAATAAACCCCCTCCCCTTAGTTGTTTTCCAGCCTCTCCATCTTCTCCAGCAAGCATAGCATTAGTTCAGTTCATTTAAGTAGCACATCGCTTCCAGATTTGGATTTCCATGGTTTTTTTGCTTGTTTGTTTTAAACATGATTTTTTAACTCCTTTACCCCTAGAGCTACAAAAAAAAAAAAAAAAAAAAAAATTACAAAATAAAGCGCAACCCCGAACAGACTAGAACATTTCTAAGTGAAGGGCTCTTCTCCCTTCACCAGTCTTTGAATGTTTCATTACTTTTAAAGCTGGAGTACAAAAATAGAGCCTCTCTCATTTTTTTCCTCTTTTTTTTTTTTTTTGTAAAAATCAAACACCCCCCACAAAAGTATCAACAACTAGAGCAGGTAATTTTTTTTTATCCTCCCCCTCCCATTTTTTTTTCTCTGTTTTGTTTAATACCCATAAGGGAAGGTCTCTACATATAGTCCACCAAGCTCAGAGGAACATCCTCCAGGAGAGATGCAGGCAGATGGGGCAGGGGCAGGCACATCAAGGGCCCGCTCTGGAGCTGGAGTTTCTAGTCCTTTTACTTCTCCGGTTGAAGGGGTAGTTGAGGAACTCAAAGCGTCTGTGGGGCTCGGTGGTCTGGTGGCCCTTGGGAAGCCTCTTCATGAAATGCACCTCGCGCTGGTGCTGCCGGGTCTTGGAGCCCTTGCGCGGGCGGCCCTTGCGGGTGAAGGCCATGTACCAGCCCTCGTACTTGGCGTTCTGCAGCGCTGTGTAGTTGTTCTCCAGCACGATCTCCGTGAACACGCAGTCCTTGCCTTTGCCGTTGCTCTGAGAAGGGGACAGGAGCAGAGATTTAAGCAACAGGCACTTGCTCAGAGGTCTGCCTCTCACTGCCCCACACTGGACTGACTGATGTGGCAACAGGGTTGCAGTGCTTGCGGGCAACCAAAGGCTCACTGCTCCCACAGGTCAGAATTGCCCAAAATCTGCTTTTCCTCAACAAGCTGCAGGGAGCAGGCATTGTGACACAAACACTGCTCATTGCTGCTTACATACCAGTGCAGCTGGTCCCAGCCTTAACTTCCACCACATCCATAAGGGAACTTTTGCCTCCACCTGTGCCTGGGTATAACCATAAGCAAACTCTCCGTCCCAGTTCACCCATACATCCTGTCCCCCTGGCGTCTTTAATATAGGAGGGGCATCGAGGAGCATTGAGTGGTAGGAGAAGTGACGTGACATCAGTGGTGCTGGTGCCCACTGATGCAGGTGGTGGGAGGAGCACGGGGTAGCCAGGAACTGAGCTCTCCCCATTATGGGCAGCAGCAGGACTAGAGAGGGACCCACACTGGGCAGCCCCCAGGAAGCAGCTGCCATGGAAAATCCTTGCAGATAATCACTGTTCTGGAGGGATTTTGCACATCCATCCCCCCCACCCCCGCCATGGGAAGGGGCGTCGAGGCTCAGAAGCTGCATGACAAATCAGCGGGTGGTGGGATCTGGCCTTGGGGCCAGCCCCATGGAGCATCTTAACATTCCTGGCATTTGTACCATGTAATCGTGGAGAATAGACCAGCAATGCGCCTATTTGTTCGGAGAGATAGAAGGAATGTGCCCCACACGGCACCCTCCCACCTCTCTTGCTCCCCCTCAGGCTGCAGGATGGCTTGTCCCCCTGCCCTCAAAAAGGCAGTGCTGGCTGAGCCCCAGGACCCCCATCTCGCCACCCCACCACACAGGTAGCTCTGTATCAGGTCAGAGCTCCTCTCCTGGCAGTCTCTGCTCCGTGTCCCCAGCAGTTCCCTGCCTTGCCCATACCCTTGCACCCTACCTTGCCAATCAGCTTCCCCTTCTTGTTCATGCAGATGTAGAAACCTGTGGCTGCCCCCTTGATACGCACGCGGCTCCCAAAGGTGTCTGTCTCCACGATGAGCTTGGCTGGGGAGAGCAACCGAGGGGAGAGAGGGAGGGAGGTCAGAGGGGCTGTGGGATAGAGCCAGCCCAGGTATGGAGACCCCAGCAATGAACCCTGGTGCTGAGCACTGCAGGCACATGAGCTCATGCAACTGAGCCAGAGAGAGCCCTAAAATCAGCACATGAGGTTAAGATACAGCTTTGTCCCTCCCTTAATCTGCCCCTATGTCCCTGCATGACCTTGGACATGATCCTTTGCCACCGTGAGCTGTGCTGGGTGGGGAGTAGCTCTGTTTTACCCCACTCCACGGGGCTCAGTGGTTCAGGTGCCACAGAGGTGTCCCAGATGGAGTCAGGGCAGTGAGCAGGGCTTGTGCTGGAGGTCTGGGTGTGTCTGTGGGCAAGAACCAGGCAGGCACCTTCTGGAAGCGCACAGCATGCTGCCAGCTGTCCCCAGCCCAGGGGACACTGCTCCATGTCCCTCTGCCAGGCCAGGGCTGCAGGAGGAGTAGTGACTTTGCAGCTGGCAGGGGAGGCGTGAAGGGTAACAGCCACCCTTTTAATGCCTTTCACCTTTGCACAAGTCGAGAGGGCGTATTGATTTGGTCTCAGTTTTTTAATGGAGGCATCGATCGACTTCCGAAGGAGCTATGCAAATCACTGGGTCGATGGGCCACCTATAAATAGAACTGTCACCTTCCCTCCCTGCCTTCACCCTGGGAACCCAAGCCCCAAAGCCCATCCATCCCCAGGGAAGGGGGAGGATGGGGACAGGACATCCTTCTTCCCAGTCCTGCAGCTGCTGTCCCCAGAGCAAGCCTCGATGGGGATGGTGGCTGCCTGTTTGCACCTCAAAAGGTCTGTGCTATGCCAAGCACCAAAGAATTCCCCACGGTGCTGAAAAGCCAGCTGTGACTGCCCCATCAGCTCTTGTCCAGCATCAGCCCATAGTACCACAAGTGCTATCAGAAAAGGCAATTAGAGTACTGGCCACAAAGATTCCAAGCTGACACTCTTAATATGGGTTTAAGTCTGTTGATGCCCAATTTATCATCTCTGATCTCTGCACAAGGGCCGCTCAGTTCCTCAGGACTGTGGTTCACTGCAGCTTGCACATCTCTAGCCCAGCATGCTCAGCCTCCAGCAAGCCCCAGTGAGGGCAGTGCTGTGGCTCTGGAGTGGGAGGCTCGGCAGGAGGATGCTTTGAATGGCAGAAGGAGGCTGCGGGTACACACACACAAGCTAAAACGAGCCTAAATCACACTATGGGTGAGGGGCAAATGTCCCCTCTGTCTCTGCAATGCCTCAATCCTGTTCCCTGTTATGATGGATGCTGCTCAGGTCAATGGCACCAAGGGTGGGGACAGCAAGCAGGCAGTGCTGGCAGCCACTGAGTTGACCAATGGAAAGATCATCCCCAAATTTGCTGGGGCTGACTGATTTGGTGCTGTCAGGCAGGCCAAGCTTGATGTGCATGCAGGCACCCCCTCCCGTCAGCATCACCCTGCAGCATCTCTTGTCCCCAAGCTACCGTGCACTCACATCCCCCTACTCCTAGGCAGGCACAGATTGAACTCAGAGACAGGAAATTTGGGAAGAGCCGACTCCAGGCTGTGCTGATCAATGCCCAGAGCCTGACAAGCACCTAGCATCCCCAAAATCACCCACGGGAGCGATGGCACTCTGCAAACAAAGCACTGAGACAGTGACCCCCTATTTATCTATATTGGGGAAAGGGGGAATTGATCTTGGAGGCAGTAAAAGGTTTGAGGAGAATTGATTTTTCTCTCTGAGCGATAGAAAGAGCTGGGAGGGAGGGAGGGATGAAGAGGGAGAGAGGGAGGGAGCAGGAGGCCTTGGCCTCAGTGAGCACAAAACCCTGCTTTAAAGATGCACATTGCTTCTCTTTTGGACTTTTCCCTTTTTTTTTCTTTTTCCCCAAAGGGCAGCTGTGATTTACAGCCACCAGACGGGTTTGCTGCCCTGCACGAGCCCAGCCCATGTGTCGCTCCGGCCCCCTCATCCACAGAGGATAAAGACAACCTGGCCCCAGGGACTTGCACCCCTAGACCCTTGTAGGCAACTCGTGAACCTTGCAAACTCCAGCCCCAGCCAGCAGAAAACCCTGGGCATAGATAAAAACCAGCAAGTGGGCAGAGAGCTGTGCTGGTGTCCCCAGCCACTCGTGGGGTTGAGTTCAAGCTGCAGCTGGCAGTGGTTTTCTTGGTGGCAGGCACAGCCTGGGAGGGACAAGCTGGGCTGCAGCTTCCCTTAGAATTAAGGCCGCCCACCTTCCCTTAGAATTAAAAAAAGTCAATCAAATATTGACAATTAAGATAAATAACTGAAAACGCCAGACTTGATGTTAAGTCGGCTGTAAAAATGTCAGCGTGGGGAAAGGGGTCATCTGCAAAAATAAATCAACCCCTTTTACACACCCACCCCCAAAAATGAGACAGGAAAAAAAAAAAAGGCAGAAGGAACGGCTTGGGGAGGGGGGGATCCTTGCTGCAAAAGTGGATTTCTAGATAACATTTGGGGGGAGTCCTTTTTTTTTTTTTCCTCCCTCTTTTGGGGAGGGGGCGAGGCTTAACATTTTCAACTCCATTCTTTCATTTAAGTGACAGATTTATCCCAGTAAAATTATGTTTCATGCTCAAACTTTGAAGGGAAAGTGGCTACGTAAATGCTGAAAAAATGCAGCGAGACACACTTGATCCCCCAACTGGACTGCGAAGAGGAGAAAGTATTCAGGAAATGTTAAAAAAGGTGAAAGTAAGAAGCGTTTTAATAGTTCTTCCAGACATGGGGGCCTCCCTAGAGATTCATACAGAACAATCCTGAACCTCTATTTTAACATTTACAGACTTGCAACTCTTTTAAAACTTTACATCTGAAAAACTGCTTGTTCTCTTTCTGGTTTAGATCAGTCTTCATTTTCCTCCTTAGCTCTTCAAATGCTTAACCTTTCTTTATTACATTTTAATAGAGTTTTTCAAGCCACCACCAGTCCCCTCCTTCTGGCCTTATTTAAACCTGGTTGTTATTTAAATATGCACTAACTGTTTTTTAAAATCCAGGCGTTAGAGGTCTAAAACAAGATGGGATTTTCTTTTTTTGCTTGGGAAATTAGCTACTGCCCTTTCAAGCTAGATCTGCTCCAGTATGGGAATAATTCATTTGCAAGATTAATTCTGGATGTATGGAATATCACATGGAACCTGCACTGTGCTTGCACTGATAATGTCCAGGGTGAAATTTTCAGCCAAAGTAAAATGAAGAAAAAGCCCCCAAAACCCAGAAAGGTAAAGAAAAAAATTGTTCCTACTAATCTACCCAAGCAAGGTAGGGAAATTGCAGCTAATACCAAAGAACAAGAGTTGCAATCCCTGTGCACAACACACAGGAACGCAGGTGCTTCCCTGCCCCGGGTGCAGGATCAGGCCTCCCGCAGCCGGCCCCGTGGCGCTGCCAGGGCTCGCTGGCCCCACTGACCCCTGCGCCACGTTTGACCATCCCAGCGTGGCAGTAGCTCACACCACCAAAGTATTTGGGCTTCAAGAGTCCCCAGCGGAGAGACCGGTCCCCCTGCCCTAGAGAAGGTGGAGGTTTTGGGGAGAGGGTGCCAGGACGATGCAGAGGGGCTGTGGCAGAGCACAGGCTCTCACGCTTGCAGAGTCTCTGCTTTGTCTCTAGAGACACCGCAGCATCTTCACCTGCAGCTGACTGCCTCGCTGACCCTCTGCTCGGGATTTGTGAGGAGAAGGAAGGGATGGGACTATATCAGGAAAATGCCACTTTAACAGTCCTAGTTCAGGGAAGGCTTCCAAAGCAGTCATTCCCCCTTTCTCCTCCCTGCCTCTTCTTTTTCAAATTTACTTTCTGTTTCTGTTTCAGAAGGAAGTCTCAGGGATTCCCATCCCTCTAAAGAGCTGGGATGAAATGACTGCTGATGCTCAGGATGCCACAGCCCCGAGCCCTCTGAGGGCTCCCCAAACCCACCAGGTTTGCCCCTGGTGCAAACCAAGAATTAAAAGGAAAGAAGCAGAGCCTATCCTTCAAGAACTGGTCTCCTCCCTTGGCACAGGGAACCCGCCCTCACCTTGAATCACACAGCTGCTGATTACTGACCCCTATGTTCTCCTTTTACAAGCCCCCACAAGCTGAACGATTTTAACGATTTCTGGCTAACAAACAGGACGGAAATCATCAATCGCCACTATGGGCTGCAAACACCTCCCCAGCTCCCCCCTCGCCTGCCCACATCGTGTGTCCTTACCGTGCACATCCCCATCCTCTGCCATCGCATTGATTTTCTTGTTGTCCAAGATCTGCACATGTTTCCCGCTGGTCCGGCTGTACAGCTGGTAGGTACGGACAAGCCGCCGGCTGAGCTGATCTGTCACCAGGCTCTGCTCCCTCACATGCTGTGTAAAATTAGGTGGGGACTGAACAGTTACCTTTAGGAAATTAAAAAATATACAACACACCATTATAATCTCTACTCCTCAGCGGGGCAAATGGGCTGAGCCGAGATCACTGGCCTCCAGCTGGGCTTTACGGGGAGGCCAGGAGCCAGGACCGCGGCGGTGCCTCCTGTGCCACCAAAATCTTTCCAGGAGAAGGAGCACTAAGCGCTGGGACACAGTGATCAGAGCCCTATACAGAGCTCTAGACATGCCCAAAGCAGAGGGGCAGGTGGCTTGGGACTACAACAGTGCTTGGTGAGCCCAGAAGCCCCTCCAGGGCTCAGGGGGTCCTAACTGGCGCTGGGGTACCTTGAGATGGGCGTCAAGGCTGGGAGGTGGAGGGGGTCGAGGCGAGACATGCAGGATGGCACTGTGTTGCCCTCTCAAGGGGCTGATGCTTTCATCCCACACCTCTCTCACCTCTGCAGGAACATACTACTACTCCAGCTGCCCCAGGCACATATCCCAGCAGTTTCAACAGCTGCCTGTCCTCTGGGTCTCAGGCTCTTTATTTGCTCCCAAATATCCCACTCAATAAGCTCTTCCAACACAAAGTCCACAGAGATGGTAGAGCTGTGAGGTATAAGAATTACAAGAAAACCATACCCCAGCCCAGGTATTTAGTGGTATAACAACCTGAGGATACCAACGTGCTACCCATGCAATCACAGCCCTCATCCCCAGTCAGTGCCAGCACGGGGTCTTCCCCAGCCCACCAACCCGTTAGTCCCAGAGCTGCAGCTGAGCCCATCCTCTCCAGACCCGACACTGCTGCTCCTGGGCTTTAAATGATTTTCATGAGCAGCCAAACCTGCTCCCCCCTCAGCCCCGGCTCTCAAGCTGGCACAGAAGTCTTTTTCCCCCCTCGTCTCAAATCCCTCTTTTAAGTCTGGAAAGTTTCGCTGCTCCCTGACATTTATAAAGATGTATTCTGAGCAAATGTTAGGAGATCGCTCCTTTCAACATCAGAAGGCTGGGACTACCCCCCACCACCCCCACGTCAAATGGGAAGATTTCCTCCTGTCTTAAACAACAACAGAAAACCACAATAAAAGCAAAAGCCGCTGCTCTCTCAAAGCCAGCTTTATAGAGATATCTCCCCTTGACAATGTCATCTCTCTCCCTCTGCTTCTGCCTGTGCATGTGTGTTTCCTATAGACGGGTTTTGGATAATACAGCAGGATTCTCTCCCCAGCTCTGATGAGGGTACCATGTGGAGGAGAGGTCATTAGCCATGCTGCTATTTGGTCTCCATCTCACACTCCAAAATATTACAGCTATGTTTTTATACAACTGCACACTCCCAGTGCTCCATTCCCTTCACTATTCAGCTGGAAATTCCATTTTTTTCCCCCCAAGCTTCCAGGAAAATAACAATAATAAAAAAAGTAGCTTAAAGGGCATTTTAAACAAAGCTTCTGCACCTGTGATCTCAGGGGGAAGGGGGGGCTTCACCCCGGTTTGGAGGCGCACCGCTCCCAGCGACGCATGCCTGCTGGTATGCGGGTGTTGCACAAGCTCTGCCCGGGACGTTTAATCTATTCGTGTCACTTCTGCCTCTGCCGATACAAACCAGCTATGCTAAAGTCTGACACTTTTAAGCTGAATCAAAACCTGCGCTTTTTACTAAGGCTTTTGCAGGGTTTCTTTTCCTCTTTTTAATTCTGCTTTACTTTTTTGGATGAAGCCATATAGGAGGGAAAAAAAACGGAGGAGAAGGATGGGGGTATCCACAGTGTAATTAGAGGTCGGGGGACGGGAATTAAAGCTGCTTTAAGATAACTCTGCGTATTTCCTTGAAATCCCGGTACCCCCTGCCTCGCAGCCGGAGTCCCCAGCACCGTATTTTGCGTCCCGGGAAAGGTGGGTTCCCCCTTGGCTCCGGCTTTTTACGACCCGGCAACTTTTGTCTCCTGGGTTTTAAACGGCTCCTCTTCCCTGTCTCCCTCCCTGCCGAGCCGCTCGGCGGCGGCGGGGCACCCCCCATCCCCGCGGGGCGAACAAAGCCGGGCAGCCCAGCGGGCTCTTACCTGGGCTTGCAGGCAGAGGACGAACAAGTGCATTAACCTGGGAGGGGGAAAAGCGGGAGAGAGGTGTGAGCCGGGGGGGCTGCGGGCGCGGGGCGGGAGAGCTGGGGCTGCCGGTACTCACACGTAGCTGAAGAGCGAAGAGCAGGGATCCATCGCGGCGCCGATGCGGAGCCGGGGGCCCGGGGCCCGGCGGCGGCGGGGAGCGCCCGGGGGGCGCGGCGCTGCCTCAGCTCCTCGGTTCCTCTCGCCCTGCCGGCACGTCCTCACCCCAAAGAAAGGAGGGCACAAGCGGCTACAGAGGGGAAAGGCCCCGGGGACCCGACCGCCCGCCCAGCCCCCGGGGCGCTCGGCCGGCGGCCCCTGCCGCGGGGAGCCCCCCGCCCCGCTCCGCGGCCCCGCTGCCTCCCCGGGAGGCGAAGCCGACCCGCAGCCCCGACGGCGGGGGCGGGCGCGGCCCGGGGCGGCAGCCGCAGCGGGGGAAGCCCGGCCGGACGCCCGCTACCCTCCCGGCCCCGGCGGTACCTGCCGAAGCGGAGCGAGCGGCGGGCCAGGTGTCGCCGGGGCTCGGGGCTGCCACTAAGGGCCGGGCTCCGCGGCCAGTCGCCGGCGGGACTCCCTCCCCACCCCGTGCCTCAGTTTCCCCATCGGTAAAACGGGGTTTAAGGGCTCGGAGGGTGGGTCGTGGATGCGGTTCCCCCCGCTGGGGGTTCGCCGCTCCGCGGGCGCGTTGTGGATTGGGAGCGGGCGGGCGAGCCCTCCCGGGACGTGCCAGACATTAAAAGGATTACCGGAGGAGGGGGATGGAGGGGGCCGGAGTTTCGAGAAGGAGTGAGGCTGAGCAAATACCTCCGCCGGGGTGGGGAGCGGGACATCCCCGCTTTCTCCGCGAGCATCCCCGCCGGGCGCTTACCTTGTGGAGCGGGCGGGCGCCCTCAGGGCCGGCGCTGCGGGGCCATGGGGCCGGGCGGCGGCGGCGGCGGCGGGACGGGGCTCAGCCCCGCAGCCCGGGCAGGGCCGCCGAGGGCTGCATTGTTCCGGCGAGCCCCGGCCCTCCCGGCCCCGCCACCTGTTGCGCACCGGGGCGGGGGCTGCGGCGGGGCTGCAGCGGGCGGCCCCCGGGGCCGGTACCTGGCCGGGGCCGGCGCCGCCTGCTCGGCGCTGAGTGACAGCTGCTAATTTGCCGGCCGTGCCCCGCTGCCGGTCCCCGCGCTCCCCGCGCCCTCCTTTATCTTATCAGAGCCCATAATTACAATTGCTATTTTGCTTCCTCGAATCAGCAATCAGCGCTATCTGCCGCCGCTGGAGAGGCAGCTCCTGTCAGCCGCCCCTGAGTGACAGCGCGGCGGCTGCCCCGCCGCACCAGCACACACACCCACAGAGACACACGCGTGCACGGCCCGCCCGCACACACACACGGCCCCGCACACGCACATACATGCACGCTACCCTCACACACACAGGCTCCACGCAGTTCCCTTTCCCGCACGCACAGCTGGCACATGCGTGCAGCCTTTCCCATGAGGTCCCCTCCGTCTCACTTGCACCCCTGGCACACTGTGCACCCCCCAGCACAGTTATTCACCCTTCGCTTTGCTTACCCCTACCCGCAAAATACACCCCTCTGCCTCACACACAGACACACAGCTGCAGCCACGGGACAGTTCTCTCTCTCGTGTGCACGCTGACACGCAGCTTGCGCACCTTTCCCCTTGCTCAGGCACCCAGCAACCCTAGACACAAGAGCACCAACACCTCTCCCCACCATACAATGCGTCACCCCAAAACTCTGCCTACTGTCACCTCTGGGGATGGATCTCCCAGGGTTCTCACCTGATCTTGCCCAGCATCCTCACTGCTGAGGGGTGCTGCAAGCAGGTGCGGGAGCCTGGGCACTGCCCCACCACTGGGCTGACCCCACAGGGCCCAAGGAGAAAACAGTCCCTGTATCAGTATTAACAAACCCAGTACAGCACAGAATGAGCAACTGCCTTGTGCTGGCCAAAATTCCCCCAAAATTCAGGTCCTTGTTCATTTTCTTTCCCTCTTTTTGGTGCAAAAAGATTTTAAGGATGTTTCTGAGGGGGCATCCTATGTGTAGAAAGAAGTCTTGGGCCAAGCCTGCATTTAACTGGAAACATTTAGGAGGACCACAGGAACAGGCAGGACAGGCACTGAAGGTGCTCGGCAGAAGCAGGAGCTGGTTTCCAAGGGCAGGACACATTCACACACTCAGCTCATCACTACAGCACATGGTCAGGGGAAAAATCCTCCAGGATGAGCTGTGTGAACAGCTGATGTACCACAGCACGGATGAGGTGGATCCTCATATTCCCCTCTCTGCACTGCCTAAGGAAAACCAGGCAAAACCAAAGCAGGAAGCACTAGACACTCCTGATGTTCTAAATTCAGACAATCCCCACTTTTTTATACATAAAAAATTCAAGGAATTTAGTCTATTTCCCAGATGCTGCTCTCCTTCACCAGTGGCCGTCTCCACTTTACCCCTGGTGGGCACAGGATCAGGCACACATTATCCTGCACACTACAGTCTACTCAATAGCACCGTGTCCAGAATAGTCTGGGCTGCCTTAAATTGGGAGATTTATGGTGTCCTGTACGGGGTCAGAGGCAGCCACAAGCTGACAGTTCTGTGTGCCCCCTGCCCTCGGCAAACAGGCTCAAGTGCCAGTCATGGCTGTAAAATCAAGCCAGTGTGGGATCACCCAGGAGCGGCCACACTTCCCCTGACAGCAGATGACAGATGATGCTCCTGTCAGCCATCCCCGGGCCTACAGCCAAAGCCTCCACAGGCCCCATCCTACCCCACCTTCGGGAAGGGGAGAGAAATGAGAAGGTTGGTGACAGCCAGGGACCAGCAGCATCATGGCTGCTGGGCTCATTCCACCTCTGCTGCTGCCTTGGATCATGCCCACAGTCTGCTCCTTGCAGGGAAGCCAGGTGCCTGCACAGAGGCATTTGCCTTCTTCCCTTGGTGCTTCCCAGCCCACCTGTGTTCATATCAAGTGTGACACCCCCCACCGCCTTTTGTTTTTAAGTAAAAAACCTTTTTGGATAGGCTCTCTCCCGTGCCAGGCAGCACAAGGGAAATCCGCGTGCCTGTCAGCTCCTTCACAGGCCATCTGAGATAAGCCCCCTGGTCCACGGGGTGAGGGTCCCCTCCATCCCCAGGCAGTGAGGCTAAATGGCTTGTCTGGCTCTCCTGGGGAGAAGAGAAACTCCAGCCCTGTGCTCCTGAGACCAGCTGGGCCTCAGGCCAAACTGCTGTGGAGATGGTGGAAGAAAGCCCCTTGTGGCAGAAAGACTTGGGGACCTGCTGTGCCCCCAGCGCTTGAAGCAGCCACTGGGCTGTGATCCCTGGAAGAGGCTCACCAGCATGGTCCCATCAGATCTTGTCCTGCTACCCCACTGCTCCACTGCCCTGGTCTGCAGAACTGGGACCATGTTTAGACTGGTCAGGTACAGAAGTGTTTTTCTTCAGAGAAGACCTCACGTGTTTTATGTTCATCAGGGATGTTAAATGCTGCAGATGATGCAGCAGGCATGTGAGCTGCAGCCCTCCCATCCCCTTTCCCACAAAGCTGAGGGTACCAAGGTGCAGCCACAGGGCTACGACACCAAGAAGCAGGAGCTGAGAGAGGAATCAGGACACGGAGGTGTCTGTCCCAGCCTGGCTGGGGTCCAGGCTTGCTCTCAAACTTTCCCCATGTCCTTCACCCTACACAGAGCCTCCTGGCAGCTGGAAACTGTGGAGGCAGCTCCTGGAGCAGCCTAGACTGTGGTAAGACAGGAAGCAGACCAGGAGAGGATTTGAGAAGGAAGGGACAGCAGGAGAGGGACTGTGAGACTCTGGGAGGGGTCTGTGCCGCTGTACAGCAGAGACTGGAGAGAACACAGTGGGGGCTGAGGAAAGCTCTTCCCATTCCCCTTGTGATCCTCAGCATGGCACCCCCACACCCAAAGCCACCCCAGCACCATGCCTTCTCTTTCCCAGGATGTCCCTTAGCACATCTGCAGGACACAGACAGGTTCCAGCTCCAACTTCCTGCCTGCTTCTTCATCACCCCCATCTGTCCCAGTCCACATCAGAAATGGTCCACATACACCCCCTTCCTTGTGCAGGGTGACGAACAGCAGTTCCAGCTCCTGCTCCCCACAAGAGATCAAAGCCAGCAAGGAGCATCAGCCTGAAACCTCTCCACTAGCATCCCTTATTTCAGAAAGGCAGAAACAAGAAAAACACCAACCACAGCTTTAGGGGCAAGCAGGCCAAACTGGGCTGAATGGAAACAAGGGCTTCTAGCAAACTGGGAGTTCATGTCATAAGAGGAGCCTAGGAGAATCTGGGGTGAGGGGAAGCCAGCAAAACACCCACAGGAGTTTTGCCTTGAATACCTCTTTCAGGGGGAACTACCAGTGAATAGTTTCAGGGGAAACTATCAGGTGGAGGAGCAATTAGGACACTGCTGTCACTCACAGAGAGAGGCCAATAGGCACAGTTCCCTGCTCCTGCCAGGCAGGGACATAGACAGGACCACAGCGCTAATCCCGACTGATGGAGGAGAGCAGTACCTGCAGCAGCACACAGCAGCACTGAGCGAGCCAGAGGGCGAGGAAAGCTCCTCTCTGCAGGTGCAGAGAACTCAGACAGCCTGGGGACTGCGAAAGGGGACAGGCAGTGTAGGCAGGGGGGTTGAGGGTTAGCCAAAGACTGGGACACACGAAGATGAGGACACTGAAGCGCAAGAAGCACTGCCCAATACCTGAGCATCTCTCTCTGCTCCAACACCTTATGAAGAACAGCCAAAATGCACAAAACCCAGGATCCTGTAATGTTTTACAGCCATGCCTGGAGGATGCTTGGCCATAAACCAACTTTTTCCACCCCAAAATAAAGGCACGGGGGCTTCCCAGCAAAGCCAGAGGGATACTAGCCCACTCCACCCTCACTCTTCCCAGCCCGCCAGTCCAGTGCCCCCAGCCCTGCCTGCTGATCCTTCACTGTGGCTTTAATGGGGCGTTTCAGAGGCAACAGCAGTCCTCCATGGCTGAACAGCACGGAGCAGCCTGGGGCAATCCCACTGCTCACCATTAACCTGCCCCCACCCCCCAAAGGGAAGGAACTTGGTGAAACCCCACTGGGATGTGTTACATGGGAATGACCTTGTCTTCACTACCCACAGCACCAAGGCAGCCCCGGGGCAAACGAGGAGCCCTGGGAAGGGGAGACACAGCCCACTCACAATTAATTCTTCTCTCTATTCAATTACTAGCAGCAAGACTGAGGCATGTTTTGTGGGCGGTGGGAACACCAGGCCAGGAGACTGCCCCTGTGTTCTGGTCACAGCCCCCTGGAGCTGTGCCCACCCCTGTGCAGGACCAAACTGGGTGACGTGGCCCTGTCTGGTCACTTTTCAGCAGCCTGCTCTCACAGCTTCGTTTCAGGGAATTGGGCTGACTCCTCTGCCCTTCACCACCTCCTGTCCCTCCTGCCCAGCAGCACTCTAGAAACCAAACCTTTGCTTCCATAATTTCAGTCTGTGCTCCTGGAATTGCGGGTGTCAATATTGGCTTCACCATCCTTCAGTGGCCACGTGCTGGCTCCTAGGCAGCAACACTCCTGCAGATCAGAGGAGACAAAGCTGGGCTCTGCTTTCCATCCAGCCTAGGCAATAGGGAGGAGAGTCACCACTCACAACAGCAGGGCTGCTGGCATAGCAGGGGCAGCCTGGGCAGCTCAGCATGTGGCAGCTTCACTCCTGGTCCCCAGGCAGAGCAGGGTGTCATCCCATCACCCAGGATGGTCCATGGATGCATACATGGATTTTCCAATGGTGTTAAGCATCCCCTGCATTTGGCTCCGCTGAGGCCAGTGCTGTTCTCATCTCTGGTATCCCCACCCAGCACTTGGGGTGAGCCAGGAACATGGGTAATGATCTGGCAGAGCTGAGCGAGGCCAAAGCCTTATGGAGGGCACTGAAGGGGAGACACCTGCTCAGGCCCCATCCATCGGCAAGCAGAGAGAACTGGGATGGCTCTGCAGCTACCCAGCTCAGGAAGGGGTCCACACAGAGTATCACAGCTGGGCTTGAGCTAGGCAAGCCAGAAACAAAAACCAAAGGCTCCCAGTTCACATGGGACCAGCTTAGGGAGAAGGTGACATCTCCAACCCTGCATGATTTAAACCCGAGGTTGAGTATTTCTGTGCAGTTCTGCTCTGCATCGAACAGGGGTCAGCAAACAAGCAGCCTGACCAGGAATGGCCATGACACGCCTGCATGGGGAAGGGGTGGCACACATGGACATGTGGATGAGGATGTGTGTGCTCATGGCACTTGGGAAGCTCCACTCCATTCCTGACCCTCTTGTACAGACCAAACAGCGCCTCTAGGACTTGGTCCCAAGACATCCCTGGCTGGCACAACTTCCCAAGCATCATAGCCCCAGTGCAAGCAGCAGCACCCTCCTGAGGGTCTCCAGCCACACATCATCAGGCAGGGCTGGGAAGAGGGGGGTCAAAGCCAGGCTGGGTAGGAAGGGGCTCCACTGGCCACCCAGGAAGATGGGAGCCATCACTCAATGCCAGGTGTCACTGTCCTGTCTGTGGGATGGAGTCTGTGGCTCCTCCAGTATCATGAGTAGCTGAGACAGAGACACAAAATGCTCTTCCTTTCTTGCCTCACTTCCCAGCCAGCCCCATCAGGCAATTTGGTTTGGTTTGGGTCCTCTTAGGAAGAGGACTTCTGCGCCCAGCCTGCAGTGGGATTAAGCCTAAAACCAACAGCATGGCCGGGGGGGGGGGGGGGGGTGCTGTACGTCGGCTGTAACTCTACCTTAGTTTGTTTGCTTACAGCATCCACCCAAAATGCCCGTGTGTGTCTCTGGGCCTCTGTGTCAGTGGAAGCTGAACTGCTGACCCCAGGAGTTTGCAAAACACCAGGGTTAGGGCCCTTTGACATCCCAGCCCAGCAGAGCCACAGCTCTTCCTGACCCTGGCCCCGAGGAGCCAGGCCCTGGGGCACCCCACATGGCCCTTCGAGAGCTGGGGCTATGGGGGGAGACAGTGGGGCCAATGGGAGTGAACCCCAAAGGAGTGTTGGACACACTTCCCATGGCACTTGCTGTTGTCCAGGCGTGGCTGCAGCCCCCCCCCCCCCCCTTTCTGTGGACCACCGCACCATGGACCTGCCCCAACCCCCCTGCTAGTCCTCATCCAAGCCCAGCCCTTCATCTTCTGTCCGCCCTACAGCCCCCCGCCCCATGCTGGGATGGGGACTGTCACAGGAGCTGCACCCCTTTCCAGCTTCCACACCCAGGCCATGCCTGGTCTCTGTGCTGCCCTACAGACCTCTGTGTTTTGGGAAGGTGAGGAACATATGGTCACAGGTAAAACAACAGCCAGAGCCTGGAGACAGTCTGTAACTGGCTTCTCCCCAGTACCAGCTGTGGTAGGGGACCTCGTGCCACGCGGCAGCATGGCCACGGCATGCACAACCCAAGCTGCCATCATGGTGCAGACACCATCTCAAAGGTGTGCAGGGAGGGGTCAGGGCTGCAGGGAGCCAGCCAGGTACAGGAGCCCAGGGAGTTCAGATGGAGTTTGAGAGCTCTCCAAACATTCTACTGCCATTTTTTTCCCAGGAGCCAAAATCCTACCTCCCAATGTCCAAGCCCCGCTGTTAGACCATGCTGCTTTTCCCTGTGAGCTGAGCATCAGGAGGTCTAGCAGGACAGACCTTCCACAGACAAGGTCCCTGTCCCCTCTGCTCTCCTCATCCTCTACTCTGCCCATCAGCAACATCCCTTCCTATTCAGCCCCAAAAACTGCATGCCCTGTAGCTCAGGGGTCTCTGCCTGCCTAAGAGCCTGTCAGGGGAGCAGGCACTGGAGGCATGGAGTGGTGTGGCTGTCCCACAGTACCTACGCAGAGACATCACCACCAAGGATACTACAGAAGATAAATCCTGCCCATCCAGCCTAGGGCTCTGCCACTGACAGGCCTGAGAGAATAACTCAGAGATCCTAAATCCCCCTGGGACACAGCCCAGATGCTCCGTGCAGGCCCTGTTCCCCTGGATGCCACCAGGCTGGCAGAGACGTGTGGCCAGTACTGACAGTCCTGCCAGTGTCAGAGACAGCCGAGGCCAGAGCGATTAGATTTGCACCTCGGAGGGGTCGAAGGGCAGGACACCTGCGACCTCCGGGTATCTCGGCTGCGGGTGCTGAGCACAGAGCTGCCAACACTGCCCTGACGTGAGGCGGCTGCACAGGGGGCTCAGCAGGGGAGTGTGGGACAGCTGCAGGGAGCCTCAACCCAGGCTGTCCTGCATGGAGCTCTCTGCCACAGCCCAAACATATTCACTTTTAACACCTGCTTTATGTGTCTGGGAGTGTCTGTGAATTTAAACCCACACACCCCTGCTCCAAGATTATCCTGTGCTTCTCCAGCTGTGCCCTCACTGCAGAACAAAAAACCACAGCTGCCACAGCAGCACCTTCATGGACACAGTCCCCTCTTGTATTCTGGGCTGCACTGTGGGGCTGGGGACATGAGTCCACACCACAGGCAGCGACATTATCACAGCCTGCCACCACCCAGGGCATGAGCAAACTCCTGTGCCAGGATGTGCATCCAGGCATCCACCGTGGAGCTGGAGGGGCCTCTCCTCCCACAGAGCACTCAGTGAGTGAACAGCCACACATCCATGCTCCCAAAAAACTTGAGGCACCCTGGGAGGACCCAGCACATGTCTGAGCACCAGCAAGCAGGTGATGACACCAGACCTGAGCTTCAGTTCTCCAGCAGAGAAGGCCATTCCCACACAGTGCATCAGCATCATTTCCCTTTGCAAGGGATATTGATGGGAAGAGGATGGGAATTAGTGGCTGAGTGGCCCTTCCCGGTCCTGCTGCTGCCTGTCTTGGTTGCAATCTGCCTGCAGCTCAGCTGTGCCAGGGCACGCCCTGCCCTGGTGGCTCCCTGAGGCAACAGCAGAGGTACCCGTGCCCACTGCCCGTCGGGATGGAACAGGGATTGCACAGTCAGCTAACGCTTCAGAGAACAGGACACTCCTCACTCCCACCATCAGGGTAGTCTCAGCTAAATGTGGCTCCGCTGGCCCTTTTTCTGGCTCCTGCTGCCACCGAGGTACCACACGGCTCTCTGTCCACCTTGCAGAGCCACTGAACCCCAGGATAATGGGGTGCTGCATCTCCTGGGGTGTCTCCCTTGCTTCCTTCGAAGCCCAGGCAGCCGAGACTCAAAGAAAAAAGACTTTACCCCAGATCAGCGTGGGAACCAGCAACAGAGAGCTTATGGAGCAGGGGACCAGCCCCACCTACAGCACAGTCACAGCTGCGCTTCTCAGCCGCCCTGGGGCCGTGGTCTAAGCCACAAAGAGTTGAAACCCAGCCAGAACTCTGATGGGGCAGGACTGGCTGGGGCATCATAAGGAAAACCACTTCCTGGCCACACTCAGCAGAGCAGCTCCCCATCCTGCTCCTCTGCCCCTGAAAAAGCAACTCAAACCTGACCTCTGAAATCAGAGCATCCTGTGGGAGCTGCTGGCCTGGCCCAGCCACCCAGCTGGAGGAGGCAGCCAAGCCCCAGCCCAGTGAGGCTGCACCTGAGCCAGGCCCTGCAGCGAGCAGCCCGAGCCTCTCAGCAGGAGCAGCAGGCTGGTGTGGGAGGGCTGCGGCGTGTGTGGCACCATGGATGCACAGCCACGGTGCTCATGCATGGTGACCCCCACATTGAGCCCCACTACAGCCACGTTTCTCTGCTGCATGTCCCAGCCACGGGCAGGGCTCCCCGCTGCTGCAAGAGCAGGAAGGCATCCATCACCAGCTGTAGCAGCATGCAGAGCCCTGAAGCAGCAGAGAGGAGGGATGCTCAGAGCAAATCAGGTCCCAGAGCAATCCCAGAGCCATCATCTGGGGCATCATTTGGCTCCCCAGGCACTGGCACCTATACCCCCCATTGGGAGAGGGAAGGGCTCCACTCTTACACGTGTCTCCAGCATGGGGAGCTCACAGATGTACATAGAAACGCAACTCGATTACCCCCCTCACCCTATGGAAGACATGGCAGCCCTCGCACCAGGAGCCCCACGCTTCAACTCCCTGTGCACAGAGAGCCTCCTGCCCCCCACCATCACTGAGCATCCCCCAGCCATACCCGAGCCCACCTGCTCTTAGACAGCCCTGTTTGTTTGCCCAAGGTATTTGCAGCCGGGGGCACCTGCTTTGATACCATCAGCTCCACGAAGGAAGCTGCTCACCTAGCGTGACCCCTGTAATCCCATCCTTCCCCATTAAGTGCTGTGTGTGAGCGCATCCCCCCTCCCAGCCTCCTGACATTTCAGCATTCATCTCCCTCTCCCCAGGCTGAGCACATCAAGGCTGTGACATTGCTGGGGATTTGGAGGCAAACCTCCCCAAGTCACTTAGAAAGGGGCTTGGCAGTACCAACACCCCCCAGCCCCTGCACTGCTCCCTCTGGGTTTGGGACATTCACTTCCCCTGGCGTTGCCCTACAGCAGCACTGGGGACCAGCCAGCAGTCATGACAAAATCTTGAGCTGAACTGGTCCTGCACTGGGGTGTGCAAGCTTTGTCTCCTCAAGCCTCCTGCCACCATCCTCATGTCCCCCATGGTGCCACCTTTGTCCCCTGCCAGGACAGTCCTGCCTGCCTCTGTTCCAGCTACCTAGACACCATGAAGGACACCAGCAGCCTGAAACAATCTCCTTTTACCGTTGAAGAGGCCAAATACTCCTTCTCATCAGCCAGCACATCTTCTTCTACCCTATGTCAGGCAACAGTACCACCCTTCCAGGACCGAGCTGTGCCCACTCCCTCACTCATCACTCCTCACCACGCTTGGTACCAGCTGCCTCCCCCAGTCCTCCCTTCCAAGAGCGCCTTGTTAAAAATGGTCTGCTGGCTCTTGTTTCCCTGGAGTCAAGCTGCAATTCCACGGAGCACAAGCACAGTCAAGGTCTGGCAGACAGATTATCCCTGACCCCTTCCAGGTGCACATAGCCAGGGAAATCTGCGAGGTGATGGGGTGCCAGCCCTGGCAGGGGCTGGGCACCTTCCTAGCGCTGTCCCAGCCATGGCTCCATCCACAGCCCACATCCTTTCCTGGACCATCAGCACAGGCCACTGGTGCGCTGTGCCCACCAACACCTCTCAAACATCCCCAGCCCCCAGGGAAGCTGCTACGGCATCCTTTCACCCAGCTCAGCTGCAGGAATGTCCCGCTTCTTACGAGCTTCCCAGGGCAACGGGATTTGCCGAGAGATCTGACCGCGCCTGTGGGCACAGGCACGGAGCGCCAGCCGCGGGCACACGGGACGGCGGGGGAACCGCACCTCCCCGGGGACAGACCCCTGCCAGCCGCACCCCCCTCTCGCAGGGATAGGAGGAGCAGCAGAGCGGGGTACCCTTCGCATCCCGGGGTGTGCCCGGGGAGGGCGGCCATACGCCGGGCGAGCCCCCCGCGGGCCGGGCGGTCGGGGCGGGAGCGGGAGCGGCCGGGTTCCCGGTGCCCCGGGAGCGGGGCCGCAGAGCCCGCCTGCCCCCTGGCGGTGCCGCTCCGGGCCCCGCCGCCTCCCCAGCCCCCGGCATCCTCCCCCCGCGCTGCTGCGGGGGCCATGCGCGAAACGCGGGGCTCAGCTCCCCCGAGCCGGCTTTCTCCGCTGGTGCCCCCCAGGCAGCTGAGGTCGCGTGCCCCGGGGTCGGGATGCATGCGGTCTTGGAGTCGTGGAATGTTTTGGGTTGGAAGGGACTTTTAAAAGCTATCTAGTCTAACCCCTCTGCCATGGACAGGGGCATCTTCAACTAGATCAGAGCCCTGTTCAACCTGATCTTGAATGTGTTTCACCACCCTCATTGAAAAAAGCCTTTCTTCCTTATATTCTATTTAAATCAACCCTTTCAGTTTAAAATTATTAGTCCTTGTCCTACCACAACAGGCCCTGCTGAAAAGTCTGTCCCCATCTTTCTTATAAGCTCCCTTAAAGTACTGAAATGCCACAGAAAGATCTCCCCAGAGCCAACTCCTCTTCCGTCCTTTCCCCTTTGCTGCAAGGCGCTTTGAAGCCTCATTCTGAGAGCTAAGTAAGGGCTGTTTGGGGCCAGAAGGAAACAGTGGGTAGGTGGAAAGGAGCTGCACAGGTCCCAGAGAGAAATATGATCTAGAAAGGAGCCTGAGCTGAGGATCCACCCTGGATTTCCTACATGGGTCCAGGCAACTGAGAAACTCATTGTCCGAGGGCATCAAATGAGCCAGCATGACAGAACAGCCCATGGTGCTTCTCAGGGACAACATCCAGTGTCTCAGACAAGGAGGACTGGGACAGGCATCAGCATATGGGCCAAGAATACAAGACCGGTTGCAGAGAAACTGCCAGTGAAATATTTAAGGGCAGAACCAGCCACCACGGGTGAGAAATGCCACCTGGCTAAAGTGCAGAAAGGATCAAGCCCTCTCTGGGTACCCAGGCATGGGGGAGACACAACCCCTCAGCAAAGGTCACAGCTCAAACTTGCCCCACTGAAGCGTGCATGGGAAGAACCTGCCAGCCAGCAGTGACCTTTCTTCAGACCTGATGCCTGAGAGACCTTTATTGAGTGTAAGAACAGTTCTTTACAATGCAGATTGACCCAGAACCTCCCCCCAAATGAGACAGGCTGTGAGCTCCCACCCCACCGTAACTGCAGTCAAGAACAGAGCCTGGGCCCCAGTTTCACACTTCCACGTGTATAAAACACAACAAACTGTGAGCAAGCAAAAGCAAACACATTGGAATCAGTGAAAGTGCCTGGCTTTACATCCATCTGCTGGGGAAGGGGCCAGGACTGGGTATTTCACAGCCAGGGAAAGGGGGTGCAGAGAGCAGAGGTCCAGGGCAGCAAAAAGGCACAGGGCAAGGATCACCTCCTCCACCTCCAACTCCCAGAAAAGGGATGGGGGAGAGGGGATATACCAGCAGCATCCATCCAGTTTTGGGATAACCCTCCCAAGGATGTGTGAAAGGAGACACCCCGGTGCTGGGAGCAGCCCCTGCTCCCCAAAAAGTTACGACAGCATAAAAAGAAAAAGCAGCAAATGTTGAGGTCCTGGCAAGAGGTGTCCAAGGTAAAAACCATCCAGGGAGAGAAGTCCCAGTGAATACCTAGGGGAAAGAATCAGATTGAGACCAGCAGACTCCAGCAGCACGTTCCACCCACACTTGCCACACTGGTACCACAGCCACCCAGATCCTTCCTCCAAGGCTGCCCAGCCCCTCACCTTGCCTGGAGACAAGTTACTGCTTCCTCCTCCTACTTCTTGGCTGGCATAATAGGAGGAAGCTCCTCCTCATCCTCCTCAGACAAGTCATCATCCTCATCCAAGGAAGCATCTTCCCTGTGCACTGGGACACACAAGTAACTGTTATTCAGCAATTAATGTGTGTGCAAATACAACTGGCACCCAAGACACCCCAAGAGCAGAACAGCCCAAGGAGCACTGAAGCAGCTTTCACAGCAGCTAACAGTGGGAAATAGGCAGCATCCCAGTTGGAGGGAGGTCCCAGAAGGGAATGGTGACAGCCAGACATGGAAGAAGGGGACAGTTTGAGACATCCAGACCCCTTTTCCCATACAAGGCTTTAGGGCAGGGAAGGAATCCCTGCACTGAGATGGCCCCTTGGGACAAAGGAGGGACAGAGAATGCATGCCAAGTAGCACCCAGGGCATCTCCCAGCAGCTCCCTGGCAGTTGTTGACACTGGAGCCCCTTCATAGCCCTCACTCCTCCCAAGCTTTTTCCCACCCTTCAGTCCTTACTGATCCTGTGCCAGCCGGCGAGGTGCACTGGGCCAGAGCCCGCTGCCAGGCGAAAGGTCACTGGAGGCTGCAGCTTGAAGTTGTCCAGACTCAGCTGCAAAGAGCAGAGATGGAGCTGAGTTAGGGGCAGAAGCAAAAAGCAGAATATCCTGTAGTTCCCAGCACCTGGCCCAGTAAAACATGTCCACCTGAGGGCACCTTCAGCCAGGCCAAGGGTATTCAGGGCATTTGCCTGTGAGCTGCGGATCCTAGATCAGGATATACAAACATCCAGAGCTGTTCTGTTCCCTGCAGCCATCCACCCCCGAGTCTTTAAATCAGCCTCTTACCAAGGGCTGGCATGACAGCTTCAGATTTGCCACAGGCACAGCGATCTCTTTGTTCTCATGGTTTCGCCCAATGACTTCCACCACATTGCACTCATCCTTGGCACCATCTGTGAGGCAGACCTGGGTGGGAGTGGAGATTGTGAGCAACTGCTCTCCTAAGGGACACGTCAGGGACAGCTGGAGCTCTCCACGGGACAAGTAACCCACAACAATGCTACCAGCCCAGATGTCATGCAAGGTGTGAGGATGCTGCTCCACAAAACAGGGAGAGCACTGAAGCACCCTGTAGCAATTGTCCCCCGACTGCCTCAGAGGGGGCTCTGTGCCTTTCCCAGCTGTGACAGCTGTTTTTGCAGTTACCTCAAGGGAGGCACCTGGGCTGCATTTTTGCTGATCTGATCCACGCTGGCGGGTTCTGTGCTCCCAGGATAGAAAACAATCCAAGTGAGAGCCAGGAATGAAGCCCTGCACCTATGTGGGCTTGGGGAGCAACAAGCCAGAGACCCAGCTGGTGTGAATCTGGTGTGAGGCTCCAACAAGGTCAAATTCAAGGCAAAAATATTTTTCTTCACCACCTGCCTGGAGCATCCCCCTATTCAGCAGTCCTCTGCACCACAGTCTTTGCACAAGCACCTCTGTATGATGGATAATATGATGTGACCACTCTATGACCTGCCCTGAGAGCAGCCAGTCCTGGGGCCTCAGTCACCCAGGGAGTTCCCTGATCCAGTCCAGCCAAGAAAGGAGGATGAGCCTGGAAAGGGGGCTTAAGGATATGGGTGACTACAGGAGAGAACAAGCACAGTTAATTAACATTTCTCTTACCACAGACAGCGCCAAAATGTGGTCAGAGTCATCTTCTTCATCCACCTGAAATGTGTAGGATTTGGTACTGGCAGTCAGCTCACAGCCTAGAAGGAGCAGATCAAAAACCTGTAGCAGGCATTACACAACACCATGCACCACGGGCAAAGTGTTCTGAGGGGGAGCCCTGGCCAAGCATGCACATGGCATCCCTAAACCTCTTTATTTTCTCATGTGAGGAGCAGCATCAGGCCAGGGCACCCTGGGCTCCAGGGTCCCAGAAAACTACGCATCTGCCTCTGCGCCATGCAGGGACAAAACCTGGTGTCCCCCAAGCGGGCTGCCACAAAGCAATGACCACAGGCACCCAAGGTTCCCAAGCACTGGCAGGGTGAGGTGCTTCCCCTCCAGAGAGCAGAACAGTCAGGGCACACCACTGTGGGAAACAGGCGGGAGCAGATAAAACAGGGACTCTGCTCATGCCACCACCAGTACAACTTTTTCTTGGATGGGAGTCTGGAAGCAGAAACAGACACAGAGTGCAAGACCTGAATGATAAGGTACAACCCAAGGGGAGGATGCCAGGCCAACCTACAGGGAGCTGGAGTCCCTCAAGAGAAGTTTTGAGACATACTTTATTACGTACTTCTTCAGACAGTTACAAAAACAAGGGAGATGCATAACTATGTCCTTAGCTCTTAGGATCAGGATTCAGCCAACCAAACAGAGGGACGAAACTGCCCTGGGTGCATTTAGTTATTGCAGGATGATTCACCAATGTGAGGCTGATTGGAAAAACACACAGCTAAGCCCTGCATACCAGTGCCGGCATTTGCAAGGGAGAGAAATCGGCCTTCACGAACGCAGCCCAGGGCAGGTCCTCTTTCTGCCCATGCTTATGTATTCAACTCACCGAGGGGAGGACCAAACCCCAGGTGCATGAAAGGCCTGGGGAGCTGCAGCTCCGCTCTTCCCCCAGCGCAGCGTGCGCTGAGCCGCGGGGCCCGGCCCGGTGGGCGCTGCCCGCACAGCCTCGGTGAGCAGCGCAGGGCCGCGTGTGGCGGGGCTTCCACGGCCCGGCCGAAACCCCTCCCAGAGAGGAGGGACGCGGCTCCGCCGCCCCGCGACAGGCGCCCACGAAACGCTGACGTGAGAGCGCGGGGGATGAACCGGAGGAGCGGGAGAGGCCGGCGAGAGCTGGGGCTGCCAACCCACCGCCCCGGTATTCCCAGCCCTCTAAAGCCACCAGAACACCAAGACCCCACGCGGCTCCCCCCAAACCGCCCCGGGACCCCCAGCATGTGCCCGTTCCCTCCCAAGCCCGGTCACACACGTGTCTCTCCGCACCGCCCTCCCCCCCGGCACGTTAAAGCCCTCCACGTGTCTCTTCAGACCCACGTGTCTCTCTTGCCTCCTTCCCACCACGATGTGTCTGCTGCCCCCAGCTCTCTCTCTGACCGACCCCCCGGCCCTATTGCCCTCACACGTGTTCCCCCCCCCCCCCCCACGTGTCTTTCCAGCCTCCACGCCGTCCCCATTACTCACCAAAGTCTCTTTCTGCCCCATCTCTCTCCTGCCCCCTATTTATTGCCCCAACGTGTCTCTCCTGCCCCCCAGTTCTCTCTTACCCTCCTACGTCTCTCTCTCTCGTCCCCTCACTCCCCGCCCCGTGAGCCACCTCCCCAATTCATCTATGCCCCCCCACGTGTCTCTCCCTCCCCCTTGCCCCTGCCCCCGCTCCCCTGGCCCGGGGCCGCTCACCGAAGAGGACGCTGCCGGGGCAGGCGGGCCCGTGCGGCTCCATGAGGCAGCGGCGCTGGGAGCGGGTCTGGGAGCGGGGCGGGCCGTGCTGTGCCGTGCCGAGCCGCCCCGCCCCGCGCCCGCCCCCGGGGACCGAACCAAAGGGTCCTGCGGCAGCGCCCCGCAGCCTTTAACTCGGGCATTTCCTGCCCATCCTGGGCCTTCAGCATTTAGTGACCCCAGCGCCGGCTGTGGAAACGCCACACCGGAAATACGGCCCTTACTACGGGCTGCTGCTCACCTATCGCCCTTCTCCTGGGCACCATCCCGGCCCACGGCAGCAGCCGTCCCAGCACTGGGGAGGAGATACAGGGCATCTACAGAGCCAGGAGGCTGAAGGCATAAAGAGGGGGGGGACAGGAGGGTGACAAGGACAGAGGGAGGGCCACAACGGGAGGGACCTGCTCATCTCTATCCCTTTAAGCACGGGCAAGAGCAGCGTGACCTGACACTGGGGACTGCGGCACAGGAGCGTTTGAGCACAGCAGGCAATATCCTACTTCAAAATCTAAGGCAGGGAGGAGAGAGCCTGGACCGGCCTTTCAAAGCAGAAAGGGAAGCAGTCTCCTTGGTGCTGCAGAGGAGCAGACAAATTAAAACAAATCCTGCTAACAACGAGCTCACGCTGGATTCTGGGGACGAACCTGGCTCTGCTCCCACCACAGAGACTGCTGCCAGCCAGCCACTTGCTTTGCTCAAGCTGGGACAGGTTCAAGGAAAACCTGACTGAAGAGGTTTGAAAAGCTGAACCAGTCCCAGGAAGCGGCCAGTGCTCGTGCAGCAATGGTTACACAAGCACAGCCATGTGCTTCTCAGCAGCTGTTCCACACAGCCACCTGACCCTACCTGACCCATCTGCAGCCACCACCCTGGAGCAATGGAGGCAGGAGCATCCATTGCTGCATTATGCTCCCTTAAAGGAAAAGGGTCTGGTGCAACATCAGAGTCCAGTATAGTTTCCCAGGCCAAGATGTGTTGTAGAGAGGCAAGTCTGTCATAACCTCGTGAAATAGGCTTCAAGAAAACACAGTCACCTATGTGCAACACATTACTTGTTTTAACAGAGAACATTTACTGCGCCAGAAGAAAATGCTAACTTCCTTGCTTAGTTTGTGTGTTATCCTGTTCTCTACTCTGCACAGCTTCTGAACCACACCTGTGCACTTGTACAGCACGTGGACAAACTCTTGTGAAGTGACCTTAGGAAAAAGCTGCTTTTCATACCCCTGGCCCACCCCTTTGCTTAGCTGTCATTTTAAGCAGGAAGCTACTTGCTTTAGGTATCTCAGTATTTATCTTCCTAAGTTAAATTTTGTGGATGTACAACTGCCAACACCAAAACCAGACAAAAGTCTCTGACAGCTGATGTCGAGGGCATCCAACACTTACAGTGTGGTGTAACGTATGTTGCCGAATCACTTCCGGTTCTGGACCAGCTCATACACAAAATACACATTTAATTACATTCAATTCTCAATTTTTATTCTATTTCTCGCATGGTCTTCAAATACAGTTTTACAGGTCTTTTTCTGCTACAGATACTGTTGATCTAAAACAGATTAATGAAAGTGGCATTCCAACCTTAATGAAAATTCATAACCATGAAAGATATGTCAACATATCACTTTACAATCCTAGAATGATGGTATTGGCCTGACATTCCATAGGCTTAGACAATTAACTTCTATAATAGTAACAAATTCATAGGAAGAGAAAATGTGGCAACTCCTTAAAAGCCAAGAAATAAGGCCACAAGCATCCTATGCTGTAATGTTATGCATCCAGATAAAATAAGTCGAGCCTGGTATCCATGAAGAAACAAAACTCTCCCACCTGGTAAATCAAGGTATCAGCTACTCAACATGCACTCAAAGCTGTATAAAAACTAGTGGCATTCAGCTCGGACTTTATGAAATCCCACAGCACAACCCCATACCTCTCTCTAAAAATGAAATGAACTTGTTTCAACTTAAATACTTCCCTACCACATTAAAAATCATTCACATTCTGCAAAAGAAAAAAAAAAAAAACAACCATCTTGCACATGACTGCACTAGAAGGCCAAACACAGCATCTCCTCACAGGTTGCAGAGAGCATTACTGCAGTCTTAATGCCATTCATTACAGGTTGCAAATTAACTTCTATGCAGCTGGAGGCTTGTAAGAGTAACCAAGCTTCCTTTGTGCACCACTGAAAAAACACCAGGAAAACTTAAACATAAGATATAGACAGGTGATGGCAGCAGGTGGAAGTACTGCGAAGTGCATTACCATTGTCCAATCACCTGTCTGGGACACTGGGACTACTGTGAAATACCATTTTCATAAATGGTCCAACTACCTGACTACCAGGTCCCATACGATGCCAGATCCATCCCATCACCAAGCATGTCCATCCTGGGTAAAAACAGTAAACTCTTGGAACATTTAAAACTAGATAACCATTTAAATAATGTGTAAAAATGTGCTTATTGTGGCATTTCTTATAGAAAAGTTATTTGATACAAATGTGCAGGACTTGAAGACCCTGATTTAATCAAACTAGTACGAACAGGCTTTGAAACATGGTGACTCTTCCAAGGACAAATCCCAGCTGTGGGCCAGCTCTCTCTCCCTCTCACCATCTTTCATCCATAATCCCATGCGAACATTACCAAAATTAACGGGTTCAGCAAAGCATCCTGTGAATTGCTGTTTCAGTCCCAGAAGAATGATACCCTCAAGCAGTGACAAACTGCTATCTGAAGGAAGGGTCAGTTGGGATCTGCTCCCCTTTCCCAAGATGGTCAGTTCCTAGCCCTGGATATGAGGCACAATAAGAAAGGTCAGTGCTGAGGACAGACTTGTTCTCAATTGTGGTTTTAGATTATTCAAAAGTGCCATCTTGGACCTATACCATTTCACTTTTCAAAAGAAAAAGTTACAAAAACTAGTAAACAAAAAGTTAGTCAGCATACAGCTAAGTTTATATACACTGAGATTTACAAGTTTGTCATTAAGTGACTTCTGCCACAGACCACTGCACATTCGTCCCTAACAAAACACAAAGCTTGAACCAATGGTCATTAGACATGACAACGGGTCATTGCTTTATCAACAAGCGTAAAGGTAATAAAAAATAGAACTGTAACTACTTATCCTTAAAAATGCTGATTGACACAAGCAATCCCTCCTATTTCTGCAACTTCCAGTTGCACATCCTGCCCTATGACAGAGAAAAAAAAACCTGCAACTTTATAGGCATTCTGCCAGAGGCCAATTTTCTGTTGACACTTGAACACAGAGAACTGTCATCAACCACAGCACCGACTGAGAGGAATTCCTCTGAGAAGCTATAGCCCATGCAAGATTCCTTGGCACTTCACACAGGACCAGGAGAGGACAAGGTTTCTCTTTGTTGTAACAATGTTTTCAGCAGCATTATCCCCTTCCAACAAATTACAGTCTGAATGTGTGATGGGTGATTTTCGCATAGCCCCTTATATCAAGCTGGCTTATTGCTGGCTTTGTGCAGTTAGACCATATGAAGATCCCCACCACTACCTGCCCAGCTGTTAAGGGTCTACAGTACTGGAACAGTTCACTGTCAAGCACTTCACAGGCTTCTTCCAAGGATAACAACATCCTTTGGAAATCCTTCCATTTTAGCAATTTCAAAACAACCCAGCTTGCTGTAAAATTCCAAGATTCTTTTATCATCTGGTCTCACTTCACAAAAAGCCCCACGGGAGCCTGAAGAAGGAAGAAAAGAAACAAAACACTGTAGGAGAAGAGTCACTGTAAAAAGCACAGACATAAAATATTACTAGAGTTTCCACCTATTTTAACAGGTAAATCAGTGATCCAATTCCACGTGGAGCATAGTGCCCAAGAGTCCAGATTTACGGCAGCATAGCTGACCGTCCCCTAACGGGACTGCACACTGCAGGTGTCTCATCAGTCTGAACAAACCCTCTGCACACCTTTCACTGCACACACAAATATCTGATGCTGGCTCCAAAAACAGCATTACAAGAGGGCACTGAGTGGCACAAAGGAACTCTGGATGTGGGGTGCGCAGTCAGGGCAGGCAGCCAAGCGCTTCCCATGCTGAAGTTTTGGTAATTACCCATCAGTGCATGCAGCCAAACATAAAAAAAGGCATCATTACCAATGCCAGCAGGGAAAATACAGACTTTTGTGCAGTGCTCAAGATGTAAAGATGTCTGCTCTCAGTGCCAAATGGCTCCCTCAGTTCTGCCTATCTTCTAATTTGCAGGATTATGGCTAAAGTGAAAAGCAACCTGTTTCAAGGCAGCAGCAGAAGTTAGCTATTCAAAAGCTTTTGTAATTATTTACCCAAATCTTCCCAAGTGTGCCTTCCACCCTAGAAATGACATGTAGTAAGGAAACAAGGAATTCTAAGTGCAAGAAACTTACCATTAGCCTTTAGAGAAGAAAGCAGGCAGGCCATCATACTTTTGGCCACACTTGGATCTGTCACTTTTTTGTGGATATCAATCTTTATCAAAGATGGGAAGTTAGCAAGGAACGATTCTGGCAATACTTCTTGTTCTTCATGGAAGCTTAGCATTATTTTCTGAAAAGAATATGGGAAAGAGGTATTTAATAATTATCCAGCTTTTCATTTTCATTCATCTTTTTCAAGGGAGACTGCTTTGCTCATGGAGTGTACCTCCAAACCAGCAGGCTTTTCAGCTACACGTCTCTCTGATGGCCACTTAGGTTCCTCACCTGCTGAATTGCTGTCTGTACTCTAGACAAAAAGATTAGCCAGAAAAGCTTCTCAGGCCATCAAAGGAGGCATGCAAAGCTCCTTCTCAGTGACCCATACTTCAAGGGAAAGAAAACAAAAGCCAACACATAACCAATAGTTTGTGCACATACTCTATTTTTATTTCTTTGCCTTTTTAATGGACAGTTTTAGGTTGCTCTGCACCATTTACAGCTGTCACACTCCACAAACAGCTCATAGATTTTCACACCAAAACCAAGTGCTCTTGAATTTGCTTTCCATACTTAAACTGATGTGACTTTCAGTGCTCTACCTGCAGCATGAGGAAACTAATACTGCATTTTGTAGTAGAACAGAGCAATACTTTATTTCCAAAATGTAATTCTCTCTAGATGAAGGTGCTTTACATTTACTGCATTGATTACTACTAAAGTACACCTCATGGGTGTATTACAGCACATAGCTGTATCTGACTGGCAATGAATAATTTTACTGCCTCCTTCTGATACATCAGATGCTTTTGACCTACTCAAAGTCATCAGAAAGGTGCAAAAACTGAATTTCATGTGAGCTCAAAATGCAAGAGAAAAACAAAGACCCTCTTTGGAAAGATTTCAGCATACATAGTTCTGATCTCACAGGTTATACCAACCTCTGCCTCAGACAGCTCCTTGTCACTATTTGGTTTAGTATATTTTTCTTGCATGAAAGGGATCCAAGACATTTTGCATTTCTTAATGAAGGGAGTCACATCAACCGTTCCCAAAGCATAGCCACATATGCCATCCTCATCTTCTAAGACAAAGCAGTAATCCAGGCTGAGGGTGAGCAGACCTCCAACTAACCTGCAACAAACAAAAAAAGTGCAAATTCAGTCAAAAGAAGGTCAGTTTGACCAAGTATGCCCTTCAGGTTACCATGGAGGAGACTCCCAGGTCAACCAAAGAAGTGAGTCCTCCAGTCATGGAATTAGTTCAGACAAAGCTCTAATTGACTGATCAGCTATCAAAACTCAGCTATAAGCAACATGTGTACCTCAGGATTCCACAGTTTAATTCCATACACACTACTCTTCAGCTTTTGCCCTTAGTTGCTCTGCTGCCGTTATTTCCTTGTTCGTTCATCATTTCCTTTGGGTATTATTTGATACTAGTTACACACCCTTTCTTATCTGCCTTCCTGTCACTCAGAGCAGACTCCCTATAAAATCCTATCTAAATTAAACACCTGAGACCAAAAAACCCCACTCAAAGTAGCTCATTTTACAGCTCAGATTCAATGCCCCCCCCCCCTTTTTTTTTAAACTTCATCTATCATTGTTTATCCTTTTAAAAAGTTTGTACATGTACTTCAGAAAAAACTTGCAGCACTTGGCTGGGAGACTGTGCCTCAAAAACCCCCTCTTTTATTTTATTTTATTTTATCTTAAGAACTACAGTAGGTCAGAAAGAATATCAGAGGGTAACCACAGACGATGGATACTCTCATGATATACTTTCACAAAATCTGAAATAAGATACTATGACGCACAGGTTTCATAATACAGAGATTTCAGCTAAATTTATTTTCTAACAGCATATAACAGGTGACCAGCACATGAAGTGAGACACAACTGTCAACAGTCTCTTTAAGAAACCAAAACCCCAATTTCCTGAGGGTAAATTATTTTATCTATCTATTTCAAATGTTCTTTGTGTTCTTCCCACACACTTCTAAAAATTTAAATTAAATACAATGTCAGGACTTCAACCTTCAGAACCACCTCTGCAGGACAGTTGTTCCTAATACATACTTGTCTCCAATTAAATCTGGTAAACTATGGAAGGGTTGATCAGCTCCATCAGCATACATTTCTCTGCAGATCTTATATACAGATGCCTAAGAAGAGAAAATAGATGATTTAAACTTATCAGTCACATTCAAAATAGAATGTGTCATTAGCAGCTACACTGTAACCTAGTACTGACAGGCACTAAGCCACCTGAGGTCAAAAGTATCCATCTATGCAAAAGAACGGGCTTCCCTCCACCGCTTCCCTGAAAGTAACTCAAAGTTGCCTTCAAAAACATTGCAGTTAAGTTGAATGGCTGGGAAGGAAAGGCTTGGCGGTCAACCTCCTGCTCTTGGAACAGCACAAGATTAATTCGGAGAGTTAGGTACTCAACACTCAGTGAAGACCAACACCACTGCTACAAAGTCCCTTCACAAAACCTCTGATGTTCAAGTACAGCAACTCAACCTCTGCCAGGGACAGACAGATCCTGTATGTTAAAAGGCTTTCACCTGAATCTCTTTAAAAGAGCAAATTTTTATCAGTCACATCTTAAATAAGAAACTTTATTTCTTTTTTTAACAAAAATGCTTTGCATTTGACACTACTCTGTCCTCCTTTCATTAAAAGGAGAACTTCTCAGAACAAACACTGTTTATGACTGCATGCTTAGCTGCATCTCCAATTGCTAAGGTGGTATAGAAATATCAATTCCATTTTCCACAAAAGAACAAGTCAGCTTAGGTCGAGTCCTGCAGGAAGGTTTGGAAAAGGCTGCTTGGCTGCTCCTGAGAACAGCACAGGACAGAGCTGGCCTAAAAGTGGCAGGAAAGAGAGGTCTTCATGTGCCAGTCCTATGTGTCTGACTGGCTTTGAAGTTAGGACTCATTTGAACTACTGCAAACTCAACCTAGAAACTCCTGTTTCATCTCAATGTACCTACCAACACCAAATTTCAAGCTGCATTAATCCCTAGATTGTTTAAACTGTATCCATAAAGAGTTAACTAACTATTGGCTGATACTTCAGTTTCAAGTATTCTCCATGCCAAGCTAATAGGAAAGAAACTACAGTACAGATCTGTTCAAAAAACAGAAAGATAAAAAGCACTAATCAATAATGACTAACAAAATCTTCCTGGTTTTAAAGTATAAAACACTCCAAAGCAGATTTGACAACAATTCTTTCAAAATCAGACCAAGAAGCTTCCAAGTGTAACTAAAATGATATGAATGGCTGAACCATGATCATATTTTTCAGCTCTAATTTGAGATGCAGTATCAATGTTCTGCCTATACAACTCTGCAGATACCAGCAGGTACCACAATAACTACTGAGTGAAAGAGGCATACACATCCACCCTCTAAGGTTAACCCACTGCATGTCTCCCTGCTGCAAGAATTCTTCTAACAGCTGTGAACAAATTTAACTTGCCTTTCATAAATAGAGAAGGCACACACAGATTTAAAAGCGTGAGGGGGTGGGAGGCTGGGAATCAAGCTGTGGGTGTACACGTACTGTTGCACAGCATGTTGCTGAACCAGAGGCAAATCACTAAACCTCAGTTTCCCTGTGAGCTGGCATTTGTGCCTTGTGCAAGCTATCAGGACACCTGCTTCGTTTGGGGAAGAAGGGATTCGGCAGTAACCACTGTTGCCACAACAGGAAGTGCATCACTAACAATAAAAGTGACAAGTGTCAAAAGCAGTTACCTCATCTTTAGGGAAGTAGGGTCGTATGGTGTACACTTTGGAAGTGGGTGTTAATGGAGGTGGTTGAAAAAAGAGGTCATTTGCCCCATCAATAGGCAGCAAACGCTGTGAAAACAAAATACTTAATATAACTATATGAACAACAAAACCCATCACTCTTGGGTGTGCACTGCAGACTCCCAAATTAACATTTGCTACTTGCTACCCCCGAAGAAGGTGGGGTTGGTATGCTTTATAAATGTAAAGACCTTATTTGAATAGAAAATATCCAATTGGTGTTCTAAAATATGCAATTGAAACAGCACATTAAGAGTCTGTTAATCTTAACTGCTTTAAAATACTTTTTACCAATCATATCTACACTAAGAACACAGAATGTCAGGAGGAAAGGTTTGGTCTGAAGAGGGTTAACTGGCCAGAGGAGACGCTTTATCCCAAAAGCAATGCGCTGATTCAATTTGCTGCGCGCAGAGCACCTGTGAGGGGGGAAAAGTATAGCGCCTGAAAAATCCATGAACAAATCTGCACATGGTACAAACAGCGATTTAGGAATATTTGCCAATTGAATTCCTCGCAATAAAGCACATTACAGCATTATTTCGAGAGGAACCAAAATTTGGATGACAATCCCTTTTGCTCATGGAATTCCCATCGGCAGACAAGCATGCGCGCATTGTGCAATTGCGGGCGCAGGTAAAAATGCTGTGCGACCTGCAAAGAAACAATGTGAAATGTACAACTAAAGCCGCTGCGCTTCGCATGCGCGTGGGACAGGCAGCATCTCCTTGAGAAATTACTGTAGAAAGGGGAGGAAAATTATTTTAAACCAAGCTGTAAGGCTAATGGGCTTTGGACCAGAAAGCCTTCGGCAGACCAATCCTTCCAGACCTCTGATGTGCAACAAAAGGTTTCTCATAAAACAAAGAAAATGTCATTCAGTTGTGAAGTCATATTGATACCTGGAACTCTCCTGCTAGACCACCTCTAAAGGCCCAGGGTTCTTGGTCTCCACTTAAGAACTGTGCTGAAGATTGACTACGACACCCTGTTGAGATCAGATCCAAGCGGAGAATGTTACGAGAAGGGGGATTTCCTGGGTGTCTTACATGTCCAAAAAGCTAACATACACTTGTGGAAAAAGCTCTCTAACTGAGCTAGAATCCAGGGCTTGGGGAGGGGGAGGGGCTGTAATAATGTAAAATTTATAAAGATTTTGTGCTTGCACACTAATTGTGGTATTTCAAATTTTTGATTACCTGTAACAGACAGGTGAGGCAATTCAGCTACACACTTCATTCTAGACCAGAAGGCACAAGAATGGTGCCATGCACAACTATGTAAACTTCCCACATACTTTGTACATTTTTTTTTTCTCATATTTGTGTCAGAAACACTCATTTAATCTATGAAAATATGACATCTTGGAAGCTACGTGGCTTAATAGCTACTACCATAAATTTTAGATCAAACAAATGCCATTATCACAGCCCCTGAAAAAAAAATGGACCTTTCTGAAGTCACATTTTAGTACTGATTGTTTCTAATCTTGTCAGAAAACTAGGACTGGCAATATATGCAAACAGTCTGGAACAGATCAGGCAGCCAGGACATCTGTATGAAACAGCATTCTTACAAGAGACTACAGAGATTTACATAATCCAGGCCACGCCTTCACGACACTGCTAGCACATTAAAAAGCTAAGTAGTGTTAACTGGAATTAACTCACAATTTAACTAATACACCTTGGTGGCCACTACTAGCTTTGCTTTTTGTATCTTGATTTTTTCTTCCACAAGTATACTGGATGCACCAGGGACCCTGCTGCTCAGGCAGAAGCAGCAGGCCCATTGCAGTTCTCAGCTTTAGTTTGCACTTACTTTAAAAAAGTAACTTTCATTGTCTGCTTGACTTTTAACACAGTTCTGCCAGTAAGGCACTGCAGCCTTCACCAAGTAACACATATGACAGCTCTGGAGAGAGAAAAAAGCCAAGTGGTATCTGGAGTGGAGACCTCAATTACCCGCCTAGTTTTCTGACAAGAGGAGCAGCGCAAATACTCTTTTCCTTTTGTGGACAGCAATCTACCTCCTGTTCAAGTAACAGTCTCAGATCAGTACAGACAAGTATGTTGTGCTAGTCAGAGAGTCCCAAAGTGTGCCAAGTTTGACATTTATGAGAGTTTAGGAATACAGGTTAAATACAAACTACCCTCAGTATGGTAAATTTCAGAAACAATCCAAACACCAGAATTCAAATTTGGTTTACTCCCACATTTTAGAGTTCTCACATAAGAAGATATCCTTCACAAAGAGATTTAGTCAATAACTTGGAAGACAGTCTCTGTCTGTCCTTTGAGACTACAACTTAACTAGCACTTCCAATTATTACAGTAAAGAGCTGTGTGAATGAAGAGCTGTATAAATGAAAAACATAGTTAATGCCTTAGTCGCTGCGCAAATGTGACTTCAGTTCATGCCTGCTGTACATCTAATCTATCTGAGCTGCCTCACAGACAAAACCTTTCCATTTTAATTAATTAATGACGACGCGCTGTGAACATCTGGCGCTGTCCATCCAATAGCAGTAGAAACTTGTGCTGAGGATTCTCCCATCTGTACACAATGGGGAAGAAGACAATAGAAGTCATTAGTAATCCATAGTACTGTACAGCCACACTAATTTAAGGGACTGAATGCTAGCTGGACTTGGGAGGAGAGGTGAAGAAAGTGAACATCCAGTGGACCATTGAGCACACCACTGTGAAAACTAACTTGTTTGGATTTGTAATGTACTTGACTTTACATAATTAGGTATTTTATCAAAGACCTTTACTCTGTATTTACACTAGTGATAAAACACAAGTTGAAGACAAAAATGGTCCCTCTCACAGAAGCACTGTTAGCATAAGAGTATTAAACTGTACATGTGAAAAACCCTGAATTTTTCAACTATCTAATACCAGTGTGAGTACTGGAACAGAACAGTGCCAAAGTTAACAGAGTTCGTGTGTACTGGGTTGGCTTCTACTGTGAACTATTCCAAATATTTGATGCATTTAGAGACTTGAACCCAACTTTACAGGGACACTGATAATTGAAAACAATTTCAGCTGAATTTAGTACGTAGTCTGATAATTCTGAAATGCAGTCTGCATTGGGCCCTCAATGTTTACAGAGATTACAAGAATCACTGTTCCCTTTATAGAGCTTTGGCCTAGAGTTTTAAGCAGATTAAGTTATCAAGAAGAGAGCATTCTGTCTAGCTAAACACACTATTCTAGCAAGCATAGTAAAGTTGGAGGAGTTGTGTTACACTTAAAAATGCACCAACTAAGGCTTTTGAAACAGCATGAGGTTGTTAGAGAAATGTTAAAATACTGCAATGCTGCTGAGTTTTCCTCCCCCAGTAGTTTTCTTCTATGTACTTTGCAAAAGGCAGTCTTAAAAGCTCTCTTCTTTATCAACTATATGTTTAGGCATCAGATATTTAATAAGTACAAAACACAGGAATTTGTTGGACACAGACCAACTTGATGATTTAACGGTCTTCTCTGTCCCTGCTTAAATCTGGCAGTGTTTAGGAATATAATTTAAAGGCAATCCAAATACTAGGATTAGACCAAGTTTGTGTAATGGTTAGCCACTGTGAGGTTTGTGACAGCTACAGAAAGTGTGACTTGAGACCATCAGCTTTGCTGTCTGCTGTGTATGTCAAGCAACTCCACAGCATATTCCTTACAGTTGGATTGAAACCTGAAAGTGAAATGAGGTCACTAGAATTACCCAGGCCATGCTGGTGCTATCTGCCAACTTAGGATCTCCCAAAAATCTTTCAGGAAAAAAACCAAAAAACCAACAAAACAAAACAAAGATGAAAGTGCCACACGTTAAAAAAAAAAAAAAAAAAAAAAAAAAAAAAAAAAAAAAAAAAAGCTGTTTCAAGATCATTTTAAGTCTCAGACTAAATCTGTCCAGAGAGCTCCACAATTTCCACCCATTACCAAAAAATAAAATTAAAAAAAAAAAATTTAAAAAATCAGCAATTTGGAAAGCGTTTAAAGGAAATTATTTTGCACCAGAATAGCCTTATGCTAAAGCTCGCATGCGCATGGGCTGGGAGGATCACCTTCCTCATGGCCAGGCCCATTGAAAGGTCTGTTGAAGACAGCAATAATGTTATCAAGACAGAGCAAACAGCAGATGGCTGATGTGATCACATTTCGTAGTGTCATTTCCAATCATACAGCGGAGCATCCAAGGAGTTACATGGCATAGTCCAGTGTGCATTCAGTCAAGAGTAAGTTAAAGTCAACACTTACGTGTCAGATGAGATTCAAGTTTCATTAGCCCAAGAAGAAAATCAAGGTCTCCAATCTTAAGCATCCAGCAGACTTCACTTTTAATAGCAAAGCAAACTCACTGCAAGCATTGCTTCAAATAGCAAGACAGGAAAACCTTTAAAACAGGGTCAAACCAGACCCCCTGTCCAGGAAACCGCATTTGCCCAATACTTCAGTTTTCCCCGTGGGCTAATTAAAAATACACATAAAAAAATATGCTGTCTGGGATTATAATGGCTCCCAATGCACCTACCTAACCACTGCACAAAAGATTTCACCATTGACATAATACTCTTGATATCCCAGACGTAGGAGTACATGTCATAAAGGATTGTCCTGTTGGCACAGTTGGAGAGGCGAGTGAACATGCCCATCACCAAGCTGCACATCTCTTCAAACTTGGCCGCTCGGTTACGCCATTCTTCTATCTATGAAAAAGATCCACAAGATCAAACACAGGCTCCTAGGGAGGAGAGGTACTCTAAATATGGAGGAAGACCCTACAATTCATTACTTCATTTTACCAAGATGGACTACCACACCACACATGACTTACAAATATTCTCTATGGCTGTTAGAAGTGAGGCCAGTACAGTGAACACTGGTCAAATGCAGACGCTGGACTGCCTTCATAGCTACGTGGCACTACAGGGCTTAAAACAGTAGATTCCACTGGAGTAATGAAAATTACTGTGACCTGTGGTTCATTATACACTAGCCTTCAGGACCTACAAAGTAGAACACCAGTCTATTACAGACAACAGATAAAATTCCTTGGGATTTTGACTTAAAAGAAGAGAAACAATATTTGCACTCACTTTTTCAGCATCCTTTCCTTTGCAATTAACGCTGACAACACTGCTATTTGCTCTGAGCCACTGGAATTCCCTCAGCATCTGTGCACCTTTGGGCCCGTGTTCATAAGGAAGGTAAAACAAGTCAGCAAGAAGCTGTAAGTCCTCTAAAGTCACTGGTTCTACTGTGTAAAGAGGCTTTTCATTAGGCCCAGGCACAAAATGTTCTTTGTTAATTTGTTCATCAGTCTGCATAGGTGCAATGTCACTGCCAGAGTCTTCCTGCATAGACATCTCTGGAGACTTTGACTCAACTATACTCTCCTTATCCGTATCCATTGGCTTCAGCTCCTCTGCCATCTTGGCTTCAACAATATCTGTCAGTATCTGGTTTGCATTCTTGTCTGCATCATCTTGTTTTTCCACCACCATGTCCATTGGTTCCTCATCAGATTGCTTCTTCTCCTCCTCCTTGGCCAAGGCTGGTGAGTCACTGCTCAGCGCCGCGCCCTGGCTCATGATGGGTTCCTGGTACACCGTGGTAACCACTGTCGCTGCATTTAAAGAGGATGGTGCCACCAGTGGCCCTACATCCCCTACAGGGGTTTTAGCACCACTGTGGGCCACCTGCCTACCTGAGAATAAGAAGAAACAAGTTTAGTTTTCAATATCTGCCAACTAACATTCAAATCAGCAACTCCTGCAAACGATGGATGATTTTGTTACCACAGCATCCCATCAGCACAGCTTCCTTTTGGTATTTTGCCTGTTCACTTCTGTCAATGTAATTCTAACTACTGACTTTGAGTTTTGCAAGTTTCCTTTTCACATAATTGGTAAGCAAAGATAGGATGAAGAAAAAGTTAGGAAAATTAGTTAACATTTGTGTGCTGCCAGCAGCATTTTTAACTATGTCATCAGAATAAAAAGCTCTCAAAGCCACTATTTTTCCCTCTGCATCAACTGACTTGGTAAAGTTGTATTTGAGTATAAAGGACACTTCATAAGAAAAGGACTGATGCTAAAATATTTCAATTTCAAAAATGTCTTTAACCTGGGGGAAATTGAGACATTCAAAACCTTACTGGATACAGTCTTGGACAACCTGCTCTAATTCACCCTCCCTGAGCAAGGTCGTTAGACTCAAGAGCTCTCTTCCAACTCCAACTATACTGTGAAAATGGAGGCAGACTGACACCTTAATTACTGCTCTTCACCCAGCATTTCTGCTGCAGCTGAGTTTTAGAAAGATACAAAACTCTACAGCAGTTCAAAAGCATAAATGCACCAGAGCAGTCAGGAGAACCAGCTCTTCTATTCCATCACCAGTTACCACAGAAAGATGCTCTGATCATCTGAAACCCACATTAGAGAAAAACAGATTTTACCTCAGATCCCAAGCTCCCACTAGTACAGAAAAGGTGTACAATGCTGGAAGGAACTCAGCTGGTTTACGTAGACAGAAACTCAAGAAAGTAAAACTATCTTAAAACAACTGGAAGAACACGGAGTCTTCAGGACCAGAACTAGTGTTTACGACAATCTAACATCAACTCGGAAAAATAAAAACAACTCTTTCCTTCTCAGATTCCTCTGAAGTGTAGTAACAACTGGGACTAGCAAGATCCAGACCCTTTCCTGTCTTGTATCAGAAGTGCCAAAGGATAATACATCAAGATTTCTTCTGTTGATCAGTCAGAGCATTACAAGCACACTGCAGAACACCAAGCATTCTTACTTTTTTAAGGTTCCCCAATTACTAAGGTAGAAAATATTTCCAGCTGAAGTGTATGAATTGCCAGGATCTGTAAAATATCCTTAATCTAAACACAAATACTGAACATCTAACCCCATTTTTCTACCAACCCCAGAATGATACCAAATCATACTCACTGCTGTATTGCTGAGGTACTCCAAATTCCTGCAACCATTCTGTTAAGGCCAGCTTCAGGGCCATTTGTGGGCTGTAGAGAACATCTGTTTCAATATCTTCATCACTCCCCTCATTTTCCAATTTAATCTGGATCGAAACCGTGCTGTCTTCAGTATCAGCTACAGAGACAAATTTTTAGAAGCTATCACGCAAGTTTGATTTAAAATAGCAAAAACAAAAGTAATGTCAGACAAGGCATTCAGTCACTCACAGGCTTACTTAAAAAAGGACAAATTACTAGAAAAGAAAGAAAATTATGGTCACCATCCATATCAACACAGAAACCGGACACCCTGGCATTCAGGGTGTCTTCTGATCTGAACTGCTTCTATTCCAATGAAATCATATCCATGGACACATGTCAAATTTGGGCATTAAATTTGTTTTCCAAAAGTGTTAATTACATAACCACAGAAATCTCTCAAGACTAAGCAACTCTTTGATACCACGTGCTCCAGGTACGCTCCAGGAAGCCAGTAAAGCAAGACCATTATCTTTCAGGCAACTGCCTTTTACTTATGGGACAGAAAAGGCTGGTGATCATAAGAAGAAAAAATTGGTGAGGAAGAGTTAAAATCATTAAAAACACCAAGAATTGGTATGATTTATATGGTTAAGCATAGATCCAGCAAACAGCTCTGCATACTTACTCATCACCACATCTTTTCTCACTCCATTCATGTTAGACTTGTACCAGGTCGCAAGCGTGTGAATGGCAACATAATTGGCTTCAAATTCACAGTTTGGATTGGTCAGAACGCCCTTTAGTCGAGGGATGAGCTCAGTTGACCGACCCTTGTAAGGCCCAAGAAAAAGCCTCTTTTGATCATAATCATTAGCATGAATGTTATCCCAGATAACTGGTGCTCTCCGGATGATCTTAGAAACTTCTTCAATGGATTCTACCGGAATGTCTTTGGATACAACTTTCGGACCTAAGCAGGAAACAGGATAATCAGAGGGCTTTGCATATACTTGAAGATTCAATCCCCAAGTAGTTGGACAGTTTATTTTAATAAAAACTTATGAGAAAATACTTAACACCAACAAATTAAAAGAAATAAGCCATCAAACCAAACAGTTTTTTACCTGTCCATAACACTTCAATTCCAGGGAGCAGCTTTTCTCCTACAGTCCGTAAATATGGTGACTGGGCAACATTTGGATAACAGAAAGTTCCACAGTACTCTGCACAAGAAAAGAGAATGTCACTGTTATCAGAAGGATGCACATGTGTGACAACATACCCAACTGTCCCACAAACACATTGAGAGAATACCACCCTTTGAAATGAGGAACATTTATAAAATTAATCAAGGCCCAAAAGTTTGAAGTATAAATAAAAAGGACATTATGAATGACACTTAGCATGAATATCAGAAACAAAAAGTAGAGAATTATTTTAAATTGCTCAAGTGTCAAAATGGAAAAAATTCATCAAGTCCATAAATAGAGGGCCCCATTACAGCAAACAGTATCCAAGAGAACGAGAAAACCCCAAGACTCATTATAAAGTGGAAATACCTAAAAATATTAACATTGGAACATACATCTCTAAAGTTAAGGTCTGCAACAGAACCAAACTACTACAGTGTAAGAGGATAAACTAGAAATATTTTTTTTACAAATAAAGCAAGTCAGTGACTACTGAAGTCAGCAATTTTATTTTAAAAAGGAACCAGGGACAGCAGTAAGCAGAGACTACTTCTACTTAAAAAAAAAAAAAAAATCTTAGAAACTAACAACCTGCTAATTCAGGAAGCAAAGATTTCAGTTCAAGTTAAAAAAAAAATAAATCTTCCTTTAGCCTAATTCTCAGTTCAAACTTCTTGAACTGTTCTATCAAGTTGCCTTCTTTGCTTGGCATTGAGCCTTTCAGAAATGTATAGATTTGGAAAAATCTTTGCATACATTTGAATAATCAAACTTTTCTTTATAAGTCAATTTCTTCAATCAACCCCAGAATACTCCTTAAGGCAGTTATTAAATATTAAACCAGCTTTTCACACAGTAAGATAACACTCCCCCTCATTTAAGGCTGAACCAAACGATTCTGCTCATTTTACCTGTAGGACAGAAAAGGAATGTGTCTGGTTCTCCTAGATACTGATAAATTTCATTCGTGATTGAGACTTGAGCATGAGCAAAAGAACTGAAAACTTCTTTGTCTGCTGCACACATGTTGTGATCAATATCATCAAACAGCAGTGCAAAAGATCTGCAGCCAAACTGAGAAACCTAATACAAGAGACAAGAGCAAAATGTTTCATTTGTTAAATTGTTTCTTTTAATCAAACTGTAGAATTTTAAAATCTAATCTACCTTAAAGGGAACACCTATAGGAATGGGGGATATAGTGGAGGCAAAACAGACTTTGGTTTCTATTCACAATGAACGCCTGAAGCTCTGCTTCTCTCAAAGATTAGACCTTTAAAGACCTGCAATCTGTTCCAGTTTTAACCATCCAAAGCTGATCTAACAGGATGGACAGCTGGGAAAAAAGCTAATTCTGTAACAGCTCTTGGGCAAAGGAGAGGAGTCAGTTAGGAGAACAAAGATGATGTGCATGTCAGGTCTGCCTGCACAGGCATTTATTGTGGGCAAGAGTTCTTGCTTTAGCAGTGCATCTTGGCTTCAAGATTCCGAAATACTCTGAAGACAAAAATAGCCTTCAGCATCCAGTACAAGATGAGGATTTTTTTTTAAAATCTAAGTTATTGTTGGCTACTTCTGCAACACAACCTGAACACATCCATCAGAACCATTCAGAGACACCCAACCTAACAGCAGTGCTGAAAAGGTTCAAGAAGCTGGTGAAAAGCTGCAAGAGTGAGCAGGGTATTGGAGCTTCCAAATTAAGCAGCACTGCAACTGTACTAAGTTTGTGTCATCCTTACCTGGTCCAGCTTACGTTTCAGTGTGGATACCTCTTTAGGATTGGAGAAAGTGATGTCAAGTCCAGGTGAGATTGCATAGATGAATTCTATTTCGTGTTCTCGTGCAGCTGATATTAGAGTCATTAGCTGCTCTGGAAATCAAATTAAAATAGTTCAGAAGGACTCAACAGTTAAAAAAAATTCTCAGGTGTCATTTAGAGTATATTATAAAGTGCAGATGCCTCTTCTATCGTAATTAGAAAAAACATTTGCTGGAATTTCTTGAAACTAACACAGCAAAGAACACCAAATTATTTGGAAGAGTCTTCAGCAATTATGCCAACAGGAATACAACAACTGTCCTTGTATTCTCATTTTCCATGTTAAAAATTCTACAAATAATTTTAAAATTCTCTTAATCTCAGTGCTGCGAGACAAACATGGATATAGACTATTTCCACAGTATGTAAATCAACAATTCTAGAATTATTACTCATTTTTTCCACACATACTAACAGACAATTTATTGCAGTAATATCATGTGACAGTGGTTCACATACTACTCATAGGATTAAAGCTTGGGCACATGAAAAAGTGGGGTTTAACATCACTGTGCAGAAGTAGTTGCTTTAAAAAACAAACTTGCAATTGACTCTTTCATAGAATGAATAAAGACAATTATTTTCATTATATTTAACAATCTTTGCTGTTATTGGCTATTACCTTGCAGTATCCTTTAGATTCTTTTTCTGCAGTGATTCAAAGAGGACTCCAAGAAGGATTATTTAATTTTAAGGGAGTATAATTTTTCCCCTCACCCAAGGCAAACTATAATCCCCTCAGTCTAATAAACCATCATAAACCCCATAAACGCCAGAGGTGGATGAACCAACTCACACTAGCATGAACAGATCTTTTATGTTCTGACTAACTGGTCAAGAGCTGTTTTTGTAACAGGTACTCTTTTCATTGAGACAAGGACTTAATGAATCACATAAAAGGACATGCTATTTGCTCATCAATCTTTTTTCCCTTTTCTGAAGCAAATAATTTCTACTTCAAAATATGGCCCAGATGTTCAAGAGCCAGAGGAATTAAGTCCAAGCAACCCTTCCCTTGACAAAAAGTAGATCTTGTAAGACAAAGTCTTAAAAGCAGTTTCAGAAATCATCTGCAGTTATAGTTAGAAGAAGTAAATCCACGCTTGTTCCAAAGCTCCAATAAACACACCTGCAGGGTATTAAGAAGACATCTCCAGTCACCTTTGGGAAAGGCTACTGTGACTAAACACACGCAAGCATACATAGCAATAACCAATTTATTCAAAAAGCTACTTATAGAAAACACAGAGGAGAAATAAAAGCAATTACCTGCTTCCTCCACAGAGTACATTTCTCGCCAAAACATCCTGTGCTTGTAGTCGTCCTTTGGAGCATACAGGTACGTATTCAGTCCCCACTTTTGAAGCCTACAAACACAGGAAAAAAGCCTTTAAATAGCCTACAAATGCAGGAATCCTATGTTTTACTTCATCTTAATCTTCTACTTAATCTAATTTATTTTTTTGTTCACTGAACATTGTGTTATACCATTAGATCACAAAATTTGAAGCACAAATCATATTGGACAAATTCGGTTTATGCAAGATGAAAAGGTGAATACAAATCCCCAAGAATACAGATATTAGGCAGAAAGTTGCTCTAGGTTAGAACAATAATTCTTTCCAGGCTTAAGTGGAAGATTATGATTACATTCTGATGGAATGTGCTGCAGTAAGAGGAAACATGACTTGCCTTCTAAAAAGTTCTTTCCTCTGCTCCATCACCCAAGGTCTTCCATAAAATCCTATGGGCAACAACATTAGAATTATCCAGTTAGATTATGCCTGCTCCATGAAACTTTATATTAACGACCCACCATTTTCTTCCTCTTTTGCTACATTTGTCAAAAAGCTTCCCAAAGCAGAAAGCAAAAAAAATAGTTAGCATAAAATAGTAACAGCCTAAACTGATCTAAATTTAAAATGCAATTATAACTTGTTTTATTTCTTATGATCTAAGGTCTTATAATTTTGGCCACTGAAGCAATTAATTTTCAGAATACAAACTGTGTTGCTGAGCATATGCCCTTGACAAGTCAAGTCAGCATTATTATAGCAGCAGACTGAGCAGTTATAACCTAATTAAACTACCACTCCAGACACCTACAAAATAGATTTGATTTTAAGGTGAACACTGAAGACACCTGAAAATATTTACCAGCTCAAAAATGCTTAACTGGTGGTACAGGCTAGAATTTATATACACTGAATATATAAATACATATTGGAGGAGATGACATGTAATTAAAAACATGTGCAAGTGAGCCAACAAAATGCTTAGGATTTTATTTCTTTTATTCTGTTTAATAGGCTTTTTCTCAAAATTAAGTCGCAAACTGATATCCTACTTTACCATTTCCACATTTTACAAGCTAGTACTATGTCTGTGAATAATCATATATAAAAGCATCTACACAAGTGATTTTAAAGTAGACTGTATTGAAAGTCATACAATTCCATGGAAATTGCAACTGCTTCTGGCTTTAAATCTAATCTTTCCATTCTAGAAACATAATACTTTTAAAAAGCACTCTCAATGCGCTCTTAGTCAAGCCAACTCACTTAGACCTATGTGCAAACAGTTCAACCACAAGTGGGCACTTCAAAACAAAGCTTCAGCTTGCAGTCCGTGCAAAGACCAGAGACCAAAATAACATGAAATTTAATAAGCTCTTCTTTTCAAACAGCATGGCCACTCAGTGATGAATGATACTACTAATACACAAAGCTCACAGGTCCCCGTAGAACACCAGTTCAAAAGCTAAACAGTATCTTCATTTCCAAAGCTATTCACCCTCATAAATCTGTAAGTATTCAGTCCCGTTGAGGTTAAAACCACCCTTCCACCTTTCTAAACTCCAAACTGAAGCCATTTTTTATACATTGTATTTCAGTTACATGTTAAGTGTACAATGCTCTTTTAAGAAGCTTAAAGCAAGAGGCTCAAGTTTTAAGAATTATTCTCTCAAACAGTGATCTCAAACTGCCTGGCACCACAATGTGGCAAAACTGAGCAACTACTTCTCACAACTGCCCAGGGGCAACACAGAACAAGAAGAGAGAGTTGAGAGGCCTGAAAACCTCCCAGTTTACTTCACCCAGAAGGAATTTCTTATTTTCGCTTAGGTTTCCTGACTCTGACTGATGCTGCCCTGAGGAAGCTCAAGAACCCACAAGAGAAGTGAAATCCTGTGAGACCTAATGAATATCCCCTATGCCTCATAACTTGTTCACAAGACTTTTGCTTTACTTACAATGCTGCTGTTTCAGACCTACAAGCCTAAAGCAAGGCACAGCCTATTATAAAAAGAAAGAAAATCAGTTACCAAAAATTAATTAAATAAGGCTGAACAGAACTGGTTAATCTGAAGAGATACTTTCTCATCTGTCAACACATTTCTTAGGTTACTACTGTCACCAGCTGATGACAATTCTTGGATCTTTCTGTCCAAATGAAAAAATTGACCTGGTTTTGTACTACTCTCTCAGGACTCTGTGTCAGATTAATACAAAGTCAACAGATCATGCCAAAATACCTCATCCCATTACCATGCTCTCCATCACTAAAAGCCAGGACGTCCTAGAGGCAGTGCACCCAAGCTTTGCATTCAGCAATCTCTTAGACCTTATTACTCTGCAAAACAGTGAATTTGGTAAGTGACATAGGCTCTTCACATTCTTAGAGTGCATACCCAGTATTTGGCCAATTGCCCTCTGCCTTTTCTACCAAAGATCCAAATTCTCCATCTCAGTGCTTTAATCTCACTATACCTTAGTCTGTATTAACCACTACACTATGTTTAAGTATTTATCTACACTTCTGAAGTTAATTCCTGTTTTTCTCTTAACTCTGTAATTCCCTTGAGTCATTAATGAGACAGATGTTTTCACTCACTACCATTTACCTCATTCACTACAAGTTTGTTTTTCTGTTGGTGGTGGTTTTTTGTTTGCCTTTTTTTTTAAACACTCCCCTATTCCTTTTTCCCCCCCATACACATATTACTGTTAGATTGGTAACTCCTAACCAGTGTCTGACGGCTTCATGGGGCAGAGGCCATTTTATTGCTTTGTTTTGTGCACCATACACTCAAGAACACCTGCAACACAATATATGCTGAGGCAACCAACAATGTAACTAACACAACAAGAAAAATTATTACGGTATTCTCAGTGGTTCACGTAGAAACCTGGACAAACAAGTGATGTTCCAGGTGTATCAGCAGGAACATGAGAAAACATGCTGTTACAATCTGTGCTTCTCTTCACTGTTGCCTGTCTCCAAAGCCTTCAATCTGGCATCTACCGTCACAGAATTAAGTCTATTAGCAAAAAAAGAAAAAGGCATTTTCCTCCACATTGACTGTATTTAAACCCTACCAAGTGCTAAAAAGAAAGGCATCATCAAGTAGGCCTAATTCACCTCTCACAGTGATATTTACAAAGCCAAATGCTCTTTTAATTTAAGATATGAACAGAAAACAGTCTGCAAGTAATGGCAGATACTGACTTTGATAAACTGCCTGTTCCCCTCTCCATTCCATCTGTTAATCATTTTGTTTCCCTACTAGAAAATCATTATAGGTAAAGAAATAATAAGAGATCACAGGAAATGAACAATTTAAAACCAACTGCTACGCTGCGAATAAATCACTTTTCCTGCTGGCTTTCAACCACCTACCTTATCTGATCTGTCAGAAATGCATTACTGAGAATTGCAAAAAGTCCCTTTATTCTGCAGCTTCAGCAACAATCTAAATCTTTAAATGCAGCAACTATGCTAAAAAACAGAGGACTGTTCTACAATTAAAATAATAAGCTACAATACTTTAGAGAACAAGGTACTTTTAATATTAACTACAGAGCAGATATTTACGGAATTACCTAGTCCCTACTCAGGACCGAATGTGAGTCTCCAGTGCGCAGGAAGACCACGTACAGCCGGGATAATCGCGCGGTAGCTCTGCTCTCTCCTACTTCCCCTTTAGACACGTACGAGCAAGCGAGCCCCAGCACTGCCTCAGCCTCTGAGGAATCATCGGCGCGCTGGGGTGCCAGGCCTGCCCTCGCCCCGCCGCACAGCTGCCATCAAAGGGCGCTCCCCGCTCCAGCACAAGCCCCGGGGGCAGAAGCCCCGCCCGGGAGCCGCAGCTCCTCCCCACCCTGGCGGAGTCCCGGCCAAGAACCGCACGCCACCTCCCCGCCGAGCGGGCTCCTCCGGGCGGGGGAGGAGAGGAAACGGGGAAGCAAAGCCAGCTGGGACCAGCCCACCGCCGGCCTCCCGCGGATACCGAACCCCTCGTTTTCCCGCACCCCCTCTCTCCCAGGGGAGATCCTCTCCGAGAACTCTCACCTTCGACGACTCCGCAGAGGAAGCGACGGGAGCCCAGCGCCGTCTCCGTCTCGGTGTCGGTCTCCTCACCCCCCGAGACCGGCCCTGCGGTGGCGCCCGGCGGCTCTAAAGGGGCGCCGGGCACCCCAGCCGGGTTGGGACTGCCCTGGGGCTCCTCCAGCGCCGCCTGCCCCTCCTTCTGCACCATCCTGCCGCCCGCCGCCAGCGCCGCCGCTCGCCGGGCCGGGCCGAGCCGAGCCACGTCCCTGCCGTCCCCGCTCCGCAGCCCCTTTGTCTCCGCCGCTCCGGGGCCGCCGCCGCCGCCGCTTCCTGTTTACGGGGCGCTGCGCCTGCGCGGAGAACCGGCCCCAACCGGTCCGCGCCGCTCCGCCCGCAGCCGCCCCGCTCCGAGGGACCGCCGCGGGAGCCGGGGGAGCGTCTGCCTCGGCGGGAAGAGAGCGAAGGACGCGGGCGGCCGGGACCGCGCCGGTGGAGCGGGAACAACGGGCTAGGGCGCGAGAGGCTCCTCAGGGAATGAGGCGGGCGGGCGACGCGCGCGCTCTGCGCAGGCGCGGGGCGGGGGAGGGCGCGCACTGCGCGTGCTCGGCGGGGCCGGCAGCGGGAGGGGCGAGGCCGCGGCGGCCTCAGGGCGCTTGCGCGGGGAGGCAGCGCGCGCCCGCAGCGCACGCGCGGGGGGCCGCGGGGACGGAGGGGGAAGCGGCAGTGTGATAACGCGCATGCGCTGTGGGGTTTGTGTAGGGAAGCGGCGCCGAGGGGGGAAGGAGGGTGGGGAATTGAGTGTTTACCTCGCGTCTGCGCACGCGCCTCGCGGCGCAGCGCCCGGGCGGGAGCGCGCCTGCGCGGGAGCGAAGGGCGCGCGGGCTCCCGTGAGACTTGACCTACTTCTCGCGGTGCCCCGCAAGCTAAGCAGGGCCCGCCGGGGCTGCGGCGCGGAGGGGAGGCCGAGCCGCTGTGGGGGGGGAGGGGAAAGCTCCGACCCTCCTGGCACGGCAAGGTCGATTACACGCTTGGAGGTGTTTCCATGCCTGGAAGAGGCCACGAGGATGCTGCAGGGTGGGATCCAAAGCTGAGATGATATCAGTGGATCACAGAAGGTCACACAGCATCTCTCTAGGGAGAAGCTGCAGCCGCATGGGAGCACGAGGCAGGGACCCCAGGGCTGAGAAGATGACCTCTCCTGTGGCTATGGAGAGAGGCCGGCAAGGTGATCCTGCCAGCCTTCCCAGCACTGGGGAGGCTGCAGCAGGTACCAGCCAACAAGAAACAAGTTCGCAAAGAGCTCCCGAAAACTCCAGCTCGTGAGGAAGGGCTGGAGAATGCTTGTAGACGTGAGGGCAGACACACATCCCGTTTCAGCCACATTCCCGCTGATGACAGTTCGGGCATGACAAGAAACTGAAGACGGCTGTGTTTCCAGCACTGTCAATACCTGTGCTCAGGAAGCTGCAGCAGAGCCCGTAGCCAAGGAGCATCTCTAGTTACCACCATCTTCAGGCCAAAGCTTTCAAAGAGCAAAAATAGAAATTGTACAGATACCCTAAATAGTAAGCAGCTAAATTGTATTGATACACCACCAGACTTTACAGAAGGGTTAGAGAGGAGAAATGCACAGAATCTGGGTGGAGAACACCCAGGGCTTTCATACACCTGCAGAGCTGGGCAGTGACTACAGGGTTACAAAGGACCCTGAAGGGGTGCTGATATCTCTGATCATACCAAAATAATCCTGCAGTATTAGTTCTCCCAGTGCTGGAATCTCATCGTTTTACAAAATGCTTGTGTTTCTAGGCAGTATTCAGGATGCTGGAGTGAATCACTGCCCCAGGCTGCATCAGCTGCCTCATCCAGTTGCTCAGCTGTTTTACCACATAGCTACTAATAATTTTTCCTCTGAAAGCTGAGAAAAACTTGGCTGGAAACAACACACGGCTGCCCTTTTCCGAGGATCCTTCAGCTCTTATCTCTGTTCTTGCCATAGACCAAATGACTTGGCTGTTACCACCCTTCAATGCCACCTCCTACTAACAAGGGTCATCCAAAGCCCTGGCTCACCCAGCAGCTTCTCATAGCAAGCTGATGGCACACCTAAAGGGGCTGATCCAGGCCTCCCTGCCCTAAGTCCCTTCCTGAGCGCCTGTTAGGGGGAGAGCTAAACAGATTATTTTTGACTCCCAGAGACGCTTCCCTATCCCCCCCACCGCAACAGCTACCATCCCTGCACAAACCTTTTCCCATTTGGTGTGAAAAGGCTACAGCAGCATTTGAAGGCTGAGCCCCACAGCGCTGTTGTTCCCATTGTCACCTCAGCCTCTTTCCTGCCCTTCGCCCTGGGGACAAGGACCCAAGGGATCCTATCAGTGGCTCACAGCGTCCCTGTGCCACAAGAGGGCACATCAAGCCCTTGGATGTCATTGCCCGAAATAGCAACCAGCCAAACAGAGCTCAGGGGATAGGATATACCGGGAAAAGTGGGTTAGAGGGAAAAACGTGCTCAGGCCCATTCATACTGCCATACACAGCCCTGGGCGATGGCCAGCAGCCTGAAAATGTCCCTGGAGAGTCAGAGGCTTTGGAAAGATCAGACTTGCTGCTTACCCAGTCCCACAATGGTAACTCCCCCCACGGCCAGAGCCCATCCTTTTAAGATATTTGGTCTCCAGGCAGATCTTTGCACTGAGCTTTCAGTTCCTGAACCACAGACTGTGTAATACTGGACCATTTTGCTGTCCCACATCAGGTGCATTACTCTCTTGTTCCACTGCTTTCTTTACTTACATGACTGTTTTACTTAGTTTTTCCCCAGTTCTCAATGCTGGCCTTTTCCAACAACTAGTGATTGCCCATCAGTTCATGTCGCTAAGAAAAAAGTCCTTCCCAGTCCCTACCTACCTCCTCAAGGTAGCAGGTGACCATGTTCCTCTTAGCTCAGCCTTAAATGCTACATCCTAACAAGGGCCACCTGGTCCTAATCTTGGGTTCACCCAGCAGCATCTGTGACAAGCTGAAAACACACCTGGCAGCCTGACTCCTGAAATGTGACACGCTTGATGTAAGAGCTTCTTAACCTTAACACTTACAGCCTCTTAGCAGGGGAAAGTCTCTATTTAGAGGACCACCACCAGCCAAGCTCAGTGTGCACCCTGTCCCCCATGCAACCACAGTACCCCAAAAAGGATACCAACCCTCTGCAGAGACCCCTCGTTTTCCCTGCCCTCCCATCCCAGGCAGCTGACAGATGCAAAGACATAACGGTGGTGTGCATAGCATTGTGGTTAGATTTTATTGGTTTTTTGTTGATTTTTTTGTTTTGTTTTGTTTTTTAACTCATATAATTGTTATAATACAAAATATACAGACTGGAGATGCCAAGCAGGTTGTGGGTCACCATGCCCCAGGTCAGGGGGTCACACCATGCGACCTACAGCGTGAGGGGGGAGGCGGCATGTGCTCCACGTGGCAGGGGACAGTGGGTACCCCAGGGAGCCTGGGAGGAGGGAGAACAGGGCCGAAGAGATGGACGAGTAAGGCCCTTCCACCCTTAGGAGAATGCAAGTGGGAGCTCAGCCCCACAGCAAACCCAGGAACAGGTCTGTGAGATGAACAGTGTGTTGAATGAACCTAAAAAACACATCATGTCTGCGAGATGAATAGTGTGTCGCATGAGCCTAAAAAACACATCATATCTGCAAGGGCTGGGACAGGGACGGTCCCCCTGGGAAGCAGCCCTGTAGCTTTGGCTCAGAGCCCAAGGGGTTAAATTCCAATGTCTCCAACGCCAGGGGCTCAGCCTGGGTCTGGCCCAGCATGGGTGCTGATCCCAGACATTGCAGCTCAGGCCAGCCCAAACCACCTCTGGCCAAGGATACAGAAGAGTGGAGCCATAGCTGGGGGCTGCCAGGGCTGGGTACATTCCCAGTGCCTGTGAGGGGCCTTTGGTGTTGGCATGGGATCATTAGCCCCTGGGCATCACTCTCCCAGCTGTGACTTGGAGTGGTATGTGAGCAGGACAGGCCTGCCTGCACACACCTGGCTCCAAGGAGCTGGTGGTGACAAAGACACCCAGGGTCCCCATCCCCAAGGTCCCCAAGCAGGCTCACATATGGCCATGCTGGGGAAAGGAGATGAGCCCCCTGCCCCAAGGTGACCCTCCAGCCTGCCAGCAGCATGGCAGCGACTCCTGTCTAACCCCAGCCTCGACTTTCTCCTCTAGGAGATGCTAGCTCAGCCATGTCACTAGCACAGTGCCTGTGGGAACACCTCTCTGCCTCGTTGCTCATTCCCCAGTCCTCTGGGCAGCAGGTGGGCTGGGATGGGCCAGGGCACAGGAGCAGGGCAAGGTCAGCAGCAAATGATGCCAGGAACACGACTGTGAGCCCTATGGGGGCAGAATGGCCACCAGGCACCAGCCCATCTCCCTCTTCTACGTGTCCCCACACCCTGGCTGTCATGTCCTCGGGAAGTGTTGGAAAGGGTGTCTCTCCACCAGAGCCTCCAAGTGGATCCCTGGGGTCCCTCTGTGCCAGCACCCCAAACCTGAGGGACAGGGTCTGAGGTTGCAGCTCTCCCAGGCTTGCATCCTCCATCCTGGGGGACAAGTGCTACAAGAAGTCACCTCGGGGTCCCTTTAGCCTCCCCTCTCCCCCTGTCAGGGCAAGCCTCCTAACTCTAACTGGGATCCCTGGGGTCAGGCATGCTGCCCCATAGCTCATGCAGCAATGAACCCCAAGGGCTCACATGGCTGCCTTTTCCAGGCACGGCCCCTCTGCCCACCCACCGGCCCAGTGTCAGGACAAGGAGGGTGGCTGGTGGCTCACAGTGGACACACCGGACACGCTCCCCACAGCAGGGCACAGCCAGGGCAGGGGAGGAAGCCGAGGCACTGGTGCCCATTCCAAGACTTTATTGGTTTCTAGATAGTGTCGCTGGAGGGTTCAGGCTGGAGCCAGGACTGGGGGCTCCTGAGGCTGGGGAGGATCAGGGTAGGGGAGCTGTGGCTGCACAGGGTGGTGTGCACGGGGAAAACCTCTATTGCAGCCCAAGGCTGCATCTTTTCCATCAGGATTAGATGCAGGGAGGTCCATCCAGGTGAAATGCTCATCCTGTGCCAGCCATGCCCGTGCTCCAACATCAGGGAGCACCTGCTTGGGATCCCCCGAGGAAAGCAGAGCTGGGCCAGGGGAAAGGGAAGATTTCGGCACTGACTGCATCTCAGGGAAGGAAGGCCCCTTTCCATGGGGGTGTCTGTGCAGCCAGAGGAGGGGAGTCTCAAAGGAAAAGTCGAGAGAGAGAAGAAGGTTCTGGGCCCAGTGTCAGGAGAGCTCGTCTGGAGGCAGGTCTGGGAGCTAAATCACGCTGTCAAAGAGCTGCATGGATCGCATGATGTTCTCATCCTGTCAGGAGCAGGTGGGAAGCAGGCAAGTTGGGCACAGAATAACAACCTGGGCAGCTCCCCCAAACCTGGCTGTACCCTCATGGCAGCTCTGGCACGTGGGACAAGAGCCCCAGGGATTACAGGCAGTTCCCAAGCCCTGCTAGGATCCACAGCTCTCCTCATCTGTACGGGGATGCTGGCATGGGTACAGTTCCCAAAGCAGAGCTCCAGCCTTGCCCCTGGGAGCCCTGGCTTCACCTCCTCTCTGCAGGAAGGAAGCAGGAGGGACAAAGGTCCCCAGGGAAGAGTGTGGTGACCTAGCTTAGACAAGAGCTGCCGGTGACTTTACCTTCTGGCAGGACTCCAGGAACTCCTCAATTGTCACCACGCCGTCCTTATTCCGGTCCATTTTCTGCAGACAAGCACAGCACAGGGGGCATAGCAGGGACAGCCCCAGCCCCAGGGAGAACCTGGTACCCCCTGACCAGATCCCACAGGGACTGGACACAGTGCATCCCTTGCCCCAGGCATGCCCAAGCACCAGCAGGACCAGCACAGCCCTGCTTCATCCCCAGAATGGGGTGTCTTCTACCGCACTCACTGCAGCTCTGTGCTGGAGCTCTGCTTCCCCGGGATGTACTCAGCTCACCTGGAAGAAGTTCTCCACATGCTCCCGGGGTGCTTCCTCCCGCATGGCCGGGTAGGTGTATTTGCCCATCATGTCGTAGATGGACTTCATGATGTCCAGCATTTCCTGATGGGAAGGGGAGCAGGGTTGCAGTGTCAACTGCAGTTCAGCTCTGCCTCCACCTGGTCCCCAACCCGCACCTTTTTCTTGATGCTCCTGAAGGACCTGTGGGGTGCTCAGGTGTGTTTCTGCTGGCTCTGTGCACACTGTGGGGCCATGTGTGCACATGCATGCACAGTGGAGCCCCAAAGCTGCACACCACTCATCCACCCTCCATCCCAGAGTCCCACCAGTGCCAGGGGGCCAGGAGGGACACTTGCAAAGCTGAGCTCAAGTAAATATTGACCCCCTGAGCTCTCCTCCAGAGCTCAGCCAATACCCCCAAGTTCTGCCCTTGTCCCTGCCAGGTGCAGACCGGCACTGGCCCCGGGGACCAGTCTGGACCCCTCCATCCCACCTCTTTGGTGATGCAGCCATCTTTGTTCAGGTCATAGAGGTTGAAAGCCCAGTTCAGGCGATCATCAATGGTGCCCCGCAGGATGGTGGACAGCCCAGACACAAAGTCCTGCAAGGATGGACAAGGCAGGCAAATGGGAGTTACAGCCACAAAGGGCCTCAGAGACACAGAGGGTACAGCCCTGCTTGATTCTCCTGCGGAGAGGAACTCAGCCCCAAAGCCAATGTGCCCTGGGGCTGGGCTGAAAAGGTGAAATGTTGGGTATCAAAAAGAGTCTGGGGAGAAAAAATTGCTTAACCCCATACATTTCCCACACTACTCCCTTGGGTCACAGCAAGCAAGAGGACAATGTGCATCATGACCTGCTGTTCAGCCAAAGCCTGAACAAGACCCAGCCATGGCTGTGTTTGCCGGTCTGGGTACCTACACAACCCTACCCAGAAAATACAGAAAGCCCTTTTTTGTTGCTTTTCATTGGCTTTCCATTGCCTCTGGAAATTTAATAAACTCCACTAGACCTGCAAAGCTCTTCATCCATCTGCAACAGCAACGCTGCTGACCCCAGCCCTTGGTCGCTGAAGGGACGTGCTCTCCTTGCCCTGCTGCAACCCATCGCCCCCTCCTTGGCCACAGCTCACCTCGAAGCTGACGGAGCCATCGTGGTCGGTGTCAAAGGCGTTGAAGAGGAAGGTGGCATAGGTGCTGGAGTCTGCAGGGAGGCAGACAGCGTGAGGGGGTGCTGTGTGACCCTCTGCCCCGCAGAGGCACCCATGTGTATAGGGACAGGGATTGGGATAGGCACTCACCTCCTTGAGGGAAGAACTGTGAATAGATCTGTTTGAAGTTTTCTTCGTTGACAATGCCGCTCGGGCACTCCTGCCAGGGCAAGGCCACAGTGTCACTTCCACATTGCAAAAAAGGGCTGAGCACCCCCTTAAAACCCTGTGGCTCCCTTGCCTTGCCTCTCCAGCCCTGTGCACCTGGTGGGGTGGCTAGAAAGGCTGCTTGGAGCATCTCTCTGATCTTTTGGGCTGCACCCCTCGCTGGAGGGGCTCTGAATCCCAGGCACCCAGGAAGGGGGCTCTCTGCACCCCAGGAAATGGAAAACAAGATCAGGTCTCCTCACTGAGCTCCCTGCAGGTAAGGTCAGGCTGTAGCCTTATATAAACTTCAACCCCAAGGTCCCAAAAACCTTCACAAACAAAGCACCACCCCAAGGTGGACATGGCAGCAGAGGTGGGGACTATCAGAGCTGGTCAAGGGGTACTCACATTCTTGAAGCCTCGGTACAGGACCTGCAGCTCTTTGCGGGTGAACTTGGTCTGTTCCTGGAGCTGCTCCAGCCCCTCGGGGCGGTGGCAGACGGTGGAGAGTTCAAACTCGTCCTCAACACTGTCTGCAAGGAACCCAGGGGAAGAGAGGGTGGCTGAGGCCAGCACTGTCCTGCCCTATCTTGTCATGCCAGGGGGCAGGAGAGGCACCTTGCACAGCACACCCCTTCCTCTCACACCTGCCCAGGTTGACACATTTTTGGGGTGCTCTGCTCAGCCAGAGCTGGGTCTATGCCAGCAGGGGACACTCATAGACACCCTGGCTGCAGACCAGGGACTGACACTGGGCAACTACCCCCCCTCCAGTACAGCCCAGGCTGGGCAGAAAACAGGTGTGAAAACCCCCCAGTGCTGAAACACTCTCTGCCTGCCCTTCTCCTCCCACCAGCACAGGCATCTGCCCTGTGGAGTTCAGACCCTTGATGTCCTGCAGCACCAGGGCTCACGTCCAGCAGGAGAGTTGCCCCTCAGAACTCCCAGCCCCAAATGCTTCCCCCCCTGCCTTTCCAGATTCCATCCTGCCCACTGTGCTCCCACCTTCATCGATGGCTTCTCTCCACCATCTGCCAAGCTGCACAACCCCTGCCTGCAGCAACCAGCACCCTTAGACCCCACTCAGCCAAGAGTGGCACATAGCCCCTCTCCATGGGATGGTTCAGACCCTGCCCCTCCATACTCACCTCTTCCCAGGGGGAATTGGCTTGCACTGTGGAGCGGGGAGAGATCCTGACCAGGGACTTGGACTCACCGAGGGGCCAAGCACACCCAGTACAGGGGGTTAGGGGACTCTGCACTCACTCCCTGCTCAGACTCTTTCATCCCCCCATCACACCTCCATTTCCAAACCGACCCTGAACTTAGAGAAACAAACCCCCACCCCTTAAACTAGTGCCGGGAGGGCCCCGCTGCCCTGAGCCAGCTCCCAAGCGGTTCCTGCCGCTGTGCATCCCGTGGGAGCTGCTCCAGGGAGATGAAGAGGGAGAAAACCAGCCTGTGAGCCGGTAAAGACAGAGGTAGGTGCAGAGCCCATGGGATCGGACCCCTCCAGGGCAGGGCTGATCCTGACAGCCAGGGCAGGGGAGAGGTGGAGGCGTCCCCTTCCCGCAGGCAGGGCCAGGGCGGAGAGCAGGCAGCAGCACCGCCGGGGACAAACACACACAAAGGCAAGAAGAAGCACTTGCTTTCACTGAGCGAGGGGATGGATTTGGGCCGGCAGCAGGGCAGCAGTTTGAGGAATCGCTGCTTCAGCGCTTTTTTAGTTTGGACTGGCGGGTTGCCTGGAAGAAAGAAGGAGTCACCAAGCAGAAGAAGAGTTAACAGAGCATCAGCCCCCGGTCCCGACGGGCAGCAGGGATGGGCACCCGGCGCAGGGTGATCTGAGCAGAGGCAGCACATGCAGCGTGAGGCTGGAGGAGCAGGAAGGCAAAACCCAGCCCAGGCTCTGGTCGGCCTTCCTGCTCAATCCCAGGACAAACCCGGCACTGGAGTATCCATCCTTGGGGAGGATGGGGGCAACCCTGCTAGGCTACCCACACCCAGCACCTCTGTACACCCCCATCATGCCGGGGTGCACTGGAGACTCCCAGGAGCCCAGAGAGTCAGGAAATAGCAGGGCCTGACTCTGTCCTTTAGCCTTGAGGACAAATACCTGCTCTCCGGGGATCTGCCCCGAGGGACTCTGCAGGGAGGCAGGGCAGGATGAAGCCCAAGAACAGCCTGTGGCTGAGCCAGGGCATTACATCTTCCCCAAGCTCGGGCTGGGTTTGATCCTGCTGGCACCCAAGGGCTGAAGGCAAAGCATGCACCGGAACCCCCATGCAGCCCAGACTGCAGCATGCACCCCCACCCCAGTGCAGTGCTGGGACCAGAGCCCAGGGACCTGCTTTGAGACAGCCAGACGGGGAACGGGGCTCAGGGCTTTGCCTTGGCCAGGCTGCGGGGCTGTGTGAGGGATTACCCACAGCAGCCTGGCCCATGGCCATTGCATCCAAGTCGCCCTGCATTAATAGTAGGTCCTGTACTGACCCCACTGCCACCCCCTGTTCCCCCATTTGGGCCCCAGTGGTTTCACTCAGCCCCATCTCTCCCAGCTGGTGTTGCCCCATGGCTGCAGACCCCCTCCCTCCCTTCCCACAGTACCTCAAGCCAGCAAACTCAGCGCAGGACTAATGCTGCAGGTAGGGAAAGGAGGAAGAGGAACGGATGAAGGCTATGCTGGGCTCAAGCCTCCAAGGAGAGGCAGGCACCAGCATGGGGACAAATGGGACGAAAGGTGCAAAGTCCCTTTGGGGCTCTGGTTTGTCACTGTGTTTGCTCCAAGCATCCTGTACCTCTGCAAGCAGCAGGTCACAATGTCTATGTGTCCTGAGTCCCGGTTTTGGGGTTGTTTCTCTAGGGTTCTAGCATATTGCTGCCACAGAAACACTTTCTCAGCCTTGTGGGGCTAAGCTGAGCCCCAGGTGCCAGGAAAATGGTGTTCTGCGGTACCCAGCTCCAGGGCAGGGATATGGGTGCACATACAGCAGCCACTGCTAGGCAGGTTGGCCCCAAAGTGCCCACAGGCAGAATCTGGGAGCCTCTGAGCTCACACCAAGGCAGCTCCATCATTCTGAGAGATAGAGAATAGCTCCAGGAGGTCATGGTTCCAGCAGGACATCACACAAAGCCACTCAAAGAGCGTAAATTCTCCCCAGGGATGTGGCATCCACAGCAGGGCGACAGTGATGTGCAAATGTATAGGGATGAACAAACGCACCCCCCCTGGCATTTGTCGGGGGGTGACAGGGGCAAGGGTGAGGACCAGGATCTTGGCGCTGGCAGAGCAGCACAACCTGGCTCCTGTCTGCTCCAGGGTTTGCAGGCAGGTGAGGAAAGAGGATTTTTCCTTCCTAGAAGTGGGCATCAGTTGTACATAAACCATGATTTTGTCCCAGCTATGCTTACAGGGCCTTAATTTGCAGAGGGAAAGGGAAATTGCACCTTTCAGCCTTCCAAGGATGCTCTGGGGCCAGGTGCCTCCTGCAGAGCTGAGCTGCAGGAAAAGACCTGGCAGGCAGAAGTATCCCCTTTGCTGAGAGGGAAGGGACAGGGTGGGCAGAGCAACACCCAGTGCCAGGGTGATGGGCCCGGGAGGGAGCAGGGCAGGAGGGAAACCACACAGCGAGAGAGATGCAACAGAGAGTAAACTGTGGTTGGACTCACAGGGGCAGCAGGTATAGGCACGTGCAGTAGGTCAGGTCGGGTGCAAGTTACACTTTAGTTTGTTATAAAGAAGGAAAAAGAAAAAAAATAAGGAACATGGGCGTTTTCTCAAGGAGGAAACCGAAGGGGGCCCGATTCCAGGGTCCCCAGGGCAGGGGAGGGAGCACATTCAGCACATGCAGCTTAACAACAGGAGAGGGGTGACCAGGACTGGGGTTTTGCTGTCCTGGCTTTAGTGAACACAAGGGCTCTGCTGGGTCGGACACACCAGCCTCTTTCTGTCCCCAGCATCCAAACCACAAGCAAGTCTGGGAGCTCCCCCTTGCTGGGGAACAGCTCTGGCCGAAGATGAGGAGCAGAGCCCAGCCGTGTGCTGCCACTCTGGACACAAGGGACATTGCAGCACGAAGCCCTGTTCCTGCCAGCAACAGCTCCTTTTCCAGATGCTGCTCTGCTCTCCACCCTTCTGCAAGGGCCATCCAGTGGCTGGTACAGAACAAAAAGGGCTGGCAGTGTTTTATCTGCGGCAGGAGGTCTGCGGGGTTAAGTGGCTTGTCGCTTCCCATGCATCACTCCGCAGCTCGGCGACTTCGAAACACACATGAACACACACAAACTGAGACTCCATCCATGAGCAGCACCAGAAGGGGAAGAGATTTCACATCCCCACTTCCATATGCTGTTGAAATGAATCCCTAAGGCTGGCTCCAAGGGGACCTACAGTGGGTAGATCCCTGCCCCCAGCAATGATTGCCATCAGGACGGCCATGGACCACTTTGTATCGAGCCACCAGCAGCTGATGTGTCCTTGGGGGCTGGATCCAGCCAATGCCACCATGCTGAGGGTTACCCAGTGCTGGACTGACACCCCCTTCCCACTGAGGAGCCAAGCCTGGGCTGCTCCATGGTCTCCCCAGAGGAAAAGCAGGACACAGAGTCAGTCTGATGCATAACAATGTCCCTGTCCTCCCGTAGAGCCACAGCCACCAGTGACCCCACAGTGACAGCTGGATGGGGAGACCAACCCACCCCTTCCATGGCACCCTTCTGCTAGAAAAGACTCTACAATAACAAACCAACAGGCAGTGCCAAAACTCCCCCATCACTGTCAGTAACCTGTCAATAAATGCTTGATCATGATGGGTGGAAAATGTGCTTCCCATGATAAGACCCCCACAGTGTCCCCAGCCCAGCTCCTGGGCACAGCACCATTCCAGGAGGGGAGCAGAGCACCCACAGTCCCTGCTTGGCCCTGTGGGGCAGCATTGGGTCAGTTGGCAGGTCAGGAGGAGCTGGTATCCCAATGCTGACCTGAACCCACCTGCCCCTAAAACCTATGGCTGACAGTCATCCCTGTGCAGGGCTCAGCCACTCAGGGAAGTACCCAGCCTCAGGCAGTGCCATCAACCACAGCTCTCTGGAGTCTGCAAGGAGGGTCAGCAGGAGGAAGAGTGAGTCCCCCCAGCCGCCCTGGGGAGGCCAGGATGTGTCCCACTAGCAGCAGCTCTGCAAATGACCCTCATCAGTCAGCAATGCAGAGCCAAGTGTAGCAAAGGTGCCAGACAGTCATCCATCAGAGGAATGAAATCAGAGCTGCCATCTCCTGGGGCCAGAGAGTCCTTGTCCTGGGGGTGGGACAGAGCTGGAAGCAGCAAAGCTGCCAAGCGAGCTGCGGTTCATGGGACAGCAGAGGCTCAGGACCAGGATATTCCCCAGTACCAGAGGGAGGAACAGCTGCACAACCCTTGTACTGAGCAAACCCCAGAGGAAGGGGGTACCATGGGCCAGAATGGGCCACAGAGCCAAGTGGGGCTCACAGCAGTGCTGTCCCCACTCCCATCCCCAGCCTGTGACAGTGCTCCCAGATAGCCTGGCTGTGCCCAAAGGAGATGTTACAGAATAATAATTTGTTCAGTCCACACCACATACAAAACGTTGCAAGCAGGGAATGGAACAGGATACACATCCCAAGGGACAGGATGGGACAGCCAGATGCATCACCTTGCTGCAAAACCCACACACAGGGATATATCCTGCCCCCATTGGCACCTCCTCTGGCAGCAGGAGCCAGCACATCCAAGGTGCCAGAGGAGCTACCCAAAAAAATGCCTCAGCAGAGCAGCAGCTCCTCTTGGCTGCAAGCAGTGTGTTCCACAAGAGAGCTGGTGCTCTGCATACCCATTACCCAGCCATCCATACCCTCCACAGTAAGGCACAGGGACAAGGAGTGGATGTGCTTCAGCCACAGCCCAGCCAGATCCCAGGCAGCTCAGGGACAGCCTCCATCAGAAGGGGGTTGAAAGCACCTCCTGGGCACAGCACCTTCATGTCCTCCCCTCCCTCTGCTCTACTACTAATTGCTCCTCTGATCACTCCTATCCACACAGCCTCCCATTCCGAGATCTGGCTACCCGAGGGGATGTGATCTGCAGTCCCTTCATCTCACAGCATCCCCAGTGTCAGCAAGGAGGCAGAAAAGATGGCAGCAAACCAACCCCAAAACACATTCATGCAAAGTCTGTTGGCAGCCCTTGTCTGAGCTGGGACTGTCCGTGGCACAGTCGAGGAAGGCAGCCAAAGGAAACAAGGCATCAGCACCATGCAGCGCCCTGCACTCCCACCCTCACCAGCCACAACCAACAGGTCCTGTATCCATTGCTCTGACATATTTTGGGTCCTCCTCTTTGGCCACATCCAGCCCTATCCTCAGTACCCACTTGCCAAACCAGGAAGCACAACACCCACAGCATCCTCTTCCTTCCCCAGCCCTGGCACAGCCCCACAGGGAGGGCAAAGGGGCTCTAGCCTCTTTTGCCACACTTCCCCCATAGCCACCAGTTCCTGTAGCAGTGGGAAAGCTTTGCTCTGCATGGTGCTGCACCCCACATCCATGGCTCTTTTCTCCCAGCTCACACCTCCTCAGCCGCAGTTACCTGCAGTCCTTTTCCCCATCATCTGACAAAGCCCAGCCCTCTGCATCCCCTTGCCCTGAGACTCCAACAGCCCAGACAGTTTCCATCCCCCAGCACCCCACACATCACTGCATCCCAGTGCCTCAAGACCCAGATATCCCCCACCCTAATGCTCGCAGACACCCTACATTTCTAGCATCTTGCACCCAACACCACACATTCCAATGTCCACAAATATTCCCACCCAATATCCTAACACTCTGAAACACCCCCAGACACCTCTACTTCCCCAGTTCCCTACATCCTAATGCTGCCAGACACTCCAATGCCCTCCTCCCCCCCAAAAAAAAGCCCTAAACCACACTAATCCTTCAAAAACTCCCCTAAGCACCCTGCAGCTCTTGGGATAGGAGGAGCACCTCCACCACAACATCCCCATCTCGTTGCAACCCCATCCCCATCCCTGTCCCCATCCCACCTCCCCTGGTCAGGTCGATGATGCCCAGGGCATGGAGTATCTTGAGGCTGGAGCAGAGCAGCAGGATGATGCCCACCGTTTGCAGCCCCTGCAGGTCCCAGGGTGCCTCAGCCGCCATCCCCCAGACACGCAGCCCCAGCCGGCAGCTGCTCTGGCAGCAACAGACCCAGCAACGCAGGAGAGGGGAGGGCAGGGGAGGAGAGACCTGCCTTGGCCCTCCCTCTTCCTGACCTGGCACCCACTGTGGTCCCTCGGGACACCCAGGCTGCAGAGAAGGAGAGTCCACGGAACTTCCCAAGGGACTTAGGGGTCAGGTCTCCCCCAGGGCACGCCTGCACTACGCAGCCTGGCACAGGCACCCACAAAGGGGTGCAGAACTAGCACCAGTGGGTGCGTGGAGGTGGAGGAGGATCAGCTGCAATGACTTCCACCCCAACAGCAGCTTGTGGTGGCACTGGAGCTGAGCAGTCTGCAGGGACCCTCGAGCTCATCACACACTACAGGGATACTGCTGCCACCAGCCCAGGGACCAGCTCTGCCCAGGAAATCCCCTCTGCCACATCACAAACCACCAAACCTTCCCCCCAACAGTGTCCCCACCTTTCATGGCAGGAGTTCCCTGCCTTGGAGCTCAGCCTTGTCTGCTGATCACCTCCACAGACATCTGCAGCCCTCATCTCTTCCCTCTTCCTCTGCATCTCTGCACCAGCAAGTCAGTCACAGCCACGGCTGGGGGCTGCCAGCCCTGGGTACCTTGCTTGCTGCTGGAGAGAAATGTGCTCCACAGGGTGCAAACGTGCCCCACAGGGTGCTGCCTGGAGGGAGGGCAGCACGTCAGGGACAGCCAGGGTGGGTGCTCCCCACAGCCCACCCAAAGTCCTGCTTTGAGGGCAGCAGGACAGATTCCAGCCTGGCAACAGTGGTTATTAGAAAGTCTCTTTCTGGCAGCTGTCTATGCACCTCTCACCTAAAAGCTGCTTCTGACGAGGCCACCTCCTGCCCCAGCAGTACAACAAGCCCCAGGGCAGGCACCCATGGGGGAATGAGACATTCTCCTGTATCCCTGGGAGGGGATGCTGCAGCCAAGCATGGATGGCACATCAGATGTCCTACTACCTGCGCTCCAGGGACCATGGACTCCATACTACCTAGAGCCCAGTCCAGGGCACTTGTATTCCCACCTGTGCCCAGTCCTGGGGTCTAGTCCTGCCCCTCACAGGGGAGAGGTGAAGGAGACCCCACTGAGCTCCCACAGCACCCTGCAGCCTAACACAACCCTGCACTAGAGAGTGCCAGCTTCTCCCACTGCACTTGAAGGTTTCACCCTCCCCCAACAGAGCAGGGCTATAAAGAAGGGCTGTCCCAATGGGCTCCTTTGCTCTCTAGATCTCTTGCTTTTTCTCCAGCCTGTGATTTTCTCACTTCCCTGTGGCTGAGTGGTCTCCTGCCCCTCCATCTGCTGGCTCAGAGCCCATCCTGGGACACAGTGGGGGCCCTGCTCCATGTTCAGCTGGGTCCCCTTGCTCCCCTCTCCAGGCACATCAGCAACAGTAAGAGCAAATCAGGCCAGAGGGAATCAGGAAGGAAGCAGTGTGAAAAGTGATTAACACAAGGCCGGAGGGAGAAGAGATTCAACAAGCTAATTAGCTCTGGCTGGGCTGAGCAGGACGTGTCACCATGCAGCAGCAGAGGCACAGGGTGCACTACAGGTGCTGTGGACCTTGGGGAGCTCAGGGCTGCCGGGAGAGCCAACACATCCTGCCCAGCCCTAGAGCCTGGCAAACCTGCTAGGCCTTGGAAAGGCAAGGGTTAAATCCACTGCATACGGGGAAATCTCTGGTGCAGCCCAGCCCAGGGAACCCCAAACTTCAGCCTGGAGTGTCTGCAGCTGTTCTGGGCTAGATTTCGATGCTCCAAGATCTACCCCCCTGCAGCAAGCTCACCTTGACCTCTGGGGTCTGTCAAACCCACCAGGCTGGATGATGCCCTGAGCCCAGGCACCAAAGCATCACACCCCAAGGGCCAGTCCCTCCTGCAGCCAAGATGCAGCACTCCTGCCAAAGAGGTTCCTGGAAAGCAGGAGGAATCAGGGCTTGGCACGGGACTTTGCTCTCACCAGCACCTTGGGGATGCTTGCTTTCTCCCCTCTCCAGAGGGACCCTCACCCTGAGCCAGCCATGAGGAGGTGTCCATACTGCTCATTGCCACCACCCTCCTGGCACCGTCTGGGGTGCCAGTGGCACCCAGGCATGATGCTGCTCCCTCCTGTTTCTCCCCAGATTCTGGAAGGGTTTGGCACCCTCCCAGCCCTGCTTCTCTCTCCGTATCCTGAGCTCTGCGGCAGCAGCCTCCAGGGAAGGCAGAGGCCAGCACACCCCATGTTGGGGGCTCTCCAAGACACCCCCAATCCTGCCTACCCTCCAGCACGTACCCTGAACAGCCAAGGCAGGAACAGCCCCGGGCAGGCACCAATTATCCTGCCGACAGCAATCTGCAACTTCATTTAATATTAATCTGTGGCTGGGCTACGCGGGTGGCTCTCCCGCCTTCTCCCTCCTGCCATCCCTCCTCCCAGCCAGGACCGATTGCTCTGCGCTGAATTATTGATGCTGCACTTCAAGAGGCAAAATTGATAGTGTTTCTCTCCACCTGCCCCATCCTGAGCACTTGGCCAAAGCAGGCTCTCGGCAGGGGTCTGAGAGCCTCCTACATGGGTCTGCCAAGAGATGTTCAGGGCTGGGGACAGGCACAATGGCACAGGGCAGAGGTGGGGTGACACAGTCCATCATTGATTATCCAGCTGGTAAACAATGTCAGTTCCAGCACTGATCACCCTGAAGATCCTGGAGCACAGTGCACTCATGGGAGATGCTCCATTGCTGCTGCCAGGCGATGGCTGTGCCTGTGCCACCAAGCCTGTGGCAGGATCCAAGGGGGTACAGTGCCAAGCAGACAGGACAAGGGGTCGCAGACAGTCAGCACTTCTGTCCAAGCCCTTTCTCAGCAAAGTGCCAGCTCCAAATGAAGGATGGGGTGCTTGGGGCCTCATCCAGCTGAGTTTGGGAATGCAGCAAGCCTGGCATTGCCCCAGGATCTTGTTGCAAGATGCTCCCACTGAACCATTCCCCAGGCTTAGAGAGATTGGCTTGGTCCCCTCTGGAGCTGCTCCATTCCCAGTCCATCACTGTGGTGGCACAACACCTCCCAGCACAATCTATCCACGGGATACAACCAGCACAGCCTGTGCAGACAAACAGCCACGGCAGGGGACCAGCAGGGATGGGGCAGGGAGAGCATGGGCCAGCAGCCGGGACAGGGGAAGCACGGCCGGCAGCATCGATGGCTCCGGAGCAGGTGGCAGAGCCTGGTGTCCATTAGCAGACCCGAGCCATTAGCATTTGGTTTCAGGCTCTTTGCGGTCTCTGGGCTGTCACTGTTGACCGAGCCACGGCTTGTAAACAACCCCTGGAGGGGCACACTATTTTCCAGCCCCAGACACTGTCTGGGACCTTCCCTGGAGAGCAAAATCCTACCTGCTGCCTCTCGAGTCAAGAGGGGAAGTAACCTATGCAACAGCAACTCACCCCCATCCCAAACCACTGTCATTCACACACAGGACTCCTCATACAGTGCCCAGGGCTCAGCTTAACCTCAGCCAGTTTCTGCCCCTCAAGTGACATGTTTCCCTCTCCTCTGGGCCACTTTAGGCAATGGGAGTAATTGCTGGCAATCCAGGGCACCTGGATCCTATTCCCACCCTCACAGCTGGGGCACATCTCCAGCCAAGCCAGAGGGAACTGCAGCTCCTCAGCAAGAGAGTGTGGGTGGAGGGGGACAGGCATGCCCCTGTTCCTTCTGGAGGGGTGACAGATGACCGGGACAAGGGTGGACACAGGATGCCCCATCTCTGATGTCCCACTCTGGCCCATGCTAGGGAAAAGTCAATTGCAGGTGGACAAGGAGTGTGCCCCAGGAAACAGAGGAGCCACACAAGGCAAGGAGCAGCCCCTGCCTTGTCCTGAGCCCCTCAGCAGGGTTGCTGTAGGGGCTGGGGGCTTTCTGTCTCCACTCTTCCCACTGCACCTGGGAGGTGCAGAACAGCTGCAATCAATGCCACCGGTTTTGGCACAAAGCTTCGGGCAGCTACATGGGGAAGCAAAAGCACTGGGAAGGGGTAAAGCAGCATCTGGGGGAGGCACCTCCAAATCACCAGCAGAACTGGGGAGGGGGAATCCACCCTGGGCACAGTCAGCATGCCCTCCCCTGGCACTCACAAGGCAGGGTGTCTGTCAGTTAGCTCAGCTCCTGCCTCCGTTTCCCTCCTGGTATGATCCACCTAGGAGTGCATCTGCTGCTGGAGCACAGGGACGTAGCAAGCAGTTAAGCAGTAATGAAAACTTCCACCCATCTTTTGTGTCCTTCGATCAGGTTCACAGGGTCAGAGGGAGAGATCCCCCTGATCTGCCCGCCTCCTTCTCTCCCTATCCCCAGGCACAGCCAACCAGTAGGTGCAGTCTCAGGGTGCTGCCTGCTCCACTGCTTGTGGAGGGGAGCATTCACCACTACATCCAGCCTATGTGGGAGCCAGTGCTGGAGAAACAGAGCGGAATATCCCAGGGCACCAGTAGACCAGGAAGTTCTCTGCGTCCTCCTCACCCTGTGCATGCCCTGACGCCAGGGGCCGGGCAGGCTGCGGCATCCTTCAGAGAGGGGTGTGCAGGCATGGGCAGGGGCTGGGTGGGACCCTTCACACAACCATCACCCTGGGAGCCCAGGGAGCACCCAGGCAAGCAGTCCTGACCTCCCTCCCACCACGCACAAAGCAGAGTGCCCCGAGTGGATCCAGATTCTGCCAAGTGCGTCCCATGCACACCACTCAGCGCCTCGCACAGCCCATCCATAACTGGACAGCTCCCTCTGTGTCCTCCCACCCTGCCCAAGGGTGGGGAGAGCCAGGAACAGGGAGCCCAGCATGCACCCATCCTGCCTGAGCCTGGCTGCTCTGAAGCCTGGTGCTGAGTCCAACATCTCATGTGCAGGGTGAGGTGACCGCAGTCTCTGGGAACACCTTGCTCCTGTGGGGGGGCTGCGAAACACCCTAGTGCCCACATATATGCTCACGCACAGTCCCAGCCCACAGCACCCCAGCACACATCAAAGTCACCACCACACAGCAGACACCCTGCCTGCCCTGTCCCCTCCCCACATCCCCAGCCACTGGGACAGGCAGGATGCTCTGCTCCTTGCACCCTGTGCCCCTACAAGCAGCCGACGGACCCCATGTCCCAGGACTCTCTCATGGATGCAGCAGCCTTGGAGCATCCTCGGGGGCAGCTCTGGACACCCACCACCTGCCCCTCGTGTCCCTGGAGGTGACAGCACCGCCCACACCCGTTACCTTCCAAGGACACAGGCTCGAAGAGGCCAAATTGCTCCAGCACCTTGACGAAGAGGACCAGGACCACCAGCACTGCAATCATCTCAAGGCCTTCCAGGTTCATGGTGGGGGTGTCTCATGGCCCCTCACTCCCCACCCCTCCCCACCACAGCCCTTGAGCCCCCTCACCCCAGCACATCAGCCGCCAGACCCCGCATCCCAGGGACACCCGCCTGTGTCCCTGGTGGGGGTTCAGCTGCCACCCCCTACTCAGGGGCACCCGCCATCAGCCATGGGCGAGTGAGGGGTCAGCGTGGGGCTGTGGCAGGAGGCTCAGGGAGCCACGGCCGAGAGCCCAGGCAGAGCAGGGCCGTGCCTGCGAGTAAGAGTGGAGAGAGGCCAAGTGGAAGGAGGCGTGGGGGGTGGTGAGGATGGGGGGGTCGGGGGGGAAAAGAAGGCATGCCCTCCCATTCCAATGACACCACCTCCATCGATTTGCTTAATGCAGTTGCTAAGGAAACGGGCCACAGATATTAAAAGGCACTCGGTTCCCAGGGGGGGACACGGGGAGGGGCAGGACGCTGGGCACTGGCAAAACATCCAGGATGGGGATGACTCAGGTTTGTCCTCTGTGCCCCAGACATGTGTCTGCCCCACGGGGACCAACGTGGCTGAACACCTCAACATCTCCCTCCTGGAGAGTGTCTGGGGCAACAACTCCAACTGCCCCATTTCCAAGCAGGCAGATGGCTCCACCTGTTTTGCTAGGAACACCAAGGGAAGATGGGGAGCAGGTCTGGGAGAACAGGCTGGGAGCAGAGGCTGTGATGCAGGATGCCCAAGACACTGCCAGACCCCCAAGTGGTGCAGCAATGAGCAGGAGAGGAGGAGATGCAGGGGCTAGGAGCCCAGCCAAGGTCACAGAGCAGCTGGAAACAGAGGGTGACCCTGGCATCCATGTGGCTCGAGCACACATCCACATACAGCCAATGGGGCTAAACTGAGTTCTCCTGCTCTTTTTTAACAGCACTCCAGCCCTTGCCTGGCTGTTTGATCACAAGCCACAGGGACCACCGGGGATCCAGGTGCCTGTGGTCACTGCCTATCACCAGGGGTCAGCACCCCTTGTGGTCTTCCCCCAGGGATGCCACTGGCACTGCCCATCTCCAGGTGGATAATTCCCACATGGTACACGATGCAAGATCAGTCCTAACTCCAGCACGAGTGTGGTAAGCAGGGAGCAGGGCTGCCCCCATGCCACTGCTGCCCCCCACCCTTCCCAGTTCCCCCCAGGAGCAAGGCCAGCTGACACAGCTACAGCGGGGTGGCCATTTCCAGGCTATTGAGCAGACCCCCAGCAAGAGGTCCCAGCAGGTCTGCCCCACACCAGTCTCCCAGGAAACCCCATTACTGGCCCAGTAGGCTGCAGGTTGGTCCCCTGGCAGGGGATGGAGAGGGCTGGTGTGTCAGTCCCAGGTCGTGGCATAGCCTGGCTATCTAGTGGCTCCATGCCACCGGGCTCAGCATCTCCTGCCCACCTGGGGCACACTCCCAAGGTTGTTCTAACACCAGCAGAAGATGACAGAGATGCATCAGAGGCCTCCTGGGGAAAGAGCTGAAAGTCTTCCCTCAGGAAACATTCCTCAGGCTGAAAGTTTTCAGACCTGGCATTTCCTTTCCTTGGAAAGAGGTGAGTTTTCAGGCACTGAGACTGGATTTCATGTGTCTGCCTCCCAGTTTTGCCCTCGAGTCAATCCCTCCGGGCTGGGGTGGCACACACCTGTTGCACTCCTGCAGGAAGTTTCCCACTGATGTCAACTGCATTTTTAAAGCCACTTTTCCTGCTGAGCCCCAGTTACAACCCATCCTCTCCTCAAACCTCCAGCTGCTTCCAGTGCCGATGCCTGTCCTGCAGGCCATGAGTCTATTTTTGCAGCCTAATTTTGGCCAAACATAGAGGAAGATGAGCCCTTCCAGCCTGATCCAGAGGGTTTAGGGCAGCTTCTCTGCAAAGGGAACCTGCTGAGCCCATGTGAACGGGCTATCATCAGCCCCTCATGTGTCTCTGGCAGCATTGTGGGATGCTGGGGCTGAAGGGCACAGTGGCAGGTCAGTCATGGAGCTTCCCCACCTGCCCCTGTGCCTCTCCCGTGCCAGCTGTCCTCCCCAGCGGAGCAGTGATAATTCTCCCGCTGGCCACCATGTCAGGATTACATATTTCCATGCTGGAGCCATTAATAAAACCCTCCACTGTTTGCTCCCAGCATGAGACAGAATCCCACCAGCACCAGCACAGGCACCCGGCACTGGTCCTGTGTCCCACTGTGACACACTGTGCCCAGCTCCCAGGACCACCAAACTCCCCAGAGCATATTCCCAGAGCATATTGCCTCCAACCAAGGGCAGCCCCAGATGAGCTAGGTGTGACAAAGGACCACCCCTTCACCTCACCAAGGTCCCCGGGGATGTTACTCCATCTGGAGCTGCCCCCAGGATGGAGGAGACACATGGGACCACACGTGGGACTTCACCAATGGAGCCAGACCTGCAGCTGCCTGCAGGGGATGCTCAAAAGCATACGTACCCCACCAGAAGCGTGGGGCAGGGCTTTGCCCCCTGTCCCAGTGAGGGGCATTGCTCCCAGGGGTGCTCCTTGCCCCTGCAGCCAGTCAGCGTTTGGCCATGCTGTGCGAAGATCCTCAAGGCCCTGGCTGAGCTGTGCAGAGAGAAGTCTCACGGATGGATGGAGCAATGCACACCCCGGGCAGGAGAGGCTCTGCACGTCCCCGGACTCATGATGCCAGTTTCACCCCTCCTGCCCTGCTCCTTGCCTTGGAGTGTCACCCTGCAAACCTCCGGCACTCACATCCCACTGCAGCGGGGCTTGGAGAGACCCTTCACCGGGGAAACTGGGACCCCCACCACATCCCAGAGCTCCCCAGCACACCGGCTGAGGACCAAAGATGTGGGTCACGCCCAAAGGGACCCAGAGCCTCAAAATGCAGATTGAGGCCCAAGCATGAGCCCTGGCCACCCTACAAGAGCGGGAGGCTCCAGAGAGTCCATCTGCATCCCCATCTCACAGCAAGGGGCAGCAGTACCTAGACACAGGCAGCATGGTGGACCCCGGAGCAGCCCTGGATAGAGCCCTGAGCCACAGCTCAGCGCCGGGGCTGCCACCGGCTGCTCTCACACACAGCAGAGTAGGACCAGGGCCAGGAGGAGCAAATGAAGTGGCTGAGGAGGAGATGGAGGTCTCTCAGAGAGGCAGAGAGGGAGTCCCCAGTCCACCTCTCCCACACCAAAGTGGCTTGCCTCACCACTTGTTTTGTGGAAGCGGACAGGGTGGGCCACCCTGTCCCCCCATGTCCCCAGCCCCGTACCTTCAATGCCGCTGATGATTTTGAAGCAGCGAGTGGTGAACCAATAGGAGATGAGGAGGAGGATGGCAATCAGGGAGGCATAGAGCAGGCTGTCGTTGTGTAGGGATGTCCTCTCCATGGCTCCATCCCCTGTGTCCGCTCGCGCCCCCAACCCAGCCCCGCCGTGCTATCTGGGGCAGCCCTGTCCCGGCAGTCCCCCTGCCAGAGGAGCCGGCCACCGCGGGCAGGGAGGCGGGGGGCCGCACGGGCAGGCAGGCAGGTAATTGGGAGCGTTGTGTGAGAGCCAGGCTCCCAAACCAATTACCTTAATTGTGCTCAGACAGCACATGGCAAACAGTTAAAAATAACCCTCCTGGCCCGGGGGGAGAGTGGCACCATCAGCCAGGAGAAGGAAGCAGGGGGCAGAGAACAGACGGGGCTCGTTACACGTGTGGCTGTGTCTCAGTGCCATGGGGCCAGCAAGGCATCACCACAGCCCAAGGGCTGCTCTGAGTTCCCTGATGACCTTGGGATCCTCAGGGCTCAGCCCCTTGCTGCCACACCACAGGTGAAGCTGGGAGTCCTGGAAACGGGGCTCCCTAGGGAATGATGCTGCCAGGATCTCTGCTGATGCCTGTGTCCGTCCTTGCTCCAGACACGGGGCCTTGAAGGAAGGTGTCTTTGCAGTTCTGCCATCCTGGAGAGCTGGGTCTGGCAGAGAGGCACTGGCATCTCATTCTCTGTGTCCCACAACAGCACCTCCCCAGGGATGTCTGCGTTCAGCATCTGTTTTTCCCAGCCTGGAGTCAGCCTGATTCCTGCTCTGTGATGCTGGGTGCATTTAGACAGTGCCACGGTGGGTTTGGGCGCACTCACTCACAGATTCCAAACCACGTGGGATTAGCTGCACCTATGCCTGAGACACTTCTGGTCACTTCACAGCACTTGGCCCTATCTGCTGCCCCATGGGATATATGGCTGAGGAACATGCTGGACCCAAGTGTGTCATCCCAAACCCTCTTTGCATACAAGATGTCCCATCTCTACCCTGCACCCACGTCCAGGTAATGTGGCCAGCCGGGTGTGGATGAGGAGTACAGCGCTGCCCCAGCTGTGCCCCTTTCAGGGAGCAGAATCCAAGCATCCAGATCCGTCTCTCCCTCCCTCCCTTCTCTCTCCCCCAAGATCAGCTGCTCTGAGGATCCACAGGTGACACAGGACAGGATGGCAAAGTGCCCATGGCTCAGCACTGGAGAGAGCAGCAGGCCCTCAACATTGCCCCAGGACCAGCTATGCCAGGACAGGCAGCCCAGGCTGGCACTGAGTCCATGCCACCTGTCCTACTTTGGGCTGTAACAATAACAGCCATGAAGTTATACCCACCCAGCCACCCCCGCCCTGGCTCTCAGGTGTTGCCAGCAGCACAGCCCTGCCACACAGCTAAATTTAAACCTCCCGCCAGCCACCTGCTGGGTGGTGTATAAATAAGCCATAGAGTGGGGTTTCTTGCCCAAAAAGCAGCTCCATGCACACAGCATGCCACAGGCACACATGGGGCAACACCCAGAGCCATCAGGTAGCAGGTCCCTGTCTCCATCCTCCCAGCACCACCAGCAGCTGGGGACGGGGAACTGCCCCCAGCTGCAGGATGGAGCAGATGGGGATGGAGCAGGGCAATCATCCATTGTCAAGGGACCTGTCTCTTCAGGAGGGGACCATGCATCTTGACTGTGGCCAGGCTCTACCCTCCATGAGAGCCACCCCTGCCCTCCATGAGAGCTACCCCTAAAGTGCTCTTCACCCAGTGCTGCAGGGTGTTAGGGCACTACCTCCACAAAATGTGCCATAGGACCTGCTGGGCCACAATGAGGTGATGGTCCCTCGGCACAGCTGGGCAGCTGCTGCCCAGATCCCTTGGGTGCTCCTGACCTGCTGGGGGGCCAGCCTGATGGATAGGAATTTCTCCTTTTTTTTGGTTCTCGGGGCCATCATCCATTAGGGAGAGTTAAATTTAGGTTAAAGCCAATCCCTTATTACCTTGCTGCTAATCAGAGCGCGAGCAGATTATTAATAAGCACATTAAAATATTGGTGAAATGCTATTTTTGGGAGGTGAAGTCACAGTTTTAATCTGGTTAATTGATTGAGTCATTTCTCTTTCCCCTCTGGCGACCCGTCCTTGGCTGGCTCCCCAGGGCACTCAGCCAGGGGACCCCTTACCCCGGGCCCACCCGGTCAGGCACCCAGTGCCTTCTACAGTGAGCTCCATGGGACCTCCTTCACCTGTGCAGGAAGGGCAGAGGGTCACTGCACCCCAAAAGAGAATGATGGGGTAGGATAACAGCCAGAGTGGGGTCAGTATCTTGGTGACCCAAGGACTGGGGCAGCAGCTGGGGAAGAGGGGATGCTGCAGAGGGGAGAAGGCTGTGCAAGCCCCACATCCCACACCCAACTCAGAGCTGCCCAGCTTTGGGTTTCACCCCACTTTGGCTTGTCCCAGAGCTTGGGAGAACACCAAGAAGAGGGTGAGGGTAGTCAGAGCCCCACAGCCAGCCATGCCCTCTGTGCCCATCCCAATCCCCTGCACACCCAGCAGGGCTGTAGGGAAAGCCCTTGGTCCTGCTCAGCACCACACATGGCCACTCCAGAGACCCAGTCCCAGGGGACACCTGCTACAGCAACAATGCCATAGCACCCAGCTGGAAAGCCCAGGACACTGGGAGAAGGACCTGCAGGACATCCTTGCAGGTGGTGGGGTTTGGGAGCATCCTGAGGTCCCATTCCCTCTTTGCTCCATCACCTGCAGCTCTGCCCCTCATGCCCTGGGCTGGACTCAGCTGACTCATCCTCTGCCCCCTCCACTCTGGGCAAGTTGGCTGGTACCCAGTGGAGCCAACTAGCGGGGATAGACCTGGCACTGCTTGCGGCACACCCAGGCTCTAGAGCCGGGCATGCTGCTGGGCTTGGGGGGGCTGTCCCCTGCTTTGACCAGGAGCCTCCATCCCAGGGCTCATGTCCCTGTGGGCAGGAAGGTAGCATGCCAGCTGGGCATGGCTCACAGGTCAAATATTGTTCCCACATCGCAGCCTCCAGGGCTGTGCCAAGTGCATCTCCATGCTATCCCTGCATTTCTCTGGCCCCAAGGATAGGCACAGGCTGCGGACACCCAGGGGTTTCCCCATGCAAGGAAGGGACAGAACCTGGGAGGGGTTTCCCAGGCAGGCTGGGTCCTGGCAAAAGCAGTGCAAGTCCCAGCCCTGCTCCAAGGCGTGATGCTGCCACATTGGCCTAACAAGGCTTTCCCTGCACTCACGGTACAGTGAATCCCTTCCCAGCACTGTCGGGGCCCAGAGGGGCAGCCCAGTGGTCCTCTGCAGGGCAAGGCCATGGGGATGGCAACTTTGTCCCTGCACAGGGACACAGGGACAGGGGCAGGAGTAGGGCACCCAGAGTTCCAGCATACACAGGTGCATGATGACTTCCACAAGATATGCCCACTGGGTTTAGGAGGTGGTTCTGGGTTCACACCCAGAGGAGGGAGTTCTGGGCAGCTGGCAGGGCAGTGCAAGGACTAGGCACAGGGGTGAGGGGTCCTGCCACGAGCACACAGCATGCAGCTCTGTCCCCAGGACCAAGCATCCCAGGACAAAAGCATGGTAGATGTAGGCACCAGGGCGTATCCGTGCCCTGGCTCATGGGGCACATCCAGGGCTTCTTTGCCCAGCTAGGTGGAGGGCACAGCTCCAGCCCCAGAGGAGTCAGATTCCTTGACATGTCAGGGAACAGTCAGACCAGCTGCAGTTCTTTCATGCTCGACTTTGCATCAGTCCCCTCCCCAAACAAAACGTTCCCCTCACCCCAGGGCCACAGGGGGCCTTCAGGGGCTTTTGTTGCCTCCTGGAACCGTCTTCAGCTCTGCTCCACATGGAGCTCAGTACAACCCCTCTGCCAGAGGCTGAAGCACTCAGCACCTAAACAGCATTTCTCCCCTCCCCAAATGACCCCACAGAGATCACCCGACAAACACCCCCTCTCACATAACAGAGATCCCGTGTCCCCCAGGGCGGCACCTACCTTGGGAGAGAGTCCCGGTGACAAACTGGTAGAAGAAGCGGATCACCCGGCCCAGCTGCCTCTTGCAGCGCTGCTGGCAGTGGCTCATGGCTCCAGCTCCCAGCGCTGGGGAGGGACCCAGCCGCACTCCCTCCCGGCTGCCAAACAGCCCCCCAGCTCCTCCGAGCAGCGGGCGATGCCCGGTGGAGGACTGAACCTTTCTGCCCGGAGCGAGCCTGCGGGCATCGGCGCCCGGTCCAGCCCGGCGGAGCGGGCAGCGGCAGCGCCCGGCAGCGCGGCAGCCGCCGGCCCCGCTCCCCGGCGGCGGGCAGCGGGAAGTTTTGCGCGGGGATGCTCCAGTGCAGGTGGGCACTGGGACAGAAGGTTAGGCGGCGATGCCTCTCCCGGGGCTCAGGCTCACGAAAGCTGACCGCTGAGAGGGAGCGGGGTGTCTGGGTTCGCCCCCCCGGGCCGTGCCCGCCCGCCGGCCCCCTCCGTGCCGCAAAGTTGCGGGGAGCGGCGGGGAGCAACGTCGGGGTGATGCGGGGTGCCGGCGAGCCCGGTGGTGCCAGCCAGTTCTCCGGCAGAGGCGGATGGACGCCTCCCTGGCTGGCAGAGCCTCGGGTTGCCCCTGACTCCTGATCCGCCCCTTGGCATCAGCTCGACCCGGCAATTCACGCCCCGGCTGGCCGGGAACCGGAGGCAGGTTGGTATGGCAACCCGCAGACTCCACAGGTCCCGCTGACCAATGAGGCACCGCTGCATCCCAGGGCCGCCTCTCTCCAAGAGCAGGCAAGGATGCTCCTTCCGGAGGGAAGCCGGCACCGAGAGCATCCTGCATCCCTGGACATCAGCCATCCACTCCCACTATCAAGTGTTGTGAGCATCCTGCATCCCTGGGCATCAGTCCTTCAGCCCTGCAAGTGTCTTGCATCTCCAGGCATCCACTTCTGCTGGCTCCACACCGGGGAGGAGACAAGGATGGGTGCAAGGATAAGAGGAAGAGGAGTCAGACTCCGAGACCACCCAGGCTAAGAGCTCCTCAGTCCAAAACTCAGCCTGTCAGCGGTCTGCTAACTTACACAGTATGCCAGAGCCAGAAGACAGACTGGAGTGTGGTGGCAGTGTGATTTCCCTGCTCCCAGAGCCAGCCTGAGATGGTCTGTGCAGACACAAGACAACATCCCTTCCCCAAGTCCCATTTTCCCAGGTGTATTCCATCTCTACAGTGCATTCACACCCCACAGCAGCAGGATTCTATCAGTTCTGAATCCATCCAGGCTCTATAATCTCATAAATTTCATCTCTTATTAATAGGGAAGGAAGTGTACAAAAAGGGACCTGATGGAAATTACAGCTTCTACTCCCTGGGGGATGGAAAAGAGGGTGGAGCCATGATACAGCCAGGAACAGCCAGACTGTCCAGTCCCTACTAATACCTCAAGAAGGAGCCCTAAGGGAAGGGGCAAGAGCACCACCACCTCCCACCAACCCTGTACTGTGGTTGGCATAGGGAACCTCACCCCTTGCTCCCCAAAAGAAGGGTCATTCCCTCCAAACCAAGCCCCCCCGTCTTACACAGGCTATGACCCTGCAAAAGGGGAGCAGCTGCCCAACAGAGTGTCTCCACACCACGGTATGACAGTGTCCCAGTATGGGGGGCACCAGCAGCAAGGGATGCTGCACTGGTCACTGCATTGCTGAGCCAGGTTTGAAGAGATCCTAAAAAAGGCACAACACACAGCACAGCAGGGACTCGCATCCACAAAGCCCCAGGCCAGGGAAAGGCTGCAAGGGACATCGACGTCACAAGGGGAAGGGGACAATCCAGGCCAGCTGAGGCAGAGTGGGCAGCTCAGCAGTCAGAGACACAGATGTAGAGATAATCTGTGAATGCAACACCTTGACTGAATCTACCCCTGTGAACCACTTGCCCCCCACCTGAAAGTTCAGAAATTTGGGTAGCCGGCAGTTCCCAGTCCACTCCTGCCACTTTCCAGTGACAGGTCTGGGGTTTAGGACCCTCAGATACCCCAAAGTATCCAGGAGCTCTGCTCCTGGCTCAACCCAACAACACACATTGGGACAGTTTCTTGCAGTGACCAGGTCCCGTGAGCTGTGTGATGCAAGGCCAGATCCTGCAAATGCACACCGTCCCCAATGCTGGGGGAGAGGAGCAGCTCCGCAGCATGTCCACGGGGACCAGCCAGCACAGCTCAGACCAAGGCAGCTGCCGCATCCCAAAGGCCCGCGGGATACAGGACAGGTGACAGAACAGCCACAGGAGGGTGCCAGAGCCCACAGTACGTGACAGCAAGCAAAAGTTTGCAGATCCATCCCAAACCCCAATATCCAGCTCCTTGGAAGCCAGTTTCCATCTGACAGGGAAAGTTGCTCCATCCCAGCATGTCCCGGGCGGGTGAGACATGCAAGTGCCATCCTGTGCACCCTGGTCGTGACGGTCATGCGGGACAGGGGATTTCCTGTCCCTTTCCGGAGCAGCAGATGTTGGCCATCCTGATCACCGACCCTGCTCCTCTCTGGGAAGCCGAGCAGGAATTCAGCACAAATCAAAAGCAAGCCACAAGGCAGCTGTTGAGCCCACCCTTACACAACTTTTCTTGCTAAAGACCCCACCTGGGTCACATCCACCACGGGTGCCACTGCAGGGTACATCCTACCAGCCTCCTGCCCGACAGCCCAGCCTGTGGTTCTCCCAGACCTGCTCCCTGCTTAAGGAGGCCAGTGGTTCCCCAGCCCCTGCCTCAGCTGCAGCCCCAGGTGAACTCCAATCCCCACAGTGCCTCACTGTGGGGCAGAGGACATCATCTCCCAAAAAGATACTTAGAGTCAGCCTGTGCCCCCAGAGCACCTGGTGGGCCCCACAAGGGGACATGCCATTGCTGTCCCATGGGAAGGAGGAAGACTATAGCTCCAGGCTCTGCCTCCAGCTCATGCTCCCCCCATTAGACCCTGGCAAAGGGAGATACTGCCCGCACCTCCTAATGCCGAGCCTGCGCTGGGGACCAGCCCAGCTCCCCGCTGTAGGGGATAAAGGGCAAATTCAGAGAGACTGAAGGCCAACATTGTCCCGCACTCCCCTGCCCCAGTCCCATGCCTGCCTGCGGACTGTGCCGGGACACCTCCAGCTTGGAGGCACAGGAGCCGGGACAGGCAGTACAGGCCATGAGACGCACCTGTGATGCCCTGGGTGGGGACACGGACTGCCCACGCTCCGTGCCCCACGCTCCGTGCGGCCGCGGTGCCGCTGCCTGACGCTGAGAGGAGCCCCGGTACAGCGCAGCAGAGCGGCGGAGCCACGGGAGGTGAGCCGGGGACACGGCTCGTTCAGACGGCTGTGGCAGCTGATGGCACACGGGGGACAGGAGGGGACACGTGCTGTTGTGTTGGAGCGTGGCCCTGCACGCCTGTGAGAGGATGCACGGGAACCGTAAAGGCCATGCGGCCGCCACGGTCCGCTGGCAGTCCCTTGGAGGCTGAAGGGACAGTGACAGCACCGCCGAGGAGGGGGACACGACACAGCTGCCCACACCAGAGCCATTGCTTCCTTCCCTACCCAGGTCCTCTCCTCCCGAGATGGCTTCCTGGCAGATACATCCTTCCTAAAGCACCGATTACCGGGCTGGTACCTGCCGAGGGAATGCAGGGAGCTGCCGAGGGAATTCACGCTGCTTCCTGGCCATGAAATATTCATTAGCACAGCCGCCAAGAGAAGGGGGGAAATAAAAGATAAACAGAAGAGTGTGGGGGGAGAAGACACAATGCTTGCAGGCAGCTCAGCATGGTGGTGACAAGCCCATGGAGTGGCTGAATCAAGGTCTTTATACCAGTCATCACACCAGTTTGTGGGTCCCCTGGTGTCCATGCAAAGTCTGACTCGCTGTCACAGGTGTCATGGGCACATAAACACCCCTAGAAAATGCAGCCAGGAACGAGCAGTCCTTGCAGGCACGTTCAGCACGGGTAGGGATGCCCTGTGATGTGCACATCACCAAGGGGCACCATGCTGGGTTGGTGGTCGGAGGCTGTTCCTGCCTGTGCCAGCCCTGGATGGTGCCTGGGCTTCAAAGTATTTCAGCCTGGGCTACACCCCCCCCAGGGAGAGAACCAGAGCAGGGCCCCAGCCAAGGGCCACCTTGGCCAGGGCATCTCTGGGCTCTCTGGAGTCATCCCGTGGCTGGCAGAAAGCAGATGCCAACATTTCTCTCAGGGAGGAAGGGCTGTCAGGGTGGGAGGCACATTTCCAGTAATGGGGAAGGGCAATCAGGAAGGGAAGGAGGAAAATTTCCATTACCAAGGAAGGACAATCAGAGTGGGAAGGATGCAGGACATCCTGCGACCCTGTGCCAAGCCTCAACCCACCACTCAAGCCCACAGCGACTGAGCAAATGCTCTATTCTCTATCTAAATAATTCAAACTCACCCTTTTTTTGGGATGGAGGGCATACATATCCCAGCAATGCCAGACCCACAGTTGTTTGGCAGGGAAAGAGCAGGTCCTGGCTCGAGGGAGAGCTCAGCAGGACTCACCCCAGAGCCAGGACACGATGAGGGAGAAGCAGGCGGCAGGGATCACTTCAGGAGCCATGAGCTTCTGGTTCCAGACACGCCACATCGGGGCGGGTGGCTCCGTGGGATCCCAGCACCGCTGCCACCAGCAGAGGAAGGCTCAGCCCAGCCAGCCCCGCATGCTGTTGCTCTGCTCCTGCCTCCTCCCAGCCCGGGGAAACCGCAGCCTCCGGGTCTGGGGGAAGTGCTGAAAACGTGATGCCAGAGAAAATAAATAAGGCAGCTAATGAGGTAATTTGCATAGCTATTAGTAGTCAGGATTTGCAGCGGGTCTGACATGGGATGTGCTGTCACAGCGAAGTGCAGCCCGAGGGCTCTGCTGTGCTTGCAGAGGGAAACACAAAACAGCCGTGCTGCGGGCACACCGCAGGCACCCACCGCAGGCACCCACCGCAGGCAGCCGCCGCCCCACCACCGGGCAGCCGCCGGGGGCAGGAGCAAATCCAGCAAGGAGGCGGAGGAAGGTTCGGAGCAGGGCACACGGCCTGGGAGGAGCTGTGTGCTCTAACCGTGAGCCCCTCCTGTCTTTGGCCACACACCCTGCGGCTTGGCCCTGGGATGTACAGATCATGGGCCAGCACACAGCTCCCACCTTGCCAAGGCACGTCCATGAAAGCACGAGCTTGCAAAGGCCAAGGAAAAGCTGCCAGCAGCCCAGGCTGCCTCGCAGGGCAGCCCTGCCATGTCACAGCCAGCTGGCTCCATGTGCTTTCCCATCCAGAGCTGGCCACAGCTCCCTGCATCCCTTACATCTGCTTGCTCCCTTGTGAACCTGGCCTAAAACACACCCCAGGACAAGCACAAATCCTTTCCTACCCCAATCTTTGCTGCCAGCAAACCCAGCTCACTCTGACTCCCAGCAGAAGGTGCAATTTTTGGGATGTAGGACTGTGCATGAAGCATAATGCCATCAACAGCTCTGCATCATAACTGCACCCATCCTTAGCTGTTCGGGTCAGGAATCATTGAACCCCAGCAGGCAGGAGGGCACTGGTCATCCTGGTATATTCAGGAATGCAGGGGCAACACACCTGCAACCTGTGACACTGCTGGATCCCCAGGCTGCTGTGCCCAGTAAATTAGCCATGTGATGGAGAGGAATGGCAAGCAGGGCCACTCTCCCCGGGGCTGCCAGGGCATGTCTGGCTTTGATCACAAACACGCGACGACAGCTCAGCTCGTTCTCAGCTGGTGGATCTTGCTAAAAAATGCATGTGACGTGATCTGTCTGCTCAGGAAGGCGCTGCCAGGGAAAGAACCCAGCCCAGCGCTGTGCACTGGTCCTGCAGCACCCACCTGCCAGCAGCTGGCAGGCAGCAGGTGATGGGGCAGCAGCCTGTGGCACCACGCTAGGGACAAGCACATGCCAAAGCACCTCTGCAATGCAGGGAAAGGATGAGGCACCCCCATCATCTGATGGCAGACACAAGCAGAAAGACCCAACGAATGTGTGGTTGGACAGACAAATGGACACAAACTCCACCACCAATTTGGGTGGTGCATGTCAGGCCAAGATGAAGGTCAGAGCCCCCCAGGGACCACCCTGGTGTGTCCATCACCCCCAGAACCCCCGTGATGGCCCCCAGACATCCAGGTTGCCCTGAGACACTGACTGCTCCCAAGCTGAATTTTTTTCGTCAGTTCTGCTAAATATTTTAGGTATTTACACAGAAAAGCTCTCTGTGCTCGGCGGCATGTCAGCCCCCTTGGCATCACACAGGCGGCCACAGACACACCCGCGCCCGCCAGGGCATGAATAATTCATTGACCCCATGAACAGGATAGAAGCGGCGGGTAGGAGGGGACAAAGTTGGGGGAACGGCTTCATCAACCCCCACCCTGGCTCCTGGGGTGCACCCCGAGTGTCTCCATGTCCTGCAATGGGAAGGCTAAGAACTGCACCAATAGCTGCAGGGAAACAGACGCACAGGGAAGGGAAAGCAGCCAGGAGCTGAACCCAGCCCTGGTTATAGGGCTGACACATCGAGACTGCAGCTGTAAGCAAGTAGAACCATAACCTGCCTGGACCATCTGGGGGCATTTCAGAGCTTGTTGTGTCTGAAAAGCACAGCAATGTTGGGGGCATTTATCAGGATATATCAGGCAGTGAGGCAGCACAGCCCCCAGCACCTCCAAAGAGCATGGTCTTTACAAGTGGGCACCTTGCTGTATGGGGGTGCATAGCTCGCACTGGGGCACAGCACAGACACGGCATCTCCTTATCCCAAACCGAATCTTTCTGCTCCTCAGATGCTGACCTTGCTCCATGCCCATGGCACCCCATGAAAATCAGCAAGGATTTCCATCCCCAGCCCTGTTCCAGTGCCCACTCCAAGCCTCACCAGGGTCTCCTGAATTGAGAGGCTGGGAAAAATCTCAGCCTGGTCACAAGCGCTGCCAGCCCTGCCCCCAGGTCTGCTCCAGGAGAAGACATGGTCCTCAGCATCTCTCCAGCTTTGCCACCCTCACCACCCCAACACCAAGCCACAGGGACAGTGACAAATGACATGAGCTCCGCACAATCACACATAAGTTGGGCTCCAGCAAGTGGGAGGTGGCACTAGGCTCATTTCCTTGCAATCAGCACTCTCTTGGCCACCAACAGATCTGATTCTGCAGGGTGACAGGAGGAAGCACAGTGGGAGCAGGCTGGGACACGACCTCGGCTCCCACGTGTTCAGGCAGCCTGCCTGTGGGCCAGGGAGCGGGACACCCTCTGTCACCCAGGCGGATGCTGCCGCGCCGAGTGACACGGGCTATTAGCACCAGCGCTTATCCAGGGGCTCCGGCACACACTGGCTGCACAGCTGGGAGAGGGAGATAAGACACCCGGTGGGGAAACATACTTCAAATGGCAGGAATCTCCCCCAAAATGGACTTGGCTTGAAGGCACCGAGAGTGTTTGCTGCTATTAATAACTCCAGCACTGCAACGAGGCGCGTGCCCTCAGCTCAGGGAAACACGGCAACAAGGCAGGGAGGGAGAGCAAAGTGGTGCTGGAGATGGGACTGAGGTCCTGACCCATGGCTCCTCACCAAGCCCATGGAGCCCCCATGCCAATCACACCCCAGCACTGGCCTGAAGCCCCTGGATGGGTGGCTGGATGGACCTGGAGGGCTCAGGGAAGGGCAGACATTGCCTTTCAGTGGTCAGTGCTGCCTTTCCAACTGTCCACAGCTCACCTGCACCTTTCTCCAGCCTCAAGCCAAGACACTGCACATCCCCATGGCTGGGCTAATGGCCCCCCATGCAGCACTGACCCTCTCTCCACTTGTTCCCTGGGTGATGGCTCAGCCCTCCACCCTGCTGCGCTCTCTGCCCCATGGGCCAGCAGGGCTGCCCACTCAGCATCTCCAGGGCACCCGCTCAACCCACTGGCAGCCCAGGGGGGCCCCCACAGACTGCCTTTTAAACTGACATTTTGGGGACAGGAGAGCTATTTTCGGTTGTTTCAGAGGCAGTGTTTCCATTGCAGTTTGTCTGCCTCCACTGGAGGGAGGGATGCTCTCCCTGGAGGTGCCATGGCCAGCAGCTTTGTGTTGGGCTGTGGCGCCCAGCACCCGCTCCGCACCACTGGGTCATCCTCATCCCTCCTCTGCCTACCCAGTGCCTGGACCCGCTGTGCTCGGGAGATATCCCTGGGTTCCCACTTGGCCAGGAGGGTCAGGAGCATCCCATGTGGAAGAGGGGTGATGGAAGGCACAAGGCAGAGCCTGGGGGCCTTGCTCCTGCCTAAGACCTTCTCAGCATCAGCAAGTTGTCTTCTACACACCTTAATGAGACAATCCCAAAAATGAGCACATAGAGCTGAACAGTCCCCCCTCCCTGGAGCGCCCAGGCACTCTTGATAGGAATAAATGTGCCTGGCAATTATGGAGGGAGAGTACAGCCTCCCAGTGCAAGACCTGCTGAGAGACGCAGAAATAAATATGTTAATAATCAAATATCTATCCTGTGTCTGAGCTCACGGGAGGACTTTCAAGTCTAATTAGCGGAAGATTTGTACCATTGCTGCCAGGGCTCGAGGGACAATTTGCCGTGGTTCCCACAAAGTGAGAGGTTCTGCTATAATTAGCCAGCAGCATCTCGTCTGCAAGGATTACCTCCAAACCTCCCCCGCGTTCTGGGCTGGGGGCAGGAGGGACCCAGGTTAGCCAAGATGAGAGATGGCCCCAGGCTTTAATCTGTGCCAGTCAAGTCTGGAGCTGCAAATCCAGGGCAGGCAGGAGGACAGGCTGTGAGGTTGGGCAGCACACCAGGAGAGCTACCCTGAGCCAGCAGGTCATCCCACGCTCCCACATCTGTACACAACCCCCTATGTCGTCATGGAACTCCTCTTCCCACAACATCCTGCCACAAAATCCCAGAGTGCCTCTAAAACTGCTCCATCTCCAGACAGATCATTTCCAAGCCAGGGTTCCGACACCCAGCGCTGTTCACAGTGGGGGACATTTCCCAGTCTACCCCAGTCAGACGTGTTGTACATCTATCTCATCCCCGACCCACCATAGCAGGATGAGCAGTGCCCAGGGGAGTACTCCTACCACCCCAGCCCACATGTTTTTAAACAGGGCCATATCCTGCTCCTGAGGATGTCATAGCAGACTCCATTTCCACTGCTACAGCAACTTGTGGGGTGGCTGTGATGGGGAGAGCACCCAGAGCAGAAAGACACAGGGGCAGCACCTGGAGGTGGACCACTGGCAGTGCCCAAACTGGGACCAGCCTCCAGGGGAAGGTGCAAAGGCAGAGAAACAGCAGAGGGATGAGGGAAGGGATGGAGAGAGAGCAGAGGGAGCCATGTCCGTGTTGAAGAGCAACAGCACAACCAAGGACGCTCTGCCAAGCAGGGAGTGGGACCCATGTGTCTGGTCCCACAGGGGGATAGCCTGGCAGATGCTCAGCCAGAGATCACTGCCCCTGGCAGCACCTGCCAGGGGCACTCATTAGCACCAACTAATTGTGGGCAGAGGTGGCTGGCCTAGCAGCACACTCTTCCCAGCCTGGCAGCGGGCAAGGCTCCAAGCTGAGGGGAGAATTACACACAGGGTGTCAGTGGTCACATCCAGGGCACTTCCTCAGGGTTGGCCTGAAAACATCTGTGCCAGAGTCCTGTGCCCATGAACAACAAATCAGCACCTCATCCCTCCCAAGGGCATGCAGGTACCCCACGTTCAGCCACGTTGCCCAGCCCGGGGCACAGCCATTCCCATCCAGCTCCTCTGCCAGCCCCGCGAGACCTCCTCAGTGCCACTGGGTTGTTCATCCCAGCAAACGAGGGGTTACCAGCCCCTCACTTCCCCACAGTTATTTAATTAAGCAGTGATAAAAGAGAAGATGTATTATCCAGAGAGTGACAGCGGGTTGTAATTACAGCAGGGCAGGCTGAGAAAACAAACAGTGCTGAGGGAGGCACAGGACGGTGCGGGGCTGGAGGGACACCACAATCCCTTGGGACCCGCGTCCCTGTCCCGGCACTGTGGTCCACGGCAGAGGTGGGGCTCTTGAGTCTGTGAGGGATGGAGGAGGGGGAAAGGCTCCTTTGCCTCCATGGGTGTGGTCCCAAAAGAGCCTCTCCCTCCAGTTTACACTGGGCTGGGGTGGCCCCGATCCCAGCCCCTTCCGGGGATGCTGGGGGACGAGCAGCCCCAAGGAACAGCAGGTTTTCAGTGGGTCACTTCGAAATATTAGACACCATCTCCTTCTTCCCCCTTCTGCTTCAGGGAAGCCCCCTGCACCGAGGGGCTTGCTGCCCAGCTGAGGCAAGGGGACAAAGTTCCAGCTGGGACATGGCACCCCAAAGGGGTTCTGCCTGCTCCTTCCCCCCTACTCTCCCTAGCCAGGCACGATGCCCTTCTGCTGGGTTGCTCCAGGCTTGGGTTTGAAACTTGTGCCTGGTGTCTCACGCAAACAAACACGGGTGGAACATGGGGCACGGCCACGCTGCAAACAAGCAGCTCACAGCCCCGTCCCCACCCAGCCGCCAGCAGCTCTCCCTGAGGAGGGAAAAAGCTTCACTCCCATGTTCACTCCCAGGGGTTGGAGGGTACCACGGGTACCACCACAGTGGCACTTGGGACACGTCACGGTGGCTCAGTCTTGAGCAGTGCACGGCACTTCCTGCCCATCCTGCACCATCAGACCCTGTGCAGGCCCCAGCCCCAGCCACATCCCTTCCCTTCATTAAATCCTCCTGCCCTCAGCCCAATCCTCTTACGCTCTCCCTCTCCCATTACAGCATCTTTAAATTAATGCCTGGCCAAGCATCGGATAGAAGGAAATTAACCCTGGGAAGGGGGAGCAGCCTCCACAATGCCTCTTATCACCTAAAGCACTCTTCCTTGCCCTTCTCCCACTCGACATGCAGGGGAGACACTGGGTCTACCACAATCACAGCGAGCATCACTCAAGCACAGGCTGTCAGCACCGACACCCCTTAGCTGGTGGGGTGGCAAGTGCCCCCTCCAGCCAACCCTCTACTTGGGAGGCTGCAAGGTCCCCAGGAGAGACCGCCAGCTGTGTTTGGGTTTACACCAAAACCAGCCAGCTGGGAACTCACTGGGAGCAGTTCCAGAGCTGCCTGCACCTCTGCCAGAACGCTTTGGGGTCCCCAGTTCTGGAGCAAGAAGCCAGGAGGGATTTGGCTGCTGGTGGGAAGCACTTGTGACCCAGCTTGGGGAGCTCAGAGTAGCTGGACTGGGTAGGAGGCAGGGATGTGGCCAGAATGAAGGGTGCAACAATACACACCCTGATCAATGCAGGGGACACTTCTTGCCTGTGTCACTGTGGGGGAGTTGGAACACGCGCCTTTCGGAGGATCTGTGTGAGGGTGAGCAGACACCAAGGCCATGACAAACGGGTCCATCCCCCCAGGCTGGGTTTCAGTCAGGACTTGATGGGTTTTGGAAAAATGCCCTAGGGATCCGACCCCATTGCTGCCAGCATGGGGCAGCCGTGGAACCAGCAGGATCCCATCAAGCTGCCCTCTCCCAGGGTAGTGGTGGCCAGGACCAGTAATTGCTTGCCAGAGCAGCGCTCCCGCTGATCCTCTCCGTTATGCAACAAATTATTCCACTCGCATTAATGACTTTGCGGCAAAGGGGGAAATGACATGAATGATTCCTGGTGCCTGGGAGTGACTCACTTTGCATGACGGAGGGGAAGCAAGCAGGGAGGGCGGGCTCCAGGGGAAATTTGTTTGGGTCAGCATGAGCAGCAAAGGGCTGGGGATGGGCTCAGAAGATCAACTTCTAGAAGCAGAGTGAGGGGGAAAGAAAGAGGTGCTTAAGGGCAGATCCCACCACTCAGGAGAGGGTTGAGATGCTCCCAAGAGGTGCTGGGATCAGTCATAACCACAGCGTATTACGTCATCTGTCACTGTGCTGCCCAAGCCCCACATCCCTTTTCCACCTGTGCTGTGACCCCAGAACTTGGCACCAGCAGCTCTCCCTCCCTGCTCCAGGGTCAGACGAGACCTCGAGCAAGTGCAGCCAGGGCTGGGGGTGCTGAACCACCCAAATCCAGCATGCCCCTAGGAGTCCAGCAGGATGGGAAGCTGCCCGCCACAGTCCTTGAGGCAGCAGTGGTGGAGGCAAAAGGGACCTGTCACATGGGCTGCAGTACAGAGCCTGGCATCCGACCCAGCCCCTTCTCCCTCACCCCTGGAGACTTCACTAAATCACACCATTAAAAATTAATGCGTATTCCCTCCTGGAATAAATCAGGAGCTGTCAAGGGCCAGTGCTGCCAGCCACCTCCTGGGGACACCAGAGACACGTGGAGACACACCAGGGACTTCAACAACCCACTGCCAAGTAGCCCCGGGGGGGTCCTTGCAGTGACAGAGGGCCGGGTGGATTATTGCCTTTAAACCCATTCAGGGGCTTTCTGTAAGCAATGCAATTTTAAAAAATTCAATCTAGGAAGAAGCAATTAAGCAAAGGGGCCAGGAGCAATGGCTCGCCTGTCTAATCTTGTTAGCAAGCAGGCCGGTTCTCATTTCACCCCACCAGAGCTGCACGGGCTGCAGTAACCGGTGAAAGCAGACAGACGGCTCTTCCCTGGTTCCTGACCTGGCTCCTGATGGGTGTGTGAGTTTTCTGGTGCCTCCCTGCATCCCACAGGGCTACACCTTCCCCAGCTGGGTCAAGGAAACCCCTCTTCCCTGTGACTCAGATCCTTGCCAGCCCATCACCAATAATACTCCATCCCTAAAAAGCACATTTTTGGTGTCCAGATGTGTGGTTGGTAATGGGAAGAGGACAGGTAAGGGAGTTGGTGCATCCCAGCTCTGCTGCTGGGGGCAGTGCCTGAAGCCAGGAGCAGGGTCCTACTTTCTACCCCACAGAGGCTTAGTCACAGGGTCATGCCAGTCTCTCATGGTAGCATCTTGCCAAGAAACCTTCCTCTGCTTCAGATTGTCGAGCCTCTCCCCAGCAGGAATGTCACTGCCATGGGAAGTGTCTCACAGGGACAGCAAGACAGACCAGGGTGTCCAATCCTATCCAGCTCTCAAGTCTCTGCAGGGCAGAGCTGTGGCTATAGCAGCAGATTTGTGCCACCATCCCACCTGCTGATATAGTTACTCCATCATTGTCCCTGACCTGCTCCCTGGAGAAGGACCGCAGGTGAAGCTGTCCATCTCCACTGCCAGCCTGGCACCATCCCTTGGGGCTCTGAGTGTTCCTTGCCTTCCTACGAGCACTGCTGCTTCTGCAGCATGGTCCCTGATGGACCTGTCTGTGAGCAGTCAGACCCCACACCTGGCTCCCATCCATAACAAAGCCATCTGTCTGTCCCAGTTATGGCCCTGGGCTCTCTAAGTGGAGAGTGGATCGGGTTTGTTTGCATGCAGGGGTGTGCAGTGCCCCCACTTGCACAGGCACAACCCCTAAAACACTCACTGCAGATGAAGCTGGCACAGGAATTGGGTAATCACGCAGGCTCAGAGCCGGGGCTCCTGCTTGTATGTCCTGCAGACCTCAGGGTCTCAAGGGCCCCCACGTCCCCAGGTGGAGTGAGCAGGAGCAGCATGGATGGGACATTGACCTTCTTGCCCAGAGTCCCCAGCAGCAATGCCAACACCAGCCTGGGGTTGGGAGGGATGCCAGCTCCCTGAACAGGAGGCATCTCCTACCCAACAGGTTCAAAAGCAGAGTGCTTCCTGCCAAAATGGGGCTGGAGTCATCTGGAACCTGATGGAGCTGAGCCTTTGGGGCTGGAGAGGTGAGCAAGGCGTGGACACATAAGTGCATGTCAATGCCAGTGAGTGCCTTCCCTGCCCAGGAGTGTCCATCGGTGACTTGCCCTGTGTGGACCAGAGAAGAAACATTCAAGGAAGCCCGGGTTCAGAGGCAGTGAAGGTGGCAGCCCTCCACACCCCCCCAGCTCCCCTCCTGCAGGGCTCCATCTCCAAACAAGCTAATTACTCTCACTGCTCCCCAGAAGCTGCACCACCCATTTTCATTTGAAACGGAAGACAAATTTACTTAAAAGCCAGAAGCAGCCAGAGCCACGGCAGCTCGGGGACAGGAGGACCCCAGTAAGAGCCTCCCACCCAGCACAGCCCGGCTGCCACAGAACATTTGCAAAGCCCTCGGGGGGGTATTGCTGGGAGCGGGGCCACTCACCCCCATGGCATGGCATGCACCCAGCCCCAGCTGCCAGCAGAGCACTCTGGCATGGACAATGGGTTGAACACGACCCCTACACCCATCCACAGACCCTGCCCCATAGAAAGGGGCTCCTCTGCCCCTTTGCTCCTAGGGAAGCCGCTTCCAACAGCCCCAGCAGTTCACCTGCTCAGCAATAACCACCCTCAGAGTTCTACAGTGTTAGTGAAGGGTTGTGATTCCCCACCTCAAGCCAGAGCCCCTCACCATGGCATCATCCCACCCAGCTCAGCCCCCCCCCCGGCGAGGGATGGCAGGGAGATTCATTTCACTAAAGGCTCATTTATCTGCGGCACGATTAGAGAGCAGGGCTGGGATCCATCCCGGCGGCAGGAGAGCGATCTGCCAGCAGATGGATTTATCATCTCCCAAGCACAGCAATTTGGCTTAAACAAAACCAAACCACTTCCCCTAATGAAAACATCACTAATGAGGAGAGCCAGCAAGGGAGGCAGGGGCAGCTTCATGGATGGGGTCTCTCCCGTCCTTCAGGGCTGGCACAACCCACTGATGTCCAGGCTGTTAAGGCATGAGGCTCAGCTCCAGCTGGGACATATGGACCCAATACAGCCTGGAAGAAACCAGAGTTTGCTCCAGGGACCAAACCTCCTCATGTCCTGGCTCCCAAAGCTCTGAGGGCAACTGGTTCCAGCACAACACACAGTATGAGAACAGTACCACCAAGTCAAGACACCTTCTCCAGCTGTAACGCAGCCAACAGTGAGGAAAAACTCTATGCCCAGACACAGAAATGGTGAAAGAGCCTGTGCTTGGCCAGCCCGGTGCAGCAGGAGCTTGGCCGAAGTTTCGACAGTCCATGAATTATGCATCAGCATCTGTAGCGATCAGCCGTTTAACCGCCCCAACCAAATCCGAGAACTTCCTGTCAATTAATCCTGTGCCACCAATTCCCCATGGACTCCAACCTGCCTTTGCTTGCAGGGATGCAGCAGTGGCTGCCAAAACCTCAGCTCCAGCCTTTCCACCTGTGAAATCCAACCTGCACATGAGCAGAGGTACCCAGCAGCATCACTCACATGCTGCTTGCCCCATGCGTGGCTAGGAGCAGTATCCCCTCCATCAGCGACCCTCAGGATCTCAGCAATGCCACAACACCCCATGAGAGAGGAGTCATCAGCATCAGAGGACTGCAGACAAGCCAGGACAGCAAAAAGGGAAGAGGAAGAGGGTACAGATGCCAGAAGGAGGGAGACAGCAGACAGAGATGAGGCAGAGTCAGGCAACAGTCCCATCACCCCGAGAAGGTGCAGCAGCCACTGAGGGCAAGGCGCTTTGGCACAGAGATGACCCATGGGAGCCCCTAACCCTGGCACACAACGGGGACACCCTTCCCTACAGTACCCCACCCTGACAGAGGACCTCCTGGGAGCTTGGGGACCTGGCTCGAGGGTCAGCGTGGCTTCCAGCCCAGCCTCACTGCCAGACTGCAGGAACAGAAGGGGCAAGCAGAGGGAGGTCGCGTGGGGCAGCAGCAGGAGGGGAGGCAGGTTAGCGGGGGAGCAGGGGGGTGGGCAACACACCGTTTCCACAGGTCAGACACCCAGGGGAAGGACACTGGTGGGTGTCACTCCTCCTGGGGGCTGCTCCTAGGAGGAGGGGACAGCCCATGCCTGGCAGAGACCAGAGGGATGCAGGCAGCTGGCCCTGCCAGACTCATGAGGGCAGGGCTCTGCACCCAGGGCTGTTCCTGAGGAAGCAACTGGACAAGAGAAGGACCTTTATTCTGGATGTGGGCGAGCTGGTCTTGGGCACCGTCTCCACCCCAGCCCCCTCCCTGGGACCCACCCAGCACACAGGCACAGCACACAACCTGCCGTGCACACTTGCAGCCAGGCTCCTGGCCAGCCCCTGCCTGCTCATGCCCTTGCTCCCACCCAATGACCCTGTCACTCCAGCAGACCCCAGCGCTTCCCCCTACACATGCTATTATTTGGGACAGGCTAGTACTGACACCTCCTCCACACTCTGGGAAATAAATTATCCCCCGTGCAGATGGAAGTCCTACGCTATGGCAGGCTGGTGGAGATATTCCCCCCACCTGGCTGATCATGGGCTGTGAGCAGACACGATGAAGCTGCCGGGTTTGCCGGCAGAAGAACAAGCCCCTGGCACAGCTCTGGATCTGCCCATCACCTGGGACCCTCCTACGGCACTGCTGGGACGCAGCTCCTCAGCTTTATCCCATGGCAGGAACCAGAACCCTGCTCCCACTGTCCTCCCATCGACCCGACTGGCCTGTTCTCCTTCTAATGTGTCTGTGGGGGATAGCTTGGCTCCACCTCTCCTTTCTTACTGCCGTGGGGAGAAACACCTCTGAAACACCCTCCAGGCAGGGAGTAGAGCTCAGCCAGATGCTGCGCTGCCGCTATGCTGCTGCCTATGGCTTTCATCTCACAGGGTGGGCTTCTAAAGTTGCTAGGATTTGGGGAGTCCCCATCCATCAGCTGTGTCTCTGGAGACAGGAGGATCCCAAAGCTCTGCAGATGATCTCTATAGCAATTGCTCAACCCTGCAAATGCTGCGGCTGCCTTTGGGGTGGAGCAAAGCGGTTGCTTGAGTCCCCAGATCATGACAACTGGAGGAAAAAAGCAGATGTGAAAAAGCAAGGGTGAAAAGTGAGCCTCCTAACCCCTTTTTGGGGACCAAACAGCCCTGGAGATGAATCCATCATCTTTCCAAAAGGCAGTTAGGGGGTTTGCCTCACCCCAAACAAGCTAGATATTGACCCCGTGCTGGCACATGCTGTCCCACTCACAGGATACAGCATGGCTTGGAGGGGCTTGTCCAATGGGGTAAGACAAGTCCCAGGCCACCCACCCCTGCTCCCCATCTGGAGCTAGGGCAGCCCTGATGCCCCACACATCCCTGTGGAGCATCAGGCAGGAGGGAAACCCTCCTCCGAGTTCACTCACCTCTCACACTGCCAGCATTCAGGGTCAGGGATGCAGTACCTGCGCTTCTCGGGACAAAGTGGCACTGGATTCGCATTTCTTCTGCATGGAGAGCCATGGCCAGAGCAGTCCTGAGACAGTGGCTCTGGGCTCTGCTTGCACACTAATCGCTCATGCCATTAGAGGCTGGAGGAATAATGTGATTTATGGATGGCTTTTATTTCTCGCTAGCGTCATCTAAATATCCCAGAAATGGACCAGTTTAATTTCCTGGTGGTGTAACCTAAACATTTCTCTCCTTAACCCCCAGGTGGGTGCCCAGCCACAGGCTCAGCAGCCAGGCAGGCATAGCTGCTTTCTGCCTCTGCCCCGCGCCGCCGCACCGGGGCCAGCACAGGCAGGGGCCGTCCCGGCTCGCCCCAGAGCAGCCAGCCCGCGTTCCCCCGGCACAGGGAGCGCTGCTGCTCTCCCCCCTGCTCACACGCAGGCAGTTCTCATTCACTCGGACCTCTCGCACACACATCCACGTGCCCACACAGCCGGGGCAGATGGGCATCGCTGGAGACGCCGCAGGGAGTGGGGGCTGTCACTGCACCCTCATTTTCAACAGCTTTTTAAAATTAAGAATGAGTGGACATTGAGGAGAGTTTCTACCCTGAGCACAGCTGGGGGCCCTGCTTCCTGTTAGCCCCTCTCCTTCTTCTGGAAGTGGGTACTGCTGATCCTTCTCTGGGCATGCATAGGTGAGAATCACATTGCTCACCCCTGGTTTTTCGGGCAGTGATGGGGAGGCAGCAGGACTGACTGCTGTCCCTGTACACACCAGCAATTGCTGGAGCTCCCGTGGGGCTGTCGCCCTGCCTGACACCAAATCATCTCTCAGTTAACAACTCTTGCATGGCAGATGTCCTCTAAACTCTGGCACACCCTGATGGATGGGGGTCTCCAAAGCTGCAGGAACACCCCAAACTGCTCGTGCTTGACCCCAAGCAGAGCTGAGCTACCAAACAGCAGGTGCCAGCAGCAACCCTCCCATCTGCAGCAAGAGACAGCCTACACTGGCACTGCCGGCTTCACCCCAGGGCTTTGCTACAGCACTGTGGAGGTCCCAGCTCCTTACCACATCTCCAGGATATCAGGAGAGCCAAGATCAGGTTAGAAGCCATGGGGTCAAGACAGTAAATGCTCCCTAGAGCTAAGGTTGCATCCCATCTCCTGCCTGCATCGCTTCCACGCTTTCTGGGAGAAGGACAACTTTCCCTCCACAGGAGAGTCAGCTTCAGTGCATTCAGCCAGCGCAGGGGAAATCAGTGCCACTAGGGCCAGCTCCCTCTCCTCTGTGGTGCTACTGCAGGCTCTTCCCTGGCAGGTCACTGACTTGACAGTGATAGCAAATGAGTGACATGCCCTACAGGGCCTGTTTCCCACTCTGGGAAATGGGGCAGATATTTCCAGCCTTATTCCCCAAAGAGTTCCCCAAAACTCCATCCCTGTGGGCAGGGACTTGCATGGTGGCACAGCTCCACTCCATCCAGGTTCCTGCTGCACAGCTGGCTCAGAGGTAAGCCCAGGCATAAAAGGTCTCAGTCTTGGAGAGACTAAAATTTATTTTTAACTTTGATTTGATTTAAATCCATATGGACATTTTAAAGTTACCGGAGAAACCAAAAGTTGTGTGTGGGTTCCAATTTCCTACACAGCTCAAAAATATCTTCCCTGCAGCACGTTTGGGCCGACAGTAAGCAGCATTTCCCATGTGTGGGGCTGCTCAGGAAAGCAGAACAGGGGTCCTGCCCTGCTACCACCAACTATTTGAAATTCTAGAGCAAATCCTGAAACCCACCCCAGACTTTAGCAGAAAAAGCATCACCGGGACTCGGGGAAGCCGCCTGTGCACACACAACAGTGCCTGCGGCACAAGGACACCGAACCCCACTGGCTAAGGAAAGGTTCAGCTCCATTGTGGGTCCCAGAAAGCAGGTGGGAACTGCTGCCCCATTTCACAGCTGCTGCGACAGAGGCCCTGAAAGGGCACAGGATTTGGCCTGATCTGTGGAGAACACGTGGGGAAGGAGGGCTGTTGCCAGCTCCATCCCAGCTGCTTCCTTATCGGACAGTGGAGGATGAGGTGTGACGGGTGGACAGATGTTGCAGGATATGGGATGGTCGGCAATTCCCTGATGGGGCAGAGGATGGAGGGGAATATAACAGGATCACAAATGAGTCCTCTTAATCCTCTCTGTCCCACAGCTCCCCCATCCACGAGCAGGACGTCTCAAGGGAGGCTCTAGGGGACACCGAGTGACCGGTGAAGACACCAGGCACCGTGGCGCTGCTGGGGTTTTCTGAGTGGAGTGAGCCTGTCTTTCCTACAGAACCTGCTGCCGGGATGCTGCTGTGCCACCCCAGGGTGCAGGGGGGGGCCGAGGGATGGCAGAGAGAGCCCAGCACCAGACCCTGGTGTCCCGAGGGGCTTGGGAGTAACAGTGAGGGAGTGTGAGCTTGGGGGATGGCCAAAAGCGATCCAAGCATCCCACCCCCCGTCCGGGGCCTCTTCCTTGCCCAGGGACAACCTCTGCCTCCCTATCGCCCCCGGAGCATCCTCCCCCCCGGGGGTCGGGACTGTCCCCCTGCTCTAGCGCCGGGGTCGCGGCCGTTCCCCCTCTCCCCGAGCAAGGCGTGCGGCGAAGCGGAGCGGGCAGGGAGCGGGGCTCAGCGGGGCTGGAAGCGGGTGCCCGGGACCGCCCCGCGCCGTGGTCCGAGTGGCTGCTGCACCTTCCCCGGAGGCGGCACTCACCCGTCAGCTGGTCGTAGGAGCCGTCCAGGTCGCGGGAGTCGGACAGGCTCTCCTTCCTTCCCTTGCTCCGCATCTTCCCGCCCCGCCAAGCGGCGGGGGGAACGGCGACGGGGCGCACGGGCTGCGCCGGCGGGCAGGGGCGGCCCGCGGCCGCCGCCTCCCCCCGCCCCGCCGCCCGCGCCGCTCAGCGCGGCAGCGGCAAGGGGCCGGCGGTGCCGGGAGCTCGGCTCGGCACGGCTCGGCACGGCAGCAGGAGCGCGCAGCCGCCCCGGTCCCCGCCGCCGCCGCCGGGGCTGGGCACGGCCGCCCCCTCCCTCCCGTGCTTCCCCGCCTCCTCCCGGGAGCCGCCAGCCCGGCCCCACCACCGCGGGGAAACTGAGGCACGGGTGGGGGGCGGAGAGCGGGGGCGCTCCCGGGAAGAGGCAGGGAGAGAGCTGCTCCGGACTGCCCCGAGGTGCGGTCTCCGGCGGTTCGGGAGAGCCCCGGGGGTCAGGCACCGCGCAGGGACGGAGAAGGGGACAGAGATGGAGAAGGCGTGGGGCAGGAGGGGCGCATAACCCCACAGCCCGCTGCAGGGGAGCGAGGATCCCCCGAGCCCTGCGTGTCGGTGCCCATGCCGGGCTGCGCCGTGGGACCCCCAGGGACGGAAACCCAGCCCTGCCCAGTCCCGCGGGGCTGTTGCATCTCCGCCTCGGGGGAGACGCTGGATGAGAAATCGGTCCGAGACGGAGGGGATGGGCAGGGGTCAAGAGATGTAGGAGAGGTGTGGGGAGGGCGGCCAGGTCCCCCTGCCTGCAGCCGAGCGCAGAAGCGGGTCCCACTGCCGCCCCCATCCCGAGCATGGCTTTCCACGCAGGGTTGGAGTCTCCAGCAGGATTTTACCCCCATCCCCTGCAGCCCCAGGGAAAGGGTGAAGCAGCAGCATACTTGGGGAGGCTTCCAGAGGCACAGTGCTGCCAAGAGAGGAGCTCACAGCCCACCGGTACATCTGGCACTGGCAACTTGATGTCCCGCTGCTGCCCCTGGTGATTTGTTGCCATCTGTGCACGATGCCATCCCCGGGAGATGCAGACTGTGCTGGAGAGTCCCCTCCATGGACAAAGCCAGGGGCTTTTGTCATGCCACTGCCTGAGTACTGACTGTTTGCACCATGGCATGGGTCCTGGGCACATCTCAGGGGCTGTCCACCTCCCAGCGCTTCCCAGAGCTCCTCCCTTCCTTCTCTCACCCATGCAGAGAGAGACAGAGGAGAGCAGCGGCTGCGGGAGGAGGCAAAACATCCCTCCTGATCCCTGTGCCCAGCCCGGCCCACAGAAGCCGCGGGGCAGAAGGGAATCCAGATCAGCGAGGAGGGAGGGCCATGCTCACGAGGCAGCGTGTTGTCAGCGTGCTTTGGTGTCAAGCCATGAAAGAAGCCGCCTTAGCGAGGCAGTGATGCTTAGCAACTGCCTGGATCTAAAAATAAGAGCCATTTAGCAAGGAAAACGCAGTGGAGAAATGCTCAGAGAACTAAACACATTCCCTCAGCCCTCCCTGTGGCCCGGCCAATGCACGGAGCCTGCATGCACTGACTGGCTGGAGAGAAACTCCCAGGACAGCTCTGGCAGTGCCCCCTCTGCTTCACCTGAGAAGCAAAGCTGGAGCCTGGCCAGCCCACAGATCCCCTGCACTTCTGGGTTTGTCCATCCGGCTGCTCCCTGGCCTCCTCAACCTCCCTCCTCCAACCTCTCCACCACGTGCTTGGCCACATTTTCTTGGCCGTCCTCGGGGACCAGCAGTGTCCCAGGGAAGTAGGTTGGGAGGGCTGCGTGATCCGCGCCCACGCTCACCCACTGACTTCACCTTCCTCGGGGTCCATCCTGCTATGGATGTGGCAAGCCCAGCAGAGCTGCAACAGGGAAGTTTTCACCTTCTGCCATCCCTGGTCCATTGGGAGGCAAACATGGCTATTTTTATCCCAGCTAAGTGCTCCTGTTCCGGCAGGCAAGCAAGAGATGCTTTGCCAGGCTAGGGAGAGGGGGGAAGCTGGGCGGTTTGATGGGTATCACAGGGTGGGATGGGGCAGCCCCAGGCCCAGGCTGACATACCCCACCCTCCCCACAGTGTAGAAAAAGGGGGACACAACTCACTTGATCACTGGTTACAGCTTCTTTCCTTAGCAGACACGAGGGCTGGGCATTGTGCCAGGATTCACAGCCTTTGAGCCTTTCTCTGCTTGGGAAAAAAACAATGTCCTCCCCTAAATGTTCCTCTGGGCACTGGGGGTCTGCAGGATGCCAGGGTGGGAGAAGCAGGAATGGGTCTGGTCTCTGCCCTCTTGTCCAGGCCCAGACAGGTGCCCTGCTGTGGGTGCACTGGGTGCAGAGATGCCTCGGTGAACATCTGGCCAAGGACAGGCACAGCAGCAAAGTCACCCCGGAATGCTGAGCATCCCTTGCAACACATCTCAGTCTCACTGGGACGTGTGGCAGATGCAAAAAGACTGGGCCAGGCTGAGGAAAATCACCTAAGCAGTGTCTGAGGCTTTAATCAAAGTGTGCCTTGTGCAGCCTGGCTGCTGCTGGCCACATCCACCACAAAAGCAATCAGCAGGTTCAGGATGGGCAGGAGTCAGCCACAGGCAGGGCTGGTGGTCTGCACTGTGGAAGATGTCACTGGATTAACTATTTCCAGAGGATAGAAAGAGCTCTGTCAGCTCCTGAGAATCCAGAGCCCAGTTACACGGGGTAACTGGGAGGAAGGGCCATGCTCTAGATGGCCAACACATGGCACCGGCTCCACAGACACAGCTAACCATGAAGCCCATACTCACTCCAAAGCCCAGGACCAGGGAAGTGTGGAGGGCAGGCAGGTGGATGGATCAAGCCTAGTAGGGTGGGTAGGGGTCATGTGGATACACCCAGGTCCCCAAACTCATCTCTGCGACAGCAGCAGAGAGCCATGAGAGAAACAGGGCCACGTAAACCAGCCCCAGGGCTTGGCACAGCCAGCAGAGGGGTGTGATGAGTAGGAAATGCAAAGAGGGAGGCAGGCTGGGGGCCCAAATGGTGCTGCCCCACGAGGTGCACCCGAGACCCTGTGCCTCTCGGAGGCAGAGTGTCCCTGCGACCACTCAGACACCCTCGTCATGACAGAAATCACTCATTCACATTGGCCCGAGCACAAGGCGTGTCCCCTAAGTGGCCTATCTGTCACCCTGTCAGAGACAGCAATGCTTTGATAAGGGACATCTGCACAGGATTGTTGCTGCTCCCCAGGCAGTGAAGCTGCAGCCAGGAATGGCTCTTAGCGTGAGAAAGGCTGGAAAGTACGAGCAGGGCCATGCTGTCCAGGAGCCTTGTTTGTCCCCAGCCCAGCGTGTGGCCACTGCAGCAGCCTTGTCATAACTGGGGAAGGCAACAAGTTTGGAAATTCACCCTATGAAGAGCCTGGCTGGAGGCAGAACTGTGCTAGGCTGCCATCAACCTCGTCCAGACCCAGGGTGGACAGAGCTGAGCCCACCCACATCCCTGCTCCTCCTCCAGGACACTCACCCTGCAGTACTGGGCTGATCCTTCAGCTCATCTCTGCCTCCTGCTCCCTGCTGGAACACCCCAGCTCTGGGGTCCCGAGGCCCTACACTCTCCTGCTGAAAACCCCAGGCTCAACACAAAACCCCAGACAGTCCCAAACCACAGAAGACCCTGCAGAGGATGCAGGAGCACTGGGGTCTGCACCCAGAGAGCAGGGAGCTCTCCCCCAGGCCCTCTGCTTTCTGCAAACAGCTGGGGGTGGGTGTGATTGGGGGACACGGAGAGGGAAAGACAAAATTTAACACTTCATTAGGTAACTACAAGGCATTGATCTGCCCTACCAGCCTGTACACTCTCTAATTGCATATCTCCATTCTTACTAGTTCTGTCGAAAAAGCAGAGAGCAGGACTCAGGAGTCTGATCCTATCTTTAGGAAATTTCAAACAGAGATGTAATCGTCAAGTGCTTGAAATCACGGTGCTTTATCCACTGTTAACTGTATTTTAAAGCCATGGTCATCAACAGCAGTCCTCAGGGATGTGCTCCCAGAAGATGCCATTAATCCTATTTTGGCTGCGGTCTCCTGCTGTCTCTGGGCTCAGATTTACCCTCGGCAACAAGGGACAGCTCTGCTTCCACAGCAGAGAGGGCTCTCAGGCAGCTCCCGGGCTGGGACAAGGGGTGCAGTAACCAGGGACTGATTCCAGAAGCAGAGGGCAGAAACAGGAGCTCCTTAAACCAGCTTCACCCTTTGCAAATATGCAAGCAGATGGAGATGAGCAGCTCTGCACCAGGGGCTATTCCCCTCCCAGGACCCAGACAGGCCCCCAAGTCCAGAGCAGGGATGGTCATGGCCATGGAAGTGTCTGGGGAGGGCTCCAGGCAGGGCAAATGGCCTCACTCAGGAATAAACCACAATATTTACTACAGCTGCAGAGGAAATGGATCTGGGTGACACGAGACCAAGACGAGCCCCTTGGTCTCTGCAGAGAGATGCGTCTCTGGGATCTTGGAACAGCTACAGGAGACCAGCAGGTCCTTGGAAGGTGATGCCCCAGGAGGACATCAGCCAGGACACACACAGGAGAGGGCTGCTCCCATCTCCACTAACCCACCCTGCAGAGCCACATAGGCAGGTGGGAGCCACTGTGAGATTCAGACCCAGGGGGAATTTCAGCTGCTGAGAAATCTTGCAAAGCTGGAGGAGGAACAGATGATGCTGCAAGCTGCTGGGAGAGCCTTGCAAGCAGGAATGCTGCAGGAGGAAGGGAACCTCCTCAGTCAAACGCAAACCAGCAGGTGTGAGAAATCTGGGTGTGCAGGAGGGAGAAAGGACTTTGCATCACACTCTGTATCCTCGAAAGCCAGTAACCTGCCTCTGCTTATGCCTCCAGCAAGGAGGGATTCCCCAGCATGGCCTCACTGCTGGGTGGGCTGCAGTGGGACTGTGTCCACCCAGAATGTTTCTTTGCCACTTCTGCATAACAGATAAAAAATCTGTGTGAAGAAAAGACTTGGTCTGGGGAGTGGAGACTGGAGCAGTCCTGGGCTCAGGACATATCCTGAGTCTCACAAGCCCTCCCAGCATTACAAAGCATCTCATGTTTGTGTGCTCAGTGCCTGTGGGCTCAGCTTTTATTTAAAGAGGAACTAGATACTATTTCCAACCTTCATTTATGCCATGCTGGATGCCACACCAGGGACCCTTTCAGCAGCTCAAGTCTCCTGTAAGAACAGATGTGCGTCTCTGTCACGAGCAAGTCCACACTGCGGACACGTGTCCTCCTGTTCTGCCAGGGCAGGGCCCTGTGCCCGAGCTCACCTCCATGGGAGGGGATGTCTGTGCTGTGACTGTGGTCTCAGCACTCTGCTCTCAGCTGCCCATCCCATTCCACCCTATCCCATCCCACTGGCCAGGCAATGGTCACAGCAGAGGGGCCAAAAGCAGGGGGTGGGGCTGGGGTGCTGTAGGTGGGTGCTGCTGGAGCACCACTTGCTCCACTTGTAGGCTGGGGGAACAATGGGATTGGAACTTCTGAGCAGCCACAGGTCATTAGACCATCCTGGCCCCATACACTGCTGGGAGAGCCCTGGCTGAACCCTGGAGCAGGGCAGCTCCAGCTAATTAGTCATTAATTGCTTCAGAAGGGAAACGAGCCAGCCCAACCTCTGTATGCCTGTAGCAGAGTGACCCGTGGGCCCTGGGACACAGCCAGGCTGCACGTCACTGAGAAATGGCTGAGGGTTCATCTGTCACAGCAGAACTGGAGAAGCTGCCCAGAGCAGTGGGTGTCCATCTCCCAGCAGCCTCCCCAGCCCCTTCCTGCCCCCACGGAACTCCTGGGAGCTCCCAGCCTCTGGCAGCAGCTTGGCAAGGCTCTGAGCTGTGCTGCAGTGAGCGGCAAGCCCGGCTCATTTAATCTATTCAATTGGATTCAATTTCCAGCCACATGATTCAATTAGCCCTGGAGGGACAGCACAGAGAGCAGAGGCTGCAGAGCATGGCCCAGCCCGTGCTCCAGCAGCTGCCGAGCTGGGAGAGGGCAGCATAGGACCCTGTGCTTCTTCTGGCCCTCTGGAATGTGCTGAGATGCTGGGGGATCCAGAGGAGCACCATTCTGTCCAGGAGAGCAAGGGCTCCTCTGGGCACAAGCTGCTGGTCCTGAGTGATGTGTGGGCAGCTGTAGGGCAGAGGTTGGGGAAACCCCATCCTGAGCATCTCTCTTTGCAGTCAGTCACAACCCTGAGGGGTGACAGCCACGCTAGGTCAGATCTGAGGTCTGCATTCCTGAGCACCTGCCAGGGTGGCCCAAAGCAGCTTTAGGAAGACAACAGCATTCAGCAATGCTCCCTCGAGTGTGCTGCCTATCATATGTATTTGGGATCACCCCTCTGCTCGATCAGTGTCCCCCTGGGCACAACCACACTGTGCTGTAGTGGGCAGACCCAGGGCTCTGACCAGCACAAAGGACTCTCAGCAGCCTGGCAACAGCCCTTCTCTAGACTCCTGGTCCAGACTTCCACTCATCCCTTACTTTTCTGTCTACCCTCCCCCTGAAAGCATCAGCAAAGGCATTAGTAAGCTGCCACCAGGGGAAAAGCACATATTATCCTGGCCCCTTTGGATTTCTACACTTCCCAAAGCTGGGCTTTACCTCTTTCCTTCCAGGTTACTGCAATGGTTCATCTGCCAAAAAAACCCATCATACTTCTGTCCAGCATGACCCTGCTCATCCCAGCAAGTATCAAACAGGGAAACAGAGCTTGACAGGAGATGAGAATAAATAGCCATAAGGCATCAGGGCTGACACCAAGAGCTGCCTTTGAGTGCCAAGAGCCAGCTGTAAATCTTACAATTGACTGCTGGCCACACACTGTCCCAATACACACATTGGCAGTTGTGACTTGGCAGGGGGACAGCCACTCCTCTGCCTGCCCTGGACTGGAAAGAGAGCAGCTCCACCCTGAGAGGGAAGTGCGGGGAAGCAGGTGGAGCACACTGAAGTTGATCCCTTGTGCAAGTGCCTCTAGGAGACATCCCTTTCTGGGACTTCTCCTCCTGATATCCACCGTGCAAGAGTCTACAGGACCCTGGAGCAGGAAGTGTCCAATTCTTCAAGCAGGAAGAGAAAAGCACCCCACAACAGACACCAGGACATGCTCACATGGAAGGCAGCTCACATGGAAGGCAGCTCAGTCCCTGTGCCATGAATACGGGACCAGAGCAGGCAAGAGCCATGACAAGGAAGAGGACAAAGAGGTTTGCAAACCAAGTGCAGCAGGTGGGCAAAGGTGCACTCTACCTTCTGGCTGCTGTACACGATCACGGGGTTGGTTCTATGTGCTCCTGGCAGCCCCAAAGAACAGACAAAACATCATGGGAAGCTGCCAGCCCGTGCAGGGAGGACTCAGCTCCTGAGGAGCTGCCTCTCTCTCTCAAGTCTGCATGAAAAGTTGGACCTGTAAGAGCTAAGGAAAAAGAGATCAAAAATCACAGTGGCACTTACAAAACAGTTTTTAGTAACTCCCTCCAAAGTTTAGCTCAAATTCAACTGTCTTCCAGAATTCGGTCATTATTTTGTAAAATATTTGTCTCCCTGCAGCTGCTGCATAATTTAAAGGCAGCAATATGATTTCTCCCCACATTCTCTAAGCCTCAGAAACAGCTCTTCCAGTAACAGACAGAGTTATGAATTAGATATAACAAAATACACTCACCTGCTCAGATCAGATGCGGGAAAGTTTGAGGCCATCACACACATCCTGAAGCTGAACATTAAGCTTTAAATTACTTTTTGCTCAGTTCAAGCTGACCTCAAAACACAAATAGTAGTAGGGTGTTTAACAAAGCAGGCAAACGTGCAGCAGAATCTGTGAGCAGGAGTTTGCTGACACCAGCAGCGGAGAGCATCACACCATGCACAGGCAGGTCCCTTGCTCATGGGCTCTCAGCCTTGCTCATGGTTTCCTTACTGCCAGCCACAGGGACACATAAGAGGAAGATGGATGCTGACTACTGGATGGTACCTGCAGACTGGACCAAGGACAAAGCATCACTGCAGCACCACACCTCCCTCTGCACAGGCAGGAAGAGCCCAAGGGCAGGCGACAGCCCTGCTGCAGCCAGTGTGCCATCAAATGGTGACAGGGCCAGTCCCGTAACCACCCCACTCTCCCCCTTGTGAATGACAAACACTGCACACTCTGGGCAGGCAGGGCTCTGCTATTTATTGAGCTCTAGGTTTGTATGTACATCCATTTACAGTGCTTGGTTCAGTGACAGTGTGACAAGAGGACATGTATCACAGTCTTCCCCAGCTCAGACTTGGATGAGGGCTGGGCTCCAGAGCTGATCTCACACACAGCCTGGGCTTCTATGATCATCCCAGCAAGGGAGCATCCTCAGGGAGACAAGACTTTTGATAGCTGAGCCCAGAGCGAGAAGCTGAAAATTCCAGAGGTTGCCAAGTCAGAAGCAGACTCATTCCAAACTCTCTCATGTATGTGTCCAGGCTCAGCCTAAATGGGCTCAGACAACAGGAGGCATTGGAGACAGCTGGATGACTCAATGTTCCAACAGTCACAGTGCTGGGGACTGCACCTCAAGTCCCCTTGAGAAGGAACTCCCCCCTCAGAGGTGAAATCCCTCTGTATCCCCCCCAGACAAGCACCTCGTGCTGCAAACAACTGTTCCTCATTTTCCACTGGAGAAGCTGCCTCTTCTACATGCCCCAGCCTGTTCTCAAGCAGTGATTTTATGGAGCCTGCTTGCTCTCCTAAGCACTGTCCCTCTGACACATACATATTTCCATATACTTGCATGGCAGAAAGCAAGTAAGTGTCTGGTTTAGCTGTTAAAAGCCAGACAATTCCCTGCTGAGGAATAGTATCTTCTGCTGAGAGAGGCCGGTGCTCCCAAGGAAAACACAGGGACTTCATCAGGTGTTGTGCCCAGTGGGTGGCCAAGGACACAGCTTTCTGTTTCCCGTGCTCATAGCAAGTAAGACGAAACATTAACACAATTAACGCACATTAGCATGAAAAAGCCTTGCCTAAAAATGGTAGTAAATGAGCATGACATTCACATTACTCACACTAACCTACAAGGCTAAGGGCAGGACTAGGCACTTTTTAAAAAAAACACCTGTTTTCTAGGGGGAGGAAAAACCCTGTGGATCTGGGATTAAGTAACTTCTCTATTTCAGTCCACCAAGTCAGGCCAGATCCTAACATCATAACATCACTGCTGGGAGCTGAAAATGCATGAGCAGGGAACAGGTGTGGAACGGGTGTTTATGCTGTGTATTCCTGAGCTGTGAGCCTGACACAGCACTCTGAACAGGCTCTGCCAGATCTGGGCACCTCTGAAGCACCTGCTCTGGAGCAGAAGGGTCTGCCTGTGCCCCACAGCATCATCCCAGAGCTCTTCCTTAGGAAGCTCTCAGCAGACCAGGGCTGTAAGTCGCTTGGTGAAGAGAGGAGGGGCAAGAAAGTGAAGTCACTACTTCTCCAGATGCATTTTAACTGTGTGCTACACACAAGGGAAAAACTGGAGACGACTTCATGCATGAAGGTCACCAGGCACCTGCAAACATGTGCAAGGCAGATGTTCCTGTGCGGAAGAGGAGGATTGTCGTAAAGCAGTCTCTGATGGGCAATAAGGTGAGTGGGGAGGAGTCAGCCTCTCCTCTGCCCCATGAAAACCAAGTATCTAAAAATGTCCCTCTACCTTAGAAACAGCGGATGAGGTGGGGCAAGGAACAGTGACCCCAAGCAGAGCTGGTCTCCAGTAACAAAGTGCTCTGTTTGATGACCCATATTCTTGTATACTGGCTCACCCTGGACCCTGTAAGCCAACAGCCTTGGAGGCAAAGTTTCCCCTTCTCCAGTAATCTGATGGCTTGGTTGAAGTGATACCTTCTGACATCAGGAGACAGCAGTAAGCAAGGCCTGCTCCTTGGGGAAACTGTTTTATAATCCAAAGCCATTCCCAATGGGATGGGAGTGGATTTGACTTACATTACAGGAGGACACGTTGACACAGGCTGATGGAAAAGAACAGCCCTCACTTGGGATCAGAGAGCTTTCCCCATAGAGCAGGTGAGCAATCTCTACCCAGAACAGTTTCACGCAGCTGGGCTGGTTTTATTATTTCAGTTGTGAGCTCTCCCCAGCTCTGCTACAAAGGTTTCCAGTGCATCTTCCCTGAGGCTGTGGAGGGAATCTCCCATTGCTATGTCACAGGAGCGGCTGCCCACTCCTGTGGCACCATAAAAAATTGCTTCCTCCTCAACATGCCAATCACCTCTCCTCAGCCCAAGTTCTGTTGAAAACACATTCCTTCGGGATCAAACACACAGCAGCAAGGCGTTCCCCTAAAAGAAACACAGTCCCTTCTGCAGGCAGGAGGCAAGGGGCGACCGGCCGCAGAGCTGGAGTGTCCCTGCCCACATGGGCCCGTCTCTGCTCAGCCGGCGCAGCGGCAGTGGCCCCGCTTCAGGAGATCGTAGAGAATTCCTTCAGCAGCAGTTCCTGGCTCAGCGTGTTGAAAGCAAGGTTCTTCCTCACATTGATGCTGATGGACCGAACCTGACAGAAACAAAACGAGATGTTTTAGCCACGGGACTCCTCCTGGCTCCTCATGAGCCTGGTAGTTTTGACATTGCTGACCTCCATGCTCAGCATGAAGCTGTTTTGCATTCACAGCTCCACAGAAATTGCTGCAGCAAGCTCTCACTGAGACTCTAGCAAGGAAATGCTGAGGTTTCAGCCGTTTCCTGGAAAAACAGGAATGTCTACAGTGACATCCCAGCAAGCAGAGTCAATTCCCAATGAGACAGGAATGGGAGAAGATGCTCTATGTGAATGCATGAGCTATGATGTGTTTCCTGTTCTGGGGCAAAGAGATGGGGGAAATGAGCACTCCCAGGTTGCAGCTTGAAGATCATATTCTATCAGTGCCCACTGGAGTGCCAGCCAGCATTTCCCAGATTAATGCAGTGCCATGGCCTCTGTCCTGCTCCAGAACCCAGAGAGCCAAAGATACAGACTGAAGGAAAGGACAGAGGCCATGCCACTGTGCTGTGAACACAAATTATCACCCAGGCTGGCAAGAAATCCCCAGGTCCAGAGCCAGCTGTGTGTACTCTGAGTGCCGTACACATGCAGCTGGCTCACTCACTGTCTCTGAAGAAGAGACACCTTTATCCCTCAGTGACACCCAGACTTCTGGTCACCCACAAAGCATGAAGAAGAGCTGGGCAACCCTGTTGACAGCAGGTTCCCTTCTCCCCTCATGCCTGCAGACTCATTGGCCAAACACAGAGGCCCCAGACTGGGCTCAGTCTCAGCTACACTTGGCAACGAGAAAACAAAGTCAAACATCATCTGTGTCAGCGACTGTGCAGCAGTGACAGAAAGCAAAACTGACACAAGCTCATCCAAACAACAGGACTACAGTTCCCAGAGACTTGGAGCCTGTGATAATAAGGTTGTTGCTGACCTGGTTAGTGTTTTGTGCTTTATAAAAGCACTGGGGGAAGAATTATATAGATGCATAATGAGGAATCCAGCACTGGGGGCTGGAAGAGGACATATATATATATATATATATATATACACACACACACACACACACACATATACTGCCAAGGGTCCCACTTGCTGCCCTGGTGAGAGAAAAAGAGGGAAAGGGCAGAAAGCTACCCAAAAGGCAGAATTGTGTAAGAGAGGGAAGGAAACCAAAACTTGGAAGGTTAACAGGGAAAGTTGCGAAATGAGCCCCAGTGAGCCCCATTGCATAGACCCTAACAACCTGAGCATGCCAGAAGATGTCTACCCTTAAAGACAAAGCACTTAAGTTTTATGTCATCTGCAGAAACCACAAACTCTCCTTCATCAGGATGGCTGGCAGAGACTCCAAGCATCTTTGTTCCCTTGGAGCACCCCCTCAACTCTCTTCTTTAGGTGTCTTTTTACTTACTCCATCCTCAAATAGTTTGGGACCATGTCTTGCAAGATAACCACAGGTTGTACCCTGTGTTAAACACCACTGCAAGTGGTCTCCAGAACACTGGTTGGCAGTGCTGCCAGGAGACAGGAGTCCCACTGACAGGATCTGGTCTCAGTCCTACCAAGTGCTCCCATGCCAGTGATCCAGTCAGTTCTTACAAGAAGGAAAGAACAAGGGTAACAAGCTGTGGGGAGTCCTCTGCCCTGGGGAAAGTGACTGCCTGAAGAAAAGGGACAGATGCTACACGTAGTGTAAGCCAGTATCCTTATTCTGACTAGAAACATTTCTGTGGGTCCCAACAACAGAAAGAACAAGCAGGAATGAGCTCCTGGCCCCAGGAACTGCTGCCAGAGGCCAGGCACCAACAGTAGAACATTCCCAGCTTGTATACAAATCAAGGTCTCCAAGGAGTCTCTGCAAGCCCGGAAAGGGAGGCTGGAGTGGCACAATGAGAACACAGGGCTTAGCAAAAATTGTAGCTATAGGGTAAAGCACAAGAAATCAATTAGTCTGATTCGTTTGCAAAGAGAAGGAGGAACAGAACAAACACACTCCATTATGTAAAATGAGGTCAGAAAGAGAACAGTGAGTAATATTTATCTGGCTCCCCAGGGATGGGGCAAGAAATATTCAGCCTAATTTAAGACAAAGAAGATTTACACAGGAAAAGAGGAAGTACTTTTAAAAACCTATGGGCTGTGAAGCAGTGAAGTAGCTCACCTGGAGCTCCTGCGGAGCTAGTTTCATTTAAAGACAGCTTCAGGTTTCAAGAGAAGCTTTAGACACAGACTTTGGTCAAGAGTAGTCTAGATGGATGCAGATCTGCCTCAACACAACTTGGGGAGAAGAGTGGGCATGGTAACACACAAGAGTGACGTTTACACAAATCTCTGCCCAGCATTTCTTCTGCTGTGAGAAATCAGGCAGCGTGAGCCAACCCGCTTAAAAGGTAAGAGTAGCTCAAATTAGAGTTAAATCAAGTTATCTCCAGCACCAGAGCTCAGCACAGGGAGCCAGAGCTCATCTCCCTTCTGGAGTTGGAAGACCAGACAGTTACACAGGGAGGTGTCAGTCTGTAACAAGGATAAACTTCAGAAGCTTCCTGTAGTCTACCTAAGCTGCTCCATAACAATACACCCCAGGACTCCTCCTAGCTCATGGTGCAGTGGGCAGCCAAGGCCTGGCTGCCAGCCTGGAATTTACCAGATCCCTCCAGACTGGCTTACACAAGGGCCCCAAAACTGCAGAAATTAGGGTCAGAGCTTTAACATTCATTCTGCAAGGAAGTACAAGCAGAGCACATCCTCTCTTGCTTCTGCATGGAGTAACCAGGAGCATTAGGGCCAGAAGAGCTTTTAAATTGTTTTCTTACTATTAGTCCACAAACTTTGAAGAAATAGGAAATGCATGAAACGCTGACATCATCTGGAGAAGGACGAATTAATGAAAGAATGGATGAAACAATGGCATTAACCATGGGGGGAAAACACGATTCAGTTCTACTTTTGGGTCATTAGAGCTGGAAGTGTGCAAGGTTGTACTGACACTCCTATTTCACAGCAAGTCTCATCAATTAAACCTATTTCTAATCAACAAGCAGCCCTTAATTTATTTGTACAGTGGGAAGAAGGTTTACACTGACTACTGCATTTAATTAAAAGTCAAATTAATATAATTTCCCCCATAGAAATCAATCCCTAATCAGACTATGTTGAGACTGATGAAACCTGTCTAACTGCAAAGACAGTGAATGTTTTGGAAAAATACTGAAATCTCCTTCCACACACTCCTCCAGCTGCAATGTGACGGTCCAAAAGCTCACATCCAAACCATTCATTCTGTCAAAGCAGCCCAGACCTTAAATGACATCCTTGAGGCTTCAAAAGAAAAGAAATAAAAAGTGTTAGAAAACTTCCTAACTTCCTTCCTTTAGCCCCTCAAAGGCAGCACAACATGCCAAAAAACCCCGTTGATAAAACGATCTGCACATCACCTTCCACCACAATGTGGCTGCAGTATCGCAGCCTTTAAAAACCTCTGTGTAAAGGGAATGGGAGAAGAAAGCAGATTTTTCTTCGGGATTAGCAAGAAAGAGCAGTACTGAGGCAAAGCAAAAGAAGTGAAGCAGTGCATTAGCAAAGCAGGTCAAAGGAGTGAGAACAAGATTTCTAAGCATAAAGGAGCCCACAGAATGGCTTGGGGAAGCTTCTGCTCACCTACTTAATGGGAGCAAAGAGATATAAAAAGGCAGCTGAAAAGGAAAATGTCTCCTCTGTGTCGTTCCCCACCCAAGAAGGGTTTGCTTTGATGCATTCACAGATAGTGATAAAAAACCTGGTGGAATCTGGAAAGAATTACTTGCAAAGAGATCCTTGTCCAGGAAGGGGATGGTCCTGATGGGACCATTGTGAATTTGGAAACCTGTAGTTCACCACCAGCCCTCCTCCTTTGGTACAGCCCACAAAGAGAACTGCAGCAACTTCCCTCTGCCCCCTCCATGACATCCTGTAAACCTCAGAGGTTAAACACAAAGCATTGGGCAGGGGGCTATTATCCAACATCAGACAAGCATCAGAACCTGAAGTAAAGACTCAGAAGCTTCACAAAAAGCAAGCAAGTACCTGGTTTGAAGAGGCTATGGGGAGGACAGGGCAGATTAGGGCCTTTTTGATGAGTTGTTTGAACAATTAATAAAGCCATCAGTTACTGTGCACCTAGAGAAAAACAGAGCAAGGAGGCTGGGAGGCCAACTGGATTTGCTGAAGACAAATCATAACGTATCAGGTTCATTTCCTGCTGTGTTGAGGGAACAGCTTAATGGAATGCAGGGGATTTTCTGTAGCTGTGAATAAAGAACATTTAACAGGGTCCCAATTCTCAGGGCATCTAGAGATGTGGATTAAACAGATTCACAACTGGGTCAAATCAGCACATTTATACAGTAATTATTCAGGCTTTTATATGCCTTTTATATCCTCTTGAGGGGAGGGTCCCAGGGGTACCTGGATGGGCAATTTTCAGATGGGAGTTGACAGGCTGGTTACGATAAACAGATTGTTAAATGATACAAAATTGGGATTTTGAAAAAATAGGAAATTGGTCTAGGAAGAAAATAATTTAGGTGAAGTCTGTTGTGGCTGTGATGATCATAGGACTGCAAATGTCATTTTAATCAACTGGCATGATCAGCCTGAGCTTCTGCCAGGCCAAGTGGAAAGTGGAACATGAAGGAAGCAGAGCAGTCATGGGGCCAAGAGGCTGGGGAAAGAGATGCTGGCTGAGGGTGCGAGCCCTTGGGACAGAAGAGATGACAACAGAAACAGAAATGTGTTTTTTTTCCAGGGTACAGTAATAGAAGAAGCCTGTGTCACAGGAAGGCTATGGCCAAATTTCTTTGCATGTATTCCAGGAAAGCTGGATCAAACAGCAGGCCAGAGAGACAAAAACAAGCACAAAAAAACACTGAAAAATTGCACAGAAGCAATTGCAAGTGGTTTTGCCCATATACTACCCAATGTCAGGGCTGGAATGACCCCAAGACAGTTAAAAGCATTCTATAAAAGGAAACAAAACCAATTCAGATGCCTGTTCTGGAGCAGAGCTGACAGAGGGATGCACAACATGCCCAAACTCATGGAGACTCGTGACAGAGTGGGCAGGCATCAATTACTCATCAATCAGCAGGGACAGAGCTGGGAGAAAGAATCAGTTCTCAGACTGGTGGAGAAGGCTGCCAAAGTTAGAGATCCCTCCCTTTGCTGAAGCTGTAATGATTCAAGAGTGAAGCTTCCCTCGGACATCAGCCACTACCAAAACACTGCCTCCATGCTCATGTGGCTGTTGGACAAGAAAAGTTCCATCAGGGCTCTCTGGAGCAGGGTAAGCAAGCTGGCTTGCTCAAGAATTATAACTACTAACCTGAACTATTTAGACTCATTTTTGTCTCTGCTCTATAATTTTTATGGGGCTTCCTACCATCAGTCTTCTCCTCTTGCAGATGGAAACATTTCTAGGGAATGCCTTCACTTTCTTTGCTTGGGAACCCTATTTTGTGAGTGATGGAGGAAAGCAATGAGCAGGAACGTGTTTCACCGGCATCACATGCTCTGCTCAGTCCCAAACTTCATGGTCCCCTTAACAACAGCAAAGAAGCAAAGTTGCTCTGTGATTAAACCCCAGGTGGGAGCAGGCAGCTCAGTCAGCTTTTCCCCATACAAATTTACCACTGCAAAGCACAGCAAATCCCTGTGGCAAAAGGGACAGAGACTGTCTGACCAGTGCTGGCCTAAGCAGCCTGGAGGTTCCTCTTCAGCCACGCAGGGAGCTCTAGGAAGCTCTCAGTTAAGACATACAGTGTCTGTCCAGATCCTGCTTGTGCCCTGTCTTTGGAGGCAGTCCAGTGGAGTAACAGGACTGCTCAGCTATACCCCAAACTGCCCAGGCCATAAGCAAAGGCCCTGGAAGAGGGCTGTTGGTTGTGCAGTCAAGGCAGCTTACCAGCTCTTTGAAGAAGGCAGCCTCCTTATGCTGCTCTGAGTAGCGCTCGTACTGGTCCAGTCCATCCTGCAGCTTCAGGGTCAGCGTGTCGTAGTTGGACCGTACCACTTCCAAAACCTGCCAGAAACAGCCAAGCACAGCACAGGAATCAGTATCCACGGACGCCTCAGCACAGGAGGAGCAAGACTGAGATAGATCACAGCTCTGGCACCTGTTTTCACAACAGAGATGGCTTTAACAGCCAATATTTGGCTCATGACTAACAACACGGAGGTGGGCACTAAAGCCTTCCTAATGCCAAGAACAGTCCTGAAATTTACAGAATTTCTCCATTCCTGAGAATGGTAGATGGAACCTATACCCATGACAGCAGCAGCTTTCTGTCATCAGAATTAGACACATTAATAAATCAAGCAGCTAATTACCACATGTACACCCAGATACAACACAGAAACACTATACAAACACAGGTTTGCCCAAACCCAGTCCTTCCAAGGTTAGTTTTGCCACCACACTTCCCTCCTGGCTTGTGAATCACTGTTCACAGCCTGCTAAACCACCAGCTTCTACAGCTGCTCAGGTCAGCCTCCATACAGAGCACCGTATGTCTCTTCTGATGGGAACAAGCTTCTGACAGGCACTAAGAGAAGATCAGCCTTGGTACGGATGCTGCTTTTAGAAAGAGATGAAGACATGAATTCAGGTCTTTCTGCCCAGGAGATACTTTACTGTTGGCCTTCACTGCAACCACAGCAGTTCCAGCTTTTATTACTACTCTGCTCCCAGTGTTGGGCTATACTTGCAAATTCATAGTTACACATCTCTGTGCTACTGAACTATTCATTTTCCTAACTAGGGAACACCAAGAGGGACTCCCACAATGATTTTTAGCTTTAAAGCATTGCATGGACTAACATATTCCTCAAAGCATTTGTGGGATGGTTAGTGACAATAATGTTTCTACAAGGAACCATAGAGCTCAACACTCCTGGGCAAACGTATGCCTGAAACAATTCCCTTATACACATGAACTTCTTTCTCAGGCTGTTTCCATTTGCTCTGAGAGCTAAACAGAATATCATCATCTGAGGTTTGCACTACAATAGCCCCTGCTTATGATAAGCTTCAGTCAGGAAGATACATGGTATAAGGTGCAAAGGAAAAGGACCCTGCTCCAAGGCATCACAACTCAAAAAAGATCCTAAGAAGAGCATTGTAGAGGGTTTAAGACAACAGTGACCAGAACAACAAGCAGCCCTTGCACTTCTCCTCTTGTACTCCCAACAATGTAAGCACCACTCTCAACCGCCCCGACAGCTGGCAGCTGCTGCTGTTTACAGGACTGAATCTTGTCCTTACATCCTTTATTCTAAGTAATCTAAACTTGCTTAGGGTTCCTTCAAAAGCTTGTTTCCCCCAAACTCTGCATGTGGCAGTGGCACACAGAGACACTTATGCTAGGGCCTGAGGTGGCAGAAGCCACAGGGAAATCACCCAAACGAGGACTGACAGCAAAAAAGGGGTTCCAAAAGTGGTTCCAAGGTGAGATGGTCACACAGAAATCTCTGCAGCTCAACTGTCCTCCAGCATTCCAGAGGCAAGCTAGGGACAGGAATAAGCATTTGGACTTGAAGATCTCAGAGGCCTTTTCCAACTGCATTGATTCTGATTCTGCAATGTTATTTAAGAACAGCCTGCCAGTATTGCAAAGGCTCGCAGCCTCCTCTCCAGGACTCATTTCCTAATGCTGTTTTGCTTGTCAGCTCCACTGGCAGAAAGAAACCCCTGCAATGACAGCCATCTCCAAATTCAGCCTGCCCTTCTTGTTCCTGTGTGCAGAAGCTGCAAGAAGTATTGCAGAGCCAAGAGCAACGACGAAAGAAAGCCACCTGGGCACAGGAATAACTATCCACTAAGGATGGAGTGTAATAGCATAATGCACCTTCCTCTGAGCAATAAAAAATCTGGCAGCTTGCTCCTGTCAATCAGAAGCAGCCAAATTGACCAAGATTAATAAGCTGCAGGGCAAGAACCTGGTTTGAAAGGTGACGAGTTGAACAGGCTTCTCCAGCAGTAACTCAAGAGCAAAGGCATTTTATTCAGGGCTACCTCACTCCCCAGGAACCTTCCCTTCAGTCTCCTTGTATTCCCACACACACAGGCATGCACAGTGCCACACACATGTGATCAGTTAATGGATGCACGTTTCTTTAGGAAGAATCAGGATTCCTCCTTGCTAGCTCTGAGCAGAGATCTCTTCAGATACTCAAGAGAGGTATCCTCAAACCATGGTGAAGAGAAGTAAACCCTGAGGGCAGTAGTGAGCTCTGTAACCATACCTTTAAGTCTGCCCTCTTGCATCACCTTTGAAAGGCAGCTAAGAACTCGGTTTGATACTTTAGGATGAGGACAGGGAAGGAAAAAGAGGCCCCAAAGTCTCTACTCTGTTACTTATCGTAATCTCTGCAGCAAACTTGAGATCAGTTTATCCCTTTAGCTATGTATTCCATTGGCTTCCACTCCTTATCTCCTTTAACTACGAAATAGAACTTAAAAGAAACGGGTAAGTTAAAAATAAACAGCTTCTCCCCACTGCCTGATAATTTCCCTTTCTTGCTGCTGCTGAGAAAAAAAATGCTACGTGGGATCTGAGATAAACCCACTCACAGATCATTTCAACTTCATACCTTGTAATGGATAGAAACTGTTACTGAGATTAGGACCTGCCATCCTTGAGACAATTTCATCTGCTCTTTAAGATGCAGCTGCTAGACAGAGGACAGGTCAAAGAGCAGCAGAAGGCATTAAGAATGTCTAACAGGAAGGTTTAAAAGACATCAGCTTCCTACACAGATGACAAAAAACTCACATCCTCTGTGTAATAGAAGACTGTGTGATAGCATCCTTTGCCCCTCTTACATGTTGCTTTGACTTTTGCTCAGGAAAACTACTGCAGAAAGAACAGCCTTTTTCCTTAAACACGCAAGATCTTTATCTGCACCTTTCTGTCACATCCAAAGGAACTAGAGCAATTTCATTTTGAGATTAAAGCATTTTTCCTTCAAAGTCTTGTTCAACCCATTCTTCTTGGAAGTCTCTAGTCTAGAAAACATGAATTCCAAGATGGTCAAGTACGGGACGGGACTTTAAGGAAGGGACTTTTAGCTGGTCTTCTTCTAAAAAGATTTTAAATAGTTATTCAGCTTTTTTTTTAATGGTTTACTGGATCTTTGCAGTGGAAAAAAAAAAACCCTAATGGAGTCACAATCTAAAACTCTTTTTGTAGGTTACCTTAGGGGGATCAGAGTCTTAAAAAAGCAGTATGATGGAAGCAAGCAACTCAGACACGGTCAATACAAGAAGAGCAAAGGCTGCTGAATTCCCTTCCTGCAGTTACCTGTATCAGCCCCAGAGGCTACATTCGCTCATTTTTTCCACTGCAACAAACCAGAACTCAGTGGACCTGCACAACTGTAATTTAAAGATAATTTGCCATCAAATTAACCCCTGCCCCACCACTCACTCACTGACTGCTTTCCAGAAATTCCAGAGAAATGCTAGGGATTCAGGTCCTTGCATGTGTGTCCCCAAAACAACTTTTCAGGAGCTGCTCTGAACAGCAAGTGCTTTCTGCAGCATTCAGATTTCAGCTTCCTCCTGCAGCTACAACTGCCCATGCCCCATAAAATTCTCCTTCCCTGGTAACATCAGCAACTTGTGCGTAGAGGCATCCCCTTAGGAACACGGCAGGAGGGCTGGATTCTGATGGAGAGACTGATGTGAAGGGCTCAGCTCTCTGCAGCATCCTACCCAAGCCATGCCAGGTCACTGCACCCAGAGGAACAAGATTATTTCACAGTTTGTGGCTACTTACTTTGCTCCATCCACCAGCTCACCACTACCTTGCAAACTGGATGGACAACCTGGGCTGGTTGGGTCAGTGGCCTCTTGTGAACATGATCTCTGAAACCATTTCCCCCAGAAGCAATTGCCCCTGCCCTGAAATTTTCAGCATTCAAAACAGACCATCGTTTTGCTGCACTAGTCACTCCAAACCAACTTCCTCCTTACTGCACCAGAGCTGTTCCCTCTGACTAATCCTCAACAGGAGCCAACATATTGCACTCTCCCAAGAAAGACTGGACCTCCTGGAAGAGCCTGTCCTGGGGAAACACAGCGATTACACGCAGCAGTCTCCTATCCCCATTGTGCCCAGGAGGACACAGCTACTGGTAGCAGCAAAGCCACAGGGGGAGCTGCACCAGCAATAAAACCTAATGGGCAACATGCAGTACTAGGGCCCATCTATCTGGCAGACATCATTTGCTTCATTGCTTAGTAACTTTTTAACCTACAGAATCTTTCATCATCTGCAACTGCAGTCTCTGCCTTACTGGAACATAAAATTAGAGAGCACCAGCAATTCACAGCACCCAGCAAAGAAGCTGATGGTGGGTAGATTCCAGGAAGCATGCAAAGATAATGACAGAAAAACAAAAGGAAAAACAGAAGCAAGAACAAATCAATGTCTCTACACCATCTTTTTAATCAGCACAGGAAAGCACAAGAATGCAATCAGTCAGCATCACCAGTACCTCACTAAAGCCGCTCCATGCCCATAAGACAGTCATTACCTACCACAACAGGAGCAGTTGGAACACCACTGATTGAATGATCTCACATCAAGCAAAAGGCAAAAAACCACCCCAACAATGCCCAGGTTAACATGCACTATTTTGCCCCCACCAACTCCCTGCTGCTCACATGGCTGGGATGTGGGAGGCTTTCCAGGTCAGGACTAGCAAGCCCTCACAGGACAGAAAAGCCAGGGGCTCTTTCCCATCTGTCCCATGCCAGGGGATGGAGCAGCCAGTCTATGGGGCATGTAATGCCAACCTCTCATCACTGCTACTGCACGACATGGCACAGGGACTGAAGGCAGCCAAACATGCCTTCTGTCCTCCCTGCAGAAGTGGTAGAGTGCTTGTCACTGCCTGTGTACCACACACAGAGGGAATTCTGGCAGTCCCACCTCCCAAACCTGGGCAAAGCCCAAAACACCACAAGCAAACACAGCAGTCTATCCCCTCAGCTCAGAGGGTGGAGGCTGTAGGAAGAGACACTAGGGTTTTCCTATTCCAGTAGAAATGTGCATTTCACACTGCAGTCCTCAAACAGGCTTGTTTATTCCAGGTTTAGTGCAAATCTTCCCCTTTTTCTCCCTCCCTAATCTCCACAACAGCTCATAGCCCGAGTGTTTCTCCACATGAATTCAACCAGATAGCAACATTTCTCATTGTAATGAAAAGGCTGCTGACACCTGGACTACAAAGAGGCTATTGCCTCTCCATAATAAAGTGCTGGATAATTGATACCAATTTTACAGTAGTAACTTCTAATTAATATGGAAAATGATTTTTTTTTCCAAGTGCCATCACACTTCTCACAGAGCAACTTTAAAGTTGCTGATGCAGGCTGGAGTCTTTGTTGAAATTAATCCCCAGAAGCACCACAGACAAAGAACATAACTAAATAATTAGAAGTTAAATAAAAACATACACACACAGCTGCCACATTTCCCAACAGACTCTGTCCAAATCCCAGCTGCATTCGATCTCTTTCTCCCTTTCCTCTTTCACTGTCTGCAGGAGCCAAGTTCAGAGAGAGGCTCCACTAAGGCTGCCAATGCTACACACACATGCTGGAAGCAGCTGCCGTTCACACTGGCTTCCAGGAAAGCACCCATCCAGGACTAGCAGCAGCACAGAGCTTTTGTCTGACCCAACACTACCTTACCTTTGCAGCTATCCTGGAGCTAAATGCAGTGCTGATGCTTTAGCAGCATTCCTCACCCCCACACTGATCAAGCCATGACTATTAATTCCATGTTCATGAATGCTAAGACAAAGAGGAGGAGGATGTTGCTATGATAGTTTCACAACTCAGATTCCCAAGACATGCTGCATGTGCAGCACATATCTATGGATCCAGAGGATGTGGAGTGGGTCTGACGGGAAAGACAAAGATGTGGGCTGCAGATTCAAGTGTAATCATGCCACATATGTGTAAGACACACAGCATGTTGCCAATCCTGCTCTGGTGCCTCAGATCTGCATACAGCAGCTGCAGCTTGTACTACATGCAGTGAAGGACCCATGGCCCTCTCATGGGCTGAGAGCATGAGGCTGTAAGACAGCCCCCACCATCTGTCATTCCCAGAGTAGAAGGCATCAACTTTTCTGCCCTGAGTACAGGAAAAACTCCTGGAAGAAGGGTATTTTTCCAATAGTAAAAAGTTCAGCCAGACCAAAAGATTACGTGGAAGCAAACAAGCATGCATTTCTCCTCTGAGGTATGAAACAGGATGCCACTGACACAGGATGCACCAACACTGCTGGGCAGTAAGACTCTAAGAGGTCACTAGGGGGAAGAACAGCCTGCAGAGGTGGATGCAGCTGCCCACGAGCTCCAGGGTATCAATGGGACATAAGTACCTGCTCCAGTCCTGCTGTGGAGAATCCAAAGCTGATGGAACTCATGGGAGTCTTGTTCAGTGTCTGGAGCTGGACACACAGACAAAGTTGAGCAGCACATAGCAAAGATGAGTGAGCCAGGAAATAGGGACAGGAGATGCCTCACCCTGCTCTCCACTGCTAAGGTTGGTGCAGGGATCCCTGCACACAGCTCCCACCAGGTCTACTCTGACACTTTTTAGTTTGTGTTTGCCAATCTCCTTCTGCTCAGCTCATTGAGCATTAGCCAGGACACCACTTCCAGGAGTTTGGAAGTGAACTGTCTCTGCCCACTAGTTTGTCCTTTGTCCCTGCCAGTCACTTCTCACAGTCCTGCTGTGTTCAGTGAACTGCTCTGTACCCAACTAAACATAAGTCTAACTCTCAATGTCCTAAATCCTTCCTGAGGTCTGCTTTTATACATCTGCACTTGAGTGGTATCGAAATCCAGGCCTCACCACTTCTCTACCTAAGGCAAAAGATTTTGATCGTACATAAAAGATTATCATTATTATTATTTTACTTAGCAACATCAAGGAGGGACACTTCACACCCCCTTTTCTCACCTCAGCATACAGCCAGCCTGCCAGGCTCAGATAATATATAGTAGCTCAGATGTTTGTTCAATGATCTCACAGGGATCTGTGATCTTTAAAGGAACAAGCCTACAAAGGCAACAGTTTCTATCCATGGAGTGTGAGGGTTCGGTTACAGTCTTTCTCCTCTGCCCACAGGTGCCTCTTCTAAAGATAAATAATTTATAAGCTCACTCAGAAAATTACTGTTGTTCTCTGAACTCTGCTAGCAGAAATGGCATCCTATTTTGGGGACAAGACTTACCTGCTTCAGAAATGTTTTAAACCCACAATCCATTAGAAGCCTTAGGTGTTCAACTCTTATTTAATGGTGGTAAAAAAACACACTGATCCAACCAATCTGGGAACCACTCAGCTTTCAGAAATGTCTCAAAGCCAAAACTGTTATCCAGCTTCACCAAGAAGCAACTGTAAATGTACAAAACAGTGCCCATTCCAAGCTCCCATGGGACAGGCATTCCCAAGAATCAACAGCTACTTTAAGAAGCAGTAAGGCTGCAAACAAGGACAAAGGCAAGTAACAAGGGAGACATATGGTCTCTCTATGTGCACAACTTGCAGGGCACTTAATTTGTAAGAGGTACAGACAAGCAGAACAGATTAATGTGGTGATAATCCTGGACATTCCTGCAGCCATCACCAGGACTAGGTAGTGCTGTGCTACAATACCTTCTGAGCTCCAGCTGTCAGGCAGCTGAGAGCCTGCCCATCTTACCAGAAAGCCTATGCCAGGAATGCTTTTGCTGCAGAGTAATTTCAAGAAGTCGCGTCTATACACACACACACACAACTCCCACACGTGTTAAATGTGCTTTACTCAACCCATTGAGGTTTGGAGCACACGGAGCAAAAATGCACGTAGCCTCACACTGCTTTTTCTCAAGACCAATCCTCCTTTCCCAGTTTCAAAGATGGTCAGTGGGTTTATATTGATCTGCCTACTCCACTTGGCACAAAACCTGGCATTCTCTGTGGGACCCTGAGTGCCCTTTGCCAGACTCCAGGGACAGGCTCTCCAGGGAAAATAAAGGAGGCAAGCTCTGTGCCATTCAAGGGAGGAAAACAGGTTCAGTGGGCTTCTGCCAAGGGAAAAAGCATCCATATACTGCACAATGCTGGCACTTTCAAAACCTAGGCAGGGAAAAAGAAGTCAAAGATCCTGAAACAAAATATCTTTAAAATTATCAGTTAATAAAATAGGCAGTCTCCAGAGCAGACATTTAGATCTGGAAGGGGAAATAACGCCAGAAACCGAATGAGGCCCACTGAGATTGCCTGGTTTTAGAAATTTTGTTGAGAAAGGCAGGCAGCATAAGAAAGGCCAGGATGATGGCAGGAGCATAAAACCATGAGATAGATAGATTTGCTATTTTGGAGTTACAGCCCATTTTGGAGTTGTGAACCCTTATCTCCAGCTGGTGGCATTTATGAAAACATTTCTCACTGCTAGGTACGTAAGAGCACTTGCAATTCTGCCAAGGCTTGAAATGCACTGCAGATAGCTATGGACTGGACCGTTAATTTTTTTATTTCTCCTTTGTGCTTACAATTAACTTAAGTGCTGAAATGTGATGGGCTATTCCAGGAGAAGCTTTTTATCTACCAGCTGCATTCTCACAGAGCAGTAAATCAACTGCTGTCATCAAAACATCACACAAGAGGACAAGAGCATCCTTATGCTCACTGTTATCATTCATGTTGCCCGTTCAGCCTAAGTGGCTAACCAGCATTCAGCAAATGAATGCTGTGATTTGTGTGCAACCTTTGGTGCAATTCTCTATTTACAGAAGACCTTGTCCTCCTGAACACAGAGGAAAAAAATAGTCAGCAGCAGCTCTTCAGCACCATTTCACTGACCAAAGCAAGGCCAGTAACCTTAGTTCTCAAGACAAGATAAAAGAGTTTTAAGTTGTGAACTGCTGCTCCAGCTAAACTGAGAAGCCAAGACAAACAAAGTTATTACAGAAATCAAAAACAGATATAAGAACCTTAAAAATGGTTGCTGCAGATTTTAAGAAAAGGTTTGAAAGAAAATCTTTCTAGGACCAGTAGCCAGAAAGCATCCTGGCAAATGCTGGAACTCAAATACACAACTTTCAGTTGAGATTGCCTTGATGAAATGACAACAGGATACCTGATGTACACCAGAGGAAACTCATTCCCACTAAAGAAATTCAAATTTGCCCAGAAGACAGTTAGCTCAGGAATAAGGCTGTTTAGAGAATAGATTAAGGCAGGATATGCAACAAAGCCCTTTCTGCTCAATCAAATCCAGACAGAAGCAAGTGCACTGCTCCAGTTCGAGGAAACCAAAACCTAATTGTGCCCACGGAAGAAACAATGGGGAGGCTTATTCTGGTTATGGTCTAATCAAACACCTACAGTCACATGGGGCTTCGGGAACTATGTCAGGTTCACAGTAATCAGTAGAGGATCCAAGAGAGCTTGTGCCCCTCACACAGCCACCATGGACTTCTATGGGATATAATGATTGCAAAGTAACTTAGAAACAAAACCAAATCAAAACTCACCAGGACTCTGACTTGAAGATCAAGACAAGTGAAAGGAGAACACAGACAGTCCAAAAAGCCAGGGAGCTTGCCATGCATTTTGATTTTCTTTTTTGATCTTTTATAGCAACTAGCAAGCAAATGGCCTTTATGAATGTACAGCCCTGGGTCTGATGCTTGCTGAGAAAAAGTGGATGCTAATCTAGCTCATGACTTTTTTTTTTTTTTTAATGATCAGAAATATTTTTAAACTTGGTTTGCACAGCATGAACAAATTTAATTAAAGGAAGCAGCAAAACTAAATACCAATATGCTAAAAAACTGGCCATAAACCAAGTGGACGCTTGTATTTAAAGTCAAAATCAATATAGGACATGCTAGAGAAAACGAGCTAGGACTGGGGAAGGAAGGTATACATTTGGAGGGGCAGATGTTAGAAAGATCAGTTCCCTACCTGCTACTTACATTTCAGCAATCAGTGGAAGTGATAAAAGGCAGTCATTCAGTGGCCTGAGGAGATGCAATGAAGCCAAGAAAGAGGAAACACTAAGCTCACCTGCCTAACTGACTACATGTGGAAAATGAACTGAAGTCTGTTCTCAGGGAAAATAAAAACTTTCGAATACAAGCAAGAAGTCTGGATAGCCAAGAGACCCATTGAGCAAATAGCTGCTTGATTCTTTGCACTATTTTGCAGTTCTGCAGTATATTTTATGAACTAAGGTCACTGGAATCAATACACAAGATTTGAAACATGGGTTATTAAAGACTTACACAGTGACAACACAGTTCTCCTCCTTTATTTTGGTGTTCTCTCTAATAATTTGTCTTTATGACTACTGTTGAGTCTTGAGCCAACATTTCCAGGCTTATCACTGACTCCAGGAGTCCTTTCCTGCATGACAATATCTGGCATACTTTTCTACAGTTTAACGATTCTGAGAGACTTTAAAATTCAGTCTGCAAAAATGCCTTCTAAAGATAGAGCCCAAAAGAAATAGAAGATCTATAGTCAACTGGTTAGCTACAAATAGCTGTAGCTACAAATAGCTAGAAAGACTGTAGTAGCAGTATGTTATGGAAGCAAGCTAATCAGGAAAGGTGGGCAGTGCTTGGAAGTTTGTGTGACTCAACCCATATAAAAGTTCTAGCTCTTAAGGCTTTTGCAAATCTGGAGTTGGAACAGACAGCTATAAGCTGTCTGGATGATCCTTACAGACAGAAAAATCCTGTAGTGAAAAGAAAACTTCAGCTGCAAAATGTCTGGTTCTAAGGCTGCAGTTCCAAAAGTGGTTTAAGTCAATCTAAGGGCAGATCACCTAGCCTGCAATCCAGAGTCTGGAGTTCTTCCTTCAAAGGCATTCACTGCAGAAATAAGACATTCTACTGTGCAAGTCAGAAGTCTCTTCGTCCTAAACACAAGCACCAAGGGTGTTGGGGACCAGGCCGTACTGACATCAGGAGGGACTGAGAAGGTAAAGGAGTAGAGACGGCTAAGATACTGGGAATGCAGCTGTGCATGTCAGGTTTACAAGAATTACAGCAGTTATGAAATTCCTACCAAGACAATGGGATCAAACCAAATCTGTCCCAACTAAGTGACTCCTCACAAACCCCAGACACACTTTGGGATCTTAGACTAATCTGCATTACACAGCTGGAGGAAAAGGAATGGACAAAGTCTGTGATAAGGGCAGAAATAAGGAAACCAGATAATTTCTGATATGCTGAAGGATATCAGCTTGTTAACATTTTAATTTGTTGAATTATTCCCTTTTGTGCTGCTGGAATGTGTCATTCTTTTGAAACTCCATCTGGGCAATGCCCAGAACTGAAACAGAACGACACCATTAATGCTTGGAAGCATCCATGGCCAACACAGAAAACGTTCTCTGCCTGCAAAACCAGAACTGCTTAAACTTGACTGCTAAGTTAATTTAAAAGGAACATTTAAATGGCTATTGGGACAGATGGAAATGTAAAAGCTACTATCCAAGATAATCACTAGCAAGAGCAGGCCTGATGAGATGCTGAACATTGTAGGCTGAGACACTTTTTGACTGAAATGGAGATGTGCTGGAAAGTTGGGCAGCAGACAATCAACAAGGTGAAGCTGAGTGGGAGCAGACTTGGGCATGGACCACACACAGAAAACAGCTCTGATGTTTTTGAGAAATCAAATTGTCTGCTGCTTATTACTGTCCTTCTCAGAGAAAAACATTCATGTGCAATCTCTAGAATAAACACAGAGGCACCAAAGGTTGCTGACACTCATTTGTTTTGAGTCCTTTCTCCTTATACGTGACAGAAACTATCAGAGTCCAAGATAATAGCTGTGCCTCTGAAGAAGAATTCCTGGCATGCTTAAATGGCATCTTGCAATCAAAACATATCCGGAGAACAAAAAGGCCTTGTATGCCCTGGAATACACTGTTTATCCCATAAACATTTCTTCCACTTAAGTCCTTAAAATATCAGACCTACCAGCTCTTCAGCCCAGCACTCTCATGATTCATATGCTCCCAACAACAACCCCAAACACTACAGGAGACAAATCTCTTCAGAATGAGTGGCTGAGATACACTGAAAAGAGGCATTTTCCCTCTATGACAGCGAGCTTTTATCTCCACAGACATTCAGATGCTGGATGGGCAGGAAGGACATGACACAAAGGTGAGGTTTATTGCTGACTGGCCAGAGAAGATCACAGTGTTGGCTGTATATCCACCGCTGACAATCAAGGAAAAGGTGACATGTGCTGGCACCTGTTCTCTCCAAAGGATGAGGAGAACACAACCTATGCTTCCTTTCCAAAGCAACTTCAGCTGTTGACTCCTCAAGTTGAGCTGATCAGCAAGGTGAGCAGCAAGCTAGAGAACTACTTGTCCCTCTGAATCAAAAACATGTACCTTTTCCTGTCACAGCTCTAAACAGAACCTGCTGGCTATACAGATGGGATATACTGAAGACTTAAGCAAAGATGATGCCACTGTCCTGGGGATATGGAGCTGATCACCAATGCTTCTCCTTTCTCTAGATACTTCTCTTTTGCCATATTCCATGGATCAGTACCTGCAGGATCTGTGATGGAAATATTTCCACTGTAATTTCTGCAATGCTTGGAGGACACCAGTGTTCTACAGCCTAAAAATCCCTGTGTGAGGATTTAATGCTCCCAAGTGCCTCTTGGACATCAAACATTTTCAAAACTATTAGCTCTGATGGGTTTTTGAATAAGGCTCAGGGAAGCCTTGCTCAGTACTTCTTATGAGAAAAAGGTAGCTCTGATCTGGTAGAATTAAAATTACTGAGAAGGAGGAAGAGAAGGAGGAAGAAAGTCCACACAGCCCACATTGCCTGCAAGCAAGGAAATGAGATTTGATTTACTCTGTGATCTTGAGGTATATTCCATTTCAGCTTGAATTTCCACTGCATAAATTCAGCTTGGCTGAGCAATGTCCCTGCTAGAGACTGGCCAAAGCAACATAAGATGATCCGCAAATGATCTTTGAAGCTAAAGGTTCAAAGCCTTGGTGAGGTGGGGTTTTTTAGCATATTTTTGCATGTGCAACCCATAAACCCGTGTCTTCCCAGAAGTTTGAGGAAGACAATATAAAGAAAGCAATTAGATACAGTGCATACACAATTCTTTATTGTTGCCAATTAATCAATTTGTTTATTTAGTTCACTGGTTTAATTTCCTCTTCCTACACCACAGAGAGCAACACCGGGTCTGTTTTCTATGAGTCAAAGGGATTAGATGACAAGCTGAAGTCACTCACTAAAAGGACTTGAGGGCTTCGGTTCAGGGATTAACAACTCAGCAGCTTTTTCTCCAGATTTTAAAACCTTTAATTTGTACTGCATCAGCTGGTAGTTTTATTTGCACAACTATTTTTGTTTAAATGGGAATCAAACCCTGCTCTTCCCAAAATGCTGCTGCATTGCCCTCTTGGTGTTATTCTCACATCCGAATTTTTGACTATACGTACAGAGGATTTCATGCTTGCTTAGAAAATTTCTTAAGAAACTGCACCTTATACTAATACATAAGTTCAAGTTCTGCTTGGCTTTTCCTGACTAACCAGGCATTTCAGCTGAGCAGTCCCCTCAGGAATTCAACGCCACTAGAAGGCAGCTTGGGTGGAAGCTTTGGACCAGGTCTCTCTGTGTCTTCAACTCGGTTTCATATTTCAGAGAAGCTCTACAAAATGTTTGCCTGCATTTGACCACATAACAACACACCTTTAAGGCAGGATAAACTAGAGGGATCCATCCTCACCCTGGGCTAACAGAATAAATTGGTACCACACTTACCCTGCTGAGAAAGCCCGTGGCAGAAGCTGAAGGGGGCCACATTTTAAGTTACTCTGTAGCGACTCTGATCTTACAGTTCTAAGAATCATTTGCTAAAGGGAGTTTCAGTGAAGTTGTGCTATAATTTAACCCCAACACTTCTTGAACTGAATAAATAAAACACAGAAGCAAGTCTGCAGGTTGAAAAATTCAGGTACTTTAAAGGTCTGGGGTTTGTTGTAGCCTGAACTGGCCTGACTCAAGAAAGACTAAATTTCTTCCATATGCCCTTTTAAGGCCCGGCTTGTGACTGCGCCTAGAGCTTTTGTTTGGTGCATTTTCACAAATTGCAATAAGTAGAGCTGTTCACTTTGTTTACTGCTTCTAGACAACAACTGCCATCTACAATCAACTCAGAGAGGACAGCAGGGCAGGGCTGGCAGCAGCCACAGGATGCAGCATAGCAGCAAGTGATGGCTGTGCATTAGGAGAGGTGCCATCATTTTTCCTTCTCAACTCTCTAAAACATGTAAAGGGCACTAATTAACAGGCTAGCCAAGGCACACAAAGGCTACAAAAAGAGATGTCTCAAGTGTCCTGTTAAGGCCCGATCCTAAGATGACTACCAAGGCTTTAGGAACCTACTGAACTCTCCTCGTCACAAGTCTCCAAAACTGGTATCAGAAAGAATTCAAACATCACAAGAACTGCAGAATCGAGAAAAGAAAAAGAAAAAAAGAAATAGTGACCTACTTTATATTTTGTTATCACATGCTGAAAGAGACAGAATCATAAAATGCCAGAGAAGCACATGTAAAGGAATCCTCTCAAATGCGTGCACTGTCAGCAGTGAGATGACACTCAGCCACCCACAGAAAAAACAAGGGCAGGGAAAAATCTCCAGTCAAATACTGTGCCAGAACAACAGCTCAGTACCCAGAGAGAAGGGAATATACAGTAGGAGCTATAGAGAACCTAAGAAGCCTGAGATCTGAAATGCTCCTCACCCTTATCCTAGCAGGCTTATTAGAGCCTCTGCCAGGGAGGGACACTGAGCATCAGAACGATCCAATCGCCTTTTCCAAGAGCGAGTGACAGAGGGCATGTGTCTTAAAACATTTTGTAGCTATTTCCCCAGCATCTGTTCTTGACTCAGTTACAAGCAGCAGGGCAGAAGAACGTGCAGCAGTCTGTAAGCACACAGGTGCAAGGCTGTAAGGTGACTGGAGAGGGTTAACAGCCCAGAGTCTGGATTGACCTCTTTGATGACAATGCTGTTAAGCATTGGAAAGTAAGGGGCTTGGGGAGACTGTAGGCAGGTGATTTCCACCCTCCATCCCCCAGGTCTCTACAGATGAATACCATAAAAATAAAAACTACTTATTCCCCGGATTTGACTTGGCAGATTTTTACATCATTCTTTTCTAAAACAAAGATCAGAATCAAGCCAACTGGCCATTTTTCTTCAAGCATCTTAACCTGACCTTTTCCAAACTCATCACAGAAAAAGGTCTTCCTGACATACCTAAGCTGAAGTCACACTGAGTTATGATCTCGTATGAAAAACACGGCAGCGTCAATCCCCATCTCAAAACAAAACCTCCATCTTCAAGTCATGCCTCACTCAACTGAAGGGTTTCTGGATGATGATGAGGAACCAGGCTATACCTTAAGCTAATAATACAGCGGACAAGACCACACATTAACAACTAACTTCCTGAGCAATTAGGACAGAAGTGGTCAGTGACCAATTTCTTTATGCTAAAACATGTGGTATGACATTAACTGCCCAGCCCCAGTACCGCTTAGTCCTAGTTCTGATGCATCAACACACTAAATAGCAACAGAAGCACTTTAGGACTCAAGCAGTCCAGGAATATTATCCCTCTGGGCACTACTAAGGGTGGAAAGCTCAGCAAAATCTGCATGATATGGAAAACTGTCATCAGCCAGAGAAATTAAGTTCAGATCACGTTAATATTCTCCCCTGCAAAAAGTGTGTCACACTCAGGTATCTGCAAAGAGGCTGAGATGAAGTATTACAGCAGCTTTCTTTTTATTCTTCTGAGAAGGAGAGTTTAGCCCAGCAACAGACCTAAGTTTCCTTTCTATGCCTATAAAGTGACTTGTAGGTGGTACTGTAATTAAATAGGTTCATCCCTTAAAATAGAAAGGCACATCTTTCCAGCTGAGGTGAGAACTAAGACTCTGTAGCGAGATGCTTCCATCAAGTCACTAGTTTTCAGGAACATTAACGACAGGGTAGAAAACTCCCAGCAAAGCAGCCTAGATGCAAAAAATTTAAACCAGACAATCAGAAAGTCTAAGTTCCAGCATGCCTACCTCAGCTCCCTAACAAATCCACATTTCTGTTTTCATCAGCAGGAAGATTGTCCCTGTTCTAGTGTTTCAAGATGTTCAACAAAGAGACCACTTACTGCAAACAAAACACAGCCGTAAGAACTCTACGCTGCAGTTCACAACTACCTTTTTTAAGAAATGAAAGGGACAAAAACACCTGCAGATACAGTCACATGAAGCTCCATCTAGATCCATGTTCTGTGTTATAAGTTGTTATATAAAATGACAGATAAACCTTGGGGTGACAGGGACAGCTAATGTTTCTTGCAAGCTGGACAGATGCCTGACTACAGCAAACCACCAACATGACATAGCTGAGCAGAGGCTGGTACCTAGATTTGGGGAGGGGTATATTTCTAGTGCAGAAGAGAACTGGAAAGGGAGACGCAGTCCTTAATTAGCCAGCTAAGCACACTCTTCCTTTAAACACTTGGAAAGAGAACTGCTGGCAGAATGAGAGACATCTCAGGACTCTGTGTGACCTCCAGACTCACATAAGGATGGACTCGTCCTGGGTTTGGAACATTCATTGTCACTGAACTAGGAGAAGGCTGCAAAGTACAATGCATTACCTAAGTGAAAAGACTGGTGCCTTACTTGCAGGAAGAGCAATAGTTTGGTTCACAATATGCTGAAGAAATATAACCAGAGGGGAGTTGTGAGCAGTGCCCAGATTCTCATAGTATTCCCACAGTACTATTATTTCCAGCTTTCCATTGTGTTAAACATGCTCAGGGGGCTCCAGGGCAGCTCAGTTGGCTCTGAAAAAGGTATTGCAGACCTTCCTAAAGCCAAAGCACCCCTAGAAGAGTTAGCTAGTCATGTCATGTCAGCTCCCTGACACTAAATCTCATTGCTATAATGATGCCTTGTCTGTCCCTGCAAGTAGCTGTCACTATCTCAGAGACAGAAGCTCATTCATGCCATCACAAGTGGGAGAAGCACTCAGAAGAACTTCTACAGCTTTCACAGAGGACCCAAACCCAACATTTTCTGAGTAGTCAGGAAGCCCTAGAGTATGATTTCAACAGCATCCTCTGTGTGTTTTTACATCCAACTCAAAAACAAATGCAGTCTGCTGAATTGCAGCTGCTGAGGGAAATACACTTGGGAAACCACGATAGGGTTTGTGCACAAATAAGCCTTCAGCACAACATTTCATTAGTGGGGTTCTACACAGAGTGACAATTAGTGGCAAAGTTTCCAACTCAGAGGCTAAAGCACATGGCAGGAGCCACATGTTATGTGGAAATTATTATAAAACATATTATGGAAACAATGTTATTAGGTGACAGCCTGCAAATTATCGCCTTCTCCAATTGTTGAGATTATAACAGCATATTTTCCATACTTATCCATCTTACTGCCAGAGGTCATTGTAGCTATGACCTGTTTTCATGGAAGAGAAAAGCTTGCTAGTTTAAACTAACATTGATACAACTGCAACACACCAGTTAACATTGATACAAGTGATGCTTGCTGGGTCGTATCAGCTTATTCCAGAAATCCTATCTACTGTCAGACAATGCTCCACAACAATTTAGCAGTTTCTTGTCTGGGAGGCCAGAATACACTTTTCCTCTTAGAAATTCTTGCTGTGAAGCAGTTATTAGTGGAGAACGTAAATCCACAGATCAGAAGAAGTGAAAGAGGAACTCCTCTGAACAGGTGCTCAGGTGAAAGCAAACACAGGGCTATGAATTAATCCTTCTGCAGGCCTACACCCCTGCTGGCTATGAGGCAGATGCTGCTGCTCAAACAGCATGTGCTGCCAGCAATACTTAGCTCCCCAGGAGCTTATTTGTGCCTTAACTGAGCCATGGGGGAATCCAAGGGCCCTCTAAGGCAGTAGAATTGATTTATAGCCTCTGGCACTTGGCTGATGAACCACCTTTCCCAGTTCCATCCCTCTGGACATCCATTCTCCCAGCTTGCTGTCTTTTGAGTGGCACATCTTGGTTCCCTGAGCAATCCCACTGCCTGCCTCAGACCTCCCATGAAGCCAGGAAGAGTGATACACATCAGGGATGCCATCCTCTCCGCTATTAAAAGGTTTGCCTTTGAGGTCCTTACAGTGAACAATAAATTTCTACGTATTGTCTTAACATCCAAATGTCAAGTGTCAGAGAGCAAAAAAACCTGATCTTCCAGCTGAGTGGAAGCTCTGTTCAGATGTGGAGCTCTGTTCAGATGTGGCACCTTTTGGCTCAGCAGCATTTACTCTCCTGCTCTGAGAGGGATGGAGACCACAAAGCTCCATTTGTTTCCCACTTTGAAAGCAGAGCGATGACCCAATTTGTCACTTTTGGGAAACAGCTGCAGCTTCAGCTAGAGGATCCAGAAAAGGATGGCAGAAAAACATCATCTGTAACAGCAGGATACTACCAGAGAGAAGGAAGAGTAGCAGTCCCTAAAGGCGAGAGTTTTAACCTAAAGAAGCCCCAGAATGAGCAGGGCTGGCAGTCACTGCAGTCTGTCCCCTTTTGTGAGAGGAAAATGTGACTCCAGGAGTGGTTGCTCACAGCCGCACTGCTGTCTGTAGCTGGCATAGCAGGCTGCAGCCTGTCTGCTTTTAGGACTCCCGAGCAGAGGGACAACTGAGTGTAAGGAAGCTTGGGGTGGAGCTCGGGACTAGAGCAACAAATCATAGTGCTATAAATCCAGCTTTACAGAGGATGACCAAAGAAGTTTGCACGGTATCTATATGTATTATGGCAACAGCCAACACCTATTGTTCCTGTTTCACAAGGGATTAAAAAGCCTTCTCAACCTGAAGTTTTACAAAATGCAAATTGAACTGTGCATTCACACAAGCCAGACGCTGACAGCTTCTGCTTTAATCACAGATGTGCAGAGTTGTAATTTAATCTTTATAAATGCAGACTGTTTCGATCATTCTGCTGCAATCCTCTGTGGAGCTTTCCCTGCCCTATACAGGCACTTAACAATGATGGGAATCCGTAACATCGCTCTGTGCTTCCACAGCAGCCTTCCCTGGCAGACCACACAGCACTTCAAACGCTGCCTGGCTCCCCAAGGGCTCCGCACCGGCTTTCCTCACTCAGGAGGACACAGGGCTCAAGGTTTGCTCAAAGCAGCACAGCAACAGCAGGAAGGAGTTCAGACCCCACCCGGAAGCCCCTTCCTCTAGCTATCCACAGCCCCTTTTCTAGGTTTAAAAGCAATAAAAAGCAAATACGTGCAAAAGAAGCACATACAAAGCAAATCTGCCAGGCTTCTGTAAAGTGTTTTGTGAAGCAAACTCACTGGTGAAGAGGACAAGCACTGGAACTAGAGCAACATCAGCCTGTCTCCACAATGTGGACTGGGAGCTTATTACAAAGTTAAACCTATGGTTCTTGCTCAGTACACTCCCAGCTGTGAATCAGGTTGGGCTCGTAACTCACATCACTGAGTGTAGCTTCTGTAGCCTCAGCACAGAAACTTATCTAGCTCCAGGAGACTTTACTCAGTGGCAGCCAGAAGTGAGTAGCAGCTCCCCAAGACAGCTCTTCCAAGCTAAGTCCCCAGCATTTAATGGTCACCTGTACTACTGCAGTCTTTGGCCCTGATCAGTGGTAGTGGCAAAGCCAGGCAAGGATGTGAAAACAGCCATAAGAACTGAAGGCAAGCTTTGCTTTGAAGTTTAATGAACTTACTTTGTTACTAGTTTGTACTTCAAGGCAGTCCCTTATGTGCCAAGAGGGCAGCTCACAAAAGTGGTGGAAAGCAAGACATGCTTCAGCATCTGCAGTGCACAAAGGGTGTAAAGACTGCTCTGCTCCAGGGGCAGACAAGGTGTTTGGGGGTCATGCTGCCTCTGAGGCACAAAGCAGCTAAAAGTGCCACCAACAGTAAGAGGCAGGATGCTGGGGCACCTTTGTGTTGAGCCTGAAGGAAGGGAATGGAAGGCTTTCTCTCCCATTTCTTATTGGAATGGGGATGCATGTCTCCAGTAGCAGCTGTTTTAAAAATCAAAGTCCTTCTTTTGTCTCTCTAACGGCCTACCACAGTTGTCCCCTCTCCTCCACTGACGCACAGTTTACTGCATTCTGCATGTTAATAAAAGGCACTACACACCACAAAGTCACTGCTCCAAAGCTCACCTCCAGCTTCAAATCTCCTTGCTGCAAAGCTGATCAGACCTTGGAGCCTGTTCAGACTCATTCAGTCTGGCACACTGCATAAAACAGTCTGAGATGTTAGTAAATGGCAGGGATATTTCTCTGATAAACCAAAAAAACAAAAAGGAAAAAAAAAAAGGAAGATAGCTAAACCAGAGAAAACTCCCATCAGCTAAGCTAACCAGCAATTTGCCAATTCCAGAAGACTTTTTATATAGATCCTTTCCAATTTCACCCAGTGCAGCTTTGCTCTTTCTATTTAAACGATAAAATCTGTTTCAAGCCATTAGTCATGAGTAGGTGTCTGTAATGAGACCATGAAAGCCAACATCCCTGCCTCATTTGCAAAGACATGATGACTTTAAATTAAGGCCTTGCCTTGGTGATCCCTCCTTAGCTGGGGTTTCATGTTCCCACTACTGTGTGCAACACAACGCTGGCAGGCTTGAGACTTTCTACCCTAAAGCTCACTGCATTTCAGAAGTGAAGCACCATTATAAAGTATTTCTCAAGCCCTCACGACTCGTTATATTAATGTAAGAGATTAGGGGGATTTACTGTGGTAGTACCTAGCACTGACAGTACTCGGCATTTAAAAAATATCAAATGCAGACATTGCCAAGAGGCTTTTTAACACACTGCCAGCAGTGCTAAAAAAAGACAAAGCATTTGGTATCTGCCAGTGGTTTTGCTACTAGTTATGGAAACCAGAACAAGCTGAATAAACCCTGACATCAATGGCTTGGAATTAAAACACTTTAGGGCACCTAAAACCAGCTACACCCTTTTGTGTCTTTCTGTGGAAGTCGCTTGTGGAACCTCCTTGAGCAGTACTGCAGGTTAGTCCCTCAGAGCCTTACCAGGTAACAGAAGCCCATGTGGATTGGGTTGGCAAGGAGGAGCACTCAACAGCTGAGCTATGACCTCAGTGAAAGGGAAATGGCTTTGTGAGATGGCCTGACCAAACTGGATTGCAGCTACCGGCGGTGCTGGGTTAGTGGTTGGACGAGATGATCTTAAAGGTCTTTTCCAACCTAAAACAATGCTATGATTCTACCTCGGTTACAAAGGTACTACAGTATGAAACAACCCAAGTATTACACTCATTTGTCACAATTTCAGAAGCAATAGAGTTGTCCTGTTTTTCCATCACAATCTGTTCTGGCTCCCAGCACTTTCCATCTGCAATTATCAGACATAAAACAGGTGCTCCCAGCAGTCTCTCACACTGAACTTTACCTCCATTTTGGAGGTGGCATAATGTCCCCAGTGTGGCTGAGAAGGGGGCTTCTATTAAAAAAAGCACAGAGATGTTCCTGACTAACAAGCATTATCAGTCCTGCATGTCTGCCATTCTCAATTTTAAGACCCTTAGAGAGGAAATCGTGGAGAGAAAAGGTGCCAAAGAGAAAACAAGACCTTAGTGAGCAATTTTCTAACTGGCACAGGACTTGATTAGCATGCAAGGCACCACAACACATTCCTGCTCAGAGAAGATTCAACCAAAACTACTAAATTCCTCTCACTTTAGCCTCTCTTTAAAGCTGTACTACATTGCTATCAGGCAGAGAGCTGCCTCCCTACAAACAGCTGCTCTTTCACATCCAGAAAAGGCAGAAGTGAGACCCCACCTAGACCGTTCATGCAGTGTTTTCATCCTTTCTGTTTGTCTGCATTTGCTCTTCCAGAGCAACTCTCGTGTTGCCGTTTCCTCACTGCCTTGACCCTGTTCTCTGCAACTGCTTATGCTAGAAAATATTTTGGGAGCTTCTCAGATCAGATATGGCACCGAGAAAGTCTACTGCCTCCAACATATTAAGTACAAGGCAGTCCAATCATCTGGAAAGCACAGATAAGCTTATGAATTCATTTCATAAAAGGCTATTTTGCCCTTTGACTCAAGAATGTACCAAAACCTCTTTGAAGACATGGGAATAATCACTTGCATGGAAAAGCTAAAATTACACTGGCAGTTAACGACCAATCTCCTCTTTCTGACTGTGCAGCATCTTTCAATCTCTTGAAGGATGTGCAGGGAGGAGCCAAATGTGTTGAGAGAGAGAATACCATAAAACAACAAATTAACACTGAAGTCAGGTTTAACAAATTAGCAAGTGAGGAAAGATGCCAATAACTGGCTAAGACATTCCCTGCTTCATAGTGAGGAACTACAGCAAGGTCAAAACAGCTAACGACTAGGACGGATTCTGAGCTTGCCTTGGCAAGGAAATGCTTTGCAGAAAGGCACTGAGGATCCCATGGTGTTTATAGACTGAAATGGCTCATCGTTTGCTTGCCCCCGGGAATCTCCCACTCTTTGCTGAAGAGAATATGGGATGGAAAAGGTCTCTTCCCAGTATTTCTGATCAGAACATTGGATAAACCCCTTAACAGTGGATAAACCCCACAACAGTCAGCAAAGCAGTACCATGAAGTCTTACAAGTACACCTGCCTAGACCAGAAACCTGTATATTCAGACTATGGTTCCTGGAAATCTCCAGGGCTGAGAACATACAGTGGCATTAACAGTCTATGCTTAAAACAATCCCATGCCCATCATTTTCAAATTCCCCCAGCATGTAATATTGTTAAAATTAATGCTTGTAAATAAAAAAGGAGAAAGCGCTGAAATGACAGAATAGTAATAAATGGACATTAGTGATTAACAAGGTAATAAAAGCTCCAATAGGATTAGGAAAAGAAGAAGATAGAGCAAAATCTCTTTGAGCTGATTACTTAGCTACTTTTAAGGATATTAAAATATAAGAAGAAATAAATAAAAAAAATAATCTAACACACAAACCGGGTGTCACAACTTAGCTTCCAGTAAATTTGAAACAAATCAGAGCAGCTGGAAATTCCCCTTCAGACAAAGCTATGTCAAAGCTATGCCTGCGTGATTAACAGCATTCTCAGATACCACAGAGGAGTGTAAGGAGGCATATGAGAATCTGGTCAAAGACTGGTGTCTGAGAAGGAAATTTTCATTAAAAGAAAAGTTGAATCCTTGAAACTGTAAAAACAAATGTTTACAGTAAAGAAATACCACTCTCCTGAAACTACTGGAATAACTCAAAGGAGAAAATGACTGGTCCCAAATGTAGTATCTGTGTGTGGACACACAAATGTCAGCATTAAATATTTCAATGTGCTACACTTCAAAAGACAGGGCTATAAAGGATGGTGGATGCTGTGTAGAAAATATTTAAGGAGAGAAGAAATAGGTAATTAAGTGAACACACAAGTTAAAACAAAAGATACAGCTGGAAGGAAAAACAAAAAAGGGAAGAGACTGCAGCAGCCAAAAGGCAAGCTTGATCCCTCCCCTTCCCACTCACATGCTGAACAGCTCACACAATGAAAGCAGCAAATTCTGTTAGCCCACAAAAGCCAGACCCTGGGCTTGATCTGGGCCAACTACCAGTACCTCTCATGTACTTACAGCTACTGACAGAGGGGAAACCACAGTCCAACACACAGACCTGAGCTCACTGGCGTAACAGAAAGTGGAGGCAAGAAGTCTCCATCCCTCTCCTCCTTGTGCAGCAAATTGCAGAGTGCTGATTAAACACCCTGAAACCACACACTCCCTCACCACAGTGACATCTCCCTTATTTCTCTGCAGTTCATCTGGGGCTATTATTGCTTTATTTTGTTTGATGTTCTCCCTATGTTGAGAGAAAGCATGAAGGGAGAAAAGAAAAAACAGAAATCTGTCTGTCTTTCAACTTCCTAATCATCTTCCTCAAAATGCTTCATGCATCAGCACTGATTTCATTATCTGCCTGCTGCTAGGGATTTTATTTAAAGAATAACACGCAAGGAAGAAAGGATTTAACCTGACCTCCCTGAACTGCTGGGGGAAGAATACTACACAGAGCTGACAGTGAAAAGCTCATTTCCTTTCTCAGACTAACTCAAAGACTATGCAAAATTCCCCTCTATCCAAGCCTCCAGTTTTAAATTGGGCTATCAAAGCTTTTCTTTTTCGGAGGCCTGGGTTGATGTAATCAGTGTATCATCAATGAATGAGGATTGATAACATGAACCATCACAAAGCATAGCTGCGGATACAGTGACTCTCAGAGGCAGAACAATAAGGAAAATCGAGTAAATTAAAACCAATGTTCCTCTATCCAACTCTACCAAGAAGAGAATAAAAAGCAGTAGGGGCCACCTTTTTTCCCCGCGCTGCATCAGTACAGCATTCATCCCAAGTCTTTGGGGTGTTACATATTACAGATCAAGTACGTTAATAAGTGAAAAGGTTAGTGGGAAACACGAAAGGGTATAATCAAGAAATAGTAAAAATATCCTGGACAGAAAGAGAAATGAATTGCAGAGCAGGATACAGTCAGGACCTTATAGCAAGCACAAGTATGGAATCCCATCCAGTGGAAGGGATAACCCAAGGTAATTTAGGTTACCTAGGACAGACCCAAGGTCCGTCCCAGACTGCATAAACAATTTCTTCTCCAGAAGGTCCAGAGCTGTTGATGCAGCTGTGTCTAGGATGATTCCCCAAGCTCGCATGGCAGCTCTGCATTTTGTCCACCACATGCTCCTGCAGAGTCATTTATCTCTCCAAGAGTGATTAATGTATAATTCCAATATTTTATTTTGGGAAATAGGCCATCTCTTCCATTCCTGAGACCACTCACAGTAGCCTATTTTCAAAAAGCCACATTTACAAATTTATGCAGTACAAGCAGAACATGAAGCAAGCAAACCAGGCCAAATTAAGGAAGGGAAACCTAACCCAATCACCCTCTTTATTAAAAACTTCTGCTTTTTAAAATCTAACCCAACTGAATTCAATTACACCCTAGAAAATTTCTACCAGCTGTTGCCAGAGTTCTGGGTCCCCAATATCACCAAAAGACAAAAATCAAACTGTGCTCAAGAGTTCTCTAATAACTAAGTTTGCTGCCAGAAACTTCTTGTCCCACTCTGAATGCCAGCACCCTCAGTCTCCAAACACACTTGCTGACAATGCTGCATCATATTTTCCTTGATCGTACCTGTCTTTCTACATTTGCAGGACCAAAATCTCTGTATGTGACAGTAAAATTGGCTACAGCAATTCTTGCTTTTCTTTCTCTCACACGCATCTGAACAAGGAACACAAGAGTCCCACTTGCATTTCTCTTACTGCTGCCACATCATCAGTCCCAGTGAGCACAAGGTACTCCTGAACACCCATATTCCAGAGGCCAACATGACAAAAGGCCATGGCATGCGTGACTTACCTGATCCTCAGAGAGCTGTGATATGTGATTCACTGCAGCATAAGACTCTATCTTCGGGTTGAAGTGATTGATGATGGCTCTGAAACAAAGGAGGGAAATTTTCAGAGGTCTCAGGAACAACTTACAGATGCAGCAGAAATTCCGTGCCAGTCTGAGCAGGTACACATGGAGGCAGTCCTGCAAGAAAGTCCTCCCTCACCACACGGTACTGTTTGCTTTGCCGAAGGCATGCTCCCTGCTGAGGCCAATGCAGATTCTGACATGAGCTTGCTGGAAATTGCAAGCACAGGTACTGTCCTACACATGGCTGCATTTGCCCCAGTAGATACGGGACTGTGCTTGCTGCTCTGGCAGGGGGAATTGCTGGCAACAGGCTGCAAACTGCTCTGTGTTCCAGCAGAGAGGCAGCAAACCTGGCCATCACTGCCCCATGCTGCTCAGGAACTGCAGGTCCTCATCCCTTCCAAAATCAGTGTCACGTGACATTTTGCTCTGTGGAACTTTGTTGCCTGGTATGATGAAGCTGATGGTTTATTGCTTCAGATTTTCACTCCATTTAAAATGTTGTAGCTAGCTCTTACTTGTAGTCATCCATCACTATAACCACTACATTTTGAATTCTTACCATAATAACTTCAGTCCTCATCCCCAGTTTAGATCATTACAGATAACTTATGTCAGTGTCCCAAACACAGCAGTGAATACTGGTCACTCCTGCTCCTTTGCCTCATTTCTCTCACTACCTAAACCAATCTGCACCACTACCTTTCCCTTCTAGGTAGACCTAGAAGCAGATGTGAGAAATCTAAAACTGAAAGTAAAATAGCAATTGGGGAAAAAAAACCGAACTGCAGCTGGAATATTTCCTCAGCCTTCCCCTCTGCTTGTCAGGTGCTGCTGAGAAGATAAATGGCAGGACAGTAAAAGACTCCCTGGGACAGAGTTTCCAACTGCTCTAGTTGGGATATTACTCAAGAGACCCACTGCTGAGGTAAGTATTCATCATGGGAACAGGCCATGTCAGTGCTAGGCACAGATGAGTTCTAACTGTGCCTGGAGAACACTTGCTCAGCCAGATTACAGTGCAGCAGTCAGGGCTTCCACTCTCATATGCATCAGCACAAAAATTCACTCTAATAGGTTCCCTCCTCCCCACACCTCCCTCTGCAGAAGAACTTTCAGCTGCTTTCTCCAGACCTCATCACAGCTAAGAGCTTGTGCCTCAGTCTAGGAATACGTGATATTCAGTGGTGCCAACCAGAGCCAGTGGACAAAAACCTGCCTAGAAGCATCCTTACTTCTTTAAATACACAGATAAACAGTGTGGAAGGTGTGGAGAGTAGGAGAGGGGGAAAAAAAAAAACCAACCCAAAAAAACCCCAACCCAAACAGAATCTGCAATTCATAGGTTCACAGAATTGTTTCAGTTGTAGGGAGACCTTTAGAGCTCACCTAGTACCACTCTCCTGCAATGAGCAGACACATCTTCAACAAGATCAAGTTGCTCAGAGCCCCATCCAACCTGACCTTGAATGTCTCGAGGGATGGGTCATCCACCACCTCTCTGAGCAACCTGTTCCAATGCCTCACCACCCCCATTGTTTAAAACTTATTTCTCATATATAATCTATATCAACTTTCCTAGTTAAAAGCATTATTTCTTGTCCTGTTGCAACAAGTTCTGTTAAAAAGTTTTTCCTCAGCCTTCTTTTAAGTCCCCTTTAAGTATTGAAATGCCACAATAAGGTCTACCCACAGCCTTCTCTTCTCCAGCTCTCTCAGCATGTCTTCACAAAAGGGTTCATCCCTCTTAACACTTTCATGGCCTCCCCTGCACTGCCTCCAACATGTCCACGTCTTTCCTGTGCTGAGGACACCAGAGATGGACACTGCACCTCAGGTGGGGTCTCATGAGAGCAGAGCAGAGTGACAGAATCATCTTCCTCACCCTCCTGGCTGTGCTACACTCACTGCAACACCGCCAGCCACACCTCACCAGCACACCAGGTGCCAGTCAGCACACAGGGCCAGTCTCTCCTGCAGCTGCTCCTACAGCATCTGTACACACTAGGCACAGGGGGACTTCTGCCTTCTCACCAGCCTTGACAGTTACATCCAGAAAACAAATTCAGCACTGCCTCTACCAGGCTTCCCTTAACCCCCTTCCCTCTGGAGAAAGACAAACAGGCAGGTAGAGACATGCCCAGGCTCTTCCCACTTCAGTGTGACCAGAGAAGCAGCTCCTGTGAGTCACAATCACACTGTCCATTACCCAGCCTCCCCAACACTCTGGCTTTCAAGCTGCATGTTTCATGCCTGGTTGGAGTCATATTTATACTCCTACAGGACACACTACAAGTTATTGAAAGAAAATGGAACACAGACTTACAACAACTTAACTTCTGGCTTGACAGAAGGTTTGGCAGCTCAGACGGGTTCAGTGCACTCACATGGTTCCAACATTTACCAGGGAACAGATTTAGCATTCATTTGTACCCACTGCTGTGAAGCACTTCAACATGGGCCGCCTGCTCACAAGTCTCTGCTTGGATCTGAGCTAGTGGAGCGGCACCTGCAATCACAGCTGGGATTCACCCAGTGAAAGCAAAACCAGCAACCAGCTGCCACTGCAGTAAGAATCAGAAGACATCAAGGAAGGGAAAGAATTCAAGTCTCCTTCCTCATTTCCTCAAAGGTGAATGGACAAGTCCTCAGTGACTAGATGAAGTCCAGCTGTTTAATTTGTTTTAACTATGAAGAATTCCTCCCCAACCTGACCATCTGCAGAGCTGTTTCCCTGAACTCACAGGCAGCCTGGGGTAAAGAAGCATGAAGAGCTTGGATTCAATCCTGGCTCTGTGTAGCCAAGTTCTTACTGCCCAACATGCCCACCAGGGCCAGGCTTTGCACATGGGGCAGCTCCTTCTCACTCATCTGCTATGAGAAATTCCATTGCTATCCGTCCCAGACAGCACTTTCTGCATCAGCTACTCTCATACACCTCTGCTGTTCTTCCATCTCTCAAAATATATCTTGTCCCTGGGGCATGTTTTTAGCAACTGGCCTCCTGGGATATTCACTGATTAACAGCTGGAATTCACTTTGCAGAGATGCCTCTTCACAGGCTTTTGATCCTGGAGACAACGGGAGACCAGGGCTTTGAAACACAGTCTCCCTGTAATGGACAAGAGACCAGTGGTTCTGCCACCATTAGTTCACGTAACAGCTGATCCTTTGCAATGATTTATTTTTACACTGTGATTGCCTCAATTACTGCCATACTAGCCAGTAGCTTTGGGGAGGGGGAAGGGAGCAGTTAAAGCACTTACAAAAGATTTGTGATGATGTGTTCTACTGAGATCCTCATACTGATCATGGCAGATAAAAAAGAAAACCCTTGTGTTTGGTATTCATGAAGCATGGACATCTTCAACACATTTGTAAAGCAAGGAAATGGTGAAGTATCAACTGAAAGACAAAACGCTGCAGTTCCCACACAGCCTTCCATAGTACGTGCACTTACATGTTTCTACACTGCCAAGTCCCTCCCTCAGTGGGGCTGGCTGCCATTTGTCATACAAATTTCACAGCACTCGTGGGACAATTCTCCAGGGACTGAGAGATATCACTTCAGCAACACTGCCTCCTCTGACAGATCCACAGTTCAGCAGTGAACTGACAAGAGGAGACTGTCACAGGAGAAAGGAAGGATGCTGAGTAAGTAGAAGGCTCAGCAATTAAAAACCTGGCTCCCAGTGTCTTGTCTTGAGGTTAATGCTTAGTGCTCTAAGGCAGATCACAAGCCATCTCCACATTCTTTTTTCCTCAGTCTCTCGGGGAGAGATCTTGATTTCCCAATAAACACATGAGCCATACCAATGGTCTCCAAAAAACACAACTCACATCACTTCTTCATGCAGCTCTTCAAGCTACCTACACACCATGATGCTAGAAGCATGTAGAGACACATATGAATGTGCATATTTCTCAGGATGAATGACCTAGGACACTTGCATTTATGTATGTTTGCATTTATTGCATATTTACTGCATTCATTTAACTCTTCATGAAGAGGAGAACGATTACAGGAGAAATCACCCTGATTTAGAAACCTTGAAGTGCAAATGGATTATTTATTTGTATTAGCTGCATTAATCATATTATTAGACAGTAAAAGCAGGTCCCACTGTAACAGGTATTGTACCAAGCCAGAGTGGTGGAAAGCTTCTGTCCCAGGGGGTAAGGATCTCAAATGCAAGAGAACAGGAAAAGCACAGAAAAGTGCATTGGCAACAGAATCTGTAACAGTGCTGCTACTCACTGAGAATCATGAAAGACTTCAGTTTGACATAAACCATGGATGGAAAAAACACAGAAAGAATACCAAAGGAAGAAGCAGAGAGATAGGAAAAAGGAGACTGAAGGGCAGATAGGATCAAGAAAAACAGAAGTGAAAAACTGCAGAACAGCGAGGATCAGAGAAACAGCAACAGATCCCAGAGCAGTCTGTCCTCTGCAAACTGCAAAGCTCTAGCTGGTGGAAAGTTTCTACTTTGGCTATTCTTGAAGCTGCAGAAATTGGCCAGTCTTGAAATTACTGTTATTTGCCCTTTCTCCCTCAAAAACACATATGCTGGAAGGTAAGAAACAGAAGAATCTCCATGTGGGCCCTACTGGGGTTTTTATTCCCCAAATAGGGATATCCCACTGTGGCTCTCACCTAGAGCTATGGTGAGAGAAGGAATCCCCACAAGTAAGTTGGATTCCCCTCCCTTTACTGTTTTCACTGCAACAGGACTTGCTTCTGCAGTGGCTGCAGTAGCTCTCCAGAGAGTAACATTTAAAAACTTGGGTTTATTGTCTTTAGAAACTGCCTAGAGTTACTCCTCGATAAACAGAAACAACCAGTGCTGCCCTGCAGAGGGGCCCAGAGTAAAATAACTTCTGAAAACACAGTCTGCTGATAGAAAAGGGCTCCTATGAAAACCAATATGGCATGTATGGAAAGAAAAGGTTTAATTAACTCCTCAATTTCATTTGCCACTAGCTTTAACGTTAGATATGAGAACTGAAACACACCAGCATGAAGGTACTGGTCCCACAGTTGACAGGATCTTCCAGCCCAGGTGATCCACCATGGCAAGGAAGGTACCTCGCCTTCCTTAACCTCACAATGAGCTGGTCTGGGTCCAATGTTCAGGGAAAGCAAAATCACTGTGCTCAGGCAGGCAGCATTTCTTCAGCACGTTTTCTCTGACCTCCAGACTCTCCCCATCAAGTTATTGCAGATGAGCTGTCTAATACCCACTCTTGCCTGACAGCAGCTACATTTCCAGAGTCCCATAAGACAACACTGTCCTCTTGTCTTAAGCAGCAAAATGAAGCACTGTGGAGGTGCTGAAAGTAGGCTAAGGGAAGAACAGAAAGGCTGCAAAGCTTATTATAGAGATGGAAATGCTGAGCCATCATTCCCGGCATGAACCTGGCCTTTGCACTTCACAGGTCCAGCATGCAGTGCCTGACATGAAGTATTCTTGTGGATTCCCAAACATTTCTTGTACCATAAAAGCAACACCACAAGTTCACTTCTTCCTACATTTTGTTAGAGTGGAGTAGAAAAGCAGCAGCTCTTGGCTGGTATTTACCCCTTCACAGGAAATTGAGGGCAACTTTGTACTCACTGCAGACATTCATCTTCTCATCTGCTTGTGCCAGAGCAGTGCACTGGGCAGCAGGGAATGCATCTCAGTCTTCATTGAGTAAAACTGAATGCACAGCAAAGGCAGCCAGTTCACTTGCCCTCTGCAATAAAAACTGGCACTATCTGAGATGGACAAATACTCCAGCATGCACTAAGCTTCATCCATGATGAAGGCTCAGGATAGGCAAGCAGGAAAGGGCATAGTTGTCCTTCATCACACTCCACAAAGCTGCTTTACTACAAAAAGAAGGCCTGAGATGCAGTAGTTACTGTTCAGGAACAGGAATCAATAAGTAACCCGTTTCTCTGTGATTTGCAACACCAGTTCCTTCTCCCTCTCATACACCTCAGTTTCTCCTTTATGAAGTGGAAATAAGAGCAATTATTTCCACAAAGTGTCTTAAAACAACAAGGTGGTAAGAGCTCAGTGTTCTACTATGTGGTATGGTGGAAACCTCTCAAGCACAAGGCAGCAAGTAAATTACACATTTTCTCCCATATCATTTTCTCCCATACAAGCCATCACAACCATGGTTGCTGGAGACTTGTGTAAAGCTTCCAAGCCAATCTTCCTGCAGCAAGCTGTGTGTCAGCAAGTGCTGTTTGGGGCAAGGATCCTGCTGACATTGCTCTCATAGGCACTCCCAGCACTCCAGACAATAAAACCCCATCTGTTCCATGCCTGCAACAATTAGATTGAGTTGCTCCATATGTACAACCCCACCTGGCAGGAGGTGAGAGGGTTTAGATTATTTTAACACACATCCATGAAGCATTGCTATAAAGTACCCATACCTACCATACCTAAGCTGTCTTCACCAATTAAAAGCAAGCAAACTCCCTGGAACTCTGTATCAAATTCTTCCTTCTACTGTAGTTTAACTCCAGTCTGTTAAATTTCTTTTGCTCCTACAATTTAATGAGTACTGACATTAAGCTGAAAGTCCACAACTCACAGTGGGAGGCATCTTCCAGACACAATAATAAACTGCAGGGAAGAATCCAAGACAAAAGGATATTTTAGTCAAAAGCACTTGCTTTACAGCTCACTGAAAATATCCGAGTCAGCACTGCAGCAATTTCACAGGAGAAGCAACTGCTACACCTGTTCAATTCTGCCATCCCGAAACCTATTGATCGTGATGACAGGCTCCATGGCAGACGGAGATACATGGTCTATTTATTTAATAAGGAGGGGACAAAAGAGTGCACACACAGCAACTGAGCTTCTCACTTTTCTTGGCATGGTTTTATCAAGCTGCATTCTGCAAGGGCAGAAGCAGAGGGTGTGCTTTCTGAACCACCAGGCAGCTACGCAGTGCATCTTGAAACTTCACTGTCTGCTGGATACCAACCTGGTACCACCACAGCTTGCAGCATATGCTGATTTTCTCTTTTTATGGTTCATGTCTATAAATTTAAGTCAAGCAAATCAAATACCTCATTTAACTTCTATTTGTCTTTTTAACTAAGGAAGTCCTCATGGGTGAGCAGTTAACTCATCTTTTGGAACAGCTGCACAACCTCACTTGAGACTACAACTTAGGGAATTTATCCACTCACCTATTTTCATGCAGCCAGTGCATCACTGGAAACTAATCTAGAAGCATTTCTGTTCCCTTTTCTCAATAAGCATCAGAATTCTTAAGTATCCATAACCAGTGGCACTGATAGTTTAAGTGGTATGAATGAAAGTAGAAAATATTACCTAGGCACTGAGAGTGAAAATATTGAAGCATGGGGCACCAGCCTGATCTGTGTTCCTGCTCATCTCCTGATCTGCAACTGACTCTTCTACAACAAAGCTATCACTTGATAGCAAATACATTTCTCATCTCAAACATTATTAGAGATCAAATGACATATTTTATGGCACATTTCATTGCTCTAAAACAGTTGGCTACTAGTGGTGAGAGTGTGGCAAGAGTTTACTTTAACCAAAGTAAAAACATTAAAAAACCAACCCTTGATAACACCTCAATTCCAGAGAGCAGCAGCCAGCTATACCTACTCACTTCTAACTACAAACAGAGCTGGAGCTGTGTGATGGAATAGATAAACATCACAGAGAGCAAGCCTGCCCTCCAGGCTCGGGTTGCCAGCACTGAAACCTGCAGCTCAGTCTAGCATGTCCAAGGTGTGAGAGCCAACCGTGATGTATGTCAGCTTATGGGATTTTAGGCATGATGTCTATCCTTCTTCCACATCTGTGTTACCAATTTTGAAGATTCAGCCAACTTTTAAAATGAGAAGTCCTTCTTTGAAACTTCCTTAATATATACTTTTAAAAAACACCTACTGCCCTCGGGCTGTGGTCCTGGCTTAATATCTGCACAGAGCCATAGCAAGCAATATTAATATGGAACTAAGTTTTTCAGAGCTTTAACAACCTTTCCTGCAGCACCTATTTCCCAGTTCTCTCACCTCATATACATTCCTTTGTCCAAAGTTCTTCAGGTGTACCAAACAAGTACAGTCCACAGGCCAAAGAGGCTGTGGTTCTTCCAGTATCCAAGCATTCTGTGATGCAAACAGAGTGATAGTCTCCTGCAGCCAGGTGGTGTAGAGCAGTGAAATGGGTTACAGAACACTGCCTTAACACCAAACACAGCCCTTCAGCTACACCAGCTTTTAACTCCCATGTACAAGGCAACCTGCTCTCTAAAACAAACAGTGAGGTATGAAGAAACAATAAATCCAGAAGGTGAGGGGGAAAAAAAAAAGCAAAGACTAGAAAAAAAGCGAAAAAAGCACATTTGACAGTAGTTTACCATACATGTTTGCATGGCCACCTTCTCTGATTAGGACCTGAAGTAAAGCATTATGGCAAATATTTATTCTCTGCAAGTGCTATAAGTGGGTCAGCATCTACCCATTGCTTCACAATTCAGGTTATGGGATGCCATCTAAGCCTCCTGAGACACAAGACACATCGCAAAACCTTGAACAGAATCAAAGCCTGAAGTTTTTAAAATTACTTTTAGTATCTTCGTTAGTATTTAATCACAGGATGTTTAACTTTGAGGAAAGCCTGGACTACTGGAGGCCACACGTAGCACAGAACCAGTTCCAAACACATCAAGCTAGGAGTGAAACCTAAGAAACTTTATAAACCATCCCACTGGGACCTTTTAAAGCTCTCTGAGAAAGGCTCTGAGTAGGCTGCTAGTTTAATTAACTAAGTGAAAACTTGCCATCAACCCTGTATTATCTAGAGTGCACTGGAAATTACTCTTCTTATCTCTTTTTGCCAGCAGATATTGCATGAGATCCTGAACACCCTGTTTGCAGGCTGTGGCAGCAAGACAATCCTATCTCTTTAGGTCATGGAGCACAACCTTATTTTACTGACTCAGAGTAAAACCTGTGCCTGCAACAGAAGTCCCAGAGGGAAAGGAAGGCGCTGAAGCATCAGCATTTGTCTGTATTGAGCGAGTAAAGGGTTAGAACAATGCAATCGAGTCGTGAAGTAGCTGGATATTAAATTACAGAGAGATGAGGAGAAGGAACATTGTCTAAGCAAGAATCAGCTACAGTCAAAACTACTTTGCAAAGGAAATTAAAACGAGTCCCACAATGGTATTTAATTAACTTAATTACACCAAGTGTCAGCTATGGCTGTACTTGCACAGCCAAGTAAATCAGAGTTCACAATATCAGCCTTTGAGATGCTACCAACTACCATGCCAACCAAAACCCATTATTTACAGTCCAGACCTCTGAAAATACAAGATGCTGCAAACCTCACAATGTTTTCTTGTCAGACAGGTGCAAATGAGAACCACATTCGTTGAAAAATGCCTAGTGGAATTCAAAAATCCAGGACCAAGACTGAAGCATAGATTCTGTTGACATCCCCAGACACAGCCCAAGTGAATATGACATCCTCAGTAAAGATGTCACCTGGGACAAGGTGAAGTTGGTTTTCAATGCTAAGGAAAGCTAGAGCCAAACAGCATTACAGCTGAATGAATGGTATTCTTTTTCTGGTATTTATTTCATGTCTGAAAGGCTGGAGGACCTGCAGTTGATTAAGATTCTGTTTTTTTCTGAGACAGGATGCCTGGTTTAAGGACCAGTGGAGATCTTCATCTTACCTCCCTTCCTGTATTTCATACTCATGTATGAGTACGAAATCATCTTCCCCATTTAATTGCCTTAACCTGACCCATCTCCCTGAAAGCCAAGCTCCCTCCATCCCAATATCCACACATCTCACAAATACCTACACTACTGAGATCTCTACTCTCACTAAGAGGTGATGATCAGAAGCAAGTGATTTATTGATCAAGTTATCGACTGAGCTACTGACAGCAAGCATGCAGTAAATCCGTTCTGACTGCAGAGCAAAATGCCAGAGATAAACTTGCCTGTGTCCACACACTCCCAGTTCACCGGACAAAAGGAGGATTGGGGGTCAACTCATCACAGCCCAGAGGACAAGGGGCAACTATTTTTTCTATCATGTGCCTCACCAAGAGTTTCCAGAATCACTTCAATGGTGCTAGGTTTTCCAGGTTTTGCTTTCATTTTACACATCCTTATCCTGCAACAAATTTCAGGCAGATGTTGACAAAACCCATTCAGCTGAACATGCCACAGAAGTGCAGATCTCTGAGAACAGACTTACCCATGTCACAGAAGAGGCATTTATTTCTTTTCAAATCACCCACCATCCTCCCTGACATACCTCCACATGTTCACCCCTCCCTCAAAGCTTTGGGTTTGTAATTTAGACATATGCTTTTTTCTGCTCTGTTCTTTGTATGGATGTTAGCGAAAGCAAGGCCAGTGAAGTGCATTTTCTATTTCAAAAGTCAAGTATGGTTCTCCAATCTTAGAAACAGCAGCACACCAAACATTTCAAAGTTAAATGCTCATGTTTTCCCATCCATCAAGTCAAACAAAAAGCCCAACTCCTACAGTGTTCTGCTACTGATATGTCTTTCGTGCTTTGGAATTTAAGTGTTTTTCAACGCTCTTACAAAACCATAATGCAAAAACAGGCCACATGATTTTTAATCAGTTACATGTGACATAACACAGGTGGCAGAGGATTTGCAAGATGTAAGGAAGGAGCCCTTTTCTCTATGGAAGGAGAGTTAAAGGTTTGCCTCTGCTTCTTCCTTTTAATTGCTAATACACAACTACACACCACAGAGGTACATTAGTTCTAACCAGGGCAGTAGCTTTGGATAGCTCAAGCCAGTTTCTTTGTGAAGCTTAAGCTGCACAATTCTTACACAGATCTAATTCAACATTCCAGACCTTGGGCTAACCTCTTGAGTTGTGCAACACAGTCTGTGTTCTATCCCCTCCTTTCTTTTTCTTTTTGAAACACAAAGCATCCATGTATTCAGTTGTTGCTGAAAAGGTTTGTAGACACTCAGGGCAGTTGGGGAAGAACACACAACTTCCCAATTCAGCAACCACAACTGGCGACACACAAAAGTTATCCATAATCAAGTGAAAATGCAAGGGAAAAAAAAAGCAAACTTGATGAAAAAAGCCACATGTGTTGCAGTTATTTGAGAATTAATTAATATGAAAAAGGAAGTCACCACACTTGGTTGCATTCATTTCTCTAAGTTCTATTTGATTCAGAACTGCTCTAGTGAACAACAAAATCTAAGCACTAAAAAAGGCTGTTGAAATCCTGACTTGTCATTTCACATTGTCAAAAATGCAGTGTTGACTACTTGTCAGCTATCTGATTTTTCTTCAGTTCCTTTTAGCTCTTCCATTCAAAGACTGAAGGCAACACTTCTCTGGTGGTCCACCCACTGCAGCAGGCTGATTCCTACTCCTGTCCCACCTAACCACTCTTCTGTCTGCAGGCAAAGGGCCAGAATCTTTTTCCTGATGTTGCTTGTGAACCAGCATTAGCAAAATCAGCCCAGCACTAGAAACGTTTGATAGGAGTGCTGTCATACACCATGAAGGGGAAGCTGCCCAATTTAAGCATTTTAGAAAACATGGAGGAACACACATATCTTTAAATAAAGGCATTCAGCACATATCTTTAAATAAAGGCATTCAGCACATATACAGGTCACTATTACAAAGTTTTAAACCGTCAGTGATTACTGCATGCTTTTGTGATACTGCAGATTCCACCACATTCAGAGAGGAAAAAAATTTGCATGCCTTCTTTCCCTTGGCTAGCATTCCTCCTGAGCATATGCATAATTACTTACTATTGATAGGCACACACTTAGAAATTTCTGACAACTTAACCCAGATCCAACACTGCTCTAGCCTGACTGATACAGCATTTACTGCCAGGTAAAATCCTGTAAAAATCTTGCTCCAAAAACTCTAGTCAAACTTGCAGCAAAAAACGTGTTAGAGCAACAGAAAGCAATCAGACTGCTCACTGTTCACCTACCAAACCCTGTTTTCCCTTCACCCACACTGCTCTTCTTTACGACATCCTTTTCCTGACTGTATTTTAAAACCATTCTTTGCCAGCAGCTCTCCAGGTAATGTAACTTAGCTTGCATGGCAAAATTTTCTCATCTGCTGCAAGACTCCTAAAGGAATTAAATCATGCAAGTCACTAGAGAACTTTGATTATTATTTTAAATAACAGGTCAGATCATTACAGAACCCATTCAGTACCAAAGTGATTAACTGCTGCATTAACAGCCAGAGTGGGTTAGCCCTGGCTGGATGTCAGATGCCCACTAAAGCCACTCTGTCTTTCCCCTTCTCAGCTGAACAGGAGAGAGAATATATAATGAAAAGATTAGGGGTTGATATAAGGACAGGGAGAGATTACTTACCAGTTACCAACATTGGCAAAACAGACTCAGCTTGGGGAAGTTAGTTTAATTAATTGCCAACCAAATCAGAGAAGGTAATGAGACTCCTCACACTCTTCCCCTGATCCAGTGTGGGTCCATCCAATGGGAGACAGTTCTCTGGGAACTTCTCCAACATGAGTCCTTCCCACAGGCTGCAGTTCTTCACACACCGCACCGATGTGGGTCCCTTCACAGGCTGCAGTCCTTCAGGAACAGACAGCTCCAGGATGGGTCCCTTCTGCAGGATCACAGTTCCTGCCAACAAGCCTGCTCCAGCATGAGCTCCTCTCTCCATGGTGCCACAGGTCCTTCCAGTAGTCTGCTCCAGAGAGGGCTTCCCATGGGGTCATAGCCTCCCTTGGGCTTCCACCTGCTCCAGTAAGGGATCCTCCACAAACTGCACGTGGACCTCTGTACCACCACGGACCTCCATAAACTGCAGGAGCACAGCTGCCTCACCATGGTCTTCACCACAGGCTGCAGAGGAATCCCAGCTCTGGCACCTGGAACACCTCCTCTCTCTCCTTCTTCACTGACCTGGGTGTCTGAGTTGTTCCTCTCTCCAGATGCTGCTGGTGTTGTGCAGCAACTTTTTCCCTTCTTAATTATCTCAGAAGAACTACCACTGTCACTGATGGGCTTAGCCTTGGCCAGTAGCAGATCCACCTTGGAGCCAGCTGGCACTGGCTCCATGGGACACAGGGGAAGCTTCTGGCAGATTCTCACAGAAGCCACCCCTGTAGCCCACCACTACCAAACCCATGCCACACAAACCCAATACAACAGCCAGCATGTGTTTGCTGAGCAACTGAGCAAAGTGATATGGGCTGTGGCATTTGATGCTAATGGGCAACAGCACTTAGCAGTTTGCAAGAGCCAAGGCTTGGCAGCATGCTCATTATTTGAGAAAGCTAAAACTGCATAAACCTCTTTCTAGAAAAGAAATTAAATGTGGAAAGCAAAAAAAAATATAAACCCAAACAAATAGAACAAAACCATGAATGCTATCTAAAGGGCAGAACTGTATTTGGATTCACAGACAAGCCGCATAATAATTCAACAAGAAAGGAACAAAATTCAGAAGTTCTGTTTTCCCCTCCCCATATTTGTTCTTGAGTTGATTCAAAACTTTGGACAAAATTCAAGATTTCAGTTCAATTTTGAAATACAAGGTTTGGGATAAAAGTGACAAACCTGCATGTTGAAAGCATGCAGCTATTTTTAAAAAGGAAGTGCTATCTCAAAATATGAATTGCCAAATATTGAGAAGTGTTTTGATTTCAAATGTACACCGGAAAATGATTACATCCAAGTTCTTTCCAAGCAATCTCTAAAATAAACCCACTGGCTCCAGCATGGAATATTTCCTTGCACACTGCACATATACACAAAACAGACCTACCAAGGACTAAGGGTTTGCCTGCCTTTCTAGCAGGACTCCTCTTGCCATGGAGCAGGATGCTCATCTCAAGATCTATGGATCTCTAAGCCTTCAGACACAACATCCCTGCATTCAGAGGAGATGTACAACTGCTCTGTACAAGTTGCTGCCAGGGTCCTGGCAGGAGGCCAGAGGTGCTGGTAGCAGGCCCAAGTTTGGGGTGTATTACAGGCTGGAATGCCTGTTCACTGCTCAGCATGTTCATCATTCTGCCTTAATGGAAGCCCATATATTTTCCCCAACCTTTACTTTCCACAGTTCTCAGAAAGCCTGAAAAATTAATATTCAGGCAACTTCTAAGGTTTCATTCTGCATAGTGATAAACAGGGAGTCTGGCAGAGAAACAAAGAACCTCTTGCCTCAATGCAAATGGCACAGGAGAGCAGGAGTAAACAGAGTGCTTAACCTCCTGAATACCAATGGCAAACCTGAGTGTTTGATTTGGTGCCCCAAAACCCCTCTGCCATTATTCAGCAGGCAGAATCAGGAGGTGGCATGAAAAGAGCAAGGACAGACCTGCAGCCCTTGCAGATTCTCTGCAGTTACGTGCTGGGACAGCTACTAAAAGCTCCAAAACAGGTTGTCCAGGGCTTTTTTACACCCTCCCTCAGAGCAGCTCTTCATGACCCAGCAATAGATCTGCATGAAGTATTGACTGCTTTTCCTGTTTCCTTTAATGGTTTTTAACATATCATAAATCACACCATCACTTTTAATCATTCCAGGAAAACTGCAGTTTTAGACAGCTGCTAAAGGTCGAGTTCTTTTCCAGCTCTGGCAGGAGCTGGGATTCACCACAATTCACCACGGCACAGTTCAGCACAGTTTCCTTTCTCCTGGTGGTGGGCATCATTAAGATTCAGCTCCTGCCCTACCTTTGCACACAAAGCATTGCTATAGGACTGCCAGAATTGGAACTGTCATGTTCCAATCACAGAGTGTCTGGATACACGGATACAGGGGGCCTCTTCCAGGTGCGAGGCTAAAGACCCCTCAGAGTTGATAAACAGTCCTCTTGTGCCAAGGGGTGTCTTGGCATCCCCAAGATGACAGTGTTCAAGAACACCAGCACTTAAGCTTACTCTATATGTATGCACTTTTTAAAAAAGAGAGACTTTGCTGAAATAATCAGCACACTTTTACCTTTCTTTGGGTTTGAGGACATTTCCTAGCATGATTACTACTCCTGTCCATGAATTCCAAGACTAAACATGGAAAACGGAGCAAAACTCATTCAGTGAAATCTTATTTTTTAAGGCCTCTCTGAAGCACTCTAGCTTTCTTTTGCTATTACAACTGAGTACAAAAACTCTTTCCATTCTGAAACACAATGGGAAAAATCCCCACTCCCCTAAAAAAACTGAAACATGTACTGCTGAAAATTTAAATTACAGGTGTAATATTTTTGCTTGAAGGTTAAGCTAGTGAATAATTTCTCCACACTTCCTTGCAGCACAAGTCCTCCATCCTGGCCCCTACTCTCTCAGCACAGCCATCATGGTGACTGCAAACTGCAGAAAAATGAAAAGCTTGTAGCCTACTGACATCTCCTTGAATCTTACCTCTGTCTTGTGGTCTTAAGAGCAAAAATGTCTCAAAATAATTCTCAGGGCTCCCCTTCTGTTTAATTGCTCCATGGATAAATTTCAGTATGCCTGTGACTGATGTACTGGAGGAGAAATCTCTCATTGCAAAGATAAAGCCGAAAGCACAAGAATCCAGAGTGAATTTGTTAGGTTTTAAAGGCAAAACGGTATCTTTGATCCAATCTACCTGATTCATGGCACTGCAAGTTAGTAGATCAGCTTATCTGAACTTCTGTATATCACATTTTTCAATATTATCCTTACAGCATTACTCTCATGTCAGTAGATAGCTAGAGCACCTCTTATCAAGGTATTCTATTGAGATAGGAACAGGAGAAGAAAACCTATCCTTTCAGTCATTTACTACAGTGGTTAATCACCTATTAAGAAATGGGTATGTGATTTGCAGCTGCAATTTGGTTTCCATGGCTAGCCTTACATTCATTTTCTGTTTTGGTACTTTATCTCGTCAAAGATGCTTGAACACTCTAAAGAGCATACCACAGGTTTTGTTTTAAAGAGATTATGATACTGAAATCTTCAAAGCATTCTCACTAGTCTCTCATAACTGAGGCTTCTCTGTCCTTTCTCCAATTTTCAATATGTTGGGGAAGATGAAACAGGAAAGCCTTATAAATGCGATTGCCTGACAAAAGATTTTAGGAATATGAAAACTATAAGCGACATTGAAATGAAAGCCACCTTTGAATTACCAAGTCTTAGTTACTGAACAACTGGAAAACAATGGTATGGCCGACTGAAGGTAATCCCCTCTTGATTGAACAATACCCTCTGCTTGCAGGCAGGTCCAAGGGTCAGAGCAGACCCTACTAGCTCAGCAGAAGGGGTCCAAAGAGTAGTTTTAGAAGTTAAGATGTAACACTCTATGGTACTATAAGAACTCTTATAGGCTGTATGTAAATGCTATAGGATTTGTATCTTGTATTAGATTGGTTAGTGACAATTAGAATATTCAGTACAGAAGATGATTTATTGTATTGTAACCAGGACTTCACCATTCCATTCTATTCTCATCACTTCTTCTTCACTCTCATTCCTCTTGCTCTCTCTCTCTCTTACCCGCTTACTCTCTTGCTCTCTTGGGCCTGCTCAGAGCTGCCAGCTGCAGCTCCGAGCAGTGCCCCTATACCCACGCCCTTTGCAATAAACCACATGTTCCAAGATCTGACTTCAGAGATCTCTCATCCCCGTCCGTCCCGACCATCTGACCCACCCCAAAGCACCTACAGTCTGGCGCCCATCGTGACTGCCGAACCCACACCCAGAACCTACACAATACCCTTTTTTGAAACAGACACTGGAAAAAATTGCAAAATATATACCATCATAAAATCACTTTCTGTCTCTTGTTAATATTTCCAGGGTTAAATAAACCTTTTTAGCTGAACATTTCACAAGAGACCTAGAGTAAAGCTGTCGGTCAATGCTTCTTGAAACACTGCTTTTCAAGATACAGCCCCTTTTTGCAAACTGGTACTTGCTTTGCAAGAACTGCACTGCCTGACAGGTTAAAAAGCAATTCAGATCACACGCTTCATTTACTTCATGATTTAACCTTCAGTCAGTCTTCCAGTAACTTGCAACATTCATCAGAAATTCTTTTGTCCCTTCTGATCACTGAAAAACTTACCATGTATGACTATTTTTATGTTCATCACCTAAGAAGGGCACCCTCAACATTCTTGTCTTCTAGGGATGCTCCACAACAAGCACTTTGTCACATCACTTACTCTTAGAATCTCCAGCATTGTCACTGATGCCCACTGGAGTTCCAAAGGAAACACGATGAGTTCCACATGTCCATAGACCCTCAGTAATCTCTGCTATAAAACTGACACACAAAGGCTCTTAAAATACTTCTTCTCTCTACTGTCATGAGTTCTCTAGTTGAGCAGATGAGCTATAATTGTCAGCAAATAATACCTGGAGAATCAACATCAAGCCAAGTCTCACCAGCATCAATCTCAAGGAGCTCTGAAATCTTGCCCTGAGCTGACATGCAAGAGCTCTTTAAGTTCCTCTAGGCTCTCTAAGTTCCTGGAGGTCCTTTCAGTAATGAATGCTGACATATGACCCCAAATTCCTAAAATCTCTTTGCCAATGGACAACTCTTTGTATGGTTTGTCTGCTTTAGCCAATACAAAGCTCTTGACGGTAAACAATTCGAAGCAGAATTATTGAGTTCTGGACTTGTCGTATCGCTGTTGTCTGCAATGTCCTATTTGATCACATCAGCAGTTCTGGGGCTATCAAGTGCAGAAAAGTGACAGGAAGACAAGTCTCAGCTCTGACAATGGGCTGCATCCATGTTTCCTCTGAATTAACAATGCCAATAGCACATAGACACATTCTTCATCTTGTAATTGTGGTAACTGCCAGGGAAACATTGATTAGAATAAATTTATGAGCATACAAATACGTTCTCTTTCCTCTACAGGAACCACTTTCCATCAGCTGATCTCTCTAATGCAGAGAACTCAAGATGCCATGACCATAGACCACTGTGAAGAAAAATCTGCCTTGATATGATGGATATTCCCAACTGAACAATCTAACAAATACCACATCCCTTTACCTTTTTGCTTTCTTTACACATAATGGAATAGAACAAAAATCCAATTAAATTTCTAAAAAGAGGTCACCTCTAAAACTCCCATATGCTTTCTACAAGACTGCCAAGGAGTTCTCATACACATCTGGACCTAGTCCAACCTGAAATACATTTTGGTGCCCTAAAGCCCATGGAATTTTCAAAGGACAAATTATTCATCAATGTCCCCTATATACTAAAATGCATTCTGCAATGTTGCTGGCACAAAGTGGCTGTTTGCTATGAGTGGGCAAAATGATTTATTTAGTAAATATACATATAGCCTCTGAAGCACTGCAGCCCTGGTGACAAAGAGGCATACAAATGTGAGGATTATGCAGATAAATCACAGGCACAGGACTGGACTTGACTACACTTCCACTATGTGTGTACATATATAATCTACAAATAGTTTCATCTGAAGTTTTGTAATATTTTAACATTAGAAACTCTTGTTTTCATTAAAGTTGATTACCACTTTCAAATACCTATCTTCCTGCCCCTGTGTACTGACTAATACATTAAGCTAGAAGAAGACAATACACTTTCTGCTTCACAGCTACTGAGAAACTCCTAACCATGATTAGATTAGCTCTGTTCAAACCAGACCAAAATGATTTCTGGGATGTTCCCACAGCACATTTCATCTAGTACATATGCATTATTTATGGCATTTACACAGGTGAATTGAAGGCTTTTATAAACTAAGACACAAATCAATACAAGCTCTTAGCAGATGAGGCCTTAGTAGGGTTCCACAGCAGCATCATTCCAAACCAAGCAAACTCAGCTGAGTAACTGGTTACAGAGAAGGAAAGGTTTGTTTAGAAAGTCAGGAATTAGAGACATCTTCAGCACCCAGCCTTCCCAGAACTGTACCTGCATTGTTCAGAGCCTAAACAGTCAGGACTAGGTTTGTACGCAGTCGGCAGCTTGAACTGCTTCACAACATTAGTCCGCAAACATCGGGATAGCTGTGTTTCATTTGCCTCCACAAGCTAAGATAAAAAGGCTGTAACACAGATGGCTTTCCCTGTCAGAAGTACCATGGACTGGGGAAGAAACAGCTGGGAGGCAAATTCAGCCTGGCACTCAGTCAGGTCAGCACTGTGCTCCAAAGGAGACTCTTCTTAGCCTCCGCTGTGTTGGTGCTTGTTGTAGGGAGCACAGGTAGGGATGTAGAACTGGCCTATGTGACCAGCACTGGGCAGGAGAACCAGCTGGAGCCACAGTCGTAGTCCCTCAGTAAGAGAAAGATCCTCCCCACCTCCATATGCAGGTAGTCCACACCTGAGCCAACATTAACATATGTGGCTCTACTTGTGCCTGTTTTCAGATGCTCCTTTAATTCACATTGGCTGGTTTTCATAGATAAACACGCATTACAAAGAACAGATCATTATTTGAGGCACTTACAGCAGCAGTTAGATTACCCTGATCCCCTTCTTTTCCTGACTCATCTAACCTGTGCACTGAGAATTCACGATAGGTTTTTTTTTCTTTGGATTTAGCGAAATCGAAAGTTGTCTTCAGAGATGTCAGCAAAAGAACCTTTTATACATCTATTTATAGAGCAGTGCATTGGGATCTACAGCAGCCAGAAGGAAAGAGGAACGAATGATAAATTAGCCAACATGAATTTCCTTTAGAACAGTAACCTGCAACAGAAAAAACCCTGCTCATATTCCCGTTCAACTCCTTTCTCTACAGATGCAGTAAAAGGATTTGTCCCCTTAACCAAATAAAAAAACCACAGGGCCTTTACATTTTTTTAATCAAAGAAGTATCAAAAGGCTCCATCAACTCAGCCTTTTTTAGCTGACGAACAAGAGGCTACTGAAATTAGAAGACTTTTATATTTGGGTTGGGGTTAGCATGGAAGAAAAAAAATACAAAAAATCCTGTTAGTCTTAACTAAAATCATGTCTTGCTCAGCTGGCACGGGTTTTACTTTCATGAGATTTATGAGTACATGATCCTAACAGCTGTCCATGAGCTCTTTCTGGAGAAAAAATGAACAGTGAAGATGACTGAAACCCTAAAGGAAAATCACAAGGGAAGAAAAACCTTCCATGATTAATCATTCTACTCTTCACCAATGCTCCAGAAAATCACACACTTCTCTGCCACTCCCAGAAAAGAGCAAAAGGCTGAGAAACAGGAGACCAGCTCATATTCCTCCTTAGACATCCCTCTTCTAAATTACCACAGACAGTATTTCGGGTGCACACACAAGTAACACCAGAAAGCCACAAAAAAGGCCTGTAGGCCTCCTGTCTGCACACAATGAGAGTGGGAGTCAAAGAGTAGGTAAGAGACTCCTTCACCTAACAATGAACCCTTATGGACACCTAACATGGGAATTCAGCCTTCTCATCTTGAAAGCAGTGACAGATTTAACAAACCATGTATATGACCAGATGTGTGACTGTTAGTAACCTGCAACACCTCCATCCTGAAAGCAGTGGGACAGGGATGCTGACATGTTGATTTACCCTTGGCTAAAAGCTTTGAAGCAAGCAACTTATTCCTGAGAAAATGCTGACAGGTAAAATTTATGTAGACATTTAAAATTGCCATACTGAGGTAGCAAAGGTCTCTGTGTCCCTACTTCAAAACTGTCTAGAATTTGGAGCTCAGGCAACAGTATAAGAGCAGAAAAACCAAAAAGGTACTGTCCCAGAAAGAACCCTTACTTCCAGCCACATACACTTCAAGATGATATGTGAAGCAGAGGTGACATCTGTATGATCCAGTAACCCATGATTAAATTCTGTTCCATTAATTTGTAAATCATTGCTTTAAATTCACATAACCTTTTAGACATTCCACAGCTTAACTAAGTATTGCATGAAGCAATATCTCTTTATTTTGAGTTTATCTGATCTTCTGATGCACCCTCTTCTTACAGCTCCCCTTCACCTTCTCTCTGACATTTGGTAATTTTTACTAACTCTTTTATATATTCTCTTCCAGCCTGAAGACTTGTCATGTATATAAATGTTCTTCATAACACATCTGGTTCCATGCCTTCAGTCATTCTTGATGCCCCTTTCTGAAACCTTCCTAGTCCTCCGACATCCTTTTGAATTTTCTAAGCTCTGGATACATGGGAAATGAAAGGCTAGGTTAATAAACACAAAAATTTGCCTTGCCTTTGGGAATCAATTCTAATAGAAGATAATACACAATTTTCTGAGCGAGAAGGGTTAAATTGAGAAGCAATTTTTAAAAAAAAGTTATTATAGCTGGGCAAGAGAGAAGCTCCATTTCAGACACAGAGATGTGAATGATTTTAAACAACACAACTAACAGTTTAGTTGATGCATATTACATATTTTATCTAGAGTGGTATAGTAGAATAAAAAATTAAAAATTAAAAAATAAAACCAACAGTTTTTCAACAGAGCCTCTGTAATGCTGCTATGGGAACATTAGGTTATGTGCAAGTCCCAGTCATAGCACTGCAAAAGAACAGGGGGTTATTTTGTGTGTGCATGTGGGGAGTAGTTGCACATGTAGTCAGGTCCCTGACTGAAGAAGGGAGCATGAAGGCTGGGGCAAGTCTGGTAATGAGAACTTAAATTCATTTTGTCTTAAATTTTCCTTAATTTTTTTTCTGCTGGCCTCCTTCAGTAGTTGTAGGCTGTCACCACAATCCTAGTGCTGTTCACCTTCTTGTGTTTCCATTTTCCAGGTTTTCAGGAAAAAATGTGTCCTGGGTATGGTCACTGCGTACAGAGAAGTCCTCCAAGAACAAGGAAAGCATACCTGGTCCTTCATCAACAACACAGAGAATACTGAACTGCTATAATACTGATTTTCCAGGTGAGATAAAAAGCAAACATCCTGGCCACTCAGTGAGCTTTACACTTCTCAACAGAAGCAGAAAGCTTACTTTATCTGAATAAATTCCCGTTTGTGTAGCAACTCTGGAAATTTGCCTCCACAGCTTCAGTTCAGACATTCCTCATCCTAGACTGTCACATAATGAATCTGTGCAAGATTAGCACCATTTCTGTGTTTCAGCAACACACCAAAGAAAACACAGAAAAAACTCAGGATGTATCCTCCACAGTGTGTGATACTTCTATAAAGGAACCCAGAATATTTCTGGAAAAAGGGCAGTATGATTACAAAATAGTGGTCAAAAGAAAAATATAGACAACTTTCTTGAGGCTAGGAGAAAGCACGCTGTGCTAAACAATTTAATAATTAAATTGAAAAAGAAAGTACCAATGTAATTAACATACAGAGAACCAGCATGGCCTAGCTAATCTCATCATGAAGAGATCGAATAAAGTAGCATGCATTTTATGGAGCAATTTAAGCTGGCAAGCAATTAATCGTAATAGCACTAAGTCAAACGAACAGATTTCCCTTTAAGGAGATCACATTCATCATCTGTAATGTATTCTAAACTGCAATTTGTTAGCCAGCCCCTGAATTTTACCGAAGACATTTACTGTCTTCCTTCAGTGGAAAAGTGATCCCTGACTGACAGGAGGGAGTGGCATCAGTCTTTCTATAGTGGCTACCCTATTAACACTAACAGGCTCTCAATCACTGATGCAGGAAGCAAATAACCTACATATAATATAGCAACTACAAGTTTTTACAAGCCTTATACCATAGAAAACCCTACAATGGTATTTACCACACTATATGAATCACATCTTAAGCCATGGACCAACATGATCTGATCCATCTCTGTAATGCCCTGGAGCAGATAACACTACTGATGGGGGAGGGGGAATTAAAAAAAAAATAAATCCAAACCAACAAAATATCCCCACCTTCATTGCTCATTGAGAACCTCAGCAGGCATCTTTCACCTGGGCTCCTCCTGGTGCAAGTCAGTGATTCTGGCTCTCCCCATTCTCTCAGACTCTCAGCTTCAAAATAATCCTTCCCTGTTTAGATTGCATCATTCTAACTGATTACAGGAGTGTCCCAGACTCTCAGTGCTTTTAATTTTAGAAAACCTTCCACTTCCAACTTTTATTTATTCATGATACTCCGTCCCTATCCATTTGTTCCCATTACAAACTACCCTTCAGCTTCAGGAGCTGTTCTACATCACCTTTGTTTTCCACTACATTAGCAGTATCCACTAGTTTTCTCTTCGCTGGATTGGGCAAAGCATGAGCCAAGTGTCCTTCAGAAGGAAATCATGATTCCTGATGCTTGTCTGCACCTGTCCCCATACAAGTTTATCTTTCTATAAGATGAATTTGAAGGCCTCCTCTCTTCCTAGGAAAGGAAAATACTTAACAGAAAGTCTATCTTCCTGTGTAGATGGCATTATTTTTCTTCTGCCTGAGTGCAGAAGATCAGTTTGAATCATGAAGATTAGCAGGCTGAAAGCAATCAAATCTCACATCCTCTAAGTGCCCTTGGCCTGAACTGATTCCCCTCCAAATACAGCAAATACTTTAAAAATAAAAAAGCATGAGCAGACAGAGAAAAGGGCCCTAAGAATCCCTTAGTACAGTTAAGTCTTGATAGGACCACTAAATTTCACCGAAGCGTATGTGATAACATTTCATCTAGAAAGCACATAAAATTCACTCAAATGAGGCTATTGGCCATGTGTAAACAAAAGCTTGCAAGAGACATACAGCTTCTGCCAGTGCCTTCCTGCCCCACTATCACTCCAAATCAATTCAAAGGACAGACTTCTTCACAGCAGTGACAGGATGAGACTTAGGCCTGGCTGCTTTCAGTCCTCTTCCAGCTTAATTTCCCTTATGCTCCACTCAGACTGAAGGCATGAATATAAAGCAGCCCCATGACAAATCAAAGTTAAATATGTAGTCCTGGAGATAGAGTACAATTTTAAAAAATAAGAAAAAAAATCCCTGAGCTATGCTCCAGACCAAGTTCAGTTAGTATCATCTCATTCCAGAAACAGTTAATGCAAAGCTTATATTAAACTCATGAGAAAATACTGCTTTACTCCACAGTCAAAAAAAGCATGGGGAAAAAAAACTTTATTAAACCAAAATTAATCAAACCAAAGATTTTTGTAGTCCCAGAGGGCTCCTTGAGTCCCTTGAGTATCCAGAGGGGAAGAAGAAAACCCCACACTCCAAAAAGATGTCTAAACTAGAGAAAAACTCCCAATGGCTAAGCCTTTAAACTCTTCTGACCTGAACTTAAGTTCATGGTATTGTTTCCTGATGCCTTCCTGCTACATAACATCATACTTAGACCAATACCACATTAAAATGACAGCAAGGGCAGGCACAATTCATTTAACAATTAATCTACCCTAGCTATAATTTTCACTTGTCATTAGCTGCCTCTTAAATGCCCTCAATCTCATATAACCATAGACTCTTCCTTTAAACACATACACAGGGGAATATGCCATTATGGGCATTATTCAAAGCAGTGCTTTCTGTGCCCGTCATCAACCACAGCATTAATCACACTGAGAACAGTTTCTCCTCACAAATGACTGAGCTGCATATTTGGATCTCATCGGCAGTATCCAATTTGATGGTAAGATCACAGACAGCAGACAATACTGGGCATCTGCAGCAACACATACAGCCAGCTCTCTAGTTTTTACCCTTTACTGGTCTTTCAGGGAAAGAAAATAGATGCCAAGCACCTACTGATTTAAGTAAGTGCTCTACTCTGCACATCCAGCAGACAGGCCCAGAGTTAACACATAGCACAACGCACTCCATGAAAACAAGCTTTCTTGCTTCTTTTACCATTTGACCATGCAGTGTAGAGACTGCTCTCTAAAATCAAATGGGTCAGGTTAAAAAGGACCTTGGGAGGTTCCATGGTCCAACTCTGTACTCAGCACTGGGCCAGTTAACTCACAGCTATACTCAGGCAAGATATGAAAAACTCCCAAGGATGGAGATTGCACTGAGCTATCTGGTCCACTATTGGATCACACATATTGAGGAGAGCCTCCCTTACAGCAATCTGACTTATTTTATTTCCCAGTCAAATCTCAGATCCTGAACAATTTCGTTCTGTGACTCTCTATTTCTGACATTAGCTCATGCTAAGAGTAAAAGTCACCAAACAAGGAAGAAAAATAGGTGCAACCCAGTGAGAATGGCACACTCTGCTCCTTCAGCAAGGCTCAACATATCACACGTGGGCTTAACCTCAAAGCAACCACAGCTTTCAAACTAAGGAATTAAGAACAATGTATGGCACACCTATTGCTTTCTAAGTTTACAAGGGAACGTCTGCCTCAGACAAGCTCATCTCAAATATTCATAAAAATTTAATGTCAAGCTCAGACTTCAAAGCCAACAGTGTTGCAAAATTATGAGGAGGACATTAAATAATTAGAAAAAACTGTAAGTAAAAGCAATTTGCCACTGTTCATGTACACTGCCTTGCTTAACGACCTCTCTGTAAAGTCTTTTCAGACACACCATGAAGGACATTATATGAAGTATATCATACTCACACCCCTCTGTCAGCAGCAAGAGCTTTACATTAATTAACACAATACACAACCTTCCAGAAGAAGGCTCCAGTTTAAAATTCCTCACCCAAAATGTGTGCAATATAACACGTTTGTTTAGAATAAAAGGCATTTATCCTGCCCTCAAAGCACTTACGAGCCACATTTTGTATAGTGGATTGCAGCATATTTTTTTACAGTACCCAAAGCCATCATTGAAATTCAATGTTCTAAAGTTTGAAATCATCCTTCCCTTGGCCACAAAGGTTGCATTACTTCCCATCCCACACAGACTCGAAAACTTTCCATAATCCAGCTAACGAGAAGAAAAATGTCACTGTAATTAACACACAAAGTGATGACCTAATTAATCACTAAAGCAGCAACGTGAAAAAGCTTTAGGCTTTCAAAGTTTTCTAGCAAAGTCAGGCAAAAGGATTGCCAGGGAACTTTTAAGGTCATTCCATTTCTGGTCACCCTGAAAATAAGACACATTTGAGACCATGCTTTTATATCCTATCAAACAGGACTCCATGGCAGTGAGGTGCCTTCAATGTGGCAGTGATCTCCTACTTCAGACTCCCAGCCAAGTAATACCAAAGTTCTCATTTTTTGGGCTCATAGTACTGTTGTCTCAAGCCCAGTACTTAAAGCAAAGCTTTAGGCAACGATCATGCTGATGTTAACAGCAAGAACAGTTTGCAAAAACCACCCTGCACTGTACCAGCACAGGCAAGAGAACATGAGTTTAGACCCCTGCAAAGAGTCACACCAGAGGCCTCTGATGACTCTGGACATAACTGTAAAAACACTTGGTAGCATTCCAGCTTACAACTAGTTTAACAGGTCATTGCTGCTAAGAGAGACTGTCTTCTTGTCCCAAACACTGAGCTGTTTGTTCCTCCACCCTCTACAGGCTGACACAATCAGTCACTATGTGTATGCAACGAAGCCTTGAGAACAGAACACGTTAAAACACATTGTTCTGTTCTTTTTTGTCCTGCCTAGAGAGTTTTACCCTGGGTCAGGTCCCCAGTCTCCTCCTTTACCTGCAGCTGCACGATGCAGGCTGCTCCCTGAAGAGAGCAGGAGAAGGCAGGAACCCTGTCAATTTACACCTGCTCCGAGTGAGCACAGCACAGGGTGAGGAAGCACACTTGGGGCAGTTCTGCCAGAGGAACATCCCTTAAGTAAACCCTTACCAGGATGAAATATCAGAATCTGGTACCCAGCACAGATGAATTCTTCATGAGATCGCTGTTATCTTAACCTGCTTGGCTTTGATTGCTGAGAAGCAGCCAAGCACACTGGCATTTCTGACTGCTGAACCTTCAGTCAGCATCCCTTGAAATGGGCAAGAGAGGTCTGACCTCAGAGCCAAGGGAGAAATTGCTACTGCTCAAGCCTTATCCCATCATTTTCTGAATTTTCTTGTAGCTGCAAAGGTTAGGGAAAAAAAAAAAAAAAAAAAATCAAGACTACACAGAGTAGTAAGAAAAGCATTCTGGAATTCCCAAGCAGTCGATTTATTTCAGGCCACCAGAAACTCTGATGTATCTTAGTGTTTCAATCTGGACTCACAGATATTAGAGCACATAGATTTCACATTTTGGAAGAGGGAGGGGGAATCACACTCACTCAAGCTGTTTTTCCCGTCCCCTCAAAGCTGCATTTTACTTTCACCTTAGCCAACTTGTATTTACTGGGAGTTGCAAAGTTAGCCCCTGTGCTGGTAGGGTGATACAACCTTCTCTGCCTTCATGGCTAGAGCTCCTAAAAACCCCAACACTTCAAAAGCTAGAATGAGTATTTCTTTTAATGAACAAAGTCTTACAAACAAGATGTCTTCCTCTCACAGCTCCCTGGGAACTGAGTTCCAGATACTGGTGCAATCTGGAGGGCACCAGAAAAAAAAGACTGTAGTTCCACAGTCATGCTAACAATGTATTATCCTTGCTTTCAGTTCAAGATAAGGTAGGTACTTCATTACCTTACTGAGCAGATGTACTTAATGAGTGGGTACTTTGTCAATTTAGTCCTAAAGGAAAAATTAAGAGAACAGGGCATTTACATTCCTAGAGCAAACCCAAATTTTAGGCCCCCCACTAGTGTAAGATAATAAGAAATACACGTTACTGGCTTTTGAAAGGTTTTTTTTTTAAGTACACATCCCACAGCCCAGACTTTCAGAGGGAATAATAATTCTGGCTGCTGCTGTGAGCAACAGATTTCTTTTAAACAGAAAGAGCAAAACAGCATTACACAACATCACTTTCCAAGGGAAAAATATGTTATTTAAGCTCACAATAATTTTTACATTGTTTGGGTTATGAAGAAAGTTGCTTAATGTTCTTTCTCCACTAAAGCAAATCTTGAAAGCTAGATTTGAGACCAGCAGAGATCAGAGTCCCTTTTATTTACCCAAAGAATAAAACCAGCATGGACGAAGTTTCGACAAGCTATAAGCAGCTGTTTCAAACTGTGTTTCAATCATGTTCCAGTAGAGCCAGTTCTTGGGGCCAAGAGAATCTGGTTGCTTCCTGGCTGCAACAGAGCTACCAACAAAGACATTGACTGTAAGGTTGAAATCTATCAATTAGGAACTGAACTCATGCCAGCCACAGTGCCAGAGAAATAATTAAGATTGTTCCCATAAACAGGAGGAAACAACACAACAATTCAGAGTGAGAAACAGCAGAGCTTTCTGGATTTTGAGCTTCAACAAAAAAAACCCAAGATGTTTACAAGTCTGCATCCTAGGTGTGTAGTACATGCTTTAATGCATTACTGAGCTCAGACATAACTTGCCTGTGTCCAGCACTGGGATTCAAGACCAAAATATCTGCAAATGAGACAGAAAAACAACTTCTGACCAATAAATATTATATCTACTTCTGAAATAAACCAGAAGTACTCCCCATGCTAACACATATTCTCCACTACTTTTATGTTTCTACAGAGAAAGGTATTTGGCAAGCAAAACAAAAAACAATTTCTTGCCTGGTGCCACACTTCTTCAGACCAGGCAGCGCAGTCAATTACATAAATCAAATAGGAGACCACAATTGCATTGAGGAGTCTCTGACTTCTCTCTACTGTTTTCCCAAAGCTTCGCACCTCAAATTCATCAGCACGAAAGCTAAAATTATTTGCCAACATTACACTCCTAAGGCTACACACACAGCTTTCAAAAAAAGTTAATCTGCTAGCAATTTTTATAATTCCACCTTGTAAGCCTACAATCTGCACCCATGAGTCCAGCAGAGATCTGAAGACAGGAATTCCCTATTCACAGAGCAGTTGCATTTGACAAAGAGCAAATGAAATCTGGGTTCTAATACGTCAGTAATGGAGGCAACACTTCTCAGCAAACTGCTAAGTAGCCTACAGATCCTGCCTACCTTTCCAAAACTTTAAGATTTCAAGGAAGAAATGCTTCCAATAAAATGTCCATGAGGACAAAAGCTCACAAGTGGGCAAACTGCTTTGAGATGTTCACCTTATGAGAATCACGTGAATTAAAAGACCTGCTGAACTCTGGAAGAGGCCGCCAAGCAGTAGCTGTTCTGCAGAGGAGTGTCCTTTCCACCCAGCAAACAATCCTCCCTTGTACAGAGGCCTCACCTCCACAGCAAACCTTACAGAGCAGCTGAAGTACAGAAGTGGATCCTGCTCCCAGTCCCCTCTTGAAGGCCAGCCTGTTGCCTTTGAGACATGAGGAAAGAGGATGAAAGCAGCCGATACAATTGCAGACTTTGGAAAAAAGCTAAGAAAGCCAGTTAAGTGAGGCTGCCATCCTAGGAATACATCACCTCAAGATCCTCCCCACCCCAATCCAAAAAGCCTTGTTTACTTTGAGGATGAAGTTTTAGAGCAAAAGTGATCTCTGCAGAATGACATCCAAGTGCACTGAAGAAAGCAAGCCATGGCTATGGTATCTCAGACAGAGGCATTCTCTGCCATACAAACATCTTCGCCTAAAATCAGCATCAGCTCCAGAAACTGTAAGTCATCACGAAAAAAATAAAAAAAAGAAATCAATCCTTCCAAAAACCTACTGAAAATAAAAGTTGATTAAAGAGAAAACAGGCTTGACATTGTCAGAGTCCCTTCCCAGGCAGCCGTGACCGAAATGGAAGTAAATAGCAGAAAGAAGGAAGGTGACCTGGGATTGTACCTGACTTGCTGAACCATGCTGCTGTGTTTGTGGAACTGGTCCATACAATGCCACTCAACCAACAGATTTGCTCTCTGGATTTGGGCCAGTGGCAGAGACAACATTTAATTAAGACATTGCATGAATGAGAAAGAATGAAAGAAAATTATAGCAGAACAAAATTGGCTATGGCTCTGTAAAACAAATACACCAAGATGAATCAGCTAGTAAATAAAAGCAAAAACTGAAAACTAACACTGCTGCCTCGAGAAGAAATCAGATAATGTACAAGAAATGAAGCGCTGAAGTTACAAGACTAGATGAAAGCCTTAAACATTAATAAAAATAATTGAAACATGTATAAAGACTGCTGAGAAAAGATGAAACATTGCAACCCAAGATAGGAATGCTTCTTTCCTTCCCTTTTGATTCTTCTGTTAATATGTTGCTGGTCATAAGGTCTTTCCCTTTCCACCACTTGCTTCCTCTGTTCAGGTGCCAGCTAATGCCAGGATCTGTTCACATCAAGATCTGTTCCACCTAGCAAAGGAACCTTCCCTACCACGATACTGCAAGGTCGAGTGAAAAACAAGCAGTGGTAGCAGGTGAACTCTGACTAACCACTATAACTCTCTTATAACCACTGTGGCATTCCAGGAACTGTTCTGCTGTGCCAGAGTCCCTGTGCAATCAGAAAACCATGCGACAAGAAACACATGAAATGACAAGAAGGGTCTGCTAGTTTTGCTACTTCAGTGAGGAGCGACCACAGACCACTAAAAAAGAACCAGAACAAAGCCAGAATCCTCATCTAAAATCTGCTATTCCTTTTTCAGCATCAGAATTTTTTCAGGCTACCACCTGAAAACTGCAATGAACTAATTCTTCAAATAGCTTGGATGCATAAACCTCAGAAGCTTCCTTACATCATTTTAGTAAGAATTGATCCATAATCTTACTAAGCTTGTGTTATGATTTAAAAGTACCAATAATATACAACTCTGGGTTTCTCTTTGAGCTTTGTTGGTTTTTTTCTTATTAAAAAAAATAATTGTTGACTGTCTTGTACTATCCTGTGATCTGAGCTCAGTCAGGCTGATTAGCAGTGACAGCATGTCAGAGGTCATTACCATTAAACACACCTCAGTGAACAATTCAATGGAGTTGTTATTCCATCAGTGTAGTCCTCACAGGTGGTTTTAAGAATTGCAGGGAATGAACTCCAGATCATTGTGGGTTGTAATCTGCATGCCTGAGCACCCTCTGCTGCTCTGCACTGGCTGGCCCTGAGCAGTTCCACATGGTCCCACAGTCCCAGGGGACTCATCCAGTGCAACAGTACTGCTGGAAGGAGCAACACCTGAGCGTCCTTAGCCAACCCTTGTGGTTCATCTGGGAGAAGCTGCAAACAAGCAGGTGCTTGGTATTTTCAGCTGGGAGATTATGGCTTTAATAAACCCATTGTCAAAGGAAACATATTTGTGTGTGTTCTGCATGTAAATAAATATATATAATTTAAGTGTATATATGTGGGTATGTCTGTATATGTATTATGTATGTATTTATATATGCACAGACATCCCTATATGGATATTCACATTATGTAAGTGCATATACCTACAATGTGCACACAGACATCCATCTTTTAATATATATGCCCATCGATTTTCTTGATCATTTCTTTTCATAAAGAAGCTTTAAGCTTGCTCTCCCATTTTCAGTCTCACTCATATTGGCAAGAAATGTGTTTGTATGTCCACTATGTCTGTACAGAGAGAGAACGAAGGAAGTGTGTGTGTACAGATGTAAACATATTTTGTACACAGTCTCAGCTGACTGTAATCCATAGGTCACCACCTACGCCACAAAAACAGATGCATTTCTCTGTCAGCAGGTCCACTTTCACACATCCTGCAAAAAAGCCATTGCAACATAACTAGGTCACCAGCATTTTGGTCTTCTCTCCCCTTAAACAGATGCTAAATTCCTTTCATTGTGGTGGAACCATGCTGAAGGTATGATGTGGACTGCTTGCAGCCACCCACTTTCTAAGAAATATCTGAATTAAGCCTTGTCGTCTGTCAAGGTTTTCAATAAGTGCAGTGCTGTGAGTGCTGGTAATTTATCAGGAGCTCTAGTGTCAGGGCCAAGTGTCCTACAGCAAACAAGCACAGCCCAATTTGGCCTAAGTAAAATTGCAAATGTTCCTTCAGAGTGCTCCTGCATAGACTGGCACCAAGCACAACTATTTTACACGCATCCATGCGATGCTCTGAGTGCTCCTCCCAAATCCCATCTCTCCTTTACAGCCCCAAAAGCAGCCCTGGGAGAAGCAGCACCTTCCATTCAAGGAAAGAGGATCACACAGGGTGGCTCAAGTGGAACAAAAGTAACTGCAAGATGGAAGAGTGAACAAAAGCACCCAAGCGAGGATTGCAGCGTATGCTACAACAGCACAGAAAACACCTTCAAAAAATAATCCTATCACCTAGTTCCATGCTGCTAACTTACTCTCTGCATATTAAAAGTGTTTCAGTGAGAAAAATAGAATTACTTTAAAAATTATGATGGGGCTGAATTTCAGACAAGGGAGAAATTCAGTCTATTAATCATCGAGTTAATCTATTTATTCACCTTGGAAAAATCCTGATCAGAAGAAAGTCTATTAAAAGAATACAGAGATTCAGCTGCCACCTTTCTCACTGAATAGGCAATCAGAAAATGCCCCTTTGAACCCTGCGTTAATAAAATTCTTATTAAATGCAAACCTGCACAATGTTATCTTGAAGAGGCTCATTAGTTTAAAAAAAAAAAAAACTTGTCTCAAAATGTGTTTATTTCCTCAGAGGTGAGAAGGTAAGTTCTCAAACCACCAACTGCTGCACCTTCCTATTTCAACCCCATCAGTGCTGCAGCTATATCTTGCAGTCTACCACATCTCAATTATTTATGAAAACCACAGAGACAAATCCACAGACAGAAATCATAATGACTATTATGAGATAGGACAGCAATCAGAATCACTCATTCTGGTTTGGTATGTAAGATTTTCAGACAGATAAGGATATTATTATTCTTTCTTCTTCAATTTTTCATTTTCTTTGGGTTGGACAGAAATTATGAATTATCTGTAGAAAGGAGAGAAGGCAGGAATAGGCTTCCTATCTCTCAATACTCAAAAAGAATATTCATGACTCCTTTTTTCACTGGAATAAGGACAAGAAAAATCAAATAATCAGCAACAACAAAACTCAGACTGTCTAGTGGAGAACTTTTAGTCCAACTAAAAGGTACTGTTCATACCATAATAGGATACACAAAGCAGGATCTCTCTCTGTGGCTGAGTTTAAAGAAGAACATGTCTAAGATTCTCTAGGCATTACTCATCCTGACTCTCTATTTAAACAATTAATCAGCTGAGCTCATCAGTCCAGCACTGTGGGGTACAAGCAGGACTGTTCTGGTGTCTCCTCAACAGTTACTCCTGTAACACAAATGCATTGCAGCCTTTGAACATTGTAAAGAACTCGCCACTCCTCTCCCGGCAGAAATACCCATAAAACTGTACACTAGGATTTAAGACACTTGTTGAAGCCCACTGTATGCATGCACAGGCAGATGCTTTTACATTTAGAAAACCCACTAAAAGCCCTAGGATAAGGAAATTGCAATGTTTATTTATTTTTAAATAGCTTGTGTAATGGGACCAAGATATAAACCAAAGCATGACTTAGCACTGCACAGTTACAGCAAAAAGCAGGTAACCACTACTCAAAAACTTTCCAGAATGATGAAGCAAGGTGAGGAAAAAATCCAGCGTGGATTCCTCTAAATTCATTTCCTTTGTGGCAAAAGCAGCCAAATAAGACACAGTACACTAAGATCACTCTAAGGGAAAACAGAAGGGGCACAAACAAACAGATACCCAGATAATGGGGAGCTCAGTCTAGTTCTAGTCCCAGTCACCACTTTGAACCATCACACTGTCAGACACCTTCACACAAGCACACTACACCCTTGGATTTCTCTGGCTGCTCTGAAATCTAGTCAACTAAAGAACCCTTCAAATGTAGTATTTTTACCATCAGAAGAAAACAAACCAAAAGACAAAATTCTCCCTCCTTCCTTTTCTTTTGGGAGTGAGGAAACGGGATAAATCAAACAGACTAACTTCTCAGAATTCTAATCCCTCTCAAGGCCTTGAATCATCCATAATTTAGACTTTACTAATTTCACCGAATGAAAAGCAGTCATTCATGAAATTTCAACACAGATGAGCAGTTGGGTGGAGCAGGGGAAAGCTACCAGAAGTTCAGAAGAGAAACAGACTAGAGGCTTCACTGATTCCAGACATCACCACGTTCTGAACATGTCTGATACAGGCTGTCCTTGAAGGGACACACATGTTCTCACCTCCTCGTCTTCTCTGACTAGAAGCAAAACTGTGTGACTTTGTTTCGATTTTCTTCTTAAATATGTCATCACAGAGGCATTTCCAACCTCCCTCCTTGGCCCAGTTTTGGCCGGCAGCATGTCCATCTTTCAGAGCCATCAGAGACTGGCTCTGCTGGACATGGTGGAAGCTTCCAGGAGCTCCTCACAGGAACCACCTCTGTGCCCCCCCTGCTACCGAAAACCAGGCCATGCAGAACCAATACAAAGGGGTATCACGGTGCCAGTTTTTTGGTTGCATCTTGTCTCAATTGCACGCTGATCTTCACAGAAGCAGTTGCGAAGCCAACAGGAAATAAGCCCATGCAAAGTCTCAGTTCCACAAACCAGCAGTGAGCACAAACCCTCTCTGATCAATTGGTTTTTCTCTCTTCCCAGCTTAGACTTCCCTCCCTGGTTACACACAGCATTCCCAAAGCAGACACTTTGTGTCACATTAACTGACATTAGTCAACAGCCACCTGTTCTGCTGCTTTACTCCTAGTGCATTATCTACCCACAAGTGTTCACTTACATCTGTTTAAAAAAAACCAAAAATAAGGATAGTAGCAAAGTAAGTCTAGAATCACACATGATGTTATCAAGCTTACAGACTTATTAAGGGAATCTTTAAGGTGCTTTACAGACACGTAAGATGCATATTGACTTGAAAGATGCCCTCAGAGAGTTTGTCCTACACAATGCCTTTTGTAGTGAGGAAAACAAGTACTAGCCTAGAAATACAACAGTAGTGAGCTACTTGGTGTTGCACAGACACCAAGTGTCTGGGGTGACTAGGGAAGTGGTAGACAGATTTTTTTTCAGTATAAATACTTATATCTTTTATGGTTTGCTTACAAGCCAGAGCTAAGAAGTAAATTTTCCCTCTCAACATTCCTCTGTTTTCCAATCAATCATATCCATGATCCTCTTGCCCAGTACCCAGCTTGGTCAGTAGTAGCTGCTCTTCAGGTGCCAGAAAAATAAGTTATTGCCACTGTGAAAGAATACATACCTAGATTTACACTCTTTAGTCTTACAAGTAAAGCATAACTTTTCCCCTTCTGCCCTTGAACAGGAAGAAGAAGTTTAAGAGAACACTGAAATGTCCTTAAATAATCAGTTTTAAACACACACAAAACTCTTGCAATGTTAAGAGGCCTCAAATCTGCTTATTACAGCAGGCTTACAGTCCCCTTCATAGCTTTGTGGAATTACAATAGAATCACGCAACAGAAATCCATTAGGTTCACAATTGCTCTGCCAGCACAGCATTATCCGCTACTGTGTAACTTCTCCCAAGAACGATGTGAGGATTAATTCATTACAGTTTGTGCTATGCTTTCAAAGCACTCAGTCTACAGAAGAGCGGAGAGAATTATTAGAGGACAATCAAATTCTGGTGATCCTTCCTTTATGCCTGTGGGCCCTGTTTAGAGCAACAATTTAGCCCAACAATTAGAACAAATTGAAAACAAAATTCATTCAAACAAATGTGAAAGCGTCATGATAAAAATGTAGTCACACAGGAAATGAGAAACTTTAAAAGAGTAATTAACTTCTACTCCTTACCTAATATTGACTAATGCATGGGTCACCTTGCTTGCAGGCTCTTTCCATTGACCAGCATTGGTAGACAGCCTTAGAACTGAAAGGAGAAGAGAGTTAACAGTGCTGGCACAGAACTGGCAATTTCATAATTCAAAACAGGGGGGAAAAAAAAAAAAATTCTGCTTTGGCAAGATGGCAGTCCAGGAACCACATCAAAGCAACGGTCATCTTTGAGATGATCTGTGATCCAGGGCAAAAGTTCCCTTCAAAGCCCATCTAAGAAACATAAGGAACATGGAAGGGGTGAGAAGAAGAGAGTAACAACTTGGAGGCAGAGGGGACAGAAGAACCAGGGTCCTCCTAACTGCTTTCATTATCACACACAGCTCATTTTCCCCAGAAACAGGGCAGCGTCCCAAGCTTAGAATAGCTTTTATTCCACACACAGCTGTTCTCCTCCAGCTCCTGCTTATGCAAGGTTCCATCTGAACTGGACTACATACTGCAGTTTAAACCCTCTCCAGCAATGATGAAATTCTTTACATGCCCATTTATCTAGAGTTGCAGACAGGAATTACACACCAGCCTAAAGAAAAAACACTCCCTGTAGGAAGAAGGGTGGTGTTCTCTTGCACAGATGGTCTCTGACAGACTTAAGAGCAGATCTGAAACATTCTGCAACAGGAACAACTAGGGAACCCAATTCTTTTCCGCCAGAGTACCAAAAATATTTATTTAGGTCAAAATATGTAGTGTTTTTATGGTGGCAGTTACCTGCACATCTCTTGATAAGCATCAGAACAGTAACAGATCCTGTAGCAGATGTTTTGATTAATTTCCATATTGCCTGAACAAAGGGAATTTTCTATTAATTTGTACATACAGGGTTTTCTGGGGGTTAGATTCCACAACAAAAGTTCACCCTCAATTTAGAAGTGAAGGAACAGCTCACCATCTGAATTTAGGATCATCCAGAAACATGGATGTTGCAAGTGAATGATTAAGCACATCGGCCGCATACTTATGCCTATAATTGCAGGACAGAAGCTTTCAGTCCTGCAAATCTGGATAAAGTTCAGTTTCAGAACAAGAGAAAAAAAACCCAAATCAATTAGATTCCACCTCCACTCCCAACATGCAAAGTTTCAACCACATTAACAGAAAAACTAAAGGACACGGCAGTTTTCTCATCTGCGCTAACCAATACCCCAAGGCTAGGGGACAGAAGGGTCACTGTAGTCTCAGAAATGGGCTGACAAGCAAAGGAAACTATCAGGACACCTGGTGGCTTTCATCAGCTTGAGACAGTGCTACCTTCTCACCTTCTATTCTACCATTACATGTCATCTGCAGAAAAAAGTTGTCAGCTCTGAGTAACATTGTTTTGTCAAATAGTAGGTACTGTACTTGAGTATCTGAAGTAATATATGTAGAGAGAGTTTCAATTCAGGCATCTGCAAGAGTAATTAAATGGGGTTTACTCTGCGTAGGATGGCAAACATTCATGTGAGAAATGAATTGTTTTAACAGGTCAGGTGTGGTGTGCCTTTTGCAACCCAACTGAGGGAGTATCTAAGTGCATTATTCTTCTATTCCACGTATCTTCAGCTTCCACAAAGGATGGGTTTGAAAAAATTATTAGCTAGTAAAAGCACCTCATTTTACTAGCTGCAACTCTTGAGAGTAGAAAACGGGTTAGCAAAAAATCTTATGCACTCAGAGGGCACAAAAATGGCCAAGTGAACCCTTATGTAATGGCTGAAAACTGTAGGGAATTCATACAAAAGGGCAGCTTGTTTCTGCTTGCAGTTACAGAGGGTAGTCGGCTACTTTTATTTAGCTGAGGATGTCTCTCTTCATGTCAGAAGAGAGCTGTGGCCAACTGTCTGCCCTTTAACTCTCCTTATATGCTTATATTAACGCCTGTTGTTCATTGGGAGATCATGCTGAGAAGGGAACAGAGGGTAAATGAATGAAAGGTCCTTTCGTAATAAAGCAAACAAAGAACATAACTATATTCTTTTTTTCACAGCTTCAAGTTATGCAGCACACCAGTGCTGCTGCAGCTACCCTGGGCTGCAGGTTCCTGTGTATAACACTGCCTGATTATGTCTCCATGCATTCCTTGCTCTTCTTTGCTCCTCTTTCCTGCTGGGTGTCACTTGGCTCCCTTCCCTCTCTCGCTGAAGGATGGCAGCTTCTCCCTGTTTTGCCAGTGGGCACATTCTTCAGTCCAGTGATTCACTTGTCACTGCAAGCAGGTTTGTGAGGGCTGTTTTCTTGGTTACTTTGGCAAAGAGTGAAGTAGATGTGATTTGTCTAGCACAGCAAGCTTCTTGCTATAAGTTTCTCAAATTCTTCTCCAAATTCTTCTTTGCATTCAGTAGTTCTCTATGCTGGGTGGTTCTGCAGCACGTACCTGCCTTTTGACTTGAAATTGTTGAATGTAATAGAGGAAAACTACACAGAAATGCATGAAATACCACATACTCCATTGTAAAAACAAATTCATATTTCCAACATTAAGTGACAGAGAGTGGGCAAGGAGTCTGTTCGTACTCTTTTGACAGTTAAAAAAAAAATTATCCTTTTAGCAAGTTTATCCCTCTCTCAATTCTTAATTTACCAACATGCCCTAGTACACAAAACGTGTTCACTCAGCACGACACACATCAGTAGCAGATAGACAGGAAACACCTGACACAAACATCCCTCTTCCACCACACTCACTTCCAGGCAGCAGCAATCCTGACGAGTCAGGAGGTACTTACCCATAGAATAAAGGTTGTCAAAATTCTGGTGCATCCGAATGATTTCATAATAGAGCTCATCATAGCTGCTGGGAGTGGGCAGAAATGTGTCTCCGTAAGTGATGAACATGTTAAACAGGTTCACAACCTATACAAGTGAAAAGAAGTTGCAACAGGAATATTTATCCCAAATCTATTCTGCATCAGAAACAGTACAAACTATGTCCAAAACCTTCAAATAAACAGCTTGCAGTTGCAGCAGATAGCATGACATTACCTCATTGCTTTATTTATTATTTTCTTTATAGTACCAAAGAAACAGACAAGAAGCTTAAATACTGTTTTATCTGGGACCAGAAAAACACATTTCTATTCTGCATACAAAGGGCCACAGAACAAGAAAAAAATATTATCAAATCTGGAAAATTAAACTAGGTCTTTCCTCACATAGACTTATTTCAGTGAGCCAACCCTATAGTTAGTCCAAGCACTGTCCTTTCCAAACACCTAGAGAAACCAACCACAATGATACTCCTCTGCTTCATGGCCTTGTTCTCATATCTCCTTAACAAGCCAGCAATCCCTTCTGGAATCCTTTCAGGATTACAATTCTTTCCTAAGATTAATTCACAATTAAGTTGTTAAAAGATAAGAGGATTTGTGCAAGGGTAAAGATGCTCACCATAAGAGCAAGGGTGAAGATGTTGTGCTTGGCCAGCAACACAGTCTCATTAGACATGAGGAACTTCAACAAGTTGATCAAAGCTAGGAGAAAATAGTAAGTATTTTTAAAATAGTATAAAAAGCAAAGCCATCATCATCAAGTCACTTAAATGCAGATGCATTTACATAACCTAGTGCAAGCTAAACTAAATGCCAGCTATTCACCTCAGAAATATATCAATTTATATGTAGGGTTGAGCGGTGCTTTTTGTTGCTAAAATACTCGGCTGAACAGGTAAGTGACAGCTATTTTACTTTCCCACATTTATTCTCCTTCACTGACTTCCCAATCAAATCTACTCAGGCTCAAGGTACATCTCTTGTTAGCTCAGTCAGCTCATGGAGATTTTTCTATCTGCTAGATCCTGGAGTGAGCTTTGGGGTTGGAGAATCCTACTGTCTTGTTTCTGCTTCATATATCACCAACATGATATATGCATAGTCAGCCCCAAACTGTCACTCTTGTTGATACATGCAGTTATAAAAAATAAAAAAGGTAAGAAAACCCCCACAGCACAGCTTTTCTGTAGCTCTGTGTCAATGCTACTGCACTGCTAAAAAGAAGGATGTAGTACTTTATTGTGCCAGTTATCTGGGGCTGTGCCATAAAGATTACAGATCTGGTTCAAACTTGTCTTAAATAATAAAACAACAAAAGCTCCTGCTGTAACCACCCAGTATCAGTTAGTAACAGTGGTAATTAACAAAAAGGTTGGCTAAAAATGCTTTAATCAAAGAGACTTTACAATAAACAACTGTATTCCATGCACTTTAATAAAATGTGAAGTTCCTTATCTTTTTTTTTTCTAGTTGTTGAGATTTTCAGAAAACTAGCTTCTTCTGCATTATAGCTGCTCAAGAGTAAAAGCTGAAGGCTGACTGGAAGAGGTTCTTAATGTACTCTCTGCTCTGAAGTCAACAGATTTCAAGACTTAAAACGTCTGAATTAAGATGTCATGAAAAGTCAATGCTGGAACACTGTACACACCTTTTTTTAAAGGTTCTTAATTATCTACTAATTGGTAACTTCATCCAACAGAACAATACCAGGCATTACTCCAATTTTTTTACAGGCACAAGTAGAACTTGTTAATCCCTTTTTTCCCCCCACCATTACACAAGCATCACACACTACCCAGTAACCTGTGAGAAAATAAGCTGTGGTTTGGGAGAGCTCCACAGCTAATGCAGAAAAAAACATTCACCTCAGCCCAAAGTACAGGCTATGAAAGAGGAAGAGATAAAGCACAGGGAACAGGAATGAGGTATGGGCAGAATTTAGATACTCATCCCCTTTAAGATTACAGAGGTAAAATCAAAACACCTACAGCAAAATGATGTGAACACACTGGTCAGATCTTGAATTAAAGGAAACTGCCAGATTCTAAATGCAGTCCTGCAACCTCTACTTTACAATACTAGAAGTTCACCATGAGTATCAAAAGTTTATATATGCACACCCAAAGGGAAGCCTACAGCCCCAAGGCAGGTATTTACTCATCACAGGCAGAAGCTACTTCAGTTTAATCTTCCAGTGGGTGGCTGATGCTGAACTGCAAACCAGGAACGAACAAAGCTCTCTGCAAACTCCAGACGTGCAAGTGCTGTATCTTTCAGAGCTATTCCAGGATTTAACCATCAGTAATAGCATTTCTTGCTTCCATGTCTGCAGCTCACCTCATGAAGCACATTCATTCACACCTTTTCAATCCAGCCACATAACTCTCCACACCATCATCACCCCATCATCAGAAACTCCTGGGACCAAAACCAGAGCTTGGATTCCACAATAACACAGCTCTGGAAATACCCCTGTCAGTTACTTTTCTGCAAAACAAACGTTTCAAAACAAAGTAGCAGGTACAGATGGGCTCTCCACTGGAGCAAAGATCCAGCTAAAAACAGGTTGCCACGGTAACCAAACCTCCACAGCAAAAAAGTCTCCTGCAGTCAGTGCCTTGGACTGCAGACAGCTGCCCTGCATCTCTGTCACAGCAGCTCATCAGCCATCTCTCCATCTCAGAGTTTCAAGCATTTAGTTACAAGGCTTTACCTCCTTCCCAGCCATGACAGTCCACAGGGCCACAGCTCATGAACAGGTGCTGCTGTTCAACTACCAGCAGCTTGGGTTTGTGGAAGCAAAGTAGCAGAGCTCTGGATTTCTTCTGACAAGTTGTGAGAAGCCTCATGTTCATCTCTTTGCCTCTTACTCTACCGCAAGAGCCCTGCTGAATGGCCTTTGCCAGCAGGTCATGGCACAGCGTGACAAGAAGCCACCACTGAACATCCAAAAACAGTGAACATGAAAGCTGCCCGTGATGAGGAGAACTATTTTGAAAAGAACGAGCGTATTTGTCCAGAGCACAAGCACTCACCAAATGATGAGGACAAGCACCCTACAACTGCCCACTGCAATACTTCTCACAGACCACCCTGAAGCACTTGTACTGCTCTGTATTGGTGACAACACTTGAAGGAGAACTAGCTCTGTTCTCTCCCTACATTTGTTTCAGCCATTGTGATGAATCTATGTTTAATTTTCCTGTTTCAGTTAGAAAGAAGACAAGAGATTACCTCTGCTTGAAATCAGTATTTATACCTGAACTGCACTGCATCACAGCCCACTCAAAACAACCTGTGCTGCTCCTTCCCTAAGAACTAGGAAGGAGAGGAACATGCTTCACATGAAGAAGAAACTGAGCGCTGGGCTCAGAGCCCGGTCAGAAGAACTAATCCGTCAGAGGTTTACAGCCATTGTGTGCCCTGCGCTGACAAATTTATCAAGTGTTAGGAAACCACACATTCCAGAAAAAGTTGCAGTGTTCCTAACTGGGATATACACTACATTGATGCTAAAAGAGCAACCAATCTTTCTCCACGCCAGCACACTCTGCAGCAGCCTCTATCAAGTGTCTCTAAGGAACACGAACACTGTGGAACCTTTAAATCCCTTTGCCGTGTCTCTGTAGTTTGTTTGTAAGGCAGCCCCTGTACTGAAAATGAGGACAGCTATGCCCTGAAGTTTTCAGAACTAACAACTTTTAGATCTGGCTTCATATGCCTAGTGCCCTTCAGCAACAATTACACGCACAAAATAAACCTTTAGAGGAAAGTCCAACTGACTGAACACCCCTCTGCCCTCGAGCTCCAAGGGAGCACTGATGCCACTGTTCCTGAGCAATCTGAAGCCAAACCAGATGTGTCACTTTTTCCCTGCTGCAATCAACTGCTCGCCTCTGATACCCCACCTGCAGGCTGCCCTTGCACACTAGCCAGGAAATTATCCCTTTTTTTTTTTCCCAACAGAGGAGCAGTTCAGTCTCCCAGCTGCACAGGCAGACACCAACATGATCCTTGCTTGGGCTCAGCCACCTTATCCCAAATTATGCTCCAGGATTTAACAGCAATGGATGGTTTGGGCATGAGATCTATTTCAGCATTAACTGGAAAAAAGCACCATTTTTGCAATACCCTCTAGAGCCTTTTTTTTCCTCCCTAAAGGTATCTGTTCTTGGCCCGACCCAAACACCCACTGTGGTGAGTCTTGAAATATCCATAACTTCACAATACAACAGGGTCACTAGTACTTCTTTAGCAATAAAGGGAGAAGGCTCTAACTAAACACGCAGCCACCGGTATTTTCATGTAAGTGACCTGAACTGAGTGCACTGGCTATGCCTCTTAAATCAACAAGAAGAGAACACAGCTTTGGACAACTATGTTTACAGCCTGAAACCCAAGTAGACAAGCAGGCTGAGTGGACACAGAGCCATGTGACTGGCTCTGTGTGAAAGTGGTATAAAGCAGGTTGGTTCTTAGGCAATTTTCTCTCCAAAGAATTATTATAGCAAAAGGATGAAAAGTGACATCACAGATACCCTCCCCTACTTTTTAAACTGAAATGACTGCAGTGAAAGAACCTCTTAGCTCTTTCTCTGCTCAGCTGCTTTTGAAGACACTTTCCCTTATCACCTCCCATAGCCACTCTGTCTGCCAAGGAGCAGCAGTACTCCTGCTCAGTTATTTGCTGCCCTCCCCCAGACCAATCCTCTGTGAGAAAACTGCAGGCAGCCACCATCTCTCCTTTTCTTCTACCAGGAAGGAGGTAATTCCTGTTACAGATGCCCTTCACTCCCTCCTTCCCCTACTCCTATTCCCATAGCAGATTTACCCTCTTTCCCTATAAGCCTTGTTTCAAACAGAAGTATATTCAGCCCCAGGTGAATTGGGATTCACACAACAGTTTTGGGTTTTTTAGCGTCTCAGTGTTCCCTGTTTGGATCATTTGTAATGCAACAGAACCACGGAGATAGACCAAGAGAAAAGGGGGGGAAAAAAAGTAGTAGTATCATCCCTTGGGGAAGTCAGAATGTAGCACAGACTCTGCCAGGAGCTTCGGAAGGCTCTGATGTGTTATTGCACAACAAAGCAGAAGAGAAGAGCCCTGAGACACTCATCAATGAGAGCTCGAACGGGTTGAGCACAGTACAGAGGCCTCTGTCACTGCATCTGCTGCGCTTACAGGTCAAAAATCTTCTAATGGTGCATATAATGGCCCTCAAGAAAGCAGCAAGGGAGAAAGAGATGTGAGGGCTCCTCAGTTGCAGTGTAACAGCCATTAACAGGATCTAGTGCTCTACTAAAATCCTCCAATTTTCTACCCTTCAACTTTCAGGGCACACTGGGAAGAACAGTGATTTTCCCATTCCCTCTAGAAGTTACCATTGAGTCAACAGTATATTCAGTGTCCTCCTCCCCATGTCTCAAATCAAAGCCTCCTTAGAAGGATCCCCACCCATATATCACTAGAAGGCAGCCGATCATGACATCTGGGCAACACTTCCATGCTGCACAGAAGTCCTCTGCCTACAAGTGCTTCAGCAGAACAATAACCACCCTGGATCTTCTATAGCCACCCTGTTCACATGTATGTATTCTCAAGGCAAGGTCCACACTACTCACTGTAGCACATGGTAAGCCAGATCTGCTAAGGCTTAGTGCAACTAAGGCCACAACTGAGAATAAAGTGGATTAGATTCTTCAGGAAGCATCACTGGTCTTTCTGTGCTTCAGTTCTTCCAACATACAAGAGAAAACAGGACCATTCTATCTGCAACAGCACTGGAAGTATAAATAGAGCAAAATGAGGAGCCCTGGCTGTACCTGGCCAGATCAAAGGTCCACCTATGCTGAGTGTTCTGTCTCTAAATGGTCTACATCAAACACTTGTTAAAAAAAAAATAGGCCAAACAATGCTTTCTTATACGTTCTTCCGGATTCCAAAATTCAGCATGATTCCCTTACATGAGGGGAACTACAGTATAGAATGTGAAAAAAACAGATTCTCACAGCACAACAATACCACAACCACGGACCAGTCCACTCTCTTGTTCCAGACTGGAAGTCACAAGGGCTAAGCTAGGATAACCACATAGCCCACTGTGCACCTATGAGGAGAAGAGACCCCAGAAGAGTAATCACCTCTAAAAAATGCTATACCTGAAAGGCAATTCAGATTTAGGGAAGCAAAAGGCTCAAATATGACATTCTGAGACGACCTAAGTGTTAAAATGGTGCAGATCTGGCCACAGTCAGCACTGGCAAGCACTCAGAAGAACAGCGATCAAAAGAAACTCAGGAGGAGATGAGTATCTACAGATTGGGTTTGACAGGAAAGAACAAACAGAGGTATTTTCCAGACAGAGTTGTAGGAATAAGAAGCGTGTCCAAGAAATAGTTACATTGCTATTACAAACTAATGCACCAGAACTCCCTGAGGCACAAACTATCCCAGCATCCTTGGACAAGCGAACCAATTACTCAAGGACAGCACTTGCAGCTTCCTGTCAATCACCCACAGCACTAGAAAACAAGACTGTTGCACCAATGCTGCAGTCCCATCTCAGGGGAGCAGAGGAAGCAATAAAAGCTCTGTCAACATCACTAGTCAACATGCTCCAGCTCCTTCCCTCTGCTCTGATCAGGAGGGAGCACCCTGCTCACTGCTGTAACAATTACCTGGCTGGACGCTCCTCTACCCTCCCAGCTTGCTGCCACAGGCACTGCTGAGTTCCTCCTCCCAGCCACCACAGCTCTGTGGCAAAAAGCAGCTGGCAACTAGCAGGCTCCCCATCACCAGCACTCTACAGCTGTTCCCTCTTTTCCCCATGACTCGCTCTCAGGGGTACATCCATGAAAGCAGGCTCTTTTCTTAATGAGAATCAACAGCTTGCCAGAGGGCTGGAGCACATGCTGGCATAACCCATCGCTCCCAGGATCAGTCAAGCAGGCTATTTCACCTCCAACCCTTCACTTTCTTTATACAGCCCCCATCCTCAGAACTCACTGTTCCCACCTAAATGGAATCAACAGGGTGAAATTGCAAGCTTAATGGAAATGCTGATTGCTGATGCCAGAGCAATGCTGCTTGATGGCAATCCAGCAAGCAGTAAGAAAGAACACAAATTTTCCAACTTCAGCTAAAGCCTAGATGAACAATATGCTTTTTTCTTAAGAAAAAAAAAAAAAAAAAAAAAAAAAAAAAGCACAGACCTACAAGCTTCATCCCTCTTTAGAGGGAAGGGTAGTATTGAGCTGAATTCTGTTTTGTCTGACAGTGTAAGTTCACACTGTTAAATAGTAGTCTTGGGAGTTACGGTTGCACTTTTTGCCTGGGGTTTTAAAACAGAAAAGGTGGAGAATCTGGAGAAAGAGAAGAAGTATTGTGTGAGAACATGGAAAGACAGCAAGGTAAGGAACCTAGGAGTGATACTGCCTGAACACAAAAAGGGGCCAGGGATAAATTATTGCATTCTGAATGCTGCAAGCCCTCCGGGCAGAGAAAGAAACAACTTCGAACAGCTGTAACACTTCTATCATCAATGGGACCGTTTCCCAGGAGAAACTATCACACCATCTCCACGAGGTCACTGTGATCTGCAAACTGCTAGGGATTCACAACCAAATTCTCCAGTATTTGCTAGCTTTATTTGAAACAGGACAGAGCAAGGTATCTGGATGAGACCTGCCAGGCTGAGGGAAGATGACCAAAAGGTTGCTAAACTTATCCATGCAAATTACTAAATTCCCTTTGTGCTCATCTGAGCAAGGCTCTGTTGAGAAATTCCCATCCTGATCTCACCAGGGGATCAATAACAGCACCAAATCTTATATTATTCTTTTTCTGTTCATCAGCTATCAGGGTCAAACTCTTTATCATCAGTATTAAAATATGTTAACATAAAGTAAAGGTAAACCAGAATTAAGTAAAAGCAGATGCTTCCAATAAATGACCCATGCAGGGAATTTAGAACATCCTCCTTTACAAGAAAAGCCACTGAGTTTCTGCATTTCTTACACTACCTTCTTTAAGAGTTTAATACCAGGACATTTCACCAAATGGCTGGAGTGTTCTTATGAAAATATTCTAGCCTTGATAGAAGGAAGTCATATGGAAAGGTGAGCATGAAATTGTCCCACCAGTTGAGAATGACAGCAGAATACCACAAGTAGACACTTGCAGTCTTCCTTCTGACCTTCCCATCTTTCTGCCTGTAAGTGAGCTTTGTATGAAGGGACTGGGGTTTTCTTTGGGGTAACATAGAGTGCTCCCAGGGGTACAAATTAAATAAATCAGTGAGTACCAACCCACAACACACACCACAACTATAAACAAAAATTATTTTATAAAACCATGTTTCAATTTCAATCCTTTCCTGAATTCCCTGAAATAGATAACAGGATTAACAGTTGTCTTCCTGAACCCAGTTTGTGCCAACACAGTACCACATATCACAAGCACCAACACCCCTATGAGTGAAGAAAACAGGACCCCCAAATGGCTGCAAACTCCCAGTATGTATTCCATGGCACATAACAGCTACAGCCTTTAGTTTGTGTGAGAAACTAAGCCATTTGCTAACTGGCCAAGCAGCTCTACAGTCTTCCAAACTCTCATGGCATCTAGTGATCAGGAACTCTGCCAGTGAACTAGACTGTCTAGTACACCAGTGTGTGAATCCTGCCTCCACAAGAGCTGCAAGATGATAAGCTTCCCGTGCCATGTCGCTGCAGCAGAATGTGACAGTGACAGCTGGATTAGAGATGAAGGGAAGACACAGCATCACCTGACTTCCAGCCTGTTCAGCAACATAAATCAGAAGGCTGAAGCAGACCTGATCAACAGTTGTAGAACCAGAAATGACATAGATAACATACTCCCAGTAATCAATGTTTCAGTCACAGAAATAATAAACCAAAGTGATTAAACAATACCATTTTAAATATGCACTGCATAAGGGCAGTGTTATATATACTGAAAGTCAGGGGGGAGCTTCTCCCCCACAAAAAATTGCTTCTTTATTTTAAAATCTTCCCCAGAAGAACCTTTCACATTTTTAGTATTCACCCAAAAAGATTTTGAATGCAGTACTATCCTTGCTTTAAATACAGAACCTGACAAAAAGATCTGAAGAGTGGACAAAAAGGGGAATAAAAAAGTGTATTTTGTCTAGTAGCATCGTAAAAGTCTGCTTTGATGACCCTAAAATGAAAAAGGAGAAAAATTAACTTCTTGATAGTGCTACATATTTGAAGCATGCTTATTTTACCAGTGCATTCTGCATCTACCAAATTAACTAAGCTACAAGGTAAGGAACTATAGCCTTATGTTAAAACAATTTGGAAACTGATCTTCAACACTTACTAATGGCAATGCCCACTTTTAATCCTACTTTGCATTCAACTGCCCCAACAAACAGCTATTTCACCATTATTATTATTATTATAGTTCAGATTTTTTTAGGCTCTACTCTTGCTATTAAAAGTCTTTATTAGTATTGCTTTTCTGTTTCTTTAAACATAGCTTTTGCTTAAAGCAAACCATAGCAACTGCAAAGAAGTTACCTGCATCCCCTAAGCTCAGAGTGAATTGCTCAAGCATTGCTAATTTTGAGGTGGGAGGAGTTGAAGAATGAGGTCTTTTTATATAAAAAGCTTAAATGACTCATGAAAACTCTTCTGGCATAGCTTATACATGCTTGACAACAACAACCACCTATATAGCACTGTCCATCATGCAAGTGCTGTACAAACTAGCCCAAGAACATTGGGCTGTTTCTGAGAACAGGGAACTGGCTGTTCCAAAGTTTCCTAATCGGCTCTATGAAGTACCTTACACTTGACATTCAAGCGTAATCATCAGTGTTTAAAAAGTGTAAGGTACCTGGCATAACAGTTCAGGAGATTTCCAGTTGGCCAAAATGTCTGCAAGCAAACAGGTCAACACAGTCATATCCACACAGACTTTCTGACCTTGGCCAAATTTCCAGGCTAGTCACCAGCAGTGGTACACTGTCAGTGGTGAAAAACCTGAAGGTTTTCTTCAGCACTCAAAGGGAAGAGCTGCACACTAACCACTGATGGAACTGAAGTGAACAGACAACTGAAAAGGCCTATTAAAAAAGAACCAAGATCAACAGACATCTCTGGATCTGAATCTAACTGCATTTGCATTTGCCAGTCACTTTCATAGGTTAATCAGATTACAACTTCTTTTCACTCTCCAGCCCTCTTTTTAAGATGTTCCAGAATTTAGCTCCACTAGTGATCTGATATTTATTTTCACACTACTTTTAGCTAGAGCCAGCTTCTACACACTACTTTTGCCACCCACAGATTTTCCTTTCTGTCAATCCTGTTTTCAGCTCTCAAATCCTTGCATCTTTCTCTGGCACCTGAACATTCTTGGTCATCTGGTCAGCACAGCTAGAGATTTATACTGCTTTGAGTGCCATGGCCCTGGTCCCTTTACTTAACGTGAAAAAATTATTCTAATAGAGAAGCTAAGGCTGGATCACATCCAAAGACTCTGTAACAATATTGTTCTTCTTTAAGCTCAGATGTTGCAAAAGGAAGTTCAACAGAAATAAGATCATATGGAAACAATGTGCCAAATAGTGGCATATCTAAAAAAGTATAAAGTCTTACAGACTGCATAAACAGCCTGATATGTGTCCCAAGAGATGCCAAAGCACCTGGATCCAGTGCTTTTCTCTACCACCATTGCAAATTAAAATAAAAAATAGTAAATGCAGAAACTTTCTCAAAGTGCTGCTGGCCTTCCATGCTGAAGACAAAGCATCCACAACGGAAGAGCATCAATCCATCAGATGACACACAAGTGGCTTTCCTTAATTAGAGATTAGCTAACATTAGAATTGGCAAGTGAACAGAAGGCTCCATACACTGCTACTGCTTCCACCTACAACCTTTATCTCAGTTCCTCCGCACCCTATACTGACTACCTACCCCACAGTATTCTCTTTGTCTTCTTCTCCCACTCAATTTTCTGCCTGAAAAAACTCTCCTCCTTTTACGTGCCAGGTAGAACTCTCTCCCTTTCTTTCAATATATCCTTACACAAATTCCCTCCAGCTTCTTTGTTCCGCTCAGCTCTGTTGGGGGGGCCTCCATTCCTATTATCCACGCTGCACCACAGGGGCATTGCTTCAGTCATCATACACTTTGTCATTCTAGAAGACAAGTGTGGGCTTGAAGACCTTCTGTAGAGCACACCTGATGGGACAACCTGATATCTCAGACGTTACAGTGAATAGCTGCTCCCTTTTAGCTGTTCCTCCAGCAGTGATAACTGATTATTCAATCCAAAATAAAAGCCTGATGGTCATATGAGAGACAGAAATTAATTCAGAAGTCTTGTGCTCCGGTTTGGAATTGTCTGTCACATAGAACAAAACCAGAGAAAGAGACATTCTTTCACATCAAAGGCAGCAGCATTCTGGGTAATCAAGAGCAACCTTGACAGGGTAAGAGTTAAGTACGAAATAGATCTCAAGACAGGGCTGGCAATTAGCATTTATTCTGCAACATATATAGCATTCTAGAAGCATGTCTGGGGCAGCCAGGACCTGCCCTTCTACAGGTGTGTGAACCACTTCACCCAGGGCCTTCCAGCCTGTATAAACCACTCAGCAGTTACCAAAGAACTCTGTTTACCTCAACATCCTATAAAAAAATTTTTTTTGCAACTTTCTATGGTAGTTTACTCCCACGAGAGGATCTCCTTAAACACACAGAAATCTATAGTGAGCATGGAGCTCTGCAGCTACATCAGGTGTGCAGACATTCCAGTTCCTTCATAGAAACCTGACCAATCCAAGTGGTTTTATGTTACTGCTTTGCTTTCAAAGCATGTGCGGTACTTAACACTTCTGAGGCACTTGATGTTTCCAAAGCTCTATATAAACACCAGTTAATTAGAGACTGCTAACAAGAATATCCCAAGATGCTGAATCTCAGTGTGTCCAAGGATTTCTGTTTTTTCCCCTCCCCTAAAACAGGGAAAGTTAAGGATTGAAAGATGCCTAAGAGTGTGCTCCCTGAACTGTGGAACAATACTTTCAAGCAAAAGGTGCTACATTTCAAACTTCCATTCTGCCAGTGTGTAGAAAAGACCCATGCCAGCCTGGCCAAATAGAAATGGCTCTGGTTCACTGTAACTGCTGAGAAGATATCACACACATTGTCAGATGCAATTTCCATTCACAACAGACATCCACAATGTACACACTCATCTCTTGAACTGGCACTACGCTGCAGCCATGCCTCTAGGGGCTCTGTTCTGAGGAAAACAACTGAAAAGGAACTGCTAATCCCTTAATTAGCGGCATCGCTTCACCTTCTGCAGGAATAATTTAGAAAGTCTGAATGGGCCACATGTCACACATGGCGAAAAGTTAGTAACTGAAAATGACTCGGGTTGTTGGTTCATTTCTCTGTACCTGCATCTCAGCTGGGCAAGGCTACTGAAGGGAAGTACTCAGTGTCAATTGAGAAAAGCTTCACAAACCACTCATAACTGCCTCTTTCAAAAGCCACCCTCTCTCAAATTTTTAAAGGGAGTTGCATTACACCAGGCAAGTCACTGATGCTAGGTCTCAAGCACAGCTCCAGGAATACACAGGTAAGGCCATGTTGCCTTGAATTTTCATAAAGCACTTGTTTAAGCCACAACAGCAAGGGGATTAACTGTACTTTCCTGGCTGAGCTACTTGATTGCTTGCTAGGTAAGAACTGAAGCACATACCATATCCACCAAAGACGCCTGTTAGGTCTCATCATCCATTCTTCTACTCCCTTCCTCAGACCTCCCACGCAATGAACTGCATCATATAAGAGTCCTACAAAGCTGTCCACTAGATTATGTCAAACCCCACAATATTTATTTATCTATCTTTGGATGCAAGTGGCATGAACCAGACTATCTACCATCAACTCAAAGGTCAGAGTTAAAAGCCTCTCTTCCCTCACACTGACATTTCAAGGCTGCTTTCTTCAGGAGCAGCACAACTATTCTAAGTGTGAGCATCTGCTACAGTAATAGGAAAAGCAAGGTCCCTCTCCTTTACCTAAGAGCCTATCTCCTTTCTACTCACAAATATGTGAGAGAGAAACACTATTCCATAAAACATGACTCCATTTTCTCCAATCAGGTAAAGAGGGACTCAGGTAATGGAACAGAAAAACAAAGACACTTGGATACCATGGTGAGCATGGACAGACAAGAAAGTAAATTAGCTACCATTATGATAATGAAATGGCTTTCCGAAGGAGGCAGCTTGCATGTAGCAACTAAGAAGCAACATAATGATGCTTTAACAGAACTGCTGCTTGCTTTTTAACCCTGTAGCAATGGAACAAGCTATTTTTCCTATTTGACTGTCTCTGCAGAGGCCAAGTACCTGACCAGAGCTCCCTCCAAGTGTAATGAAGCCTCACTCTGCATTTCTTCTGGTAGCACAGCAGCTTGTGCACAATCTGAATGCACCGTCTGGAAAAGAGAGGGCAAAGGATTAATGACATTGCATCTTCCTGCAATTCTACATCAAGCCTGGAAATATCTCTGAAATCAGCAGCAGGGAAATAAACAAACTCAAAGACTATCAGAGGAGGATAGGAGTTGTGGCTTTGGCCTCCTAAGAGGAACCAACGCTCACAAAAAAGGAATCTGATGAAAGAAAGGGGCCTGTATGCCAGTTTAAGCTCAACAGGATTAGACTGACCACAAATGCATGTTTGCTGTTTAATAAATACTTTTCACTCTTTGCTACTTTTACCTAAGGGCCTCAAACTATAAAATGAGTTACTTAACTTGCAGGCTCCACATATGTGAGACTGCACATTATTGTAAAATTGGGACACAATGGAGGTTCTCAGTTTCTCTGTGCCCAGTGATGAGGCTAAAGGAAATGAGGGTGTCAAAAAAACTACAGGATTTTTAGTCTGACTGAGGTGTGTGGTTTAATTACATTTATATATATATATATATTTCTATCAAATTTTCCAGTCTCCTCATACTTAAAATAATTTAAGTATAAGCTTTGGGATGATCATGCAATACACATAACAAGCTCTAGAATCCCCCAACATACAGGCAATGCACTTGTAAAGTCTCCAAATCCTGTAGGTCTCTATAGCATCTAATGTTCATTCAAACTCTTAGGTGCACAAACATTCTTCACACATAACATCCAAACTAAAAATATAATACAATGAGTAAATTCTCTAACACTATCATTAAGGACAAGCCAAAAAATACATACAAATTTGAATTTGTTAGGCCAAGCTATTTTTAGCTATTGCCACGTAGAAAAAATAGAAGGAACATTACAAAAAGGAAAAATACCTTTTCCTCCAATCCCTATTTCTCAAAGCCACATTATCTCATTAAAATCCACATCCTTCTGAAAAGACACTCATGAAAGACACTGCACATCAGATAAACACGGAGAAATCAAATTCTAAAACTTTGCATGGAATTTATTCAAAATGAGGCGAAAAGTTCAAGACAAGGCTTTAAAAATAAGGCTATGGCAAAAAAATATGCAGAAGGTATACATTGTTCTTTTCAGACCTGCAGATAATCCCAAAAATACCACAATAAGGTAGGAACTAAAACTAACTTTGAATAAAGGTAAAACTATTTATAATTGCTGAGCATGACATTAAGTGCTATATTTCAAATTGGATTCTCATAAATTCAACCAAGAAAAGGAAGCAAACCAGCTAGGATAGACAGCTGTCTTCAAACCAGGAACAGCAATCTCTCTGGGGAGAAACCTCTTATTTCTGATGTTACTGGTACTGGACAATGCCCAGCATCTTTTCACTTCTGTATCTGCTTGGCTGTAAGTCAAGTTATGAAATTATCCATCCTGGTCAGGTGTCTCTGGTTTTTAAAAGTTTCGTGCTGAGGATTCATAATACACATACCGGATAAAAAGTACCCTTAGTCTAAGCAACCTGGATTTCTCTTTTAAATATTAATATGCCCAGCCTTGAGCAGCAGCTTCATATTGTCACCTTTTAAATGTACTGCAGAGAAGTGTGACACCACTTGTGCATTCAGAACATCCACTTGGTCTGCAATAACTGCGTCTGCTATGGGATGGTTTCAGACAGGAGTACAGTGAAAGGACTGCACAAACATGCCAAAATGAATGGATACAAATGCCCGCTGATGGCTGCTACTGCTCATTAATTTTAGTGTTATGGGGTTTCTAGATGTGATGTTGCTTTTGAGTCCAAGCATTTCACACCTTTCTTGTGAAATTCAGGAGCATTATACGCATCTACAAATAGTTCTGCAATTGTCATTTTAAAAAACCATTTCTCACAAACTCAATTGAACTGCACAACCCTTGAAAAGGCACTGTAATTGCAAGGTTATTTGGGCAAAATCAGAACATGCTGAAAAGTTACCTTAAGGGAAAACATGCTATGTGTCTTTATCTTTCCTATAGAATATAGTGCTGTTCATGCCTTGGGGAAATTCAGCACTGTACAAACAGTCACAGCAAAGCCAACAAACTGTCTAAATCCTCCTTCTGCCCTCCAGGCTAAAGCAGTACAAAGCACTGGAGAGGCCCCTGTGGGACACATGGAGTGCTCATGAGTAGCTCTGTTCACTTCTCTCCTTTTGCCCATTGCTAAGTTTTACCCCGTGCTGCCTAGCAGGCTATTTCAGGCTTAAACCTCCCTCCCTCCCTCCCCACACTGCCTTCCAGGCCTCATGTCAGTCATCCTTGCTTTTTCAAAACTGCCTTTTCCGTTTCTAGACCAAGATTCATCTTCTGGGAAGTGGGGATTGTTGCAATGACTCTCTGTTATGAAACTTCTTTTAGACTGAAAAGCTCTTTGTGTTAGATCAAGTAGATTAGGAAAACAGTCTGAAATTGAATTGCTTTCAATTTTCTGGCACACAGAGGATTTTTGAAGTAGAAAAAGTTACTGGAAGAGTTCATGAAAAGCAATTCATCCTGCTTCCCACCAGCCACAAAGTGTTATTTCAGCCAGAAGATTGCTGTATGAACAGGATTCCACCTGAATTCAAACTTCAAATGAAATCACAATGAGTTACCCCACAGACACTTACATATAGAGGTCCATAGGAAATTCTTTCATCATGTGTGTTACAATGAATTCCACCATCAAATCTGACAGAAAAGAAAACGATAAAGTAAGTGTTGAGCTGGCTACTGTTAACTTCTAGTAGACTACAAGGAAGTCAAACTGCCCCACCTACCTATCTCTACCAGACAATAGTCCTGCTTAGATGAAAGGGATTTCACTTTTTTGTTTGTTTGTTCTAAAGAACATTAGAAATTTGCTAGAATTAGAAAAGAAACTACTGGAAACTGAGGGTACATACTGTAATTTGCTTTGAGGCACTGCTTCCCCATATGGTTTCCCCCACTATAGTCAAATAAAGACCATACACCATGAATTCTGATGTCTAGAATTGCTCTCATATTTCAAGCCCTGTCACTAATGGAGAATTCCATTACGAAGCACATTTTAGGAAATTACTCTTGCCAGAAACAATGCACAACCTAGATGTTACTTAAAGAGACATTGTAAATAACACCTATTTTTTCTAAAACAAATTCTGAAGCAAGCAAAGCTAGTTTGATCTCAACATAGGCTAAGCTTCAGCTCAAAACTAATTCGGGGGAAAAAAAAAAGAGAATGTGTCTAACATTTCAGGGCTTCCAGGGTGAAGATAAGAGGCAAAGAGTATAGAAATACAAGTGAGAGAAGCTAATAAATGACAATTGAATGTGTGTGGGGGTGTGTTCAACTCAACTTCAGCATGAAATGCTTATACCAAGCCAGTGGTAACAATCGTGAGCTGTAAGCTCCTAAGGCAGTAACAGCCCAGCAGAGTGACTCAAAGTGACTAAAAACAGTGTAGATGAAGAGTGCATGAAATCTGATAGCTCTAGAAAGATTCTTCATGCAGCTGTTGTGTCTTGGCTTCAACAATCACTTTTGGAAATGTTAAAGTCTAAGACTTCAACACCATCAGGCTGGACAGCCAGGCTCCATCCATTTCTGAACCCATATACGCTTTTGGTCTCCACAGTAATGAGAGTCACAACTTAATCATGTGCTGCATGAAAAGCTTTCAACTACGCCTCCATATCCCCAGGCAAAACCAATCCTAGCTACTAACCAACATTCCTGTTGGTTTTTTGCTCAGAAAAGGCTTGCTCAATGCCCAGCAAACACGCTCATAAATATGTGTACCTTCCACAGGTTTGCCATCATCGTATCATCTACAAAGTACTTGTCGCTGTTACCACACTCACCTAAACACTGACTTTATTAATCAACTGCCCTCCCTCTTGTTAATAACTCAGGTGAAATGGGCCAAGCAGCTTCTGCAAAACTTTCTGTAAATGTATATAGGATTTCTTGGTACAGAGCTGCACTCTTGGATTTGTCTGCGAGGTAGCCATGCACAAAGATAGGCATGGATTGCTGTAAATATCTTTAGTATGTAAATGTCCTTCTTTTAAGTCCATCCACTGCTCCATTTAATCCTCAAATCCCATATTTCTATTGCTCAACAAGAGATGCTTCAGGAGCCACAAGCACACACGTGCTCTGACAACACTCACCGAGCACCGCACACACCAGCGGGCGACAGGGCAGGTTCTTGTCTGCTGCTTTCTTCCGATGTCTCATTGGCTTCAAAGACACAAAGATGAAAAGAAGTCAGCAGAAGCCTGAAGTGACAGTCTGTGTATTATTGTATTTTTCAAGCAAATAGTACCATCAGTGGAGGCTTCCCTCTGTCTTTTTCTCCAGCTGCTGTCTTACACATATTAACCCTAAAGGACATGGCTGGAGCAAAACTGTGCCTGCTTTCCAGCAGGCTAATACTGGGGATTTGTTTCTCTAGCTATGTAGCTGGAGGGCACTGTTCTACTGAGGGGAGGGACCCCAAGACAAAAACAAATCACACAGCAATTCCTTCCCCTTGCTTAACATACTGATTTGTTTCTGACCCAGAAGTCTGACTGGCGTTCTTAACAGTGTGTGCAGTAGTTAATGGCTTTGGTGTTCATTGTAACAGACCAGAAAGGCTAACTGGACAGCAAATTTGTTGCTAAGTGGTAATGACTAGTATTCTTGGAGTGTGGTCTCCATCAAGTAAGATGTTTCTTTCTTTCTTGAACAGTAACACTTTCAAATGCTGCTTTGCTGTCAGATGAGGTGGAACTTGCCAGCACCACAGAGACAGAATCCATCAAGTAAGGATAACCATTCAAGTTACTTGTAACTACAGAGATTCATGAGCTAGGTAAGCACACTTCCTCCACACGAAAAAGCTCTGGAAAAAATCCTTTCCTCCCTGAAGGTGAATTACTCCACCCCGAATGAAGGGTAAGCCAATAAGAGCACTCAGTGTAACTCCAGCTGGCTATTATATATCACATGAGGGCTAATGCTTGCTAAAGATTAAGGCAGAACATTCTCTTTATCACTGATTTCCTCAGAGACCTCATAATACACAGCTCCTTGCCAGCTACACAGGCCTCTGAATTCACTGACAGGCCAAACAGCTCTTTGTTCTTTGAAGAAGGGAGACATTCTGAGAGCAATTTCAAAATCATTCCCCAGCTACTGCATTTCTGCCACTATTTCCACATGCCTTAGCAACCTAGGTTAGATATCTGTGACACAATTTTCAACATACACTTTTCATACATACTCAAATCCTCTGTGTTTGCATCCTAAAGAGAAAACAATCTGGAAGAAAAGACTCACCATTCTGTGTAAGTTTACACGAAAATTCATGTTGTCATCATGAAGAAAAGCATTAGCATATTGATCCTATTGAAAAGGGCAAGAAAAGGGAGGAGATATGAAAAGCCCAACACCCTACAGTTGCCTTTCAAATCACACATGTTTCAGTGTAAAACTCCCAAGATACAGCCATAAAGTTAAAAAGCCGTCTGTCCATTTCCTCTTCTCCCATCCATGTTTCCAGTCACACAAAAGCAAACCCCTCCCGATCCCACTTCCACTTTAGGAAATTGCTAACAAAACAAGCAGTAGTTCTTTCTCCCCCTTTGCTCATTTAAACTCTGGACTGCACACACCATTGTGTCACAAATTTAACAAGTGCTCCAGGTGCATAACACATGAGGAGGTTCTCCAGCACACCAGTTCTGCGACTGTGTGGATAAAGGTTTAAATTGGCATTTTGATGCCAGAAGCTACTGCAGTACTAGCAGATAGGTTTATGAGCTGTTCCACCCCTCAGGCAAATCTCATTCCAAGACCACCTCTAAATTAAAGAGGCTTCTCCAGATAATGCACAGCCAGAATAGGTAATAAATATACTCTCTAATACCAGAACCAAAGAATGCCCTTGTTATGCAGAAACAGAATTTCTTATCTTGTGTTATCTATGCATCCACCAGAAGAACAAGTACCAAAGCCATTTAATTAGAAAAATTTGAAATGTAGATGATTAGTTTTCAGGCTGCACCCTGAAGAAACATCATTCCAGAATCCATACATGGCTATCAACCTCGCTACTTTTTATTCTTTAAGAATGAAAGGTCTTGCAAGCAAGCAAAATGTAAATGCCACACAAACACTACCACCATTCAGGACATCAGTCAGCCATTAGAACATACTCCCCATGAGACAGGGCCACATTCAGCCAGGACTGCTGACATAGCTCTGTGATGCTGCTTTCTTATCCTACTACCACATTTGCTAATTGTCTTGCTTGTAGGGACCTAAAAATATGTGACTCACTTTCAGACTTGTAACCTTCTTTGGCAGAAGGGATATGGCACACCCCATGTTCACCATGAACAGCACAGAGCTGAAAGCCATTAGCACATTACTCATCTAAAAGCCACACCACAAGGTCACTTAACAGCTAAGAGAGAAAAGGCTTAGGTTCAGTCTTTTTTCTCTTCATCCCCAGGAGCTGGCTAACTCAAATAAGATCATCCAATTTTCAAGTTTCAAGTCAACTTTAACAGTACTGCATCAAGTATATTAGCAAACATTAAGTGACTGAGGACCTCACCACTCAGTACCCCTGTGGATATTCAGCTCCTGCTCCACAGGAGGCAAGGGGTAGAGCCCTGTAACACACCATCTGCTGGGCAGCTTCACACGAGAAACCTACCTCTGCTATGCATGTCAGGATAATGAGGCACAGCTTGCCACTGTGCAGCCGGTGCTCATCTGCAAAGGAGAAAAAACAAGTCCTCCGTGAGCCACGCAAGCCTAGCAAGGCTGAAGAGCAAGACAGCTGTTGCAGCAAAAGAAAAGTTCAGCTTGAAGATTCTTCACAGTCCTACTTCCTCCATGATAGCTAATAGTTTACTCTAATTAAGTACTCGTCTTCCAACCTAGCCACTAAATCCCACCCACTTGTCACCACTCTGCACCAACAGCAAAGGTTCAGATTTGAACTTCCAACAGCGCTGTAACTATCCACTGGGCTTCTCTCATTCAGTTTTACTTCCACAGATATTCTAAATACTGTCTGTCACAGCAGAGACACACTGTTCCCTCTCTTAGACAAGGTGGAAAGCAAAACATCACCTTTGCTGTAGGTTATGAAACAAGCAGCAAAGCTTTCACAGAGATGCAGCACTGTGTAGCAGAACAACTGCTGACATTACGCTCCAAGTTCCAAGTTTTAACCCCAATACTAAGAGACACGACCTACTTCACTCTGTGCGAAACCATGAAAGAAGGGAGTCTGCAAAGACTTAGCATTTTAAGCCAAGAGTTCCACCCTGATCATGTTCCCCAACTTCTTATTCATCTCACAACTTCAAACAGCTTTTGCCCTGAAAGACAGCTGGAGCAAAACAGAGGGACTAAGGCAGAAGAATGCAATTTTTATTTGGATTATTTAAAATTCCTCTCAATTTTAACCTTGAATTAAAAAAAAAAAAAAAAAACCAAGATACATATAGTCATGGAGTAATGTAGGATGGAACAAATCTCTGGTTCAATCCTTGCTCAAAGCAGAGCCAGGTAAGATCAGGTTGTACAAGGCACTGTCCAATCAAGCACATTTAAAAACCTTCGCTCTACAAAACACCGCACTTGGATCACACACCCCCAAACCCACAAAAACAAACCAACAAAGAACAACATACTGATAACTAAATTCTGAGGAGGCTTAACAGTGCACATTCCCAAGATTTCCAACAGCTCCTCTAAAGCACAGGACTACTAAACATGCCATCCCAGACACGTGCCTTAAGAGTCAAACTCAAAGGAGAGGGATATTTGAAACAGACACACTTTCATATACATCAGAAGACAGCATCAGCCAAATTCCTTCTTTGCAGGTGACTTTATGAACACTTTGCTGGCTGGTGTGTATATGGTAATTATAAAAACAGATAGAATGGGCTTAGCTAGCTATTCTGTCTAGTTTGACACCTCTTGTTTTCTTTTCTTTGCTGCTCAGGGACAGATATTTACGAACAAGACGTGCCCTGAAGTGTGCTGATTTCACCTCGCAGCACTAAGTAAGATGAAGAGGAATTTTGGAATTAGAGAGTTAAAAGTCTGTCCTATCTCCTTACCTCAGCTAAAATGTCTAAGTGTGAAGTTTTATACTCCAGCAAGTGGAAGAAATGGCCTAGAATTACACTGATACACAAGAGGCTTGTTATTTTTATACTGTAAGGCCTCTCTGTTTATTTCTGTAGGTGCTGCTACCACCTCTCTCTCTGGGGATCGTGCTGGAAAGGCTCCTGTTTGACACCACAAACTCTGCCTTCTGCCAATGTGTTGTGAACATCAGACCATTTTCAGGAGCTATGGGGCAGCTATGCAAGCAGTTACTTGCACACACACTTCATACTTTCACAGCACCCTTCATTAAAACAACAAAGCAGACCACTTTCCACAGGGAGGTGTATCAGTATGAACCTGTTTCACAGATGGGAGAAAGTGACACAGAGGTTTTGCTTCTCCCAAGGCAGCTGCCTCTGACTGACACAAGAGAGGCTAACAAGAGAAGGATCTAGCAAACACAGTCTATTAAATTATGCTCTCTGGGACAGGACCAAAACAACTGTCTAGTCCTGGATGTGGAACAAACCAGTTTCCCCTCTAAGTGCTCCCACCTGTCTCAAGACACATGGAGTAAATGAGAATTATTCATTCTTCACTATATTGGTGTCACATAGAATCATAGAATCGTTTAGGTTAGAAAAGACCTTTAACATCATGGAGTCCAATCGTTAATCCAGCACTGCCAATCTCCCAGTAAACCATGTCCCTAATTGCCACATCTACTTGTCTTTCAAATACCTTCAGGGACTGTGACTCAAGAACTTCCCTGGGCAGTCTGTTCCATGCTTGATCTTGTAAGGAAAAAAAATTAGGCAGTGCTCCATCTATAATCAAAAGATAAGGTCAGGAATACACCCACTAGAATTAGTAAGTACTGGTTTGGAAGGCACACTTTTTTTAAATGATCAATCAGTGGAGCTCACTGCTACAAAATTCTATGGTGGGAAGGATATGAGGTCTATCAGATGCACAAATTTCAAACCTTACACAAGCTAGAACCAAAGTAAAGAAAGAACGAAACATTAACTCCTGTCTCATAACACAATAAACTCATCTCTCACTGGCTTCTTTAGTAAGGAATCCCCTCTATCAGATTTCACTCTATCTGAAACTAATCCAGTGTGGCAGTTCCCAAGGCCCTTGCTTTTAGCTTTTTCCCCACTACAGTGACTAGTAAGTGCAGAAGTTAAATTGAAAAACATAAAATTGTTCCATCAGAGACTTGGATCAGCAAGACAGACCCTGAGAAAAGCAAATGAGAATTATTAGAGAGGTGGTAAGCCCTCTTCATGTGCACAATCTATTAAAATGACTGAGCCAAGATTGACGTTGTTTAGTTCAAAAGACAAAAGGAAGAGGAAACATGAAAGCAGACTTCAAATACGTAAGGGATGACACAAAGAAAAAAGAAATAATCCATTCTCAATATCTATCTTGGAGAAGATAACTAGTAATTAATTTGAACCACAGCAAAGAATTGAGGAAGCACACAAAGTTTTCTCACAATAAGGATAGTTAAACCTGCAATGGATAGTCTGAAAATGGTGCTCCATTATCACAGTGTCTTCATCCAACCTGTCAGCAATACCTCTGAGAAAAGATACAGGTAAACCCGATTCTGCATTTGTTCCAAGGAGCTGTGGTTTAACCCCAGACAGCAACTAAATACCATGCAGCTGCTCACTCACTTGCAATGCTTCTCCTGTCTCCACAGTGGGGAGAAGAACTGGAAATAAATCATGTGGGTTGAGATAAGAACAATTTAATAACTGAAACCTCATCATCATAATCATGATAATCATAATGATCATCAGCAGAGTGAGAGAGGGTAACAGAACTGAAGAGAAACAAGTGATGCACAGTACAGTTCATGATACAATTGCTCGCTGCCTGCTGCCCATCCCATCCCCAAAGAGCAATGGTCCCCTTCTGGGTAACTCCCCCAGTTCACATACTGGGCATGACATTCTGTGGTGTGGAATATCCCTCTGGCCAGGTCAGGTCACCTATCCTGGCCATGCTCCCTCCCTGCTTTTTGTGCACCTCCTCGCTGGCAGAGCACCAGACACTGAAAAGCCCTTGACAAAGGGTTAGCAATACTTAGCCAGAGCCAAAATATCAGTGTGTTATCAACATCATTCTCATACGGAATCCAAAATCAAAGCACTCTACCAGATACTAAGAAGAAAATTAACTCTGTCCCAGCCAAAACCAGATAGGAGTGCACTAAACACTTTCATGTTTCTTTTGTTTCAAGTTTCTTTTGGTCCTAATTCCAATTATTACTTTTTCTTCAACTAGCTTGCTTACAGAACAAGAGCAAGACAGCCAAACACAATTTCATTGCAAGCTAGTAGGTAAAAGGAAACGGCCTGCTCTCATTCAATGCTAAGCATTCATGAAGTTCAGTAATTGATGTATCATAGCTCTGCAGATACCTTAATATTTCTGTTGTTATATCTAACTTAAGAGTGGAAGTCGGTAATAGGCTGAAATATGGTGCAAAGATCACTTGTTATGTTCACACTATGGTCCTGCCCATATAACCAATGGACAAAACAGCACCCTCGGGTACCCTGAGCAGGAGATTAAGCAATATTTCAACTCCAGCAAGCTGAAATTAACCCCCACAGAACTACAGGAGAAACAAAAAGCACAACATGGAAAGATACTTCCTCAAGCAAATTACTGCCAGTGCAGTCTAAGTTACTGCTGTCCTATTTATAATTACAGAGCTGCCTGTTGAACCAAAGGAGAAAGGAAGTTATTTCCTTCTAATGCTGAGCTTTGCCCCCTGTGTCAGTTTCTAAATGTTCTTAAAAATAGTTCTCTGGTCTCAGACTTCCCCTCTCTGACAGTTGTGTATCAGATCTACTCATACCTTTGGCATATAGACAGGCTTGGTTATTAGGTATTATCATTTATTATTACATTCTTTCCATACCTGACATCTCTCCTGCCAGCATTAGGTCTCTCCTACTTTCGTAAGTCTTGTCTCACAATAAGAAATCACTTAATTTTTTCAAAAGGTGAAATCTTCAATCTTTTAAAGAGACTCCTCTTCTATTTCTGGAGTCATTAGGCATGTTCTTGTGCCCTCCCTTCTGACAGAAACACTGTTTGCTGCATCCACAGAATTCACTTACCTTTTGTGTCCTGCATCACAATTGAGCTGTACTTCAAGAAGGTTATCAGCAGGTTGCTAGTTTGCACATCAGCATCCAAAGGCAGCTCTGCAGAGCTTATAACTGGAACAAAGCAGATAAGACACATTTATCCCATACAAATACAAGAAATAATTACACAGAGAACTAAGACAGAGACTCAGAGGTCTAGGGTAGGATCAGCCTACTTGCAGGGGCACCTGACCTCCTCCTCCATGGCCACCCAGGAAAAATTTTGTTATGAGGACTGGTACCACTCCCTCAGAGACCATTTCTCCTGCTCTAAGCCCAGGCTGTGGTACCCTGCAAAGTGATATCCCCTCTCTGTCCTGCCCCTGCTCCTCCTCCCAGGGAGATGAGCCCACTGTTTTAGCACTCATCAACATTCCCAACCTAGGGAGCTCTGGATATCTGCACTGACATCCAATTAATTCTTACAAGCAACACAGATAACATTCACACCATTCTCAATTTGAAAAGAGACGTGCCAAGCAAAGGACCTTCTCTGTTTCAGCAATTTTGAAATTTTAGTTCCAAAAGGTCCGTGTCAATTCCATTCTTCCCTTCCAACAACAGTCTCTCTTGCAAAAGCAACAAGACATAATGTAACAATTATTGCGTGACCGAAGTGATAGAAAAGGAAGGCAGAAACAGAAGCTTTATAAAAATCAAGAAGCAAAAAACAGCTTGTGCTAGATACATCACAACCCAGCAGGGAGCAGAAATGTACTTTCCATACCCACAGCACTTCATTGGCATTTCTCTAGGACACCAGCTGTACTTTTGACACCTTAACAGTGGACATCATCTGCCTTAGACTTTACAAGAAGCTATCTCATTTCCTCAGCTAATTACACAACGTACCTCCTCGCTCATTCCCCCACTTCCCATGCACCATCTGAAGCACTGAGTTTATGAGCTGTCAAGCCTCTATCATGTGACTGAGCCACGTTTTTACTGATGACTGAGTCTGAGCTGTCCTAAAGGGCCATTCTCTGCCTTTCCATTTGGAAAGCTTTACAAGAAATACTGAAAGGGAGGAGAAAGATCAGTGGGAAACATCCATCATGCATTTACCTGCAGATCCTGCCAGGTAAGTCTGATACCATTTAAGATAAAGTAGCTCAGACAAAAAAATCCCCAGGCTGATGGAGTTTAGCCTAGGAACACTTCAGTAAAGCACTTAATACAGTTATGTATAAAAAAATTAAAAGTGAAGGAAATAGGTGGGAACCCATAAAGAAATTTAATGTACATCAAAGATCTGGCAAACAAGATACAATTGGAGAAATTACTGGTCTGAGAAAAAATTACTGCTTGGATTCTGTAGGCATCAGTTCTCTTTTTTTCTGTATGACCTGGACATAAGAAACAGCTGCTTGCTAACAAACCTGCTAATGGCAGAAAGTTGGGATATATAAACACAGAGGAGTATCAGGCTGCACACAAAGAATGGGATAAAAACAAGGACAGATAATAAATACAAGGTAAAATTAAACAATGCAAGCCATAGGGTCAGGAATTCGGGGATTTATTTCCATGGCAAGATGAGAGCTCATCAGCTGCAAACAAAATACCATGATCAGATCACGAGATGACAAGCTACCAACATGAAGGGCTCAAGAGTGCAGTTCTACAACACACATCCAGAAATGCGCTTCCAGCAGAGACACAAACACTGTAATGCCCTACAGAAGGTCTTGTCTCAAAGGTCTTGAGGCCTTGTCTCAAACACTGTGTATAATTATGCAGAAGCCATGCTCAAAGAGGATGAACTTAAACTTGAACAAGTTTAAAGACAGGCTAATGTGTTGATCAGAAGAAGAGAGTACCTTTCTTGTGAGACAGCAAAACACACAGGTGAGTAAATCAACAGGTGAAAAAGAGCCATCTTTGTTTCAAGGGAGGGTTAACATGATAAATGGGTATGAATTGACAAGAAATGCAGGTTGCAAAGTTGAGTATTTCTAACCAAGGAACGAGATGCTGAAACTGCCCCCCAACAGAAATTACTGGGAAACAAATTTAAAAGATTTAGTCAGAGCTTGATAAACTCAAGGGATTCTGTGATGATATGCCTGCAAACACAGGGCACTAAGCTCAGGAGTCAAGGAGATCTTTTCCATCTCTATGCAACTGTCCTGACATGACAATAACATGACTGTTCTGGCTGCCTAGGGGGTCAAACTCACAAGTTCTCACATTCAGGAGATCATAGATGGCTTCAATTACAATTGACCAAAGTCTCTCTCCTCTCATGCTATAAACAGAGCCTAAGACAGGGCTCCCTTTGCACTGGAAACAGATCTGCAGACCACTAGTACACACATCTTAAGTATTATATCATCTCTTTTCTGTCTATCCTCAGGAATGCTCAAGGCTTTTCTCACTGTTGAGGAAAGAAAAACTAATTTATCATGAGATTGGACCTTGTAAGAAGTGAGGAATTACATCTGATTGTTGGATGACTAGGTTGGGGACTCTGAGGGGAAGTAATTTGATCCTGTACACAACCGTATTTTGGTTCAGAGGAAAGTGTGCTTTAATATAAAATGCCTTTCACAATTCAAGGCTTGTAGCTCAACCCTGTAATGAGGCAAGTAAGGCTTCAACTAGGGCAAGGGCAGGCACAGAGGGATGAAGGAGACAAGCCAACAGTAAAATGCAGGATTCTTTAAACCGTGCACCGAGAGGCCCAGAGTACAGCAGAGGTTCCCATAGAACTCAGGATTATACAATCACCTTCAATACAAAACTGTAGCCCTTGGAAACAACAGGTCAAACAGATCAAGGTAACTTCACTGTTCGAATCACATAAAAAAATCATAATGGGGCTTTTAGCTTACAAAGGTTGCACGGCCCCAAGAGTGAGCTGGCTTAGGTCATTCAGTCTTGAAGACCTGGGGCGCCTGATGTTGCTAATGTGCCAGGTCTGTTGGCAAAGTCTGTGCAATAAGACTGAAAGCTTTTTCACTCCCAATATTATGAATAGCTCAGAGACTCAGCTAAAAGTCTGAAAAATGTATTTATATCCCCAGTGGATCCTTCTTGAGCTGTTACAATGAACGTAGTGAATGAATATTTAACAACAGTAAGCAAACTGACATTTAGATAACTATGGTGACAGGCACACTTGATTTACATATTATGGATAAACAGTTTCTAGCAAAAGCCTCATTTCTGGAAAAAAAAAAAGAAAAAAAAAAAAGAAGAAATCACACTGAAGAACACATCGCTGCTTATCCTGGTTCATAATACAGACCCTTTTTTTAACACATATTTGGAAACTTTACGAGGTCTTAATTCACACTATAGGTTAACAGCCAGAGAAATTTCAAACCAGAATACGAACCCATTTTTTATCCCAGACAGCATAAAAGAGAAGCACCTGAAACTCACAGATGGATTTCTGCATGTTACTGTAACTCGAAAACAGTTCAACTACACATTTTTAAAATGCAGGAAAAAGAAAGCAATCTTCTCATTCCAAAGCCAAAAAGTGTCTTGCTAGCTGGCAGCCATGGGCAAATTTTACAGCTGAATTGAAAGACCTTAATAAACGAGGAAAATTCTGACATATCTTTAAAACAGCAGTACTCAAGCACCACCAAACTAAACCAAGCCAAGGACCACAAAAAAAAAAAAATCACAGAGTAGGGATCAGCAAGGTGACAGCAGATAAAAATAAAGCAAGATTCCCAATGTAATTGCTGTACATCAAGATCAGATCCTCTTCTTAAATTTAGTAACCTTACAAGCCGCAAGAAGCCTCAAACTTCACAAGATCACTGCCTCTGCTGAAAGCAGGATGGAAGTTTTGTTTTGATTTTGTTTTGTCTTGTGGTAAATGAAAAAAGAAAAGAAAAAAAAAGTGCAAGCAAGCTGTAGGTGTAGGTAAGCACAAACTCTGTCAGTTGTATAATATGGTGTGGGGGCGGATACATTTGAAATGAACACATTGAACAGAAGCCCACAAAATGCCCATCCCTCCACATTTTATGCTATATGCACACAGAGACTTGAGACATAGGGGACTTTTTATCTGAAGCTTTTGTTATCCATGGCAACAAGATAGAATTTATCCATGAGGAGGATCATCCTTAACTAGGGTATCAAATGACCTGAATAGCTGATATAACTGAGTAAACCCAGGCTGCTTTTCCCCAGAAATATTTTCAAACTGTGCTCTATTCAAATTGACTCTGTTCCTTCATTAAACACTCCTCAGCTCAGATGCCATTAAAGTATGTGAAAACAGCCATTTCATTTCTTCTCTTAAACTAGGCTATATCTATCCATACCTTAAAATGAAAGGGTTTTATTTTAAATTATTTCAAAGCATATTTATGTGGACACATAACATTGCATTTAGAAGAAAATATCTCAGGGTAAGCAGTCCTTTACAAAGCCTATCAAAGAAAAGGCAAGAATAAGAGGGAGGAATACTTCCACACCCAGACTGAATTCAAATCCCAATTAATTCAAAGCTGAGGACAAGTGCATTAACTACAAGCAGGAATCCACAGCGATTCTCTGTAAATCTGTTCCAATGACAAATAATCCCAAGCAAAGGACCTGACACTAGAAATATTCATAAGTAAAAGCTGACATAGAATAACTCATGGGCAGGGTGTACCTTCATGCAGATATTGGGGCAGTACTGCTTTCAGAAGGAATATCAGCATAATTTAATTGAGCAAAACACAAGGCAAAATAAAAATAAATTTGAGTCAAAGCATCTTGCTCATGTTCAGTAAGGCAAGCCACTCCAGGAAGAGACCACCAAGTTACATCTGCTCCAGACAGATCTTATTACTTGCAATCTTCAGAAAATAGTTTGCTGGTTATTTTACAGTTTTAAATTATTCTTCCTCAGGAAAATTAAGAAACTACATTTCTTACCATCTGAAGAAGGCGGAGTGGTTCCAAGTGGAGTGACAGGTGTTGTTGGAATTGGGCTGGTTGGTGTTGTCATCAGGCCCATTTCAGGATGGCTCTGAGAAAAAACACAAATTCACAGGTCAACTGCTTCCCCAGGCACTAGAAACACAGACCACTACTGGTACTGTTCCATGCTCTTGCACAATAGACATGACTAAAGAAGTCTCAAGAAACTCCAGCCTCTCCTCCAAAGAGCCAGGCCATGGTTCCTGGCCTTGGATGTCTAACGATTAAACCATACATCAATTTCTCTATTCCACAAAACACAAAAATACATCAGAAAGTGGTGGCTCTCCCCAGCAGACAGAAAAAATGCCTTTCCCTAATGGAGAATGCGAGAAGGTTTGCAAAAGTCTACAATGTTAATAGCTTCTAATTCCCCCCAAAACAACCCAAGGATGTGCATTTGAAGTCTTCCTCCAAGATCCTTTCACTTCTCTTTCTAAGAGCAAATTCTCCTCACTCCTGCCCCCAATCTGTTCATATTCAAAGATGATGGCAATTTATTACTTTCCTGTCTCACTGTAAAGCCCAGGCACTGCAGGAAAACAGTGCATAACATAAATAATACTATCATTATCGATCCTCTCAGCTTCCATCAGCCAGTTACTCTCCCCATTTCATCTTGGCTAATAGTTGCCTGCCTAATTACTGCTCTGACTTCACTCTTTGCAAGCTCCCAGACCTATCCACACTGGTGAGAGCGTAGGCAATCTGCCATGCTATTTTTGAGTGTGGCTGCCAAGCGAAGTGTCCATTTCATAGGGCAAGTTTTACATAAATGTATCATCTGCCTTAATATATCATCACAACTTCAAAATAAAAGAAAGATACAGAACTGCTGCTTTGATGTTAGTTCCACAGGATTTTTCACAAGTGGATATCCTCCACACTGCCTCTGAATACCTCACTTTATGAGCAACTATAAATGCATGTATTTTATGGGAAGCACAGGCACACATACTACAACTCAAAGACAATTTACATCCCTATAGCTACCAACTTAAATTTAAAATACAATTTTTCACTGAAAGTCTTACATAAGCCAGGTTTCCTCCCATAGGTTTTGGGGGCTTACCTCCTTCCTCCAGAACAGTAAACCAGCAATTGAGAGACAAGAGTGCCACGCAGCAGCAAATCTGAGCACCCACAGCTGGTGGGTGGCACTCTTAACGCTCCAGATATCCACACAACTGAAGCCCTGCTCTTCCCATGGGCCACACAGCAGCAGGGAGCCATTCATGCAGCACCAAGCAATGGACACCAGCTTAGGCAAGAGCATTCATCAGCTTTTACAATGTTTTTTCAACATGACATGACCTACCTTGCCCTCTCTTAAATGAAGGATTACAGACAATCCACCCAAGAATATCAGTTCTCCAATTCAACCCACTGATCAGCGGCTGCTTCAACTACCACTTTCACAAATAACTAGTCTATCCTTTTATTTTTAAGAGCTTTTACTCTAGCTGATCTTTTTCTGCTCTGCTCTTTTCCCTCCCAAATGCCTCTCTTCCCTCAGCAATATCTTGACCACACAACGGCCTGAGTTGGTATTACACAGAACTGAAAAAGCAGAAATCTCTCAGAAGTGCTAGAAATTAATAACCTGGGAAAAGACAAGCAGGGAACCTCAGCAAATTAACCATCCATGAAACAGAAGCTTTCTTCAGAGGCTGTAGATCTGCTTATCAGACCTCTTCCATCACCACTACTATCAGGAGTTGACAAAGGTCTCCTCTGCCATGCCAAGTGTCTAGCCTGTGATGTATGGCTGCACTCTGAGGAACTGAATAAACTGGGGAAAGGTGTTAACCATTTTGCTGATGTTGTTCTTTTCACAGATTACAAGCAGTACCTACAAACCAAAATTAAAAACCTGAACCTGAAGGTTTTCCTAAACACATCAGGCTACCCTTTCAGCACAATCACTGGATCAGACAGGCTCATTATCTGCCTCCCAGCAGCAACCACCTCTGCAAACTCACATAGCATTTAGAAAAGCATCCAGAGATTTGTGATCAGAGCAGCCCACTGCCTCTCAGAAGGCTGTTTCTTCACCATAGAAAGCCCAAGGACAAGTGCTATGCTCCAACAACTAGTTCCCATGCCAAAGGGGCTGGGCTCTCCACAGAAGCCTGAACACAAAATAGCATTTGAAACAACAACTGTCCCATGTCAATTAGTCCCTAAGTGAAGAATACCCAAAACAGGCAATAACATGCAGTCCATGCACACCCATTCAGGACAATTCATCCAATTTGGGAGCTGAATCAGCCTCTTTCTCTCAACCCTAACTTAACAAAACGGTGATTTGCTCTGAGAGCTACAGCAACCTGTTTGCTCACTCCTTCCTCCCCCTAAGTGGAGTATCAGTAGGGCACAGGAGGCACTCCATGTAGTCCTTTCCATTCACTGGCAAAAATGAATCACTCCAACATGAACTGTGACCTCAAAACTCTACTTATTTACTGTCAAGGCAGGAAGTATATCATAAAATTCTTCCCAGGCCCTGGCCAGCTTCTGATCTTTCATGCTGATCCTATGACAAATATACAACAGGAAAAAAAAAAGAAAACATCTTTTCACCAATGGCTCTCCGATTTCAAAGACATCCACTACAAAGAAATGGGGAAACATTCCACTGAAACTCACTTGTGCCAGAACTGTGATGAAATTCCGGTTTAAGTGAACAGCTTCATAGAGGGCCAGAAGGATGGCTTCATTTGTTCTGTGGGAAGGATACAGACAAAGCCACAGTTAGTGATCACAATACCAGGAGCCAAGTTTTCAGAAGCATAGTCTATCTGAAAAAAGAAAAATTTTTTTCAACTATGGAAAGCTCGGCCTCTGCAATCCAGTTGTTCTTCTAATTATTAGTAGTACTAATAATAATACAAGTAGTAGCAATCCATAAAAACAGCTATTTTTAGAGCTCAACTACAGTCTTTGTTGCCTTCCCACTGAAGGTGTCCCTAGTTGCTCAGTGTTTTCCATTTGAAGTCCTCTCTTTTAAGAGCAAAGGATCCTAAAGACACTAAAATCCCTCATATTTATCACTTGACCCCTGGATTTAGAAAATATTTTGGTGGGGGCCAGAGTGCATGAACCATCACTTACCACATGCTACCTCTGACACACCTATTATATGTTATAAATGCCTCGTAAAAACCACTGGAGGGTTTTTTTTAATAGACTTCACTACAAGCTATTCATCTGTGTCTCCTGCTGCTGTATCCTTCTCAGGGAAGGGCAAACCCACAGTTTGCAGGGGTGTGGTAGCATTTTAGTGACAGGAGAACCTGCTCCTCTAGTTTGCTTTGTGACATTCAACAGCTCCATGATGGAGCGGATCACACCGACCAGTTCATTGTGTAAATAACATCTGTGCACTTACTGGACAGAGATCTTCTCATCGGCATCTGCTATGAACATGCTGCCCACCTATGGAAAGAGAGAGCATTGCACAGCAGGAATTCGGGAGAGCTCTTAGACAGCAAGAGACAGCACACGGATACAAACACATTTTATTTTGCCATACTGTCACTGACCAATGCTTCACTTTATGAATCACGAAAAAGGGGAAAAAAAAAAAAGACTGGATCTTGAATCTCAGCCTGGATTAGTGTGCCAGGACACAGGGACTGTTTCCTGTCTGCTTGCCCCAGGGTGGCCACAGTTTTACCCAAGTCACTCCTGACAGACAGCTGTCAACACTGAACTATCCTTACTTACAGGAAATTTTTCTGCCAGTTAGATCTCAGAAGACAATTAAATCTCAGACTAAAACAGTGGATTCTCTTTACAAGGAAGAAATTCACAACTGTTTTTGAAGGGTATCCCTCCAAAAATGCAGAGTGCGCCCACGGCAGAATCCAAGCTTTACTCCATAGCTAAAGTGCATCCAGGCTTCAGAAACAAAATAGTAAAGAAACAAAACTGCGAAGACTAGTGACAGACCAGACTATGTGCCACTATGTTTTAGGCCACGTCACCACAGTAGCAACTAGTGTTTGAAAATATATCGCCGTTTAAAAGGATTAAGAAAGTTTAAAAAATGATTAAAAGTTTAAAATAAGGTGATTTTTAAAATAAAGTCAACTAGGGTGAGGAAGATGCAGGAAAAGAATTTCAGCTATCAACACAAGAACAGAGATCTCGTCCTTTGAAAGAGCTTTCCCAGCCAGACACCACCCTCCTCAGAATACAACCATTTTAGCTGTATTTAGTTCTGATTCGTTCAATCCACCTCTACCTCCAGAACCCACATTCCAAACCCACACTTTTTAGGAACACTCGCCTGCTGAACTTGCATGAATACACCTTTTTAAGAACAGAAAAACACCACTTCCTTGCTTACCATGTTAGTTAGGGCTGAGAAGAAACCAGTCTGATGCTCCTCTTCCTTATCTTTGTATTGCCTGAACAAAAAAGAAATAAGGATGAAGTTTCAGGGTTAGAAATTGAACTAGGGTTACTTCACCTGAATCCCTATGAGTTAATTCTTATTTGATAAGAATATAAGATGGAGGAAACTTCAACATTCAACAGCCCTTTTCAAGAGCTCACAGAAGAAGAGACAAAGGGTATCAAAATATTTGTAAATTGTGTAAAGTTGAAGTGGGGCTGCTGAAAGACGTGAAACTTCAACAATGCTTGTGCTGTTACAGAGGACACAAGCAGTTTGGGCTAACGCTGAAGGAAAGGGATCAAGTAACTTAAGAAATTTTGTCCTGCACTGGCCAAAGAGTAATAAACCACATGAGAACACAGAGTCAGTAACCACAGAACAGTTTCATTTCAATCATCATCCACTACAGACGAAATCAGAGTTGGTCACCACATGGACCATTATGGTTCATGGTCTGGTCTTGCCTGATCCCACTTTCCTGGAGCAAGTGAAGAGACTAGAACTAGAGCAACTGAAGTCAACAAATAGGTTGGAAACCTCAGAGTTAAGCTACACTGCTTCATCTAGCACTCAAATGGATTAGCAAAACTCACATGACCATTTATTTTGTCTGTCACACAGGAATCTGATCACACACAATGTAACATGCAAAGAAAGGAACTCTAAATTCTTGGGAAAGGGGAAAGGAATAAGCTAAGCAAAATAGGCCATGGTCTGAGACAGCTTTTGTCAGAATGAAGGAAGTTGGGTGGGTGAAGTTTTTTTCTGCTTTACTCTAATCATTCACTCTGTTATATGCATCTATGTGATTTGCCTATCTTGCAAGTCACCTGCATAACTATCACAGCAGACTTTCAAAGGAATTAAAACATTTTTCTGGATACTTTGAGAATCCTACTGCACAAAAAAAATTCTTGAGTTTCTCAGGTGAAATTGCTGTATGTTTCCAAATTTTCCTAAAGCATTTTCCTCTTAAGAAAACTTGCATCTTTTATGCTGCTGCTTATGAAGCGGAGGCTAAGAATACGCTACCCCTCCTGCTGACTTTCTGGCTCTTTCTTCAGCAGCAGTTACTGCTTTCCACCATTTGGAAGAGTTTACATCCCCTAATTGTCTCTGATCTGACATGAGGACAGCCCTGGATACATTTTTTTGTTTTAGATAGTGTTTCAGCTAAATCAATTTTTTTACAGAGAAGTTCTCAGCAAATTATTATCTTTTCGCTTGTGACTAAGATTTTACACAAAGTTCATACAGAGGTAAAATCCGTGACAGTAAAAACATACAATGGATATCCTCCACTACAGCAAGATCTCTCCTGAAGCCCATCAGCCCAGCTGATACAGATGCATTGAGACTAGCAGGGACAGCATCAACTGAACCAAAGTACCTCAAAGCATAAGATTATTCCCTGCCTCTCCCAGGTGCATCAAGGCTGTTAGGTGATAAACAAGTGCTTTAACACCAAAAAAAAAAAGTTTGTGAAAATGTTTAGCAACAATAGTGTATTGATAAACAAGACACAATCAGGTTTTACCTGTTATATTCTGATAAAGCCTGGGCAATTACAAGTCCCATTCCCTGAAAAAAAAGCATTAAAAAAAACTTCACATTAAAATCTCAAGGGAGAAAATCACACACTGACCACACATAGCAATGCTGTGCCCCCCCCCAGATAATCTAGCATGCTATGCAGAATTTCCCTTAAAGCTGTTTGAACTATTAAGAAGTGCTATGATACAATATTATAATACAAAAACGCAGACAACAAAATTTAAAGTTATTTATCTAATTACTAAGTTCAACAGAGAACCTTTACTTTCCTTGGACCTCCAGATAGAGCTCTCACTCAAGAAGCCTAAGTAAAGCATCAAGAAATTTAGAAGGAAGTTGATGTCAGAGGAAGGACATCCAAAAACTCAAAACAAGAGTCATAGACACTAATAACCTTTGAGTTCTCGCAAACAGCCTCCACCATCACAAAACTACTACGCATCCTTTCTGTCAAGCCAATTTAATTAAGTCAGAATAACAGTTCTCATTCTTTATTTAGCATGGACCTTATTTTTTACTTCAGGCCTAAAGAGCAGCTTCCAAGTCCAGAACTCACATAACTCAGTCTGCTGCCAGTTTTTATCCAGGCCTGGGCAAACAAACTCACTGTGGCTACAATCCAAAATACGTTGCAGGACTCTTGATACTCTCAGATACAAGCTTCCACTGAGTTACAAGAATTGACTTGTGGACTGGTAAAATCAAGTGACACAGCACTGGAAATGAGATCCCCTTTGGCATAAACCATCCTGTGCCTCTTTGGCACATGACAGAAAATAGTGTACAGACAGTTCATGAATGCATAATAGATCAACTTTAGCATGTTCCTTGCTACGTAGCTTTTTAACCACCCCCACCATTTAACTGGTGATCAAACTGTCCAAATCGTGAGCTGCCTAACCTACTGCAAGAGCACAGTTAGGGCTGAACAAGCACTGTACTGGTGTTCCTTAGAGCAGCACTGTTCTGAGACCTGATTTCTACCATACACCATGCTTGCATTCATTACCCTACACCCTACATGAGAGAGCATCCCCAGCAGCACAGAGGAATCAAGCCAAGTACTCACATTGAGCGTGGCCTCATCATCCACAATGGAGAGCTTCACAATGTAGGGATTCACTGACTGCTCAGGGTAGGGGAAGAAGGAAGAAAGAAAAATGGTTTTAAGTTCCGCCTTCGGGGAAAAAAAGTCACTATTACGTTTCCCAGTTTACCCAACCACCTGGGAAGAATCTCTGTTCTTTCCCATAAAACAGAACACACACAAAGAAGCAGAGTCACAACACATGCTAAGACTGCTATGCCTGGGACACCTCCTTACTGGCTCAGCCAGGCAGTCCCCTGATTTTATTGGGAAGAGAGGGAGTTTCTGTCCCTCCACCAGCTCATCTGTCAGTCTGGAAAGTGGAGCAGCTGTCCTGCAAGCCTGTTATCTGTGACACACACGCAGCTTTGCAGCGGGAACAGGCAGTGACGCTGGGATGGAGCATTAGTGCTCTGCTATCTCCCTTCTGCAACACCTTGCAAAGACTGCTTAAAGCAGCACCCAGGAAGGCAGGACAACGTTACAGACTCATCTGCTGCTGGGTTAGAGATCAACACTTTGTTTAGACCACTAAGAGCTGGAAGTCTCTGGAGAATATAAATGCCTTGAACTTAGCTGAAGAAAGCACGCAGGCTCCATCTACAAAGACAAATGCTAATAATGTAGGAAGCATTTTAGATTAGCAATGCACATTTTTCCTTGTTTATATGTGTCAGTGCAAAACTAAAAAAGCTGATTTTGAATCAAGACACAGAAGAAAAGTCTCATCTGCAGGCAGGTAATTTTTCAGGGAATTGGAGCTTGAGTAATTACTTTTTTTGTTAAAGAGATTTTTTTAAAAAATAATTTGAGTTATGCAAGATCTCTGGAAAAAAAAAAACGAAACACATGAACCTTGTGATTCTCCTAAGTTGTATCTCTTCAGCACCTGTAGTTATCTGTATCAAGGAGAGGCAAGTGCACAAAACTGGACACGGAGGGCTGTGGGATACATTATATGCTGCCACACAAGCACACAAAGGGAAAACCCCACATTTTAACTAATTTCTTTCAGCTCTAAGAAAAGACACAACATGCAATTCTAGCAGGTTGAACATGAGGCAAATAAACTTCTGCCTAAACATTATCAAAGAGTAAGTATTTAAAAGTCACTACCTGATTTTATGTTTTAACTTGCTATCCTATCAGCCATCCCTTAAAACACTGGGAAAGTGATCAAATAAATACTTTTTCTCACAGCATTTTCTTTCTCATGGTATCAATGCAAAAGTATTTTCTCTGAAATCAGGACTAGTATTAAAAAAAAAAAAAGCATAAAATATAGCTGAAGGCTTGAATAAGTATATAGTTGGAACAACTTCTGAAAATTATTAGGATTTCAGTCAGGGGCATCCCTTTATATGTTCCAAGTAAAGACATGTAAATCCTGAGAACAGAAATTAATAAGCAAGCCAATATCTCAGCAACATTGGTAATGACAACATGAAGAGATACTCTCCACAGAATTTGGGAGAAGATTACAAAATTCACGTCCCAAAACTATGAAAGAACATCCTGATGCAAAACTCGCTGGTATTTACACTAAAACCAGACACAAAATCATAGTCAGCTAATGAATTTTGAGCCTTATTAGATTTTCTTAAGCAGCTGGAAACACAACTTAGCAACCAATGGAATTCAGACTGAAAGAGAACCTTTCAGCTGTGCCAGTTAACTAAAAAGAGAACTCCAGAGCACCTGTGGCATGCAAGTGTGCTACAATCCACTGACAACCAGACAACCACCATATTGACTCTAAGGGCCAGAGAACAGCAAATGAAAGCAGCTACTCAAGGACAAAGTTTGTGGCTGCATTACTACAGGCTTGGCTTGTAGCGCTGCTACAAAGGGCAGTGTTGGGCAGTTGTCCCATCAAACCTTTGTGGGAGTAGCTTTCAGCCTTGCCAGAGGAGCTGCTCAAGCTGAAGTTCCCCTTGCTACATATCTGCTTCAGTTGGGTTGTATGGATTGCACTTTTCAAACATCAGCACACCTTCCTCTGAGTGCCCAGTTTCAAGATGCCTCAGACAGTGTTCTCCAAAGCACTCGACCCCAACTCAGTACTCCCCAGAAAGCCACTGCAAAGAGCCAAGGACAATGTGCACTCACAGCATCCTACCTTACTAGGGACATAAACTACAGTCCACAGCAATCCATGCCTCAGGGATGGGATTACACAGCTCTCCACCATTTGTCTGAATGTTGCAATGAGACCTCTGGTCTTCCCAGTCTGCTCTCCTAAGTAACCCTACTTACATAATTCCCAACAGTTTTCCATCATAGCCATATATTAAAATCAAACTCCATGTTCCTGTTCCATGCTACCACAGCACAGAATGCTGAACAGAACCTGCAATTCATGATTCTGACATCATTGACAGGAATGAGAAATTAACAGGCATTACTTTGACACCAAGTGTAGCTCCTGTCCTTGCATATTCTCTAGGTCTATTCATAATTCAAAACAAGACCTATTATAAAACCAGGTAGGTTTTGAAACCTGCTCCCTCCTAGTAATTCTGTTAAAGCGGGGGTATTCCAGAACTTTCCTCTTTTCTGCCTACTGAAGTATACTAAGATATTCCTATTTATAAAGAAAAAAAATCCTGATCATTAAAGCATCATGCCTCATACAAAGAAAAGCCAACATTAGGTTATTCTGACATTCAAAATGTTTCTTTTTCAAGCTGATGAGTAATGGAAAAAAATAGGAATACACCATAAACATAAAGACAATGATGAATAAAGTTCCTCAAAGAGGAATCCATCAAAGAGACAGAGAGAAACTTCTCTTGGAAATACTAGCTGTGACGTTTCAGTTCATTCTTTGGTCACAGCTTCACCATCTCTTCTGGGGATCTGTACTCTTTCAGTCAGCTAGTCAGGTTCTGAATCACAAATTCAGTCTGAAGCCCAGGATGACTGACAGCTCATTTTATTTTGGAGATTATGTATAACCACACACACACACACACACACAGAGGCAGACATGTGGTTTGGCACAACAGTAACTCTTCCAAAAGGACCTTCCTCAGACTATTTCCACAAAGGAAATGCAAATTCCCCAGGTAGTTTCTTTCATGCTGGCATGGAACAAGCTGTAGGAATATCATACACATTTGATTATACACATACATCAGAGACAGACACAGGGAGCATAACAGGGCTGCCTTGCAAAGCTTCTGCAGCTCTGTGCTGACATCCTGATGCTACAGTGTGCACTGCTAAAAACTGCACTGTGTGCTGCCTTCATAATCCAGAGGCCACTCTAAATTAATAAAGTAGAGAGAAGTGATGTTTCTGCTACCCAGAACACCTACCTCATACTTTCTGTAGTTGACCAGCAAGGCCAGAAGGACAACAGCATCATATCCATGTTCCCTGCGACTGAGAGGGCTGGACAGGATCTGGAATAAACAATCACATTGTTCTGTTCAAGCCTGCTTCAGGAAGCTTGCAGTGACTCAGACAGAGCAGAATCATGAAATGTATGTGCAAGAGCAAATTATGTCCTATCTGAAAGACGATATTTAGGGTGAAGGGAGTGTCAGTGCCTCAGGGGAGTTCTGCACACAGAGAAGCTTATTTATCATAGAAAGGATGCACGTAGGCTTTCAGGGCATAAAGGGCATGTATGTTTCTCAACAGGATTGGACAGTATCTCAGTGAATCACCAGCATTACCTGTGCAAGTGTTCTGGGTTTCTCCAAGGCTCAGTTCCACTGAAAAAAGTATAATTTATCCAAGAGCAGAAAAAAACTTGATATATCCTCACTGCCTTTTGAAAAAAAGTTTCTCCAATACAGGAATTCTGTGTGAAATTAGCCCAGAAATCTGTTCAGATTCTAACTGTACATAAATGTTTCAAGTGAAAATACTTTAAATAGTCAGTAGTGACTAAAAACAGCAGACTAAAGGGGAGAGAGCATTACAAAATATATATATATGACTGAGCTATGAATAAAAGCAACAACAGTGCCAGTGAACTACACTGCACTGAAAAAGCTGAAAAGCAAACACATTACTGAAAGTTCTCACTATGGAAGAGCACCCGCAGTAGAAGGAAGAACCCTTACCTGTAAAATAGCTTCAAATATGCTGTTAATCATCACATACTCCAGGATGGTGTTCTGGCTAATGTTATCTGTCACCTGAGTACAAACACAAGTTTTAAAATCTCACCCAAAGCCTCCACCCATGCTGTAGCTGCCTCTGGCACACACTGGGAACAGGAGAGTTCTGCTCCCAGATGGATACATTTACCCAGAATCTCACACTTAGCAAGTCAAGGTGTGACTAGCAGTAGAGCTAGACATGAAGTGAAAGAAATCCGTCCTGCCTGCCCTCTCTCTGCCAAGCACCACCCACAGACAGAGCTCCCTGTTCCTCCACACGCTGGTATTTTACACAGCTGCATGAATGACAACAGCCATCAGCTGTTGCAGGCTGAGAGTGAAAAAGGAGGCAGAGAATGAAAAACAGGCTACATATGCTCCACCAAGATCTTATCATGAAGAGGGCAGTGAAGACCTCCCCCACTCCCAATTTTCTCTTATCACAGTCAAAATAGGTCACAGTTGACCATCTCCAAGAGCTGATGAGTGGTCATTTATTACAACCTCCTCATTCTTCACATCCTCACCATTCTGGTCTACTCCACACTTTTTGTCTTTCCTCAACCCTTCTCCCTTTCTTTCCATTTATCTGAGAGTTCTTAAATATCTTTTTTCTTTAAAAAACCCACACCTGTGAATCCAACTGACAGTTCCTCCTGCCTCTCCCCTTTGGCCCCAGTTTGCACCTATCTCACAGGATGAAAAGCGCCTGCTAGTCTGCGTTGGCATCTTGGTTAGAACCATCATGCGTATTCTGGACTGGCCCTTGTTCTCATTCACAATTTCTTTCCCCTTCTTAAGCTTCACACTGCAGCATTCTGCTCAAGTTTTGAAACAGTTCCATCCCTCAGATGTGGCTCATATAAGCCCTTAAGTTATTATACAACTGTTAGGTACTTACTGTCACCAAGCAGAGAAGTAGCTTCAGACACAGGCTTTTGAGGCTTTCAGAACCTTCTGCACAGAGGAGGGAGTCCAAGCTCTCCATCAGATTCTAAAGAACCATAGTCACATTATTCAAAAGCAGTATTTTAAATTACTTGAAATATTTTTATAAAAAGCTTTCTGGAAGATTCAAGAAGAGCACCAATATAAAGCCATGTTATTCCAAAGTCAATAATTGAGCCATTACTACTTCTACACAGGCCATAGTCATACTATCACTTCTCAACACTGTTTTGTGTTAACTACAGTTTAATGACTACTGGCATAACATCATAACATTTCCCATGAGTTTTCTCTAGATGAAGCAGCACACCTCCAGTTAACAATACATATATCAATTATGATTAGAAATCTGATAGGCAAATTAGTACTTAATGTTTTCCCCAAATGGACTACAATTTTTACAGAGAAGAAAAAGATACAACAATAATTCAGCTTTATCACTGGTTACTTTGTCATTTCCCAAACTCAACATTTTTACAGTGAAGAGCATCAAGTAAGTTTAAAAAAGTACATGTGCTGATGGAATGTGAGAACACAGGGTATGACTATCAGATAAAGATTAAGCACAAGGTATGAAGTTCAATACTATGTAGTAATCGCCTGTGACAGCCTTTTCTAGCTTTAAGGTCTCTAAACCACAGTGACTGCACAGTGTGGAACTAAAGGAAAAGAAAGTGCTCCATTACAAACCAACCCAGGGACCCCAAATGTCTGTGCTACTGTCAGGTACAGGAGAGCTATTTTTAGTAAGTGGCTCAAATATTTCCCCGCAAAGCTGCTGCCTGGTAGACACTCCTGTCTGCAACTCACTGCCCTTGCAACACAGCTGCTGTGCAAACTGCTCCCTCTACATTGCCAGGGCCTCACCTTCATACACAGCTCTGCCTTATCAAAACCCACAAGCATGTTGATGATGTCAAACCCAGAAGTGGATTTGTTCTTCTGATGGACACCTCGAATTAATGCACACAAAGTCTGCAAAGGGAAAAAACAGAAGGTGAGATGTAAGGCAACACCTCCAACTCAACAGCAAAACCCACTGCATGACCATCTCCTAGCACTGGCAGATACTGAAATTAATACCACCAGCCTGGAAGCCATACATTTTGTCTGACCTTTCCTCCAGCCCTGTCATTTCTAAAGAGGATCTTGGATGATGACAACTCATTAAAAATTGGAGAAGAATGTATTTGTCCCTATTTTTCTTGTTTGAGCACAAATTTCTGTTTGGCGACCACACTGCTATACCAAGTCAGACCAATAAACTGTGTCTTTGTCAACAACAAGAACCAAGCTCCCCATCAAACAAAACAAAACAAATTGGCTCCAAGTCTATTAGGCAGCTTAATTACTGCTTCATACCAAGTTCTTGAAGATCACTGCTAATACACAGGTATCAGCACACTATGCTTCCAGCAGACTCTCTGGAAAATTTATGGGCAGCAAATGACTAATTTGTCCTAAGAGAGGGAAATGTCTGGGGTGACTTTTGTCATCAGGCACCTCTCAGGCCAGTGAAGAGGGGAATGAGCAGGAATGTAACTAATGCAGTTTTAGATTCCAGCTTAAGTTCACCAGTGAGAAGTAATTAGTTTCAGATAAAGCTGGAGACAAAACAGACCTGATGGAATTAGCAGACCTCTAGAACCATACAGAAGCAAAAAGGTAAGGTAGACATCCTTTTTTTGGTTACTGACAGAAACAGATACTGGGCTAAACAAACCTTTGGTCACCATGCTCATTCTCAAAAAATGATTGCTTAAATAAGTTTTGGCTTTGGGATCATTTTCCACATAAACACAGTCTGATTAAGGGAACATTGTCCCAGTTTGAGCTCAGGATGTGTTACCTGGTTCCTATTTACATGCAAATGGCAGGATTCTTGTGACCTGCCCTAACTTCTTCCAAGAGTCTGGATACAAGTTTAGCAATTTGGGGCTGGTCTAAGCTGTCTATATAGCTATAACTAAAACTTTAATAGAACCCTTTCAAACTAATTCTAAAAATAACAATAAAACAATGCAAGATTGTACGTCAGAGATGTAAATATTCTGTTTTAAATCAAATTTTCCCAGCTCACTGCTGCTCCAATGTCTCCTACAGATGACTTCTCCAAACCTGAATTTCAAATCCTGTACTCCTAAAGCTAAGATAAGCAAATGCATTCACCAAACGGTAAGAATCAGCTTGTGAACTAGTAACATCAAATATCGAGACTGAGGAGGGGAGTCTCCCATACAAGATATGGAACAGCAGAGCCTTGGTAAGGAACAACTTGCACAAAAATGGCTATTAATTCCGGGTGATAATTCTTCACAGCTTCCAGTTAGGAAGTGTCCAGGTGGGGCAATATCCTGCGTAAATTTCACACTAACTTCTCCAGAGCTTTATTTCATTTTGACCCATGTGGAAATTGAAGAAGGCAGCTGAAATGAGGGAGAAGAGGAGAAAGTAAAACACAAAAGCTACACAGCCTAAAACACAAAGGTCACAGCCTTCCGAGACCCCAAACTGACAGCCTGCAATGTGAACAAGCCCCTTTGTCTCCTCACTGCCATCCACTTCATCCTCCACCATCAGACCCTCTTGAATTCTGAAACCCTCTATTGCTCTGCCAAGAGTAAGGAGACTATGAACGTTTGGAACCTCCACAGACAGTAAGTAGCAACTGCCCCTTAGACATTACTTCTTCTCAGTAGCAAAGAAACAAGCACAAGGTGCTTGATACCAGCAACAAACATATTGTCTCATCAGAAGCAGAAGAGAGCCTTCCCTGTCTCCCAGTGTGGTACCTGTAATGCGTTCACCACTCTGATTGGGTGCTCCTCACCCAGGGCCTGGATGCAGTGCTGAAACAAGCAGTTGATGTTATCTTTTATCTTCATTAATTCTTCCCCATCCAGAGCCTCCAGCTTGCCTTCTAGGTACTCCAGGTTGACCTGTCAGGTTAAGAAGCAGTTCATGCACATTACACATCACCAACACCTTAGAAACAGAAGTCCTTGCACTGACAGTCTGCCACTTCATAGGCAGAACAGCAACAGGATGTTCACGTTCTGTTACCTTCATCAGAAATAGCTCCTCCCAAAACCTAGGGTTGCATTTACTGGGATCCTCTGTCTGAAAGGAAAAGGAACAGGCATGAGGGCAAATAAATTATTCAGGCAGAATTTTCAGAATGTCTATATCATGGGTAGCTCAGAGTCAGTATCACTCGCTGGATGACCAAGCGGTCTCACAGTGCAGAATTCTGGCTACACAGATTCCCAAAAAAAGAAGGACCAACAGAAGTAGCTCTCAATTGGAATGCCTCTGTTTATGTTCTGAATTGTTTTGTGAGAAATACTGGGAAAGCCATGACTTCCCACAGATGGTACGGTTCTGGTACCAACAGGACAAGGAGACATTTTGGAAGAGAGCAGAATACAGAGCTCTGCATGACAGTAGGAGAGGCTGGAGCATGTGCCTTCACTGTGCAGGCCTTACCTTGAGGAGAGAAATGCACTGAAAAAAACCCTCGGCATAAACTAAACCAAGAAAATTTAACACAACGCTTTAGAAAGAAGAGATGTTCAACTTCTTACCGTGAAAATTTCATCATACATCAACACCACTTTCTCTTTCAATGGCTTCTTGGAGGCTGAAGATTTCCGGAGCAGCCCACCTTTTTTCTCCGTTTGGGCCATGCTGTATACCCTGAAGGTAAGAACAGACAAAAAAGGCTCAGAAAACTTGATCTTTTCTTCAAGGCATATCTGGCCTGCCTCAACCATGAAAGACTTTTTCAGCGCACTGAAATACTAACAGTCTCTCACAAGCAGTAAGTAGGGGCATTTGTAACTATACCAGATAAGAAATCAGATCAAAGGACCCATCTAGTCCTATATCCCATTTCAAAGACATGCAAAAGCCCACACACAGACAGAAACAGAATAATTAGTTTTCTTAATTCTTCTCTATTAGAAACTGATTCATGATCCAGACCAATGCAGTTTACCTCTAGAAAAGTTAGGTATTTTTAATCTCATTGGAGGAATTGTGATACTTGATATCAAATAGGTACCCAGTCTTTTTTGATGCTGGTGAAGCCTCAAAGACATCTGGTGACAAAAAGCTCCTGAAACTATTTGAAAGTCTTCTCTTACCTGTTTAATTTGCTGCCTACCAAAGCACTTCAAATTCTGCTTTTGTACTCTGAGGTGGCATCCAACACAAGGAAAGCCTCCATAAAGCACTCCTGCCACCCTTGTTCACAACTTCCTCTCCACCTTAGCATCCTTATCTGTTCCAGCTGCTCTGCAAATCAAGCCAGAGAGGAACCCCAGCCTCAAAAGCATCCCATGTGGTTCAGTTTTGGGAGGAGGATGGAAGACAGGGGACAAGTTTTACAGAGATTTCTTTTTTAAAACAGATGAATTTCATAATCCACTTGACAGCAAAGGGTTTTCTAAAAAGGCAAAGAAGTTTTACTATCATTAATTGGTGTCTTCCTGATTATACTACTTTAAAAAAAAGTAGTATCCTTATTACAAAATGAGCCATTACACAAAGTAATGCGGTCCTGAGCCTTCTGCGACAGACAACCCACTCCAGGGGCTGACTCAGAACACACAACTTGCCACATATTCTCAACCTCATGTGTGATGCTACAAAATGCAGCACTACTCTGACCTCGCAAATACGCATTTATCTGCAATCACGGATTTTCCTGGCAAGCATCATAGCTTTAGCACTGTTCTAACATCCTCCATCACTGCAGCATGTCAGAAGTACTCAACAGAAAGGGAGAGCCATCCGTTCTCATACCCCTGAGCGCCTAGCCTTTCTCCCATACCTCCAAAGGTAATTACACACGTGGCAACAGAATATCACACACAGAGATTTGACTTAAGTCATGCTCCACAAAAACATGGGCAGGCTCTTGTGGTAGTTGCACTCAGCCATGATAAATTATGCACAGAAAGGTAAGTTCACTGTTTGAATCTAGGACCCCAGAGCTTTCTGAGCTGGCAGCCATGGAGATAACTTTGGATGTAGCCTCAATCCCAGACTGGCTGAACCCCCTCCCACAACCACAAGAGGTTTAGATCTGTCTTTCCCTCAGAGACCAAGATCCATCAAGTACTGAATACCAGTTCCAGATCTCTTTTACATTCTTTCCCCTACAGAGAATTTTTAGCTGACTTACAACTATGTTCTCAGCTAGGACTCTCAGGCTTCCAGAGTCAGTTATTCAAACATCCACCCCTTTAGCCATAAACCTTGGTTCTAAGTGGCAGAAAAACATTTTTAGGCCTGAAGAAACAATGCTGCTGCAAAAGACCCTACCTCAGGTGTAAAGGGAAGGAGCTTTGCCTGGATGGGAAAGGGTAGGACAAACAGCAGCAGATCTCACACCTGAAAAGCTAACATTTACATAGGCAGAGAGGTGTTCTGTCTACCCACTAGAAAGGGAACCAGCTGGCTGGTTATGGGCTGGGGCAAGAATGGGAAAAGCCCCAAGACACACTGACAGAAGAAAACGTAGCAACCACTGCACCATAACCTTCTGTAAACACCAAAATTATTCCTGTAGCCTAGCAGGTCTATGTATCCAACTAAGATGGAAGAAAGTTTCCAACTAACAAACAAAACAGAAAACATTATTCAATCATCTTGATAGTTTCTCTTTTACAGACCTTGCATTATTTTTAAACTGTCATGGGAAATAAGACATTATTCTAGTTAGAAACATAATTGGAAACACTGAGAAATCTATTAAAAGCCAAATCAAGAGTGATGTCACTTTTAGTCTTGGAATACAAATCTTGGGTAAGATTGCACAAAACAATATTCCTACTAGAACTGTGAGTTTCTGAACCTAAAACAGCTGCCGGCCTCAGCATACAAACACATCCATCAGTGTGCTTCTAACTGAATTACAGCTAACGAATCCCAATGTCAAAACTAATAAACTAACTCTCAGTGCTTCTAGGTCAGCATTCTCACATCAAATGTGTACGTGAATAGGAGGGGATCAATAAGCTCTGCTTAGTCCCTGGACTTACAGAGCTGCATTTTAACCCTTTTCCTACATTTCCAGAAAGACAGAAAAATCGAAATACCTCAAGACACAAAGGGTGAGCACCAGAAGGATCGCATGATCATGTGAAAATTCTAGTCTCTGTCAAAATGGGACTTAGGATTCACGTTCTCTCAACCAAAGCTGCACAGAGCACATACAAAGACAACTGCTAGAGGCAAGGATTAAATAATGTTCTTGTTTATAATTTTCTATTCTACAAATGAGCGCATGGAGGAGCAAGGAGAGAAACGTAAACCTTGCCTTTCATGCCAACGCTTTATTAGGCTGTGTTTGTTTCATGACCTACGATGATCAGGCCATACAAATGGTCTTTTCTTTTCACTTTACGCAATTACATTTTCTAGATGTCATAAAGACAAACAGAAAACTGCATTTTGTTAATGGAGACCTTCCAGGCAGCTGCAGAAAACAACAGCTAAATGCACAAAACATTTATAAGTAAGTTGTAGAGGTGTCAAATTATCATAATGCCGTGACAGCTTATGAAAACAACGACACTGAATATAATTAACAATTTTCCTTTAAACATCACATTTAAAAAGCATCAGTGCATTTTCCACATCTTAGGTTCAAATGGATAATTTATTCTGTCAATAGGTCATTCCCATTAACACATGCTGCTAAGTGAATCCTGCTGTATTCACTGACTGCACAGGAGAACTGCCCCTCAGGGCCAAGAGAAGCACACACATGGGGATTTTTAGAACAACAAATACTTTGCTGTGCAGCAGAAGATCCAAGATGCTTCATCTGGAACTAAAAGAAAACTTGACAGAGCACGAGTCTTGGCAGCTCAAAGGCAGGAAGTTAAAAGCCATGGCAGACACAAGTTCAGGCATACTCTTGCTTTATCTCTCATCAACCCCAAGATCAGCTGATCCAGTCAGGAAGGGATGAGCACATCCAGCCATCCACCTCCTTTCTGTTTCATTCCGGAACTCATAACAGAGATTCCAACCAAACATATGACATTCCAATGAACACAGCTCTGTTAGATTTTTGTTAGAGCAGCCACAGGGAAAATGAACCTGGTATTTTGAGTCTGAGATTTACTCAGACTTGTGCACATTGAAAACTGCTACACAAGGCTCCACGTTGTCACTCAGCTCCTGTACAGACTTAGCAGTATTCCATAGACTGTCTTTTAATAGCAAAAATACTATAGAGAGGATAACACTAATGCACATCTACACCATCAGGATCCAAAACTTGTAACTTGTGTAACCTTGCATGCAGCCCATCAAGCACAGCAGTTTGCATTCAATTGCCTTGGCTAACAAACCTGAAAGTTTTCAAGATTATAGATGCACATATAAAACCCCAACATGCAACCATACATTAATAAGTGTATTCTTTTCATTGTGGACCCCTCACAAAATATACTGTAACACTTCTTGGCTAGACAAAAAGAATACAAATGACACAAAACTGTACCTTCACATAGTGACTTGCTTGGCAGACCATTTATTCCCTACCTGGAAAAGACTGTGCAAATGATGTGATCTTTATTCATTTGTTAATGTCAAAGCTCTGAACCTCAATCAATATTTATAAAGACTCTGAATAAGAACTGAGATATTTTTGCTTTTAGAACCCAATGTCCCTTGACTTGCCAGAGCTACTAAGATTGGACTCACTTGTTCAAACATTTCAAGGCCAGCAATTGCCTCCTCCCTCCCTGAGTGTATGCACCTAGGACTCAGTGTGATCATGCTTTGCCTTTCAAGGTGTTCTGCAGGTATATCACTCAAGATAAAAAAAAATTGTTCAAAAACTGCCTCAATCCTGCAAGAGGCAGGGATAAACCCCTGTCTAAAAGTTAGCATACAGCTTCTAAAGCAATGTGTTACAAGCTAAGTACTCATTAAATTCTTCAGAGAAGTACCAGGAAAAACTTGCACTTAATCCATGTGATGAATCTGCAGAGTAAATACTGGAGCTGAACAACAGGCAGTTACAACACAGGTCCCAGTGCTCATCCATCACTGGAAGCAACAGACAACCCGCACCCAGTACAAGAGTTTATGAATCCCAGTGCACAGGGAGCGCCTCGACCCAGTTCCAGCTCCTCTACTAAAACCCCCAGGACCACCCACCAGCAGCCCAGCAGACCACTATTAAAAACAAAGAGAGGGAGAACAGATCGGGCAGGCTAGATTTTGTCAAGGTTTTAGCAACCATCATGGCCAAATTTCTGCTATAAGGCCTTATTGCAGCTTATTCTCCACAAACTCTTGGGTTGGCAGTTACAGCTTGTGCAAGTGCAGCCACACTGCTTTTGTATTCCATCCACTCTTTACAACTTCATTTGTATATTGTCCATTGGAATAAAAACTGCTCAAACTGTGCTTTCCTCTACAACTGTAAGGTGCTCAACCCACCAACAAGGGAAACAGTAACAGCATACAAGCCTCGGATCCATGCAGCAAAATGTCCAGGTGCCTTCAGGCAGTATGTAATGAGAAACATATTCTGAGGGTGTGCTGATGACAAAAAACCCATCGAGATCCTACTTCTCTTTCTACAGTACAAAGCAACAACCTCCAGCACGGTCACAGTATATATGTTTTTACTAGAAATTCCTTCCATCCCACTCAGAGCAGAGCAGCGTATGTGCTTCTACGTAGTACAGTCTAAAGTTACACCACTGCTAACCTATTTTTGCCCCCTTGAAAAATGGGAAAAGCAGCTTCCTAATGCAAATACAGCCACATTACCTCCCAATGCACCTGCTTTAGTAATGATATAAAAGAGCAACATTTGAGCGACGATTTTAACACTCCATCCATGGTTGCATTTAATTTCTATCTGTCCAGTTAAAGTAACACCCAATCCATCACCTCACACCACCAACTAGCTATGCTTCTTCCTGTCAAGTCCATCCAGAAAAATGCTGCATGATTCCACCAGCATCTGTTCACACCATTTTCATACAAGGTAATTTTTTCATTTCACCACACTTTCTTTCTGTATTCCTGGCTACCATGACCAGCTCTCTCATGTCAGAAAATGACTTTGCGTTTTCACTTTTCGAGCCCTTTAGAACCCATCCCACACAGTTTTTCATTAAATATTCCGCACTGCCTTTACATTCCCACCTAAAAGCTCATGTCACTTGCAGATCTTTTCAGATGCCTTCCTTCTGAAGAAAAACACTCTCCCTGTAACCTTCCCCTGCCCTTTTCCCATGGCTTCAGCTGCTGGTGTGGATCCAAGGCCCATGCTGAATGCAGTGCAGCTGCATGACCTCGGCTCTGACTTCTGAGGTAGCTGCTATGTTCTAAGAAGCTGCACAGTAAAGTCATGCCAAGATAAGAAAAGTGGAGCTGCAGAGTGGGTAACATTTTTGAGATACAGACCATCAGCAGTGCAAGTATGCAGGAGTTAAAATGCAAACATGAAAATGTGTAAGTTCTAGGGAAAAAAAAAAAAAAAAAAAAATTAGGGAGCCAGAATATAGCAACTCAGCAACTCTGAGCAGCACAGGCTGACCCTTCCCCTCCTGACGGATGTCTGCATAGCTGCCTGGGGTGTTAGCAGGGGAAGGGAGCAGATGAGTGCTTAGCCCAGCAGCTCATTAAAGCCTCACTGTTCCTTTTGTGCATGTTAGCCAATAACTGTTTAACATTTTTACACTGTATATACCCTGCCCACAATATCTCTTTGCACACATGACACAGTGGATCATCCTTTTATTAAGGGAAAGCCAAACTGATGTCCTTCCCCCCCCCCTCGAAATTCCTCTTCTGCATTTTTGTCACATTTCCTGCTAGAGCTCAAACAGCTGGTGAACTGCAATCACCACGTATCGAAATGATTCAAATTATCTCATTGCTTTGCATATTCCACCCACCTGCTCACCCTAATTGGCTCTCATCATATATTCAGATTACAGTCTCTGCTAAGGAGCAAACTTTCTTACAGCGACATACGCAACAGGGTTTGACCGAGGCCGCAGCTTGCTCATTTAGCAAGTGCCTCTGCCTTCAGCATAATAAGCATTGCAAGCTCCCACTGCTTTACCACTGTTTGCTGCTCCACCTTGCTTTGCCCATACAAGTGTTCGGAGAAGCGTGAGGGAAACCGTGTAATTGGAACGATCAGCGAACACTCCTTCTTCTCCTAGAAGGAGTTGTCTCGAACCCAAACCACCCGGCAGCCGGGGGACAGCGAGGCCCACGAGCAGCCCAAGGTCTGGGCTGCGGCAGGCCCCGAGGCCTCCTCGGGGCCGGCACCCGGGGCACGCACCGGGGCACCGCGGCGTTACCGGCGGGAGATAAGTAGCAGCTCCCGCTGCACGGGCTGCGTACGGCCGCTCTCGCAGCTAACCGGGTGGGCAGCGAGCGGCCCTGGCACGGGGTGCCGGTGCCCGGCGAGGCCCCTCGCGGCGGGGAGCGCGCCGGCCCTGCGGAGCCCCCGGTCCGGCGGAGCCCCCGGTGCCGAAGGGACGGCGGGGGCGCGCCCGGCCCCGCGGGCGGGGTCCCGTGTCCCCCCCGCCGCTCCCGCACTCACCTGCGGGCAGCCGCTCCCCGCACACCGCGCAGGCGCCGCGCGTGCGCCCGCCGGTTCCCCGCGCGGCCGCGGCTCCCGCAGGCGGGGCGGGCGGGACAGGCTCCTCCCCGGGCCGGCTGGAGCTCGGCTCGCCCTTCGGGGACTGAGACGCGTACACACACCCACACACGCACCGGTAACTAATGGCCCCGCCGTCTGCGGGGAGCCGCGGGTCGTCCCTGGAACGCGGCCCTACGGCGCACCCCGCGCCGGCGGCGGAAGTAGGAGCGGGACGGCCCGGGGCGGCGCGGAGCGGCTGTGCCCGGAAACCCGCGGCCCCGTGACTGCGCAGCGCCGAGCGGAGCTGCCACCGGCCCCGGCCCCGGTCGGCAGTCGCCGCCGCGGCAGGTGGGTCCCGGCGGGAGGGGGACCCGCGGGTGCCCGGGGCAGCGCGGAGTCCTCTCGGGCGGCGCTGGGTGTGCGGGGAGCTCGGGGTGCGGCCGGTCCCTGGGAGTTGCTGCCGCGGAACCGGCTCGACGCGGCGGGAAGGTGCCCGAGGGGTCCGTGGGGGTCTCCTAGAGGGCCGAGGGAGCAGGGCGCCAGGGAGTAGGGTGCGGCGGGGCTCCGGGAGGGGACTGGGTGGCGGCTGTGGCTCCGTGCCCCGGCTCGCCCTGGTGCACGCTGTCGCTGACAGGATGAAGCTGCAGCAGGTCTCCGACTTGAGTGACTTCAGCCGAGGCCACTGGCTGCGGGAGTTGTTGTGCCGCGGAGAAGAGCCCAGCCACGTCCAGTCCAGCCCCGACGGGCAGCACCTCCTGCTCCTGCAGAAGAGCCGGCCGCCCACCCTGCCCCGGGTGGTGGCCTTCCAGCGCCACAGCATCGCTGGAGCCGACCTGGAGAGGACCTGGCAGCCGCCCCAGCCAGCTCTTGTGGGACTGCTCTTCCTGCAGAGCCCTGTGGTACTGGGCTCCTGGGTACTGGCCGTGGTGTGGGAACATGGCCGGACCGAAGTCTGGCACTTTGTGGTGGCCGTGGGCTGGCAGCTGCTGCAGACACTGGAGCTCTGCCAGGGTGCCCGGGCACGAGTCATCTCCGTGTGCAGCCAGGGAGCCAGCCTGGTGTGGTGTGAGGAGAGGCCACCGCTGGGTGCTCACTCGGACATGAGCAAGTGTGCCTTCAGGTTTTGTGTCTGTGCCCGTGCTCTGGAGGTGGGGGAGCAAGGCGTGCGGCTGGGCGCTGTGAGGATAGTCCTGCACAACAGCCCCGAGTACCAGGTCCTGGCTTCCCCCCAACACATCTTCCTAGTGCCTGCTGCTGCTGCCGGCTTTGCCACCACTTCCAAATTCCTCCTCATCTGGCATCCAGAGAAGGCAAAGTTCACCATCACAGCCCCCTCTGCAGGCTTCATCCACAGCAAGGTGCTGCACTCCAGCAGCGAGTCAGACTTCAGGAAACTCCTGCTGGGTTCTGTGGGCCTTCTCTCAGGTTTCGCACCTCTGGACATTCACACCTCCACTGTGTCCAACAGTGGGGGTCTGCTGCTGGTGAGCACAAAGGGTTCTGTGAGTGTGGTGGAGCCAGATGGGACACAGAGGCATATCTTTGACCTGGAGGGGGGGCCCCTGGCCCAAGGGAGTCCTGTCCGGCTGAAGACCTTCGGTAGCATCCTGGCCTGTGTGCTGGCTGGAGTAGTGTACCTTGTAGACCAGAACAGTGGAAGGCTTATAGAAAAGGAAGTCCTGAGCATGAAAGAGGTACATTTCCTGGAGTCCCAGGGAGAGGAGGACAGTATCCAGCTCCTCACTCAAACTGGCATCTACAGCTTTAGCTTCTCCAAACCTGAGGACAGCAGCAGGCCTGAGCCATGCCTGGTGGAGATGGTGTTTGAGGAGGCCTGCAGGTATTACCAGAGGAGGAGCCTCAGCAGCTCCAAGTTGACGGTGGAGAAGTTGAAGAAAGGTGGTGCATTCCAGGCTCCTGTGGTTCTCGCTGCCATCCTGCAGCACAGCCTCCACCAGAAGCAGAAGCCAGCCCGAGGCCTACAAGACACCTATGCCAAGCTATTGAGCACACTGAGCCTGGAGCTGCAGAGCTACATGAGCCTGGAGCTCCTCAAGACTTGTGTGGTGTGTGCCCCAGAGAGTGAGGTGGAAAGCTACTGCAACGAGCTGGTGGAGCAGGAGGTCAGCCGGATTCTGCAGTCTGACATGGACAAGGACAACTTGGCCTATCTGAACTCTGTCTTTGCCTCCTTCCCCAAGGCTGCCTGGAAGGCCACAAGGAGCTGCCTGCAGCTGCAGCAGAATGGGGACGGCCTCTTGGTAGCCAGGGCCACCCCAGAGGTATGGAAGAAGGTCCTGTGTCAGCCACAACTGGAGGAGGTGGGTCAGAATGGGATGGTCCCACTCTATGAGCTCATTTGCGCCTCCTTCCTGAGGTTCAAACCCAAGTGGTTGCCCAGCTTTGTGGAGCTGACCCAGCAATACATTAGCAACTCTTGGTCATACAGCAGCAAGGAGGGCCCAGAGGGCCGGGTGCCACTGTACAAGAGAGCACTGGGAGTGCTGGCCCGAAAGAACAAACATGGTGAGGCAGATGACGAGATGGAGCTGGAACTGCTGCTCTGCAGCAAGAGGCCTAAGGCCGTGCTGCAAGCTCTGCACCTTCTCATCCGTCTGAAGCAGTGGCAGCGGGTGGTGGAGGTGGCAGAGAAGTTCTCCAAACTCAGCCCCTTGCTTAACAAGGAGATATTCACCACACTCCTGGCTGAGTTGGCCCAGCACCGGGAGCTGGACCCTTACCTGGACAGGCTGTGGCCACTGTGCCCCACTGAGCTCACTGCCTCAGACATCCTCACCGTGGTCCTGCAGCACCTCCCTCACTCCCAGGAGGAGGACCCAGTGCCTTTCTCCAGTGAGGGGAACCAGCTGACCGTGGGCTTGCTTAAGCCACTGCTGCAGAGGGTCGTGCAGTGTCCCAGTGTCCAGGAGGACATATACTCGGATGCCCTGCAGAGCACCACCTTCCCCCCTCCCACCCCACCCCGAGAGCACAAAATCCCCTCAAAAGCAGTGGACGATGATGTTCCTCAGCCACCCATGGCAAGGACTTCCTCACCCTCAGCACTGCTACAGGATGACGGTGTGTGAAGGGGGGGAAGAACATTGTGATCCCAAGCCCTGGGTGTACAAGGAAGGGAAAGCTGCATCCACCCTAGGAAATGCTACCTGTCCTGGCAGTATGGAAGCCTGCTCCTTTCTAAAGCATCCCTGCAGCAGCATCTCGAAGAGGCTGTTGGGTGGCTGGGGTTGGGGGATCTCCTCTGAGCCAGGGCAGGCTTTCTGGCTGTTCCTAGCAAGTGCAATTGTGTGTGCCAGTGGAGGAACAAATGCCGGGTGCATTTGCAGATGAAAACACTGGCTGCACTACAGGACTACAGAACTGCTCCCTGCCCAAAGCACTTTGGTTTTGGCTTCTTTGGTTCCTTTTTAACTCCACTTCTACTTTCCTGATCCTCTAGTACTGGTGGTGGAGTGGTAGGCAGGGATACCCACAGTCTTTCCCCCCTATTCTCTGCTCAGTGAGTTGGGTGGTACCTCCAAGCTCTGCCTGTGAGAAACAGGGTGTGTTTCTTGCAGCTGGGTCACTGAGTCCTGCTGCTTTGGGCTCAGATGCTAAATGCCAGTGTGGCACAGCTCCATGGCACTGGGGGTCCCAGCACACATGCTGGCAGCTGCAGCATTCCACACGTTGTCTCTCCACAGTTCCTCTGGGATCAATCCTGTAGCTGTGACTGATTGCAGCTACTTAGCTGAAAAGAGCAGCCTAATTCCCTTATCTCTCTGTCCCAGACAGTACCCAAACTCTCTTCGGAGCTGAGAAGCTTGCAGCAGCCTGTGTGAGCTTGGGGCTGGCCCCTGCCTTTCCCTTTCCTTTGTGGAAGCTTGGATTATGCTGCAGGACACCCGGGCCCTCTGTTCCCATCTCCTCTGTCTTTGCCCTTTGCATACAAAGGGGCTTTGTCAGGGTTGTCTGGCTCATACTGTGCCTCTGTTTGCAAAATCAGTGTAACTTGAGAGCAGCTGTGCAGGAAGATCCAGGTTTGAGCCTCTCTCGGGTGCCCTGTGCCTGGCCCCTCCACCAGGAGGGAAACCATGGCTGTGGCTTTGCCCCTGCATTCTGGACTGTGGTGTAAAGGAGCTGTCTGTTGCCTTTTTGGGCTGTGGGAGATTCACCTGCATTAATCCTCTTGAGAGTGGTCTTAAGTGTGGAAGACAGACTCCTTTTAAAAATAAAGGTTCCTAAAGCAGTGCTGAGGTGGTGGTGGATGTTATGAGGGTACACACCCTCAGGAGGAGGGTGGTTTTGTTTTGCTTCTGTTGAAAAGTGGCTAGGCTCATCTCTCTGGTGCTGCTCAGCGTGGCTCACCACTGGTACAGCTGGGCTCGGAAAGCATGCCCAGACACCTCATTCCCTCTGTGGTACTCAGCTGCTTACCACTGTGAAGCCATGGAGGCAGGAGTCTGCACAGGCAGGCTGGAGCGTGTGTGCCACAGGGAAGGGCCATCCAGGCTGTGCATGGCTGTGGCTGGGCCCAACAGAGAGTTGAGGAAGGGAGGATTTTTTTCTCAAGAGCTGTAAATCGTCTATTTTTTAGGAAAGCTAGCAACAGCGAGCACCTGGCTGGCCCAGCGAAATCCTGCTGCCAGTCACAAAGTGTCAGAGCTGCCGTTGGAGAGATTCTTGCTTGTGAAACCACTGTAAAGATGTGGCAGGGTCTCCCCCAGACAAGGGCTTGGCTGTGGAAAGTCCCTGTGGTGGAAAAAGGCCTGGCAAAGAGGAACTGCTGCAATGGTTCCCTAGCGACTGGCTTGTTATTGATGAGCTCTTCCTTGTGGGGAGCCTTGTGCGTGGCCATGGGGTGCTGTGAGTTTCCCTCTCACACAGTGGAGCCGCCTCGATTCTGGCAGCTGCCGTGCGCATGAGCGGAGGGAGCGTGGCCTGAAAGGAGAGCTGGTGGCAGCCGCTGTGGGCATTTTGTAATGAGCTGTCCTTGCCTCCTCGCCTCCTCTCCAGGCAGCTGCTGGCCTTGCCTGACGCTGCTCTCACCCACCTCCCAGGGCTGCTCAGGAGGAGCATGATGGATGGATGGACCCAAGCACCTCTTAGAGCCATGGCTTCAGGGATTGGAACACTGCCCTGGAGCAGCACTGAATGGGGAGCTGCTGAGAGCAAGCCCCACATCTTGGCAAAGGCTGTGCAGTCATTTCGGGGAGACATCTTCATTGCCAGGGCTGGGTTTGGGGGCAGGTGGCCACAGTGACATGGTGAATAAGGGTCAAGCTCCCTGCCTTCCAGCACTGGCTCTGCAGAGAAGGCAGAGCAGGGAAGAAGCAATGCCCACAAAGCTAGCAAGCAGAAACTGAAGCCAGCAGCAGTCCTGTGTGAGCTGGTGTCCCTGAGGCACAGCAAGGGAAGAGGAAGCAGGGAACACAATGCACTAGGGACAGTCTGAGGCTTGGGGCCTCACACATGTGGGCCCTAGACAAGCAGGAAGTTGTCAGAATTCTGGAGGCTGAGGATTCAGGGCAGAGGAAAACAAGAGACAAAACTGAGCAGAATGTTTTCCAAGGGCGTGCTGGATATCTCACTCCAAGGACCAGGAAGTGGCCATCCCTGGGGGAAGCAGGGGCCAAACCAATCTGAAGGACAGATTCAGCTGAGTGATAGGCAAGCGCAGGGCTCTCTCTGCAGTCAGACTGCTGGGGGGAAGACAGCAGGAGGCAAGGCTGCTGCAGCTTCAGATAATGCCCAAAGGAAAAACTAACAATTAGATCTGAACGCAAGTGGAAAAGCAATAAAGCAGATGCACGTAGTGGAGGGCTGGCCCGGCCCTCTCACTCTGCTCCAGAGAAACTTGGACTTTGCAACAAAGGAAATGAGTCAAGCTGCTCACGTATATCCCCTGTGCCTGACACGGCTTTCGGGATGGTCCCTGCACTTGCACCAAGGAGCAGCACAAAGCAATACCTGAACTTGCCCCAAGGCTCTAGACCAAGTCACCCTTTGTTCATCTGCACATGCAGCTCTTTCCATGCAGAGCATGGGCTGTGCAGGGGTGGGCACAGAAAGTACCCGTGCCACCATATCTTGCAGAGGGAAGGAGGTGTGGGCTGCAGGCACTCCATAAACTCACTGGAAACCCACAGATGATACATACCAGCCTTGCCAGAGGGAAGTGCTCACGCGCTGGTGACAGCTTGGGGTGGCACTTCATGGACAGGAGGCTCTTTGTGTGGCTTTTCCCAGGGAAGGACCTGGCACTCACCCAGTCAGAGGTGCAAAGGGCTGCCCACTGAGGGGAACATCACCCAGTGTTGGTGATGCTGAGCAGTGGTCCTGTATCAACCCATAGGCTGGCTGTGGGCAGAGCACACTTGGGAACACCAGAAAGAGCCCTCTGGTCCCAGGCACAGCCTCAGCTTGTGCCAGCAATGGGGAGCCCTCCATGCCCCTACCCCTGTGTACTTCCATCTCATCTAGACCTGAGGAGCACAGTCACATCCCGCAGTGCACACAAACACACCATTTATTGTTTGATACCAAAAATTACAGCCTTGGAAAGAGGCAGGCTCCCTGCAAAAATAAATAATCACATTTTTCAAGTGAGGGGGGTCTGTCCATTTCCTCCTCCATCTGCACGTGATGGGGGCTAATGCCTTGTGGAAGGTCTGGGGATTTTGTAGGAGTTGAATGCGGGTGGCCTGCAAAACCAAGGTCACCTATGTCACCCCCAGCCACAGAGGGGAGCAAGGGACAGCTCAGGATGCACTGGGATGGTCAAATATCATCCCACTCCTATCACCCAGCCCCACAGGAAATAGGGTGTGGAGACAGCTTCCCCGAACCCACCAGCTCAGGAGACTGGGACCAGCAGCACCTCCAAATTTAGGAGTGTGGGAAGATGATAGAGGACCCCACAACTGTGTGCTCTACAAAAGTCCCACCTTCACAACCATCCCCTGGTACCAGCACACTCCTTGGTCTGGCACTCACCCTGGTCCTCATCCCTCTCCCTCTGTTCCCTGACCCCCTCATACCACAGGGGCTGCCCCCCACCCCACACAGGGACCTGGCAGTGTAAGTAGCTTACATCTCAAAGTCTTCATTCCTAGAGGGGAGAAAAAAAGAGGGAACAGTGTTAGTGGGGCAAGAAGAAGCCTTGTGGGACAGCCCAGCATCTCATGGTGGGACAAGGTCTCCCATGGGTCACAAAAGGAAAATGTGGCCTTCAGGGTGCTGTGGTCCTCTCCATCCTGGCTGCCTGATCTGAACAGGGAGCACAGGCTCTTACAGGCCCCCTCCAGAGCATCAGTGCTCCTTCCCCAGGCAGGCAGAGCAGGGCCCCATGCTCACAGCTCAGCAGCCCCCAGCTCCCTATGCCACAACTTTAGTTCCCTGAGGTGCCTGGGCAGCTGAGCCCATGTCTCCAGCCAGCTCAGAGGGTGGGCAGGTGGGGCACTGGGGAAGCCCCAGCACACCAGCTGCGCTGCAGGGCCACGATGTAGCCCTCAGGAGTTGGAAATCCAGCTGGAAACTACTCAGTACCCTCAGGGGTCAGTGCTTGTGCTGGTGGTGGAGCTGCTGGGCAGAGGGTCCCAGAGGGTTGGGGGGCAGCCCCAGGACACCGGCAGCCACAGGCATGCGAGCAAGCACTGCACCCTCGTAGCAATGCCACCAACCACGCAGCACATTGCATTCTGCACTGCATCCAGCTGTGCTCCCATGCCAGTGCTCCAGCACAAAAATGGTGCTAAACAGAGTGAGTCAGGTGGTGGACTTGAGCCAGGCTGGGGCTGCAGCCCTGCCAGGCTCCTTCCTCCAAAGGGGATGCACCTTTGTCTGCCCGAAGGGGAGGTTCAAAGTAGGCAGAGAAAAGCTCTTCAGAACATCTCCATCCTCAAAAGCTAAGGGCTCCAAGCCACGTCTCAGGTCCTCCCCAGCCCACGTTACTTTAGCATCAGCCCCACAGGACATGAAGGGACAGATGGCAGGGGGACCCTACACCTAGTGTGGTCACAGGGGGTGGGGCTGCTCCTCACCTGTACACATCAGCAATATCCATGCGGCGGTAGAACTTGGCAAGTCTGACAGCCAGGATGATGCTGGGCAGCAGGAACAAGGTGCACCAGCCCAGGCTGAACCAGAAAGCATTCTGTGTAGGGTGGAGGAAGAGCCATTAGGCCCAGATAGCAACTGGGAGCATCTCTTTTGCTCCCAGGGCTCCCCAGTAACCACCCACTCCTTCTCAGAGCCTGGCCTTTGCTCTTAGCCATAGCAATTTGCTGGGGAGAAGCTGAGCACTGCTTCCTGTGCATCCCTCATCCTTCCCTGCATCCCTCATCCTGTGCACGAGGACAAGAGGACCTCACTGCCACCCCACACACGTGTGTCACTCTACACATGGCTGCCCCACTCACCACAGAGTCCATGATGTAGTCACAGCCAATGACCTCCACATTATCCAAGGACTGAGCTATGGGCTTGCAACGTGCCACATCTTCTGTCAGCTGGGGACATGGTGGGGACAGCATATATCAGCATCCACAAAGCCCTGCAGCTCATCCTCCCCTTCTCTCCACCTCACTGAGGAAGGCTCAGCTTACCCTGCTCTTAGCCCATGAAATATAGGTCTCAAAGAAATCCAACAGCTGCTCCAGGAAGGCCCGCGTCTCCTGAAGGGGTAAGCACAGAGTGGAGATGCTGCACCACCAGCCCCCTCCATGGCCCATGTCCCCTCCATGTCAGGATCAGGGCTCTCAGACCACCTCAGCCCAGCAGCAATAGGGCTCAATGCTTCACCCCACCCCAGTCCCTTGCCAGAAATGCCATAAGGGAAGGGGGCACCCAGGGATACAGGAGATGCCCAGGGAAGGCAGGCAGGATGAGCAGCCAGGAAAGGTTTGGCTTCCCTGCACAGAGGGAAGCCTTGGTGAGGGAGTCCGGTCTGTGTGGCCTGGCAGCAGGGTAAGGCAAGCTCACGTTCTTGATGATGTTTGGTGTCTCCCTCTCCAGGAACTCCTGAGTTTTGCTGGCTTTGTCTAGTGCAGCTGTTGTCTGTCCCTGAGATGAAAGATGCTCTCAGCAGCGTGATCTAAGTGGGGTCCCTGCACTTCACCGACCCTGCACAGCAGCAATCCCTGGGGCACAGCCTCTCTGAGCTGGGGTGTTCCCAGTAGTCACACGCTGGTAGTGCCAAGTACCTCAGGTGGAGGGAGCCCGCACTTGGCAGGGTCTGTGGCCTCCCTCCCTCTACCCCATGAGCAGCCCCTGCAGCACATGAAGAGTCCCAGCAGCCACCAGCCCCCCAGACTGCAGGACCTCGAGGGTGCTTTGCAGGGTGCCCCAGACTGGCGTGCATTCCCTTTGTGCAGCTTACCTCTAGCTGGGCAGCCCCAGTCTGCACTAAGTGGATGTTCTCCTTCAGACTTTGCTGCGGACAGAGAAAGGGGGGTCAGAGGTGCAGACCCCACAGCTCAGACAAGACCCTGCCAGCAGGCTCTGAGCCCAACCCAGCATCCCCAGGACGTCCCCCAGCATCACTCACCAGTGGTCCAGAGAAGCTGGCCTGCATGTCCTTGTCCAGCTCCCTCAGTTTGCTAGCTTCATCTTCCAGGTCCTTCTTCACATCTGTGCCCTGGAAGAGCCGCAGTCAGCAGTGCCCAGCTCTGTGCCCCACCACAGCCAGCTGATGGGCCAGGCTGGGGAAAAGAGCTGGGCGAGAGTGAAGGGGCTCCCCTCAACACCCAGGCAGGCACAGAGGAGACCTTGCAACCCGTGGCTTTGGGGACAGGGTGGCCACGGCCCTGCGGTGTCATGGTCTCTCACCACTTTTTCTGCCAGCTGCTCCAACTCTGCAGCCAGATCCAGGAGGCTTCCCTGTGTCATATTCCGATCCAGCTGGAAAAGGCAGAGATAGAGCTATGAGAATGAGGAATGCGGCTCATGAGGGGAGCCATACCCCTTCTTTGTGGGGCAGAGTGGAGCCAGGGCCTTGCAGGCAGAGGATGTGCCCTGTTACCCTAAAGGGTTACACAGATGGCAGAGGACTCCCACAGCAGCAAAAAGGACAGAGCAGTGGACCTCCTCAACCCACATCCACCCCGTCCCAATCCCAACACGAGGCTGCACCCAGAACACCTGCTCCAGGGTGAGGGTGAAGTTGGGGGGCTGTGCTGCCCGACTGGCATTCAGCAGCAGGTCTTTCTGGCTCTGGCTGAGCAGGGAGATGGGGCTGAGGGTGATGTTCATCTTCTCAAAAGCTGTGGAGATGTTTCCTGTGTACTGTCAGAGCAAAGGGGGCCGTGATGGGACATGTGCTGGCCCGTCACTGTCCCCTCAGCCCTGGGTTTGGATCCCTGCCCTCAAGACCCTGGTACCCCCCATGCTCACCTGGCTGATATTCAAGAGCTCATCCAGGGGCACACTCTGGTCCAAGTGCAGAGTTTGCCACAGGGAAGCATCTTGCTGGCACTGCCTGCAGGATGGGGGCACAAGGTTGAAAACAGGGCAGGTAAGGGCCACCCCCTCCCAAGAGCATGTCCTCACCTGTGCAGGTAGGTTACATCTTGCTCCTTCCCTGTGATCAGTGCCTACCCACAGCCAGGGCAGGTAGGGCAAGCTGCCCTGCTCCTGGAGAGCATCTGAGGGCATTGAGCAGCTCTACTCCCCCCAAAGACACAGTGTCAGGCCTGGGACCTACCTGTATATCTCTGAGAAGTTTGCTGTGTTACCCTCCAGGCCCAGCAGCTCTGAGAGACTGAAGCCAGGGATCAGGCCAGGGGTGTCCAGGAGCTAAGAGCAAGGAAAGAGATGGAGAAACTAGACATAGTGCATGGCAGGACAGCTTGGAAGAGCATCCCAAATGGCCAGTGCTTCCTCTGCTCCACCAGCAGCCCTCATTTAGGCACCAGTGGCTCCAGGCAGGGTTGTCTCCCCACAGCAAGCTTACCTGGAAGAACTGCTGGTTGCGCCAGGACTCACAAAAGAACATGTAAATGTTCCCCCCCAGCACAAAGATGATCGTCACCAGCAGCATGAGCAGCCAGGAGAAGATGAAACTGAAGCCAACCCCTCTGCCAGGACAGAAATGCCATCAGCACCACAGCCCTGTGGCCCACTGATGCTGGCATTGCCCCCAGCTCACAGAGCCCAGGGGCTGCACACCCCTCACCCCCTACAATTGCAGGAACACCACCCGTCCCACAAACATGTCTCTGTTCTGCCTTCAGCCCCCAGAGCATGACCAGGCTCTACCCTGGAGCTTGAATTCCAGAATAGCTTCCCACAGCTTTACAAGCCAGCACTCCCCTACAGAGCTGCAGGACCACGCACACACTGCCAGCCCTCGCTGTCACGGGCAAACGGGCCCCCCTCGAATGCCTCTCACCAGCACCTTGTTTTACCTTCAATTTACCACCTACATGGGGAGTCACCATGGGGCAGGCCATTAGGCTGCAGTAATGTGATGATTTAGGAGCTTGAGCATTCCCAGGCCAGCCCATCCCACCCATCCCACACATGTCCTTGGCAGCCACTTGAGCCTCACGCCATGAAGAAGTTCCCGCCAGCATTGGAGAGGCTGCTGCGCTGTGTGGGCAGCACACCTTCCTTCAGCCCCAGGGGCCCCAGCAGCAGCCCAAAAACGTTGCAGAGGACCACCAGCAGCACCGTGCAGCACAGGAGGGCACACACGATCAGCCTGGGGGAAGACAAAAGGGCAGGAGTCAGGCAGCAGGACCTGGGACCCCAGCAGCCAGCCCACCAGCTGCTTCCATGGGGAGGAAAAAAGGTCCCAGGCCCCACAACAAGGAAGGGGCATGTGTAGCTCTGACTACTCTGCACCCACAAGCCCACCACCCAGCAAGCCCCCACCTCCAGCAACTGGAGGAGCAGGAGCCTTAAAACTCTCCAGACAACGGAGCTGGGGACACAGCCCCTCACCCACCTGAGCCCATCCCAAGCGATGATTGGCTCCCTGTACTCCTCCAGCACCGATGTGGCATTGTTCAGAAAGGCCCCAACTTTCTCCTCCACATCCAGGAGTGGCAGCTCTTCCTGCAATCTTCTGATCTCCTGCCTGATGAGGCCCAGCTGGTCCTGGCTCTCTGCAAGGAAAGGGAATACACTGGCACTGCGAGCTGCTGCCCAGGTCCTGCAGGGCAGCGGGGACTCAGAAAGGATAGGAAAGGGGCAGTCATGGCCAAGGATGACATTGGCATCATGGCACCTGGGGACAGACAGGGCTGCAGGAAAGACCTCCGGGAAAGAATGGCTTGAAAACAGAGGAGGGAGCCCTAGGAGAGGGAGAAATCAGCACACAAAGCCCTGCTTACTTGCCACCACTTCCTGGGACTGCTCTTGCACCTTGTCAGAGATGGTGTTCAGCGTTCCATTAACCTGCATCCAGGGGAGCACAGCATACAACTCACTTCCCTGCCTGCAATCCAGAGCTGAGCAGCACATCCCCTTGCCCCAGATCCTAGTAGTACAGGACAGCCAGGCTCGCCACAGCACCCAGTCCACCCTACCAGTGTGCAGGGATGGTTGGGACAGCACGCAGGCCTCTAGCCAGCCCTTCCCTCCATGTCACACACTGAATTCCTGATAGAGCTCCTCCCGACCCACTCCCTGTCAGCACAGCCCCAGCAGTTGCAGAAGCACCCAGCTTTGTGCCTAGGTGAAGGTGACACCCCTTACCTCCTCTAAATCAGTCTCTATGCTGGAGTTAGAGACCTCACGCAGTGCCTCCAGCTGCTGCTCCACACCAGGGATCTGCGGGAAGAGCCTGGGGTGAGGGAGCTGTTGGGGCTGGGGTAGGGGCTGTTGGGGCCCCTCACCTGCACCCTGCCCCTCTCACTGTGCTGAAGTTGGCAGTGAAGGCGAGCCCGTCCAGGGACACTTGGCTGCAGGGCTGGCCACAGCGCTGCAGGGTCTGGTTGAGCCTGTCCCGCAGGTTGGCCAGCTGCTGGCTGTAGTTGCTCTGCAGCTTCTCGAGGTCTGAGCGACTGATGGCAATGCTGCCAAAGGTGTCCTTCAGCGTCTTCATCCCTGGAGAGACAGCAGGGGGCTCAGGGCCTCATCCTGCCAGTGTGGCAGGGACTCGTTCTCACCTAGCTGAACCTTGGGAACCCGTGAAAAAATGCAACATAGGGGCACCCCCAAAGTCACAGCATTTGCCCCAAGCTGTGGCTGGGAGGCCAGAGGGATCTGCCTCCCTGGGAGCCTTACCCAAACATGCACCTACCCTAGCTCTCAGTTCCAGCATCCCCCTGAGGCCCCTGCCAGCCTTCCAGGGATGGGGCCAGTACCTTGCAAGAGGCTCTGGAGGGATCCCAGAGCCCCGTCTGTGCTGCTCCTGATGCGCGAGGTGATCATGCTGCCCAGGTTGGGCCCAATGTCTGCAGAGATGGGAGAGGTGGTGTCAATGACAGGACCTCTGCAAGGCCGTAGGGCTTGCAGGAAAGCTGGTGAAAACACTGACACTACCAGCACCCGTCCCTCACCCACCCCCCCGGGTGGGGGGCAATAGGGATATCTCCAGTCTCCCACCACCTGCATCACCCTTCCCAGAGAGGAGGATTCCCCCTGAATGGGGAAAAGCAGCAAGTGGAGCAGAGCTGGAGCTTGGAGGAGCCTCCGGACCCAGTCCCTTTAGACGTCCCCATAAGAACCAGCCCAGTGGCCTGCAGGGTCAGCAAACACCCACAGGGCAGAAAGGCAAACCCACACAGCACCCCCACTGCCCAAGGACCCCCAACCCTGGAGCAGCTCGCCACATGGCCATGGGGATGCTCCAGCCCCTCCCGTGGCACATACTCACCATGGAGGCTGCGGTTGGCATAGTCCAGCGGGATGTCGCTCCTATTGATGATAAAATTGACTTGCTGTAGGGACAGAGATGTGGTGTCAATGAGGGTGGGGACCTTTCTCTGCTGCCAGCCCTGCTGTTGCCCTTCCCCAGGGGGCTATTTGGGCTGCTCCTCCCGCCTGGCCCCTTGCCCCCCAGACGTGGCAGGGGGACCATACGTGCCTGGGGGATGGAGGCCAGGTAGATGTGGACATTGTCCAGAGTGTTGTTCACATTGGGGAAGGTGCTCTTCACAGCTTGGGAGAGGCGGGCGTTGCTGATGAAGGCACAGACACCACCAGCCCTACAAGGGAAGGGTGGCAGGGTCAGCATGTGGGGAGCTCAGTCCCAGTGCTCCCCCCCGGTACCCTCCAAATCCACCCACACAGACCCCAGCCTGCAGGGTCTGGAGCACACCAGTGAACCCTGCTTCCAGCGCATCCCAGCCAGTGACCTGCACTGAGGGACCAAAGAGGAGGGACGCGGGAAACTGAGGCACGGGGGAGCCCACTAGCCCGTGGGGAAGCTGTCGGGAAAGGTCTGCACCGTGCCAATGCGCAGCCCCCCGGGGCCAGCTTCCCACCGCCGCCGCTTCCTCTCCTTTGTCCCGCCGTGCCGCGATCTACTCGAGAACAATGGCAGTTTCCTGGCACGGCCGCCAAGCGCCGGCATTTCCAGCCACCCCTGGGTTCCATCCGGAGCCTCCCGGCCAGCGCACTCACAGGAGGAAAGCGGAGACCAGCAGGACAGAAGCCCAGAGCGCCCGGCGCCGGCAGCCCATCCGCCGGCCCTGCTTCTGGTACATGCGGCCGCCGCAGTTCCCGCAGCAGCGGCAGCAGCAGAAGCAGCATCCCACCAGCGGCACGAGGATGATGAAGAGGACTCCAATGGCCGCGCAGACCAGGAAACCCAGTTCGTAGAGCAGCAGCTGGGATAGGAAGAATGAGAGGCAGCATAACACTGGTGCCCCTGTACAAGCTCTGAGCGCCCTGTCCAGACCCAAACAGACAAAATGGGTCCCCCAGGGAGCAGAACATCTCCCCTTACTGCTGCCCAGCATCCAGGGCTCAGCCTCAGAGCAGCACCCACCAGCATCCCCCAGTCCACGGTGGTCTGGGACTGCCGGCTCCCTGCCCCAGCTGCCTGCTCACCTCGTGGATTTCCTCCTGGTTGAACTTGGTCTGGGACTGCCCAAAATTAAACAGCCCTGGGGGACAAGAAGTACAGATGGCCATGAGCAGGTGCTGGGCCCTGGCAGGCTCTCCAGGAGGGCCCCAGACCCTGCTCACCCCAGAGAGGGGCTCCCAGCCCCAGGCATCACCTGCAGCTCAGACCAGCTCTGAGTCTGGCATTTTTCTCCCTTCCAGCTGCCCTCTCCAGCCATCACATCCTGCAGCATTTTTGCACCTGGGAAAAGTGCTGCCAGCCCCCAGGTTCTCAGGGGGTCCACAGAACAAGGGGGTTCCTCACCCCAGTGGGCATAAGGGACACTGCCCTGGCGCTGCCCTCCTGCAGCCCAGCCTCGCACAGATGCCCAAGAGCACTGCCAGTGTGGAATGAGTGCTGGGGCAAAGATCCACTGCCACACTGTCTCTTTCATTCCCAGGGCTCTCCCTCTTGTGCCCTAAACCCTCATCACAAGCCATGATGACACATGGGGTCATTGATTGTACCCCGTAGTCTACATGACAGAAGTTCACAAAGCCGTCGAGGTGTGTGCCAGCCACACCTTTGCCAGAACATTGATGGCGAGCAAGGGCTGAGCCCAGTGAAGGAGGAAGTACAAGTGCCAGCAGCCAGAGTGGCATTTCCCTCCAGGTGGGCAGCACTCGCCCCACGAATACCAAGCAGCTGCAGGGTCCTGGTATCACCTGTGCAAACCTGCAGCTGCTTTGGGACAGAGCTGTGACAGTGACAGGAGCAAGGGCAAGTGCTGGCAAACAGGGCAGTGCACAGGGAGTGCACACCGTGCTGCCACACACTGCACACACTGCTCTTGGTGGCCAGCAAGCACAGAGGGCTGCAAGACAGGCAAAAACCCTTCAGGAGGAGTGGGGTTTGCTCTGCACATTTTTGGGGGCCTAGGATTAAAATACCTGGAGGGAGGATGGGGCAGGAGTCTGCAAGGTGGCACTACCACTAACACCTGTCCTGGGGCCCAGCCAAGATACCCCCACAGCTGTTATGGTACATGAGCAGGACACAGCTCACAATCCTTGGGATCCCACTCCTGATTGCCCCAGCCATATCCGTCCTTACCCAGTACCCAGCGTATGGATGCTGGATGGACAGTCACCACTGCAGGAGGGCTCATGCTCAACGGGGACCCAGCAGCCCCAAGCAGCCCCCCCACACCACTGCCAGCCCCCCGCCGCCATGCACCCACCTACGGGCAGGGGGTTGGGCTGCACCAGCCGCAGGAAGCTGTGTGCCATTGTCACCAGCCCCGGCGTGCTGCTCCCCGGCGCCTCGGGGCCAGGGCCGTACGTGGGCTTCGAGATGTTCCCCAGCTCCATCGCAGCAGCTCCAGAGGACTCCTGGGCACAGAGAGGAGCTGCCGGTGTCGTCGGGGCACGGGAACACCCAGACTGCCCTGCCTCCGACCAGGAAACGCAGAGAGAAAAAATCAGGCACCTGCCAGCTCCTGCCCGGAAGGAAAGAGCTGCGGGACAGCACCGAGGAAGGGATGGGGAGTCCTGTGAGCAGTGGGGTGGGAAGCCAGGCAGAAGGTGCCCACGAGAGACATGGGGGGCTGTGGGGGATGAAGCGGATTCAGAGCACTCACCCTGTCCTCTGACACCTTTCTGCACCCACAGCTGCCGCAGGGTCCGGCCGCACCGCGCCAGCGCCCAGGTCTGTGGTTTGTTTAAGTTTCAGCGATGATTGCTGACTAGCTGTTTGCCGGGCAGGCGGTGATGCCGGGATCGCCCCACCCTGCCCCCTTACAGCGCTTGGCACCCCGCCACCTCGGGCCGCCTCTCCATACCGGGGTCAGGGTCACCACCGACCTGTCCCGACCCAGGCACCGGGAAGAGCTCCTCTCCTCGCCCTCCGCTAAGCTCCCGTGCCCATGCTGGTTTCCTCTTGTCCCGACCCAGGAGCTGGGTTGCCTGGGGTGATCCCGAGGGCAGCCGTCTCGCCCGCTCCGCCCCACACCATCTGCATCCCGTCGGGATGGGGTGCGTTGAGCCGTTCACAGTTTCAACACAAAGCAGCTCTAGACACAGAAGCAGGTTTTGCATCTAAAAACCTTCCGAAATGGGGCACTGCGGCAAACTCGGCATTTTTCACACGCGTCCCGGTCCCCCCAAGCGGGGAGCTGCCTCAGGGGCCCCCAGACAGCAATTTTCCTCAAAGTTTGGGCGCCCGCTCGGCTCCATCCCCGCTCCCCGCAGAGCTTTCCCACGCCGTGTGTTTCCATCCCCCGCCCTGCCGCCGGAGCTCCGGGAGCCGCAACCGGGGGCAGGAGCGGGGAGGGGCTAGGGGTTGCTCCCGGTTGTGCCGCGGACGCACCCGGTGGACGCGGGGCAGGTGCCCCGAGGGTCGCGTCCCGGCGAGCGGCGGCGGGCGGAGCTCCCCAGCTCGGTACAGCTCAGCACGGCTCCGCACCGAGCCCGCGACGCGGGCGGCCCCGGGAGGTGCGGGAAGGGCCGGACAGAGCCGCCCCTTCCGCCCCGGCCAGCCGGGGTCTGTCCGGGGCGTGCGACCGCGCCGGCCCCCTCGTCTGCCGAAGGGGAGCCCTCCGCCCCAGCTCTCCCCGCTGCACCTTGGCACTCCCCCTCCACGCGGGGGGCACCCCTGCTCCTGGCCCCAACCCACCCTGACATCCTGCATCTGCCCCAGAGACCCCGGCCCCTGCCCTGTCCCGCCGCCCATAGGCCCTCTGCCCGTGCCCAGGGGATGCTCCCTCCTTGCCTAAGAGCACCAGCGCTTACCCCATCCTGCCACAGCCGGTACCCGCCCCCGCTGCCCACCTATGCCAGCCGTCAGCTGTGCCCTGCAGCCCCCACCCCCTGCCCCGGGGTAGCTGGAGCCCCCAGCATGGTCCTTGGCCCCTGCCCTGTGTCCCTGCATGGGACACCATGGGCTTTTGGACAGGTACCAGCAGGGACTCCGGGTGAGCTGTACCTGAATGACCTTTGCATGGTGGGCTCCCTGGCCCCTCCAGCAGCCCTGGCTTGCTCATCACCATCTCCCAGGTACTGCTTAACTTTCCTCGGCACAAGCAGGCATCACTGCACTCCGTGACCTTAGGTGAAGGTGGTGCGGGGAGAAGGGCAGCTCTACTTCTAGGTTTCTTCCTGGTCTGGCCCATGCCGGGTGCTAGAGTGTCATGTGGGACCCTCTGGCACAGCACTGGCACTGCCGCAGGGCAGCAGAGGACACAGATTCATCCCACCAAAAAAGGAGGGGGGGGAAAAAAAACAACAACTGAGTTTCTCATAGCACTGGAGCTGATGTGGGGAAGGAGGTTTGAGGACTTCACAGGTACCCTTGGGCTTTCCAGGTCAGACCTCAACCCCGAGGTGTTGCCTTGGGGCCATCCAGCAGCTCTCAGGTCCACAGGCAGGATCCAGCCAGGCACATGCAGGATCCTTCACAGATGGCAGGATCTGCTCCTGCAAGGCATTGCTCCCCTCCAGCCCACGGCATCCCACCAGAGCCTGCCAGAGCTCGGGGCATGTCAGGAGCAAGGGTGTTGATGCCCCAGCTCTGGGTGCCACACCACGGGCTCACTGCAGCCACCCTGCCCTCACCCGTCAGCCACAAGCTCCCACCACAGCACCTGTATCCTGCAGCCCCCCCGACCTCGGCCCTGTCAGAGGAAAGGACAGCCTGGTGACATCCCTCACTGCAGATGTCAACCCAATCCCTGCCCCTACTCTGAAGATACAGCTCCATCCTGCCCTCACCCTCTGCTGCCATCAGCCCTGCTTTACGAGCCTGGCTTCCCCCATATCCCTACCAATGCTGGCACAGGGCACCCCAGCTTCTGGAAGGAGACTGGTCTAGTCCCCATGGAGGCTGGCCCTCTGTTGGTCCCCTGTCCCTCCTTTGCCCTCCCCAGGACACCTCCATGCTGCTCAGCTGCTCCCGCCCTGTTCCCACGGCAGGATGGCACTGCCCCCACTGCTCCCCAGGGAAGGTGCCCATCACCTTGGTGTCTGGGTAGGCCTCGAGCTGCTTGTTTGCTCTGGCTTGGGGACTGGGCATTTCCCAGCAGCCCTGTACCTTACCCTTGCTGAGACTTCTGCTTTCCATGGCATGGCAGGGAGCCAGCTGTGGCCTGCCTGGGAACCAGCAGACAGAAGCGAGCCGGCATCATCCTGAGAGCACAGTGAGCCCTGTGCCCGCACCCCCTGCCAGGGCACCAGGGACATGAGGGGAGCCCCCTCTGCCTTGCCTACATCAGCCGGGTCCCATGCTCAGACATAAGTGATCAGGACAGCTTCAAACCGAAAAGTCATTTTATTGGTACCATACATGACTCATAAATGGCACAAACTATGGAGGGGAGGAAGGAAGAAAAAAAAAAAAAAAAAAAAAAAAAAAAAAAGAAACAAAAAGGCATTACAGTGTGCCCGTGGCAGTGAGGGCTCTGCACCTTCCACAGCAGCCCTGCGGCACGGCGTGGAGAATCGTACCTTAATTGCAATGCAGAGCCCCCCTCCCTGCAACACCAGGCTCCCACCCTGGGATCCCACCCCCACCTGCAAAGGGGCCGTGGGGACCCCCATGCCTGGGGGTCTGAGGGGCCGAGCCCTCCACCTCTGGCCTGCACATGGAGGGGCCCAGCAGCCAACACAGGCATCTCTCCAGGGATCTTCAGCTTGAGATCAGACCAGGGCAGACTCAAGGCTCTGTCTCCCTGCCCAACCACAGGGACAGCAGGAGAGGAAACACAGGGTGTCCCCCACCCCATCTCAGCAGCCTCCTGCAGTCTCAGCCATGAGTGGGCAAGACATGGGGTGCTAGTAGGACCCCTGCATCAGCCAGAGCCCCCTGTGCACAGGCAGCGGCTCCCTCAGTGACATGTGCCAGCCCCAAGCCCCACGGGGCAGCGGGACATGGACCACGGGATCCCTGGCAGGGAACTGGGGGCGTCTGACAGGGAGAATGGAGTGCACCCCTCACTCTCCCGAACTTCAGGGCTACTCCGCCTGCTCCAGGCTCCCTTACACACACAGACAGACACACAAACCTCTCGCACACACACTCTTACACACACGTACACCCCCACTAGGGCAGTCCCCCCCACGGCAGCACTTGCTGCAACCCCACCACGGGGCATGCCAGAGGGTTCCCACGGGCAGCCTGGACTCCCGTCTTTCCCCAAAACCCCACTCCAAGGCTGCTGGGGTGAACTGGTTAGTTAGCACAAACACCCTCCCCCGGCACCTCCCATCTTCTCCTTGGAAGGGATTATTTTTTTTCTCTTTTTTTTTTTTTTTTAAACCAAAAAAACCCCCCAAAAATTATTATTTTTCTCATCGTTTCCCCTAACATCAATGGAGGCACCTGCTCTAGTGATAACACATTGAAAGAACAGTATCGTACACACTGTCTACAGCGCGGAAATGTACAAGCACGAGGTACACGAACCCGAGGGGGGGAGCGGGGACAACAGCACACAAGATTTACATTGAGAAGGGAGGCGGGGGGCTGGCCCCTCCCGACCTCTGGAGGGATTAGAAAGGAAGTCTGCAAAGTCTCTCCTTGGTTTGAAGCTCTCCGAACTGGATATAAAACGAGACTTCCAAGAGAAGAAGCCTGTACAAAAGTCAGGACAGGGTGAGAGGGCTCAGGACAGGAGGGGGGAATGGGCAAGGGGGCTGAGGGAGTCTTTTCCCATTTTTTTTTCTTTTTTTTAAACTTACAATTTAATAATATTATTTTTTTTTTTCTTAAAAAAAGACAAAAGTAGGAGGTACCAGGAGCCAGGGGTTGCAAAGGGGCCCCAGGCAGACTCACGCAGGGTGGAGGGAAACACAGGGGCTGCAGGCAGGGAACAAGGGCACCGGCTGCTCCGGCAGAGCTGCGGGTCCTCCGTGCCCCCCAGCCCCCCACCACGCACTTCCTATATACAGAGTGCCCCCATGACCGTGCTGCGCTCTCGCTCTGGGGAGCGAGGGGAAGGGGAGGGTGCAGGAGAGTGGGAAAATGAGACGGGGCCATATCCTCAACACCATCCCAGCGCTGCAGGATCTGACCCTGGTTGCAGGCGGCTTCGTGGCAGAGCCCGAGGCACAGGGAAGGCTTTTCATCACTGCCCCCCCCCAACCAGCCCCAGCTTGGACTAGAGATGTACAACCCCAATGCAGGTGGCTGCTCAGCAAACACCAGCCATAGGACCCAGGGAGGAGGGTCTCTGGGCTGTGCCAGACCTCAACACATGGCATCTGGTCATGCCAGCCACTGCCAACACCTCCCCTCTAATTCCCCCCACTCGGCAGGGAGGGGTTGGGCGTGTTGGGGCGGGGATGAGAAGCTCTCTGGGCAAGAAGCAGGAAAGAAGAGAGAAGGGGGAATAATGAAGCTACGGCCCCGGAAACCCACCCCTGCCCTGGGGTCCATCGGGGAGGCAGGCGTGGGGGTACGGGGAGGCGGCGGGGGTGATGGCTGGGGGCTGCCTGCCTGGTGTGCACCCCGGGCCATGCACCCCATCATCCGTGTGGCGCTGATCCGCCCTTGGTACCTCGCCGCTTCCCAGTCACTCTCCATTGCAAATGTACAGGTAGATTGGTTGGGACTGAGTCCACGGGGCGGCGGGGGGGCCGTTACTGCGACGCCTGCGACGTGGGGTTCTCTGACTTGCTCTCCTGGCTGGAGGGCGGTTTGCTGTTCCAGGGGCTGTTGGCCCCCAGCGCCGGCGAGTTGTTGAAGCTGTCCTCGTCGTCGATGCCGTTGGCGGCGTCAAACTGCGTGTTCTCCAGCCGGGTGATGAGCCTCTCGTCCTCGTCCCCAAACTCCCCCCCCATCAGTGTGGGCTCGCCTACCACCATCACATCCTGAAAGGGGAGACGGTCCCGAAACATAATCGAGGTGGGGGGAGCCTGGGCCGCTAGACCCCCCTCTCATCAGCTCAGCCCCTTTCCCCAGCTGTAGGGCCACTTCCTCATCTCCACTGCAGAACCCAAGCTTGGGCACTGAGTGGGGCAAACACATCCTCACTCCCTTGCAGGAGAGCAAAGAGGCTTACAGAAGGCAGCTGGGACACCCCCTCCTTCTTTTCCCCATCACATGGGAAGAGCTGCGGGGGCTCAGATAGGCAGTCCCTGGGGGTCTCCCCCTAGCAGCTCCCAGGGGCAGGAGCAGAGAACCCTCCCCTCCACCCCAGAGGAGGAAGAGAGAATGGAAACGGGATGCTTACAGGTACCTGACTGGACAGGGCAAAGGTGCTGGCTGGGCTCTTCTTCTTGCTGTTGCTGTTGTTGGTGTTTCCCCCACCGGAGCTCATGGTGCTGCCCCCCGACATCTTCCTTTTCCGGCGCTTGCTGGGCTGCTGCCGTGCTGGCTCCGCTGGTGGAGGAAAGAGACATACACGATCAGCCCCAACAAGAGGAAGCTGGTGCCCCCCAGCCCCTGTTATGCAAACCCCATTTCTTCAAGGACCACATTCCCCCTCCAGGCAGCATCACCACCCTCCTCACTTCCACAGCTCTGCTGTCCTCCCAGACCAGGTGACAGGAGAGGCAGCATGACAATTTCCATCCCTGCTTTGCTTTCCACAAGCAGCTGGCAGCCTCCAGGCAGGGAGTACTGGCTGCCTGCACTCCTGCTCTGGCCCTCTGGGAAGGCAGACCAGCATAGAAGGAAGCTAAATGCCTGGTTCACCACTCCCAGCCTCACAAAACGAGGCCAAGAACAGCTCTGGGGCTGGGACAAGCCTGCACCGAGGGCAGGGCCTGACCAGGCAGTCCCAGAGACCCCCAGGTAGCACAGCAGCCACTGTGAGACTCACCAGGCGGAGCGACCATCCGCTGCCACTTCTGGAAGAGGCAAGTCTTGAGGCAGTCCCGGGGACTGAGGCTGTAGGTCTTGTGCCGTGACATAAGCTCCTGCATTGGTTCTAGGATTACACAGAGCTGCAGGGAGCAAAGACTCTGGGTTAGATTGCAATGCTCTGAGCCCCAGCAAAACAGAGACCCAATAACCCTAACCCTAACCCCCTACAGGCAGGCATCTGTGCTGCACTGACCCAAGCCACACTGTGAGCATGTGGGATTTGGTAGACCCACTGCCCCCACAGCTCCCTAACAGCCCCTCTGTAAGGTTGCTTTTGCAAAGCCAGCCTTGCAGCCTACCCACACCCCAGGGCAGCCAGGCATCAGGCAGCTGAGAGCACAAGACATGGCAGAGCTGCATCCCCCCTCTTCTCGCACACTTACTCGGAGGTAGTTGAGTGTGGAGTTTGAGAGCCCACAACGTGTGATGTTCTTGGATAACTGGTCCAGCATCTGGGGATCCTGTGCCTAGGAGTGACAGGGACAGACAGCTCAGCTGCATCCAGGCTGGGAACAGCCCTCCCATGCCCCAGCCTGTGATGCGGGACTGGGCTGAGGTTCCGCCAAGCTGCACAGCAGCCTGAGGAGCTCAGCAGCCCTGTGTCATTCGCACCCAGGCAAGCTCCTGGAGCTGTACTCACATGCATGGCAAGGATGCTGCGGGGAATGAGTTCTCGATGCTGGCGGATGCTGAAATGCCACGTCTTTATCCTCATCATGTCATCGAACATGAACTCCAGGTAGAGCCGCCCCTCCACACACACCTGGGCAGGGCAAAGGGTCAGGCACAGGCTGCCCCAGCTTCCCCCAGCCCAGATCCCCTGGGAACCCACTGCTGCACACTGGAATACTCCCATAGTGGCTTGCCTCTGCCTCCTGGGAGACTCAGCAGAAGCCATACCCAAGAGCCCCAAATGCATAGCCCCGTGGGACTGTAGCCACCAAGAGGGCACAAAAAACCAAGGCAGGAGGGGCAGCAGAAGCTGCAGGTGCAGGCAGTACCTGGGTGAACATGGGCTTGCCATGCTGGGTGACCATGGTGCACTGGTCACAGTCCAGCGAGACAAAGTTGTTGTGGAAGGACTCCTTGGGGTGCTTGAGCACGTAGTAGAGCTCTGTGGCCCCCCCTTCAAAGATGCTGCGGAAGTAACGGGGAATCAGAGTCCGGCCAATCGCTGCAACAGGAGAAGCAGGAAAATAAGGTCAGTAAACCTGGCTCATCCAGATGTTCCTTGGGATGTACATGAAGAGGGTGCCCCCATACCTTCTGGCTGAAAACAGCTGCGCTCTGACACCCTACCCACATCCCCCTGAGCACACAACTGTCTCCTGCTGAATGGCAATGCCCTTAGGAAAGAGAGCTCAAGGTGGTACTCACTGTATCTCTTTGGTCCATCCTCCAAGCAGAAAGTGATTGTTAACATGGCGTCATCCTCAAAGAACTCTGTGGTGAAAGCATCCCACCACAGATTGTCACATTCCTGGGGATGGCAGAGAGATGCTAAGTTACGGGGAGGAGAGACAGACAAACGCAGGCTGCTAGGCACAGCAGCCACATGCTCAACCCATGGAGGGCTGCGCTCCGAGCTGAGCACTTGGAGATGGGGGTGGATAAGCCCTGTCCCACAGCCACATGTGGGAGAAGGCGGTGGGAGCCCCACTGCCAAAATACTGCCCTCGCTCTCCCGGCTCCCTACCTCTGTCCAGTTCTGCAGCCGCTTGTTGAGCTCAAATATCCTGTAGTCAGTCTGGTTCCCGTACGGCGTGTGTCTCCTGCCCAGAGAGCACAGAAAGCCATCAGAGGGGAAGGCAGCCACAGGTGTGGAGGGGTCCTGAGCCCACAGGGGGAACACATACAGCCCCTCCAGGACTGGCAGTCTGAGCAACCCTGCCACAAGCCCCAGCCAGCCAGCTGAGGCACCCCCACCACAGGCACAAGCTCCCCCCAGGCAGGGTCCACACCAGCCCCCCCATGCTTACCCAATTCCAGGCTCCAGGTACGTCGGTGGGTACATAGGAGTAGGTCTAGCAGTGGAAAGAGATGCAGGCAGGTCAGTGCTAGCAGGGATCTCCCTGCTCACCACAGCTCCTCCTTCCCTGGCTACAGCAGGCAGTCGGGCTCACTGGAGGTGTGACCCTCCCCACAGTGCAGACTGTATCCTGGCTGCCAATATCTGACAGCCCCATGGGGCGACCTGCAGCCCAAAACTGGGCTCTGATCCCACATCACTGGCTGCTTCACTCCTGGGACCTAGCCAACTGCTCCTTGGGGACATACCCAGCTCCTCTGCAGCAGTGACTGGTGCCAGGCAGCACAGACATTCAAGAAGGGGCTGTTTTGGCCCTGGGAGTGCTCCCTGTGATTCCAGGGGGTTGGCCTAGCAGAGGGCTTGGCCTGACAGAGCTCAGGACCTGGGGGCTTCCTTCATTCCGAACATCACTCTTTCTCAACCCACTATCACCTGTGCCTGCTCCAATTCCCTCTTTGCTCTTGTGCTAACTGAACTCCATGCACTGCAGTCTCTGTTTGCTGCCGAGAAGTGTAACACAGAGACCCTGGGGTGCAAACTGCAGAGCGTCCTCAACATTGCAGATCCCTCCCTGGGCCCCAGCTCACCCCACATCTCGATCCAGCATGGTGCCTGGGTGGAAGGGGGGGAAGGCGTTGCCGTTCGGGGGCTCCTTTGGCGAGTACAGCTTGAATGACTTAGAGGAACAGCCTGGAGAGAGAGAGGGGACATGGGTCAGTTGGGGGCACTCTGCAAGGAGAGATGCCCTGCTGCTGCTGCTGTGAGACGGAGAAGGAGGAGTAGGAGGTGGAAGGATGCAAGACCAGTCAAGCCTTCATCAGCACAGCCCCATCCCTCCTCTGCTTCCCCCCTGATGTCAGCCTACTCCCTTCATCCCACACACAGCTCCAGGCCTCCCCTGTGCAGGATGGAACTCACAGGGTCAGAGCTGAGCTCTCAGGATTAGCAGCCAGTGGAGCCCAACCCCATCCCAAGGGTTTCTCACTGGTGCCCAAAGTTTGTCAGTTCTCAGCTGGCTGGGCTCTGGGGATGTGCCCAAGGGGGACAGTCCAGCTGGTGAGCCTGAGGAGGGGCTGGCTGGGCTCTAGCCCTCCCTCCTGCACTGCTCCTAATCCCACTGACCCGGGAATCACACAGGATCTTTTTGCTGACCTTTCTATCGTCATGGTGACGGGTGAATAATCGCCCAGAGGGATGGACGGCGGGTCCCCAGGCAGCCACCATCTGCTGCTCAGGCAGGCCAGTGGCCACCCAGATCCAGGCGGACAGAGAGATGCCACATGCCAGCCCCCAGCTGTGATCAAACCACCCCAAAGCCTCACTGCCCACCACAGCACCAAGGAGCCCATAGAGGACATGGGGTGTGATGGGGTCTGCAACGGAGCACACGATGTGTGAAACCAACCCACATCCTGAAAGCAACCTGGGGACCCCCAGACCTGCCAACAGCAGGCATTAGGGATGCCAGGCACAGCCAGCCCCATCCAGGCTCCTTAGGGGCAGCCAGGGGCTGCCACACTCACCAGCCCATTCCCACCACAAGGGCAGGTTCCCGGGAGCAGCGACTGCCAACTCCCCTCCCGAGCCCCGCGGCAGCCCCGGCACACCCCGCGGCTGGCAGGACCCGGCACGCTGCGCCAGGATGCTGCCGAGGCACGCGGCTCCCTCCCGGCAGGCGGGCGGGCAGACGGGCTGACCTGGACGGGGCGCAGCGGTGGGCGAGCTGCCAGGCAGCTCCGGCTCCACCGGCTCAGCCGGCCCTGCCGCACAGACACGTCTCCCCCCGTCCCGCCGCAGGCGGGGGCCCGGAGCCGGCCGTGCCGGGCTGCTGCTGCAGCCGGGGCCAAGGCGGGATCCCCGTCGGCTGCCCGCCCGCACGCAGCCCTGGGACGGGCACTTCCCAATGCCCACGAACTGCCAGGATTGCCACCCGCTACTGCAGAAAGCAAACCCAGCAGCGGAGGGAAGCGTCCCGGAGACGCCAGACGCACCGGCTGGGTTCCGCTCCACGGCCAGGCTGTGTGGAAGGGTGCAGGGACAGGATCGGAGCAGCAGCTCAACCACGATGGATACAGGAGGGGAGCAAAAGGCACCAGGGTGAAGGAAAGCGGTGCCACCAGCACAGGGACCCAAGATGTCCAGCTTGTTGCAATAAGGAGCTTGTTAGCCAACAGAGGTGAATGACCAGGGCATGACTTTAACCCCTGCCAAGCCATCTGGGACCCCAAGCCAGCAGTCACAGGGATTGTACACACTGCTGAGCAAGGGCTGGTCAAAAATAGAGAGGGTCACCTCCCCAGCATTAAATCCAATTTGCAACAGGGGAAATATGTGTTTTACTCCTTGATTTTCTTGGGGCCTTTTTACCATGTTTCCCCACAGCAGCTGAACCCAGCCTCTCTCCAGCACCCACCAGGATCTACCAGTCCTGTGGGGCTGGAGCCAGCCCAGCCACTCAGCTGTGGCTTGCTGTTCCCACTCCTGCCCGTCTGCAGTGAGGATAAGTGGGACATGGCACAATTTCTCATATGGCTGCTAACAATGTCGGCCCCTTGCTCCTACAGATTGTTTTTACAGATAAAAACATTTTTAATTAGGAGTTCAGTGCTGGTCAGATGCTGCTGCAGAGGAATTTATGCTTTCTGCTCTATCCACATCAACTTGTGCCTAACAGAAATGATAATTCAGCCCAAACTGTACTAGAAACACAGCCTTTCTATTTCCTCCATTCTATTGTTATACAACATGACATTGAAGCATGTTCAATGCATAGGAAACTTCCCAAAACTCCCAAGCTTCTGTTGAAAACAAACCAATTCATTAAGCAGAGACAGCAGTGGCTGGAGCACTGCTTGTTTCTGGCCATCATGTCCTTAGGGGGAGAAAAAATCGGACCCAGCAGGTCTCATCCTTCAATTCTTTGTTTTTATTCATGGATGAGACATGGGAAGGTTAAATGCCCAAGGCTTCTTGGGGTCCTCAGTTCCCATCTTGTTTCTCAGGGTGCAGGAAGGTCTCCTGGGGTGGGTGAGACCAAGGAGACACATCACTCTCCATCCATTGTGCTTCTCATGCTCCTCCCCAGCTCTCTGTTGCTGGAGATGGGACAGCAGATGAGCCAGGCCATCACTCCTACTCAAGCCTCAATTTCCACCCTGGGCCTTTCCCAGCAGGTTAATATGGACTTGGAGCTCTACTGAGTGACCTATGCCAGGATCTAGAGGAGTGGAGAAGAGCCTCTTATGTGACCTCAGCAAGACTGGCATCCTGACCAAGTATTATTTTTAATGCAGCATAAAATATGTCACTGGAATCAGTGGTTTGAAATAACACTAACAACAGCCTTAGGACTTGATACAAGCTGTCCAAATTCTACCTTCACTGTAGACACACTACACAAGTTACATGAAATAACACAGTTACTTTACAGCAGCAGGAACACCAGCTTTTACTCACACAAGTGTCATGCCGCCTGGTCTCGGACATCCCTCCATCACCACCTCTTTCCTTCACACTGCCCCAGCTGCCTGCAAGCCCTGTCCAGCCAGGTGCAGTGACACACACCTGCAGGATGTGGCCCTTCCCAAGCCAAGCCCAGTGCTTGGCCCTAGCTGGTGTTTCCGCATGCTCCTGCTCTGCCTCCTGCTTTGAGCACAGAGGATCTGGGCAGGCTCGGTGCAAACAGGGATGCTGCTTGGTGGCTGAGCATGCAATGCCCTGTGGAACCTGAGCCAACAGAAGATGCTTCCTGTGGCCACTCACGGGTGCTGGCCCAGCAACACAAAAATGGCCAGCAAGGGAAAAAATCAGGCTGACACTGCAGCTGGTGAGCTACCGGCCCAGGCAGGTCTGGGCAAACAGCACAGTGCTCATGGCCAGGTGGGCAGCTCCGTGGCTCCTCCTCAGCATGGAGGTGGGGGAGAAGGGAACCCCATGAAGGGATGTCATGGCTCAGCATCCTCTGCCGAGGCCAGGTCCGCAGACTTGCCACAAAAGTGTGGGCAGGTAAACAGCTCCAGATGGGCGGGTGCCCAGGGAAGGGAAGGCAGGTGCTCTGCCCATGATTTATGTACAGCCCAGCACTGCCCAACCCTCCACATGCATTCTCCTCTGCTGTCCCTGCTTGCGAGCTATCAGGCCTATGGGGAAAGCTCTTCTGGTGCACTGCCCAGTGGGTTTTCTGGAGCAGGAACGATTCACATCCTAACCAAGCTCACAGAGCTGGGGAACATCAGATTTCCCAAGGCACCAAAAGCACAGTGGACACCTTGCAGAGCCAACACAGCCAGGAGATAGCAGGGTACCGTGAGCAGAGACCAGCACCAGCCGTGGAGCTGCCTCCTGGGCAGGGGACGTGGAAAGCAGGGAGAAAACCCCCTGCCTGAACTCCCGTCGCTTCAGTTCACCATCAAAGAGCAAAGAACTGCTGAGGACAAAGGCAAAGCAGCACCGACATCTTGCTCCTCCTATACCTGTGGCTGCTATCAGGAATTGGTGCCCACCTGTGAGAGAGGAGCCATCCCTGTCTGGGTAGCCAGTGCGCTCTCTCTGCAAGCAGCAAAGCTCAGCAGCAAGGCAGAGGCTAAAAACATAAACGATAAAAACAAATGAAGAAGTGGGGCTTGAAAGGGGCCACACGGTTACAGCTCAGCCGGGGAGCATCCTGCTCCTCCCAGCAGTCCGGGAAGAAGAGAGGCCAGCCTTAAAGGCAGCCGGTGCTTCCCGGCATGCTCCGTGCCTGCTTCCTGGCTGCCTAACGAGGCTTTAAAGTGTAAATAGCGGCATTGTTTCACAGGGCTGCCTCGATGGGGTGTGGGAGCCCTGATAGCGGCAAGAAATACATCTTCCCAGGCCAGTCCCGCTGGCATAGCTGGCAGGAGGGTGCTATCTGGGGCTGGGTGCAGGGCAGCGTCTCAAATAATTCACGTGGTTTTGCCTGGTGATGGTGCCTGGTGTACGGGAAGTTGGCAGGGCTGGGAGGCAAACACGGAGAAGTATTCAGAGTGACTGGGACAGGCAGAGACACAAGGAGCAGTCCATGGTCCGCCCCCACAAGCCTGCCTTCACCTCTTTCTCCTTTTCTTTGGAATGGAGGGGATGGAGCAAGGCCAGTTGCAAACCCCAATGCTGTTACTAAACCCACAGGAACCCAGGTGGAACACACTAAGACATGGCCTGAGAAGTTATCAGTGACAATATCAACTTGCAGAAACCCCGTTTGCTTTAAAAATGCAGAACTGATGAAGCTGAAGCTCCCAGGAGGCTGGGCTCTCCAGGGAAGAGGAGATACCACTTTTGGAGGAGACCATGTGCCATGGACTCAGTGGCATCCAGAGGCTGACCCCAGCCAGGACATCACCTGGCCCCGACCTGTCCAGAGGCAAAACCCGCATCGCGGCCTGCCCTGCTGCGCGCAGGGATTACCCTCTCACTTTTCCCAAGCTGCACATCCAAGACATCCACAGAGCTTATCTGGACCACAAGTTGCCTCCCTGCCCACACCACACCACGTGGCTGTGCATGGTGTCCCAGCTCCAGGTCACATCCTGCAATATTGGTGCAAAAGTCCCCCACGGCAGCACACAAAGCATCTGAACCCAAGGGTGCTCTTCTCTGCAGATCGGGTCACAAATTTAGGGGGACAGCCAGAGAACGGATAATTACCTGCAGCTAATTATTACAAAGTGACAATCTTGATGTAGGCTGCAAAGCAGTATTATCTGAAAAGCACCAGGTGAGGCGAGCCTGGCCAGCATGTGGATTTGCAGGTCAAGGCTCAACGTAGTCCCACAGCCCCAACTCTGCCAGAGTCCAGGGTCTCCCAGGAAGGCATCCTGCAGAGGTGGACATTCAGCTGGGGCCCCAGGGGACAGCACTGCCCTGCAGCACCTAGGGATGGCAGGAGTCCCCCCTTTCCCATTTTGTTCCTCAGATGATTCAGACACGTAGACAGGGAATTCTCCAGGAGGGAAAAAGGGAGAAAAGCACACCCTGCCAATTGCAAAACAGCCAGAAAATTGAATCACGTCCAAGGCTGCAAGCCCCAGATGCAATCCCACAGATAACCCAGTTTCAGCTCCACTACTATCAACTTACCACGAGGCAGTCATTTCCTGCAACTCTCAGGGAAATATCCCACTGTCCCTAATTACTCCTTTCAGTTCACTGTCTCAAAGACAATCCATAATCAAATGCTGCCGGTTTCAGCCTCAGGAATGCACTTTCACATTTTCGGACACTTTTCCTCTCTCCCAGACCCCTTCACCCTGGGGCCCTGCCACCCTGCAGCGACCAGGCTCACATCCCTCCTGCAGCATGCATCGGTGCAGCACCGGCAAACAAACAAACAATGTGGTGTGGGAACCATGGGGCTGGAAAAAAACCCCCTGTCAGCATACCTAGAATAAAAGCCTCCTGACAAACTAGGATTTTCATCATCAAAGGTTTGCTAGGCTCTGCGGCAACACAGAAAAATTCAGTCATAGCTAACCATGCCGATGGCCCTGCAGAACACGAAGCCAACATCCTGCTCATGGCTGCATGCCTGCCACGCACATGGTGGAGAAAAACTACACAGCTCTGAATGGTATTGTGGGGTTGTTGCTCAGGGCAGCCCTCCACAGGGACAAGATCTGCCCGGGAGAGCTGGAGCCGAGAGCCACAGCGCAGGAAAGTAGCGGCAAGAGGCTGAGGTCTGTCCCTCCACTCACAGAGGGGGATCCACAGTGATCCCCCAGGCGGGCAGGACCGCGGTGCCGCTGCCTCGGAGCGCAGGAGGCTGTCAGCCCCCACGTGGCGCATGGAGGCTTGCGATCCCGGGATGCAACGCTCCCCTCGCTCCCTGCCGCTGCCAACGGCGCCGAGAGCTGCACGCTGGGACGCGTAGTCTCCGGAGACCGCGGCCCCGCCGCCGCCGGCCGCCTTGCTCCATGTTGCCTCCTAGGTGGAGCCCCGCAGCCCTGGCAGCCGGCCAGACGCCCGCTCCGGAACGGGGAAAAAGCTGGATAATTCCCGCCGCGGGGATCCAGCTGGCCTCGCTGGGGCAGCACGAGCCCGGGGGCAAACCATGACGCTGTGGGGTGCAGCGCCTGCCCCAAGGTCTGGACCACTCACAGATGCCCACGGAGAGGAGGGACAGTGGGAGCGTGGCGGGAACCTCCTCAGTGCAATCTACAAAGCATCTCCATTGCTTCTTCGAGCTGCCAGGGCAAGCCTCTGCCCTCAGGCAGAACTCCTCTCTCCTCCGTACTCAGTTAAGAGGTGACAGAGGCTGAACAAGGGACAGGCAGGCTGCCGGCAGCACTGGGGACAGAGCAAATGCAGTGTTTGCTGGACTCGCACTGCTGTGCTGGCAGCACGTCCTGCCACTGGTGTCAGGCCTTTGGACAACCAGTGCAGGATGGGGCCAAAACCCCAGGAAGCGAAAGGACAGGGTATGGTCAAGCACACCTGCCTGGTGCTCCTGAAGGCATGAGGAACTCAGCCACAGGGAAACCCTCTTACCCCAGCACCCCTGGTTACAACTCCACCCAAAACAACAGCAATCCATGGGGCAGCAAACCTCGTTACAGCAAGCGTCACAACCCACAGACACACACACACAGAGCAAACAACAGCAGGAGCACTCTGTCCCCAGATCACTCAGAGGACAGGAGGTTTCCAAGGGAGAGGGCCAGACGAGCTATCCTGCTCTGCCACCACACAGGATTTCAGGTCCGTATTAATGCAGATGTCAAGCTCACACCAGTGTAGAGCTGCAAGTACATGAAAGATGGAACGCTGAGAGAGTCCACTCTGGGACAAGCACTGCTACCACCCTGCCAGCCATGGCACAGGGAAGGAGCCCTGGGGCTGGACGGTCCACATCACCCTCTGCTCCCGCATCCTGAGGGGCTGGGCAAGCTCAGGGTCACGGCTGCCAGCTATCACTGCTCTCTCAAAAGAAGCTGAAAGAGGCTCCAGGTCCCCAGCCTGGGGCACCTTGGCTTGAAGTGAACTTCTGTGGCTTTTCACTGCCCTTTTCCTATTTTACATGGATCGTGACCTGCTCCTGGTGAGGGGAAAAGTCCCCACCAAATGACAGCAAATCCCTTCTGTCACCAAACCTTCCAGCACCAGCCTATCCCCCTTGGATCACAAGTTTTCCTCTTTGAAGCAACACAACTTAGGTGTCATTCTGCTCAGCACTTCTCAGCCTTTAAAGGATGCCCAGATCACAAACCTGGAATTTCTACAGCATCAGGAGTGGAAAGGCCACATTCAGTTATACTTCAGTGAAAACCACAATTCCCCCACAATGAGAACACTCCAAAACCTAAGGCTTTAAAGAAGGAACAAGGACACTGATATTTACCTGTACTTGCAACAGAAGCAGTAAGAGCTGATACCTGATCAGCACTAGAGGAGTCACTGCAAAACTGCTCAGACAAGATGCTACCGTATTGAAAGCATGTGGAGAACAACTGGGAAGACCCTGGGAAGGGGTGTTTGTTCTCACACCTGCCTGGCCCAGACTCAAGCAGGCTCAGACCCTCCTGATGAGAAGAAAGCAGGTGAGGGTTTGCAGTGTGGCGTTAAGTGCAGACTGTGTGCCCCCAGAAGGTGAGTCTCTGTTAGACCCCACAGCCTTGGAACCCTTTGCTCACACCTCACCCTGGGAGTGGCTGACACCTCTGGTTTTGGCTCCTGCTGCGGCACTGGCTTTGGCCACGGCTGGCAGTTGCTCAGCAGGCCCCTGCCACGGTGCCTGGCTTCTGCCAGCCAGGGCTGCAGAGATGGGACTGGGGGCTGCCCAAGCCAAGGGAGCCCCAGTAGTGCTGCCCTGGGGTGCTTATCACCCATCCCGAGTGGGCGGGCTGGCAGGGACTGCCGGAGGCCAGCCACCTGAGATCAGGGCAGCCTACTACAGCATGATCCACAAAAGGGGCTCCAAGAAAACACCCTCCCAGCTAAGACACCTCTCCACAGCCATGGCATGCATGCTGACTCCTAAACTGGAGCTGCTTAGTCTTTCCCACTCCCGAGGATGCTGCGCTCACCCTCAGCCTTGTCCCCAGTTCTGGCTGGCCCAGGTCAAGCTGGTGCTTTGTCTGCCAGAGAGGATGAGCCCCCTGTGCCCATGGCCCCCTGAGCCTGGACACCTGGCAAGGCAGCTTCTGAGAGAAGGTGCATGGCCCTCATGCGTTTGCACCCCTTGGACCTTTTATTCCCTTTGAGGCACCCGTGGGAGGCTGGTGGGACCCTTTGAGCTGTGAGCAAAGATGAAGTTGCAGCAAACAGTGAGGCGCAGTGGGTGAGCAGCCCCTAGAGCCAGGCACTGACCCTGCAGACCCCGTGACAGCGCACGCAGGGGGACCGGGAGGGCGTGGGGCAGCTGTCAAGGGGCTTTGGCAGGGGAAGGAACCCGGAGAAGAACAAAGGGAGCTGCGGGCTGGGATGGAGCAGGGCACAGCAGGGCATGGGGGCTGCTGGCAGCACCCCACCAGGCTGAGGGTGCCGCTCCAAAAGCCAATACCTGGTGGATAGAAAGGGGAGCCAGGGGAGAGGGGGGAACCACAGGCAGGGAGGGGGAGGACAGACAGGGGAGCTGGTGGAGAGGGAACGAGCTGAGGGGCCAAGGATGCACAGAGCAGCTGGGGAGGGATGAGGGACAAGAGAACTGGGTTAAAGATGGAGAGGGGAGCCGAGGAAGGAGAGGGGAGCTGGGGACAGGGAGAGCCGGGCGAGGGGAGCAGAGGGCGGGCAGGGGGCTGCCGCGGCGACCCCGGGCCGTACGGGGCCCCGGTGGGGAGCGGCGGCGCGGTGCGGCCGCGCACAACTTCGCAGACGCGGGGGCGGCGCAGGCGGGACCCCGGCCCTCACCTCCGCCGTTCGAGCGGGGCCGCCATCGGGGCGGGGGGGGACCGGGAAACTTCCGCGGGGGGGAAGGGGGCGCGGGGGGGCGGGGTGACTCACGGCGCGGCGGCGGGCGGGGGTCCGGCGGCGGCGCGGCGGCGGCGGGCGGGCGGCGCGGGGCCGCCGCGGGGCGGGGCGGGCGGGGCGCGGGGCGGGGCGGGGGCGCTTCCTTTGTCTGCGCCGCGGCCGGGACCACAATGGCTGCGGCGGCGGCGGCAGCGGGGCCCGCTCCCCCCGCACCGGCTCCCCCGCCCCGCGCCGCCCGGGGCCCCACGGGCCAGGGGTGACGCCCGAAAGGGGGTCCCCGGAGAGCTGTTCCCCGCCCCCCCCGCCCGGCGCCGGTACAGGCACTCCCCGGGATGGGGATGCGGGAGCCGCGTCCCGCTGAGGAGCTCGGCACCAGTCGGGGCAAGGATTTTTTCCCTACTGCGAAAGTTTCAATAAAAATAGACCTTTTCCCTAGCTGGGTTTCGGGGTGTCTGAAGTTTTTTCAGGATTTTTTTTTTTTTTCCTTTCTGAAACTTGTTTCCCTTTCCCCCAGTTTCAGACGAGAAAAAAATATAACCGGCTTGTTTGGGAGGGGGGATGAAAAATAAAATGTGCCAGTCAGCAACTGCCATCCCAGGAAAGGAGAGCCCAGGGTCTTTCCTTTCCTTGATAAAACTGCAACCTCTTCCAGTTAGGAGATTTTACAAAAATTTCCATTATGAAAATTTCCGTTATTAAAAAAATCCCATTTTTCCCATTCCCCTTCTGTCTCACATCTGCCCCTTGCAGCTCCTGCTCCTGCCCTGGCAAGTCAGACTGGGACAGACCTCTGCTGCCAGCCCTGCCGGCAAGCCCATGGGCAGCAGGGACATGAGCCAGGACTTCAGAGCCCAGCCTGGGTACACCCCCCCAAGCCCCAACAGCCCCCAGCTCCGGGCAGTAAGAGCAGGCTCAGAGGCTCAGCACACACGCACACGCACACACGTGCTGGTACATCTCGTCCTACACACATGGGCTGGTGTTCACCCAGCACTTGCACACCTTCCCAAATGCCTCCCGGCACAGCCCTGGCTGGGTGTGCACCCATGCCTGGGGCACGCACACCCTCCCACATCCCCCTGCTTGCCGGGCCAGGCCTGCACCTCATCCCCTCCCCAGGCCTTGGGGTAATGCAGGTACAACCAGTTGGGTCCTGCCAAGCACACTCCCCCCGCGGTCAACAGAGCAGACATGGCGGGTGCAAAACCTCATCCATGAGGTTTTGGGGGTGTCCTCCCCTCTGTGCTTGTGCATCCCCAAAGCCCTGCACCTGAGGACTGGGGGCAGCCCCCTGCTCCCCAACCATGTTGCTGTCTAAGACCAGCACTGAAGAGGGACAGGCAGCATCCCCTCACTCCTGTCCCCCACACTCATCAGCTGAGTGAGGCTCCAACCCCATCCTGGTTCACATCACACCATCGTGATTTCCCCTTCCTCTTGAAGGCTACCTTGCAGTATCACCTTCCATAGGCACTTGGCTAAATATAGCAAAAGTCTTCATAAACTCCAGACTGACAGAAAGAAAAACTCACTGTAAACCTAAAAACCTCTGTGACACCCTACTCTGTGAAAAGCACATGCAGCAGGAGGTACCCATGCTGTCAGTGCCTTGATAACTGGGCACAGGGATGCTGCGAGTGCCCCGGAATGCTGCCCCTTTACTGCCTGTCCTCCTGCCAGCCCAAATCTTGTGGCAGTGGGTGAGATGGGGCTGCAGCATGCTGACCCCCACTGTCATTAGGCCAAAAAAAGTGCTGGCTGCAATGCTGGTGACAGCTATGGGATGGCACAGCCCTCCTCACCAAGACAGGCCATTAAACACAGTCTACCTGCACCCCATTACCTCTCCGAGGCTCAAAGATGCACGAGGCACAACCACCCAACACCATGCTGCTACTGCAAAACAGTGAAAAAAAGGGCATTTTGTCCCTGTACTAGAGACTCGTGGCACCAGTGCCATGGCCAGGGGGATCAGAGAGCAGCCCCCATTGATCCCTAAGCCCCATGGCCTGGCCCAGTGCATCCACAGCAAGCATGCCTGGAGCAATTTATCCCGGGGCTCAGCAGCCCTCCGGGACTGCTCACGTGTCCCTGCTCAGCTCTGACGACAGCGCTGGACTGGTCCACGTGGCTGCAGCAGCCCCAGCTGTTTATGGTTATAGCCGAGTTAATAATTAAATAGATGCTGGATGGAGAGCAGAAGGGCTGGGATGCAGCTGGGAAGTGTGTGTGGCAGCGACGGTGTGGGGGGGCCCCTTCCTCATGATGTGCTCGCGCCCTCACTGCGAGGGGAGCAGAGGGCTACCCTGTTTTTGTGGTAGGGCATTGCATCCCCCAGATCGCAGCCTCCGCTCTCCCCCTAGCAAGGGCCCCATGCCTTCCTGGTCTCCCCAAAGTCCAGCCCTGATCCAGCACCCGGTGCAGGTCTCAGCCCAGGGAACTGGCAGCGGCTCGGGAGCAGGAGTGAGCACAGGGATACATCCCAGACGAACGGATGGGAAGAGCCCAGTGGGGATCATGGTAGCCAGGGGATGCCCAGTTCTCTCTGATCCCTGTGGCCATGGCTTGGTGTGCCCACAGAGTGTGTGTGAGGGATCCCAGGCGAGCAGGGCAGGAGGCAGGGCATGCTCACGCTGACAGCCGGCCGGGGCCCCGGCAAGCGCAGGCGTAGAGCAGGGACACGGACACGCGCTTACATAAAAAATAATAATAAAAATCTGCTAGCTCTGCAAACAGCACAGCCTGCACCGGGAGACAGACTGGCCTGGCACTTCCAAACCTCATGGACTTGTCCAAATAGCAGCCAGACCTGGGCACCATCGCACGCACGCAGATCCAGCCTGCAGCAGTGCAGCACAGCATGCATCCTGGAGCCCCCCCTTTGCAGAACACAACAGTCAACCCCCTGAATCCTACCACCTTTCAAACAGAACTATGCTTTGTTTCCCTGTTTCTCAAGGAGGGGCTTCTCTCCCTCCTAAAGCTATGCATGACCAGATCAAAAGGGAGTTCTGGGGCAGGAGGGGCCCCTTTTTTTGGCTGGAGAAGCCACAGCTCCATCTCTCCAGAGGAGGCTTGGGGGAGGCTGGAAACTACATGGTGAGTCATGCCAGGCAGACAGCAGATCCTGGGGGCTCCTGGGATTAACCCTTCAAAACCAGAACTACTTCCAGACACTCAGAGGCAGAAATAAAGCCCAGGGGCTGGGGAAAAGCTGTCAGGGCAGGGTGGGAAGTTACAGGGTCACATCTTGAGCATCCTGCATGGGACAGAGAACTCAATCTGAGTATGTGAGCAGCAGACAAGCAGCAGCCAAGGGCATGCATTGGTGCCCATCTCCACCAAAACAAGAGGAGATGGAGAAAGGTTACAGTGGGGGGCAGAACCCCAGAGTGCATGAGATTCATATGGGGTGTCCACCTCACATCACACCTTGTTCTGGCATGGGGGGTCAATCTCATCACCGCTAGGCTGCCCACGGGCTCCAAGAGGAAGGTGCAGTCTGCAAGCAAGCTTTGGCATATCCTGCTAGAAAGGGGTTTCCCTGTGGCACCAGCACCAGAGAAATGCCCCACAGTGTTCCTATGCTGTTCCTGAGATATCGCAATGCACGTCCTGCAAGAGCTTAGCCCCAGCATGGCCACCCACAGCAGTGAGCCCCAATTCCTCTGCAGAAGGCTGGGGCCAGCCTGCCAGAGCTGCAGGGTTTTAAGGCTCCTCCAGAGCCTCCAGGTGGATTCTCTCATGTTACAAGAATGGTTCGTTTTACAGCCCCTTTCCTGGCCTGGGAACCCACGGCAGGGAGGGGGTGACATGCAGCATGGCTGCACAGCCCCAGCATCCTGCGCCTGCCCTCTGTCCTCCAAGAAAACCATCTACCCTCCAAGGGACAGGCACTGCTGCTTCAAAGAGAAGCCAAAGCAGAATCCTCAACACCCACACCCGGCCCTGCAACTCCAGGAACTCAGCCCCAGTAGGAGAGCACCCTGCTCCCTGGCCCACTGTTCCCCCTCCATTCCCTCCACTCTGTCTCCCAAGCTACAGAGGACCCTTGGCATCCATAAGAGATTTACATAGTCAGGAGCTGCCACCCACTGTGGCTGCCATCCCTCCTGGTACCCACATGTCACTGTGCCCTCCCACGCTGGAAGCTCCCCTGGGAGAAGGCAAGGGACATGTTACAGGGCCATGGCTATATGTGGTTGACTTGAAGCAGGTAACTCTCCAGCAGCTGAGCCCACCCCCTGCCACCCCCCCCACAGTGCTGCCGAACACTCCGGAGCAGCTCTCCGAATATAGCAGCATCAAATAGCTCCATCAATAATGCATTGCTTCTGCTTCCTCTCACTGCCGTGTTTTCGTTGCTAACATGCGTGTCCTTCCTGTTAGCGGCTGCCTCCTCCCCACCAGCTAGGCCAAGCAGGGACACAGCCACGGTGGGATGGTGATGGCAGCTCCCACAGTTCCAGGTACAGTTCCTGTAGGGATTGACATGGAGCCCCATCTACTCCACTCGGGGGCAGCCTGGGGTTCTGGGGGGCAGCCCTGCCACTGTCCAAGCCTCCTGCTGCGCACGCGCTGGCAGCAGGCAGGACGACTCGACATGCCGTGGCTGCCCAAAGGATTTGGCAGGGGCACCAAGATAGGAGGAGCATAACGACATCTCCCTAGCCTCAGCAGGGAAATGCCCCTCCGCAAGGACTTTTGGCAGCCTGGCACTCCCCATGCCCAGGCAGCACCCCCATTCCCAACTCCATGCACTGCTGCACCACATCAGGCTCCTCCAGCAGCTCTGCGCTGCCATCCCCGGCAGGGAGAGAGCTCCTGCTGCCGAGCTCCTGCCTGCCCCTGCCTGCAGCTGCCCCGGGCTAACCCCGGGCCAGTTGGAGCAGGCCGGTCGGGGTGCCTGGACCTGCCTCATGCCCAGCAGAGCTGCGTGCCTGCGATGCCATGAGCTGCCATGGGCTTCCAGTGGGGAGGCAGGAGCTGGAGTGGGCAAAAGCTGGCACCCACCGCCCTGCAGTTTCTCACAGCAGGCAGGAGCAACCTCTGCCCTGGAAGGGAGACCCCCAGGGTGCACAAGACCCTCATTGAAGGAGGACGCATGTAGCAGAGCAGAGGTTGGCGCAAGTGGCTGCAGCAGAACGGTCCAGGATCCCAACACCACCGACGTCCCAGCCTGGTTTGGGCTGCAAGCACTGTATCCAGCCACCTGGGCTGTGCTGCAGAAACCTGGCTCCATACACAACACCTGCCCCTTGGTATGTCGTAGAGGGGCTGAGGCTGCTGCTCCTGCAGAAAACAGGGACTCTCCCACCCCCTGTCTGCCACCCTCTCACCACGGGGCCATCCTGGAGCATAGGAACCATCACCTTGGTGCAGGGTAACCTCTGCTACCTGACTGTGGGTTCCACAAAGCTGGGGCAGAGAGAGACCTTGCAAAAGGGGGGCAGGAGCTACATCCCACAGGGCCCCCCCCAAGGAAGTGGCAGCAGAGGGGTGCAGGCAGGGTGTTATCGGTCGCCCCTGGGCAGGGCGGGTCAGGGCTGGACAGGGGCCAGCACCTGCCACAGGGGAGATTACGCCCCGGATTTAACGTTCATCCTGATCCACGACCTGCCTGGGAGAGAAGGGGGTGAGCTGCAGTGGGAGGCCGGTCTGAGAGCTTTGGGGGCTCCTGAGCCCCACCAGCAGCCCTACTCAAAAGGGACACCCAACACTGATGCACAGCCCACTCTCCCGCACCCCCAGGAGCATGCCCAGTGAACTTCCCAAAACCCTGCCAGCATCACCCCTGCTGCAGCCACCCCAACCCTGCTCAGCAGAGATCCTGGGAGAGGGGCAGACTGCTGCCACTATCCCCACTCCAGTTGGGGCCCAGCAGTCCCCTGGCAGCCCTGCCTGCTCCCCAGCACCCTCCCACCGGCACCGGCAGGAAACCACAGCCGCAGCCTGCGGGCAGCTGATAACGGTCACCCAGCCCCATCCTGCCAGCACCCCACCACCCAGGAGCTGTCCCCACACCCACTGCTCCCCAGGCCCAGTGCACAACGGCAGCCCCAGGGCTCAGTGTCACCCTGCAGAGCTGGGGGCTCTCACCAGCAGCGCAGCTCATGCCCCAGGACACACCGACAGTTGTTGCGCATGGGCACCATGCTCCCAAGTGTCCCAGCATGCTCCTGGCACACCATGCAGACCCATGTCTCGTGTGTTCTAGCAACATGGATATGGCGGCAGAGTCCCAGAGCAGAGTGGGGGAGGAGAGGGTGGCATGAAATGGAGTGATCTGACACAAAAGGGATGGGCAGGGGACACTCAAGCTGTTTCGGCTCCTGCCCTGCCTGGGGGCATACAGCCACCTGGCCAATGCATTCCTGGCCACAAGCCCTCCCAGGTGGCAAGGGCACCTCCCTGCCCCAGAGGTCCCATCCTGCAGGGGCATCCCTTCCCTCCCCAGGGAGCAGCTTGTGTTGAGCAGGTAACAACATTCCTGGAATAAACTTGGGGCCCAGCACAAATACACAGTGCTGAACCCGCTGGCACTGGTACAGCACTAACCCATCCAGGATTCTCCAGGCAAATCCTGGGCGAGCTCGCACCGGCCCCAAGGAGCGCTGTGATGGTGCCTCACACCAACAACAGGACCCCTGAGGAATACCCTCACTGAGCACCAGACAGCCACAAACCCATCCTGACCTTGCCAGAGTGTGCCAGAAGTGGGCAGGCAACACAGCACACATGGTATCTACTGGCCGGGCACTTTGCTGCTGAGGGGGACAGGGCAAGTAAAATGTTTCCTCCAAACATCACTGGTAACATGAAAAAAGCCTGAACTAGAGCATATGGATGTGCATGATGAGGCCTGGGGACCCCTACTGCTCCCCCCCTCCCCAACAGGCCCAGGGGCACCTCAAGGTGCTGGGCACCCCCAGGGCTGTTTGGCAGCCAGAGCCCACACAGGTCGGGGCTGCCTGGCCCCCCCGCCACGGCACTCAGCCTGCTCGCCGCCATCCTTCTCCCAGCGCATCTGTCGCAGAAGGCATGTGGCACAGCTTGGCCTCGTGACGGTGGGGGATGCACGGCGCCAGCTCGGCAGAAGGGAGGGATACGGCAATGGGCCGTGCCCTGGCTGGGCACGTCCATCCCGGGACCTGAAGCATGTGGCTTGGGAAGCTCTCCCTCCTGCCAGAGGGGTGCACAGGCTGGTTCTCTGCAAGGTGTCCCAGTGAAGGTGCTGACCTTGGGAAAGTTCCTTCCCTGCCATGAAGCTGGAGCCAGCGCTGCAGGGAGGAAGAACAGCTCCACTCCGTTTTGCTCCCCTCCTCCCCCTCTGCACTGACACCATCACCACAGGGGGAAAAACAATGATAATAATAAAAATAATTAAGAAAGAAAGTGCAGAGCATGCTGGGAGAGTGAAAGGTGCCCCCAGGGGTCAGGGCCCCGCTGGTGTCTGGATGCCAAGACCTGTCTGCCGGCCCAGCTTGGAGCAGCCCTGGGCACAGCACCACTGGCACCAGCATCGGGCAGCTGCTGCCCCAGCCTCTGCCACCTCCACTCTGAGCCCATTATGCTCCTGCTGCTCACCTCTCCACATCTCAGGTGGGGGGCAAAGCCCCCCTCAGCCCTCCACTGGCCCCAGCAGCTCCCCACCATCCTCGGGCATGAGAATGCGTCAGGTTCCCAGCTGAGCAGCCTCTCTGCTCCAAAGCTCTTGCAGAGGGGAAGAAAGGAGCAAGGAAACATCTCTGGAGGGGTGCGAGAGGAGCTGCAGTGGGGCAGGATGCAACCCCAGGGACGGCAAGGAGTACATCATCCCTCTGGGAGGGCACAACTTGGAAGGGGGGCAGCCAAAACCCCCCCGGCAGCAGCTCCCAAGCAGGAAACTCCTCCAAGTTAATGCAGCCCTGAAGAGCAGCCTGGGCAGAGCGGCTCATTAAATGTTTCTGGCTGGCGGGAGGCCAGCGGCAGAGCTTGTTTTTTCTATATTCCGATAAACAGTCCGGGGAGGGGAAGGGGGAGGGGGGCGCAGGCTCTGGATGTGCCACCCAGCCCCGGCGGGGGAGCGGGGGAAGAGGCGGGGGGGGGGGACACGCACATTGCACGGCACCCGCGTGTCCTCCCTGCCCTGGGGCAGCGGGCAGGGGCAGCGTGGGGAGGGAGGACGCAATACATGAAGCCATCCACAGGGATACTCCCAGGTGAGGGGTGACCCCACGGCTCCCCGTCACCGCACCGAGGGAGGACCCCCCTCTTTGCACCCACCAACATGCCGATGACATTCCCAGTGGCATGGGGCCAGCTCCTGGGGAATACGGCGGGGCCCCACCATTGGCCGTCACTCGGCCTTCGCCCCGCCGAGGCGGGACCCCCGCCAAGGCTGGGGGTGTCGGGAGGGGTGTCGTGCCCCCGGTGCGGGGTGCCTGCGGGGCGGGTGCTGTGGTTGCTCGGCCTGGCTCGCAGGGAGGTTCACGTGACTTTCTGCTTGAGGAAGCAGCGCTCTGGCAGCTTCCAGTGGGAGATGGAGGAGGAGGAGGAGGAGGATGGGGGAAGGGGCCGCTTGCCTTCATAGAAACACGGCGGCGAGGCGCAGGCAGCGCAGGGGCGGGGGGCCGCCGTGCAGGGGCACCCCTTCCCCACCCCGGTTATCCAGCTGCAAACCCCTCGGCAGAGGCGGCTCCGGGGGAGGCACGGGGACCGTGTGCTGTCACAGCGCCCCACTGCCTCCAGCAGCCCCCCAGCACGGGGGTTCTGGCCTGGCAGGAGGCTCTCTTGGGACCACAGAGATGCTGCCAAAGGAGCTGGGCTGAGGAGCATCCCCGCTGTCCCCCCACAGGGACCTCACGTGCCAGATGCCATGGGGAATGGCAGAACCCCCTCCCCAGGGCCCCCCAAACTTGGCTCCCCCATCTGCTGCCCAGCGCCACGGGGACCTGGTGCTGGACAAGGTTCCAGCAGCCCTCTGAGACCCCTGCCCTGCGCCTTGTTCCTGGCACAGCAACGTTCTGCACCCAGCAGCAGGCAACACAGCCAGGCCAGCTGCCCCAAACTTGCCCCAAACTTGCCCCCAAGCCCAGGAATCCAGATGAGTATCCCTGTGGCAGCACCCTCCCAGGTGCTGAGACCTCACCAACTCATCACACCTCCTATGTAGTCCAGCGGTCTTGCTAGCCCACAGGCTCCAGAATCAGGAAGAAGCTTTCCAGCAGACACCCCACAATGGCCATGGTGGGGGGGCCATGCAGCACCCATGTCCACCAACAGCATTGCCAAGCCTCTCCAGGGACACTGTGCCTCACACCCACGTGCAGAGCTATGGCACCCCACAGACCTACTGCCCTGGCCCCAGGGGTGCTTCAGGGTCACTCTTCACAGTGCCACCTGCATGCCTGCCCAATGCCCCTGCAGCACCCTGCCTGTGGGGTCCCAGTTCCAGGCTGGTACCAGCATCCATGTGGTCTTGGGTCCCCGATCTCTTAGTACAACATATCTCAGCATCCATGCCATAAGAAGTCTAGCACCCATGCCATGGAGTCCTTGCCTCACAACCAGACCCCAGCACCCACACCATGGGGTTCCAATCCCACAGTCAGACCCCAGCATCCATGCTCTAGGGACTCCAGCCATTCATCTGGATTCCAACAGCTCCATACCATAGGGACCCCATCCCCATGGCTGGACCCAATAGCCACACCATAGTGACTAGGACTCCAGTCCCCCACACCTTGCTGACTCCCATAGCTTGTCCCCAGCACCAGCACCATGGCCAACCAAACCTCAGCACCTACACTGAAAGCCCTGTGTTGTAGTCGGCTCCCAGCAGCCATGCCCCAGGAACCCAGCCCCATAACCAAACACCAGCACCAATACCACGGAGACCCCAGCACCAATACCACGGAGACCCCAGCACCAATGTCATGCAGACCCAGGGACCAATACCATGGAGATCCCAGCCCCACAGCTGGACTCCAGCACCACACCATAGAGACCCTAGCATTAATGCCACGAACACACCAAGCACCAATGCCATGGAGACTCCAAAACCAATGCCATGGAGATCCCAACACCAATGCCATGGAGACCCCAACAGCAATGCCATGGAGATCCCATGGATCTCCCGTAGCTGGAGATCCCAGCCCCAAAGCAGGACAGCAGCACCAATGCAGTGGGGATCCCAGCCCCACAGCCAGACCCCAACACCAACACCATGGGACCGCAGCCCCACAGTCAGACCCTGACACCACTGGGCCTCCCACCCCGTAAGTGGCCCCCAGCTCCCCACCCAGCCCCGATGCCGCGGGGACCCCAGCCCCAGGGGCAGCCCCCGCCCCACGCCCCGCCGCCGCACCACTCACCAGGGCATGCACAGCCCACTGACATCTTCACATGCCTGGCCCGGCCGGGGGTCGCTGCGCGCTGCCCGGGCCGCGGGGGTCTCGCATGGGCGGCGCGCCGCGGGCTCCGGCGCGGCGGGCGGCGGGTAGCGCCGCGGCCAGAGGCGGGCAGGCGGGCGCGCCGCGAACCGGCGGAGCAGCGGCGGCAACGGCAGCAGGAGCAGCAGCGGCGGGGGCGGTCGGGGCGGGGGCCGCGGCGGTGGAGCGGGAGCGGGGGCGGCTGCGCCGGCGGCGGGCGGGTGGGGGTGCCTCTGCGCGTGCGCGGGGCGTCCCGTTTCCCCCCCGCCGCGAGCGCGTGCGTGTTGCGTGCGTGCGCGCCCCCCCCTCCCCCTGGCTCGTCGCCGCCGCACGCGCGCACGCGCCCCCCCCCCGCAGTCACCGTGAGGGGCGGGGGGGTTCTGGTGGGGGGGGAGGAGGATCCGTGAGGGAGAAAATGAAGCGAAGGGGAAAGGGGTACCCCCTCCGCTCCGAGGAGGCTCTCGGCGCTGCCCCCTGGGGTTCGCAGCCGTCGGAGGAGGGGTAGCGCTGTCCCCAGACCCCCATGGGTGGGTGAGGGTCCTCAGGACTGCGTGGGCTCCCGGGGGCGGCGCAGTGCTGAGACTTCCATCCCGGACCCCCGACGGGGCTGCTCTTCCCAGGGCCTTGAGAGAAACCCGACTGGAGGGACGAGTGCTCAGGGACCCGGCTCATGGCTGAGCCCCGAGTGTCTCAGGGCGGCTCGTTGGGATTTCCACCTGGGAAGGCCGTGGGGACGAGTAGAGGACGCCACGGCTGTTCCGCATGGAAGAGCCTGCTCAAGGCTTGTGCTTTTTGGGACCTTGCCAGTCTCCCAGCCCCGGGGCACGGGGAGGACACGGCGCTGTGGAGGTTGTGGGTGGAAGGGAAAGGGCCAGAGAGGACCGGGGGGCAGGAAGGAAGGGGGTTCGCAGCAGCGCTTTGCACAATCAGGGACATCGTAGCCAACATTTGCTGTGCCTTGTGCGGGGATGGCAGAGGCTGCCAGACAGGAGGCTGGAAGCTGCTCGGGTCTGTGCTGCACGCTGTGCCAGGCAGGGATGTGACAGCATCCCGGGTGAGGCCTGGGGTCGGAGAGATGCCAGGGCAGAAGGAGCAGAGTCCCATAGGGACAGGGTCTCCCTGGGGGCACGTGCCCAAGAGGACCTCACCAGGGATCCTGCCCCAGCCCCATGCAGCTCTGCAGGATCCTGCACACCGGCTGTGGGGCCAGAGCCCAGTCTGCAAAGGCAAGCACTGTCCCTCTACTGCCCTGCCAAAATGCAGCCCCAGCTCCACGGTGGGAGCAGCTCAGTCCTGGGCTGAGCAAACTGCCCTGGGGAGCCAAAGCTCTTTCTTCTCTCTGAAGGGCCAACTCCAGCCCATTTGCTCCTGCCTGGGTGGAACTCACATTACTCTTCATTGAGTGGAGTGTCCTTTAAGCATCACACGAGTTTTTGAGCTCTCCTTTGCAGGCTGTGCCTATTAGCCCTGAGCAAGCTGCCCACCCTGGGTGCTGCACAGGCTGAAACTGGATGGCCCTGAGCAGCATCAGGCTGTGCCTGGCCAGGGAGTGGTCACAACACAGAGAGGGAAGGGAGGGGAGCCAGGGATGTAGAATGCGCATTTTCCTTTCTGGATGTTGTTTGTTTTTCCTTGTAAACCAGCAGAAATGCCTGATGTTGCCCTGTGCCAAGAGAGCATCCCTGCTGAGGATTGTACTGGGGGAGGGAGGTACTTGCAGGTGGGATTCCCTATGGTCACACCCCAGGGACCCTATGTGCAAGGAGTATGGTCCCACTTTGCAGGATGCACACCAGGCTAGGCTTGCTTTGTAAGAGATCAGCTTTGTTGTGCCACAGGGTCCTGCCCCACACAGGCACAGAGGGATTAGGCAGGTCACTGCATGCCCTGGATATGCCTCAGGGAGAGGACATGACAGGAGAGGAGGGTGTGGAGCAGGAGGAGGAAAGCTGCAAGGCTCCAAGGGGAACATTGTTCCACATCCTTGTCAGCAGGTCTCTGGGTGCCAGGTTATGGACAGCTTCTCCTCAGGCCAGTGGAGAGAGACATGGGCATTTCAAAAGTGACTTGTTCCTTGCTTTAGATGTGTTGAGTTCAGGGGAAGCAAAGTGTCCAGAGGGGCAACCACACCTGCGCTGCAGAGAGCCTGGAGCACTTGCCCAGCCTCCCCTGCTTCCTCTGCAGTGCCAGGGGCAGGTACTGGCCTGAGGAGCCTGTTAAATCCAGCAAAATCTCCCACACCCAGCGGTGTGCTCACATCCCCTCATGGCAACACATGTGCTCTGCAGCACTCAGCCATGCATCCCTGGCCCTGGAGAAGGACACAGCAGCCTGCATGCTGCTTGGACGGCATTTTGGTGAGAGGTGCTATGGGTTCATTGGACGAGGAGGTGGAGGGGAGCAGCTCCCCTGGACAGAGAGCCAGTTTGTGGCTAGGGAGGAGCCACAGGAGGTGGCAGGAGGTGACATGGGACGAGCGATCACATTTGATCCCTTGTGCCAGGGATGGAAGGAAGGAGAACAGCAGGATGAGGCTGCATGTGTCAAACATAGCTCAGCTCAATGACCAGGCACACAAGGCTGAGAAAAGCAGCTCTATCCTGTGGATTCCCAAGGGAATCTGGCCTGGGCAGGTCTGTGCCCCAGGGACTGATGTAGAGGCCAAGACAATTAGCTCCCCCCAGGCAAATCTGCAGAGCTCCAACGACATGTCCACACTGCACCTGTGCTGCTGTAAGCAAATCCCTGAACCCCATGAGATGATCCTGCTGTCCCATCTGGAAGCCAGAAGAGCCACAGGAAGTGACGGCACTCAAAGAGATCCTGGACTTCCTGAACAGGGGGTACCAAACAGAGCCAGGCCAAGCGCCTGCATACACTAGCATCCCTTGCCTTCCTGAGGAGCCAGGCTGGACAGCAGCTGTGTCCACTGAACCGATTTTGGCTCCCTCACATTCTCCAGGTGATTTTCTGTGTGCCAGCTTCGGAGAGCAGCACAAGCCTAGGCACAAGCAGTGACTTGGGTATCCTGCCTCATCGCTGAGCCAGAAGGCTGCACGGCAGCTCACAGTGCCCATCCCTTCTTTCACACCCGATAGTTTTTTTCATCCCGCCTGTGCCCACCACGTGTGCGTGCCACCTCCACTAGCCCCACCCGAGGTTGAGCTGAATGGAGCACCATTACAGTACTGCACAGGCACCTCACAGGCACAGAGAAGGCTCACGGCCGGGGGACCGCGAGCCGCTGCGCCCACAGCAGCTCTGCCTCTGCTTTCCGGGAATCGCGGGAACACGCGGGTCGGCCGCGCACACGTGTGCACCAGGATCAGCGGGGCGGGCCCGCGGCGCCGCGGGAAAACGCGCGTCTGCCCCGCCCCCAGGGGGCGCTTCCCGCCAGTCCCGCCTGCGCCGCCCCGCTCACCGCGGGGCGGGACCGACCCTCCTCGTCCCCGCCCGCTACAACGATGGCGGCGAAGCCCGAGGGTGTGCCCGCCCTCAAGATGGCTGCCCGCGCTCCCGGGGCGGGGCGCCCCCTCAGGCCGGTGCCTGCCTCTTGGCGCGCAGCCGGCGGCGAAAGGGTGCGGTCCCGGCGTGCCGCGCGCGGGCGGGGCGGTGCGGGGGCCGCCGGGAGCTGTAGTGTGGGACGGGCAGCGGTCACGTGGCGCGCCTGGCAGTGGCCGCGCTGGGAGCGGAGGCGCCAAGATGGCGGCGCGGCGGGGCGGAGCGGTGCCCGCCGCCAACGGGGCTGGGGCCGGTGGCGCTGCCGCCGCGGCCGCTCCGCGGGGCCTGGCGAGCGGCGGAGCCCTGCGCGAGGCGCCTTTCCGCGCCGGCAGCCCCCTGCAGGTAAGGGGCGGTGGGGCGCGGCGGTCCGCGCCGTGACACGTGGAGGCCGGGGCGGCTCCCGCGGCGGCAGCACCACGTGTGCCGGGAGCGGGCCCGCCGCGCCGGCGGCGGGCGGGGGGCGCAGCACGGGCCGGCGACGACCCCGCTGCACCCGGAGTGGGGCGCCCTTTCTTGTGGGTGGGGGGAATGGGGTGCCCAGATCTCTCCCGCCGGGGTGGGGTGTGGGCGCGGAGATTCTGGGGCGGGGGGGCCGCCACGGCACTCGGCGGGACGGGTGGCTTGGTGCCCCCTGCGGGAGACACCCTGGCCTTGGGTAGTGAGGGGCAGAGGGATGCCGCCCGAGTCATTCCCCCACGGTCCCTCCATCCCGGCGCCGCCCTCTGCCACCTGCGGCCGTGGGGAGCTTGGGCTGGCGCGGTTTGGGACACCGACACCCGCCGGTTTCGGCGGCAGGAGCTTTGGGTGCAGAATGTGGCCCGCGCCGGGCCAGGGGAGGTTCCCCGAGCCGTACCCGGGGCTTATCCCGTAGCAAGAAGCTCCCGCGCCGGGGCAGGTGTGGGGAGCGGCGCTGCCGCTGTCACCGGCCTCAGTGGGCCCTGCCGGGGCTGGGCTGGGTGCGAGTGCGCTGCTGTCTGGACGGGGAGCGTGGGGATGCAGCACCCCAGGAGGGGACTCGGGGGCACCTGCGCTGTGCGTTTGTCGGGATTTTTTGTGGGAAGCCTTAGGCTTCTGCCTCCGCCAGGGTCCTCCTGTGTGGCCGAGGGGCTGCAGGGGAGAACACCCCCCCCCGCCATCCCGAGCCCGGGCTGGAGGATGCCGACCCCGTCTCGCCCCTCCCCGACGCGAGCAGAGTGGGCTGCATATGGGGGAAGAGAGGTGTGTTCCCGGCTGATGTTTTCCGAAAGCAGCAGAGGAATCCACGGAGCATCATCTGGCTGTGCCGCGCTGACCGGGCAGAGCCCCCCGGCTTCCCGGGATCACCCCGCGCTCTTGCCGGCAGCTCCGGCGCTGTAAGAGCGGCCTTGGCAGTCAGCCGGAGACCATGGCCGCCCTGTGCTCGGGGCGTAGCCGCAGCACGCCGGGCACACGTGTCACCAGCGGCCTGCGGGGGCCTCCGTTGTCCCTTCCGGGGACCAGAGCAGCGAGCGCAGTGGTGTACCCTGCGCCGGGTGGGTGCCGCAAGAGCTAGTGGCCACGCTTAGACTGTGTCCATTGCAAGCAGTTAGCTGCAATCCCAGCACCTCGCGTGCCAAAGCCCACTCTGAGGCTGTGGGCATCCTCCCTTCTCCCCGGCAGTGCTGGTTGCTTGGGCACAGCGTGGCCAGAGCTGAAGCCTGTCCTTGAACGTTCCCGTGACCCTCTTCCCCGCTGCGCTGCTGTGAAGCAAACACAGGGAGCTGTGAAAGGCACGGGGGTTTCCCCCTCTCCTCCGGGTGAGGAGTGACAGGGGTCTCTGGCAGGGAGGAGAGCGGGCAGGGACACAGGAGCAGGCTGGGCTGGTTTGTACCCCCGCCCCGACGCACAAGCCAAGCGATGCTCAAGCGATGAGGGCTGCAGGAGGTGCCTGTCCCCAGGTGGATCAAAGGGAGTCACAGCCCAGGCCGGTGACTCACGGCTGTGGGACTCCTTGTTGCAAGGCGCTGAGTCAAGGGAGTCGAGGAAGGCATGCGAGATTGCCCTCCCTCCCTCCCGGGCTTCGGGCAGGAGCCGCAGGAAGAGGCCATTTGAGTGGAAGGGTTTTACTTCCCTCCCTCAGCTGGACTACAGCTGGAAACCTCTTATTACATGCTTTCCTTGGGGAGAGCCAGCCCTGTGGCTAGATGGGCAGGGCTATGCAGCCCCGGGGTGTCCCCCGGATCCCTTTGCCATCACCAGGCAGGGGTCAGATGATCCCCGCGTCCTTGGGCTGCTGATGCTCCATCCTGCTGGCTGCTCCGGTGGCCCGGGTGCTTCTGCCTGCCGGTCACCGCTGACTCAGGGTTGCACGCCGGGGCTGGGTGTGTGAGCCTGGATGTTCTCCCAGTATCTGCATGAGGATTGGCCGGGAATCACAGCCAGGCTGCGCCTAGAGGGCTGCCAGCAGGCTCTGCGCTGTGCTCTGACCGACAGCCAGCACTGGCGAGGGAGGGGACTGGAGATGCTGAGTGGTAAAACTGCTCTAAAACTGCTCCATAGCCTGATCTGCATGGTGGGGTGGAGTGGTGTCCTGGTGTCACTGGTGGGCTCCACTTCCAGGTAGAGGGCCCTGGGAGAGGCTGGTCTGGGCTGCCAAGCTGCCTGCTGAGCCCCAAAGCACTGCAGACTCCTGGTCTTTAGGGCTCCCATGTCACAGACCAGGGCAATTTGGGATGAGTAGCTTCGGGGCATTGCTGTGGGTGTTCCGGCTTTGATTCCCAGCCTGGTCTTGGGGTGCCTGTGTTCTAAGGTTGCACAGGGCTCCTGGCTGTGCTGTGGCCAGAGGTGCCTGCTCTGTCTTACCGGAGCAAGTCTCTGAAGAGCCCCAGGGACCAGGGGTTTGGGCATGTGGCTTTGGTGCTGTCGTATTTTAGAAACACCTATTTAATGAAATTCCTGCTGTCTCTCTGGTTCAGTTTACTGCTTGCTAGAAGAGGATTTCAAATTATTAGCAGGTTCTCTATAGGGACAAGGTACATTTTGTTCTGCATGGGCATAGGCTCATGCAAGCTGTGGTACCTACGTGAAACATGAGCTGCATCAGATGTGCATCCCCCAAGGTTCAGCTGTATTCTCACAGTGCTGGTGCTGCTCCAAGGGCAGGAAGATGGGTCACAGGCTGCTCCCAGCTAGCTTTGGGAGGGAGGTGTACTCTCCCAGGGCTCTGTCCTTGGTGGCCTTATCTTCCCAGTCTCCATTATCTCTCTGCCTAAGCCCATCTACAAACAGGAATTCACATCCTGTCTCGTGCCGGTAACACGTCTGTGCTGCTGCTCTGCTCTGTATGTCCTGCAGCTCTGCTCAGCTGCCTCGCCCAGCATCTGGACATCCTGCAGCACAATTGTGTGGCACCCTGGAGTGCGGTCCAAATACTTTCTTGAAGTTATTCAGAATTACCCAAGCATCCCTGGAGGTGGCTGGAGGACTGGAAAGGATGTGGGGTTGGGAATTTGAAGGAGGAAGAGTAACAAAGCTGGTTTGGTCCTGGATTGCAAGCACAGACCATGTCCCCTTGTAGCCTGCAGCAGAGGTATTGGGGTAGGACTCTGGCAGTGGCAGCTGGCTGCACCCCTGTTGCTGACTCCTGCACTTTTGTTATGAATTTCGTAATGGTTTTGGGCTTATCTGAAGCGCCAACAACTGGAATTGGAGGAGCGCGTGACAGTCCATGAGGTGGTGGGAGCCTGCCTGTCCCCTCCCTGTCCTGCATGACCAGTGTGTGGTGTTGGGCAGAGCCTGGGGGTTTTATCCATTCATCTTTCCCAGTCATGCAGAGTGAATCAGGCAGAAATTTTTGGTGTGGAGGCATCCTGGGTAATCAGAAGGGTCTCGGGATGAAAGCAGCACAAGTCTTTGTGCAGTGGACTCTCCTGAAAGCAAGGGGGAAGGTCCCCTGTGCCACCTTCTGATCTGCAGCTGTGTCCCACCTGCTTCCCCTGCATGTTTGGGGTGCTGGGGGTGCCCAGCCACTATCTGTAGTGCAGGTTGTTGGGAGCACGTGTGTACTGCAAGGAGATCAGTGCTGGTAGTGGGGCTGTGCAAAGTGTTAACCTGGCTCCCCACGCTCCTCGACAGTGCTTTTCCATTGAGGAGGATGACCTGAATTTAACATCGTTGGATGCAGAAACCATCTTAGAAGCTGAAGAGATCCTGGGGACAATGCAGAACTATCTCGACTCCTCTGTGATCTCCATCATTGAGGATCTTTCTCTGAGCGAGGTGGGAGCTCACACACAGATGCAGGATGTGGCGGCCGGGCTGGCCCTGGTGGTGGCATGGGTGGGAGTGGTGGCAGCGTCCTCCATGTCCAGGTCTTGTGGTTGTATCCCATTGCCCTCTGAGAATGTCCCTACCCTTGCAGCAGAGCAGGGCCTGCCTGGATGCACAGAACGAGCTGTCCCTGCTGACTGCCATCACAGAGATCCTGGACAGCACGGATGATGAGACCCTGTCCCCCTTTGACACCATCATGGATGCCGAGCTGCTGACCTCGCCTCGTGAGCGGGAGAATCCCTCGGTGAGTTGGGGGGCAGATCCAGCCCTGAAATAGTAGGACCCTGGTCCCCAGTACTCTGAGATGTACTCTCATGATGGTTCCAATGTGAGAGAAGGGCTCTGGGGGGGCCATGCCTTCGCCTTGGGTCTTTATGTAGAGCCAAAGATGTGCCAGAGGCTTTGGGGAGAAGCATGTCCCCAATGGGAGCTGTGTGTGTTGTGGGTGAAACAGAGCTGTTTCCTCTTGGGCTCTGTGGGGTGAAGCGCGTGGGCACTGTGGGGCTGGGCATGGCCTGTCCCCTCCAGCAGCATGGACCTGCCACTGTCTCATTTTCTGTCCATCTTTCCAGTTTCAGAAGTTTCTCACCTTATCCCGCCCGTTGCTGGAGTGCGAGAGCCCTACCCTGGAACAGCCTAAGACTCTCAGGCCTCTCAGCAGCAGCAGCAGTGTCTCTGTGGTTGGGAAGGTGAGCAGCTGAGCAGGGGAAGCTGAGGCAGCAGTGTTGGGGTGGTGCTGGGATAACTGTCCCTGCTGCAGCCCCCAGCCCCAGCCTTCCCTCCTGGCACAGGCATCCTTTCCAGGAAGAGATGCTTTTGCAAGGCACCAGTAGCAGTGGGAGCAGGGTCTTCCTGAGGTGGTGGGTGCCAGGGACTGGGGATGCTCCCATAGGAGTGTCGGGTTTCCAGCTCTGTTGTGTCTTACTGGGCAGGTCAAATGTGTCCCAGCTTTTTGTCTGCCATGGGGCTTTGCTGTAGAGTTGCAGTAGACCCACAGTTGGCTGTCCTGGGGGGGCGCTGGTAAAAGCCCAAGAACTGATGTTTGCTGTGGTCCCCCTTCCCAGACTGACACAGAACTGGCCTGGGACCGTGCTGCTCATGGCCTGGAGGACCCAATGCTGCCAAAGAAGCAAGTCTGCAGCACCCCGAGGGTGGAGCGGAAGGTGGGCCGGCACCGAGCCCGAGAGCAGCCCCTGCCTCAGCGCAGTGATGGGGAGGAAGAAGAGGAGGAGGCAACCTTGAGCCTGGAGCTAGACAGCAGCATGGAGGCTGTGGATTTCTGTGTGAGCAAGGCTGGGGCAGTGCTGGAGGAGCATGAAGACCCCTGCATCATCAACACAGGTGATGTGTCCCTGAGTGAGCTCGTGAAGTCCATGCACCCCTACTGCCTGCCCACCTTCACTGTGTGCCTGGACCCTGACACTGAGCCTGTAGCCAAGGAACTTCTGAGCAGTCCTGTCTTGCTGGAAATTGTGCCTGGCGAGGGAGAGAGTGTGGAGATCCCTGTGGTCCTGCAGCCCTTCACTCCCAGCTCCCATGACCTGGAGCCCCAGCTCCTGGCAGCAGAAGAGAGTACTAGAGAGTCAATCCCAGAAGATCAAGGGGACCTGCCAGGAGCTCCAACCCAGGAAAATGGGGTGGAAGAGGAGGAGGAGGAGAAACTGCCTGGGAAGGAGCCTTCATGCAGTACCCCAGAGGGCACCTCCCCACCGGAGACAGCAGCACGTGGAGCCTCACATCCCAACAGCAGCTCCTGGCACAGCACAGAGGCCCCAGCAGGTGGAAAACGTGAATGCTCTGAGAAGGGACGGGGCCGTGAGAGAGCAAGGAAGAGTCGGAAAAAGAAAGCAGAGGAGGACCAAAGCAAGCAGGCCAGGCCTGGCAGGGATTGTGTAGCCCACTGGCTCCGTTCCACTGGCTCTGGACAGCCCCTTGTCCAGCCAGCCATCAGCCGGCAGCGGGCAGCGTGTCCCTCTGTTCAGGTCTCAGACTTCCTGGCACAGCAGCTGGAACGAGCCCGGAAGGAGGGGCAGATGGAGCTGCATGCTGAGCGGGCACCGCGACCCCGGGGCAGGCCTCGGAGCACAGCAGGGGCCTTCCTGCCCAAGAAGGTGAAGCAGGAGCTGCAGAAGGAGCCAGCACCAGAAATGGTGAATGTGGCCCTGGAGAAGAACAAGACTCTGGTGCCCCTGGAGAAGACTGCACCAAGCATGGAGGGGCAGCCAGCAGCTGCATGTCCCAGCCTGACATACCAGACTGAGAGCCAGGAAGATGCACAGCCATCTGCTGAACAGAGCAGTGGGGTCTCGGAGGCTGCCTCTCAGCCCCCAGAGCAAGGTGTGGGGCTGGAGCCTGCCCAGAGCCTGCCAGCAGCAGAGCCGAGTGAGGGCCTGCCTAAGGAAGCCAAACCCAAGGCCCTAAGCCTACGGGAGTACCGCATCCGCATGCTGCACCGTCAGCCCAACATGGGTGGTAGCCAGGAAGGCAAGAAGGAAGTGGCCAGCAAGTGGCCCAGTGTCCCTGAGCCTCCGACAGAGCTGGCAGAGATCCCCTGCCTGGTGTCACCCATGCGCTCTGCCACTGAGGCAGATGGTGCTCAGAAGGGACCAGACAAACCCACCAGCCCTGCTGCTGTCCCTCCTCCTGCTGGCAAAGCTCCCACTGCTCTGACTTCAGCCCCAGCACCCACTATGGCTCCACCACCCCCATCAACGCCAATGCCTTTTGTAGCACCCAACGTGCCCCCAGCTGCTGGGGTGGCCCCCACCGGGATGCCGCCAGCCTCTGCCGGTGCTTATGCCCTTTACCCACCAGTGCCTTCCTGGCCCTGCTTCACCCCGCAGCCCATGGGCTGCCATGGTTTGCCTCCACCACCCAGTGCCAGCTCCTCCAGTACTTTTCACGTGGTGCCTGGCCTCCCACCTCCAGCCATGGCCTGGCCCCCTCCACCTGTGCCACCCCCGCCTCTGTTTGGCCCAGGTGGCCCCTATGCCCCAGTTGGGTGGGCACCACCATCCTACTGGCCAGGAATCCCCATGCCACCTCCGGTGCCTTCCCTTGCGTACAGGGACTCCGGAGCAGCAGTGCAGGTCACGACTGCCTTCCCAGCTGGCAGCCACCCTGGCACAGCCCTTCTGCCTGGGCAGCCTCCTGCCACCCCTCTGTTCAGCTGCCCAGAGCCACCAGCCTTCCCTGTCCAGTTGCCCACTACCCCGGCCAGCGACACGGGGGCTGCAGGTGGCCCGGCCAGGCCAGCGACTGGCAGGGTGTCAGACCCCAGGAGGCAGGCACGGCTGGCAGGAGAGAGCTCTCTCCCCAAGGCCCCTCTGACTCCAGCCCCAACCCAGCCCCTGCCAGCCCCCTCAGCTGCCACTGCCCAGCCCAGCAGAGTCCCTCCTGCAGTGCCAGTCCCCCAGGCTGTCCCCACCCAGCCTCTGGAGGAGCCCCAGGCTGCAACTCCCAACCAGGTCCCAAAGGCCCCCCCAGCTGCCATCTGCTGTCCAGCAGAGGTGTCTCCTGCCCCTGTTGTGGAGTCCCCTGACACCCACGCCATGGAGAAGGCTGCAGGGCCAGGCAAGGAGGCAGTGGAGAAAGCCCTGCTGGAGCCCAAGGCAGCTGCTGGGCAGGAGTCGCCTGGCCAAAAATCCACCTCCCAGGCTGTGGCACCACCACTGAAAGCAGGTCGAGAGAGCAGCCTTCCCACCAAGGCACCCACTGTGCAGCCATGGAGGCACCAGCCGCTCCTCAGCCCAGCCCAGCGCAGCGACAGCAGCAAGGACATCGTGCAAGCCTTCATCAGCGAGATCGGTGAGTGGGAGGGCTGCAGGATGCCGGGTTGAGTGTCACCAGCCAGCAAGGCTGCGGTGCTGCTGGCAACCTGGATAGCAGGACCAGTTTCCTGGCACTTTTTGGGGGCGAGGGTGGCAAAGCTATGCCCACAGGCTTGCAGTCTCTTCCCAGTACTCTGCTAGGATGTTGCCTCCAATGGATGGTCTGGGCTAGCTGTCCTGAAACTACTCCCTTCTGGGACTGCAGAGCTGGGTGCTCCTGTCCCTGCTGCGGGAGGCACAGAGCTGCTGCAAGCTCTGTCACTGCTTCTCCTCCCCAGTGCTTGCCCCACCATCCAGGGAGGCTGATGCAGGGGGAGAATGGGGCGGGGGTGCATCGCTGTGGTGCTGGGAGAATTCTAGCTGATCTGACTTGCTGTGCTTTCTCCCTGGCCCAGGGATTGAAGCCACTGACCTGTCCAGCCTGCTGGAGCAGTTTGAGAAGTCTGAAGGTGCGGATCTGGCCTGCCATCCCCTGCAGGGCTCCCTCCATGCCATGCTGGCCTCCCTGGGCTGTCCATGCTCCCTGTGGCAGGGTGGTAGTGGGAGGGCTGAGATGCTGCTGTCTGTGGGCTCGTGTTACCCTGCCCAGGTGTTTTGTCCCGTCTCTGCCTTCATCTCCTTGGCCTCTGGAAACGCCTGGGGGTCCTCAGGGCAACCAAGGGGGTGGTGGAAGTATCTGTGAAGGAAAAGGGATGTGCAGCTCCTATCTTCAGGGAGCGGGGTTTCAGGTGCTGTGAAACCGCTTCCGAGCTGTTCCTGGGGTGCTCTGTGGCCCCCACTTGTTGCCACTCTCACCTACCTGTTCTCTTTTCAGCCAAGAAGGAGGAAACTCCTGTACAGCCCCCTGAGAAAAGGCAGCTGATGGGGAGCTCTGGGTGAGTACCAAGACCTTGGCAGCGGTGCCCAGCGTGGAGCCCAGCAGAGCAAGGGCACAGGGCAGCTTTCAGTCCTGGCAGGGTTTGAAATGTGCTGGGGCTGTGTCTGTTGGCCCAGGAGGGGCTGAGTTTGTCACTGGACTGTGACAGAGCTGGCATTGAGGGGGGAAAAACTGGGATGGGCATGATTGGGCTGTGCAAGTTTTATCCTTGCAGCTCTCTTGGATCTTCTGTCCTCGTGAACTGGCCAGTGGGGCAGATTGAGTGGGTGCCCCAGGTGTGGGGAGAGGGGCTGGGCTTTGCCTGCTGTGTTTGACAAGGCTCCTTTCCCATTCTCAGGCCCGAGACCCAGCAAGATGCACCAACCCAGCAGGACAGGAAGCCCCTGGATGGCCTGCAGGCCTCTGAGCTGGCCAATGTGGCAGGTAATGAATACTTAGGGCGAGGCAGGGGAGTCGCCAGGTCCTGGCAGGGCTGTTGTGTGTCTAGGGGGCACCCTGGGGAGTGAGGGGGGCCAGAACATGAGGGAGCCCCAGCTGGGTGGGTTGCAGCAAAGGGCTGCTCTTGTAAGCATTCTGGTGTTCTCTCAGGCCTCACGCCCCCAGCGACACCTCCTCACCAGCTCTGGAAGCCTTTGCCTGCTGTTTCACTGCTGGCCAAGACCAAGTCACCTGGGTCCATGCCCCAGGAAGGGACCCAGAAGACAACCAAGCTGATGAAAGCCAAGCCACTGCCCTCAAACAAGATCCAGGTGAAGAGCATGGTACCAGCCCCTGCTGGCACAGCCCCCAGCCACGTCTGCTCGGGAGACCATGACTACTGCATCCTGGGTACACCACAGCCTGAGAGCAGCAGTATCCCTGGGACGCAGCCTCCTGCCAAGGGTGGCTCCCGCTGGAATGTCAAACACCACCGAGACATCACTATCAAACCCATCTCCTCCTTAACCAAACGGACGCTGAACCAACCTGAGCCCATCCCACCAGCCCCTAACACCACCATGGGGCACAGCCAGGAGCCCGTGGGGATGGCCTGCCTAGCTCCCCTGGATTATCGGACTACCATCCCCAACAAGGCCACCACTGGGTGTAGCAGTCCCCCCACCTCAGTGCTCCTGTCTCCAGCTGCATCCCCCTGCCGGGATCAGGAGGTGCGGACTCCCAGTGCCCAGCCCAGCCATGCTGCTGCCAAGAGGTCCCTGCGCTGCTACCGGAGACCCCAGGACTCACCCAGCCCCTCCACTGACAGCTGGAGGGTTGGCCGGAGCCGCGCCAGCCGTTCTTTCAGCTCCAGTTCGGATGGAGCTAGCGAGTCCTCGTCTTCGTCTTCATCCTCGTCCTCCCGATCCCGGTCACGGTCGCTCTCTCCACCCCCCAAGCGGTGGCGAAGGTAAGCAGTGGATTGTTGCTTGCTCTTGGGGCAGTTGTCCAGTGGGTGGTCAGGTGCACAGACACATCTTTATGGTTCTACTAGATGGCTGGATTTGTTCTTTTTGTCCTTGTGGCCCTTCTGAAGAGATGCTTGACTCACAGAGGCTGGGGGAGCTGCAGCAACACCCTGCCCAGCCGTGTCTGGCTGAAGCCCACATCTGGGCTGGTGTGCCTGCAAAGCCATGACTGAGCCAGGCTTCCATACTCCTTCTGGAACACCCAGTCCGTGCTACAAGTCCTTGGCTGCATCTTTGCTTTTGGACGCTTTTTCTGGGGTATTATGGCAGGTGTTCATATTTGTGCTGTGGGGCTGCTGCAGCCCTTGGTGCTCAAATGAGAGGAGCCACAGTGGAGTTCTTGAGGGAGCTGCTGGAGGCAAGCAGGGAAAAACCTGTCTGCCTTGGCAGCCTTGGAGGCTCCCTGTTCTCCTTATGGAGGTGGCTGTGTAGGAAAGTGGGACACCTTGGTCTCTGTGGGATGCATTTCTTTCAGAGTCCTTGTGCATCTGAGTGATGTGCAACCTGTCCCAGCTGGGCTGGGAGGCACTGGAGCTGGTGAAGGGTTTCTCTTTCTGTCATTCTCCTGGTGTTCAGCCAGTTCTGGTGATGTCCCTGGGCATGAGGGGCCTGTCCAACCAGGACTCCTCCATAGATGGCCAGTAAATGCAGAGGCTGGAGCTGGAAAGAGCAGGTATATAAATGCCATGTTCCATGGATGTGCAGCTTTGGGACTGTCAAGCAACGTGTCTGGCAAATCAGCTGGTCTTGTGCTGGATAATGTCCCCATGTACTGTGCCATCCTGACTTGCAGTCCTCCAGGAGAATACGTAGCAGAGCCAGGCAGCATGCCCTGCCAGGCCGGGGTTTGCCCATGGCAGGGACCACCTATGGCCAGCATGTCTGGAGAGGGACTGGGCTTCTGGCTGGAGGCAGCACAGCTTAATCCCAGAGGTGTTCCGGTCCTGCTGTCCTTGAGCTTTCCCTGGCCCTGCTGGAGAAGCTCTTGCAGTCTCCGTTCACACAGCTGTTGAGCACGACATGGATGCGATGGCTCCATTGTTGTCCTGTGCATCGTGTGGGGCTCAGCACAGAAGTCCTGGCCCTTCCTGGGCCCTCCCAGGCACAGCCCTGTGCTTCACAGTTCCCCCATGACTATTTCTTGCTCTTCAGAAGCTGTGCCTCCTGTGAGCCTGCTCTCTTTTCTCTGTGGCATTGGGAGCCAAGTGGAGCAACATTTCTGTAGTGTTGTTACTGCCCTGGCAATCTTGGGCAGAGGCTTTCCCATCCTGGGGATGGGTCCTGTCTGAGTGGGATGCTGGATACCATGGGGATGATGGAGGTCTTTTTCTCCTTTGGAGCCTCATGATGCTGGACAAAGGGAGGGCTCAGCTGTATCTCTCCTTCCCCCAGGTACCGCTCAAGATGTTCCCACAGCTCCTCCTCTCGCTCCAGCTGTGGGTCATGTGGCAGGTCCCGGGACAGGTCCTCATCCTCATCATCAACATCCTCCTACTCGTCCAGGTCCACGTCTCGCAGCCAGTCCCGCTCCCCCTCACCCCACAGGAGGAGTAACAGGTGGAGAAGGTGAGTGTGGCCACCCTGCAGGGGGTGTGAGCTCTCCTCAACCCATCTCCCAGCCTCCTGTGGAGGAGGGATGGACCCATTCCTTCAAGATATTCCTTGTGTTTGGAATCAATCTTCTGACACCCCCATGATTCCGTAGCTCATGTGCCTGGTTTCTGCCCTGACAGATACAGTTATGATGCACAGGACCACTACCAAAGGCAGAGGATCCTCCAGAAGGAACGTGCAATAGTGAGTGATGGAGGGCTGGCAATCTAGGGCTGGAAATTTGGGGGTCCACAGCCCCTTTGTCACTTGAGAAAGCCATGGGGGCGTAGCCTTGCCAGGAGCATTGCTGGGAGGCCCTGGCTGGGGCACAGTGTGGTGGGTGGCCATGCAGGGGGGTGCTATGTCCGAGAGGTCCTGCTCATGGCTAGGGCATCCCTGCCTGCAGGAGGAGCGGCGAGTTGTGTTCATCGGCAAGATCCCCAGCAGAATGACACGGTCGGAGCTGCGGCACCGCTTCTCTGTGTTTGGGGACATTGAGGAGTGTACCCTGCATTTCCGCTCCGAGGGGTAAGTGCAGTGGGGAGATGGGTCAGTCCATTCCCAGGGATGACTCCTTTGCCCTTTTCCCATTACTCAAGGGGATGGTGCAGACCAAGGGGGGTCAAACGTAACTGTTGCTGCTGATCTCCTCCGGTGTCAGGGATAACTATGGCTTTGTCACCTACCGCTATGCTGAGGAAGCCTTTGCTGCCATCGAGAGTGGACACAAGCTGCGGCGCCCAGATGAGCAGCCCTTCGACCTGTGCTTTGGTGGCCGCAGGCAGTTCTGCAGGAGAAACTATGCTGACTTGGGTGAGTTGCACAGTCTCCAAAGTTGGGGGATTGGCACCCTGGGTCCTTCTTTCCAGAGGAGTAGGAGTCCCCATCCTTGGGGTCAGTCAGGGTTGACAGCAGAGCCACATCCAGGAACGGTCCTGCCCTGAAGGGAGGTTGAATGGGGGCTCCCTGTCTCTCCAGCACTGTGTTGGAGGCTGGCCCAACTCTGGATCTAGAGGCTGGCATGTGAAATAAGATAAGAAATTTGCTGTGGGAATGGCCAGAACTGTGCCAGTGTTTCCATGGGCTCAACACAGCCTCTCCCCATCTCTTCCAGATTCAAACCGGGAGGATTTCGACCCAGCTCCTGTCAAGAGCAAGTTTGACTCCCTGGACTTCGACACTCTGCTGCGGCAGGCACAGCGCAGCCTGCGGAGGTAGCGACAGGCAAGGCGGAGCACCCGCCCCCACTTTTATACTCAAATACAAAAGGCAAAAAAAGTATGGAGAGAGAGATGAGGTTTTTAATAAAAAGAAAAAGGAAAAAAAGAAATTTGTTTTATAACCAATATTTAAGGAGGACGGGTCGTTGGCCTTCATCTGGAGCGGTCCAGGCAAGTGGCAGCCCTGGGCTTGCCCCAGACATATAATAAATGCGGATGCCCAAACAGCAGCACTGCCTTGTCTCCTCCTTTGCGTGGGCTATTCCCAGGTGTGGGTTCAGGCTGTCCCCCTCTCAGGACTCCAGGGACTCTGCAGTGATATGGCCCTATGAAATACTGCACAGGTTGTGGACTGGGCACAAGAGGGGGGCAGGATTGAGGTCACCAAGTGTATCACTGTCACTGTGGCAGCCCACAGTGGCCTGGCACGGGGTGAATGCCTCTCTGAGGACCTCTCTGACCGTCTCTTGGGCTCTTTTGGCTGCAGGGCTTGGCACCCCAAGGCTCCCAGCCGTTTTGGGGGTCACCTGCACCTCCCGCGATGGCCACGGGGGGGCAGTGCAAGATCCTCCACCGCTGCTCCCGTCAGTGGGCTGGGAACAGACTGTAGCCCTTGGCCAGAACTCGGGCAGGGCTCCACTTGCTCCGAGCCAACTGCCCTGTCTGCCTGTCCCTTTCGAGCCTGCTCCTTGGCTTTGCTCTGGCTTGCCAGAAGGAGAGGAGTGACATCTCATCTCTGGATTTCCCCTGAGGGAGAGGTGTTTGTGTGACTGTAGAGAGGTTACAGCTGTGTGTGTGATGGTGCTTGGCAGGAAATGATGGACAGTGGCAGGGAGGGATGGATGATGCCTTTCTAGGCCCCCTCAGTGCATTGCAGCTCATGGAGGAGAAGAGCGATCACAGGCAGCCTCCAAGGGAGTATGCTTGGGACTGCTGCCAAGCATCTTTCCTGCACCCTGCTCTTGTGCTGGCAGTCAGAGAAAAGCCCTGCCTTGGACTGCTTCTTGGCTGGGACAAGCTTGGGAGTCCCTTGCAGGTGGAGCTGGTCTCTTGCAGGTGGCAGTGCTAACTGGGAACCCCAAGCTGGCACCAAGTGCCCTGGCTTCAGGACTGGGACAGGGTGCAGTGGTGCCCATTTGAGCCCCCTCTTGACACACCCTGAGTTAGGGAAGCTTGCAGCTGCCTAACTGGGCAGTGCAGAGCTGGGAGGGTGTGGAGAGAAGCGATGGGCAGGGGATGGACCCCCATGCCACTCCCATGGTTCCTCATGGTGTTTGGGGTGGGAGGGGGGTGGTCAAAGTCCCTTCAGATCCCTTCCTTGATGAAGGCAGCACCTACTCCAATAGTGTGAGAGCAGGGAGGGGAATAGGGGCAATAAACCTGGGGGGGGTTCAGCCAGGCTGATGCTGATGTTGCCATTTGGATCATGTTCAAGGCTCTGAGCCCTTTGTGGCTGTGCCTGGGTGCTTTGCAGCAATCTTATGGTCTGGCACTGTGGCTGGAGCCCATCTCTTCCCTCATTGCTCCCCTAGATGGAGAGAGGTGCTCCTGCTCCTGCCTGCAGTGAGGCTGCCTGCAGGTGGGCCCTGAATGAGCTTCCACCCTGTTGTCTCCTGCCTGGCCTTGGAATTTGCACAAGGGAGAGTCCAAGGAGGCAGCTGCAGGCAAGGGTGTGAGCAGGATAGGGGGAGGCAGGCAGGGGGCTGTTAATCAGTAATGCAGTTCTTCCAGGGACATCGAAGGAGGGGGTGACAGCCAGAGCCCAGTGGGGTCTTGTGGGGAGGATGTGCGTCCCTTTCTGTGAGTTCATGCAAAGCCCTGTGGCTGCAGCACACCTGCAGCCCCTCTCCTGCCCAGAACTGCTGGATCGATGGTGGTGCTGACCAGCATCTCCCTGGTCTCAGAGCTGCCACAGCAGTACTGAGGTCATGTGGATCCAAGCAAGTGTTACAAGGAGAATGTCTGTTAAACCAGCTGCGAAAATACTCTCAAGCTGTTGGGTGATTCAGGCCTGAGGAAGGGTTTGCATGCCTTAGAGCTGGGGTGGTTTCTACAAACACTTTAGGTGATCTGAAAGTTTCTTTACAGCCTTTCCTCGAAACTGTGGTGCAGCTGAAGAGGCAGGCAGGAGTGGGGAGCGTTACAGGCAAGGTGGAGCTGGGCATGGGATGTCTGCTGTCAGCAACCCCAGGAACCTCACAGCATATGCTATTCCATGCACCTTAGGTGTGTGCATTTGGCCAGCCCAGTGAGCATGGCGTCACCCCAAATATGTGTGCTGCTGATTGTTGTGTGAACAAGGCTGTGTCCTTGTGTTCCTACAGCTGGGCTGCACATGGTCCCCTCTCCTCCCACTGCTCCTGCGGGTGAGGAAAGGCAGGGGGTGTGAAAGCATTTGTGTTGCCAAAAGAATTAACACCCTGCTGTTGTGCCCTATAAATCTTCTGAGTGTTAGAGGTTGGCTTTATCCTCCTGTGTTATAGTTTAATGGTTTCCGTTAGCAATAACCTGTCCCTGTGTTCTTGGTTATTGATTTAAGGTTTGTTGTCAAGGGTGTGAGAGTTGCAGAAAGCCGTTTTCCTGCCACCCAGTCAGTGGCAAAGGCACTGTTGCAAAGAGGAGGCAGGAGTGTGGAAAGCAGTGCAGAGCTGGCTCTCTGGAAGCATGGCTGCTGGCGGGAGCTGTCTGGAGAGAATTGGGGACAGTGGCAAGGAGCAGCATTTGGAGCACATGGCTCACCCTGTCAGGCAAGCCAGAGGTGAGGAGCAAAACTGAGGCTTTGTAGGAACCCCAGTTCTCTTGGAAACAAATTCGCTTCACCATAGGACAGCCGACCTTCCTCCCTCAAGTAGCAGCATCCTGTGCTGCCTGTGTGAGTGGCTCTGCCCCTAGGTCCAGCAGCCCATGGCTGGGAAACACACAGAGGGTGTTTTCCAAGAGGTCACTAAGCAGAGCTGGGGTTTTCACTCTGTTTCTCTTCAAGGCACTCTCAGCCTTTCCCCTTCTGTTCCTGCTACAGACTCCAATCTCCAGCAGTTGTCCCTTCCTGCACCAGGCCCTGCTATCTACAGTCTTCTTCTGGAACAAATATCTAACGGATTGATGCTGATTTCATACCTTCCTTCTCCCTTTCCCTTTTCATTCTCTCGTGCATTAGTATGTTCTGAACATGATCTCCAAGCTAGAAAGCAGCTAGAAGGGCATCCAGATTGGTCTTTCATAGTGGGTAAAACCTGCAAGATGAGGGGCTTGTGCTCTGTGCATAAACTAGTTTGGACCCCATATGCAGAAGGCAGTGGGGCAGGAGGAGAGTCTGACAGCAGCACTCCTTGCACACCTCTGCCTGGGGCTGAAGGCTGCACAGCCCTTGTGCTCGTTGCTTTGCAGAGCTCAACATTTCCTCGGCAACAGCAGAGTCCCTTATCCTCAGGAAAGGTTATTCTGGGACTACGAGCTGGGTGCTGCCAGGTGCGGAGCACCCACATTGCTGTGAGGTGGGTGTGCTTTCCCACGCTTAGGATATTCACACTTAAGATGTTCAGCATACTCATCCTGAAAGCTGACAGGGACCCCAGTGGGCAGAGGTGCCAGGCAGGAACCTGGTTATGGTCCTTGCTGTTGACACCCATTCCAGTCTCTGGGACCACCAGTCCTTGAGATTCAGACTTACTCAACACACCCAAGGGCTCAGAGCTCCTGACCCAAAGCAGAGGTTGCTGCTGTGGCATATCTGTGCCTCCCCAATTTGGGCTCTCTCCACCAGGAGCCTCACAGGGGTACCCAGCTCCAGGGTGCCTGCTGAGAGTGACCATGGCAGTCTGGTGCTGGGATTGCTGCAGGCAGGCTCAGAGGAGCCCCAGAGAGCTGGGAGAGGTGCTCATGCCACTTTGGCATGCAGCATCTGCAGGTTTGGGGCTCCCTCACTCTCACCACACCTACTCTGCTCTCTTACACACCCCTCATCCCAAATCCCTGCCTGCCTGCAAGTAAGCCCTGGAGGCCAGCCAGTGGTTGTGTGTCCTTTAAATCTGTGTTTGTACAGCTGAGAGCCAGGGTTAATGCCCCTGTTCCCTCTTAGAGCCGCTGCTGCAGTTACTGTGTTTGTGTTCGCACTGGGGCAGTCCTCCAGCATCACCCTGTAGTCCAGCATCTGCAGCTGGGAGTAAGCATGCAGTGAATATCCTGTTGGTGCCTCTAGTCTGGACACCTGCTCCACTCACCCCACAAAACAGGTGCTGCAAGTGCTTTCAGACTCCTCTTAGAAAAAACCTGCAGCTGTAACATGCTACAGGAAGCAGGCAGGGAGATTAAGGAACCATTGGTCTGCAGCTTGGCGATGGCAGAGAATTCATGAAAAAAAATTACATAGGATCTAGAAAATAGATGTGAACTTGGGGAAGTAAAAACCCAAAGCAAAGAAAAACAAAACAAAAAGGCCTCAATCAAAACCACACAAAAACTGCAACCACAATTTTTCTGTCAATCCAGGAAAATTCCCTCCTGACCCTAATCTGGCAAGAGCGTTAAGCCCCATGTGTGAGCAGACCTCTGGGACTGTAATGCTAGGAGCACCAATGCATGAGACCTAGAGCTTGCCTTTAGTTTCCCAAAGGAAGGAAAAACTCGGTACCTTTAGAAGCAAATTAAGAGGGAAATTGGTTATTCTTCATCATCACAATGACCAGCAGAAACCTGGAAGCCTGGGGTAAAGCAACACCTCCTCCAAAGAACCTTAGCACTGCTGACTCCAGGATCTGTATCCCAGGCTGAGCTGCCCATTTCCAGGGCTCCTTCACTTACGAATTAATGGAGGGAATTCTATCAAACTGAGTGTTAAATTGATCCAGGTTTTTCTGCCTCATTACCTTTCTTGGAAGGCTGGTCCAGAACATCAATCCTGACAGGGGTATAAACTCTCTAATTCACCATCTAAACTTGTTAAATATTTTTTGCCATTATTGTACATTTTACATATTTTCTTAGCATTTTTTATTTACAATTTTCTTTCAGTGGTTCTTCAGAAATACATCTGTCCCTTTTCAGCACCTGTCTGGCCAGAACAAACCAAACTCTTAGTCACCTTGTGCTTGTTTGTCTCAGCATCCAAATAGTTTTTCTCTGTGCAGTGGAAATTTATCCTTCCTGGATGTAGAACGGCAAGTATATTTTGGAGGAAGTCTCACAATGCCTTGCGCAATGGCAATAATGTTTCTGTCTCTGCTAAAAATAACTTGTCTGATGCATCCTAGCATAGTGCCATTCCTTTTTCACAGAAGCATCACGCTGCTGCTTCATATTCATCCTTCAGTGCAGTAAGGTCTTTTTATTCCTTTGTAGCCTTCATTTCATCAGTTTATAGCAAATGTCCTTGCTGCTAGTCCCCAAGTGTTTAATCTGCCCTTTCTGCCATTAAATTTCACCTTACTTCCCTCATCCCTTGACAAGGTCAAGGTCCCCTTCTTCCCCTATGAGGAACTACTACTCTCAGCAATTGCAGTACCTCCCAACCCTCTGCTGCCTCTGCATTTTGGGAGCTTGCACTTGGCTCTTCTGAAATTGCCAATGGATTTACTAGCCTGAATTTATTCTCAGAATATGTGGTTAATATCTGTCCTGCAGCCTGGTCATGCTTGTGTCTAATGCAGCCTGGACAGTTTCTCTTGTATCTCCTCTCCAACCTTGGGATTGATCTTCACCTTTAGCAGCAGTTTCTCCTGGTTTGTAGCGCATCATCCTTAACTCTGAACTGAGTGCTTTAGTCTAAGAAACTGGCAGCCTCATCTAAAGGATTATTTCTATTGTGCTGTTCCTGTTTCCTTAGGCATCTCCTCACTCTCCGTGTTCCCCTCATCACCTTTACTGTAACAGAGTTAAACTCACTTTTGAGGTTTGATTGCAGCTGGTTCATTTCTCCTCTCCCCTCACCTCTCTCCTTGCAGCTCTGCATTTGGTGTCTGCTCCTCCCGGCAGGTCTGTTCCCTGACTGATGGAGTAGGCTCACCATTCACGGAAGCCAGGTCTGAAATGATGTTGTGTTTTACGTTACACTGAATCGATACAGAAATCTGCTTTCTGTCTTGTCAGAGGATATCTGAGCACTGCTATTCTGGCACTGTTTACTGCCTGGCATTCACTGTGAAATTAAAGACTCCTATAATTGCACAATTCCTACTCTTTATTCGTCTTGTAGCCTTGAAGACAGCACAGTTTATTCTCAAGGCTACATCTGGTGTGTGTGTAGCCAGCCCCTGAGAATAACTGTGCAGGGTCCTTTCTACCACCCTTTCACACACCTCCTCAGGACGTATCTTATCCATGTCATTCCCTTTTATGTCCTTACAATGACCTGATTTGCTAGCAGTGCTTCACGACTTCCTGCTCTCCTCCTACCGACCAGGTGCTGCCAGCCAGCCTCCACTCCTGCTTATCTCTGCGGCTTTGTTCCAGGTGGCACACTCTGCCTGCGCCAAGTGTTCCAACACATGCTGGGATGCACTATCCTCTGGCTCAGCACCTTTCTAGTATGCCAACAGTCTGGCTTGCCTGATGTGGCCACAGCAAATGGCAAAACTTGGGGAGAAGCCTACAAAATCAGTAGCACAGGCTGTCACAAAATCTGAGAAGGAGAAAAAACTTGTACTGGGAAAGGATGAGGGAGATAAAGGACATGGTGCTTCCAGTTTAACCTCAAAAGATTCTGGTTAGGTGACGACAGAACCTTAGGAGATAATGCTGGTAGGACAAATGGATTTAACACCTCTCAGCTTAATCCAAGGGAGACCCACCAGTCCATGTGAAAATGCTAAACAAGGTAAATTGAGTGTTACTGGAAAGCTTAGTCGATGGGTGAGTTACAAGGTTGTGAAATCGTGTATGGTATCAATATAGCATACAAGCTCTGTTCCCAGGTGAACTGGTGAGTATTAGAAACTGCATCTTCAAATAGCATATTTTTAGAGGCAGGAAATATGTAGAGAAGTAGCAGAAAATACACTTTCTCAGTTACCAAGAGACAGTTGGAGCTTGTCCCTAAGTAAAGCTCTCTCCTTCAAGTACCTGGGGGTAAAATGATTCCTGAATCCCACTTATTAACTAGAGCAATGCTGCATAAGCTCAGGAAACAGGACTTTACCAGCTCTAGCCATGCAATCCAGAGCATACATGCTTGATAGAATCATTCAAATAGCCTGGAGCACGACCATCAAAGGACTTGTGAAGTGCACAAAGAACATTGATGGTGTGGTGTAATGAAGATGTGGAAACTGGGCAATGTCTGCGTATCAGAACTTCCAAGACCTGAGATTGCACTTAGCATGTAAGCAAAGCACTTAAATTGTTATAAAAATGCACATTAAGTGAATAAGAGATGATCATAATGTTTGGGGAAACACCTGGTATAAGGAATGAGGAACTACTTCAGGCTAAATTTGGCTTTGAAGGCTGGCTAAGGGACAGTTAGACCTCACTGTGATCCATTTTCACCAGTGGACAAGAATGAGTTCTACTTACAGTCTCACGTGAGTGAAGAGACCTGCAGGATGTATCTGCTCATGAATTGTAGCTGGCACTGGAGGAAAATGAATAAATCAGACTTCTCCGGATGCTGGTGGAGGCAGACTTCAGAGAAGGCAATGCTATTAATGGCCCAGATAAAAGGAATAGGTCAGAGCAGGACAGGATCTCTGGAGTGCCAGTAGCAACCAGGGAAAGAGGGGACAACAGCCAACACCATTTACTGCTATGGACAGCTGTTCTCTTAATCCCCATCTCTATCAACATCTCTAAACATCTCCATGTGATAGCAAGGTTGGTGAACCAGTAACCCCTCCCAGATCCACAAGCTGGGCTCAGTTTTGTCTTTGTTTTCTCTCTCTCCTGGTGCTTTGACTAGTGGCTAATTCCTCAGACCTCAGTGCTTCCCATTTGACTATTCACCTCAGAGCTATCTATTAATGAAATGTGTGTAAGTTAACAGGGACTGAAACCTGGTCTGGGACCCTCAGCCACCACCTTATTATTTCAGCAATATTTCTCTCAGCATGCTTAAAGACACGTGTTGGAGTGAGGCAGTTACAAGGCTGGACCCAAACTTCAGTAAAAATTTTATATATACCCATTGCTTTTAAACCACAGCTAAAAAATGTTTGGATGTGCACAACTGAGTTTGGTGATAGTAGCCTCTAGTCAAGGTCATTTTTCTGCACTGTTCTTCCCTTAAAGCTCGCTGTTGGGCCCCTGAGTCCCTGTAGGCTTCCCCCTACTGTGTAAAGCATGTCTTTATTAGTAATCTTCATGTTTTTAGAAAGCTGTTCTTTGAAAATTAATTTGGCTGCCTTAAATGTGTTGGGTTGTGGGGTTTCATTATTTTTTTATTTAACTTGGCAGAATTTGGGATTTTCTGTATTTCTTCTTTGGCCATGCTTATTCTTTTTGAAGTTTCTTTTCTCTTTTTTCCCTTCTAAATGTCATCTTTTTTCTACTGATTAACTGTGCCAGACTTGGGATTATTTATTATTTTAGGTTGTTGTTAGGATACTTCGAGTGATGCCATATTAAAAGCTTTAAATGAAGGGTCTCAATGTCATTGCAAGCATTTGTCCTTTCATCAGCTTCTTTAAAATCCTCTTTAATTACTCTGCTGACTTCTACACTTATTCCCTTTGGAAGGAGAATATCCCCATTTCCCTTTTAAATTACATTGCACTGCAGTGTACTTTTCTGTTGCTTTTTCCTCTCCTGCCATAATATTGGATTTGAGCACATTGTGTTCCTAAAGACAAGGTGACTCTTCATTATTACATTTCAAACTCCCTCCTATGTACTGCTTGTGACTAAATCAAGAGTTCATTCTCTACTTGGCTCCTCTGAGTGGTCATTCTAAGAAATATCCATTTATGAGGGCTAAAAATGCAGTCTTCGCATCATTCTTTGACATGGTGTCTACCCAGTCCGTATGGGCGTAATTAATGTCTCCCATTATCTTTAAGTTTTCTCCCCTGACAACCTCTTAAAGTCCTCCAGTTGCTTTTCATTCCACTATCCTAATCAGGTGGTCAATAGTGTATGCTCAGTATCACTTAGGCACATGTCAACGCATAATTGCTCTCTAGTAGTTTAAACAATATCCCAGGTGTGCTTTTTTCCCCCCTCCTTTCCCCCCCCCTTTTCCTCTTTCTTTTATTTTCTTTCTGGAATCTGGACAAATACTCTGCTACTGGCCTGAATAATTTTCTGTGGCTTCACATCTTGAGTTGCTACTCTGGCAATCATTTTCCTCCTGAAATGAGACAAGACCTTACATTGGCTTGGGTGGTTTTCTTTGTTTTGTTTCTTTTGTTGTTGTTGCTTTTTTAAAATAAAATTCACGTGTTTGATGTCTAGCTCTGGGCTTTGCTCCATGAAAATGTCTTCTTTCACCAGCTGTTTCTTCAGTTTGTTGAATATACATTTGTTACTTGAAAGAAAACTTCTATCACCTAGGAGAAGGGCAGAGATATTTTCTATCTGCATGCAGTCCCCCACCTCTTCTGTAATGCAAGAAGCACTTTATGGTCATTGCTTGTAAAGATCAACCTACTATGTATGAAGACATTCAGCTTTTTTATACCCATACTGTTCTTCCCAGGGTGATGGGTATGGTGATCATATTTCCTCAATCTCCATTCAGAAACTGCAGTGCATTTTCCACTTTTCACTTCTTGATTATGAGAGCCAGCTTAAGCACAACATAGCACATTGCATCAAGTAAGTCAGTAGTTTCATATCTGAAAGGCTTTAAAGTTCTTGATTAGTCACTTGTCACTGAGCCTCCAGCACCTCCCTCATGCCTTCACGGTGACCACAAACACGTTTAACATTGAGCAGACTTTTGAGTGCGGCTGTGGGTGCAGGACATGAACATCTGAAGCCATTTTGAGTGCTGCCTTCATTCTTGTAGTGTATATGTATAGAGGTTTTATGACGAGCAACTTAAAATTTTCAAACTTTTTGCACCCTTCATTTTGGGGACACTGCGCCTCTCAGGTTGCTGGTGTGGAAAGCTTGTAAGGTGCAACTGCTTGTTCTACTTGCTTGTCTCTTAGGATGCACCAAGCCTCCCTCTGAGTTACCTGCATGCTTAGTTGAATTAATGTTTTGTTGTTTCCTGTTTCTACAGCATTTATAGTTTTGGCCAAGCTCCTTAATGAGCTGACACACACAAAAATGCCATAGTCTGCTAATCACTCTGCTAAGAGCTTTGGAACTATACTGCAATTTGCCACCATTCTTAAAAATTTCATAGAATCAAACCAAAGTTGATTAAGTTCCTATGAATTTCCTGACAGTCAGTAGTGGCACAGACAAAAAATAGCTGATCCTGTTCCCTTAAGTGAGGGAAAAGCATCACCCAGCAGTTATCTGTTCCTTTGGCAGCAAAATGGCTCATCCATCATGCACATATATGACCAATGGTGCTGCTTCACATGGATGTCTCACGCTTCGTGTGTGCCAGGGACAGTGGCACTGGAGCAATGCATGCAGAGCATGAAAACTGTCTCAAGTCATGCTGCACTCTTAAGTCAAACGTTGCAGACAACTTGGCTGTCACAGCTCTACCCTGGTTTCAGGTGAATGTTTCCTTGTCCCCTAGAAACAGTTAGAAGTTGACCTAGTGTTCACCTTGCTGCATCACCCTTCCTTTTATTACAAAGGTGATCTTTTTTAGTCCATTTATTCAACCGTCCAGCTTTCCTGTTCCTTTAATGGGGATAAACTCCCTGCTGTAAACCCCAGATTACTCCCATTCACCTTACAAATCTATTGCTTTCTATTTATATTAATATTACAATTTCTGACAATACATTGTCTCTCGTGCACTGAAATCCATCCTAAACGTAATGAATATCTCTCTGCTCTCAGGCTGATAGTCTGTCCATCTCTAGTGAAGCTGCTATTGCATGTGACAGTGAATCCCTTTGAAAAAGGGATCAAATTGCATCCCTCTTCATCCATCCTGCACACACTCCATAGTGCTTCTCAGGCTCCTGCCCAGCAGTATAAATCACAGTGTTGCCCTAACTGCTATCTGTGGATGATTGTATGTGTCACTCCATGCCATTGTCAATGGCCTCTTGTCTGCCAGTCTCATCTCTTGCAGGATGTACAGTTGTGCTCATTGTGTCAAAACATGGCCCACAAATTTTGCTTGGATGGAGTGACTTTTGGTGCTCAGCAAATACTGAATATGTTGTTAAATGTTGTCCTCCCGCTGACTTGGGTAGACTTTCCAAAGTGCAGTGTTCCTTTTGCTGGACACTCTCCTTTGCCTGTGATCAGTCATGGCCTCCTCCATGATGTCACTTTCTGCCTTGTTAGGTTTTATTTCAGTGTAGGCTCACATACATTTGTGTGAGCTCCTCCTTGCAATGGGCATGACACAAACATTTGGACTTGGCTTGCATTACTTGAACTGTGAATCCAGTTTGCCACAGGGAATAATCCAATCCTGGCGAGAAAACTAAAGAGTTAGCACCTCTCTCTCTCTCATTGCCATAAATCATTTAACAAAGGCAATATATTGGAATTATGCCACATTCCTCAGAAGAAGGTATGTTCCTCCTTAACTTTCAGTGAGGTCTCATTTGTTGCTCTACTTGATGGGACGTAGTCTGTGTTCACTTCTGCTTGGCTGGGGCTTCTCAGAGGATTGGGTCACTCTTCATTCAAAAGCTCACAGAGTCTGGATAGAAGCTGAGTTGGTGTGATACGATAAATATACTTTGCTTATGATGGGAAGAGGGTTACAAAATTGAATTTGTGCCTTGTTCTCACTTCTCTTTGTTCATACTTGTGCTTTGGTGCTTCCTTCCTGAGACTGTGGTACCTCTCATTTCCACTGGACAGGTATCTTTCTCACCTTTCTGTGCTTCCCACGCTATCTCTCCACAGCAGGAGCTCTGCCTAATCTGGGCCCTCTCCAGTACATGAGGTGTTACCCTAGGGAGAAATCCTAACTTCTTGGTCTGGCGCCCACAACAAGGGCTGACTGAAGCAAAGGAAGCTACAATACATCCACGGATTCTTTTGTACCCTGTCTCTGAGAGATCCATCACTGACCTGTAGGTTTGCGAGCACTTGGCAGGGTGCTGCTGCCTGGAGCAGATGCACAGAAAAGGTTTTGCTGAAATAGCCCAGTTAAGAAAGAGGATAGTCCAAGGCTGCTTGTGCAAGTCTCACTTTACTGCAGTTGGCCCATTTCATTCAGACATCTGCTGTGCTGATGGAGGAGGTGCCATGTTCAGAACGGGGCTGCCTTGAACACCAGCCACACAGGAACCAGTCTGTGGCAAATCAGCAATTTACAGTCTATCCCCTTCTCCCATTCCTGTGTATTCCTTCTGCAGGACCACAGAATCAGGCAATTAATGGGCAAGAGGGTAAATCATGCTTCTGCTGAGTCCCATAAAAGTCATGTGATTATATAGGGCCATTTTTAACTCTCACTACTTCCCTGCCTCTGGCATTTCTGCAGCTGTAATAATACTGGGTGTGGTGCGAGACTGTGTGAGAAGACAGGTTTCTGCTCAAACATCTTTCTGAGTATTTTCTGTTCTTATGGCAAAACGGATGTTGGAGAGACTTGCTGTAGGATCTGCCTTGAAAGTCTTACCTCCGAGATGCCAGGCCCTGCTCGGTGTTAAGTGAAATTGTCTGCAGCTCATTAACATCAAAGCATTTTCTCCACTGGTCTGGGCGGCTCAGTAGTAACCAGCAGATGGACCAGAGAACAGCTACACTCTCCACTAAGCTCTGCCTGCATACAATTAACATCAAAGGGGAGCCACTGTGAAACGGGGAAAACAGTGCTCCAACTGCAGCAAGTCTCATGGCTCGTGGGAAATGGGGGAGTGCCAAAGCTGTGTCCCAGCTAGAGAGCTTGTGCTGAGATGTTTGCAGGAGCAAGTACAGGAGTGGCTGCTGGGGCATGCTGATGGTCCTGGCCAGGAAAATGGTGGATTCACTTTGGTTTGAACAAACCTCCCTGACGGCGTTGGTGGCAGCATGGTGCAAGCTCTGGTTTATCAAACTTGGTCCAGTCTAATTCTAGGATCAAGTCAGATCTGCCCATTGCCTCAGTAGTTTCATGATTGCTCACTTAGTTGTCACTCTCGATGAGACTCTTCAGGCCAGTCCCACCATTCTTTATACCCTTTTTCTCCATCTCGCTGAAAACAAAAGTTTTAGCTTGTGATTCCAGATGCTGCTGCTCTTTTATAAAGTGGACCTTGGCCCTTTGTTTGCTCTTCCCCACAGGAGGCCTGTGGTATTAAACCATTTTTTAGATTACAGGACTGTTGCATTTCTCTAGCTCTCAAACAGTTTCTCCTGCTTTATGTACTGGATCTTCTGGTTCATGCTTTCCTCATCCTCTTCCTCCCTGTTTTGGTGGTGGGTAAGAAATCCAAACTGTTGGTATTTATCATGCTAACAGTCTGTAATTAGCCCTGTGGAGGGCAACATGTTATGGAAAATGAATGAATTTTTATATGGGTCCCAGTCAGGAATCAGAAACTTTATGGTAGGTTCAACACCAGCACAGGGTAGAACCATGTGGCTGTCTCAAAGAGTTTGCTGTCTAAACATCAGTCTAAGAACAGAGGATTGCAAAAAACCCCAAACTGGAACTCTCTAACAATTAGTGCTGGGAGTTCACCCACTGCTCTGGCTGCTGTGCAGACTGCAGACAGAAGTTACCTGCTGGAGTTTAAAGCATTCATGTTGCAATCCCTTTGTTTAGATTATCTGCCTTTCAGGGAATACATACTTCTGTGATTAGTACAGTGCCTAACAGACTTATGAACTCAGGCTCTAGTGAGACACGTCTGGGCTTTGAGTCGAAGGAAGACTCCCCACTTCTGGATATGAAGACATGCAGACCCCAATGGCTCATCACATTAAAAAAGGAGTGGAACAAAGACCAGGATATCACCAGCAACTGGAATGAGATGCAGCTAAGGAGGCCATTCCTGAGCAAGGGTGCCCAAAGAGCTTTCCCACTATTTGTGGCATAGAAATTCTCCATAGGTCATGCTTTCCTTTTTTTCACTGCTAATGGCATTCAAACCAGGACTGGGATTCCCTAAACCTGTCTGCTCTGCTCATGAAAACAAGCTACACTTTGCTGCCTTGCACGGAAGCTGCATCTTGAAATGGGCTTTTGCCTCTTGCTGCTCTAGTTGCTGTCTGCTATGGGAAGTTCCACCTCCTACAGTGAGAAATCATCCTCTGACTTCCTTTACGAGAGAATTAAGAGCCAATCAATAATGTGTCCTTATGCTACCATTGGCCTTCAGATAGCTCTGTCCACCTTTTCCCCACTGCAGCTTCCCTGGTAGATTGGCAGAGCAAGCACACTTTGGGTTTGCGTTCCTTTTGCTGGGCTAGCCAAACTGAGCTGTACTGATCTCCTTTTGTAGGACAGGTTCATTGCTCTCCTACCTACCTGCACTAAGAGACTCTTGGAATTCCCTTTGAACAGGACAGGTGGCTTACTGCAGCTGCAACAACATCCAAACAGCCAGCTCAAACAGTTCTTTCTCCACAGGAAATACCTTATCGGGGACATCCTAATGCAGCTGCATTTGACCAGCCAGCTATGCACAGCCAACTTTGAGCTCTACGCTTTTCTAACTCCCTAATCATGTGTGGCTGGGCAAGGTGAGGGTGATGGCTCTGGTGGTTAGGTTGGGGAAATAAAGGCTCACAGACCTTAATCTCTGGCCTCATGGCAAGGTTTGGAGTAAGAGATTTCACTTTCCAGTCTCATCCCCTGAGCTTGAAAGAAGCTGGTGCCAATGTTCCTGTCCTCCTGCACAAGCACCAGGCAGTGCCATGCCTTCTGTAGACTGTCAGTGCATTCCCTGCTTGCTGTCAGAACTGGTGTTACTGCATCACCAGTGCCCTTACAGCATCTGAGCTCACCTGGAGTGAGGGCCTTCTGCTTGTGGTGCAAGGCTGCAGCACAGGCGGTGGCTGAGTCACGGAGCTGTCAATGCGGGATCTCCCAGCCACTGCAGGCACGTCCCTTCCCTTTGCATCATGGCCAACAGGCCTGGGGGTTTCAAAACTACACCGTGGAGCAGATGAGGTTTCATCTCTTCCTGATGGAAAACTATGTGGCCCCTTCAGGGTTGGAATGTCCCCTCAAGGAGGGATTACAGCTCTGGGCACAGTGACCCCTCAGGAGTGGGGTGTCCCCTCAAGACACAGTGACCCCTCCAGCGGTGGAACGTCCCCTCAGGACACAATGACCTCTCAGAACACGACGACCGCCCAGGGCGTTTCCCCTCCCTCACGACTGGCTCCGGAATTCCACAGCGCCCCCTAGCGGACCGGTGCAGCGGCGCCGCACGTGCGAGCCGCTGGCGGGCTGGTAGCGCATGCGCGGGGCGGGGCGGGCGCCGGGCGCGAGTGGGCGTGTCAGAGCGCGGCGCGCGCGGCCCTCCCTCCCTGCCCCCCGCCCCGCCGGCCGCCACCGCCCCCGCCCCGCCCCCGCCCAGAAGATGGCGAGCCCGTGCGGGCGGCAGCAGTGCTCCATCCAGAGGCGCGGCGTCCGCCACCAGCTCGATTCGTGGCGACACAAGCTCATTCACTGTGTAGGTGAGGGACGGCGGCGCGGCGGGGAGGCCGGGCCGGGCCCCGCGGCGGCGGGAGGCTCCGCCAGAGCGGGGGCCGTGAGGCGAGCGGCGCCGCGGCCTGCGGGCCCGCCCCGCTCCGCTCCCCCTCCCCGCCGGCCGCCGTGAGGCGCCGCGCCGGGCCGGGCCCCGCCCTGCGCCGGAGGGGGGGAGCCGGGAGGGGGGTCCTGCCCTGCCCTTTTGTGCGGCCCCTGTCAGCGCCGCGCCCGCTCCTCCCCGCTCGGCACGGCCCGGCCCGGCCGCGGCCCCTTCAAACTTGTTTACGCCGGGGCCGCGCCCGGCGGCGGGGAGCGGCCCCGCCTGTCACTGCCCAGGGGCGAGCCCGGGCCGGCCCGCCTGCCCCCGGGCCGGCCCGGCGAGGCGGGAGGGAGCGAGGCCGCGGAGCCGGCGGGAGGAGCGGCGGGGGAGGCGGAAAGTTGTGGATCGCGGTGCCGGATTGACGCCGTGAATCCGGAGCGGGGCCGCAGGGTTAAAAGGATGTGTGATTGCTTTTCTGTTCTCCCCCCCACCTCCTTTTTTTTTTTTTTTCCCCTCCTCCTCTCCTTTGCGCGTTTCTTGTTGGGTAGGCTCCATGCAGTCGAATGTTTGGGGTTTTGAAAAAGAAGTCCCTTTCATCTCGAGTAACTTTTTCCATTCAAACATACAGATTTTGCCCTTTTCTCTTTCCCTAGTAGGAAATTGAGATCTTTTCTATGCGTCCCAACATTCACATAAACGTCAGCTCTAGGCCAGTAATTCAGTGTGTGTCTCCAAAGAAAAAAGGTTTGAGAACAGTAGACTGTGAACTTGCAAAGTAATCTTAAAAATCCCTGCCTAGAGCATTGGTATGTTTCATCTTGTTTGGCCTTCTGTTTCTATTTGAGCACAAATCCTCGTTTTATTTTTAAATATGCAAATATGGCCATAATCTGCCAGTGACTGCTCAGCATAGGTAATCTGTAGTAACAGTCACAGATTCACTTTAGTTCCTTGTGTGCAGTTAAACCTCTTATTGTCAGTTAGGTCAGCATCCCAGTTCATTATCAGGGATTTGAAACACCATTTTTGGTTACACCAGGATGTGTAACTGCTGCTGTGTATGTTTTTGACTTCATCTAAATGTTTAATTTTCTGCAATATAAAAGTGTGCTCTAGATGCTTGTTAACTTCAGATTAATTCAAGCAATTAATTTATTTTATGCATAAAGCAATTGAAGGACAATATGTTACTGAGAAACTCACACTACATAAAAGTGTTGGGTTTTCTTTCCAACGAATAATTGCTATTTTTAGATTCAGTTTGCGGGATTTTACTTTGATTCTATCTCTGTTACATTCTATTCCACCTCTCCTTGAACCAGATTTATTTTACTTCTATCTCCTTCTCTCGATTCCTCTTTCATCAAGCTGCTGGGGTTCAGCTGTTCTAGTCTTTTTAAACTCCCTATTTGCAGCATGTCATCTTGTCTTCCTCTCAGTCCCTGCTGCTCTAGCATTGGGTCCTTGAATCCTCCAGTGGAGCTGTCCTACTGCTTGGAGTTTAACTAGATAGCTGTGAGGAGTAAATTTGGAGGGAAAGAAAGAAAGAAGGAAAAAACCAAAAAAGAGTTTCAAAGCTGCTGTTGAAGATCTTTTGTTGGGGTGAAATGCAGGAATTGTCTCTATTCATTGTGCTGCTCTTTGGGAAAATTCTGGGTAGCTAGAGAAGTTTATGTCATCTACACACTCAAAGAAAACACTACGTTATTGAAGTTCTTAGCAACCCGAAGTGCTAAAACTTAAACCAAACACCCCACCTCCACCCCCATTAATACACACCCTGTTCCATTTCCCTAAAGCCATTTAAATTGCCAGCTTCTCGTGAAGTTGCTTTCTCCCCTTGTGCCCTCCATACTCTTCCTCATACCTAAATTTAATACGTTTTCTTCCTCCAGAAGATTTCCCTCTCTGAAAGTCCCTCTGTGTGTGTTTAGCAAAAGATACTGTGAACACTGTTAAGCACAGAATTGTCTGGGGTTTTTGGGAGGTAAAGTACAAAACCATTTAAGAAAAATAAAGTCCAAAGTGTAACAGTGCTCTGTGACTTTTATCTTGATGGCACTATGTCGTAAATAGTTTCAGCTTCAAATTGATCAGCTTTATGAGGTTTCAGGATCTGCCCCGTTCCTCGTATGAATCTTGCGTAAATTGTTGGGTCATGTAAATGTGTTAATTGTTACCTTTTTTGTTTTCATATTTTTATAACATTATAAAAGGTTTATTGCACTAGCCCAGGATCTCCAGCTGAAGTTATGTTGTGAATCTTAACCCCTTGCTCTAAATATACTTGTCACCTTTTTAAGTGAATTTTGACAATATTCCTCGAGATTTAGAAGTGGACTGTTAAATTACGTAATGTTCTGTTCACCTTGGCCGTTTGTAGAAATCTGTGAGAATTTTTTTCCTGTAATAAACACTCTGCTTTCCACTATTTATGTATCAGTATGGGAAAATCTTTCATGTTACTTCAGAAATATTCATTCATATTTAGTTCCGAAAGTAAATGAGGCATGTGGGATTTTCTGTGTTAACATCTTTCCCTGAAAAGTCATTCTAATACCACACCATGTGGCATTCAGAAAAAATATACCTGTGGTTTGAACTAGTGCATTTGGCAATAAAAATGGCTTAAGTAATTCACTTTCCTCTCTTGTTTCTTGGTTCTGCAGTCAGCTGCTCCTTTGGACTGTGGGTTCATGGCAATTTGTCAAACTAAGCTTGTGCTCTTAAGGGAGCAAAAACACAGAGGGTCTGACGGACCACCTGTCCAAAAGGAGCCGATTCAGGGGAGCTGTCCTAGCGGAAAACATCTTTTGGAGGGAGTAGAATAATTTTCTGCTGGTATAGTTCCCTGAACTGGCTGGCTGTCAGGTCAAGCAAATACCAGCACTCGCACAAGGAAATGTGAGAATGCAAAGCTGGTGGAAAGGAAAAGAGTGAGAACACAGCCGCAGAGATACAGATCAGCTTGAACTGTCGCAGAGTTGCATCTTTGGTTGTCCCAGTGTGGCTTTTTGTGGGAGATAGCTCAGGGAACTGATCTATCTGAAACCTCCCTTCACTGTCATGCATTTCATCCCCTTTTTGTGAGGAGGGGAGGTGGTGAGGCTGGTGGAGCTTAGGTCTGTGAGCAGTTCTGTTGATCAGTGATGAAATTACGGGAGCAGCATGTCATTGCCTGGATATGGAAGGAAGTGTGGAGAAGGGGTGTTTAAGCTTTCTTAGCAGTGAGTTCTAATGGGACTGTGGAACCACAGTGCAGGGGTAGGTGGGACTGGCACCTGGATCTTGATGCCCTGGTAGGGCTTTATAGAGGCACAGTGTGTCAGATGATAACTATCTGATGCTGACATTTGTTTTCTCTGTACCAGTCTTGAGTGTTAACATCTTTTTCAGTGGTCAAAAGCAGATACCTAGAGACAAAGGCATGTGGTGATTTTAATTTTTTTTTTCTCTCTCCCAGCCTCTAATCATCTTCTGTTCAGATACTTGCTGAGTTTGAAATGGTTGATGAGGTTGGATCTGCTAAGGAATGGGGAGTTTGAGGAAGGAAATAACCCACAGATCCCTGAAACCCTCCTGACACCTTTTATACAGGCAGTAATAGCATCGCAATGCTGTGTGGTCACTGGAGTAGTAGTGTGAGGTGATTGCATGCATTTCTTCTAGCTGGTGATGCTTGGCCCTTTGTTAAATATTAGCTGTACTCTTGGAGACTCCCTGACTGAATTATGGTCTGTATTGGGGGTGTGGGGGCAGGGAGGGAATGGTTCACTACTCTTCAGCAGTGATCCTAGTTTTGGGAGCAAGATGAGGATTTCAAGGGAAAATCTGTAACATTCTTATAAGATTTCCAATCATCTTGAGCTCTGCCAGTATTTCATTGAAATGCTGCTTAGCTGTTGATTTTACTCTTATGCTGTCAAAATATGCTGAAGTAATTGCCTTTTTTTTTTTTTTTAAAGTTATTGTTGCTGATGAAATACTGCAACCTAAGTACCTGATCTTTTTCTGTTTAGTTCATTGTATAGTGGTGGTCTTCTGTGACCTTGGATATTTAGGATTAAAGTGTGGATTCTGAGAAAGAAATATGATATATCAGGAAGTATTAGAAGCTAATAATAATCAAGAGAAGGTGTATTGCAGTTGAATAATTCTGAAATCTTTATTACTTTTCTTATCTTGATTATGGCTCCTGTATAGCTCCAGCCTGTGTGTGATATGAATTAGCTGCTGCTTCTAAACAGTTAGCTGTGTTATCTTGTTTTGGAAGTAGGCTTGAGTCTCCAAGTGTTTAACATAGTTCTAGTTCAAAGGTCAGATTGTATTTCTTTGTTCCAAAATGAGAAAGCTTATTTATAGCTGTGATGTTGATGAAAAATAAGAATAAAAAGCAAGTTAAAGTTTAAGTGTAGGGCTGTTCTATACTGGTATTTGTTTTAGATACACCCCCAGCCTTGTCCCCAGCAAATGTGTGAGTGGTACTGTTTGCCTTATCTCAACCTGCGTGCAACGTAGCTGCAGCTTGTGGCTTTTTTTATTAATATAAATCCATTGTACAGCAGTTTTACAGTACAGTAGCTGAAGGCTTGTTCAAGAAGATCTGTTCTATGCTCCAACCTTTCTGCTTGTTGGCGATATGAATAGAGGGAAGGAGAATTAGCCTTTTATGACAAAGTTACGCCAGGAAAAAAATCTGAGGCAACTGTCATTAAAAATAAAAATCCTTAGTTGTAAGGAGTAAAGTTTACAGTTTGATATTTAGCTTTACTTTAAATGTGCATGGAAGGATGGTATGTGTCTGAAGAACAGTAGAAGTTGAACTGTGGGGGATGAATCTGTTCCAAATACCTCTTTGAATTCACTACAGATCACTGTGGATTTGCCCTTGTTTCCCTGCTTGCAAATGAAGAATAACTTCTCTCCTTTCAGGGACGATGTCAACCAATGAAAAGCATATTCAAAAAAAGTCTTGATAATCACTTTAAATTATACCATCTTGAGGTCTACTTCTGATGTCTGTGACATGAAAATTCAGACTAGGCCTAATCATTTGGTTTGTTTCACATTTCAACAAAAATGTATTTTAATTTGTGTGAGGTAAAAACAGTCATTGCAAGGTGGGAGGTTTCCTTCTTGGGATATGTTTGTCCTACAGAAAGTATAGGTGTTTGAACTTTTTAATGGAGAAATAATGACATTCAGAATTCATCCGCTCTAATGGAACTTCCAAAATTAATTACAGTAATCCATTCCAAGCATGTAGAAAATAGTAAAAATACACCTAGATAAAATCTTTTTAGCATTTTTGTTGGGATGTATATATTACAGATTTACAGTTTCATGGTACAGCACCATTTTAAAAGAGTACCTGAAGGACTGCTCCAAAATTTTAAGCCATTTCTTCATAGTTTGTGCCCTATGTTGATGGTAGGCCAAATACTGTTATGTACAGAAGTCCAATAACTGCACTTTAATTGAAAATGGGAGATAAAAAATCCCAATTTCCATGCTCAGTTGTCTAAATCATTATTGCGTGGTACTTTCATGACTCAACATTCTGCCATCTTAGGCTATCGTACATCCAGGCAAGTATTGTCATGTGTCTTTATGGGGGTTTTGGGGTTTGTTTGGTTTTGGTTTGCTGTTTGTTTTTGTCTGAGAACTTGTGTTCTTCCATTGCTATTGTAAAACCACGAGAAGAATATTTCCTAGAAGTCAGTTGAGGCAAGGTTTGAGGAAAGACAGGCCTTTAATAGGGTTAAAGAAAATTAGCCCTGTAGTCTTACAGGTTGGGACAGAGCAAACACTGCTGCAGTATTTTACAGACTTCCAATCCTCTGCTCATCCTTCTATGTGTATATGTTTTCAGTCTTAAGAGGATGAGGCTTTGGTTCTCAAAGGTTACTGGGATGGATATTTATATCTCTGAGAAATACACAGCTTTTGGGATTGTCTGAGGGCAGGGTTGGATGGGATGGGATAGGCTGAGCCAGTTTGGGGTCTGCCTCTGGCTAAGAGGGGTTGTTAGTGCTTATTTTTACTAAACTGACAGAAGTCTGCAAAACCAGCTAATCTTCTGGTGATGCATAGTAACCTGAGTCATCCTAGCTGGGAATGAGATGATCAGGAGAGCTCATCCGAAACACTTGATGGGATCATATCTCTGGGGGGAAGGGAAGTGGGTAGAATAGCCTATTCCAAAGGCACAAAGTCTTCTAGTTTGTATCTTGTTTCTTGTTACCATGTTACAGACTATGGTTATGTTTGACAGTAGTGCTGTCTAAACTGGCTTAAATAGTCCCCTCTGTTCTAGCGCAGCTATGTGTGGCAGCTTGGTGAAACAGTTCCCTGACTAGACCTGACTGGAAAACTATTTTTTTAAAATTTTTTTTTTTGCTACAACATGTGCAGAGGAAGAAGTGGCAGAGAATGAGGAGTTGAGACTATTCAACTGGTATTGTAACACATGCAAAAATACATCTTTCACTGAGTAGGTGTTAATTTTTGTGTGCTTCATGTTCATTACAGAAGCAGGAAGATTGAAGCAATCTCCAGCTTCATGCTCCCTCCCTGATAATGAACTGTGGGCTTTGCTTTCCCAACCAGTTCCTCTATTAATAAGTTGCAGCTTTGTACCACCTCTCCCCAGTATCTCTGCAGGCCTCTGGGGTTTCTCATTTCTCTCTGACAAATCTATGTGGCCATTTTGGGAAATGAGAGCTTCAACTTCTTTCTTTTACTCTTGAAGAATGCCTCACTGTTATTTCTCTGGGTATCTTTAAGTCAATTACCTTTTACCTTGTATGTTGTGTGTAGTACCGCGTGCTCTTTATGGTGAGTTGACAAAAAACTGAACTCTCAAAAAGCTAAGCAGGAGATTTGAGTTACGCATCAGTACTGCTGACACATGAAAGATGAAGTGGAGGTTATGGTTTTGCAACATTTCTGCAGGACACCACTTCCTCTGCAGTAAAATTGCTATTAGATGATGTCTCCATCTGTTTTTTCCACTCTTCTTACAGAGAAGAGGAAAGATGGTACTCCTCTTACATTTTCTAGGAGGGGTGGCAAAGTGGCTGCACAGGGAAGACTTGCCGGAAGACAAAGGATGTTCCTTATGCCCTGAGGACCACGATATTTTATGGGAGGGAGTAGAGGGGGAGAAAAGAGGACTGGACAAGAGCCTAGTATTCATTAACAAAGGAAGCTTTCAGAAGCTGAATCCAGCAGTGTGGAAAGACATCAGAGGCCACCAGTCTTAACTCTTGAGCTGAGTTTACTAATGAAAACTTTTCTGGTTGTCTTTGAATGTTTTATGCATACACTTATAGTACAGGTGTTTCAGTGTGTAACTGGGGAGATGAGTCCATTGGATGTCCTTTGCCCTCTGCTGCTGCAGGGGTGGTGGTCGTTTCGAAAATAGAGTAACTGCCAAAATAGGAAGAGGAACAGGTAGTCAAGAGTCAAGAGTTCTTCATTTCTTTATTTGTTTTTTTGTTAGTTGCCCTAACAAAAGGATGTGAAAGCTTCACCCCACAGCCTGTAATTCCCCACTCTTAAAACTTCAAGGTCAGTTCTTAGTCCTGAGGCTCCTTACTCTGTGCTCCTGTACATGTCATGGTGTCTGTAATGAGTCTGTAGCAATGCACTGTTTGGCTCCTTTTGCTGCTGTGTTTATGTGACAGGAGGCAGCTTGCTGTTACCTGTGTAATAAACTTTTGAGTTCAGCCTGCAGTTTTGCAGAGACAGGCTAGTCCTGCAGCTGTTAAACTTTCCACAGCAGTTCAGATGCACAGAGCTCTTTGGTGGTCAGCCTATACTTACTGTGCAGACTTAACATGCAGGTCAGTTTTGAAATTTTTTGTCACAGATTAGTCAGAGTAATGGAGTAACGTGCTTGTGCACTTCAGATGGGGAGTCTTGTGATCAGAAGAGTCCTCACAGCCTGTGCCTTGTGTCCTGTAGTCTTGGGCTCCTGGAGAAATGTTTTTATATATTGGAATGCAGAAAATGGATTTGCTTTGGTTTAAACAGCAACCTGGCTTACTTCTTGCCTTCTTTGGCAGTTATTTTGTTCTCATTGTGAACAAGTTGAAGATAAGCTAGTGTTACAGCAGACCTTTGTCTCAAGTTTGGTCATCTCCTGGGTTAAGATTTGTCATTGTGGCAAAAATGATGAGAGCTGCTTTCTAGGTGGTGCTTTATCGTGGTCTTTAGATGCATTTCTGAAAACATGCTGTTGTATCCTTTGCCTAAAGAAAATTTTTGCAGGAGTGGATGCTTAACTTCCATTTTGCTCTGCAAAAGCAAGAGAATAGGAAAGCGTGGAGGTAATTTCCTTTTCTGATCTAAACAAACTTAAAAGCAATCTTCTTAAAGCAGTGATTCCATTTACATCCTTCAGAATAGGAGGAGCATTGCTACCTTATCCCTAGCTTTCTCTCCTGTTTTAAAGTCATTAGTGAAACTTAAGTTTCTGTGATACCAGAATGTCTCCTCTGGGGTTTCTCTCAAGGGTCTTACTTTTATCTTATGAAGAAAAAAGCCATCTGACAGTGTTAACTTCCAAACGAGCAGTGAAAAAACTTTAAAAAAAAAACCTACTGCACTTTTATGTCAGTGATCATTTCTTCATCTAATTGTCCTCTTTGCTAAATAAGAGGAGTGTCCCTTGCTGGTTTTAAATGTCCTTTGGAAAAGTTGTGCTCTTATTCAACTGGAAATGGAAAGTTTCAGTGACCTTAGTGGTTATTCTTTATATACATGTTGTACTTTACTATCTTTCAAAATATTACAAGATTGAGAAAAGGATGAGGATGTGTGAGGGGAAAAACTAAATGTGAAATATTAGTTATGTGGTGGTTTAGGTGAATATCCATACTTCAGAATGTGTTGTGTAAGACAAGTGCTCTGAGTTTTTGTCAAAATGAAGTGTCAAAGTCTCTTGGAGGGGGGAACGGTAGTTTTTTTCCCTGAAATATTTCTCATGAATGTTTAGCTTATTCAAACTTATACTTGGTGGGCAAAATCGTATCAAGTATAACTGGATATATAACAAAATTGTATCAAGTATAAATTTGGTATTTCTGGTTAAATGCCTAACTACTGCCCACACATTTCTCTTGGTTTTTTTATACTTTCCTCTCATCCTTGTCAATCCTGTGCATTCATACAAAATAAGAAAAATGTAATCATCTGGAACTGTATGGTAAGATGCTATGAGAACCTTGTTCTTTTATCTCACAGGAGTATTTTTTTAAACTCTTTACAAAATCTAGTGCCTTGGTCTTCCCTCTGCAGTTTTCCTTGAGACATGTGCAGTCATTTGGGAATGAATGGCTTTAGTGCTCAGTTGAGATAGGCCATGCAGATGCTGCATTTATTTCTTGAACAAGCCTACACCATTGAGAGAAGAAATGTGTTTTGCCAGAGCTCTCTTAAATCAGTGTTTTTCAACCTGAAGTTGGCAAGAAGCAACTGTGGAAAAACAAGACTATTGCCAATAGTTTAAATTGTGTGGGGTTTTTATGCTTTTCAGGATTCCACAGTTTGAAAATTACTGCTCTAAATGATTTGTAAATGAGGGCTATTTTTCCTTTCCAAAGTGGCTGTAGGTGCTAAGGAGTATGAGCTGATATTTAGTGATCCATTAGATTAGGATTGATTTTTAACTTTCCTTCCTCTTCTCATACTTTGCTATTTAAAAGTGTATTTTATCTAAAAAGGGATATCATGGAGGATAGTAAGCCTGGAAAACTTCATCTTGAAGGCTGACTTCTGAAAAAATGTTAGAGTGCTGTTAAGTAGGTCTGTTTACAGAACTGCACTCCCTGTATGTAGAGCTTCTGTATTTTCCCTTCCAAGAACCTTGCTATGAAGGCCAAACTCCTGCTAGTTTGTGTTAGATCTAAAGATTTCATTGCATTCCTACCTTACATGGTTGTGAAAGGAACTTTAAATATGCAGGCTTGAGCATAAACTGACGTAGTCTCCGTGTGGTACATTGGCAGATGCCCTGAAACAACAGGTAAACCACCTTTCAGGTCGCAAGAGGGCATGGATTTATTTATTTTAGTGGCTAGAAGGCATTTGAAGTATGGGATGGATGCTAAGCTGTTTGGTAATCCCTTGGTGCACTGCTGTTCTGGGTATCAAAACCCAAATAGTCTCCATCCTGGCCACTGTCCTCCTGACTCTTTTTTGCTAGAACCATAGCTGAGGTCACAGTTTGAGCATACTAACAGTAAATTGAGTAGAGTTCAGAGGTTACTCTGCTCAACAAGTTACTCAGTTTAAAATTAGATTAAAATTTGACTTCATAAGTTAAAGATGTTGCAGAACTGTAGTTGACTTTGCCATGGAGGCTGCTCTCCTTGCCTGTGACAGATTGGTTCTTGTTCCTAAATCATCTGTTTGCCTGTGACTAATGTTGAATTTGTATCTTTCTGCTGCTTGTAGTTTGAAGTGAATTCTGTGTTCCAAATAAGAACAGCAGATAGGGCTTTATTTTCTCAACTCCTTGTAGGCCAAGGACTGCTCCTGGCCCTAGGATAGGAAATGCCTTACGCAGCTTGGTATATAATGGGAGATGCTTGAGAGGAAGGCATGTATTGAGAAGTCGATCACAGCTGCTTTGGTCTATACTTACTGGCATGGTGATGAACTTTAGCAGCTAAATGCGCTTGTGATGACACCTCACAAACTTTAGAAAGTAAGCAGTTATTTTTAGGATTAAAACTACTAAACCTACTTAAAAAAAAGTCTATGCAAAAACACTTTTTCCCAGGAAATCGGCACCTTCTGCTTATCATGTTTGTGGGCATTTCAGCATCACAACCCTATATCCTTCTTGACGTTCCTTCTTGTCTGTCTTTCTATTGTCTGAAAGTTGGAGGGCTTTCCACTGCTGTAAGGGAAGTAGAATAGTTCTTTCATATTCAGTTAGGAGAAGGAGATACGCAATCCTCTGATCTCACCTTTCAGGCAGATGGATCTTTGCTCTCAGCATGCCATGGTGCTGCCTAGGGGGGTCTTCATGGTTCTGCTGGTTAGCAGCACACAGAGCTAATTTCGGTGTTGCTTTGTACTAGCAGACTTGAAGGGTTAAGAATGTTAAATTACTGCCCCATAGTTTTGCCCGTGTAGCTGTATTTGATCTGGTTTTAAGCTGGGTCATGAAGTCAAGGTTTAATAAGCCTTGACTGTAATGAGGAGTCACAGGTTAGTCTGAGCAGAGACTGTGGGACCTTAGCTGTGAGTGGGCCAGAACAAGAGCCATGGATGTGGGTGTGTGGAGGAATCCCTGTGAGGGGTGTCCTTGCCTCTGAGGTAGGAGCCATCTGTTCTCAATGGCTGTGAAAGGACACCAGTGCCTGCTGGAGCACCTTGTGGTTATGTGTGTCAAGTGAGGCTCTCCTGAGGACTAATTCCTGCTTTCTGTCAGCATGGCAGCCAGCGTGCAAATGTGCTTTGGCTGTTAGTGCAATAACTGCCTCACCCTCTGCTGTCAGTCCACACTCATGTGGGGCTGGGGTCTAAAGCAGCATGAGTCAGGTGGTCTTAGGAAATTGATCATCTTGTTTCAGATGACCTCACAGAAGGTCATAAGCTTACAGTTGTTTTCAAAATGACATGTAAAATACTTGGCTGTGGGCTTTCAAACTCCTTGGTAAGGCATTCTTTAACCCAGGTGGCTCCTCCCTGTTAGTTCCTTTTGAGGGGAGGTAGAAATGAAAATTAACTAACAGGACATCATAGCCTTGAAATATCCCAAGAGTTCTTCTTCTTGGAAGCTGTGAAGGAAAATGAATATCTCTTCAAAACTAGGTCTCTTGAAAATCCAGATGTGGCATAAATGAGGGTCAAACTTCACAAAGAATGCATTTAGAAAAGGAAATGATGAGCTTTAATAGCAGTATAAAGACTGAACTCTTCCAAATACATCTTAAAGCATTTTTGGGGAATGGGCAAAATGTTTCCCACGTTAGAAAAAAAAAAAGCCAGTTTCAGGTAACTAACTACCTGATCTTCCCATCAATGAGAAAAGTGTATTCTTTTGAAGCCTTTGCCTATTAATGTTCTAATGTAAAACTTGAGGGGACAGTGTTTGGGGAGGCACTGGTGGGAGAAGGCAGGCAGGTTCTGGTGGGGTTTTTTTTGTTTTTTTGTTTGTTTGTGGTTTGGGGTTTTTTTGTTTGGTTTTGGGTTTGATGTTGTTGTTTTAAGCTTAAAAAGTCAAATAGAAGTCACCATGAAAAAGCTATTCTAAAAACATACTGTTTTCAGTTAAAGAGTTAAAGGTTAGGACAGCTTAGAGATGTGCCTAGCTAGGTTCTCTGAACCTTTTTTTTAAGGAAATTAACAGAAAATGGTTCTCAAGAATATCTAATAAAATTACTGTTGGCTTTTGAGCCATAAGTTATTCTTTGTCCAGAATTAAGTTAAACATTACGCTATTTTTTTAAACTGTATTGCATCACATTAAGCAAGTTTCTAGAGGGCCAGATTTCTGAAAAGGCATGAAATTATTCTCTTTGCAATAGCACTGTTTTGGTGAAAAACATTGAAATGTGTTGATTATAGTTTATATACCCTAAAAGTGATGTTTAGTGTGGGTAGAAGATGCTATAGGAAACATTGAGTAGACTTTTTTTCCTTTTTGAAATAGAGGAGGTTATGCTAGAGCAACTGTAATAAAGCATTTCACCCTGATTTTGAAGAAACTGCAAGTCCACATTACAGACCTTGTCAAACTGCAACTTTGTATTACATTTAGAGTGGGTACAGGTTTGGGCAGTAACTCTTACAGTAATTTCTGAGAAATCACAATTGTATGTCTTTTAACCTAAATGAGCAGTATGGGAGCCTATAGTTGTTTAATGCTGGCCAATATATAAGATTATTCAGGAAAGATTTTGGTTCCACCACAGGTAAATAGAATGCATGTCCAAGGGGTGCATAGCAGTAAAAGTGAATTTCCTTATAAAAACACAGTTCATGGTTGCACAGCAGTTTTGACTCTCACACAGATCTAAAATGCTGCAGGAAAAGGGTGATCTTACCACCCCCTTTGTGCCACTGCCCTCACTTTGTGTAAATGCGTGCTGGGTTGGATCAGGAAACTGATCCCTGAACCATCTTGTCATGTTACTGTGCAAATGCAAGATGAGTGAGCATCTGGGGGGGTGGGGAGGATGAGTGGGATCAGCTCTTTCAGTGGAGAGGTGGATTTATCATGGATTAAAGTGCCAGGTGATCAGTAATCATAGCTTCAAAACATTGAAGATATGCTGCAGAATGAACTTCCCTGTTACAGTAACCTTCAGTTTGCAGTAATCTGTGTTCTAGTGACTTGGGATAAATGAATTGTGGAATTTTGTGTTTTCTTACTCTGCTTCTCTTAATTAACAATTTTTGCACGATACATTTTGCAGTCATACATTTTGCATGCATGTGCATTTTACTGCTGTTTAATTTTTATCACCCTCCTTTAATGCACTTGAGTCAGGCAAGCCTCATTCTACTCTTGATGCCGCCTTGCTAGTGAATGTGCCTCAAGTTGCAGAAATCTTGATAAAGATCTTTATCCAATATGTTTGTTTTTCATAAAATTAACAGGAAGTTACAGAGAAACTGATGCTGTAATGGGGACATTTGGGTCAGTACTAGTTACTGTTAGCAAAAAGTTTTCAGGGATGAAACCAGCGGAATCTGTCTTCATATCCCCTAGTAGTCAGTCTCATAGGTATTTCCTTGCTCTGGTTCCTATGACATTGAGGTAGTCTAAATTCTCCTTTTGAACTGGAGTCAACACACTTTTGAATGTTGGCCTAAAGGAAGGGATTTTCTTTATCTCTTTGGGTAATCTGTGTATTTGGGCTTTAACAAAATGACAACAGTCTCTGCTAGGGTGCCTTACACCTTAGGTTTATGATGCCAGTTGGGGAGATGGGCCGGTGCTGAAACAGCTTGCCTGGGGTCCGTGTTCTCCCAAACCGCAGGGGCAGTGGGTTTCTAGCCATGGGAACCTTCTGAGCCTCAACCCCTCATTACACCAGACTTCGAAGCATTCTTGGTCTAGTGCAGTATCTTCCATTTTCAGTGAAAACAGTCTCTACAGAGGGATACATAGGTTTGGACTGGGCTTTCTACGTGATCAGCCAATCAGGATGCATATTCAGCATGACTACTGGTTTAGGGATTTTGTGTTAAGACAATGTTTAAAGTTGTTACAGGGCTTGCTTCCGAACAGGAGTCACTAGGGAAAAAAAGCAGGTAGAGCTAAGGGCAGTTGGCACTTTTGCTGAGTTAATCTGAGATTCATCAGCCAGCAGCTCCTGATGGCTGACCAAGGAGCACGACAGGGCTGTGTCAGGCCAGCTCTGCATTCATGAGAGTACTGGAATAAGAACCACTCCCAGAAAACCTCTGTCTGCTCATTCAGCAGTAGGTCCCATTGCCTTCCACACGAGCTCTGTGATCCGTGTGGTGGTCTCTCCTGCAGGAGCATGAGTCTCCTGCTCCTGTGTGCCTCACCTGTTCTCTGCAGCATGCTGTGCCAAAACCTACAGAGCATGGAGTGTTGTTGACTCTTATCTCCTTTCTGTTCTAACAGGCCTTGATTTTCCAGCATCTTTGCTGTAGCATGTATCTCTCATGTTTTTCACTTGAAAAGAGTCCAGTGCAGTTACACATCTAACAAATTGTATGCTCTGTTCTTTAACAGCAGCTATGCTTCTACTTCTGAAAAGATGTATTCTGGGATTTGCTGGCCATGCTTTTTGAGATGGCGTTGTTTAAGGCAACCCCTTGTGTTGCCACTTACACTTTTGCGCTTATTGGAATTGGGATTTGGGCTAGTGAAATCTTTGTCTTAACCCTGAGCAGCCATTCTCATGCAAGGTGAACTTGTACAAGTTACTGCTTAAAAACAAAAAAGAAGTGAGGGGTGTGTGTGCAAAACCACTTATCCTTTCTGCAGTCTCATGAACTTTTACCAGTGTAGCTGATGCAGTGTGGGAGTAGGAATGAGTGATGGAGTAGAAGGAAAGGGCTGCAAAACCTGCTGTTGCTACTGAAAGATCTGCTCAGGAGACTGTGCTTTGAATCTGTAGGCTTGATTGGAGTTTGCTTCTATGAATCTTGCCTCATGCTAGCACTGTTCTTTCAAAAGAGGCAAAAGATTACAGAGACACTTTTCCAGTGTCCTCTGGTGCAAAAAGCAGAGATTAATTTTTGTTATGTCTGAAGTCTTGCATCTTCCTGAAATGCACTGAGTTCTTCAATGAGATGATGTGATTCTTGGTTCTGTACTGTCTTTATAGTTTGAACTACTTTAAAACCTGTCCACGCTGTGTTTCATGTGCCTTTGGCTTGAGGGATGCCTGCCAATCTGTTGTTTAAATCTCCTTTGAAATATACAGGATTAACCAGTTTCTGTCAAAGATGAGGGAAACTGGTAGGAGCTGTTTTGTTCTTGCCATCACATCACAAGCAGCAGCTGTAGATGTTCATAGGGTGACTTATTTCAGAAATCACATCTTTTAGCAGTTGTCAGGAGGAGGGAGAACCTTCAGTCTGCTGTTCTCTTGTAATGATGGGATGCATTGACTGGAGCATGAATCTCCATACTGGAGCTTCTCCTAAGATTCAGCAACGTGATAGGCAGAAAGATGGCTTCTGGTAAAATGTTGGACCTTTTGGTTTGGGGTAGGGGTTTTTTTGTCTTTTTCTTTTTTTTTTTTTTTTTTTTTTTGTCTGTGGACTGCCACGAGTATAAAGCATCTACATGGTTGCCTCATGGAACCCTTGTTACTGAGAGAAACAAATCCTGTGAAATTAGCATATTCTGTTAATTTGGGAATGATTCAGAATAAATGGTTCTTAGTTTGTGCTTAGAAATATTTCTGAAAAACAAAGGCTTGACAGTCCTTGAAGATGTATGCTGGTTACTTTAGCTTTTAAATTTACATTTGTCTGCTGTGGGTGGAGATCCTCTTTCAGTCTTTCTAAAGGTAGAGTCCGTTCTTTCCTCCTGTTATCTTTGCTGTTAAAGCTGGACAGTGCTGACATCTGCCTTGATGGATGAGTGGATGTCATTCTTGGGAAAAGTAAATTTGAGGCAAAAAGTAAATGGTGAAGGGGTTTTTTTTATTCTTCTTTCTTTTTAGTAGTTGAACTAGCTGTTTTGGTTTCTTTTCTCGAGGACCACAGGAATAAATCTGAACAATACAAGGTTGAGTTGCACCTGTAAAAATGGATTCATTTTCTTAGCTTCCTCCTGTTCTGCACAAAGCCACAAGCAGCAGAAGTACTGGAAGAGCCTGCTGCGTAGGCTTATGCTAACCGTATGTTAACTTTGCTTAAAAAAAATTAAACCCTACCTCCTGCAGAACTTGATTTGCCATTGAGAGAAGCTTTCCACTTGCTGGGAGTGAAGGGGAATTTTTCAGTCCCTGGCAATTGTGTGGAGAGATGGCTATTGTTATTGGCTCAAAGACTGTAGAAAGAACTTTAATTTCCCTGCTCTGTTTGGTGCCTCTGCAACTCCAGACTGTCTTTCAATGCAAATATTTAGCTGACTGTCCACTGTTGCTGCTTCTAGGTTCCTTTCATTTTACATTTTCTTCCGCTATCCTTGTGGTTCTTCTACATTGAGTGTTTGGAGTTATTTTTCATGAGATGTTTTTATTTCCAAACTAATCTTATTTTCTCTTTAGGTCATTTATGCATTTGTCTTCACTAATGTTTGCAACATCTCCGAACATAGTATCCTCTGTGAATTTAACTAACGTGCTGTTTACCCTTTCTTCCAGATCCAGTTTCTGATCCTACTTCCACATTTGGGAGTATGCAAGGGACAAACACATCTCTTTGCGTAGCTTGACTGGATATCCCAAGACTAGGATGTTAGTATATTTAAACATTTTTTTTTCCATTAAAATGTTGCCAGTATCTTAATTGCACATAGACTATTATTTCTTAAATGTAATTAACTTGATTGGCATTATGCATATTCAGAAGCCTGCTGGTGGAAACATTCTGCAGTCTGACTAGTGCTTATTGGTGACTTTAAAATGGGTGCAGGAGTAAAAAGAATTTCAAGGTTGCTTTTTAAATGAGCTTATTTAGTGTTACAGCTTTAGCACTCATTCTTGAAAATGTTGGCTCTTTGTGTAATAAGATTAACTGTAGGTTAATCCACGAACATATAAAATCGTTAGACTATGTTCAAGATATTTATGAAAGACCATTTCAGACTTCTGAATGCATGAAGAGAGATTTTTAAATACTTGAAATAGTCAAATATCTATAGAAATACTTGCATCAAATAAGCGTTAACAAAACCCAAAATTGCACACTGAAGTCTTTTTTGATTCCCTGCATCTCAAGTCATATTATTATTCTCGGACTACTAAGAAGCCAGTTGTCTGGAAGAGTAAGCCCTATGCTAAACTCTTTTTGCAGATTTGATAATGCAGCTTCCTTAAAAATGTGTTTTGTGATTGTATCACTATTGCAAAATGGGGTATTGCATGTTTTCTGTTACGTAAGTAATTGTATGGAGATAGTTAGCAGTTCAAAGTCAGCATTAAAATATGTGGTATTTTGAAAAATGTTGGGGTTTTGACTTGGCTACTCTTGGAGTGTTCCATGTATTCAACTACTACTATATTTAATCAAATTACTTATTGAACACTAATATAAGCAAGTATTTAAAATAGTCAACTACTACTATATTTAATCAAATTACTTATTGAACACTAATATAAGCAAGTATTTAAAATAGTGAAGTCACTAGGATACTGAATGCAGTGTTCACTGTGTAGCTGTGGATTTTGCAGGTTCCTCTCCAGCCTTAGTTTTCCAGTGTGCTTCTGTTCTTTTTCCCCTGTAAATGAAAGGAAGCTTCTCTTCATGTGGTTTGAATTTCTTTTGTTAAAACTGCTGCTGACTTTCTTGGCTATGATTTTAAAGTGATGGTATAGTTTCTCTGCTTGGATTTTAATTTGTACTGTTCAGCTCTGTACATGGGTAATAAATCCAGGTAAAATTGCAGTTCTTCTTTAGCTTGGCTACTTTGGCAAAAGAGAACAAGTGCAAGTTGTTCTGCAGCACTTGTTCTAGTAGCCCAGTGCCTTTTGTTTCAGTGTCTGATTTCATTCACTCATACCTCTTGTATTATTGTTGTTTTATAGAAAAGTAAGTGTGTGTTCTAGAAGTCAAATATTCCTTGAGCTTGGAAATATTTCTGGTGTCAAAGATAATTTTTTGAAAAGTTGGCTATATTTGAAATAATCTTCAGAGTATTTAAGATATAAAGTTGACAGTAGTGGGGAACAAGGCACTCACATGAAGTAGTTAGTAATGCTTCTTGCACACACAGTCGTCAGCACTTTACTGTTCACTCTTTATACCATACTTCATTCATTACGTGTGCATGGTAGTCTTTTTCTTTTAGAGAAACTTACATATGAAGAATTCTGTAGGGGAAAAAAATTACCCTTAAGGGAAGGTATTTACAGTGTCATAGACATCAACCAACTTTGAATAGTTGTTAGTGCTACTGTGGCCTTTTAATCCCTTAGGATCTGGTGATTAGGGTGTAGCCTGCAGAAACTCAGTTTGTGTCAAATTCCTTTACTGTTTATATGGCTGTACTGCATGCAGTTCCTAGCCATGGACTGATTTGGAAATCCATTTCTGAGATTTTGCTCTGAAAGAACAATTAAGAAGTTAGAAAAAGAGCTGCTTTGAATATAAATTATACTGATCTTAGAAGCTGAAGCTTCTAGCAAAGCAGCACTCAAAATTGTGAAGGGTTTCTGTTGTTTCTTCATATAAAGGTTGTACAGATACTTCAGTCTCTTGATGAATTTAGCAGTACAACAGAGTGGGCAAGCTTGAGAAGATTTGTGTATAGGTTAACTGGAAAACTTAATTCTGATTTGGAACAAAGGACCAACTTCTGATTTGGAAGGCTGAGTGCTCTCCCAGTGTTTCTTCACTTAGCATCAAAGAATTGGTTTCAGATCTTCTGATCATCCCAAATAGTGACTTCATTCTTTGAAAATTTCTAAGGCACTAGCAGGTTTACTAAGACCTTTTTATTGAGATACCAACTGTAAAATTAGAGCAAGACTGGCTGTAGAAGTCTTATCTCCAGATGTTTTGACTTTGTAACAGTTTGGTGTTCTTGACTAGAAACTTTGTAATTTGTTTAACTGTTAGCATAGCCTGAGATTCTGCTGCAACACAGTGACATTGAGAAACTTAGCATGCAGAAAGTATGGAACTGCTGTCTTCTGTCAAGTTCAGATCACAAATGATGCTTTGAAGCAAAGAACTTCAACTAGATTGAAAACAAATGTGTGAGAGTATAGGCTGGCCTCAACCAAAGTACAGTGGATTAAACATTTGACTAAAGAAGGCCAATAATAAGTGCTACGTTTCAAGAATTCCAGAAGGTCTGGAATAAATGAGATGGAGAAGGCTGCAGTGTCAAAGAGCTGCAAAGAACTGCTTGGTTTGAGGAAGACTTAAAGATGATGATAGGAACTGAAATTACTGTGTATATGACTCAGTTAAGTGCACTATAAGCTGTTAAATATACCATTAGACACCAAATTCACTGTAGCTATCCAGAAAAGATACTTGGGAATAACTTTGAAATGCTGAATGGCCATCATGAAATTTGTGTTCTCTATCATGTTACTTTTGCATCAACCAAATCCCACGGGATCTTTTCTGGCTATGATCTTCAGTTCTGTTCCAGTAATTACTTCAGATGTCTGTCTCAGATCTGAATAAGGGAAGGGCAGTCTGAGAGAACAAACAACTAAGTCGGACAAATCTTGATTTCCACAGTGTTGTTGTCTAAGATGTCCCTGGTCCTGCCACTTGTTCCTGGTGGTGTAACTGGACTAGGCCTGGAAATTTTTCCAGCCTAGAAATAAGGCAAGCAAAAAAGATTTTTTAAAAATCTTCTATATGTTCTTGTGTAGTCATTTATATTTCCAGTCAAAAGCGTGATTAGAAATGCTGATGTTAAGTAGCCTTTCTCCTGTCCCGTGTTGCTGTCAAAGAGGAAAAAGAAAAGCTCTGTGTAATCCCAATTGTAGTTGAACACAAAACGCCTCAAAGAAACTGGGGTGCTTCTTTTGAGAAGCTCACCTGCAAGCATAGCTTACAGAATTGGTGATGTATGTCTGAGGCTAAAAGGTTAGTAAGACTCCCAAGAGTTGCCACATGAAATGATGGTAGACATGATGTGACATCAAAAGTGAGGGAGAGATTAATCAGTCACTTGCTCTTTGGGAAAATTTGACTAAACCCCAAAGGTCAGGCTTTTTTACAGCTATTTACTGTGTGTTTCTTGCATCTAAGTGTAGGTTTTTTTCTAGAGAAGGTTTACTGTTCCTAGTCTACACAGAGTAATGTTCCATCACATCTGGCAATTTCAGTTCCCACAGTTAATTTCAGCACCAAATTGTTTTTCTGCTGTAATATTTTGTTACAAAGTTGTCAGCAGCTGTGCTTATGCTTTTCTGTTTCCAGAGGAATATCAGGGCTTGAAGCTTCTTTAGTGCATAGGCGTAACCTGAGGTGTGACTGAAGGGTAACTAAGAATATTTCTGCTAGTATTTGGTTCTGTTGGCACAAGGATAAAAACAGTAATACAGGTGTATCTTCCTTGCCGTATGCAAGAGTGGTCATGTGCTTACTTTGTACCTTTGTGTTCTTAATACTGCTGCTGTGCAAACAGCCATAAAGCTGGAGAGAATTTTTAGGCTTGGCTTTACTTCCTTTGGGTTTGCACCTGGTGTTGTAGATTCATGGAATGCCTTGCTTGCTGGGTACTTCCAAGTGTGACTTCAGTGATGACAATTAGTCACTACAACCTGCCCTGTAGCTAGTATGAATTCTGTGTCTTTCAGTGTTAAGATACTCCTCTTTGTGTGTTGATTTGTTTTTAGGGTTTAAGGTGGATAACTTGTGATCCCCTTGCCTGCTTTCATTTAGCCTTTCAGTTTTGTGTAGCTGCCTGTGTCACCTTCAGATTTTCCCTAGATCATTCTTCCTTTTCAGACAGAACTGAGCTGTCCATATGAAAAGGCTAAGGATACTTTTCTGGAATTTCTGGGAAGCCTTCTCAAAACATCACATGTGCTTCATATTCACTGTAGTCATGATTCAGCTTTCTTTCCATGATCTAGATCTTTCTTTGCTTTTGTTAGCTTCTTAATCAGAATTTAGATATACTCACTGGTGTTGTAGTGAAATAATCACTTGACTTTTTTAAGTGGTGTATCTTTGCATACAGATCTTTCAGGATGCTGTAAGCTAGCTAGAATCAAGGTGTACTGTTCATTGAGGCAATTATGTAATGGCTTGTCGTGGAGGTTTATTTTACACCAGACAGACATACAAATAACAGAGTAAAAATACTCTTGGCGATTTTTACCTTACAGGTAAGCTCAGTATACTCACCTCTCAAATCAGAAATGTTCAATTGTTTTCATGGGTCTATTCATTGAAGATCATCAGATTTTCAATGACTGGTGATATAATTATGTTTAGTTTCCTAAACAGAATCATGTTTTCATTCCCATTTGCAGATTACTGTATAAATCTGAAAAATCTATGTAGAGATGGTGAAAGGGATAGCTGTAACTTGAGAGCGAAAAGAATAATATATTGAATTAATTCAGTAATGAATCATGGTATAAATGACCTCCTGTGGTAAAGAAGTTGAAACTGAGTCACATTTCAGAAGTTTTTTAGATCACAGCTGTGGTTTGGTAGTTGCTTTTTCTACTGGCAGTCCTTGTTTAAGTGGATTCAGCAGCTTGTACCTACCCTTTCTGGGCTGATTTTTAGCTTTGAATTATTTCAGTTAATGTGATTTCAGTAGGTGACTGTGTTGCAGATAGGGAACAATGTCAGGCAAGACTGAATTGCTGAGGGAAGGCAACCATCTTCAAACAGGACAGTTGTGGAGTGTGAAGTATAGTTCATATCTCAGCCAGTTTAACTCATGCCTCTAATGCTTTTGCACTCTGCCAGTATGTATCTCTTGAAGTTGGGGTGAAAGCCACTGGTGTCCTGTGCTTCCACATAGACAGCTTCTGTGGGAGAGGGAGGGTTCCTCCATGATTTAAAGTGATGTGGACCTCTGGTGTACTTGCTTGTGGCAGGCTGTTCCTGATTGCACACCTGGCTCTTGCTTATCTGTGATACGAGCATTACTATGGCCATGAAATAAAGTAAAGCAGTGAATTGATGCTGCTGGAAATCCCATCTTTTTTGTGGGAGGCATTTTCCAGGCAGATAATTCCATCTACTGCAAGGCTATTCTTAAGTTTGTGCCTTAGGAGCGTGGGGTGTGGGGATAAACACTAGTAGTTAATCAATGTCACCTTACCTTTGCTTTAGAGTGAAGCATTAACGGACTGTCTCCAATGGGAAAAAAGTTTCAAGTTTTTTATTTTGCTGCAGTAAGTAATGCAACACGGTTAGAAATCGAAAAAAATTGCCTCAAGTTTGAGAAATGTTTGGGCCTTCATATTTTGGTCCATGCTGATTTGTGCTATTGTGCGTTCTCATTCTTGAGCTATTTGACTCTTATGTGTTCGTAAGCTTCCTAGCTAGTTGTTATAGTTTCTTATCAGTGAAAGTTGTACCTGCTGGAACTCCATACCTGAAGGTTGAACAAGTAAGAGCACTGTCTTTGAACTGAGATACTGAAAAGCAACTCCCACTTCAATTTTTAGTGTTAAAACTTGTTTGTTTGGATTTTATTTATTTATTTATTTATTTAAAATTTAGATCCTATTCTACCATTAAGTAAAACTTAAATTTTAAGGATGCATAGAAAGTCGATAGCTGTTGAAACTCTTCTCTTGTAATTCTTTGCCATTTTGTGCTGTCTGTATTTTCTGGTTTATTTTCTAAAGTAATAAAATGCAAGTATTTACATGAGAAGATTCCAGTCAGGTCCTGCATTAGTGCTGACTGGCTGTGAAGGAAACCAGATAGTCATACAATAAACCTCCTGATCTTGAGTTAAAATGTAAAACAGAAACCCACAACCCCTGGTTTGAATTAAGTAGCCAGATTAGTGGTACAGTATCTACAAATTGGAGGATCCTTTCGCCCCTGAAAATCCATATGAAGATTACAGCTCAGCCTGCCAGAAAAATTGCAGAGTCCTTAGCTTTCCTTGAATTCTGCTTCTGAGACTTTTGATTGGAGATAAGAAGTTTGCATGCCTTTGTGTAATTCTCAATATCAGATCGCACACACAAAAATACTCCTCGTGGGAGGGAAGCAGGAGATGATCCATATTTTGCTATACTCTGCACTCTGGCAACAAGCTTTATTACTTGTCACTTCTGGTTTTTGGGGTTGAATTTTCAGTTGTAATCAGTGAGATAGCCTGCCAGTTAGAGTGCTAACATTGGATGGAGAGTCCCGTTTCCATTTCTTGCACTGCAACACAACCTGGTAACTTGCTTTGCTTCTCTGCTCTTCCTTGTAGAGGGGAGAGCTCTCCCCTGTTCTAGGGTATTTGGCAGGGCACTTTTCTGGTGTGAGCTATAGTTCCAGTATGTAGCTGTTATGCTGTCATATTTAGCTCATTAAATTTTAAATGCCTTGCTGTGAGTTTGGGATTGCATCAAAGAAAATGTTCTTAGACTTGGTTCTCAGAGGAAAAGGAATAGCTTGGTTGAGAGAGATGCTTGGAGAGAAGAGTGAGGATAGTCTGCTGCAGCTTTTTTATTAAAATTACAGACTAATAGTGGAATTTTAATTAAGTCCTGCAGGATGAATGGTCAGTTAGAAGCACTTCTGTCAACAGTTTTTGTAGTTTTTTGCTGGTTTTTTTGATTTCTTAGCTTACTGCTGTGGTAAGTTACTGTAACAGTGAAGTGGCTGTTTGGCAGAACATGCACCTTGTTGGCTTCTTGATTGCTTCAAATGAAGCTTCTCCACTGGAGATGCTGTTCTACCATGAATGAAGCATTACTCTAATGCCAAAGAATTCTTTTTCTCTTGAGCTCCAAGGGCCTGTTTAGGGACCCCAGCACACGATACCCCTTCATTCTGTCTTGAGAACAGAAGGTGTTTTGGTGCAAAAAGCTACAGAAGAGCTGTGTGTTGCTATACAGAACTTGGATATACATCTTCTTTTAAACAGTACCTGTCTTGACATCCTTAGTTCTTTTGTATACATGTGTCTATATTGCTCTTATAGAACCAGGTTATTGATGTTTAAGGTCCCTAGAATCCTCTGGAGCAGGAATGTCTGCAGTAAGTCCCTGAACAGTGCAGTTTCATTAACAAGAATGGGGAAGCACGAAATTTGAAAAATTGGTTGATATGCGCAGCTTTTTCTTTGTTCCCCAAGAAGCTAAATCAAAGTTGATTTAACTTGTAGTTGGAATCCTTAATTGGTCTCCACCCAGATAAGGAGATCTCTCATCAGAGGTGGATGGGAGTTTCTTTCATTTTGTTGCATGAATAAAAGAATATTCACAACTTATAATTATATGCATGTCATGAGACTCAGTGTATATTAATAACTGTCCTGTGACTTTTTTCCCCCCTCCCTTGTTGCTTGGTCTTGCTTTTCTATTAAGATGCCTGTGACTGAAACATTCGAGTTTAATAGATTATTGTCCTGAAAGAGACAGAATTCCCATGTTACGCATAGACTGTAGGATTTTTCTGAATTAATTTCTGCTTCAAATCCCATAGCTGTGGATAAATATAACCAATCTTGACCAGCAAATCTAGGCTCGAGAAATCCAATAAAAACCTGATGTGATGGTGGTGGCTCTTGCTTCATACTAGTTAATGAGACTCCTAACATGATGAATCCAAGTGCTGGGGGAGAGGGAAAGGGAAATAGATCTTAGCGACCAGCCCATGCTTTACTAAATAACACTTCCAGAACCCTAGAGTAGGGAAAATGATGATCCAGTCCTAGAGTGCATGTCTTTTGTCTTCAGTTGGACCTCTGTAAAATTAAAGAGAGAGTGTCTTACGTCTGGCTGAGTTTGATCAGCTTCCAGTTTCAGCTGCTGGATCTGGGTATGTCTTTGAGAAGCTGTTTTTCCTGTTCTTAGATGTGTGATTTGTGGCTTTCTCCATTCCGTCTACTCCTCTTTCCAAGTAGTGTTTAATTGCATTTGCTTTGGTAAGCAGCCTCTGTGACCTGGGCTTTTTGTTACTTGCTGCTCTTCCTGTCTTTGTAGCTCCAGCAAATTTACTGACTACTTTCTTCCTAGTCACTGACTAGGACTGAAAAGGCAAATGGCACAGGGCCAAGAACCAGTACCTGATGGACCTTGCTACCAGTAGTTTCTCATTTACACCAATATTTCAAGAGCTGTCACTTAACTGACTTTTAATGTTTTGTATTTATTTGACTGGTTTTGTTTGGTTTGGCTTAGGGATTTTTTTTTTTAATTTTGGGGGTTTTTTTTATTTCTGATTTTAGTCAAGATGTGTCATGCCAGCCCAAAAGTCTAAAAATATTATATCAAACTTGTTGTTAATTAAAATTCTGGTTTTGTAAGAGTCTAATAAGGATTTCTCTAAGCCCATGTTGACTGACATAATTTTTGCTATCAATGCTGGAGAACTGTTCATTGGTTTTGAAAACCATTACCAATTTGAGACCCCAGTACTAACTTGTTTAATGTTGTGACATTTCAAAGAGATAATTTTTTTTTTCTTTTTTGAGCCCATTGGGACTTTCTCAATATTTCAGGACTTTCTGGAATGAAACACTGCTGCAAATACTCTGAGTAACTGACAGAAAGAAAACTGACATGTGTCCATTGTATATTAAGACAATTAACTTACAAATATTAGTAACACCATCTTGATAGATTTTGTTGAATGATTATATGCCTTTCTATCGAATGTTTCATAATATACTGCCATATTCTTACATATATTACCTAAAAAATCCAACGTGTATGTGCCTTGGTTTTGATTTTATCTTTGCTTACTTTAAAGCTGTGTACATCTCTTCTCTGACTTTTGTAACATTTCTGAATATATCTTCTGTGCTCTAAATCTTTCTGTCCATCTTCTAACCTCGTCTCCTCTTTGTGCTTATACTCTTAGTTACTTGGGTTTGGGTTTTGTTGGTTTTTTAGTTTGTTTTTTTTCCCATTTAGCAGGTCAGGTTTTTTTCCCCCATGGTTTTGATGGTTTCTAATATGTCCTTAGATAGTTAAGAAATTTAAACAAAATACATAGCCAACTAATGTCTTAAGTGACTTGACTCAATTTCCAGCTTTTTGAAGTTGTCCTTTTGTGTAAATTCCTATATATTAGGCTGACTGTTTATTATAAATAAATGCTGATGACTCACTTATCTTAATTTCTATTGCAACTGGTCCATTGCAGTTGGATTTGATCCTTTTGGATCACTTTCAACTCTGGGTATTCTGATTCTCTGGTTCTATGACCTACTATACTTAACTGCTGCCCTGGCTAATACTTATTTAGTCTGCTGAGGTTTAGTTTATAAATTGGTATTCATAGATTAAATTGATATGCACAGATAAGGGCTGAAGAGTTGACAACTATGTATGTTGGTTTTTATTTTCTGCCCTTTCTGTGTTGATTTTGAGTTATTAACAATTTATGTAATAATACATTCAGAGCGATTGTAGTCTGTATTTTTTTACTACCCTCGAAATGATTTGTACCTCTAAGTTAAAGTCAAGCTTTACTGCTTTGACTGGATACATATCTTGGGCTGAATTATGTAGTGACAATTCAGAGGTATATTTGAGCTGTGCTGTCTTTAGGGGAAAAAAAGCATTGTTTGACATGCTAGGCTCTGTGTCAATGGCACTCCAGAAATGCACCCCTATCTTTTTCTGAAGATCTTGCATTCCTGTAGTTCATAGTAGAGAATGTGTCTTTGGCTAATCCACATTGCTAGAGATCAGCTGTTGACTATGGACTATTGACTTCTCCAATACTGTTATCTCAAGGAGCCTGGTAGCAACTTAATGGTTGCAAGGGCTCTCAGTTTGAAGGGAGAAGATGACATGAAGGCCTAACTGGATTTTTTTTTTCTTTGCAAAGGTTAAATTAAACTGTTGTGTTAAATTGTTGTCTTAAAGCATTAGCTATCAAACTACAATTACAGTTTTAATTTATGACAAAATATTTGGTTATGGATGGGTAAAAATGCCAAGAAAAGATGAAAATAAAACTGTTTAGGTGCAGAGACAAAACTAGTGAAAACTGATCATGCTGAAGACTGCATAGTCAACCTTTTTTTTTTTCCCCCCTTCTCTTTAGTTTTAATATCTTTCCTTGCTACTCTTAGCAGAAAAATGGCACATACATTTTTATCAGAGGATGTTTTAGGGAATGCTTTACTTGGAGAGCTAACAATTATGAAATAGCAATAAGTGTGTAACAACCTCTGCATTTAAAAAGTTATTCCGCCCTTGCTTCAGTACTAAAGGCTTTCTTTCTTTGTTCTGGGATTTATTTTTTCTAATTCTTCACTTCCTAGAGAGCTTTCTGGGAAAGAGAGATGTTTTACACTTTATAAATGTTGTACTTTTAAAAAAATTTAAATCTTTTTTTCTAAATTCTTACACTAACATCCAAAAAATGTTTTTCATTGTAAAGGTCACCAGTAACATTTGTAAGAGTTAAATATGTGGCTGCTTTGATTGTGAAGAGCATATCAGAGATCTAAATGTTACTGATACTGAAAATCTAGTCTGATATGTAAATAATACTGATTACTAAAATATTGGAATCTGCTTTCTTTTTCTTTCTTCTAATTCTGTTATTCCTGCAACTTTTCCACTGGCTCTGCTCTTCAGCTGCTGTGAACTGTCAGTCACTGAAATATAGATGATGAAATTATAGAAACTGGAATTTAGCAGAGGCAGCCATGTTAATTTCTGTTCCATTTGAAATGCAGGGAAATATCATCTGCCAAATGGAAAAGGACAATCGGTGGGAAAAGAAATGTTCTTTTCAAGCTTCTAAGAGCAGTGACAATGGAGAGAAAAAATACTATAAAAAGTAGGCAGCTCCTTTTTCAAGATTTTGTTTTCAATGTATTCTGCATGATTAACTGTACACAGTTGCTCTTTTGGAGCCCTGAATGACTGAACACGACATCACAGGGCTTAAACTGCCTTTGCTGCATTGCACTTTGCATTTGGGGGGAATAGGGCTCAGCTTTATGGCAGTTTTACCAGTCTCTAGCATAATTTTTGAATACATTCATACTTCCCTTATTTGCCTTTTTTAATGTCAAACATTGCACATAAGATGTTCTGCTGTTGCTATGCAACTGCTAAATCCAATATTTAATATTAATAAAACCCGAGTGGCATTAGCATCACTCAGAACAGTGGGCTAGCAAACTATGATCGTACAATATCCAAGCTGTAAAACTTGGCAGGGACTTCAGTGTGCAATTGCATGCATGGCAAACTGTGGGGCATGAGTCACTGGCAGTTACTATTTAAAGATTGATGAGTTTGAGTAAAATTTCTGAGGTATTTTGATTTATATATATATATTAAATGTAAGTTTTAAACAAAAAGATAAAGAACAAGGTTGGTTAGCTATTTTCCTTAAGGTTTCATTTCAGAGTCAAATTCTGAGGGTCACTACCCATATGTTAAAAACGTTATAAACTATTCAACGTTATAAACCTATGGGTCAATACCCTGATTCTCCTATTTTTCTTCTAGGTCAGGTTGGTCGGCCCTTTCCCACTGTTCCTGCCACTTCCTGAAGCCTGAATTGGCTTTTTTTGGAGGCAGTGCTACTTCTCTGCCTGACAAGGTGCTGTTCAATGGGATGTGTTTCCAGTTTCTCAGTTTCTCCTCTTCCACCTTGTTTTCTGATTTCTCCCTATTTCTCTTCACTCTTGACTGTTACGTCACTTTTTTTTTTTCCTTTTTTTTTCTTTTTTTTTTTTTTTTTGGTTCTTGGTCCTTTCTGAGATTAGATTTTTAGTGTTGTACCCCAGCAATGCTTTGGCCATCTAAGTCATGTTGCAGGCTGCAAATTCTGCAGGATCCTGCACCTGATTGCTGAAGATGTTGGTACACTGACACTCTTGCTGATACCCAGAGGGGTGTAACGCTATTTATCATTTCCTTTTGTAGACTGCTCTCCAAAATATAACTTTGATATTAGATCTGGATGGAATCAGAATTATTTTAGAATTACTGCTTATTTGAAGTGTAATAAATGATTTCCTTCATAGTACATGATCATTTAGATTTTGACTGATTTCTTAAACATTGCTATTTTGGGTAGTTTATCTGTCCCTGATTCACCCACGAAGTTTCTCTAAATTTAAGACCATATTTTTGTTTCTTGAATTTCTTGGTTTTGTTTCTTCTTGTGCCACTCAAAGACTCAAACAAGTAGGACAAGCTAGAAGCTCCTAGCTACTTGCAAACCATTCTTAAATCTACAAAGCAAGAGTATTGGGGGGGGAGGGTAGGGGGGACAGGCAATATGCTAAGTTGTACTCTTGAATTTTTCTGGTCATATTCCCTTTTTATAAGCAGGTGGAATTTGTCTATCCTTAAGTAATCTTGGTACTTTTCATACTCACTTTGCTAACCCACAGTATTGGGTAGTTAATAGCTCTGTAGATTTTTTACTGCCAGCAGGAGGTTAGTGCAATATTGATTTAACTTTTCCAAATAATGCCAGTAATTTTGGTGCACGTTTTCCCTCTTCTGGAATAAATACAAACTGATTAGATTATTTTAAGTGAGGTATAAATCATAGCATTGAAGTAAATCGGACTCTGTGTGTCTTGGATACAGATCTGTAATTGAAATTTCATTCCTTAGTGATATGGCAATGCTGAATCTCTCTCCTTTTAATTTTCTCTCCTCAAAACTGCAACTCTTCAGGAAACACTGATTCTAATATTTACTGAAATTCAGAAAAGTAACTGAATGCCACTGAGATGGAAGAATGTATTTTTTTAATTGGGAAAATGTACCTTCTTTCAGTTTGGAGGCTTGTATGAGAATATTTTTATTTGTGTAAAAATTACTTGGTCATGTTGTAGAACCTGCAGCTACCTATGTTCTTTTCAAAATGGTTTATTTCAATCTTGTAATGTTCTTTGTTTTTAACCTAGCTATTTACAAAAGTACAGGATTCAGTGGATTCTAGACTGTGCTATGATTTATCGGTAGTTCAGTCATCACAATTGACCCATGTATCTTGTAATACTTGGAGAAAACATGTTGAGCTCTGTTCTTGGAACAGATAAATATAGAACTGCTATTGTGAATATTGTAGTGACGTACTAATCTAGAAAGCTAACAATTCTTTTATTTGCTTTTAGGGTTTGAAAGTATTCTAGAAGGCCTGTTTGGACCTGGATTATTAAAAGATCTCAGTTTGTTTAAAGGTATTCAATCTCTATGTTTGTATCTTGTTCTGCATTTCTAATGACAGAGGCAGCCCCAGCTCTGCCTCTAGAAAATGTGTGTTACCGTGGTGATTTGTGCTTTTTTTTCCCCCTCCCCCAGGCAGTGCTCACAGTTAGTTTCATATTGGCTAAAATTACTAATGAGTGTGCGTTCATCTTTATGTAGCTGGGAGTGTATTTTGCAGTGCTCAGAAAAACAGATTTGTTGTGCATAGATAAAATGTATATAGTTTGGTAATCTGGGGATTTAGAAAAATGGCCGAAATGAAGCCTGAATCCTCAGAATGCAGGCAAGAATGTTGTGAAACAGGTATTTAATTTGGCATTTCTCTTTTGGCTCCAGTTGTGTCGTGGTTTATGAATATGAAGTAATTTGCTATTCTTCTGATTTACAGACTGTGAGCCTGAAGGTGTTTCTGATTGGTCTTTTGATGAAAATTGTCTTTTCTGCTGCCTGAGAAGAGAAAAAGTGAAGGTAACAATGCAGATGTGTGAAGCTAGTAGTTGTAGGGGAGGGACAAAGGGAGGGAGTTTGCTGCTCCTAGTTAACTGAACATGGAAAATCTGCTACCTCCTACCCCTTTCCCCTACTTTGGAAAAAGGTTTTCTGATTTAAAATACGCAAATTAATGAACAGACTTGCCTCTTTCTCTGCAACTTTTTCTTTGTAGTATGTAATGCAGCAGTGGGTTTCTTTTTATTTTCCCCTGTGCATAGCTCTTTCTGTTTGGTGTTATTTATTGGTTTTGGGTTTTCTTGAGTTCTCTGTAAGAGATCTTGTTGGGAATCATGAAACCCTCCCCAAGGGAGCCAGACTGTGGCTTGTGCATGTTTACTACAGTCAGATGGTGGGCTTATCTTCAGTATAGAAATGTGGTGCATTTTAATAATCTAGAGTCTTGTTCTGTATCTTGAAATCTCCTTCTCCTGTGAGCCCTATCCTTTCATTAAAGTGCTCTTGTGCGTGGTAGATTTTGTACTGTGCTTGTTCATAACGTAGTCAGAACCTAAACATGGACAAGTCAGGTTTGCCAACACAAAAAAACTTGCAGTTCATTTTCTTAAGGAGATTATAGTTGTATGTAAAACAAAAGCTATGGTGCTATACTGATTGTTGTTCAGCCCACGTGTTGAAATTGTGATTGTTCTATAACATAGGAAGGAAGGGTCATCTGTCTTGGCAAAACTTCATTTACTGGAATTTGTAACTACTACTTCTTCCTGCACAATGTAAAACAACACCAGAATGGATCTCTATCAACTTAGGAACAAAACAAAAGCACTCTTTCCTCTGTGGCAGCTAACATGTAGCTGCATGGCTTGTCCATAAAGGAAATTGACACTGATACTTGCCACACTGCCAGTTCATGCAATGTTTTTGTATTAGAGTTTTTATTAAGGCATGGGAGGAGGTTTAGGAATACTTGCATTTAGAACAGATGTCACAGTTCTTTCGTTGAGACTAACAGCAGGTAACATGTATATATGCTTGTGGTGTAAGGAGTTCTGTCTTTTTTCTTACCTCTTCTCATAGAAGGACAAAATCCAGTGTTAAGCACAGCTCTAGTTAAGCCATTGAATTGATTCAGAAATTAATTTTGTGGTGGGTGAGAGACCGGTCATAGTCTGTACCAATCTGACAGTGTATGGGTAGGTATTCAAAAAGGTGGTCTTACTGCCCTCCAGCCTCTCTGTCAGTTCTGTTGGGTTTGGGTATTTTGGCTTTTTGGTTTGTCTTTTTTTGTTTGTTTTGTTTTTGAGGGAATAGTATGGCTCCTTTCAGGGTCTAGGGTTTTTTGTGTGTCAGCTGAGAGATGATAGGATGGGAGTGCTTCCTTTCCCCTGTGGGTGCAGCAGATTGCTGCCCTGCTGGCACTGATGTCATTATCTTGCAATACAGAGTTAAATATGATTCTTTCACAAGAGCCTTCAAATAATGTGAATTTGACATCTTAATTGGAATTAAAATATCAGAGACACAATGGTTAGAAAAAAGTTTGTAACTTAATTTGGTATTTAGCTAAATAATGGACAGTCTTCAGCTAATTTAGTTCAACTAAATTAGAAATGGTACTAATTTATTTGACATCTCTTCCATTGAACATCTGGAGTGATATCTTTAACTCTTCTACTTAGGGAGTTGCAGGCTGTTCATGTGCATCCTCTCACCTTGTTTGGAGAAGAGCTGGGCAGGATGGGATGATTTGGGTTGGTGCTTGTGTAGTGCTGAGTTACAGAATGAAAAGGTGTGTAATTGATGCTGTAGCTGGGAGCAGGATAGTCACAAGCCATGCATTATGATAGCGTGTGGCTGTGGCTGGCCTGTTTTTTTTTCTTCTTTTGAGTGCATAATTACCAATACCTCCTTTTGCATTCGTTGAATAATTAATCAATGTACTTGATTTTCACCTGTGAGTGACGTGTAGGTACCTAGTGCAACAAGTTCAAAACCAATAAAAATCTTCAGAGTTTTTTTCTGGATTACATTTGCCCTTAAGAATTACCTGTAATTTAGGAGACCAGTACTTGTGCATAAGTAAAAATGAGTTCTGCACTGTAGGATGATAATTGAAGGCCAGTATTAGTTTATTGGGAGAGCTGCTTAAGGGGTAAAAATCTACATTAGCTCTCCTACCCTTTCAGTCATAGTGGTTATTGCTTTTTCAAGCAGTCAGATTCAATTACATGACTTCTTCAAAGGATGGAAAACCATCTGCTGAAGTATTCTAAAAAGATTAATATATTTGTAGCAGTAGTTCTAATTGCAAATACTGAGCAAATACGAATATTTTTTTTTGGCAGTCAAAATACAAGACAAGTTTTGATAGAGAAATGGAATTGTGTCTTCATTTGAAAGGGATAATGAAATACGGACCAAATAGGGGGCTAGCATCTTTCCAGACATGTATTTTTCCTAAATCTGAAGGGTTATGTGCAGTAATGTAGAGCTTTTAGAAACTGGATTTTTTATTTTCATCATAAAATGCGGAATACCCAATTGTTTCTGTATGGTGTGACCAGAGAATAACTGGTTACCTAAGGAGCTGCTACCAGGTTGTTAACGTGGTTGCCTGTGTGCAGAAATGCACAGGTACCTTGATGAGCAAGAAAGACAAAAAGAAAACAGTTAGCAGCTCTGGCTGCCCACATGTGGCGAGAGAAGGATTGGGTTCTATGGGACTAAATCTGACTAATTCACATTTGGATAACCTGCAATTGTGGCAATTCTTTATCGCTTGTGGTTTTTATCACTTTTTGTTCTAAAAGGTTGTGGTACAGAGGAGACCCCTCAATTCGGATGGATTGAACTTGAAGTGTACTTGCCTTCTCTCTTTTTAATTATGATTCCTAATTTTTCTGTGTGGCTTGTTAAATAATCTGACAGACCTATCATTACAGAAGAGATCTTCAGCTCCATGTAGAATGTTTGTATTAAATGAGATAGTCTCTAATGTCATTTGCTTGTAGTTGGAGCTAGTTTAAGATGTTAAGCCTAGTTTAAGAAAGGCCAGAAGAAAGGAGAAACTGGAAAACGAATCCTTAAAGAGGATTCAGTTGGGTGTATTCGTGTGGAAAACACTATTGCCTGTAGTGTCATAAAGTAATTCGTATGTATTAAGGGAAAAAAGGAACACACGCACATGGACACACAACTAATCTTGTTAGTTGGTGAGAGCAGAACAAGAAGGATAATACTCCTAAGCACATTAACTATTTTATAGATATATTTAAGCTACAAAAATAGCAAGAGAGAAAATGACTTTTAGAAGCATGTTCTGGATTCTTAGGCTGTTGATGCCAGAAGATTGATTCTGGTTTGCAAAGTTCTCCAAAATACCTGGGCTGCAATGAAAGGACCTCTCACAATTCTTTCATTCATGAAGAGGTGTGGTAGGGTGCAGCATTTGAAGAAGTTGTTTTAAAATTCAAAATTACTCTGACATGATTTGGGTATTTTTAAAAGCTTATAATTATTTTACAGAAATCTGGTGGCCTTTCACTATGGAGGAACATAAACAATAAGATGTGAACTGTGGTAAATGTCTGAATAATTCTGAAGAGAAGTTATCACTCATCTAAAGCATTGTTATAGAATAATTGAAGATGGCAAAGGAAATATCTGAGAATGAGTTGAAGTTGCAGAACTCTTACAATTTTTGGTGGCTTTAGAATGTGTTTAAACTGTGTACAGAGATCCCTAAGTATGCTGGAACATGCTCTAAAACATTTTTAATGGATTTCATCACTTAAAAAACTCAAGCATTTAGACTGTCAATTTTGTATTGTGTAATTTAAAAATAATCTGATATGGAGGCTAAAACTTGAAGAGGCTGTTTGTGATAATCTCCAGCTGTGTTTAGTGGTAATGCAGGGTTGCGGCTTTGCTTATGCATCAATGTTAATGTAAACATATTGTGGTTCCAGTGATACATTTCTTCTCCCCCTACTATAGATAATAAGTGATAGTCAATAGCTATAGATCAGTCAAGTTGTTTGTTTTAATTTGATAAATATGATGTCAGTCAACTTACTATAAAAGTATATATGTTCAGTAAGTAAGAGAGGTCTTAAAACTGATTAAACCATCTGAATTTTTATTAATGCTAAGTTGGGAGCAGTTGTAGGTGCCTTAAAGGACATGCTCAGAATTGAAAATGATCTTGATAAGTTTGAAAAACAGGACAGACAGACTTGTTTTATCAAGGCACAAGTTACAGATGTCTGAAAAGTGATAGGATTGTAAAAGTAGTAAACTACTTTGGGGATTGTATCAAGAGAAGAATTTGTGTTAATACCTGGAGAGGAAAACCTGAATGCTGAAGTCAGCTGAAGCCTCAGCTGACTGTAGCTTTTTGAGAGATGTAAACAAACTGAATAGCGCTGAAATGGAAGCAACAAGAATGATACTGTCTTGCAGGTAGAAGGAAAGAAGAGTCTCTGGTGCCCTTAAAGCTTGACTACAGAAAATTGTTCTCCTTTGCATTGGCTATGAATTAAAAAGACTGTACAGTCTTAAGGAAAAAAAGCGTTGGAGAAGACAGCCTAAGGATGTTGAAACATTCCTTTCTTACTCAGTGTTCCTGATTTTGCCTTGAGGTAGCATGGGAGGCTGGATTTTATCCCTAGGGTCCCTGGGTTGACCAGTCAGCTATGGGTGGTCTGTGGGCAGCCACCCTCCTTTTTCTTCCTGAAGATGGATAGGAATTATCTCATCCTGTTCTAGATTGTGGGCTCTTCCCACTCCATCTGTGCATGTCCTGTGGCTTAAACATGAAACTGCTGTTTCCACATCTACACAACAACAGCCTGCATCATACAGTTCTCTTCATGTCAGCAGTTTAGCATTTGGAATTGCTGAATCAACATTTCCTACAAGGAGGCTCTCAGGGAGCATCCAGCCCTAGTGCTGACGAGGGCGGGCTGCCCAGGATTAGGTGGTCTCACACGGTCACACATTAACCTTGCGTTTTGAAAACCTGAGCTCTGTATATCTAAGGCTCTTTGACTTAATTACATAGTTATGCTGTTTATCTTAACATACAAAGAGCTTTAGCCCTCAGGGAGCATGTGCAAACCACTCCAGGTACCTTTCTCTGAAGGTGTGTTGTTCAATATAGTGATCCTGCATGTTCACTGGTGGATTCCAGGAATGCTCTGGGGCATGCTTCCCACCTGAAGAGAAGCACAAAGAGAATAGAAAGAATACTGTGTTATAAATAATATGTAAAAGTAACTGATTGGTTATAAATACCCTGAAAAAAAAACCCCCAATGACAATGCTGTCTAGATATTACTGGGTTTTTCTTCTTCCTACTACCTGCATGTTGCTACTGAAAACTTGGATGTGATTTAGAACTGTAGAGTGAGGGGGTAAGCCTGAAAGTAGTGATTCTAAATAATGATTATTGGGAAGAAATGCTGGAAAATGTAAAAAAGAACTCTAAAAAATCAACAGCCTCCCACCCCAACCAACAAAAAAACCCCAACACAAACCAACCAACCAGACACTCCCAAATGAAACAAAAACCCGTCACTTTTGGAAGTTGACTTTGAATAGCAATCACAATCAAATACTTAGTGTGAAAACTTGAATTTTCTTTCCAGGGTGAAAAAAACTGTAGATTCCTGGAATAATTATGGTACAATGGATAAGAAAACAATTAAAAAGTGTAATAAGCAGAAATATTTCCAGTATATTTTGCCTCATGTAGTCAGTGCTATACTGAAGATGCCAGAAGACTTTTGTTTTTCCTATGTGCAAGGTTAAACCTGACTCTTTTACATAACTGTATTTCTTCACATTTTGATGTCTTAGCATGGACAGTGATAAAAACCATACATGTAAGGAGATGCTCCTTAGTTGGCAGGTAAAAACTAAGCACTGCCATTTTCTTGCTATTATTCCTCTCCTCTCCTGAATGCAGATCAAGAAATCCTTTATTCAGCTGTTCACCAGCATAAGCCACTTAGAATTTTTTTTCTTCTGGCTGATCCCTTTTTTTTCGTTCCTTCTCTATGTAGCAAGTGTAGAGCTTTAGTTAGCTTCAGTAGATTAAATTGTACTCTTCTTAATTGTCTTTATATGAGTAATATAAAATACATTTGTTTATAGTGAGGCAGGGTGCTGCTGGACTCTGTTTCTGTTGAGTTTCCAGGCTAGTATTTACAGCGTATTGTTTTAGTTGCAAAAAGTGCTAGGAAGATTTAAAATGCGTTGTGTTGGCCAAGGGTTATTTTTATTTTAGGCTTCTTCCAGAGCTATAGCCTGTTAAAAGGCAGGGTGTCAGATCAGGTTGAAGGGGTAATGTTTCCTTCAAGTCTGAATTCTCTGTTTTTCCCTTGAATTAAAAAGTTTTTTGCAATGATTCATGGCACTCTAGATAGAGGATGCCAGTTAACTCTAATGGATCTTATCTCCCCAAATCTCTGGGCATCAGTTTGCAAACTTTCCTTTTAAAGCAAAACTTGGTAAAGGTTTAGAAATTTCAGTGATTATTCCAACATTTCTGTATGTCTAGCTTATTCACATTATTAGTTATTTTGCACATCTGCTTTTTATGCAAACTGATGAGTTTACTGTTATCCTGGTAATGCCTAAAAGATAATGGAGCTGATCTCAGACTCTGTCAATAACAAGGATAGATCCTGTATACAGCTTTGTCAGATGCAGCAACACAGTTTCAAAAAGAGGTGTGTTCTGTGAAGTTCCACCTGAAGAGTAACTCTCAAAAGATGTTTGGCTTACTGTCCAGAAATATCTTTATTGTGAAATCCTGTACAGATACTTAGTACAATTTAGTATCATGGAAGTACAACTGCATTTTCAATGTGTTCATAAAATGCCAGTGCACTGCTACTGGTTGCTGGTACAGGGATGCCTGGCACAGAGGTGAACACTTTTATTATAGCTAACCATCAGTTCAAATTGGTATGAAAGAATTAAAGTCTGTCACAATAGAAGCTTCTCCTATGGAAGCAAGCGGGTTTGAATCTCTCTGGTATGGAACAAAGCGTCAGTCATTTTGTGAGGCCTTTACTTCTGCAGGCTCTTACCTTCACAGAATCAAAGATGTTTTCACTCACCCGTTACCTCTGTCATTGCACGTTCCTTGTATTTCTGTTTGTTATAAAATACTGCTTTGTCTCTGTACCCTGTCTGAGATAGTATCTCCCTTTGCTTTTGATAGCAAGCTTTTGGAAGCTGTTGAATTCCAAATATGATGTGAAAGCCCATGTGGTTCAGGCCAGAGTCCACAGCATTTCGTTTCATTTCAAGGTATTATTACCCTTTGCATGCAGTTCATGTGACTGCTGTGTTCGTTGATTTACTACAGGCTGGTCACGTAACCTGGCTTCTTAAACCTCTTGAAGTTGAGACAGCACAAACTTAAGAATTACTTATGTTTTCATTTATTGTGATGTATAAATGAATTTCCAGTTCTTTCCTTCCCTTCTAGTCCCATGAGGATATGAATCTGAAATCAGCTTATACAGTAGAGACCAAAAAAACAGATGCAGCCTAGATATTATGGTACCTGATACTTTATAAAGGTTAATAAAACAGAACTCTCCCTAAAGCCAAAGAGTGGCTGTGTATACATTCCTGCAGTAGGTAAATACAGGTATCTTTAATATAGCTTAAAATGAAAGTGGAAGGAGAGAGCCAGTAAAGAGATTGTTCTCCTGAGCAGGAGCAAGGCATTACACTGAAAGAAATGAGAAAAGGGGTGTGCATCTGGGGGTGGAACCTAAGCATTTAGATTTTGTATTTTTGTAATCTTGTCTTCTAGTTTCTTGAGTGTATTTAAAATGATTGGTTTATCCTGGCATCTCACATGCTTAATCATTGTAGTTTGAATATATTCTAGACTGTGAGAATGGATTTTATTTCATTGTAGGTGTTGTAACAGCTAAGTTAAGTTTGTTTCACATAAAAGTAGCTGCTACTGAGCCTCTTCACAAAAGGACCTGTTTGTTGATAATGCTTGGTCATTTTTTGCTCAGTTTGCATAAATGGTGTGTAGAGTAAGGAGAACTGCCTATGTTTTGCATTCAACAGTTATTTCTTGGATCTGAAAGTAATAGCCAAAGAACAAGTGCTAGATATGAGATTTGCAGCCAAATGTAAAATATCTAGGTTTTCTTCTTTATAAAGGGCTCTTATTTTCTGTATTGTTATCAAATCTTATCAGCTTCTGCTGCATTTATGTCTTGGGTTACTGGTTGTACTCTGGCTTTGTGGCTTTAAGCCAGTGTTTCTGTACTATTGCCTTTATTGTAATTTTCCTATTAAATTGTAGCTGTCTTGAAAGCTCTTGCAAGGTGTTTGTGTGGGGTTAATTCCTCCTGCTGGTTTACCTTCAAACCAGCTCATATTTTGGTGCGCAATGTGTGGCATCCTGAGAGAAGTTGGAATTGCAGTTTTGCTTTGTATTACAGAAACTGCCTATTCACCATGATGCTTGACGTGTTTACATGGATGTTTTACCTTGCTCTCTATATTTTTCCACATATGGGGAAATATTTGCCAGTTGTGAGGCTTCTTTTGAGACCAGGGAATGGTATGAAAACTGCTTTTTAGTTTATTATGTCTATTGCATGATAACATCAGAGTCAATGAACCTCATTCAGAATGTATATTCAGTTTTGTTCACCTGTCCTGGTCTGGGCTGCTACCTCTGGGGCCTCGTTAATAGTCGCACTCAGCCCATAGGGGGAAGAGTAGAGAATAGTTTCTTCCAGCCTTTCAGGCCTGACACAGCAGTTTTTGAGAATATTGAGGTCTGTGTGAATGTCAAGGACAGCATAATCTTGTTGTTAGTTTTGCTTTGTCTTCTCTGTATGCTGCACTGTGTATACCATGCTTGGAGTTGGGACAGTGCTTGGTGCGGTAGAGCATATTCAGGAGGAGAAAAGAAGCAAATCAGCAGGCACCATGTTCACGCAAACTGATCTCAGACTCTCTGAGAAGAAGAAAAAGAAACCAGAATAACCGGTGTTTTTGTGTCCACACAAACTGTCACTGAGCCAGGACACCCTAAGCCAGTAGCAGTTGCCCCGATTCAGAAAAGGAAATCGAAGAGCAAATCAGTCCACATAGTGACTGACGAGGAGGCAGCAGGACCTTTGCACCCAGCAGAGGAGATGGAGCCAGAAATCATCACTCAGTCTCTGTCCCTGGGTGAGCTGCGTGAGCTGCGGAGAGAGTTCACCCACCAGGCAAACGAGTCCATTCTCACCTGGCTGCTCCGCATCTGGGACACAGCAGCTAATGACACCATTCAGGAAGGATGTGAGGCTGGTCAGCTGGGACCTCTGTCCCAGGATGTGGTCATTGACCAGGGGATCAGAAGAACCCAGGAAACTCAGCCTCTGGCAGCGACTGCTGGCAAGTGTAAGGGACAGATACCTTTATAAAGAAGACCTCCAGGTGCACCAAGGAAAATGGAGCACAGTGGAACAAGATATCTGATGCCTGAAGGAATTGGCTGTGCTGGAGATCATTTTCTCAGAAGACAAGAGATTCCCTGAGATGTCCAGGGATGTCCAGATGCCCAGACATCCAGATTTGCCCAGTGCGCATCTCAAATGTGGTTGAAATTCACATGGCTTGGACCAGAAATATACTCCCGCTACTTAGTAACGCTGCAATGGAGGGAAGAAGAGGACAAGGTGGATGCATTGGTCAACAAACTAAGAATTTACAAGGACGCTGTCACTGCCCTGTTAAGCACTCATGTCTTGTCCATGGAAATCTGGCTGAGCATGTCTGAAGCTTGGAAGAGAAAATTGAAGAGGCCCACCAGAAGCTGAGGAAGGAGCTTAAGGAAAGAATTTACCACATCTTGCTGGAACTACCAAGAGTCTCTGCCATTAGGAACAGGCGTCCCTGTTCCTGTCTCCCCCAGCCAAGGAGAGAGGATACACTCTGCGGGATAACCTCTGGTTTTTCCCTCAGGAGCATGGAGAAGACATGAGGAAGTGGGATGGGAAACCCACCTCTTCCTTAGCCACCTGGCTACATGAGCTGAAAAGAGGAACAATGACCACAAGAAGCTCATCTAGGGTCAATGCTGCTCCGGTCTCTCATAGACAAGACTCCAGATGGTAAAGGAATGATGATATGATTAATCCTCTTGAAGGGACCTCAAGGTCATGTTTACAGGAGGGGAGAGCAATGTGTACCATTACCAGGATTAGAAGGGCCCTGCCTCTAGCCAGGTAGAGGAAAGGGACAATCAGATCTATTGGACTGTGTGGATCTGATGGCACATTTGCCCCACAAAGGTGTACGGCTTTGGTTGTCACCGGCGCTCAATGCACTCTGATGCCATCAAGGTATATGGAAGCGGAATCTATTTCCATTTCTGGGGTGACAGGGGGATCCCAGCAGCTGACTGTACTGGAAGCTGAAGTGAGCTTGACTGGGAAGGAGTGGCAGAAACATCCCATCATGACTGGTCCAGAGGCCCCGTGCATCCTCGGCATAGACTGTCTCAGGAGTGGGTAATTCAAAGACCCAAAAGGACATTGCTGGGCTTTTAGGATAGCTGCTCTAGAGACAGAGGAAATCAGACAACTGAATGCCCTGCCTGGTCTCTCAGACAACCTCTCTGCTGTGGGACTGCTGAGAATTGAAGCACAACAGGTACCAATCGCCAGACCAACAGTGCACCATTGGCAATACCGCACTGACAGAGACTCTGTGATTCCCATCCATGAGATGATTCCTGAACTGGAGAGCCAGAGGGTTATCAGCAAGGCTCGTTGATCCTTTAACAGCTCTAATATGGCCAGTGCGTAAGTCCAGCGGAGAAGGGAGTCTGGTAGTTGATTACTGTGGCCTGAATGAAGTCACACCACCACTGAGTGCTGGTGTGCTGGACATGCTGGAGCATCAGTACGAGCTGGAGTCCAAGGCAGCAAAGTGGTATGTGACCATTGACATTGCCAGTGATTTTTCTCTGTTCCTTTCGCAGCAGAGTGCAGGCCCCAGTTTGCCTTTACCTGGAGGGGCATGCAATATACTTGGAATTGACTGCCCCAGGGGTGGAAGCACAGTTGCGCCATCTGCCATGGACTGATCCAGACTGCACTGGAAAAGGGTGAGGCTCCAGAACATCTGCTGTACATTGATGACATCATCATATGGGGGAACACAGCAGGGGAACTCTTCAAGATAGAAGAGATTATCCAGATTCTCCTGAAAGCTTGCCATTAAATCAACTAAGGTTAAGGGACCTACTCGAGAAATTCAGTTTCTAGGAGTGAAGTGGCAAGATGGACATTGCCAGATTCCAATGAAAGTGATTAACAAAATAGCAGCTATGTCTCCATCGACCAACAAGAAGGAAACCCAGGCTTTCCTGGTGTTTTCCTTTTCCTAGGTGCTGTGGGCTTTTGAAGGATGCATATCCTGGAGTACAGCATGATTGTAAGCTCGGTCTGTCTTGTGTCACAAAAGAAGAGCTATTTCCAGTGGGGCCCTGAACAACAACAAGCTTCTGAACAAATTAAACAGGAGATTGCCTGTTTAGGCAGTAGCCCTTTGGCCAGTCAGGACAGGGCAGGATGTAAAAAATGTGCTCTACACTGCAGCCAGGGAAAATGGTCCTTCCTGGAGCCTCCAGAAGAAGGGACCTGGGGAGACCCGAGGATGATTGCTGGGGTTCTGGAGTCGGGGATACAAAGGATCTGAAACCAGCTATACCCCAACTGAGAAAGAGATTCTTGGAGCCTACAAAGGGGTTCGAGCCACCTCAGAAGTGATTGGCACCAAAGCACAGCTGCATCTGGCACCCTGTCTACCAGTGCTGGGCTGGATGTTTGAAGGGAAGGTTCCTTCTACACATCATGCCACTGATGCCATGTGGAGCAAGTGGATCACTCTGATCACACAGCAAGCCTGGATAGGAAATCCTGATCGCCCTGGGATTCTGGAAATCATAACAAACTGGCCCAAAGGTGAGAGTTTTGGACTATCTTTTGAAGAAGAAGAGGAGCAGGTGACGTGCTGAGGAGGCCCCACCATATAACCAAATACCAGAGAATGAAAAGCAGTAATGTCCTCTTCACTGATGGTTCCTGCCGAACTGTAGGAACAAACCAGAAATGGAAAGCTACTGTATGGAGCCCCACATGGAAAGTTGCAGAAGCTACCTAGGGACAAGGTGGATCGAGTCAGGTTGCAGAGCTTAAAGCCATCCAGCTGGCTTTGAATATCACTGAATGAGAGAAGTGGCCAAGACTCTATCTCTACACCGACTTGTGGATGGTAGCTAATGCTCTGTGGGGGTGACTTGATTGCTGGAGAAAGGTCAACTGGCAGCAGAGAGGGAAACCCATCTGGGCCGCTGAGATTTGGCAGGACATTGCCATCTGGGTAGAGAGGCTGACCATGAAGGTTCGACACATGGATGCGAATGCCCGAGAGTCAGGCTAATGAAGAGCGTCGTAACAATGAGCAGGTGGAGTGAGCTGCCAAGGTTAAAGTATCTCAGGTGGATATGGACTGACAGCACAAGGCAGAATTATTTCTAGCTCGTTGGGCCCACAATGCCTCCGGTCATCAGAGAAGAGATGCTACATACCAATGGGCCTGTGACCAAGGGGTGGACTTAACCATGGACAGTACCTCACAGGTCATCCATGACTGTGAGATGTGTACTGCAATCAAGCAAGCCAAGCAGATGAAGCCTCTATGATATGGTGGGCAGTCGTCAAAATATAGTTATGGGGAAGCTTGGCAAATTGATTACATCACACTTCCCCAAACCCGCCAAGGCAAGCACTATGTGCTGATCATGGTGGAAGCAACCACTGGATGGCTGGAGACCTACCCTGTGCTTCATGCTACTGCCCAGAACACCATCTTGGGCCTTGAACAGCAAGTCCTGTGGAGACATGGCACCCTGAAAGAATTGAGTTGGACAATGGGACTCATTTCAACAACAGCCTTATAAGCACCTGGGCTAGAGAACACGGTATTGAGTGAGTGTACCATATTCCTTGTCACGCACCAGCCGCCAGGAAAGTTGAATGGTGCAACAGACTGCTAAAAACCACCTTGAAGGCATTGGGCAGGGGGACCTTCAAAAATTGAGAGCTGCATTTAGTGAAGGCCACGGGCCTCCGTCAATCGAGCTGGTCCTGCCCAGTCAGAAGCCTTGCACTCGTGGACACATGAGATGTATGTTAGGAAAGATAGTTTGGATTAATCCCACCTCAGGCACAGGCAAATCCTTCCATGGGATTGTTTTTGCTCGAGAACCTGGTTACACTTGGTGGGTAATGCAGAAAGATGGGGAAACCCGTTGTGCACCTCAAGGGGACCTAATTTTAAGTGAGAACTGTGTGTAATGTTTCATTGTGTATGTATACACACATACATATATGTAAGTAGAGTTAAAGAAGGGTATTAATTTGGGTATGATGTAGATGGTGTAGAATAAGGGGTGGCTAATGTCTTGGATTACAATTTAAGGTGTAACCAGAGTATGTATTCTACCACCACCTGCATCACCTTCTGATGAACTGTTAATGGTGGGTCCTTTGCAACAGCTGCATACCCCACCTAGGAGTTGGGTGTAGTGTTCTCTTTGTTACACCCAGCCTAAGGGTGGTCATCTCCACTTAAAGCGCCATCGAGGACTCCCCAAAATATCCTATGTCTCATAGGATTACATCATTCCATTGTAAAACTCCCTGCCTTGGGGGAGGTACTGAACATACCTGCCTGGATTCAAGGGTATATAATCTCAAGGTTGGGGGACTTGGGGGAACCACCACTGGACCTCCAGAGAAGGACCAGGCCTTTCCACAGGACCACCGCTACAACAAGACCACATCCATCATTTCAATGGGACTGCAACCACCATTTAATCAGACTGCTGCCACCACCCTGACCAACAGGATGCCAGGTTATACTCTGGCTTTGTCAGTTTAAGCCAGTGTTTCTGTACTATTGCCCTTATTGTGACTCTCCTATTGAATTGTAGCTCTGTCTTGAAATCTTCAGCAAGGTGTTTGTGTGGGGTCAATTCCTCTGGCTGGTTTACCTTCAAACCAGCGCAATTTACAACAAGAGAACAGGACAAAGTACAGTGTTGTGAAGCAGCCAAAAAAACAAGTTTTGATTTCAATAGATTCAACTCTGTACCTAAAGAAGTTTTGAATTTAGTAAAATATTGAATGCCTAGGGAACTTTATTAATTTTGGAGTCAGGAAGATCTTACAAATATTAAATATCTTTGCAGGAACACTTAGTCAGTCTGGATGAGCCAGCCTCGGAAGCTGGACAAGAAGCTCTGCTTAGACAAGAGCAAGCAAAAATCATTCGTTTTGAAAGGCAAGCAGAAGAGTTCCTCAATGCAGTCTTTTACAGAAAAGGTTGGTTTTGATGGGGGGAGGACGATGTGGGAAATAGTCTCTCTTCTGGTCTTTTTGCATGCAATGTAGGTATCAAAGATCTGATGTTCAAGTTGTCACTGTATGTTCAGTATTTTTCAGTCATCTTCTTTGTATATATTTATCAAGGGTAAAAATTGATTCTCAAGTAATGCAGTAATACAACAGTGTGGGCTTGGGATGGAGGAAGAAGGTATAACTATTTAACCCTAAACCAAATCTCTCCATGAGAACACTGGTGTTTTCACTTTTGGAGAGATGACTCAGTTCTTACCCAGCAGAACTGTTCTCCATAACCAGTGTTTAGGGGAGTGGGCTGTTGGGAAGAAAGGTCAAGTGGCAGTAGTGGTAGTAGGTGGGTAATGTGTTTTTTTAAAAATATTTATTTTATTTTAATGGGATATGTACTCATGCAGTTTTTCTTAAAGGTCATCAGTCTTTTCACTATTGGTAATGATTACCCACACTATTCTGAACAATTTACAGTATAAAATATTATTGGAATAATGCTAAGGGGGATATATGGAGAATTCAAAATGTGATCAGCAAAAGAATTGCTGTAGAATATGCTGAGAACATGCTCAATGCTAGAAAATCACCTAAATATCTTTTGGAAAGTTGTTGCTTAAACTGTGCTCTTAAGGAAGGCGCAAAGCTCATTTCACCGTTTTCTACAAATCTGAGAAACATGAATCCAGAGGTTACTTCCAAACGCATCCTGAATGAAAGTACATCATACTTATCAGTCTAACCCATGTGTGAGAAAATCTGCCAAATCAGTAATTCCAACCTATCTGCTGGGGGACAATGCAAGGCTTCAGTTTTAACAAATCAGAAATTGCTGTAGCCAGTCCTCAGCCCTTCCTTCTAGTGACCAAAATATTTAAAGGTGTTTTAAGTAGATAACAGTATCTTAGCCTTTCTTTTATGACTCGAATAAATACAAGCTATACATTATGATGCTTCTATACTTCTTGCAATACATGCAGGATGGTAGGAAGGATAGTTACTGCATTACTACTGATAGTTCAGATAATGCCTTTATCCCAAGGCTTCCTTTTCAAGTTTTCTTTTTTCTTGTAAGGTTAATGTTTCCTTTTGCTTTTGAGTTTATCCCATTTATCTTCAAATCCAGAAGGAATTTAAGAAAAATAAGTCTAGAGACAATACAGGTTTTTTCCATATTGCTTTTTCTGGTGAGGAAAAAAAAAGCACTTCCATCACTTCCAAATTGTTTATTAAAGACTTCATTCCTTTAGCACTAAACTTAAATCTTTATGTATGATGTGTATGTGTGTGTGTGTCCTTTAGGAAAGTATGCTTTTTAAAATTTGTTGGGGAGCCAGCAGCAGATGTTGCAGTGTGCTTATGAAGGGTATAATACTCTGTCCATGGCCAGATACCCAGAATGAAGATAATGAAACATGTCAGATGTCTAAGAATCTTCAAGGATTTTTTTAAATAAACACTTGTTTTCTTTCCTCGGACAAAGCTGTGCTTGGTGCAAGAGTAATAGGTGAGGGGTAGAAGCTTGGCAGGAAGTCAGTTCTGAATCCTTAATGCATCATTGTCAAGCTTACCTGTATTTAGATTGCTTGAAATCTAACTCATGCTGCTGACATAAGATCCCCTGTCATACCAAAGAGGCACTGTCATACCAAAGAGGCACTGTCATACCAAAGAGGACACAAAGAACGGCAGAACTCTTGACGTTCCTACATTGCTCAGAGATGCTGAGCTCTCCTGGCTTCATGCCAGCAATTAGGTTTTTTCTTCTTTCCATCCACACTGCCAGTAACATTTGAGATGGGCATTTTGTAGCCCAGGTAGATCAGAGAAAATGCAGATGTTCTCTGAACACTGGCCACACATTAATGTACTGAATATGAATAGGGAATCAACAAGATCAGCAGACTTTTTGAACAGGTTTACTGTCCATTAATCTTATGTCCTTTCTCTGAAATTTGTGTCCCTGGCGCTCTGACCCAGTAATCCTTCCTTCAAATATTCATATTTTTCCAGTCAAAGAAGAGTGGTAGTAGTTGTACTAGTTGTCTGTTACCTTTACTTTGTGGCAGGACAGGACCTTCTTCTGGTTTAATGAAATCATACCTTTATTTGTTTGATACTGCCCTTTCAAGATTTCAGTATAAAAGTCCACAAAAACTATTAAGGCTTTAAAGCTCAGAGGTACTGCTGTAGACTATTTATAGCTGATAATTATTTGCTGTATTTTTTCTTCTCTGAGGATTTCTATGTTTTAGTTAATTTTAGTTTTATTTTCTTAAAAAAACCTAGAAAGGTGGAGTCAAGATAAATATCTGGTTGATTTCAAGTGATGCTGGAGGGGCACCAGCGCATATTTTCCACTCACTTTTGAACAGCTTTAATCCTCAGCATTCAGGCTTTATATTAAGTAAAAAGCCTTTAATGTGCTAGGTACCTACCCTTCTGCTTGAAAATGGAGTTTTGTGTCCTGAATTAGTGAGTTTATCTTGAACAGCACTTGAGAGTTTTCATTCTGGGCTGATTCTTTGAAGCTGCAAATTACGAAGATGCATGGCTGTAGGCATATGTAGTATTTTATTTCTGAATGTGTAAATATGTTCAGCTGTAAGCATTTTTGAAATGAACATATGAACATGGTGCACAGTAAAGGCCTGATTCTTCGTTCAGAAAACACAAGTGCCATCGAGCTCTGCATTCCTGCCAGCCCCACTTGTATATGCTACAAGCACATGTCGAACAGTTGGTATCAGTGTGATCATGCCATCAATTTGTGCCCCTCTGGGCCTCCCTGGAGCCTTTCTATGTCCTTCAGGAGGTTATAGTGAAGAGGTTAAAAATTGGAAGAAATGTCACCACAGCAGAACAAGGCCTCCACACTTTTCCAGGCTGGTGTCCTTGTAGACCATTTGGGAAACAAGTGAGATTATAAAATGTACCAAAATTTAAGTTTGGCTCATTTTTTGGTGTCTTCTTAAAACTATAGTATTTGATACTTAGCAACAAGTAAAATTTACAGGATGTTTTAAAGAAAATGGTTACGTATTTACATAAACGTCCTGGAAATTTACAGCTATTATGCCCCGTAAGAATGTACGTGGTGACTGAATAAGATCTTAGGTGTAGAAAGCTGTGCTTAACAAAAAAAAATTTGGGCTTGATAATATTTAAAGGTCAATATGGTGTTTCATCAAAAAACACAGTGGCTGCTTACTGCTGCTCTTTGATTTGTGGGCAGCTCTGCTCAAACCTTCATGTCAGTCATTTCTTACACATGCAGTAAAGCTGGTTTGTTGATGTACTTTTGACAAAAGTGGTAGCAAAAGGCAAATCTAACACTGAAATGTCCCATGGAAGATTTTGCTAATGCTTCTAATAGCTCAATCCCAATAGATTACCTTTCAACCTGGGCAAATTTTTAAAAAGAGGTAGTAAACATTTCTCCATTGTTCCCTCTTGAGAGCTGCTTTTAAAGATTTATTTGGTCTTCTACTGCACAATTTTTTCTGAATGTTTCTTTGGTAATAGAAAATCAAACTTTTTGAGCCATTTCTGGAATAGTGGTGTGGTTGTGGTGTGCTTTGGGATTTTTGGGGGGTATTGTGGGTAGTTGGTGTTTTTGTTGTTTTGGTTTTTTGGGGGTGTGGGTTGGTTTGTTTGTTTGTTTAAAAAACCCAAAACTGATTTGACCAGACAACACAGGGTTTGAAGTGAAGTGGCAGGACTTAGCTTCTGTGATTTAGGAGTTAGAGATTTACTTTCACATCACAAATTACTATTGGTCTAAAATAGTGATTTTTGTCAATAAAGTTTATGGTTGCCCACATGCCCAGATACTTTTTTATTTATACACTAGTTCATATAAATAAATTGGAATGCCTTCTTGTTCTGTTTCACATCCCTTACTAATAGATTTAGCAGCTCTTCTAGAAATATAATTACTTGTCATGTGACACATCTTGGGTTTTTGTGTATATGCAAGTTCTTTGCGTAATTGCTGATGCTGCGTTGATTACAATGGTAGAAATCTCAAAAGGAATAGATAGAGTGAGATGGAAGACACTTGAACATCTGATCTTGATGTGAATAATTTTAAATGATCAGATCTATAGGGTTTTATTTCTCAGTAAACTTAGAGGGGACTGCTGCAACTTTATTGTCCATTTTACCCTTCTGTAGCTGCAGGTAAGTTATGCAATTCTTCCACTGAATAACCAGTACAATGTTTTTGGAATGAGCTCTAGCTCTCCTTTCCATTTCCACACCTCTTAAAGGTCTGGTGGAATATATCTATATTTAAAACAAATATGAGATTGCGTATTTCTTTCAGGAAAGTGTTATGTTGGGAAGGCTGTATCAGAATTAGCCATGGTACTTATTCAGGTATTCTAAGACTAAAGTACATTTTCTACAGAAACTATTTTATCTTTGGCTTTCTTTTTTTTTCCCCTATTTGTTTTGGATTTTTTTTGTAAATAAACAATGACTTAATATAAAAGCTGTTTTATTTAAAGTGCTTCCTTAAAAGAAATCTCTAATATTTGCAGACAGTCCTAGGGTCTCTGACCCCAATATTCCCCTAGTGGCCCGTGAGATCATGCAGCGAATGATCCGACAGTTTGCTGCTGAATATACCTCAAAAAATAGCTCTACTCAGGACTCCAGCCAGCCCAATAGCACAAAGAACCAAAGCCTGCTGAAAGCATCTCTGGTCGCCTCCTCTCCCACGGCTGCAACTGCTCAGAACCCTGTGCTCAGCAAACTGCTCATGGCTGACCAAGACTCACCTCTGGACCTTACTGTCAGAAAGTCTCAGTCAGAACCTAGTGAACAAGGTAGGACTCGTACCAGTGTCTTGCGTCCCGTGGCAATCCATTAATGGCATTCTTGTTGCAGAACCAGACAATTAGAAGGTTGCACTTTTGCATAAAAATTAAAGTGGAAAAGCAGTAGATGTTTTTACAATAAAAGAATGACTAGTTCAGTGTGTCTGGGAGAGAAAAGACTTTTTGAAAGAATGTAGAGCCATAGACATGAGAGATTCTTCTGAAGGGCAAAGGGGATGGACATGCTCTAGACTCTGAGGATAAATGTGCTGTTCCTACAGGGAGCTGCAAGAAGCAGTCTGCCAAAATAGACTGTACGCTTGCTGATAAGTTCATTTGGTCATTAAAATCATAATGTTGTCTCTTCTCTGAAGATTAGTACACAGTTTGACTGAAGGGCTGATTTATTTTCTTTCTGGTCATGGTGTGAGAAGAGTATCTTTTAAAAGTCTGTGAGAAATTGCCTTGTGAAGGCTGTAAAAACTATACCCATGAACTGCACTAAACTTCCAGGTTTGTGCATTTGGAAGAAATGTCTCTTTTCTACCTTAAAAATAGATTTGTTCTGCAGAGCACAGATTGAATAACTTGTAACAGTGTTTCAGAGCTTATTTTAATTCAAAAACCTTGCTTTCCATCAAACAAGCCTTTTTTAAAAAGCAAATTCTGTGAGTGATATAGTATATGAACTTTTCTGTTCTGAAACTGTTGAATCCTAAGTGTATCGTACTGGTTAAAATTAGACCCTATACCCTTCTTTAGAAAAATGTTAGTGCTTGAAGTCATTCTGTCACAGTAAGTTGTCCATCTGCAAATGGAAAAGGTGCCTTTAAAAAAAAAATCTAGCTAGGGCAGAAGAGTAGGTATCCCTTTATTCTTTTAAATTGGGTTTATGAAGCCTTTTGTAAACAGGTTCATTTTATGTTTCCAGTAATATGCAGCTTGGACATCTGGACACATACTGCACTTAGAGCACTTACTGAAAGCTGTCATTGCACTTCAGTTACAAACTGCAGTGAGAGGTTGAATAGTGTCTCTCTTGAAATGTGGCCCTGTACAGTTAGCTGATAGGCATTTGTTTCTAGCTGTCTTTATTATAAATGCATTTTGTGAGTGGGTTTTGCATGTAACATGTTTTACATTTAAACTGTTCTCATTGCTAAACTTCTTGCTGAAAGAAAGAGGGAGAGAATCAGTTTTGCTCTGTTTCTTTTTAATTAGAGGATGATATGGTGAAGAGGAAAGCACGTACATGAACTGTTCTTTAGCTACCATGTGATGGAAAAAGCTGTAAGATAATGTATAATGTTCATAACACTTGTTATGAAAGTAGAATATGTGTGTATTGATTTATACAGTAATGTTTGCTGATGTGAAATTTTTTTTCCAATTTACATTTAATGTAATTGGAAAGCGATTTTGCCAGACTTGTTAATGAGAGATTTCAGAGGCTGTCACGAAAGATTGCTGGTGGTGCTTTGTGCTATATTTTGTTCTAGTGGGTTGAGGGGAACCCAGCTAGCTGTAAGCTTCTCCCTGGGGTATGAGGTTGGCCCTACGTCCCCTCAGGGGCTTCTGGGTCGTACTGACCCTTCTGAGGGAGGAAGCGTGGATGCAAGTACCTCGGGCAGCTGCCTGTGCTGTCCAGCCTCTTGAAAAGGAGGAAAGGCTTGATCCAGTCTGTGTCTCTTATGCCTGCATAAGTGTTGTTCAGAAAGAAAATTTAATTTTCTGCCTGCTTAAGTTTGGGTTATGGTGTGTTCCCAAATGCAGTGGGTGGAACAGCTTTCCATAAAGTTAATTCTAGTTCACTGTTTATCATGTTTTTTCTCCATATGTCAAATGAGAACTTTAAGCAATCTGAAAAGCTGTCTTACATTGTTCTTGTGTTGGGTGGTATTTACTTGATTAGATGGAATGAGTGAGGAGCTTTGATATGTCTTGAGTTTACCTTGCCAACAGGTTTCATTTATCTTTGCCTCATAAATTCCTTGTTTCAAAGTTTCCAGGAACTTCAGATGCCTGGGCTGCTTCAATGACAATGTTGCCCTTATTAAAATGACCAGAATTTCAGGCTGCTTTAGTGCAGTAGGAGCAAGGCTTCTCTGGTGAAACACGCTTCCTTTTCTGGTGCCTGTAAATGCAGAGCTTTCTTAAGGGTTTTCAGGGGAGCATGAGGGGAGTGTGAGGAAGTGCCATTAGTGGGAGTGGAAGAAGCAGTCTAGCAGGAAAACCAATTTGGCGTATGGAAGAGAGGGAATAAAATGACACAATAGAGGAGAAAGGTAGCAGCTTTTCCAGTAGGGACCTGTGGGAGACATGGAAAAAAAAGATGAAGCTGGCTGCCAACTGAGAAGCAATCTCACATCTATATGTGTGTTCATTTAATTTCCAATATGAAATTCTCAATGAATTTTTCTGCAAGAGATTTGGATTTAAAAAAAAAAAAAAATCCAAATACTGGCTTGCAGCCTCCCTTTAAGGAGAGGAATATCTCAGGAATTTGAAGATTGTCTCATTTTTGGACCACTGAGAGGTAGTTATGTGATAGGCTCGTTGTATCCAGAACTGTCATTTGTAGGTAATTTTTTATGCTATGTCTCTTGTAACAGATGCACTTTCAATTTTGTTAATCTTTGTTGTGATTTCTGAAGACTATATTGAAGTCACGTGTAAACCATTTGCAAAAAATTCCAAGCCTTACTTTGTTTAAAAATACAATAAACCAAAATATGTTGTGTGCTAAAAACGACTTTAGCTCAAAAGATTTGCTTTGTCTTTTCAGCTGAAGACAAGATCAGCATGGCTGATCCTGCTTCTTCAAACACTGAAGTCATTCTTTTGTCTCTACAGACGGTGTGCTTGATTTATCCACTAAGAAGAGTCCTTGCGCTGGCAGCACTTCTCTGAGTCACTCTCCAGGGTGCTCCAGTACTTCGGGAAATGGGTAAGAGAAAGCAACTTACTATGACCTTTTAAAACAGTTTTTTACTAAAAATGTGTGCTTAGCTCCTGTTAATTTTAACTTACTTTTGGTGTTAACCCTTTGGAGTAATGTGTTTTCAACTTGTACTTTTGGCAAATACCTTCACCCCACCTGCCAAATAAGAGTTGTTGCCAACTGAGACAGGTTTAGCTTTCAGTTAATGACTCTAATATCTGTTATTTTGGCCAGTTTGGTACTTAGCCAGAGATCTTTCCATTACCTGTTTCTTGGGTTTAGTGATAGGTGATTTCCATGGAGGTGCAAGTTCAGTTAAATGCATGAAGAGTCTTAGAGGCTTTGCAATATATTTAGACTTCATTACACTTAGAGCAAAGTTAGCTAACAGGAAAAGTTTATTTTAGTGGTAACAATAATTCCGGTGATAAACCATGCTGGATTAGATTTAAATCACTGCATGATTTTTGTTAATATTTCCTAGCATAAACCACAACTTAAAAAAGGACATGGGACAGGGAGTCTGGTAGTTCAGAAAACTTTAAATGTGACTTTGGATTTGCGATTGTACTGTAGTACTGAACAAGTTTTTTAAAAAAATAATCACAAAGTACATGGTGTACTACTCTTGCCTAGTCAGTTCAAGTTGTGAAATACTGTTAAATTTAAAAAAAAATCTTCAGGTTTTGTATTTCTAATGGTCACTGTTTGCATACATTTAGAATCCCGTTACTCTTAGCTAGGGTTGTACTGGAGAGGCTGACTGGGACTAAGAGGGGTTTTGGGTGTTGATTATCTTGAAGCTACTGTGAACAAATAATTTTTTTATTGAAGTACAGAAATAGTATATGGTTTAAAGTGCTATTTAATTGCTGGATTTAGCTTTATGATAGCCTTTGAAAAACTTGAAAATCTGAACTAACAACCCACTCCCAACCATCAGTCCCACGTACTGCTAACAGCTGATTGAATTTTTGCATTTCTCTTTGGAAAAATATTACTGTCTCAGATTTCTCCCTTCAAGATTACTTTTCCGTTTAATATTTCTATTAATAACATACTTCAATCCTTCTTTAAAATTTAGTCTTAATACTTTTTACAGTTCTTTAGCATAAACATTCCCCAGCAGCACTTTTAATTCTGAACAGGTTATTTCCAGCTTTATTTTCCTAGGAAGGCAGCAGAAGCCACTGAGGCTCTGTACTGTTTGTTCCCTTGTTTGTGAATCAAGTGAGGGCCAAAGTCCAACACACAGGGATGACAAGGCCGGCATCTGTTACTGTCCTGCTAAGTCTTGTGGGTCCAAAGAGGATGGGGCATACTGGCACCTGTGGTTACTCGTACAGGTGTGTGGTATATGAGGCTGGCTGCAGTTTGTTTAGCATCACTAAGTCAGGTGTAGCATTATTAGCTACCACTATGACCTTTATTTAGGTGTAGAATCACTGGTGCACACTGTGATGCTGATACATGCTGTAGAAGGGGTGGAGAATGCACACTGTCTGAGAGGGTTCTCTGGAACTGCAAACTTTGATCCATTTCTCTGGATTTTGTTCTGAATCCTTGTTGACTCTTGTTGTGCACATCTATGACTTGTTGCATCCTGGAGAGAAGTAAACAGCATGTGTATCAAGCATTGTGTATGTTACATACCAGGTCCTTTCAGTGGATGTCTTTTCTCTAAAGACTTTTTAAAATCCCAGTGTGATGTTAAAAATAATAATGTAGGTTTTCAGTACTATATATCCTATCCTTAAATAATACTGACTTAGCCAGAGGGCTTTACACCAGTATAGTGTCCGAGAGCATCAAAATAGATCCTCTTTGTTAATTTGTATGCTGAACGTGGAGAAATTTGGAGGTGGATTTTGAAACCTATGTGACTTAATAACTATAGGGGGCTAAGCAATCAAAGCGTTAAAATAGATGTGATTCTCTGCAGCAGTAGTACTTTATGGCATAGAAAAAACATTTGTGATGAAAGGGAAATGGTAAAAATACATACCGCCTTTTTTTTGCTAACCCTTGATCTGGATGACAGTTGGAACTTAGATCTTTCTTTTCCTAGCCATGCTTTATATCAAATGAGATTCAGGGCTGTGTATATATGCAATTAGTTGTTAAGAGAGCGGTTTGGTAAGTCTAGTGTAATGCAGCGTTTTTCTTTGTGATCTGCGGTATCCCAGCTTTCATATTTGGTGCTTAATGAAAGTCAGGCAAATACCTTTGAGGCCTGCTAAGCTTTTTCTTTTATCCTGAGCAGCAATTCTTCAATATGATGTAAGCAAACACTGTCCAGGGTTTCCACCTATGTATAGATACTGCAGGTGGCAGTCATATTTGCATGTTGAATATGTTGCACTTTGGCTTACTCTTTTATTACTGTGCTTGTTTAGTGGTAACGTCACACCAGTAACACAGTTGTGTGTAGATCTATGGCGATTGATTACTACTTTGTAATTAAGGTGCTATTTTCAGACGCTTGCGCGAAGTCTTTTCTACTCCGAGAATTTGTGAACCCAACCAGAGACCAGCCAACAGGTTTCATTTTTCTTTGCCCAAAAAGCTTCTCTTTTTTTGCGAACAAGTTTTAAAACTGACTGATGCTGAGACTTAAAAAAAAAAAATTAAAATAATAAAAAAAAAATTTAGAGAAAAATAAATAACACAAAAAGTGATGTTACCCAAGCAAGGCCTTCTAATAAAGGAGTGGCCCCCTCACCCATCCCTCCCTACCTGTGCAAGTCCTGCTCACATCAGTTTCCTTCCATCCAATTAGGCGACCTGGGAGACCCAGCCAGCACCATCCGGAGGGACTACAGAGTGGTGATGGGGTACCTCCAAGAAGCTTGCAGGATGGAACCAGGGAAGGTTATGGCCACTCCACATCTCTTAAAGTACCGCTGGCTCGATCACTCCAGATTAGTGAAGAACTGCTGAGCAGAAACCAGTTTTCTACGGCTGCCAGCCATGGGCCATCTGGACTACAGAATCATGGACAGCACTTAATATTATCCAGGGAGGCTTCTTGGGCAAAACCACACTACGAATTCAATTTCAGCCGCATGAAATTCAGGGGAAATGGTGCACTCAGCAACATCAGTGACCTTCCTTTTCTTACAGAAAACTCTGCCTTTCAAAAAATGGCACTTCAAACTAAACAGGATGGGAAAAAGGACGTGAGCCATTCATCTCCTGTGGATTTAAAGATACCACAAGTTCGAGGCATGGACCTTTCATGGGAGTCCCGCACTGGTGACCAGTACAGCTATAGCTCTTTGGTAATGGGTTCACAAACGGAGAGCGCGCTTAGCAAAAAGTTAAGGGCTATCCTTCCAAAACAAAATAGGAGAAGTTTGCTGGATGCTGGACCAGATTCCTGGGGCTCAGATGCTGAGCAGTCTACCTCTGGACAGCCATATCCCACCTCCGATCAAGAGGGAGATCCTGGCTCCAAGCAACCTAGGAAGAAAAGAGGGAGATACAGACAGTACAACAGCGAGATACTGGAGGAAGCAATCTCTGTGGTTATGAGCGGGAAAATGAGTGTTTCCAAAGCTCAGAGTATTTATGGGATCCCCCACAGTACACTGGAGTACAAAGTTAAAGAGAGGCTGGGCACTTTGAAAAACCCTCCAAAGAAAAAAATGAAATTAATGAAGTCGGAGGGGCAGGATGTTTCAGTAAAGATTGAATTAGATCCCCAGGGAGAAGCGGCACAAAGTGCAAATGAATTGAAAGATGAATAGGGATGTTGTAGAGTGCCAATTACTTTGCAAACTGGGTGAGCACTACTGCATAGTTCAACCATCACTGAGCGCACCTGAGTCTCCTGTTTACTGCAATGCTCTTTCCTTTGCAGTTCAGCATAGACTTATGTGAACACAGGTGAAAGATGTGCTCTGAATGTCACATTTGTAAATTTTTCTAGCCTGGTATGGCACAGTTTCCCTCCTTCACCTGCCCACTGCCCTCTTTCTTTCTTTGTTCCTTTTTTTTTTTTTCTTTTGCCTTTTGCATGTTTCTCTGTAATAGAGAGTTACCTCACAAAGAATGCAGATCTGTGGAAGTGGACATCTTGCCTGTAGAGCCTGCCTGAACTTCTGATGTTGGATTTTTCTTATCTGCCTTTATATAAGTCCACTTTGTTAAACTGACACTCTCCTAAAACCAGGCAATTTTCAAATGAAAATCAGACTGTCATTCTTCAAAAATGTTTCAGAAATCTTTTTTCCCCCTCTTATTTTTGTTGATCCAGTTGATTGAAAGATTTAAGCTAAATCAAATTATTTAGGAATGGTACCTCTCTTGAACCAGATTTGTCGACTAGATAGATAATCAGTTGGGTCTAAGTAGGCTCTCCACTGTTTTCTTTCTAAATTAACCATACTTACCATTTGCTATCTGCTTAGTGCTCACCCGGAGGGGAGGGGAGGGAAAACTTACATACACTACCTTCAGAAAATGTCAGTTAATTATTTATAACACTACCTTCACTGTAATTTTATTTGGTGTTTTTGAAGGGTGATATTTAGACTCACCTGCTTGAGGATGTAGCCTTATCTCACGGAAGACAAGCTTCTCACAGTCAGGAGCAGTCAGGGTACACTAAATGATGTATTGGGGTATGCCTCATTGTACCAGAACTATGGTTCTTTGTGACCTTTACGCTTTTTACAGACTTGATTCTGAGTTTACTAAACTATGTGGTTCCAACAGCTAGTTTATGACTCTAATCCAGGGATGGGGGATTTGCGTAACAAACTACTGTGATACTGCAAAAACAAAAACAAAAACAAAAAAAAAAAAGGAAAAAAAATAGCCCACAAAATGGTGATCTCAAACGTTACAACCTCAGTAGTCTGCCCAAATATCCACATTAGTGAAGGAGCTTGTTAATGTTCAGGGAAGAAGTATAACACTGGTAGCCTGATCTAATTCAGGCTCTGCATCATATCTATCTGTAATACTGTCAGGGTCGAACACTCAATGAATGGGTGTTTCCTTTTTAAATATTACAGTTGCCAGTAGCAGGAATTTATTTATGAAGTCCTGCTTTTTTGTTGTTGTTTTTATTTAATCTATTTTGATAGTGGTTTAGCACATGCTAGAATAAGCATTTAAACACCACAAAAAAAAAGCACTCCTTAAACCACAAATCTGGGTTTTTTTCAATATGGTGATACCGTTATGATTATCTGGAGATCCAGGATAAGTTTTGTACTGAACTTTTATCTTTGATACTTTCTGCGGGAGTGGTCAGTAACTAAGTGGAGCTTACTGGATTTACCACAACATGACCAAATCATAATTACTGGTTCTTCAGGTAGAAGCAATTTGGTCTTAATCTGTGCAAAAGGTAGATAGAAATTACCATTTTTTTCCCCCATTTGCACAACCAAAAGAAGCATTGGAGTTTTTGTGTGAGAGCATTAAGTGATGTCAGTGAAAGTGGTTTCTCAAAGTTCATGGGAGGGTGGCCTAGGTAGCCCTAGGGATGCTGAATGACTTCTGGAACAATTGACTCTATTAGCCTCTCCCCACCCCCAGCAACTTCGTATTTTCGAAGGTTAGGCACACCATTGCTGTTGTTTTAAATATGCACTGCTCATTCTTGAAATGGACTGGGCATTTGGCCCCAAGTATACTTTATTTTTGTTTACTTAATATATTTTAGTCCTCAAAATCCTGGTTCCTTGTAGCTTTCTAGTTGTCATCTTGGCATTTAAAGCAGTTTAAGCTCAGTAGCAGTATATAAACTCTGCAATACGTTCCAGTTTAGCTGGTGATTGCAATAAAGGCGCAGTTTAAGGTGTGGTTTCATCTGCTGTTGGAGGTTATGGTAGAAAGTTTGTTGCAAGCTTAAAAAAAAAAAAAGTAACACAGTTTTACTGTTGAGAGAGGTTTAACCTTTTGCAGTTGTCCTTATTTAAGCAACATGAGTTGAGTTTTATAAAACTTGTCACTGTAGTGTAAGTGGAGTGCTCATTTTACTAACCTAAATATTTTGTATGTGTATGTTTAAGTGGGTGACAATCGTGCAGCAGAAGAATGGTGTGCCTACCCTTTAATGCTGCAGTTTTAAAAGAGAATTTGTCTTGTCATTTCAGACTGTAGGCTAAGAATTGTAAATAGATAGTGAGAAGTTGAGTACTCTTTATTTGCTTTGGTTAGAAAGTGGATTTAAAAAAAAAAACCAACAACAAACCAAACACGTAACTTTCTCAGTTTATATGTCCTGAGACCTGAAGATTGTAATACTCATAACTGCAAAGCTTTTAAACACAACACTTGATCTGTGATAACTTAATATTCAGGTAATCTTTCTTTTTCGAGAAGCTTTTGAACAACCATATTTCCTCCAAAGGTCTCTGTTTAAAAAGGAAAAAAAAGAAAAAGTGTAGATTATTTTTTAAGCACTAATTGCATTACGTTGGTAACTGCAATATGAAATAGCCATTATTGTTTTGTGAAGCATGGTTGAGATTAGTTAGTGGTCCCTTTTTAAAATTTCATGAGCCTCTCAAAAAATAAAAACAAATTTAAAAAAAAGCTGCTGAATATTCAAAAGATATATATTTTACCTTATTGTAGGTTTTGTAAATTTAGTCTGTAATATTCAGGTGCACCTTTTAATGTTACCTTTTTGTTTCAAAGTCCCATCTAACGTATTTTCTCTGAGGTGATTCATCACTTTAGACTAGTATCACTCTAAGTGCTGCAGTGATCACTAAGATTTTGTTTCAATTTTCACTACATATTTTTTGCAGGCGCTTTCAGTGTAGCTAACTAGTAGTATTTGGGATCATTTTAAATATATGATTGGAATTAATGTTTGTCCATTAGCATGCTTAATTTTCTGCTGACCAGCAGTTTGCATGGCCAGAATCCCTGGTTGACCATATTTTGGTGTGGGAAGGTGTGGTTCATTGCGGTCTTTGTAACAAAAGCCTTGTTTCTCATCTTATTTCTGGCAAGTGGATGCTTATGTTACTTGGATCACTTGGACAGGAGAAAGATTTTTAGACCCTTCTCCTGCTGCTCTTCTGAGATCGCATTAATGTGTAACATAGACAAACTGCAACCCTGTAAAAATCGAGACATTGTTAGGAGGAGACCTTTCGGGTATTTTTTGTCACTAGTTTTCTCTTACTCCCGAGAATGTCCATCCAATGTAGTTATTGGACTTAACAGTATTGTTGTGTACTACGTTGATGTAGCTGAAAAAGCCTGACAGCAAGAAACTGTGAATTATATTTGTGGCAGTCTCTGAAAACTAGTTTTTCAGTCCAAGTACCATGAAGGAGAATCCCCCTCCCTACCCCATCCTAGAAAAGTAATCTTCTATTTTGTGTGTATAAAGTTTTAAGAATCGAAGTTTCATATTGTACTGAAGTTTAGGTGTCGCTTGGTAAATCTTTGCTGCAGCATATAATTGAAGATGAGTAAGGCTTAGTGTGGTAGGGGTCCTGGTGTGGAGTTAATTATCGTACAGTTCTGGTGAGAAAGCCCAACACGTATGAAATGTGTCCTTTTTTTTTTTTTCTTTTATTTGGACTTGTAAGATGTAAAAGTGCTTTTTTAGAACTCTGACCTATTACAAACTATTACCTCACTTTCAGCCAGCTGGATCCTCATTCCACAGTGTTGTAGGCATTATTGTGGCCGTAATGCTTAAGTACAGCTATAGAGTTGAACGTTTCCAGTTAGATATTGTAGGGACACGTTTCTGGACTTGTTTTTATTTCTGTCTAAAGATAATTTATTTTCCAGTCACTCCCTGATTTTTTTCTAAAGGTTCAAGACAGTTTTCTTTAGAATTTCTCATTTTTTTCCCTGTTGCACAGGAGAAGTTGCTGCATAAGCAATACAGGTATGCCTTTGCTTTCTTTTTGTTGCAGAACTCGTAACTTGATGCTTGCATTACCAACCCTACTGCTAGACCTGAAGTGAAACTCTGAACTTTTTTGGCAATTGGAGAAAAAATTATTTTTAACGGTGCAGGGGTACATATTGGATAATGCCTCTAGTAAGGGAATGTGTTCAGCTTCTGTGTTCTTTTGCAACTCCTACACAACCTTTTTTTGTAGAACTTTCCACCTCTGGAGGATATTCCTAAACACAGGAGGTAACTGCACATGTGTTTAGACTGGGTAAGAGCAGACAAGGAGTAGTCTGTGCTTTGTCTTTTGGCAGGCCAACATTTGCATCTAAGTATTTCTTTCATGAACACCCGGGAGTACATTGCCTTTCCCTGGAAATTCATGGGAGCTGGCAAAGTGATTCAGGGGCTTTAGGGTTGAGTAAGCTTTGTGAAACAACTTTTTAGTTCTGATTGAATTGCTCTTTGTATCATCTGCAACAATTGTTATACAGGCAAAACTGGAATTGCCATGTGTTTCTTTCCAGTTTACTTTCAAGTAATGCTCTTAAGATGTCTTGAGTCTTAGGAGAAGAACACAGTGTCCAAGGAGTGAAGGGAGCACTCTGCTGTTCCCTTTTTTCTCAAAAACAGTGTGGCTGCATCTATAGTGTAAAGACCTCTTTCTTCAGTGAAGACAAAATTTTAACTCTTCAGTGTAAGAATGCATACTCTTGTTGCAGTCCAAACTCTTATGAAGGCAAAATTATTAACCTTACTGAAAGCTTTGTCACAATATTTTAAATAGCTTAAATTCTCTGCCAGATGTTAGAAGTAGGATGGGAAGGGTTGTTTCCTTCATTTTCATGAGGATCAGAAACTTCTAGGTATTCCCACAAATGTTTCAGAAATTAAATGTAATTTCAGTCTAGGTCAATGTTGCTTTTTCTTGGCATCAGTACATAATGTTGACTAATATTGTTTTAAAAAAGGTGTAAAAAATAGTTTTGAGCTAGTTTGGTACTATAAAGGTTTCTACTTGATCCTGAATTATATTGAAAATTCAGTAATTGGAACCATCAGAAACCTGAAAATCTGCGCTGCTAATTATATGCAGTTCTGATGAATGTAGCAGATAAAGTAGCCACTATAGTAACTCATTTCAAATTATCCAGTGTATAAACACAGTGTGCTGTGATGACCACTAGGCAGAGAGGTATTACAAACTCAAAATGATCTGTAGATCCACTTCACATATACCAGAAAAAGCTGTTAAGTATTTAGAGCATTCCAGCATCCGCCTCTCTCCCTCTTTCCTGTTCTTTCTTTGATTGGGGCCAAGTCTCTAAACCAGTATCACAGCAGCAGTTTTGGACCTCATGTCCTACTGAATTATGCCCATATTCAGGTATTGTCATAAACCCCTTGATATTAAGAGAGCTTTATTTAATCCTCACAAAAATCTCTTAGCCCAGTTGCAAAATCAGTTTTCCTGGGTGACGTACTAGGAAGGAGGACTTTTTTCAGCCTGTCCAGGGCATTTAATTTACCTTCTTAAAAACAAACATCCCCACCCATGCCCCTGTGGTTGTCTCTATTGAATTGGTAAGTATAATTTAGGAGGACTCAAGATGGTAACTCTACCTTATGGAGCAGGGATTAGGACAAAGGCTTCATTCTGACTGGAGCAGGAAAAGTTAATATCAAAAACAATTTCTCTCATCATCACCTAGTACAGTTTATCTTAATATTTTTTTCCTACTCATAAATGAGGATACTACTACAGCTACTTAAACAGTTTATCAATTACTTGGTGCTACATTTCTCAAATATTTTTGCGGATAATACTTTTTATGCCTGCGTGAAAGCATGTAAACTTTTACTGTCACTATAAAAAGCACTTGTCTGACCTATTCTAAAGTACCAGAAAAGGGATAAATAACTGCAGCACTTTTTCTGTTACAATGCCAGAGTCTTAACTAAATCTGGTCTTCAGGTTATGAGATACTTTAAATGTACAATCTAGGATCATTAACAGCTTTTCAGGTCAGATCACAAGGTCTCTTGGTATATTAATCTGTCTTTTAAAGACTAGTACAACAAAATATTCTGAAGTTCAGGCAGGGGATGTATATATACATGCCTGGTATTTTTAATTAATCATTTCAATAGGCCATTTCAGGGCTTGACATTTGGAATCTGGGATGAAGGGTAGGGAAGGGAAATTTCCCAAACTGAAGAAATAAACATTTTGGACCATTCTTTAATGTTCAGTTTGAAAACTATATCACAAGAAAAATGGGTAGGGATTCTTTCTCCCTTATGCCTTCAGGGAATGAGTAGTATTTAGAATCTCTGGCTGAAATTCAAGCCTTTTTACCGTGTAAATTTTTAATATTAACTCATTGACATGCTTTTTACATCTGAGGACTGAAAATGGATCTTAATGTTTAAGTTGTGGAATGGTATATTTCTTAAATGAAGGGGGAACATTTAAAAAAAAATAGATTAGAATACCAGCATTAGTGATCTTAAGGAATTTTAGTATGTAATAGCAAAGTATAGCAAAGTATTTGATTAAAAAATTAATCTTGAATTGCTAGTCTGTAACTAGGTGCATTCTAATTTAGCAGGTGAATATTCTTTACTTATTGATATATGATGGGCTTTTTGCAAATAGAAACCTTTATCTGAGTCCCACGTGTTGCTTGTACTGATGGGATGTATGCTTACAGCAGCTTACTGCTGCTTTAAAATGTATAAAATGTTTTGAGTGTTTGCTCATAACTCTTTTTAACCTCCACTTGTTAAATTGTCAGACATTGGTATTTTATCAGTCCGCAGTGTAAGTTTAAACTAATGTTCTTAGGAATCCAACTTGTACACACACTGTTTAAAAACCCTCAGGGACAGTTTACACACTATCCTCACTCAATTCAGGTACTTGTACTCTCTTCTTAAACCTAGCAGTGACTTGTATTTTTGTTTTGCTTTTCTTTTGACGTGCTGATAGCACATCCTTGATGAATGTCAACTTAAAACTCAGTTCAGGTATCCAGGTATAACTCAGCCAAACGGATTTTAAAGCTGCATATTTACTCTCCAGCACACAGTGCCTCAGACACTTATAGTGGCATTCTGTATATTCAGTTATTACTACTGAGCAGATCGCGTGGGGGTTCCTGGTATGTATTGTAAGAAATTCCTATGTATATTATATAATATGTATTATATTATATACATATATAGTATATATGTTATCTTAAACTTATATATTTTAAAATGCCACTACTAGCCAGCGCAGCTAAAAATGAAATACATTCCCAGCTGCTTCTGTGAACAGCAGAGGCAGCTTCTTAACGTGGCTCTTGCTTCTCTCTCACCATAACTACTTCTAACCTCAAGCACGGGTCCTTGGCTGTCTGACCTCTACACTCTAGTTATGCAATGTCCTTAGAGAATTCTGTGCACTGGCCACTGTGATGGAAACCAATGGGCCGGGAGTGCTTTGAGTTTATTAGTAATTGTTCTGCCAAAGTTGGTGTTTGTATGACAAGCGTGTAAACCTGTCAGATAATCAGCAGAGGTCCAGGCTGTCCATAATCACTTCCACCTCCTGGGTAGGACCAGACCTCACGAGGTGCCTCCTTTCTAAGGCCGAGCGCTATTCACCAAACACCTGCAGTGCCAGGCCTCTGTGCTGTGCTCACCTGGAGGCCAAGCCTGAAACTAAAATCTGCTGTTCTGCCTTCATGGTGATCCGTTGGCAGTCGCAAGTCAGCAACACCTCTGCTTTATTATTTGACACTTTACATCTAAAAAGTCTTCTCTTTCTATTTATGTAACCCATAGTCTTTGAAGAGTATGGAAAATGGCATTTCTCTCTGACCTCTAGAAGTTCAAGTGTCATGGGAAAAAAAAACAGGAACCCCCCCTTTACTCTTATGGACCTCATTTCAATATACTGTTTACAGTTTGACGGAATTGTATAATTTAATATTTCTCTTGTACTGTAGTTTATATTTATTTACAGATTTTTTTGTACTGTGTGATTTGAATTTTTTTGTTCCTTGCTATGATCAATGTTTTATGTAGTAGAGCACTTATGATCACAAATTAAGGTTTTTGGTTTGATTGCACTACATTAATTTTTTTAATGCAGTTCTGATTTTTTGACTGGACTAAATAAGCTGTGTCTTAATGTATGTGATAAGTACTTTTAAATTTTTATTTCATGTGGTCCATTTATTTTTTGCATTGTATGTCAAAGCGCTAATTCTCTTGTTGTGCATGTGTAAGATTTAATGGCTCCATTGTATTATTTGACCATGTCATTTTGGAAACACATTCCCAGCTGTAACGTTGTGTATGGTAGTTTTCACTGGATGCTAGACTTTTCAAAACCACTATTCTTCTAATAAATTTTGTTGTGAAAAACTTCAAGGGATTCCTATTCTGTTGTTTCTAATGTGCTTTCTAAATGCCTGTACTAGTAGCCCTAAGGATATGAGATGCAAACTATTGCAAATGGGGAGAAGCAGGGGAGGAAGTGAAAATAGAAGGTAAAGCAATTTCTGGCTGAAGGATTGAGCTTTGGAATCTCCATACTCTGTTGGGTTCTTGTCCTAAATAGGATTGACGATAAAGCTGCTTTAGCAGCTGGGTAGGGAATACATGTGAAAGCTGAAACAATGTCTCTTAGCAGCCCAGTCTCATGAACTCCCGTACTCTAATTTGCGCTTCCCTACTGGCCACCTTAATTTCCTTAATGGTGAATAATTTATCCAGTGAAGAACAAACAGTCTCTCAGGAGGGAAAATAAAAGGTGATGGGTGATGTAGTGATGTTCACTGAGCACTTAGTAATGAGCCAAGGTAGGCTCGGGGGTAGTGAAAGCGTGGCCAGAGCCCCACGCGGGTTCTGGACTGTGGGGTGACAGCGGGCAGAGCGCCGGTTTGGGCAGCGGGGCTGTGTACTGGAGCACACGTCATCAGGCACAGGCACCTTGCTTAGCTGCTCACCAGGGCACTGGTGATGCTTTTTTCTCTGCAGCTTTGCTTTCTCTGCTCTTCTTCTGCAGAGGGGGCAGGTCCCCAGCTCCCCATTAGCACAGGGAAAGCTCCAGCTACTCCATCTTTTTGTCCCCCTGCACAGGGGCACAAGGCAAATCCAGCAGTGACACCACACTGCAGCCGGCCCTTCTCCAAGATCCATGTTTACTTTCTCATGATTGTACTTTGGGTTGAACTACTTTTGATGTTATGCATTATTGATACTGAAATGCTGAATACTAAAAAGTAGGTTACAGTAAGTGGTATGTAATGGAACCCACGTGAGTTTAGGCATTTCTGCTAACCTTTGTGTTCAGTTCTGGGATGATTTTGAGAGTGAGGCATAGGGATTTCCTACCTTTAGGAAAATTCATAATGCTGCACAATATCTAGCCCAGGTTTCTTTTCTCCTGAGAAATTACCTTTCTTAGCATATGGTATTGAAAAGTAGGTAATTTAGGGTTTGCATTTTTCCGTGCCTTTTTTGTTTTTTAAGATCATTAAATAACTGTTACATTACAAACTAATTATTGTATTCCTTGTATACTAATACTGGTATTAAAAACAAAAAGCAGAATGGTAATAGGGTGTTGTCATTGGTTTAGCTTTACCAGGCAAATCTCTCTTAAACAAAAAACTTGGTTTAACTAGGGACTACATCTTGCACTTATTCAGGAATAGTGAGTTCTTACGTGTAAATAGCTTGAAAGCCTTGTGCAGTAAACTATCATTTATCATATTTTTTTTTCTGTATATCTGAATACATCTGTCAAATCTATGAAAATAACCTTTGAAAGTGATGAACCATATTCCCATCTGCCATTCTTTAGGATGTATTACACTGTGCAGGCTTGTCCCAGAACATTTTTAATCGACACTTAGTCCTGCGATTATCACAAATACCAAGTTTTTCTGCTTTTCCTGAAGGACTTGCTGATAGTTTCTCACTGCTAAGATGAAATTGTTCAAACTTAAAGGAACACAGTCTTGATTTCTTCTTTTAAAGCTGTTTCCTGTATCATGACAAGATTGCACAAGATGTTGCACCCAGACCCAGAAAGAAGCTTCCATGCTGTTGTCTCTTAGAAAAGTAGAAAAGAAACACAATTAGCCCTGTTAGGCAGCTTTAAAAGTCACCTGCTAATTTCCTTCAGCTTGTTTGGACTCAGGGTGCGTTTTGAGCTGCTCGATCTGTTATTGGAAGAGGCAGCTGCCTCTTTGGAAGCTGCAGGAGCATATCTGGTCACCTTCTGAAGTAACAGATCCTTTGGGGAGTAGCAGTGGACTGTAACCCCACATACATACCACCTGGGTCACTTGCTACAATGCAGATACTCCCTCAGATGTGAAATGAGAGGCTCTGCTCATTGCTCCTCTGTGGAAATGAGAGCTGCTGGGAGGGGAAGAGCAGGAAGCTTCAGCTTCCAGTGCACCTGCTAGTTTTGGTGTTTAAACTAAACCTGTAAGGAGGCAATTCCCTGAGCTCAGCATGAAGGATCTGAAAGTTGGAAGTAAACTTACGTTTTGTGAGTGAAGCTGGTTTAATTAAGGGAATTCCTGAACATCACAGTTTCATCTGCCCATGTAAGCAAAGCTGAGCCTTTGTGTCGTGGCTCCTCAGAGTCAAACGGCAGCAGTGCAGAGCTCGCTCTGGTGTCTGCAGTAAGACGGATCACCACTGGCTTTCCTGCCTGAGCATGCTGAGCTCTCTAATTTCCTAGAGGCATGACAAAAGTGGGTCTCGGGGAGGGGGAGGATTTAAATCCTGATTCAGGAATATACTTCAGCAAATCACTATTTTCTTAAGCTGCAAACTCTGCTCTGGCAGATGCCTAAACAAGGGTACTGGCTGAATGGAGGTTTTAACTGGAAGTGAGTAGCAGGTTCTTGGACCTGTTTAGGAATATGATTCATGTACAGAGGAACAGAGCTACAGATGAAAAGCAATTTCAAAAAACTGAGCTTGAAGTGTTAAGGCAAATCTAGGATTATGGACTTTGATACAATGAAGATGGAAAAGAGATTAAAGAGAAAGTGGATCTTTTTAATGTAGTTATTCTTGAGACACTTTAATAGATGTTACGATGCTGGAAGGGTCCCAGTTTGTGAGAGTGCTGTTTCCCCTGATCTGGTACATTTGATGCAGACTCTTGTTACTTGAAATCCAAGGTGTTCTCAGCTGTCTAGTAGGAAAATCAAAAGAAATGTGAATGACTTCACACCTATGAATTACGAATTAATTAAGTTCCTTCATACCCACCTACTCGAAAATTGCAGACAACACAATCTTTAAAAGCTCTCTTTTGGTATCATGAAGAGGGAACATAAAGCAATTGCATCTTGTTTTTACAGGTCACTTTGAACATATCAAAATTACAGATCGCAGTTGAAATAAAACTCCTAAAAATTTTCTCTTGCTGCCTCCTCCTCTGCAGGTGTCTCACAGCTCTGCAGGAGTCTGTTCCCTACACACTTAACTAAAAGGCAGATTTTTGTATGAGATGACTACAGCTCAGATTTCCAGGAATTGTTTAAAAGCTCAACTAAAATTAGAAGCCCTTAAGGTATACTTCAGAGCATAGAAATAAAAGCACTGCTGCCTGAACATACAAAAGTTGCCTGTGTGAAAGTACAGCTGCATCCCCCTAAGGAGCTGACCGGAGTCCTGGACCATAACCTACCCAGCCCTCACACTAACGCCATGAGGGATGGGGCAGAGACTTCAGCTGTCGCCTGTACCCGAGCCTGCAGTGGATCTGTCCATGTGTGACTCCTGCCTTGTCTCCCTGGCTGTGGTTTCCAGAGCTTGCTTGCCTACCTTTGCTGGGCTCCTGCTCCAGGTGCAGATCAGCCAGCCGTGTGCTGACAGGAGGAGTGGTTTGTCTGTACAGAATTATCAGCAAACTGCCTGTAAAAATTACAGTGATAAATAGGTTACACCTGCTAAGGCTTGGAAATTTTTTTTTTTTTTTTGGTGATGTGTACCAAGATCCCATTGTCACATGTCCCAGATCCCTCCTGCCCAGCTAATAACGTGTAGGGCTTGCTTAACTCGTTTTGGAATTACATTCCTAACTTTGAAAGGGGCTTTTATGGTTTCTTTTCTTAAAGCCAAGCCTTTGACTGTGCTTTTCTTCTCCCTGAGCTTTAGAGGAAGGCCCTGACACTAATTGTTGAGTTACTCTGAGACTGCAGGGAAAACCTGACACCAAGAGAAGCTGAACAGCTTCCCTGCACATGTGAAGGGGTTTTTCATACACACAGCCAATATTTGTGCTGGGTCCCTTGCTGTAATCTAAGCCTGAGGTGGTTGCTTGGAGGATCCACTAGTTTTCACCACGTTCCCCTTTCAGTGAAGGTGGTAGTATAGTTTTTTCATGCCTTCAGGTGCACTGTCATCAGACATGGTATCTTTCTCAGATTTCTTTCAGGCCTTTAAAGCAACTAGCTGCATGTGAGGTGTTATTAGGAGTCTGAAACAAACTATCTGACTTTGAAAGGAGACTGTAAGAAAAGCCTGAGTAGGATTCTGGTTTTGCATAAGAAGCTGTCATAGCAAATATACTCTGTTTGTACAGAAATACAAGTTTCTTTCTTGTTTCTATCCGTCAAACATCAGCTCAAGGTGTGAAAGCTAAACAAGCTTACTTGGTACCTGAAGTGTGGTTGTTAATAACTAAGTTCTGGTCCGACCATGGTGGCACCTGCCTGACCTCACTGCTCACTAGAGGTCCATCTAGCTGTAATTCAGTGAGCTTTGCTGCTCATGCACAAAAACAAGTAGATTTTTGGTCCTGTTTCAGGCCCTGTATTGGCTTTTCTCTAACAGACACAAGTGTGTGTGGTAAGGGTGCTGCTCGTCTGCTCTTTAATTCTAGCCACCTTGCCCATACCTGTCGTTACGTTGGTGCCTTTAATTTTGTTTGAGTGTAGACTGGATTGCTAATTGATAGAAGGAAAAATAACATAACTCTGGATTTAAAAGAAATATGCTTTACACCCATTTAATGATATTATTAAATTAGGAATAATAGTTACATAATACGATGTAATATTGTAATAGAATAATAGTTATAAAGCTTAAAATCAAAGTGACAAAGGTAGTGGCTTAGTGCTGGCAAAGGGCAGATTGATGGGGTTTGGGTTTTGGCTTTTTCATCTATTCTTTTATAGCTCATGAGTTAAAAAAAGGACTTTCATTGCAAGTTTAGAAGAGTAGCAAGGCCACAGCAGAACAACAGGGGGTTTGGCACTCAGCCTTCTGTGGGTCAGAATTCCCATGATGTGCATTGTTGCAGCTCTGGTGTCACCGTTTGAATATCTGAGTTGCTGCGAGGAGGATTTTTCAGAGGTGGTTTAGCTGTGATTTCTGGGTATGGTCCCGTTCTGCATTTCTCTGGTCATAAAAAGCACAGTGCAAATGCCAACATCCCATTAGCACTGTTTGTCTCGTTACAACTGCATGGTTAAGTGTGAGTTCATTTCTGTGAGCTCTCAGGGTTTGCGTAGTGCACTTACTGTTAATAAGATAAAAAACGTCTGCGGTAGAGGAGATCTGTGATTGCTTGATGGGCAGCATGTGCTAATGGGTCATCATGGCTTTGGCTTTCTCTGCAAAGGTTAGGGACTCATTTTCCTGCTGGTGGGACCAGGAAAGCACAGAAGTCAGAGGGAGGCAATCTGTGAAGGCATCTCGGGGGGATCTGCAGGGCTGTGATGCTTGCTCCTTCCTTGCTGCATGAGGAGTGATGAGTCACTTCTGCTTTTTCCAAAGAGTCTGTTCCTTTGCAGGCATAAGCTGCTGTTGGTAATTTTTTTCATTTTATTTTTCCTTTTATGACAAACCAGCAATTGATGGGTTTTGTCACCAGTATAAAGAAACAAACAATACCTATCATTATGCCGCAGAAAGGAAAGTTGTACAGAGATAAAGTACATTTCAACTGCAGCATCCATTTATAAAAGGTAAAATGCCAACTGAGGAGGCTTTAAATATGGTAAATACCCCTAAAGTAAACTGGGTGTATTAGTAGTGATGGAATGTTATTTACTAAGCAAGGGGTAGTTCCCTACTTCAGTTTACCACATAGCAGCACAAATATTGTTCGTGTGGGGAAGATGGAACCTTTTTTAGTGGACATTTGCAGGGTCAGATGTGGTTTGGATTTGTTAGTCTTCCTCTAGCATTGAGATATGTGACAATATAAACAAAGGAGAAAAATAATTGTGGGCCAGGATATCAAGGTGAATTTTTGAGAGGAAGAATAGGCTCTCTTAAGAGAGGGGGGAAGGACAATAGTGTGTAATGACAAGGGTTAAAAAAAAAAAAGATGATGTGAGGGATGTGGAGAAATGGAAGGATGAGAGGTTTGAGCTGAAGGGGAGGGGTGTGCATTAGCGCAGAGGAAATCTCTCCTTGCTGATATGCATAGAGACATTTCCTGCCTTATGTTTTGGTTTCTTAATAGTTATCTGACTATAAAATTAACCTACATCATTTAATGGTAGTTGAATGGCAGCTAAATTAACCCACTTTCAAAATAGAGCTTACCTAGCCCATCAGCTCTGAGACAGCCTCGTCCCCAGGCATCCAGGGCTGCAATCCACTTCTCTGCCTTAACCTATTTCCCAAGCAGCCAGCCAAAGTGGTGCATCAGAAAGAGGGTTTGCTGCTCAGCCCAGCAGCTGACAGAGAGTACAGACATGTATCAGACCGCTAATTCATATTTCACCAGGCATTTCCATGCAAGGAGGGATGGCGTCAGCACGTGGGGAGTGCCGCCGTTAGGAGTTGTGATACTGTTTCTATTAACAACGTGGCCTTGATTATCTGAGGCCCAATTATCTGAATCTCCAGGTTATCTGAAATGGGGTCATATCCCCCAACATCTGTTAATTACACCCAGGATACCCTCTCCTCTCCAGATGTCTCCACTGGCCCCTCCCAAGCTTTGGCTACCAGGCTGTGCTGGGTGTGGTTAGCTCTAGCGAGCGCTCTACCTAGCTGCTGCATTTGATTTTTCATATCCATGTTGGAAAAAAAACCAACCTGGATAACTGTAGAATTTGAAATCCTTGAAGACTTCTAGGAGTAGGCAGTGGCTGTGCATGGCAACCTGTCTGTTGGAGCTGGGACCAGAAAAGTCTTAGGAGAGGGTGTCCAATGCATTTGGGTTTTCTTCCACCTTTCAGTGTATGTTCAGCTTAGGAGAGGAAGGTGTGATTTCTCGCAGCACAGCCTATTCTTCTCGCAAGCCCTCATTTACTGCACCTTCAGTGGGAGTTTGTTGAACCTGTGCAGTTGCAGTGACTCCAGCTGACCTGTGTTGCATGTCTGAAGGTTCGGGAGGGCTTTGTCCCCAGTGTGCTGCAGGACAGATAGGAACTGACAGCGATGGACTCAGAGCAGGGGAGAGGCCATACACCTGCCTCACCTTGGGTCCAGAGGCAGTATGCCTTCCCAACTCATACCTGGGACTGTTGAAGATACTCAGGGCATCCCTCCCTACCCTGTGGTTCGTTCTCCCTTCTCTTAACTGGGTGCTGCTTTTTTAAAAACATGCAAAGCTGTGAAAATCATTGTAAGAACTTTTTTTTTTTTTTGCCCTGCTTGCTTTTGTTATCTGTCTTATGGTGCTGTCTGTTTTTCTGTCTATTCTGGTCTTCTGGTGCTATCTCTCCTTTTGGAGCACCTAGCTCAGGGAAGATTCTGGGTACCGCCTCAGAAAGAAATAGTCATGGTAATTTTTTTTTTCCTTAAAGGGAAGATCCCAAATGATCTTGATAATTAGAAAAATTAGCAGGGACAATTCTGGAAAGGGTTTGAAAGTTGGTGTATAGAATAGTATTTCTAACGTGATAAATTTCCCTTGGTTTTAAAGCAATAGCTCAGTTGTAAAATTTTTAATTAGTCATTAAATATTGTATCAGAAGTATCACAGTGATGATAAACTACTACAGAGTACTGTTGGGTTTTGGGCAAGGTGGGAGGCGAAGTTATGACAGGAATATAAAAAAGCAAAACTTATTTGAGGCTGTTACTGGTTTTCTTTTAATGTAAAACTAACTTTGGTTTGTTTGATTTCTATTTGGTTACAGGTGGGGAGAAGTGATTTTTAATGTTTAACTAGTTCAAAAAATAAATAAACAAATAAAAGACACTGCTCTGAAGGGTTAAATGTCTGAATCTATAATGGATGTCTGTTATTTGTCCAGTCAGTTGGCTGATTGTACAACCTGGATATGTTGATGAATACATGCAGCTGACAAAAAACCCCAGCCAAACAAGACCCATCTATAACTTCTTTCTTCCTGCTTTTCCATTGAAATACAAGCTCAGTCCATCCCCATGTGCGTCACCAAGGACGGAGTAAATTCAGGGGCCTTGAGAACCTGGCAGCAATATTTCCATAGTTATTTTGGCTGTGCTTTGAACAACTTCAGCTTTTAATTTAGAGAAAGAAAGTGCTTTTTCTCTTTCCTAGCTGTTATGTGGAGCCGCAGCTCTTTGCATACTGCTTTTCTATTTTTTTTCAGTGCAATGAGAGAGAATTACTGTAGCACCCACAGAGGTGTGAAGGGACTCATTCATCTGTGTGGGGAGTGTTAGGTGCCAGGCATATTTCTGAGGATTGAAATGCAGGCATTTAAACTGGTGCATCCAGTGTCAGCCTTTAATTGGGGCTTTGAAAGATGAGCTCCAGCAAATCTTGCTTCAGTGGCTTACACTATTCGTGCCCACGGCTGATTTGCCCAACGCCTGCAAGGGATCGCCACATCCATTCTGCCAGCAGAAGGATGCGCGCCCTGCACCTCTCAAGGCACGAGGTCTGTGCTGCAGCTGTGAGTGGAGATGGGTTTGAGCACGGTCAGATGGTTCCGTGCCTTTCCCAGCGTGTTTGCTTTTGCACGGCCGTTCCAGCAAGCTGAACTGGGGCTGGCAGAGAACCCATTTCCCCCTTCTTCTGGGTGAGACCTCTGCATGCAGCCCTGCAGCACAGGCAAAGCAAGCCCATCCTTGGGAACCCATAGCACAGCTGCTTCCAAGCGCACGCTCAGCATGCAGGATTCACTGCACCCCTGGGGCTGGGGTCAGCTCACCTGACTGCCAGCAGTGAGCAAGTTCCTTTTAAGAGGCTGCTCTTCCTTTGCAACTCCTCAAAACAGCATTTCCACTCACCCTGAAAAATAAATTAAGTGGTTGAAGCCAGCAGGGCTGGAGGTGCCACCCAAGGGCAGTGGGATGCTGCCTCAGACCTTGGCCTCACAGTGGGCATGGTCAGTACTTTGAGGTCAGCTGATGGAGGGCACTGCTCGCCAGTTAGTCTTTCTCCTTAGTCATCCACGTTTCTCAAATCTCTGCTTTTAGTCAGGTTTCCAAAACACCCTTCCAGCTTGGTGGGGTACTCAAGTGGTACCTCTGTTTTTGGGTGGTGCAAGGCAGCTCTCTGCTGACTGGCGCAGAGTCAGCTGTGTGGCAGCAGGAGAGGGAGGGGAAGGGTCATCCCTGTAAAAATACTGAATTGGATTTTATAAGTTTATAGCTATGTTTTGTTTCTTTTACAGAACTATAATCCTGGTGCTTAGAGTGGTCTGAAAGGAACAGAAACACTTAGCCTTGAACTTTTGTTCTGCTGCTGCTTCTTGTGCCTCTGAGGTACAAAACATACCTGTAAACTTATAATCAATCAAACCAATGTTCAAGGGCTAAAAAAAGAAACCCAAAAAGGTTACAGGCTTCATGTTCAATAGTGAGAAACTTGGGGGGGGCAAACCAGAAGATTGCAGTTGGCAATTGACAGGTTTTCGGAGACCGGCTTCCCAGGTAGGTTGGTATGAACCAGCTGATTTCTTTCTGCCTTTCTTTTTTCCCCTTTTGCTGCCCCCCCCCCCCCCCCCCCCCCCCAAATACACTCTAGAGCCAGAGGCAGGCTGGCTGCCCCCAAAACTCTTTTTTTATGGCATTCACAAGCAGGGCAAGCACAGTATCACCCTGGTACAACAGGAAGGAAGAGATACGACAACCCCACCAGTGGGCTGGGGCCACTGCAGGAGCTGGGAAAAGCTCCTCAGGCTGTGTAAGGGGAAACAGAGATAACTTGGCCCTTCCTCCCCATACTGTAAATCCTCTATCTGTGCAGTCTGTAGGTGTTACAGACTGACAAACCTCTGCCTTCCCCCAGCCCCTTCATCCCCAACCGTGTGGCCTTTGTTGGAAGCCCCAGGTCCCCTCCAGCAAGAGCTGGGGGAGGGTTGACTTCAAACTCCACTAAACAGTAGAGGCACAATGCAAACAAATGTATTGCAGCACGCAGCTATGCAAATAGCTTCAGAGCACAGCACGTTTTCCCCAGCATTAATTGCTGCACCGCCAGGGTTGCATAGCAACAGCTCCGCTTGTGCCTCTGACAGCTCCTGCCCCTTGATGCCTCTGACACCTTCTGTGGCAGGCAGGAAAGGGGAAGAGAACAGGGCTGCCCTTGGAAATGTAGAAGGGCTGGGAGGTAATGAGGGGCTCTGGTGATAAGATTCACTTGGGACAGTGGGGTTGTCTTCTGCTGGCCCAGGGCAATGTGTGCAGTGGGGCTGGGAGGAAGGTGCTGGTGCACAGGAACAGAGGAGATCTGGCAGCCACAGCCTTGTGTAGGCAGCATTTGAGGCTGGCGGGCAGAAAGGGCAGACCTGCCATCTCCCAGGCTCTGCAGGAAAGCTCACTCTCAGGTGGGCTGTCTTTCCCATTGCAGTGAATCCTTCTGGGCACTCCATACAGGTTTGTGACTGCACTTCCAGCTTGGCTAGAGGCATAGAGGGTCCCCAGATAGTTGCCTCTCACTGGTGGTGAATCTCCTTTAGGCTCGTGGCTTTTCCAGCCCTTGAGAGATGGTTCATTCCTCAGGCACACCCAAACCTAAGAGAACCCTGGGCCAAGCCCTATGGGAAGGAGTACAGGCACCAAATAAAAGGCTGTAGGTGGGATGGGCAGTCCTGGACACCCTCTCTGGTCTCTCCAGCCCAGCAGCTTCTGTGGGGCTGGCCTGTGTCTCCCAAAAGGCAGGACTCTGCCTGCCTGTCTGTTCAGAGGCAGGACTGGCTGCCTCTTGAGAATAATTTTTCCTCGTGTTTAAAACCATGTTCCCAACTCCCATCCTCTGTGTTTACCAGTCAGTCTTCAGCTCCCGCTGTGCTTTTGCTGGGCTGAGGAATTTGTTTGCACCCGGCACCTTTCCCTGGGAAAACACTTCAGCTCTGCAGTCAGCTCACCTCTCCTCTATTCTGATAAGCCACATAAAAAAAAATAGTTTCTCTGCAACAGTTTGTACTGTCCATAAGCAACTCTGCCTGAAAATGTGGGGCACTGGATGTAAGTCTACTCTTATATATGAGCTGGAAACAAGCTCTTCTCCAAAACTGCCTCGAGTAGGGAGCATGTGGGCAATCCTGCGTCCATCGGTTGCCTCGCAAGAGAATGCCCATGGGCATGTTTTATTTAATAGTGATAGCCAGAACAGACACAAATAGTGGGAAATGCTGGATAGGTACCAAGGCTCACAGATTAGCAGGCCCCAGGGAGCACAGAACTGTGTCTGGGAGATCTGGGGATGGAGAGGCACCCTTGGAGGCTCAGGACAGAGCTGAAACCCAGCCACGCTCAGAGCCTGAGCCTGAGCAGGTGGCAGGGAAAGCTCTGCCCCAAGGTTATCCTTAGACACCCAGAAAAAGGCGATGCTGCCTGCAGTGCCCTGACAGGGGTGAACTGGGGAAGGAGCAGATGAGCTCAAGGTGAGAAGTGGCCTCCTATCTTTCAGCTGAAGTGGCGTAACACCAGAGGACCCTGAATGCAGTGTGCCAACTGAACTGTGTCACAGTGTGAGAGATGGGTCTTCTAAGTAGAAAGGGCATCAAAACTGAATGGATTTATTTCCTTTATCGAGCAGGAAGAATATTTATCTCTGTTTTTTAAATTTACAGCTTGACAAGCTCTGTGTATCTCTGATTGTCTCCTTGGAGTACAGTAGGGCAAATAAGGTGACAATGAGCACAAAGGCCTCAGTCACACTTCAGAGGAAGAAACTAGGTGAAAGACAAAGCAAAAATGCCACTGGAACCTTCAGGATCAGGGAGCCCAGGTCCTCTCTGCCATACGAGCTGGACATGAGCCTTTTCCAGTCCCACACGCCCGTGCAAAGCAGGTGTGACCTGCAGCTGGCTGTGTTTGGCATCATGGCTGCAAGGCAAGAAAGGACAATGCCCAGCCACTTTGGTCCCTTCTGCCAGACCAGGCTTGCAACCTCTTCCTCACCAGACGTCACCCAGCCATTCCTTTCTTGCCACCCACCTGGGCAACCACTTCACCTATGCCATGGATTCTTCCTTCACAACCATCGAGTGTAGCACCTGAGGGTGCCCCAACAAGGAGTGAGTTGGATGTGTTGCCACCACAACCCCTTCCCACAGCTGCCCAGGGAGCATGGCAGTGGGGAGGCCAGGGCAGGGCCCCAACTCTGCTGCTGTTGTTATAAATTCAGTCTTCCCTGGGGAAGATGGCTGCTGCTCTTCAGAGCTGGGCTTGTAAGTAGGTAAGGGGAGTCACTGCCCTCTTTGCAAAGGTGGAAAAAAAATTACACTGAGCTCTGCCTCTTCAAAAAGCCCCCTGCTCCAAGCCCAGGGGGTTGAAAGGTTTTTTATCCCCTTTTGTTATTCAGCAGAGCAAGGGGAGGAGCTGGGCCATGTAAGAGATCCTGGCTGACATAACCCTTCCCGTGCAGGGCTCTGGAGAGGGGCCAGGTTGTACCTGGGTATTTTTATTTAAACTAATCCCAGGCGTTGCAAATTGAAAGCCATCGCAGCATCAGGTAGGACCAGTTGAGACGGTTGATGGCGGGAGTTTTTCTCACCTGGGTGTAGTAAAGCAGTCTCAAGGTACGTTGTTTATTGCTAACCCGGGGAGGATGTTCTGGAGGTGCCAGCACACATTTGGCAAGCTGAGCTTGCTCAGCCTTTTCAGGTGGTTTTAGGAAAACCCTGCCTAAGAAGCCTCTAAGGAAACTGAGAGGGTGGGCTTGAGAGGCAAAGCCTCATTACGTGTAAAACACATTATGCCTGAGCGAAATGGAAAGCAAAGGGCTGGGTAGCAGCTGCTCAGGACAGGCTTGGCTGCAGCCTGGCATTTCTGGGCAAAGAGGAGACCGGGTCAGCTGTGAGCCTGAAGTGGCCCCAGGTGTCTCTCCCTGCCCACCAGCCCAGGGAATCAGGTCACTGGAGGTGCCTGTCCAGTGTGTGTCAGTTCAAAGAAAGCAGCCAGCAAGCAGTAAGTGAGGAGCAGGTGAGGGCTGCCCAGGGCTGGCCCTGGCATGCCTGATGCCACTGGGCACGGCTGGCTCCAGCCACTGGCTTTCCCTTCTCCATTTCTGTGCTGATGGCTGCTCCAAGCTGGAGCTCTTCCTCCTCATCCACCTGTTGAGCCCTGTGCCTGGCAGTATGGAGAGGGAAAACCCACTCCAGATGAAGCTGCTTTTCCCCACCCTGGCCCTGAACCCTTTGATAAGTGTTGCCCCCCTTGACCCAGCTGAGTGAGCGAGGTTGGTGTCTGATGCTGGCGGGGGCCAGGCAGAGAAAGGCTGTAGGGGAAGAAAGGACTTTCACTCCTCCAGTACAAGGCCAGGAGGTGCAAAGTGCAAATGTTGCTGCAAAGCAACCCTATGTTATTGGTAAAGATCCTGTGTCAGGCAGTATGGGTGCCAAGGAGTGGGGCCCTCTCGGCGTGGTCAGGACTGGGTGGGAATCGCATGTGCTGCCGTTGGGAACAGATACGGTGTTGATAACAGCACCTGGCATGGCACTCATGATGAGTTCATGCAAACACTGGGTAATTATCCCTTAACCTCTCCACCAGTAAGTACTAATTAGTTGCCTCTGCCAAGCAGGTAACTGATAATGGCCTGGGTTTGAGCGCTAGCTAGTGGCAGTGGCCCTGTGCTGTAGAAGCCCACCTTTCTGTACAACCGCTGCGTGCTGACAGCCCATCAGCTGCAGGAACACTTTATTAAATGGCAGCTAATCAAAGGTCAGTGCAAATGGCACAACACTGCACAGGGTGCATTGCTGCCTGCATGTCCTGCAGGCTGGAAGCTCACCAGAATTTCTGTGCTGATTACAGAGAAGGCTCAGATCTGCTCAGTTTGGCCCCAGACCCATCTTCTCCACTGAGGTGTAAGGAGAATTTGAAGACTTCGAGTAGCTGAAGATTCCTGGCATCTGGCTGCTCAGCTGGGATGCTGCTCTGCTCCCACCCAGCCTGGCAGTGCAGAGGGAGGGAGCAGAGGTGTGCAGCCATCCTAGAAATGCTGGGCCTTCTACACCAGGTGCCATGCAGATACTAAGTCTGATTCTTTTTAGGTTTGCTTTGAACACATGACATGGTGCCTACACACTGGGATGTCCTAGGCAGAAGTGTAATTATGGGCTCTCTGGCAGTGGCAGACAAACAAAAGTGCAGTCTGTGTCCTGCCAGCAGTGTGCACATGTAAGTGTGCATGTTGGGACTGAAGGGACACCTGCCAGCCCCAGGAAAACAGGCTGCTTGATTTCACCTGGAGGTCAGGCAAGTGGTGTGCCTGACTGGGAGGAGAAGGGTTATTCTGGTTTTGCAGCATAAACTAATATTCCCTGGAACATGTTACTGACTGCTTCTCTCTTTGTCTCTCTAGTGAGGATGCAGCAGAGACAATAGCAATAGACTCTAACAATCAGCCGAAGTCTCCACTGGAAAAATTTATGGTCAGACTGTGTACACATCACCAGAAGCAGTTCATCCGTGTGCTGAACGACATATACACTGAAGTACAACCAGACTCTGACAGCCAGCAGTTGTCTGAATCTGAGAGCATGGAGGCCTCTACTTGTGGCTCTGGTTGTAGCCAGCGAAGCACTGAAAATCAGGATAAGGGTGCTACTTGTACTGAATCAAAGCTCCCTTCTACATTGGACCCAGGACAGTCAGGGTCTGATGGTCCCCTATATGTTACAGGACAAGCCCTGAAGCAGCCAGTGGAACTGAAGTCTCTGGACAGAGCAGAGAACTCCAGTCCTGCTTTGAGAAGGGACTTCTGCGAGCTCCCCATCACCAGGCTTCGCTCTGCTAGTCCAAAGGATAGCCCCACCCAAGAATACCTCAGCACGTTGAACTCTTCCTCTTTGAATTTCCATCATGCCGCAAAGACCCTGGAAGGGCAGCAAGCTGCTGGACATGAACAAGAAGCCGGTATCAGGAAGTGTGAGGATAATAAAGAGCAGCTAGCAGGTAAGACTCTCATGGAAGGTTATATCTCAGTCAAAGTGGCAAATGTGAATGGCAGCGAGGACAGCTTAGACAGCTGTCTGGGGTCCCAAAAGAGCTCTTTCAGGGCTCTGCCGGAGGAATCCTGGGATCCTGGCTTTGCAGTGACCCCCCCTCGCAGAGCCGACAAAGAGAACACTTTGCAATGCAGCTCGAAAGCATCTTTGCACCAGGACTTAGACGCAAAAGAGCAAGATGTGAGACCAAAGCAAGAAAACCACCTGCATGCCGTGGCCAAGGGCAAGGCAGGCTGCCACCTGCATCCAGCCGACAAGGGCACGCTCGACAAGTCCAAAGAGGGCTGGCTGCCCACTGGCGCCATGCCAGCTGCTCACCGGACCCCCAGTGGGCACCCCCGTGCCAAGACAGCCTCCCTCAGGTCCTCTCGGAAGAGCAAGAAGACATCGGGGTTGAGGATCAATGACTACGACAACCAGTGTGATGTGGTGTACATCAGCCAGCCCATCACTGAGTGCCATTTCGAGACCCAGCGGCTGGTGCCGTCCCGCAGGACGGCGAGGAAGAGCACGCGGGGGTATTACTTCAACGGGGAGTGCTGCGAGCTCCCCACTGTCCGCACGCTGGTTAAGAGCTCCCGGGCGGAGGAGAGGGTGAGCAGCCCGGCACTGCGAACAGAGACCCTCGTAAGTGCGAAGCCACCCCTGGTGCTGTCGGTGGAGGGGTCTGCAGGGGCAGGACGGGAGGGTGAGAAGAGGGTTTCCCTGAGGCTCCTGGCTAAAGTGGCACCAACCAGTCGAGAAATGAAAGAGAGAGCTGAGCTGGGCTCCATGCAGCTCCGGGATACCCGAGCACTTCGGTCGAGGGAAGCTGCCGTGGCCATGCCATTCTTCTCCCTCTCTGCTCCACCCAGCCCCCAGAAAGAGGACAGCTTAGCCAGCTCACTGCCCCCTGGCTCCCCTCCTGCTGACGGAGGGGGGATGACAGCAGGAGGCACTGTCACCTGGGAGGCTGGCAGTAGCCTGGGCTCCTCTGGGGATGGCAGCAGCAGTGGGCAGGCTGCTGATATTGCTGCCTTTTCAGTCTCAAAAGCACACAGTGAGGAGGAAGGTTGTCCAGGCTCTGACATACAAACTGTTCCAGACCTCTCTGCCAGCCCAGAGCCAAAGTCCTCCTCACAGCCCTCTGCCACTACAGACACAACACCTCTGCCCTGTGATGGTGCCAGGGATCCTGCCCTGCTTCTAAGCTCAGGGGCTGCTGAGCTCTGTGGGCAGTGTCTGGCAGAGCCCTCCCCATGCTCTCCAGGCTTGCAGGCTCCTGGTGAGCTCCCTGCCACCATGGATGGGGAGAGCCCCCTGATGCCCTCTGCTACCTTGCAGTGTGGGGATGTGAACAAAAGCATCGATGCTAAACCAGAAGCTGAATCATCAGTCATGGTGGGTGATGGCCCTCTTGAGCAAGAGGATGCTGTGCTCGTCAGCACACCCCTCCCCAAAATCTTGGAATTGGAGGCAATGCAGAATAACAGCACAGCAGGTGAAAAAGAGCCCGCTGAAGGGGAAATGCCACCCAACCCCAACAGCTCAGACTCTGTCCCTTCCAAAGACAGTCTAGACAAGAAGCGAAAGAAAGGCAGGAGAGCACTAGTGGCATCAGACCGGTGTCTCCGAAGCCAACAATCCCAGTCACCTGCCGAGGGCAGTGCTGAGGACTCTGGTTCTTCCAGCTCTGTGCAGCTTCCTTGCCTTCAGATCAAATTCTCCAAGAGCCCTGGCGCTAAGCGGTTCAAGAGAGAAGTGCAGCTGGATGAGGCAGCATCTGTGCACTTCCCAAATGACTGCTTCCCCAATGTGCTGCTCAAAACCAGTGAGGGGCCAGGCATTGGCCAGGCTCCAGAGAGCATCGCTGAGCAGCAGCCAGGTGAGGAGAATGGTGTCACTACCAGACAAACCTATAAAAGCATCTTAGCAAAAGAGACTGCTGCAGAGGGAGAAAATTACTCTAAAGATGACTCCTCTGCTAACAGCAGCCAAAGTCAACCGGGTGAGATGCTGGAAATCAGCATCCAGGCTGATTCTGAGAAGAAAAACATTCTCCTCCCTCCAGAGAACAGTGTTCCTGCAAATGATGCTGAGCAAGTGGATGTGAAACCAGTCAATGCCAGTGCAAAGGACGAGGAGAGCTCTGACAGTGCCAGGGATCTGGGCAAGCCAGTGAACTGTGAGCTGGTGACTGATCTGCCTCCATGTCCCAGCAGCAGAGGTGGAAGCAAGCATCTTCCAGCAAAAACTGCAAAGCATAAAAAGGTTGCTCTGCAGTTTTATAACTTACGACATGCACCCGCACCTGTAGACAGTGCAAAAAAGAGCACACCAGGGAAGGAGTCTATGCAAGCAATCCCCAAACTGAGGGAAGAACACAGTTCAGGGAATGATGACTGCCCAGCACTGGAGGACATAGACATGGCTGACAGCAAACCAAAGTTCATGGAGTGGTGTGCTGAAGAGGAGAACCAGGAGCTCATTGCTGAGTTCAACACTCAGTACATGAAAATCCAGAAGGGCTGGATTCAGCTGGAGAAGGAGGTCCAGCCAACCCCCAAGGTTAAGAACAAAGCCGACAAACTGAAAGAGATTTGGAAAAGCAAGAAAAGAACACGGAAAAGCAGGGGCTCACTGGATGTGCAGAAGCTTTCTCCTGTGCAGATGCTGTTTATGAAGGCTTTTAAGCTGTCTGACATATGCCAGTGGTTTCTGGAGACAACTGAAACCAGGTCTCTAGTGATTGTGAAGAAACTCAACACGCGTCTCCCGGGGGAGATTCCCCCCCTGAAAGTCCCCATGCAGAAATATTCTTCCTCTAGTCTCTACCCCAGCTCACTACAAGCTGAACGTTTGAAAAAACATCTCAAGAAGTTCGCTGCCACTACCCCAGCTCGGAATAATCTGAAGAACCAAAAGCTTTGGGCCAAAATTCGTGAGAATGCTGATAAAGCAGAGGCTGAAGAAGCCACCACTCCCAACCAGACTTCTCCCACTGATGCCAGCACCAAGGAGCTGAGTGAAGACAAAACCATCCAGCCTGCCCTCAGCTTGCCCACGCAGGCCAGCACCAGGATCCTGCGCAAGTACTCCAATCTTCGGGGCAAGCTGCGAGCCCAGCAGCGCATGGTGAAGACAGAGAAGCAGAGTGATGGCCCAGGGGACCATCTGTCCCTGGAGGACAAGCAGAGCCGGAAGAGTGTGTGCATCAACCCCCTGATGTCTCCAAAGTTGGCCTTGCAGATCAAAGCTGCTGCCTTTCCTGCTAAATCTCCCTCAGTGGATGGGACGGGGAAGGGGCGGAAGGGGAAGAGCAGGTCCCAAGAGGACTCCTTGCCCAAAGTTGACCTCCAGCTCAGCAAGAAGAAGAAGATGCTGAAGGAGAGCAGAAGCACCCAGGAGCGATCCAGCTCCTCCACCAAGGACAAGCTGCCTGCCAAGAAGGCTACTAAAATAAAGCATTCAGAGGTCAGTGCAAAAGCTCCCGCCACCCGAAAGCAGGCTGCCATGGAGCGGAGCAATAAACTGGCCAGAAAAATGTCTTTGAAAGAGAAGAAAGTCCCGAAAAAGCAGCTGGAGAAGATGCGGCTCCCCATAAGGAAGGGCAAGGAGAACACGAGCAGACGGGCTGTGCTGCCTCCCAGTCAAGAGGAGCTGTCCAAGTGCCCCAAGCAGAAGCCCCTGGGAGAGTCCTCCACACGGTCACAGAAGATGGCCAACAAGAAGCACAGCAGCGGGAAGACCCTGACAAGGTCCATGAAGAAGATGCAGGAGAACAATGTGTCTCAGGGCAAGAGGAAGCTGAGGGCAAAAGTGGACTGTTCGCACAGCAAACGATCACGACTGGACCCGAAATAGCGAAGAACCGGTAGCCATGTACAAAACTGATGTATAGTAGTAACCCTTTACCATGCATTAACTAAAGCTGCTTTTATAAGCTGTAGCAAGCCTTTAAAAATCCGCAGTTAAAGGATAACGTCCATGATTTTAGGCATCAGCAGATGTGTCTTGGACAGAGAAGAGGTTGGTCTGTCTGGCTCTGCTGTTCAGAAAGAAGTTTCTGCAGTTCGAATGTTCCTTGGGTTCTTTTAAACTTGGAACCAGGCAGTTTTTGTTAAAAGTACAGTGCCTTATTTATCACTTTAAAAATAAAAATTAGAAGCTCGTCTGTGTGATTTGGAGGCTTGCGTTTTATACTTGAGGCACAAGCACTTGTACTGTAGCAGAAAGAAAACCACCTTCGTGCACATGAAGTAGCTTTTGTCTGTCTTTGGGTGCACACAAACATTTCCCTTTCTCTCAGAGTCCTCCTTCTGTCTGTCTTCTTAGTGGCATTTAAAGCAAAACCAAAATCATTTCCCATCACTGAGGGAGAGGAAGGCGAGTCTGTCCTTTGTCGGTTCGCTGGTAGCAGCTGCTGGTGTCCCAGACTGTTACCTGCATGAGAATGTGAAGTAGCTACTAGTGTGTGTACTGCTGATGGCTGCCTGCTCCCCACTGCACAGCCCGTGGGTGGGGAGGGCCTGCTCAGGCTGAGGAGATGCTGTGGGGGCTCCAGGTACCAGGCTGCCACATCCACTGCTGCTGGCTGGGCGTGCTGGGCTGTATCTGTCTTTTTTCTTGCTGGCTTCAGGGATGAACCAGTCTTGCCATGCTCTGCTTTTGGATGGACTTCCTTCTCCTATTTCCCTGCCCTCATGGTTATTTCTGTGGTCTCTGATGGCAAAGCTTTTTTGCAGCACTTCACTGAAGGTTGAATCTCTCCCTTTTTAAGGGCTCGAACTCCTGATGTTGGTGCTCTGCAGGAAGGGAACTCTGGCCCTCACCTTGTGCTTTTGTGCACGTCTTGCCTAGTGCTCTCTTAAGCCAGGATTTGCAGTTGAAATAGGGTTGGAATAAGGGACTGGCTTGCATTTATTTTTTTACCCTAATTTGCATTTCACCCTTTTACTAGCAAGGTGTGGGAGGTTTGTCCTTGTTTGTGTCACAGAACAGGGTCATAGTGCCTGTCTTCTCTGAGAAAAAGCCTGTTAGAAGTGCACAGAGTGTACGGCTGTGCTGGTTCTGCTGGGCAGAGATGACCAGCAGCTGGGGAGTGCTGTGATCTCTGCTAGGGAAACGCCCCTGCTCAGCCATTGCATCCCCATGGCTTCACTTTCACATTGCTGCACAGAGTCCATTTGCAGGAATCCCAATGCCAGCCTCTTTCCACACATAAAGCTGCAGTGCCTAGCAGGGCACTGTGTGGGCCCTGAGGCTGCCAGACCTTTAACAGCCACCTTGCTGGTCCTTGCTCAGCTGCTTGTCCCTGATGAGAGCAAGGGTCTGGTGCAGCCCATGAATTCAAGAGATGCTGGCCCTGGGAGCAGAGGCTGGAAAGGGATTGGCTGCAAAGAGAGTTGCTTTTTTCAATGGTTGGCATTGAACCCCAGATCTCAAAGCCTGGGGGCTGGAGGTGAAAGGCAGATAATTGTGTTTAAATCTTTCATTGTACCCCTTCAGTACAGAGGATGAAACCAGGTGTTTGATTTGCACGCCCTTCACAGAGCACCTCTGGCTCTCTTGCAGGTATTCCCTTTCCCAAGCATTGACACACACAGTGTTGCAGTACATTTTTCTGTTACTGTGAAATGGCTGATTTAAAAAAAAAAAATCCTTTACCTTTCCTTCGAATTGTGCTAGAGTAAGTTAACTCTCTGAACAGCTAGGAAGTGATTAAATCTAGCCTGTCAGTCCCTGTACAGATTAATATGAAGTTATCTATTACTTTAATTTTTACTGCATGCATTAAATATGTCAAACATTCCATCAGAAAATATTTAAAAGCGTTTCAGGAGAGGTGCAAGGCAGGAGGGCACTGATGGCAGTTAAGTGACTGATCTGTACCTCTTTTGCATGTTGTCTCTCCCTCTTGCTTCTCCATCCCTACTTATGGTCCTTCTCTAGCCTCTGGCCCAGCCACATGTGCCCAGATTTCTTCTCCTTCCTCTGGGCCGGGTGTGTGTGTGTGAGCACGCCTCTTACCTTTGCTCCTCACACCATTCCCCTGCAGCAAATCCCCTCTCCCCATCCTTCACCATCACTCCTGAAGCGCCTGCACCAGTCACCATGCACCGAGTGTTCCTTGAGGCTTTCCCTCTCTCTTCTCCCATTTTTTAGCTGCTGGTAAATGGTAAATGCAGGCTGTCCTGCTCCCTGCCTTCTGTGCTTCTGGGAGCAGGAATCCCATTAGGATAAAACCCTATAGAAAGTAAGTGGAAAGAGTCTTTCTAGATGGGGTGCTGCTGCTCCAGCCTCCCGGGTGCCTTCCTGGTGCTTCACCAGCACCGATTGGTTCGAGCATGGCAAGGTTGGGGGACGGCAGGTGTCACATTGGTGCTGGAGTGGAGCAGCTTCTGGGCATCTGTCCCAGTTGGGTGTGCACTGCTTGGCTTAGGCAGTGGTGGGATCAGAACACTGAGCTTCCCGGCAGTGTCCCTGACAGGCAGTGGTGACGTGTGCTGCTGAGGCACAGCCCCTGCTTTACAGCCGTCTGCTACCAATGAATGCAGCTCTTACACCATACAAGGGATGCACAGGGAGCTGCAGATGAGCTTAATGAATGGAAGAAAATAAGCAACATGATTTATTACCTTATTCCACATGGACATGGAGTGTGTTTCCATGTGCTACAGGCACAGAGTTGCCCACTGGCACTACCACAGTGCCATCCTCAGATCCACAGTCTCATTGCGCTCCTCTTCCCCTGGGCCACCCCAGAGCTCCCTGCTCTGCTTCTTGAGCTCTGGATTTCAAGTGCTACATCCCACAAAGCAGACCTCTTTCTGTTACTTTGGCTTTTCTTGCTGGCTACTTTCTCATCCTATTGAAACCAGTCTCCATCATGCACCCTGGTCCATGAACAAGGAGCAGCTGTGCACCTCCACAGATGTCCTCACTCTCCCTCTGCTGCCAGCCTCCCTCTCTCATTTGCATGGTTACCTTTTTCTCTCTCTCCTTGTCATCGGCTGCTGTGGGTCTTCACACTTCACATGTCCAGGATCCGTCCATCTTAATCAACCTCTGGGAGGAGCTGCGTTTGCCAAGCTCAGAGTCAAAATTTATGTTGGTGCTGTAGCAAGAGCAGTTTGAGCCTGAGATGGCTCCTTCTACCTCTAGCTGTAAGGATCTTGTTTAGCAAGGCCAGCCCTGGAATGGGTTTCCCCGCTGACAGGGTGTGTGATATGTACCCAAGGTGTGCACATATTTATATTCATCACTTACTCATCCCTGGTGAGGTCCTGTTTGCCGGTGTTTGCTCTGTGCAGTGGGGTTTCTGTAGTCACCTGCCAGCATGTCAGGGAGATGGATTTGCAGCAAACCTTCTCTGAAGAGCTGACCAGTCGGTGCTGATGCTTCTGACAAACTTTCTGCTGCATTGCTGATCACGGTCCATCAGCTGGGAGAGCAGGATGAAATTGTTCCCGCTGCTCTCTGCATCTGGGCTGGGGGAGCCATGCAGGGCTGGGCTGAGCAGGCTGGCTGGCTGCCCCCACCACTTTTTGCTGGTGTGCAGATGAGCAAGGCTGCAGCCCAGCCCGTGTCCCAGCTGCTCTGTGGCACCTCTGGAAAAGCTCTGCTAACTCCTAGTAACCTCCCAGGAATAGAAATGCAGTCAGATATACTGGTGCCCTGTTTTTAAGACTTGCTGATGGACACTTTTTCTCTCCAGCTCATATACTTTTAGCCTGACAGCTGCATTCCCAGTTGAAGGTGACTGAGAAAGCTGTGATTCCCAGCCTTCCATGGGCACAGGTAGTGCCTGGGGCAGCATGGAGGTGCGGGTGGCCATCCAGGTTGGGCTCTCACCTTTCCACCATCAGCAGTCATGCCGGGGGGAGGAGGGCTGAGCCCTAGCCAGGGTGTACTTGGGTCTGCGTCCTTGGGCTGTTTGCCTGGACAGCCCAGGAACAAGATGGGGATAGGCTCCTCCTTGACAGGGAATGCCACTGCAGCTTTTCTTGTAGCAGTAGGTTTTTTGAGCAAACCACAAGGCTATGATGTCCCCATGTCGCGTGCGTTCCCCCCGTGTGTCGTAGCATCCATTTGGCCCATCCTTTAGCTTGGTGGTTGTGAAATGAATCCATCTGTTCTAAGATGTTCTCAGGAGTTCTTGTTGTATTAAGCTCACCCCTAGGCTTAGCAGAAATCACAGTCCCCATCCTCCCTGCTCCCCTCCCCGCGGACAAGCCCTCTCTCTCACGAGCACTTCCACCTTTTCCCCAAAGGGCAGCAGAGGGCAGCTGGCGGTTTTGATTCAGGGCACGTTGGCAGCTTTGGGGCAGCCGAAGGAGCTGGGATGCAGCCGGCCAGCATTTGTGACATGGGTCTGGAGGCCAGGCGGTCCCACGGGCTGTGTTGCTAGCCAATGTTTTCTAAGTCTGTTTGTAAGAGTACCTAATTTTAAAATGAAATGTGAATATATATTATGTGTAGGTGCCATGTAAGATAGTGTTGTGCTAGGCAGCAGGATGCTAACCTACTTTTTAAGCTTTTTGGGGGCAGGAAAAAGCATTTTTCTCTCACTTCATGCTCACAGATCTAATATTGTAAATAGGTTTTTAAAATATTTATTTCATGGGCTTTCCACAGGTTCTCGTTCTGACTGGTGTGCGGTGGGGCTGTATTGCCCAGTGTGCCGCAACCAAAGGGCTGGCGACTGCGTGGGGGATGGGATGGGGTGGGATGGGTGGGTGGTGGTGGTGTTCAGTTTGGTTTTATGTCACATCAAAGCTGAAGCATTAACTCTCTTCATCTCGTTTTGATGATGTCAGACCTGGTCGATGGCCACAGTCTCTAGGGAGGCTGTGAGCTCCCATGGCTGGTCAGGATGGCTGTTCCCCAGGACAGGGGACACTGCAAGCAATAAGATTTGTAGTAATAATGTCTGCTTTGATGGCAGGGGCTCTCGGGGCTCAGGGCCAGGTGGGAATAACTCTGCTCCCAGCAGGCGCTCAGTCCAGCATGACCTGGAGGTGCTCAAGGAAGGGTCCCCAGGGATGCAGAAAGTGGGGGATGCTGTTGCCCCCAAGGAACCCCCCCCAAACCATGGGGGTAGGGTAGGTAGCTGCTGGTAGCAAACTCCCACTAGTGAATTACTGCCTTTGTGGGTACAGGTGACCCAAGGGAGCACACTGCTGTCACTGCTACAGTCCCAGGGCTGGCTCCAGAAGGTCATTTGCTCATTTGCTTGTCATTCTGCAATTTTAATTCTCCTTCCAGGAGGTTTGAGGTCATTTCGTAATTTTTTCTTAAGTGGATTTAGATTTTTTTTTTTCTTTGTTAACTCCTTTTTGCCTGGAAGTGTGGCTGGCTCTGACCTTCCAGCCCAGCTGTCTGTGTAGGGCAGCATCAGCAGGATCAGGGCTGCTTTTATGATGATGGGTCTCTGACTTTGGAGGATGGAGTGAGGGGTGCTGCTGGGTGCCAGCCCTGCAGGACCCTTCGCCAGTCCCACACTTCCTTCACCCTTGGAACAGGTGTGTAAAAAAAGAAAAACAAACAAACAAACAAAAAAGAAACAACACAGTAATTTTTTTCTTAAGATGCAAGATGTTTAAATATTATCTCCATCCTGATGGCAAATGTTTTTCCTTCATCTGTGTCTGCTTCCCTGGGAGAGTTTTGTTTCTCTGTTTGTTTCTATATGAATTTTAGACACTGAGCTGAAATTCCTCCTGTCCGGTACTGTATGTTTGAGCCCAAGCAATGTGAACTGTACAGACCAGCAGTGGGAAGTGAGAGCCGGTGACTGCACCTGGGAGAGCCGTGGCTTGGGACGGCATTCCCAGTTGGTGTAGGGAGTGGGAAGTACTGCGCCACAAATTGGGAAAATGAACTGTCTGCTGTGAATTCTTGGTTGGAAATGTGGAGAGGAGTTTCCATTAGATAATGTTTACATACCTCACCTGATGAACCTTTGAAAGTGTATATATAAAAAAAAAAAGAAAATAAAATTATATTAAGTTGCTTTAAATCAATATGTATAGCTATAAGAGCTGGGTCATTTGAACTTTGAATATGTATTGATTCTCTAAATGTTGACATTTTGTGAACTCTGTGCTCCTGTCTTTTATTTCATCCTAGCCTATGGAAAAAGTTGTGTTCTTGTTCCAGGTAAAAAGTCCCTGACTCAAATCTGAACTCCTCAAGGATTCCCACCACCTTGCTTTCTTTTCTTCCTCACTGTCAATATTCACCCTATGAGCTTTCTAAAGGTCCGTATTTTATTGCAGCTTATTAAACGTTTCTTTGATATCAATGTTTGTTTGGTGTGGTAAGTGGGGAAGAGTGAAGGTGAGTGAGTGCATGAGGTAGGGCACAGCAGGCTGGCACCCTCCAAGTGTCACACCCTCCCTATGGAGAGGGGTATAAATGCCTGTGCGGGGTTTCAGTGCTCCCACACCAGTCCCTGAGCTGTGGCAGACTTGTGTTTGTGGCACCAACAGTGCAACCTCTTGGTGCTCCTGGGGACTGCTGCCCAGACCCCCTCTTCCCTTCCCCAGAGAGCTACAAGTGCCCAGTTTCCCCTGGAGCCATTCCATCCCCACAGCAGGCGCTGGCCCTTCAGCTTCCCACCTGCAAGACCCCGGCAGTGATGGCTGCTTTTGCAAGGCATTGCATGGACAACCCCGGCTGCTTGTCCCTGCACCATGGGGGCAACACTTTGGCCAGAAGTGCTGGCCAGGGCTGCTCCAGGAGTAGGAAATCATCCCCCAAGGCAGGACCAACTCTTTCCATCCTGTGCCACCTCCTCGCACACTCAGCAGCTCCCAAGCATCAGCTTCCCCCTTCTCCCCACCAGGAAAGAAGAGGCCAAGCCTCTGAATGAATAAATGTCATGTTCACATGGAAGACAACATAGACAATACCAAACATCTCCTAAAACAATACAGCCTCTGCCAGCGGAAGGATGCCCAGCGCCTCCCTCGCCAGCCTAGTACAAACCAGCGTCTTCAATAGTGACACACACAAACCCCACGGGCCAAACAAAGCCACCGTCATTTTCCTGCCCAGTAGCATCTGTAAACAAAAAGAAAACATCATTTGTTGACCCCAAACATATAAAAATACTATAACAAAATGAAATACAAATATATATTAGAATCTGTAAGTATTCTGTATAAAGAGATACTTTAGCGGTTAGCGTACAGCAAGAACAGAAACACAACACAACCAAGCCCTGGGCGGGCCACAGGCAAAATGAGTCGCATCCCAGCTCCTCTGTGTGGCAGAGGAGCTCCCATGGAGAGGGCATTTGTGGCAGAAACACATCCCCGTGGTGGTGGAAACGCCCTGGATGCTAGTGGTGAGCAGGGATGGTGACAGCACCTGCAGAGCTGGGTGTATCCCGTGGAGATGCCTGGAGCCTGGCCGCAGCTGGCAGTGCAGACCTGAAGCCGAAGTGCTGGAGCAGTGTGATAGAGAGACCCAGGACTGCAGCTCTGGGATGAGTCTGTCCACCAGGGTGATGTGGTGTTTCACTGTCCAGCCATCTGCAGTGTCCCAGGTTGGGCACCCACTATCCTTGGCCCCCACAGTTGTAGAGGTGATGCTGCTGTGGATGTTGGGTGCATACTGTACCCCGGCACAAGCTCCCCATGTGCCCCTGCTCCCACACCAGCCCAGCACATGCCCTGGCACTGTGGGCTTTGGAGAGATGCTGGGTATGGGCACTTCAGTCCACAAGCTGGTGGATCCTGCCCTGGCAGTGGTGTTGGCTCCAGGCTTGCAGGTTTGGACATCTTCAGCCTCTTCAACTTGGCACGCACAAGACTGAGGCCCATGGACGGGCATGGCAAACCTGCACCCCAGCTGTCCCAGCAGCCTCTTGCTCCTGCTGGCTGGGTCAGTGGGACATGGGGTACTTTTGCCCAGCTGCAGGCCTGCTCCCCTAGGACAGAGCCTGGAAAAAAGGGATTCCTGTGCTGCCCTCACACAGCTCCCACCTCTGAGCAGAGCCAGCTGGCTGAGCCAGGGGTATTTGGGGCCCTCTCCACATGAATGGCACAGTGCTGGCCCCCATGGCACAGGGCAAGTTGGCACTGGAACCCTCAGGGACATCTGTGCGTTGCTGCCTGTCCCCCACACAGTGTGCCTGGCGCTGCCCTGGTCCTGCTCCACCAGCGTGGCCCTGATGTGACCACAGTGGGCTGGACCCATGCGTGCCTGTGCACTGCAGAGCCCAGCCAGCATGCACGGACTGGGGGCATCACCAGAGGGTCAGGCTGTGGCCACAGAGCTGGTGACATTATCTGGGGTACTTTGGGCTCCAGCAACCTGCAGGGAGAGAGACCAGGGCTGCTGGAGGAGAGGACGGGAAACCAGGTCTGGGCTCACCAGGACTGCAGGATGTTGGCTGCACCACGCAGCCCACTGTAAGCCACAGCTTGCCACAGCTCACAAGGCTCTGCCATGTCAGGTCCCCCTCCTCCAGTCCCAGGTGTTGAAAAAGCCCTCAGATTGCTGGGCTGATGCAAGAGATAGGGATGCCGGAGGGGACTCCCTGGGGATGCAGGCACTGCCCTCCGTGGCTGTGGGGCTGCACTGGCTGGGAGGCAGAGTGCCACAGGGAGAAGATGGGGCAGCTGGGCAGGGTTCCCACTCCATATCCACACATCTGTGTAGTTGCAGTTCTTAAAAAAATTCTCTATCTACACATTTGCTTTGTTTGTGGGTTTTTTTTCCTTTTTTTTTTTTTCTTTTTCTTTTTTTTCTGTTTCCTTCCCAACCTTCTAGATGCACCAGCTCTACCCTCTGCTGGGCTCCTCAGATGCAGCTGCAGTTCGGAACACCCAGAGAGCAGCATCATGCCCGCAGGGCAAAGTGAGGTCCTTGGCTTGGGGGTGTCTCCCCGCCAGCCCCCCGGCTCTGCAGGGCCGGTGGCTGCTCACAGACACTGGCTGCAGCCGCACTTGCTGGGCTTCTCCACCTCCTCCACAAAGGTCGCACCGTTGCTGCACTCGAAGGCGTATTTCCTGCGCCGGAGCCGCAGCCCAGTGCAGCAGCTGGCATCAGGGCCACCGCAGGTCCCCCGGCATTCCACCCAGGCCACCGGCCGCGTCGTCTGGCAGATGGTGTAGCCCCGCTGCACCTGGTGGTAGTCCCGCACTGGCTCCCCGCGGCACTCTGGCTCTGTGGGACAGCGGGACAGCAATGGTCAGCCTGGTGTCGTGGCATAGGGCTGCCCTCCCTGGACACCCACCTCCTCAGCACCTAACCTACCTTGGTCACAGAGGGCTCCAGTGTAGCCATCGTGGCACTCGCAGGTGGGCTGGCCACCTGGGGTGAGATGGCAGTGGCCATGGACACAGGGCTGGTGGCGGCAGGGGTCGGGAGGTTCGGCAGGCTGGTTGCAGAGCGCACCCTGGTAGCCCTCGTGGCACTGGCAGCTGTAGGAGAGGGCGTCGAGGGGCAGGCACAGCCCGTGCACACACCTGTGGGCACACGGTGCTGTCAGGACCTGCTGGCGTGGCACCAGCACGCACAGCCCACCAGCACTGAGCACGGCATGGCTCAGCACCAGTACTGCACTGGGACTGGTACAGCACCACCTGGTACAGTACAGCTATCATGGCACAGCACAGGTGTGGCTCTGGCATGGCACCACCAGCACAGAACAGCCTGGCACATCTCAGTGCTAGTGGCATGGCAGGGCACTGCTGTGGCACGGCACCACTGAGATGGCACAGGACTGACACGACACAGCACCAGGAACCAGCCATGGGGCAGGGTGGGCAGCCAGTGGGAGGGGCGGGTAGGGCAGACAATGGGGTGAGGGCACTCACTTGTGCCCCTGGCAGGGACCGCCGCGGGGCTGGTCGCAGTGGGGCCCATCCCAGCCAGGCTCGCAGTGGCAGACGGGGCCCTGGGTGCCCGAGGGCTGGCAGATGCCGTGCAGGCAGTAGAGCTTGCGGCAGGGCTCGCAGCCCGGCACCACCCCCGGCGTCATCCGCGTCTTGGTGAAGTCCTGCAGCTCGTTGTTGATGTAGAGGTTGCGGATGCATCCATGGAAGCTGGTGCCATTGAGGAGCTGCCAGAGGCGGAAGGCAGCCGAGTTGACATCCACAGGCATTCCTGGGGAGAGCAGGACCGTCAGTGCACCCGGATGCCCCTCATGCCCTCCATCACCCAGTCCATGTCCTACCTCCCACGTAGAGGGGAGCCTCACTGTTCAGCGTGTAGTGCTTGCCCGAGTTGTCCATGGTCATGGGGCTGCCACCATCAATGGACAGGTTCACCATCTGGTCAAAGGTCACCAGCTCCACGGTATGGAACTGCCCGTCGTTGATGGTCTCAGCACTGGCGGGGATGGCTGGGTCACCAGGGACGCCCCCAGGCCAAAGCAACGGGGGTGGAGGTCCCCAGTGAGTGGAGAAGGGGTGCCAGGTACCTGTAGATGGCCGAGCTGGGGTGGGTGCCAGGGTCATAGCTCACCCTCACATGGCCCTGGTACAGCTCCACAGCCATGTGGTCACTGTCACCGTTGTACAGCAGGATGCCATTGCCTTCAGCCGTGGAGACCTGCCAGAGAGAGAGGTGGGAGCCCACATCCCTGGGGCAGACCCACAGTGCCATCCCTCAATGTGCCCACGCCCCCCTAGCCCTCACCTGAAGGGTGATATTGGCCCGGGGCCAGTCTTGAAGGTCAGTGAACTGCAGGTACGTGTCACGGTCCACGAAGTTGACGCTCAGCAGCTTCTCACATTTGGGGCCGCCGAAACCAGGCAGGCACTGGCAAAGGGCGCGGGCACCCCGCTCCACACATGGGGCCCCGTTCTGGCACTCGGCTCGCTCACAGAGGCCAGGGTGGCCAGCGGTGTGGGGTGGCATCTCACAGAGCTGGCCACTGTGGGGCCAAGGGTGCTGCTGGGCTGGGAGCTGGGAAAGCACCCTACATCCTGCCCACTGCCCCATAGGGCTCTGACAGCATTCCCCTGATTTGGGGTCCCTGGGGAGGCTCTCCAGACACTGGCATCAGAGGGATGCCTGGATGCTGAGCTGTGCCCTGGGGTCCCTCCCCAGTGATGCTGGCTCTCCCCAGCCTCCACCCCTAGAGACACACACTCCCAGCCTCACTCCTTCCCCTCACACTGAGAATGGATGGATGGATGGATGGATGGATGGATGGATGGATGGATGGATGGGTGGATGGGTGGGTGGGTGGGTGGATGGATGGATGGGTGGATGGGTGGGTGGATGGATGGATGGGTGGGTGGGTGGGTGGGTGGGTGGATGGATGGATGGATGGGTGGATGGGTGGGTGGATGGATGGATGGGTGGATGGATGGATGGACGGACTTGGCAGCCAGGACTTGTCCCTTCTGCACAGCAACACATAACCATCCCCACTACCCCAGGTGTCCCATGTCTTCCTGGTGGTACCTGTAGCCCTCGGTGCAGAGGCAGGAGTAGCCGTTCACCTCATCCAGGCAGCGGGCGTTGTTCTGGCACCGGTGGTCCTGGCAGTCATCGAAGTCCTCACTGCAGTTGCTCCCCACGTAGCCGGGTGCACACTCACACCTGGGGTAGGCAGGGGGCTCGAGGCTGCCCCTTCCTTCCCCCCTGCACCAGTGGGTGCCTGCTCCTCCTCCTGTCACCTGCTTCTCCATGCCCCTCACTGCAGTCCCCAAAAAGCAAATCTACCCCACCCCCAGCCAGCCAGAAAAAGCGGGTTTGGAGAGGAGGGTGCTCACCTGGGCCCCTGGCTGGTGGAGATGCAGGTGGAGTCATGCTGGCAGGGGTTGAGCTCGGCTGAGCAGAAATTGGGAGGCTGTTCACAGAATTCCCCTGCAAGGCAGAAGAAGGGGTGCCCAGCAGCTCCAGGACCAGAGGAGCAGCCCCAGTCCCCCTGGGGCAGAAGGAACCCCTGGGGGACTCAGCTTAAGGCAGGGAGCTGCCAAGCCCACAGCTTGCACCCCATGGGCACAGGGCTCTGCTCCCCTAGAGGCAGCTCCCACCTGAGCCAGGCAACTGAGGGCATCCCAGGATGTGGGGTTCAGCTGGGTGTACCCAAACTCAAGACAGCTAAACCCAGAGGCCATGCAATGGGCATTGAGACAGCAGGCAGAGGAGCTGTTTAGCCCTCATGGGTAGGTAGAAGCACTGGGCACATTCTGGTGCCAGGTCTGTGACATTTGGGGATGGCTGGGCCCCATTCCAGGTACCTGTGTAGTGGGCAGGACAAAGGCAGGTGTAGTTGGTGGCACTGGGCACACAGGAGCCCCCATTCTCGCAGCTGTGCTCCTTACAGGGGTCGCTGGTGGTGTGGCAGCTTGGGCCCTCGAAGCCCACTGGGCACAGGCACCTGCCACAGGGTTGGGGCAGTGTCAAGGAGGAAAACGAAATGGAATATTTTGGGGTGGCTCCCCCAAAATGATCAGCACAGGACCTTGGCACAGAGCACACATGCACACCAAGAGCTGGGTTTGGTGTCCTCCTGTCAAATGCTGGGCACAGGGGTGGTGCCCGAGGATGCTGTGTTGCCACGACAACAGGCTGAAAGGCCTGTCAGCTCGGAGAGGGGCTGCACAGCCTACCTCCTCACCCCAGCCTGCCAACTATTTTCAGCTCTTAATTGCAGCCTGATTCCCAGAGTGGCCTAAAGCATTCAGGGCAGTGAGGGTTTTGTGAGGGTAAGGCAGCCCAGCAGGGAGCAGCAGCGACTCCGGGACCACAGCAACCACTCCCAGTCCCAAATCCCTCTACCTCCCTGTCCTCCTGTGGTGCTGGTACCCTCCTCTCCCCCACTGACCTCAGCCTAGGAGCCTTTTGGGCTGAAGGCATGGGGAGGTGAAGTCAGACAACATGAGCTGGAGCTCCCATGTGAATGCAATGTCCCAGCTATATGCCCAAGGGAGCATGCAGGAGGTGAAAGAAGTATCAGAACTTCTCTCCATGGGATGCCAGGGTCCCTTGCTACTGCCCAAGCATCCACCTTTCATGGATTCCTGTCCAGCACTCACCTGAACCCAGCTCCTTCCCCCTCCTGAGGCTGGCAGGTTCCCCCGTTGGCGCAGGGGTTGGAGGAGCAGCCACTGAGTGCCACCTCGCAGTCCCTGCCCTGGGGAAGGACGGAAAAGTGGGAGCGAGGAGGGTGCCACAGCACCCGCCCAGCTCTCCCCATCCCTCTCAGCAGGATGCTGTGGCACACAGGGAGGGTAGGTGGACCCGAAGACAGCAAGCCCCAGGGGCATGGCAGAGGCCCTGCTCTGCTCCCCTGCCCTCTGCAGGGACATGTCCCCAGGCACTGGGGACCCCTGGGATCAGGGTACCTTGTAGGGACCAGGGTACCTTGTAGCCACTGGGACAGGCGCAGCGGTAGGAGCCAAAGGGGTCATTGTGGCAGGTGCCCTGGTTCTGGCAGGGGCTGGAGAGGCAGGGATTGCACTTGGCCTGGACGCTCAGGGCGGGTGGGCCTGTGAGACGGAGATGACCATCAGTGCAAGGAGTGATGGGGACACGTCCTTTTGTGGGCACCGATGTGGGGGCAAAGCTGGCACCCCACCGATGTGGGGGCAAAGTGTTGCTGGGAGCAGAGCCTGTCCTGCCAAGGGGCTGTGCACCAGGCAGTGGGACAGGCACCAGTTTGCTCAGTCACCAGGGATGTGCCACCAGGCAGGTAAGAGGATGGAAGCATGCTGCTCCCCCTCCTCCACAAGGCAGCTCAACAGATGAAATCCTGGAGCCAGCCAGACTCACAAAGCATTGCTCTGCTGGGTGCCCAGGGGAGGGCATGGATAGACAGCGTGGGCACCTCTCACCTTGGCACTCAAATTTCTTGGCAGGGGTGGTGAGCAGCAGCTTTCCTTCCATGTCGGGGGGCCCAGCGCAGCGGGCAATGCCTGGCTCCTTGTAGCCCGTCTTGACCCAGCTGGAGAGCCAGCGCAGGTTGCAGCTGCAGTACAGGGGGTTGGCCCCAATGGCTCTGCATGAGGAGAGGGGCAAAATTGCACCTGCTGCCACACAGAGGGAACTGGGCACAACTCTGTCACTTGACCGGGATGCCACATGATGGGCAAAACAGTCCTCCTCCATTTCTGGACCCACCAGAGGTGCTGCTCACAATGGGAGGACTGGGACACACAGCCCCACAATGCTGCCCAGTTAGACCACCCTGCTGCCAGACCCACAGCCCATGCAGTGCTTCGTGCTCTGCCCTCTTCGGGCTCTCCTCCACTGTCCACACAGAAATTCTCGGCAGTCCCTCTCCAGTACATGGGCAAAGCTGCCTGGGGCCAGCAAACTGGACAGAGTACCTTGAGGCCATGCAGAAATAACAGGACCTGCATGGGAGCTGCAGGGCCAGCCCGGGCTCTGCCACACAAGCCTGCAGGACAGAGACACAGGAGTGGGCTGGTGGGAATGAGCAGTGGGTCACGGCCAGAGCTTGTGCAGACAGCATTGGGGGAAAGTGAAGAATTGCTCTGGGAAAGGAGGAGGAGGATGGAGGGTTGCTCTGCTCCACAGCAGAGAAGGGTACGGAAACAGTGGAATTTGTGGGAGGCGGAGGGCCTGGGTGTCTCTTTGAATCCTCCTTGACTGCAAAGGTCAGCAGTGATGGAGGGCTGATGTGACCTCATGTGACAAAGGAAGGAGATGGCAGCCCAGAGGGCAGGCAGTAGGGACAGCAGATCTGCTGGGGCTGACAAACCCAGTCCTACAGCACCCACAGCACTGGCTGTGGCACAGCTCAGCCTGTGGGAACCAGCAGTGCCGGCTGGCAGCAGTGAAGGCAGCACAGCCAAGGGAAATTGGAGCAGAGCAAGCAGTGTTGCTCCCCAAAAAACAAGGAGGCCAGGATTGGAAATCAAGATGCTCTTTGCAGACTGACAGAACAGCCTGAGACCCCCAGGATGCCAGGAGCAGGCAGCTGGGAACAGCTTAGCAGAGACAGGGAGGGGACCAAAAAGACACTATGAGCAAAGTTAAACCCTGGCCCCGGGTGGTGGGTATAGGGCAGTGCTCCTGGGGTGCAGGCTCACTCAAAGAGGGGCTGAAACACCACCACTGGCAGGAGGATACCTGATGACAGACTGGGGGGCTGTTGCAGGGAACTGCGCTGGCAGAAGGCAAGCAACACGCTGGTGTGTGTCAGAGCAGCTCCTGGCAAACCACAGCTGCGACACTACTTTGCATGGCTTGACCTACATCTTGGGGGACCCCAGAGATCTGGTGGGTTGGGGAAGGATCCTACACCACATCCACCTAAGACCATAGGGACATCCCAGCAGCACTGGGAGACTCAGCGGCACATCTGGATCTGAGCCTGAGCATGGGCAGCAGGTCACAGCGCTATCCAACAAATGATGTCACAGGTACCAGCCCAGAGAAGACGGGAGAAGGCAGCTCACCCTCCAGGGAAGCCAAGCTCAGCCCAGTGGTTTTTAAAGGTCTATGGAGCCTGCATCCAGCCCCGAGCCCCGAGGAGTGGGAGGAGATACTCACAGGTGGGACAGGGAGGTGACATCTGCGAAGATGCCCTCAGGGAGGCTGGAAATGTCATTGCCATGGAGAGACCTGAAGAGAACACAAGGTCCTTTGATGCCCAGGGCTCCAAGGTGGGCAGCAAGGACTGCAGCCCCACCCCACGGGTCCAGGTGTGGGTGGCAGAACTGGACCCCCACCACAGTGTCACTGTAGCAAATGCACCGTCTGCTCCGAGAGCATATGAACCTTCCTATGCTCCTTCTGCAGCCTCTACCTTGCCCACCTGCCTGCACCCAGCTCCAAGCAGGCACAGGGGACACAGGGACACAGGCAGCAGCAGAGAAGGAGCCAAGCAGGGCTGTGAGCAGGGCTATGGGCCGGTACTTACAGCAGCCGCAGGGAGCGGAGGCCCTCGAAGGCCAGCGGAGGGATGCACTGCAGGGAGTTGTAGCTGAGGATCCTGCGGAGGGAAGCAGACAACACAGCTGTGTGTGTTGCAAGGAACCCGCCCTGGGCTACACGCTGCCCCTGCGTGAGCTGCATCTCAAACCACAGCTTCACCCAGGCCGAGGGTGGAGACCTTGGTGTCCCCAGCACCCCCCAGGCTTTGGGGTCCCCTAGAACAGCCCACATGGCTCAGCTGGGCTGCAGCCCCGTGTGGCACCGCAGGGACCGCACTTACAGGGTGGTGAGCTGGCTCATGTTGGTGAAGGAGGAGTTGCTCAGGGAGCTGATCTTGTTGTTGCTCAGATCGCTGGAAAACAGAAACCCCAGGTCTTGGAGCCAGCTGGGCGCTGTCCCCTCTCCCTGCTCCCCAGCCTGCTCAGCTGGAATGGGGTGCAAACAGCAGCAGAGCACAGCCTCCAAGGGAGCAGCAGGGCTGTCGCACAGGGTGATGGCAGCAATGCCACTTGTCCCCCCTCTATTCCATGCCAGGTGGTGAGCAGCCAGAGGCTGAGCATCACTGCCAGCCAGCTGTGTTCCAGAGCAGAGGGGGGACACAGAGGGATGCCAGGGGTCCCCTAACACTGCCAGACCCCTCCTCAGGATCACACACCACAGAGACAGCCCCTGCCCTCACCCACAAGTTCCAGCAATGCCTCCAGCTGCTTGGGCTCCTGCTCCCGGCTACTTACACAAGCTGCAGATACTTGAAGGTAGAGAGTTGCCCCGGGACCTGAGTGAACTGGTTTCCATCCAGGTAGCTGCAAGGGACAACAAAAGCACCTTGGAGCGAATGAGAAGCAGGAGATCCCTCCCTCTGTCCCCCCTTTCATGGGCTTAGGGCTGCAAGAAGCATCTCCAGCATGACCTGCCTCCTGGACCCAGGGCCCAAGGTGTTCTCGGGGGACTCCTAAGCTGGCAGGGGAGCTAGAGTGTGAGTGCATTAGCACACCTGAGTTTGGAGGCACGTCCCTGGGGATGCTCTCCCAGCAGCCAACGCGTGCAAGCACAGCCAGCAACGTGCCACATTTACACATGCGATGTGAGCGTGGGAGGCTGTAAGTGCTCCCAAGGCATGTGTGAGCATGTGAGAGATGGCGGAAGATGCAGAGAGAGGAGGAGTGTGCAAGACAGTGGGGGGGGGGGTGTGCAGGGGTGGTAGGTATATATATGTATATATATCTGTGCCCAGCCAGTGCCTGCAGCCCCTGCGCACAGGACCTGCTGCCATCGCTCATCCCAGAGGGGTACAGAGCCGCTTTCGCAGCGATGGGCATCACGGAGCCTGCACATCCAGCTCTGGCATGGCTGCGTGGGTATCTCCCTGACACCCACGGTGACGGGTGGCTGACCCCAGGCAAACCACATCCCATTGCCCACGTGCTTGGGGCTGGCACTGCCAAGGCATCCCTGCAGCTGTGGTGAGAGGGGATGGCAGAGGCAGAGTGCCCCTGTCCCTGCTGCCGATGGCAGGCTCCTGGGAACCACAGAACCCTGAGCTGCATGGCTGTGTGGGGACCACAGCTGCAGGGGGTGGTTGTCCCTTGCTGTCCCTTCCCAAGGGCCAAAGACAAGGGTCCCAGCTGCTGGGTGACAACACCTCTTGCACAATACCCTTGATAGCCCTGAATTGTAAGAGAGACTCTTGCTGAGCCACTTGCTGGTGTTGGGGCTGGATGGGATCCCTTGGATGGCTGGGGGTCCTACTCCCACTACCAGGCCAGAATGGGGGTGTGGGGAGGAGCCCAGGAGTCTCTGCCCTGACACCTGCAACCCCACAGCAGAAGCCCCTCACCCAAAGCTGTAAAGTAGATGGAGGGTTAGGGGGAGAGCTTGGGTACTCGCCCACTACTCACAGCTCTGTGACATTCTTGGGGATCCCCTTGGGCAGGGCCTTGAGGTGCTTGTTGCTGCAGCGGACAACAGTGTCGAGGCAGGTGCATTCCTGCGGGCACTGGGGCCGGGGGATGCAGCTGGTCTCCTCCTTACCTGCACCAGGCATGGAAAGCCACTAAGTCACCAGGGTCCAGCCCTTGGGCATCACGTGAGGCCAGATTCAATGCCTTGTGCCTGCCTAGGATGGCTCCCCTCCCATGCCAACCATTCTCCCCTGCCTCCAAAACAGGATGTTGCAGGCAAGAGCAGTCAGGAGTTAGCAGTGCAGGAATTGCTCCTGCACCCAGAAATTGCCTGCCCCACTGGTGTGGATACCACCAGCTCAAGGCTGCTCTGATTTTCACCATTTTCATGCAAAAATGCAGTCACAGGGACAACAGAGGTAAAGGCACAGAAGAAGGGGCTCAGCCCTGCAAATCCTCCTGAAACAACCTCCTTCATCCATCTCCCAGACACAGGTTAGATGGAGCTGAGCCTATGCTGAGCAGCCAGAGGAGCTGGCACTGCTCCCCCTCCCTGCCATGACGCTGGAATCCTGCGGGAGAGGCATCCCTGGGACAACCGTATGCTATCTCGCACCGTTAGGAAAGGCGCAGGATACAACCCTTCAGTCTTTGACGTGGTGGAGGAGGGAAAGCAGAAGAAAGGATGATTTGTTTGTAAATATTTTCCAGAGGGCTCAAAAGCTGCTCTAAATTTAAAAAAAAATATATAGAAAAAAGGTTTTTTCCCCACGCACACTCCCCGTCTGCTCCATCTGCCCAGCTCTGGTGCATGTGCAAGGCTGAGAAGGGAAGGCGGGAAGGAGCAGGATGAATCCCAGTGGGCTTTGCCTCCACATCTGCTCCTGTCAGCACCCAGGGCACAGCGTTTGCCAGCACAGACTCACCTACATACAAGAGCCTCAAGGTGCAGTGGTTGCAAACCCCTCTCCTGGCTCCAGAGTGGATATCTGAGTGCAGCCCCAAGGGCTGGGTACCAGGGAGGGAAACTTGTATCGTTAGGGGAGGGCATTCATGGAGCCCCCTTAACTTGCCAAGGGCACATCCTGGTGGCAAGGATGGTGCTGGGACAAGGAGCACAGTATCATCCTGGGAGGAGCAGCCTGGTCTCCCCTCGCCCTCAGCACTGCAAGGCCCACGAGTTACCTTCCTCACACCTGAAGTCGGGGAAAGCCACATCCTGGAGTGGGATCTGCCGGAGGAAGTCGGGGTTTTGGCACCGAGGGTTCCCTGTCACGATCTTCCTCTTGCGCAGCCAGTCCCCCAGCCAGGCCAGCTGGCAGTTGCAGTTGAAGGGGTTGGCGAGCAGGTTCCTGCACATGGGAAGGAGCACAAGGGCAGCACCCGAACAGCCACCAGGCAAGGGGACCTGCAGCCCTCCCATGTCATGCGGACAGGCTGGGAGCATCCCCCCGGAGCCCAGGACATACAGTGTGGAGAGGGACTGCAGCGTGTCAAAGGCACCCGGTGCAATTGTGCTGATCTGGTTGTCGTACAGGGAGAGCAGGCGCACGTTGCGCAGCCCTGTGAAGCTGTCGTTGTGGATGCAGCTGATGCGGTTGTTCCTCAGCATTCTGCAGAGGGAAGAGAACAAGGGCACCTACAACACAGGCAGGCGCCATGGGGGAAACCCACCTTAGCAGTGCCCGGGCTGTGCCCACCTCAGTGCTGGGCAGCAGAATGAGCCTGAGCAAGTCCCTGAGCAGCAAAAGCCTGCCCCCCCAGCACTGGATACAGCCAGCTGGTGGGCAAGGCACTCCTGAGGTGGCCCTGCAGGGAGGCAAGGAGTAGGGATGTTCCCATCCGGGTGCTCATGGAGGAGAGGGGACTCACAGTGTCCTCAGCCCGTCCAGGCCCCTGAACATGCCGCTCCGCACAGACTCCAGCTGGTTGACAGTGAGGTGCAGCTCGTTGACAGAGGATGCCCCCTCGAATGCCCCATCCTCAATTTCTGACACTTTGTTGTTGCTGAGGTTGCTGTGAAGAGGAAAAAGCAGGCTGGGATGAGGGCTCTGCCTTGACCTCATCCTGAACTCTGCCTCCCCCAGATCCCACTAAGCACCCTGTGATGCCAGTCCCTCAGAGGACCCTCAGGCTGGGACGTGGCCTACATTTCATGCCTCTGTCTGCCCTGGCATCAGAACCCCCATGTGCCTTTCCAGCCCTCAGATACTCCTGACATGGCTGTGCCTGCCCAATACTCACATTTTCTTCAGATGTGTGAGTTTCTTGAAAATGCCAGTGGCCTCCAGGATGGAGATTTCATTGTTGTTCAGGCGTCTGCAGTGGGCAGCAGTGAAAAGAGCTCAGCAGATGGCTGCAAAGTGCTGGCACAGCCAAACCCTGAGCCAAACCCCAATGCCAGCAAGGTGCCTGCTGCAGAAGGGAAGGCAGAGTGAGCGAGGAGACTCTTACAGCTCAGCTGTGGACTGTGGGATGCGATCTGGGATCTTGGTGAGTTTCAGGTTGGAGCACTCGACCACACCGGATTCACAGCGGCATTTTGGGGGGCAAATCACGTCACTGTTGCATTCACTGTTCAGCTGGTAATCCTCTGTCCCTGTGTGTTTGTGAAGGCAGCATGGGCTCCCACAGGCAGAGGCACAGGAGGCTGCACCTGCCCCGTCTCCCTCTGATCCTCCCACATCCCTACTCGGTCTCATTCTCTTCCCCAGCTCCCCTCATTCCAGCCCCTGTGCACATATTACTCTTCTCCACACCCAAAGCAGCTTATCTGCAGGGATATTTGTCCTGGGTACACTGGGTGCTGCACTGCCCACCACCCTCCTGTGAACAGAGCTGAACCCTGGAGATGCCTCTCTGCCTGCCCACGCAGGTAACGGCACAATGGGAGATGCCACAACGCATCCTGGTACCCAGCACATGGGAAATGAAGCGCGGTTCTGCTGGGCCAGACCACAGAGCTCTCGCACAACACCCCTGCAGGCAGCCTGGCCAAAAGGGCACCATGTACACACCCATGTACACGTGTGTGGCTCCTCCGCTCACCTGGGATGAAGTACTGCTCTTTGGCTGTGGAGAAAAAAGCACATCAGCCTTCTGCACACAGACACCAGGCTGCGACAGGGCTGAGCACAGCCGGGCTGCAGGATGCCTGTGACAGGGCTGGGGACAGCTCTCACCCGAGCAGCGGAACTTCTTGCTCTTGATCTGGCCGATGCGCTTGTTGGCCAAGCGCCGGGGGCTGGCACAGCGGGCTCCGCTGGTCTCCACAGGGTTGGCACGGAGGAAATCTGCCAGCCACTTCAGGTTGCAGTCACAGATGAAAGGGTTCTGGGCCAGGTGCCTGTGCCAGGGACAGCGGGTGACACATTGCCAGGGACAGTGGGTGACACACCACCAGAGGCAGTGGGTGATCACCAGCTCCAGCCCTGGAGATGCTTTTCCCCCAGAGGCTCGACTGCCCAGGCATGGGAGCTGGTGCGGACACTCACAGAGTCTGGATGGCCCGCAGGGAGGTGAACGTGCCTTTGGCCAGGCTCTGGATCTTGTTGTCATAGAGTGAGAGCAGCGAGAGGTTCTGCAGGTCCTGGAAGGCATCTGCCCGCACACAGTTGATCTTGTTGGCATTGAGAAGCCTGGCAGGGAGGGAGGGATGTGAGTCTGGGGACCCCCCTTCACTGCACCATGGGTGCTAGGCACCTCAGTCCTGCTTCCCTGTGTCCCTGAAAAGCATCCCACACAGCCACTGGCGTCTTACAGCAGCTGCAGCGCAAAAAGTCCTCCAAAGACACCCTTGGGGAGGTCCGTGATCTTGTTGCCATACAGCACCCTGGGAAAGAAAGGCCAGTGTGTGCGAGATGAGAAGAGCAGTGTGGGCCATGGTTAAGGGGGTGCAACATCCACCCCACCCCATCCACACCAGTGTAGGCACTTACAGGGAGTTCAGAGAGCGCAGCCCCTGGAAGGCATCAGGGGCGATCTCCGAGATCTGGTTGTTGCTCAGGTCTCTGAAACCCAAAGGGAGAAGGTGGCCTGGTACCCTCTTCTCTTGTGCCATGTCCTCACCCTTCTGCTAGTTCCAGGGGACCACCCCCAACACCCAATATCCAGAGCTGGGGTTATCCAAGACCCCCTACCAGTGCTGCCATGTGGGGCACCCATGTCACAGCAGTGCCCCATGTCTGTCAGCTCTCAGCAGTGGCCGGCAGGGTGAAGGGTATTGGGTTTCAGGATGAGCTGGTAGAGGCTGCACACTTACATCCTCCGCAGCTTCTTGTAGGGTGAGAAGGCTCCTGGGGGGATGGACTTGATGCCGTTGAGTTCCAGACGTCTGCAAAGAGAAGACGGAGACATGAGGGCTCTAGGGCTGGCCAAGCCCCAGAACCCCACTGACAGAGCTGGGGGCTGCAGGACCTACGGTCGCAGTAAGCTACCCCACATGTGTGGAAATATTCTGCCCAGAGACAACTTGCATCCTGTGGTTGGGGCTTTCTCCATCAGGGAAAGGTGCCACGGGTAGGGGAACCATGGTGGCTGGGGTGGGGGAAGCACCTCTCCTCCCCAGCACCTTGGGTTTGGGGGTGCCTGCTGCCTCCCACATGCTTTGTGCACCATCCCAGAACGGGCTTTGCACCATAATTGGATTCCTCTAAGGAGATTGTTTCTCTATTTACATTTTTAATGCAGCTAAATCCAGGGCTAAATCTAGGCAGTGTGAGAGAAGGGCAAGGAAGGCCTGCTGCCCTATAGAGCAGCTGAGCTGTGGGGCTTGCTCCTGTGTTCCCAGTGCCTTGAGCCACCCAGAGCCCCATGCTGATGGTGTGGGGCCATACTCACATCTCTGTCATGGTCTCGGGCAGGTTGGCGGGGATGGCCGTGAGCCCCTTGCCCCGACAGTCCACAATGCCATTGCTGCAAGTGCACATGGCTGGGCAGGAGCCAGAGGACAAGCTGCAGAGCTGGGCATGTGCTGGGTCCGTTTGTCCTGCCAGGGAAGCAGCCAGCATTGGAATTGCAAAGAGCTGAGCCAGGCCAGTATGTGCCAGTACCCTGAAGAAGGGTGACAGCTCAGCATGCAGGGACAGTTCATGGCACCCTTGAGGGGGTGCATAAGGTCTTAGTGCACCCCAACCCCCTGCAAAAGCTCCAAAGGCACAGACTGATGTACTGTCACACTGATAGGGTGGCATTGTCCCCATATTTTCCCCACACCAAGGACTGTGCTGACCTGAGATGAACCCACAGCGTGGGTTCTGAGGCTCTGAGCTGGGGCACATAGCAGGGAGCAGAGATGGGGTGCATTGGTGGCACAAGCCTTGTCCCCCCAGCCCATATCCCTGCCCTGGCACCCACCACCTCCCCTGCCCCCCTCACCAGAGCAGCTGAACTCGTTCTTTTGGATCTCAGCCACGTTGAGGCCGCGAAGCTGGGCAGGAGCAGCGCACTGGGTGAAGAGCCCGATGGTGGGGCGCTGGCGCAGCCACTGCGAGAGCCAGGCCAGGTGGCAGTCGCAGAAGAGATGGTTGGAATGCAGGCGGCTGCAAGCGAACAGGGCAGTCAGCAGCCACAGGACAGCTCCTGCCCACCCCACTGCCCTCCGGCTGCCCCAGCCTAGCTCATTCCAAAGGGTGGGGGCATTCAGACGGAGATACAGAGGGGCCTAAGAGCATCTGCGCCTGTTGCCAAGGCCACCATGCTTGGGATGCTCTGCAGGGGTGTCCCCTCCATACCCTCCCCATGGTGCTGTCCCAGCACTACTGAGCCACCAGCACCAGCAGCAGAGCTGGGGACATCCCACTCTAGCCCAGGAGGTGACTCCCACCACCACCACGGCCCAGGCACTCACAACGTTCGCAGCTTGGGCATGTGGTTAAAGCTGGACACAGGGATTGAAGTGATATTGTTGTTATTCAGGGTCCTGCAGGAAGACAAAGAAGGGCAGGTCAGGGCAGACAGGCTGTAAAAGGGAACGTGAGACAGTCTAGGTGGCACCAACCCCTGGGAACAACCTGGCATAGGGTTAATGGATGGAGAACTACAGGCTGGGGACAGCCCAAACCCCCAGCAGGACTTGCTGTCCTTTCCAGGCTTCGACTCCCCACAGCCAGTGGCACCCAAGTGGCCCCCTGGGGCATGATCCAGCCCTGGAGCACAGCTCTGCAGCAGTGGTACCAGAACCCTGCTCAGTCCCTGCTCCAGCCCAGGGAGAAATGGCATGCTGGGGATGTCCTTGTAGCACCTCAGCAAGTGGGGACACCCAAGGACACTCTCATCCTTCATGGGGTTGCAGGCTGGAGGCTCCAGCCTGTCCCCAGTCACTTACAAGACCTCCAGCCCCCGCAGGGCACGGAAAGCCCCATCTTCAATGCAGCTGATCTGGTTCTTGTCCAGTTGGCTGCAGAAGAAAGAGAGAAAAAAGGAGAATTGTTGAGACAGCCCAGGCAGAGAGCAATCAAGTGCTCCTGATCACTTCCAGTACCTTCTGCCACTGGACCTGACCCCAAACTCCCTCACGCCCAACACTGCCAGGACTCACAGGTTCTTGAGGTCGGTAGCCCCACGGAATGCTTTCCTGGGGATGGCCTGGATGAAGTTCTCACTCAGGTCCCTGCAGAAGGAAGAGGCAGGAAGGAAAATGAGCAGTGCCTGCAAAGAGTGATGTCCCCTGGGAGCAGGGCACCACAGGCAGCGGCACACCCCGGCACTCAGTGATCCCTCAGGGACTCCGACACAGTGTAATTTGGCTGCAGGTCCTTGGCTGACCACTGCTCTGCTGGCTGTTCTGAGGCAAGTCTGGCTCCATCCATGGTGGCTGAAAGTGACTGGGGCTCCCTGGGCACTGCAGTCCCTGGCTCTGACAAGCAGAGCCGAGTGGCACAGCTCTAGGAAAACCCTCCATACTTAAATACTCTCTGACTGCTATAATTACAGGTCCCTGCTGATTAACTGGTAATTATACTTAGTGGCTCCAGGAGGAATTCCTATGGAGCCTGACCTACACTTCAGAGGGCACAAATAATTGGGTCATTATTTACTTCATCACTGCAAGGTACTGTCTGTGTAGTCACCTGCTCTGCAATGCCAGGGCATGCCAAGCCAGCAAGGGCTCTGTGTTGCAGGGCTGGCAGCAGGTCAGATCCCCCACCGTGCCTGGGCTGGTTTTTAAAGACCATGAAGACCACAAATCTCACTGCAAGTAGGGTTTGGGTGGACTGGCTCAACTCTGGGAGGACCTGTTTGTTTTATTTGCTCCCCATGGCTCCCAAACAGCCATTCCCTCTCCCACCCTAATAGTCAGAAGCTCCTCCAAATTTGGCTGGCAACTGCATTGCCTTTTCCCAGCCCAGTGCCAGCACAGTCCTGCTCCAGCCACCTCTGGGGCACAAAGTCAAGTTCCCATCTCCTTCCTGGCACAGGGAAACTGAGGCACAACATAGCATTTTCCCTATGCAAGTCCATGGGTGAGTGAGAAGTAGGACCAGGGCATCCTGCACAGATTAAATGTCCCCAGAACTACACAGGCCAGACAGACACCCGCATCCCAGCCCACACAGCATCTCAGGGTGTCCATAGATGTCAGCATTTCACACATAGTGCTCACCAGCTCTGCTTCAACATAACAAAGCCTGTTCGCTATTGATACCCTATAGCTGGACAGGGTCAGGATGGAGGCACAGCATCCATGTTGCTCCCCATGCTCTCATTCCCACCAAAAAATGGGCTCAACCAATGGGCACAAGCTGCTTGCAAAATACCTGGAAGTCTCCAAACTGGGACTTCACCCCAGCTGAAAGCTTCACTGCCACAACAAGAAAATGTTCCCAGAGGGAAGGACCAGCGTTACTTGCACAGATGCATGAGGAAAAGGAAAACACAAGGACAGTGGGCTTGCCTAGCCCTCCAGTGGGATTCCCGGCCACCAAGGAGATGCCTTACAGTCCCAGCGTGATGCACCAGCCCCTGCCCCCTGCACAGTTTGTGTATCACTCTGGGTCGTTCCTGGAGAGCCAAACCCGGCTGGCAAAGCATCATTGCTGGGGCAGAGGAAGGGAGATGCTGCCCTGGGAGCTGCCCAGGCTGCTGGAGAAGGAAAAGCCCAGATCCTCTGCGAGCAGCAGGCGCAGTTTCACAGCAACCCACGTGGCGGCACTGCCAGGCTGCCCTGCCTGTTTGTGCTGCCTGCCCTGCCTGTGCTGCCTGCCCTGTTTGCACTGCCTGCTCTGCCTGCCCTGACTCTGCCAGCTACTCCCAGAACTCCAGCCCGACCCCCTCCCTCCAAATGGGAAGGACCAAACACCTGCAGCAACCTCCGATACCCCAGCACTCCTTCAAATACAAACATCTTCTCTTCATACTATGTTGGGGATGCGATGAACGTGGGAACCCCCAGGAATTGCACTGACCTTTCAGGAAAAGACAGCATTGCACCAATTCCTCTTTTAGCTCCCAGAAGGAATCCCTTAGAAAACTCTTCGGAAAAGATAGCAACTTTTTTACATGGGCAGACAGTGATAAGAGGAACAGTTTTAAACTAAAAGAGAGCAGTTTTAAATTAGATGTAAGGAAGAAATTCTTTACTGTGAGGATGGCGAGCCACTGGAACAGGTTGTCCAAAGAAGTATGGATACCCCATCCCTGGAAGTGTTCAAGGCCAGGTTGGATGGGGCACTGAGGAACCTGATCCAGTGGGTGCCATCCCTGCCCATGGCCAGGGGTTTGGACTAGATGATCTTCAAGGTCTCTTCCAACCCAAACCATACTATGATTCTATGAACTCTCTAGGTGCAGATCACCACTCTTCCTAGCAATGCATTCAATGCACTGCATTCCTTCTTGGCAGCTGCCTGTCCTCCAGCATTAAATCCATCAAAGAGGTGAGCACCACACTTCAGTGCTCTGCATCCCTCTCCCAGCTCTGGCACTGCCTGCCCAGGCAGGTCCTGCCTGCAGCTTGTTTGGTTCCCCTGTGGAAAGCTTGATCCCATTTCTCTGCTTGGAGCACATGGGAGTCCCAGCGTGCCCAGGGAGTAAACCCAGGCGTCTGTCTCCAAGCTGCTCATTTACAGCTTGCGAGGGAAATGCTGCTAGAAGGTTGCAACTGACTTTGCGAGGCTTCTCCCCTTCACAGCTTTTTGTGACAGTCACCGACGAAGTGCTGCCATTGAGGGTACTGAAGCCAAGAGGGACAGACGCTGGATGCGAGGGTTTCAGCAAGGCCCCGGCACCGGGCTTAGATCACATTGCATGGTTACACAGCTGACGACACCAGGACAAACACGTGCTTTGCCTGTGGGATCCTCGGCCCCGGCGTTGGAACAAGGCACGGCCCCTTCCCTCCTGGTGTTTCATAGCTCCCAGCTATGTTTGCTTTACACTTTGGCGCAGAAGAAACAGCAGATGGCATGGCTTCTCCTCGCTCCGCCGTGCCTCTCGCAGCACCCGCGGCGGCTGCGTTGGTGCTGCCCCACACCCCGCCAAATACAAGAGAGTCACTGCCATCGCATGTGGAGTGCCAGCTTGCAGCAGTGACCACGAGCACTGACAGGTCTGACAGCCCTGCTGGGGACCAGCTGACTGACGGGCAAAGACAGAGGGAGTTGTCACAGTCACCCTCACTGCCTTTTCTGGTTTCACTTCCAGGTATTGTCCTAAAGCTCCACGTTTAAGAGTTCCTGGCTATTGAATCCAGGGGTTGACCAAACAGCCAGCCTATTCACAGTGCCACGGTCCTCCCATCCCTGTGCCATGGTCCCAGAGGACCATGCAGCTGGAGTTCGTCCCTGCACAGCACAAGGTGCAGAGGGCTCTGGTTGTCCCAGGGGTGCCAAGGGGTGAGGAGGTGATGGAGGACACCTCTGTCACTAGGCTCACCTCCCACAGGTATTTCTAACCCAGCAGATGCCTGTACAACAGCAGCAGCCAGCTGCAACCCACAGCTGTATGATGGCGAGAAGGCAGGCACCCACTTTTCTTCCAAGTCCCCTGAAAGCCTCGTGGCCAAATTATATCCACACAAGTCCTCCTTGGCTGGACATTGAGAGGGATGGCGGTGGTCAGGGATTGGGATTTCGGGGGCTTTCCTGCTTGGATCTGACACCCGGCTGCCTTGCCCCACTATGTGTGTGACGGCTGTCGGCGCGGTATCTGTAGCGACTCAGGAGGTGCCCCGGCGCTGCCTCTCCTGGCAGCCACAGCCCCATGCCAGTGCCACCGGTTCCCGGGGAGCCTCGGCAAGCAGCCAGGCGCGGGGATGCGGCTCCTCGGGGCTGGCAGGGGCTCGGCGGCGGGAGCCAACCCCCCAGCGCGACGCCCTGCCCGGCGCTTAGCGGGGCGCCCGAGCAAAACTGTTCGACATGGCTTCCCAGTGGGGAGCCCACTCAGGCAAACAAACCCCGGCAGCCTTAATCTCCCCGGCAAGAGCCCGCTGGGCCGGAGGGCGGGCGAGAGGGAGGGGGCCGCAGCGGGGCTGCGGCGGCCGGGCAAGGAGGCCGGGGCTCTTACCACGCTCTCATTCTTTTGGCTAATCCTGACTTCACACTTTAACCTGATTGAGCCTTGTTTGGCGAGCCGGCTCCTTGCGCGTCGTATGAGGGGATTAGGGCTGGACGCAGCGGGGAGGTAATTGCTTCCCAGCGGCGCTGGCCCCGTGTCCTCCGAGCCCCCCGCTGCCTGCCAAGAGTGCTGGGGCGGCCTGGCAGCCCTCTGGCAAGGCGCTGCCCTGGCCAGGCGACCCGGCTTGGCAGCGGCCGCTGCGCTGGCTCCGGCCGTGGTGCCGAGGTCCATCTTGCCCGGTGTCAGCAGCCATGCAGACACCTTGTCCAGGCCAAGGCTGCAGCCCGTGCCATGTCCCAGGCGTGCCGGCGAGGGCTGTGCAGCCACACTGTGGCAGGTGAGTGACTTTCCGCCCTGGCAGTGCCCACATGCCCGGGACCAGTTGCCGACTCCAGGCAGGTGAAGTGCAGGGGGCTGCTCTTCTCCCCAGCATCCGTGCTGGAAACTCGTTATCATCTCTTGGTCTCTCAGAGCCTCTCCTACTCAAGGGGGCAGATGAAAGGCATTAACCCTTCAGCCTCTGCCAGCCCACAGCTCCCACAATGAAAATGCATGACAGGTCCCTGCTCGCAGGCCGGGTGCTGCCGCAGCAGCTCTGCTCCACCAGTGCTGGCAGCAGTCACTGCAGGCACCAGCTCAGCCACAGCAACCACACACCAAGCCTCATGCAGGCAAGGCAACCAAAGCCACCAGTGCTGGGGAGCATCAGCGTTTCATGCTGGGACAAGTGCTCCCCAGATCCCAGCCTCACCTCACTGGTGCTGTGCCAGAGGCAGCTGTGCCAGAGCACAAATGGCATTTCCCTGGCAAGGACTGTGGCACCAGCAGCTATTAAACAACCCTGTGTCTCTCAGATCACCCCACACATGCTGTCTGTCCCAGCATAGCCTGTCCAGGGCAGAGGAATGATCAGAGACAGGGCTGACAGCTGTTCACACCACCACCTTCACTGCCTGACAGGGGACAAGGGGTGAGCTGAAGGGACAGAAAGACTCCTGCATTACAAAAAATCAATAGACTAATCAGCACTTGCATTAATAGCGACAGCCCAGAGTCCCCCAGGGGTTTTGCACTCCCAGTTGCCACTTCAGGGCGGGAGCTGCTGCACCCGCTGCATGTGCCAGTGTCAGCACCTGCAGCCCTGTGCTGGGGGAAGCGTCACCCACATGTCCCAGCCACACAATCCACTCAAGGTGATGCACACAAGTCCCCAGTGCTGCAAAGACCCAGTGCCCAAGGAGGGGTGTCCCTAAGGGAGCTGCTTGCTGGAGATGGGGAGCAGCCACTCTGCTGCTGCATTAGCGGGATGCCAGGGCAGCAAGGCAGAGTTTTGCCCACTGTGTCACCTGCCCCAGTCCCCAGTGCCAGTGTGAGGAGGGCCCCACAGCCCTGTCTCAGGTTCAGGCTCCTGTGGTGTGCCCCCCGCATTATGTCACACTGTTTGATTTTTAATGGGCTCCATCTTGGCCAAGGGAGATGAGACAGACCTCCCACTGCCCTCAGCCCATCTCACTCCACCATCTCCAATGTCACAGAGAGCCTGTGTGCTGCCTGTCACCCACTGCAACCCCAGCCCTGGGGCTGATGGCGTTTGCACAGGACAAGGTGGGATGGCAGAGCCCGAAGCACAGTTACAAACAAGCCAAAGTGCAGCATGGTGAGCTCAGTGTGAGCCCCTGCCACTCAGGAAAAACATGGTGGGGTTTCTGGAAAAGGTGCTTTGGCAGGGGCCAGAAAGGGAAATGGGAGGGGATGGGACAGGGTCCAAAGCAGCATGGTGTGGGGGAAAAGGAACATGATTTACTGCTTTTCGTAATACTAGAACAAGGGATGACTGACACAATCACGAAGCCAGGCTTAAAATCACAGTTAAGAGTGAATCCTTCAAATTAGGAGTCCATGGGTCTCTCAGCCACAGCCAGCTCAAAAGGAAAATTCATAGAAGCAAAGTGCAGAGATGCACCTGCCATGGCTTCCTGTGGCAAGAACACCTGCAGGTGGATGCTTGGGAGCTGATTCCTGCTGCCGGGAGACCAGCTGGGCACACCTCTGGTAGCACCACACTGGCCAGTGCAGGCTGCACGGACAATGGCCCCACCACTGCTCTGCTGGCAGGGACTGCCACCCACCAGGAGTCACTTCTCCTGTCAGCCTGTTTTAGTGGCAGACAGAGTTGCACAACCCTTCTGCTCCCCAGGACAGTACGGGGGACATCAACCTGGGGTCAGCCCGATGCTGGAATGCCCAGCCAGAGCAGGGTACCAGGGTCCCTGCTCCAATCTCTGCCTGTCACTCTCATCACTGCCCCTCCTGGAAGGGGAGGACAGGGAGTTGGAAGGGGGGGGGAGGGAGGCGCTGCTCCTACAGGGGCTCAAGGGGGAACAGCTGGTTGCTATGAAGAGCATCCCAGGCTGGGCGGGGTGGCACAGCCCTCCCTGCTGGCAGCCGGAGAGGAGCGGTTCATCAGGCAGCCCCAGCCGCCAACAATTACGTGCTGAGTAAATCGATGGGATATAATTGGACTATTAAGATCTCATTATCCTCCTAGCTCCGGTTACCACAGCCCGCAGCGAGCTGGGGGAGACTGCAACCTGCAGCCACAGAAACTGCCTCCCGACTCACAGTGCCTTGATGGGTACCGGGAAAGGGTGCATGGAGCAGGGACAGTATAGACAGAGGGGACAAGGATGCTGCAGCAACCTATATTCAGCACAGAAGACATCTGTGTGGCACAGCAAAGCACTGTGCAAAGGCAGGGTGGTGTCCTTACAGATATCCTGGAGATGAGGACATCCAGCCAGCTAGTCACCACACCAGCCTGAAAGCCACCACTGACCTGTGCAGGGCTCATTGCTCCTCAGTGGGATGGGGAGTTTGGCCTCTATATGCCCTTTCATGCATATCTCTATTCCTGCTGGAAAGCAGGGCTCATGTCCCCACCTGCAAGAGGCAGGGTCCCCATGCTCTGAATCACACAGGCTGGCAGGCCCTGAGGGTCCCTTTCTCTGTATCCACATCATCACCTGCTCACACACCACCCATGGCAGCTGATTCCAGGCCATGGGACAGTCCTCCCGAAGGGACCAGCATCCTCAGCATCTCTTGGCACCAGGTCACATCCACTGTGGTTCAAGTGAAAATAAATAATCACCTCCCTTAGGAGAGCTGACCCCATTCCCACCTGAGGTTTCTCGTAGTAATATTTTTTTTCTTATTTTCTCAGCACCAGTGAAAGCAATGAATCAGAGCTCTTCCTTGCCAAGCCTTCTATATAAGGACAAAACAACCCTTTGCTGCAGCAAGGCAAAACACAGCTTGACACCACGATGTGCTGAGCATCTCAGACCTCAGCGACACAAGCCCTAACAACAAATTCTGCCCGTCCACTGTGTCCACACAGTAAAGAGTAGAAGTGAACAATGCTAGAGCAGGGAGCAATGCTTCATGCATACTACCCTGCCTTCCCCAGGCTTCCCAAAGTGCCGTGCTGACCCCAGGCTCTGGCCCTGGTTCCTTCCCTCCCAGGAGATGCAGATGCTTCCAAAAACATTAAAGCTGGAGAGATTTGTTGCTTGGACAGGCGAACAGAGCATGTGTTTAAAGGCAACATATGCTCATGGCAACAGATAGTGAGAGGAGTCCCAGCCCCAGCGTGGTGGTGCTGATTTAGCAAAACATTTCAGGGCATGCATAAATCTCAGTGGCTTCAAAGGGCCACTGCTGACCCATGCCACGACCCGCTGTCTGTACCAGACATTTCGATAATTGTCTCTCGCTGGTATCGCCCAAGGGTGCCACCGCGGTGTCTGTGTGTGCCAAGGGGACACCTCAGGGATGCTGAGGCATGGGAGTGCATGCACCATGGGTAACACCAGCAGCCCCATGTTTGGACATCGGGGAAGTTGGGGACATGCGATGTCCACTGCGAGTGGGACGATCTGTGTGGGGAGGGCTTTGCCGAGCAGCTCCCTGCCAGGGCAGCGCCTGTGCAGTGGCTCTGCTCCAGCTCCAGCGAGGATCGGCTCCTGCGTGGGCTGCGCTGCAATGCCAGAGCTGCGGGACTCGGCCTCCGTGGGAAGGGGGATGCTATGGGAACAAGGGGAGCTGGCCAAGGAAAAGAGGGAGGGTGGGAGGGAGGGGGAATAAAGCATCTGCTACACACCCTGGAGCCTCTTCAGAGATTGAAACAAGTTAAAAGCAGGAGCTTTAATGGAAACACAAGTGAAATAACAAGCTGCAAACCCTGCGTGCCTGTCACCGCCCCCTCCCCACAGTGTCCCTTTGTTCCTGCAACCTCGTTATCGGCGGGAAGGGGAGCCAACACGAGGCTAAGGCATCACCATAAGCTCCCCCACATCCCAAAGTGCCTTGAGAGAGCCACAGCATCTGCTGTGTCCAGTGCCCTGTGGTCTGGCAGAGCCTGGGGTGAGCAGGGGAGTGTCCTGCAACCCACCTGTGGGAGTAGCCAGCCTGTCACTTTCTGCAAAAGGACCTGCTGTGTGGCTGACACATCCACCCCAGTTCCCACTGTCTGCTGGGTGAGGGTTCATTCCCTCCAGCAAGTGTCTGGCTGGACACTGAGTGTTAAAACTGCACCTGCCTGGCTCACAGCCTCTGTGTCCCACTGCCACTGGGAGCCAAGGCACCCAGCCATTGGCCCCATTTCTGCACAGCCTCCTGCTTTTCTGCATCCCTGCTTCTCACCACCTCCCAAGTCCCCGTAGCCCTGATGTACAGCAAGTCTTTTCTCTTCCCTCTTCTCATGTTTTTGCTTCTGTCTTACCCTGTAGTAGCGGGAAATCCCTGCACGAACGCTCCACCAAAGCATGTTTTTCCAGCTCCCACACTACCCTGCAGCCTGTTCACCTACCTGCTTCACATCTGCATAGCCTGGCTCGTTTCCAGCACATTCCCCACACGCTGCAAATAAAAGGCACGGAGATGTCCCTTTCCCCAGCCCTGCAGAGGGAAACTGCTGCCCAGAGCACAGTACCTCAGCACTCACAGACATGTTCCAGGATGCCCAGCAAATCAGAGTAGCTCAGCAGCTCCAGAGCTTGGGACAGAGCGAGCTGGGGGTGGTGGCAGGGATTTGCTGGACCATGTGTGGTTCTACCTCCATCAGACAGCAGCGTGCCACAGCAAGACCCTCCCGTGTAGCTCTGTGACAGCTAGGACAAGGTCAATCCCCCTCAGCCCATCATGACCCCGTGCATGGCTGTGCCATGCCCTGAGAAGGGCCAGGCTCCAGCCCTGCCTACCACGAAGCCTTACATCCTCCAGCATGCAGCATGTGCTCCCTGCCTGGCAGCTCACACCCGAGAAGATACCCCGAACTCCATGCTGCAACACTCATCCAAGGTGTAAATGAAAAAGCAAATAGCTCTTCGGGCGAGCCAGCCCTGAGCCCTGTGGGGAGTTGGCTGCAGCTCTCGTTAGCAGGCTCATCCCCTGGGTTTGCGGCACTGCAGAGCCCAGAGCTAATTGACTCCCAGGCTCTGAGGCTTTTAATTGCTAATAAGTGTGAAAGCCAGCCCTGCCAGCCCTCCTGGATTCCTTCGAGGTGTGAATGAGGCTGAGCCAAGCTGAGAATTGCATCCCGCTGTCCCAGATCTTGGTGAGCCAAGAAGCAATGCTGTGGATCTGTGATGCTGCTCCTCAGCTTTGCAGGTCCTGGGACAGCAACTGGCTCCAGCTTTAAGAAGAGCTAAAGCAAACTCCCTGTGGGCTGGAGGATGTTCTGAAACCAAGGCTGAACCTTGCAAGACAGCTGGAGAACTTGGAGAGATGCCCTGACATGACTACAGGTCCTGCACACTCCTCGTGCTTGGCACTAGCACTAAGACAGGTAAAACTTTAAGTCTCATAGCCTGGGGCTTCCTGAAAGCACTTGGGAGAGGCGGCAGTGGGATGAGAAGTGGGAGATGCATTGCAGGGGGAAAGGCAGCCAGGGGTGGAGCCAGTGGGACATCTCAAATCGCGCCCAACAGCTGGTAAAGGAGATGTGATTTTGCACAGGGCTGGGAGGAAACAGCCATGATAGGAGAAGGAAAGGAGGATGGGAAATGGCAGAGCAAGTGTGGGGCTGCAACGCACCCGAGCATGGGAATCAACACAGGGACACACTGCAGGGAAAACGCAACAGGCGGATAAAGAGACTCCATCTCGTGTGACACACATCAAAGCCAAGATAAGAACTGCTGGAAGGCAGGCAGCAAAGCCCTGCCACAAGGCTGGCCCAAGCTGTGGCTGCCCTTGCCCCAGTAACACTGCTCCCGAGAGGGGATTTGATAGAGCAGCACCCAGTCATGGCCAAGCCACAGGGGACTGGGAGCTGCCTCAAGGCTTCCCTCCACGGAGCTGCTCTTTGAAGAGCCCCCAGCACAAAACCACACCACAGGTCTGGGGAAGCCTCTGCCTGCAGGCAGTGAGTACAGCTGCAGCTCCCACCCCACGGACCTGCCTGTGCTGGGGATCAACAGCCCCTCCTTGTTTTGGGGAGGCAGAAATGAGTTGCTGGAGGCACATCTGGGCGCTCCTCCTCCATTTCCCTGATCCATGCATGCATGGAGCCTTGGAGGAGTATCAAGCCTGACAGCAGCACCCGACCACAAGGCACAGACTGGAAAGTCCTGACCCTGAGTCTGTGGGCACCTAGGGGTCTCACACAGATCTTCAATCTTTGTGAAAAAGCTCAAGTGATGGAGCAGCCCCACATCCCTTTTCAAAACTGCCCTGAGACTAATTATCTTTGGGGTTAACAATGCACCTCCTGTCTTTGCTCCAAGTGCATCTGACTCACAGTGGGGACAGTGGCTCTGTGACCCCAGGAGCCCATGGCTGACTCTGCCCTGTGGATGTGCCTGAATAGCCAGGGGCTGTGTTACCTGTGTGTCCACATCTCCTGCCACAGCCTGACTGAGCTCAAGAGCAGCCAGGATTGCAGAGGGGAACTCCACCGAGGGGAGAGTCAGGGTGTTGCCCAGGAAGAGAGGATGGGACCCTTCACCCTGCTTGGCTTGGAAGGTTGCTCTTCTCAGCTCCAGGGGAGGTGCTGGCCAGGGCTGGAGCTGCCGAGGTAGCAGCCAGCCTCCAGCACGGCTGCTCGGGTGGCCTGGCACTGCTCAGCACGACTGCAGCTCGTGCTCTAGGACCTGGGGAGAGGAGCTGCTGAGGCTGATTACCCCTGCCAGAGCAGGCCTGGCGGGTTTATTTTTAACAGTTCTGATTGAAGCTGGTTTCCTGCTGACATTTACACTCCTTCATCATTATCGGCTCCCCGGCTTCTAACCGCCAAGATAAAAGGGGGGATGAAATCTCCCGAACAGTGGGGTCCTGGCTGCAAACCCTGCAGAGGGGGAGAGACCCAGACCAGTGCAGTGCAGCTGGGCAGATATCAGCCCCCTTGGAGGGAGGTGGGTGGCTGTCTCATAGTGGGGGCATTACAGACTCGGATCCCGCTACCAGATGCAGCAGGAACCATCTCAGGGCAGCCTGGGGAGGAATATGTGTCATCATCACTGGCATGAGTGCAAGGACATGGCAGCATGGCTAGGCTACAGATGCAATTTTGGGTGCTGGTGTCCCCAGAGACACCCATGCTCCTGGAAGTGTGCAGGGACTGGCTCCAGGTGTTGCTGGAGCCATGGCTGCTGTCTGCGGCCAGCAGAAGGGTGAGGTGCCAATCCCGTTTGCATGTGTGTGCCCATGCCATGAGCTCTCAGCAGTGGATAAAGGGGCTCATGAAGACACTCAGGGCTTGGACCCCAGTGTGGTCCTCTGTGATGGGAGAGTCAAGCAGGGGCTGTGCAGAACAGCCTGACCTCATCCTCCTTCCTATGCTGCCGTGGGAAGGCCGGCAATGCAATGCAGAGCCAGTAGCGGGTCTCCCAGCATGCCCAGAGCACTCAGATCTGAAAACCTCTTTTTTTTCCCTAAGAAACAGTCAAATTCCAACATGTGCCATCTAAAAATACACTCTAGTCTCCCCAGGACTCTGCCCACCCTTACATCTCTCAGATGATTCATATTTTGTCAGATTCCAGATCAGTTTTGAGACCAAAAATACCAGGTTTGAGAGACAAACATGTCACAGGCCCCAGAAAGCATCAGAGCACTGCGAGATGTGCAGGGGCTGGAGATGTGACCAAGGTGGGGATGTCCTTCTGCAGCTGGGACTGCAGGCTGGGCATTCCTGACATGTGGAATGGTTCTCATGGAGGGGGAAAGCCCTGCAGCAGCCCTGGATGGGTACAAGCTGCTCCAAGGCTGGACAACCGGCACCAACCCTGACGCATCCCAGAGCAACCCCAAAATGGGAGGGGATTCATACACGGGAGCTTGCCTCCAGCTTTTACTTAATTACCTTCATGGATATGAAATTGTCAATAACTAATTAGACAGCCCCATTCCTGCCTAATATGCTGAAATCTGCCCCCTAATTAAATATTATAGGCATTTGAAAGCATTTCTGACAACATATTACTATGTAAAATACTGCAAATTAGCCAGCTCCCACACTGAAATCCTGCTCAGGAACAATGCAGGGACCTGGTTGGACAGAAATCCAGAACATCTTTTCAAGTAAATTGGGAAAAGGGCCCACTCTTCTGGCAGAGGATTTTTTTTTCTGAGGGTTGGAGATTGTCGAAGCACAAAGGAGACAGCCCAGAAACGCCTCTGCCAGTCCTGCTGCCCCATGAGCCATGTGAGCCCCCCAGCAAAGGCAACTGGGATGTAAGAGGGCTCCTGGTTAGTTAAGCAAACATTAATGCAAATTGTCAGCAAGCCTGGAGATGAGATCCCAGGCACAGTGGCTTGAAGGGGAGCAGGCGCTTCCTCGTATTATCAGCCCATCCACTCGCTGAGGGGGGAGCAGGAGCCAGGAGCTGCTCTGTGCCGTAAGAAAGGAGCTCCAAGAGCCAATTTCCATCTGACCACAGCACATTTGATGTCTTGTGAAGTCGAGTTCACATGCACTGTCTCACCTCTGCCTCGCGCAGGGAAGGGGCTGGATCCTCCCCCTCCACACACGCCGCAGCTCTGGCTGAGCATGTGAGCATCCTGCAGCACCCTGGGATCCAGCACGGGATGAGCCATCCCCACTGCACCCTTCTAGCCAGAATGCAGCTGGAGAAAAAAAGGCTTGAGTTTGGTCTCGTCTGCCTGAGAAGGGGGCCAAAGTACCGCAGTCTTGCTTTGCTCCCTGCACAGAAAACTTCTCTTCCTCAGTCTTGGCTTGGTGTGAGCCTGATTCAGTGCTGAAATGGAACCATGGGGACCATGGGACGGGGCACAAGAGGGCTGCAGCATCCCCCACATTAACTTGCAGGCAGGAGCCCAGCCCCACACAGTGTCTATGTGCTCTGGTGTTTGCATCTGCTCTGGTGCCAGGCTCTACCCCTAAAAGCAGAGCAGAGAGCCAGTGGTTTGCAAGGGAAAAGGCTGGGAGCAAAGGCAGGGAACACCACCTGGTAATTGCCTGCAAACGTAACTCAGCTAGCAAGCGGGAGCTGCAGTGCCAGGCTTTGAACAGGGCTGTTTCATGTGCCTGGTGTTCCTGCTGCTCCCTGTGCATCCCATCAGACACAGGAGAGGGGATGATGACAGAGAGAGTTTTTGAAATTCACACTTCAAAGTTGCTACCCGAGTGGACTGGCCTGTATTTGCTGCATGGCTGGAGGCAAATCAGGGAGCGGGAGGGTGAGACAAGGGCCCACATTCCCAGAGCCTTTAATGCCAGGATCAATCACCTGCTCAGGGATGCTCTGCTGCAGTGAGAGCGAGAGCTGTACTCAACCCCTTCCTTGCTACAGCTCCCACGCTGCAGCTCGTGCCCAGGGTGACGCTGCCTGAGGCTGGAGCACCCTCGGGCTGGGGGCTCACACTGCTGCACTGCCTGGGAATTTGTCACGCTGTGTCCGTACACTGTGGCACACACTGCAACCATCGCCCACCACACCACATCCACACTCCCTCCAGCATGCAGACACATAACACACATATGTGCTCTCTTAATCACTCCTTAATTCTCACTTTTTTGCTATTTTCTGCCCACTCCTGTGTCAGCACACCTGGAAAAGCAGCAGCCTGGGGAGCAGCAGAAGAGCGGACACGGCCCCTCCAGGAGTCCAGCACATCTTTTGAGGCTGGTGGGAAGACCATTCAATGCTCCTCTCCCAGCAATGCTTCCTTATGCACACAACCTAAAGAGCACTCTGGGGAGGTTAGGCACGAGGAAGACCCTGGTTCTCCACCACCAGGCCCAGGGACGCAGATGTGCAGCCCCAGATTGGCCCAGATCTGCGCGCTAATGCCTGGACTCTCCTGCTCATGCTCTCCCTGCAAAGCACAGCAGTGCTGAGGGTCTAAGTATATCAAAGCTGGGCTTTGAACCATTTTAATCAGACTGCCCACGTCACCATGACAAGATCCCCCCTGAGCCATCTGCACCTTCCCACATGGCATCCCAGGGGCTTGCAAAGCAGAGCTGGAGCCCAGAGGAGCCCAGCTGGCAGACACAGGGGCTCTCTGGGACACAGCTATGGGGATGGACACTCTGCATTCAGCTTCCAACCAAATGGCAGCCCTAAGCCAGGGAACTGACCCCTTTTCAGGACTGCCACCTGCTTTCCAGGGACTCAGCAGCATCATCCCCATTTTTCCGGGGACAGATTAGGGCACAGGGACAGTGTATTGGTGGCCATAAAGCCACAGGCCAAGGACCACTCTCTCTCCTTCAGCCCCTGGAGACCTCCTGAGCCCCCCAGCCAGATCAGCTGAAAGGCTCTCCCATCTGCTCCTCGGAGCCACGGCGTCTGCAGGGCCGGGCAATACCTGCCCCTTCCCCGCGGCGGCACCGCGGGGTGAGCAGCCGCCCCACCGAGCTGGGACATCCCCACTCACCCCCACGACCCGCGGGCAGCTGCTTGAGCGACATCCCCGACTCACGGGTGGCTCAGGCAGCGTGGGGCCGGGGAGGGAGGGCAGCTGCCCACCTCCCCTGGGGAAGGTGGCGGACAGCCAGGAGGGGACAGGCGCCAGCCAGACCCATGGCGAGAGGAGTCACCAGGCACAACGGCAGCCGGGTGTTGGCCACACGCTGCTGAGGCGCGGCATGGTCAGCTGGTGGATGGGCCCAGCCGGAACAGGGTCCCACCGCCCATTTTGCCCCTGGAGAAGAACGTTTGAAGCAGCGCCTGCCCGCCAGGTTGCAGCCTCTCCCTCTCATTATTGTTTCACTGCAAGAACTATCTTATACCTTATCAATAATTCACAGGTACAAACGATAACGTTCGCTGTCATGGTCCGGGAGCCACATGTTCCCGGCGAGGGGGAAGGGGCTGGTTGCAATCGCTATTGTTAATGCCTGCGGAGCTGGGGGGGAGGCAGGGAGGATAAATATTTAACACTGTGTCTCCGAGCAAATGTCCATGACCGAGGGCTGAACATGGGTTTTACACAGAGCTGCTCCTGCCCTTGAGAGGGTCATTAGCATGTTAAAAGCCATCAGATCGGGGCTGATGGAAGGGCTCTGCCGGAGGGACCCCCAGCGCTCTGCCTGGGGACTAGCGGGGATGCAAGGTGCTTTTTGCTGCTGCAGGAACATGGCGATCTCCATCCTGCCCAAATTTCCCCTTTTCTGAGCACAAAGGCTGTGCTCTTGGCTGCCTGTCGAGAAGCATCCTCATCTCTGCCCGCTGCCACATCGAGGGGCATGAGGGATGAGGCACCTGGGATAGCCCGGGGCTGGTGGGTGGCCTGGGCAGTTCATTGTGCAGAGGAATTACAAAGGGGACACAAAGAACCACACACCACATTTTGTGTGAGCTTCCTCTCCGGGGCCGCCCGGGCCTTTCTTTTGCCGTGTTGAGGGTGAGCTTTCTGTGTAAATCCCCAGGGCACGGTGGGGGGAGAATAGGTGTCTTTGTGAAAGAGGCTGGAAAATAAAGGGAAAAAAAAGAAGCAAAAGCACAAAACCCAGGCCCAGCAGTGGAAGGCTGCAAGGACAGAAGCACAAAGATTCCCAGAGGATGTAAAGACAGTCCTACAACCGGGGGATCAGGGGTCGGCCGGCTGCAAGTGCCCTGCTCATGGGGGCACCAACAGCTCCCCACAGCATCCCCCCAGTGTGTAAGTGTCCTCGAATGCAGCCACAGTGCAACTTCCCCAGAGCCATGTCCTCATCCACAGCCCAGTTTCACATTCTCATTTTTTGAGGCACAATTTTAGGCACTGACAGACAGGAAAACCCCAGGCTGGGATAATCCAGGAGCACTCTGTTTTGGCCTTGCCATCACAGTCACCCCGCTGGCATCTCTCTGCAGATGGATGGGAATGGGAGAGGAACAGGTTCTGTCTGGCTCTGTGGAGATAGGGGCACAGGAGGAACGGTTGTGATGGGCAAGGGAGGAGCGTAGAGAAGAGAGAACATCTTCAGCTACCACCGCTATTTGCCCTGTGAACTCCAGAAGCCAGAGCCCCCGCAAAGTTCAGCCAGCACCTAACCAGGCAAGGTACTCTAGAGCTCATAAAATTAAAGCAAAGCTGTCTTTCCCTTTTACAGTGCTAGTAAAATATATCTCCACCTAAGATGCTCAGACAGGATTGCAGCGCAGAGGTCGGGAAGGCCAAGGCTGAGCATCCCCCGGGGAGAGCGTGGGAAGAGTGGCGCCAGTGGATCCCCCCCAGCCTGGCTGAGAGCAGCAGGGGCAGCCTGGAACCCCCTCCAGCAGCCCCCCGGCTGTGGCAGCCCCGTCCCTACCCACAGACGTGCCTGTTCAGACATCAACTCACATCATCCCAGATGGAGAAGAGCCTCCGCAGCCGGCTTTGCTCAGCCAGCCTCACAAAGTAGGGATGCTTGGGGGCTTTGAGAGCAATTAAGGACCTGGCCTGTGTTGGAGGCACTGGACTGATGTCCCCAGTACCCAGAGAGGGAGAGGGATAGGGTGTCATCCATCACCCAGAAGGGGACACTTTATCACTGGGACACCTCTGAGCACTCAGCCCAGACCCAGAGCCCTCCCAGGGATTTCTGCTCCAACCCTGACACTTCCAGTTTTCACTGTTGGGAAAAGAAGTACAGTCTCCTTTGCAACTTCGAAGGACATTCAATTCACCTCTTCCCAGCTGAATGTTCAATGGTTAATTGCTCTCTGTCGTGAAAAAGACAAATTTAATTCTAGTCTGAATTTGTCTAGTTTCAGCCCCCAGCTATTGAATGGTTTTATGCTTTTTCTCTCTTTTTTTTTTTAATTAATGGGGTCCCTATAATCAGGTTTTCCCCATGCAGGTATGCAGAGACAGGGATAAATTTCTCTCCTAGCCTCCTCTTGCATACACTAAATAGGCTGAGCTTTTTAATTCTTTTCACTGGAAGGCAGATATTCCAGACCTCCAATTATCCCGCACTTCCTCTCTGAGCACTTTCTAATTTCCCAACATCTTTCTAAACTGCAGGCCCTGAAGCAGAAACTCTGCTCAGCAGAGGCCTCCTCTTGCCCCCCAAAATGGCAACTCCCCAGTACCCAGAGCTACTCTGTGCATCCATCACTCCCCGAGCTGGAAGCCTGCATCCCAGAGCAGGCTTACACGATGGCTGCTAAGTCCTTTTCAGTGTAACCACATCCCCAGACACTGCTCCCCGTCTTGTAGCTGTGACCTACATTTTTTTTCCCCCAGCTGCGTGACCTTGCATGAGGATGTTTTCCAGTGCAGGTGTTTCAGGCGGAGCATCCCGCTAGACCGGCATCCCGCCAGCAGTGCCAGCGCTGCTCCTTTCACCTGTTGGCTCATGTTTCCTCCCAGACTGAGTTCTGTGACTGTGCAGGTGGTTTCTTCCCAAGCTACATCACCCACACCACTCAGCTCACCCTCAGCTGGTGAAAGGCAGAAAGAAGAGGCAACAAGAGACCAGGACATTGGGGGGATGATTGGCAAAAATCAGTATTGCCACCAAAGATTCCAAAACCACTGCAGCTCTGCAGAGATGGTGAACATTAGTTCACCACCATCTGACCCCCACTGCACCCTGCCAGAGAGGTGACCACTGCAATTCCCCCAGGGATTTCTACCAGTGAAGCACGCTGTCAGAAATGCTACACAGATTTTTGCAGAATATTAATGTTTTTTCATGGCAATATCCTCCAGGCAAGAGTAAAATGACTTGCAGAAGTCTCGGTATATCATGTCAGCACAGTCGCTACTTATCAACCCAATTTGTCAGCTCATCAAAAAAAATGATATCAGGTTTGTTTGACGAGAGCAATTTTCCATGTGGATTGGCATTAATTATCCTTTAATTCCTCCCTGATTGCCACCCGTATCGTTATTGTAACGGGGATCGGTGTCAAGCTGGAGGCAGAGCAGCGGCTGCCACCGGGGGGAGGTGTGGTGGGGATGCTCTATCGTCACTCACTGTGCTTCGGGGTTAACGACCTCACCCTCACTCTGGAGGTGACAAAGTGACTGATGCATAGAAAGTGTCACATCCCTCCCTACAGAGCCCAGGTCCTGGGCACGGGCAGTTGCTAAGAGACAAGACCAGGATGAAGAGAGTCAAGGAGGATGGGGGATAGGAAGATCCCGTCCTAAGGAGCAGGCTCAAGGGCACAATGGGGAATTTGAGCTACCCGGGTGAAGAGCCATGTTTGTGCAACCACCCCTGTCAGAGATGGGGACCTGCCGGCCCTACGAGTCCCTTTCCTTAGGCAAGAGACAGCCCTGGCCACAGGCACAGGCTGGAGCAGCCCCAGGAGAAGCCAATATTTGCTTTCTCTCAGTTAACCCTCAGACTGAGGAATGCAGGGTCACCACCGGTGTGGCTCCCTGCGGAGGCAGCTGTGTGTGGAGGGATGCAGGGATGTCCCCTTTTGGCTGTGCTATTTATTTTCTCAATATTTGTGGAAGGAAACAAGAGCCGAGTGGGGGGAATGTGGGGCCAAGGATGGGCTGGGAGGGCTGGCCAACAGAGCGTTGGTCGAGGGTCAGCAGGTGATGGAGGTCGGCCAGCACTTCCCAACTGCCCTATGTGTCCCTGTGAGACCCAGCCAGGACCCTCCTCTGCCACCTCCCTCATGGATGGGGAGGGTGGCTGTGGGTCTCCCTCCTGAGCCTTGCCTCATTCCCTGGCTCAGCCATCTGCTTGGATGCAGCAGGACACACCAGAGCAAACCATTGCCTTCACAAAAAGCTGTTTCAGTGTGAGTGGGCTCGTTCCCACCAGGACCAGGGCTTTGCCAGCTTTCAATTGGAAAAGGTTCTGTGTGATGCTTGCTTCCATTAAACCTGGCCTCTTCTGTAGCCCTGCTCCCCCTAAAAAGCTAAAATCTCCCACAAAATGATGTGCTGACCTATGGCACAGGTGATATTCCCAGTAGATGACTGTCCCACAGCTTATGTCCTCCTCCCGCTTTCAGCCATTAATAAAACTCAAAAGCAATGACCTTGAGGTTCCCGCCAGTGACACCAATCCCCAGCAGCCCTTCACTTCCACACTCTTCATCTCATTTGAGACTGACATGCTTCCAATCAAGGCTCTGCCACCAGACAGGCTGCGAACACACAGCTCTGGCACCATGTAGCAGGTCTGGAGGAGAAATCTGGCCATTGGTGGGAGGCACAGCCCCTGGAGAGATGGGCAGGGCTGTCACCACATCTCTAACCCCTACAGATCTGGGAAATGCAACTGGCAGGGCCACACAGGCAATTTAGTTTCTGTCTCTGTGACTCAGTTTTCTGTCTGTAAATACAAAAAAATATGCTGACATCTGCAGTGGTGGATGTTGGACTGAGCAAGCGTCCCAAGCTACTCTAAAGCCCAGGGGGAGGACAACAAAGACTAAATATTATCATTCCTCATTGCAACCAAGACTGCAGAGCAGAAACTGCTGTGCCAGTGGTGCTGTCCCAGTGGGCTGTATTTGCAATGTCAGCTAATGATCAAGCTGAGGCACCTCTGAAAGCTGGACTTGCACACGAAGTGGTTGTCCCCAGCCCCACATCCCCAGAGCCAGTGGCAGGGAGAGTGAGCCTGCTGCACCCCATGCTGCAGGCCAGCCAGGGAAGGTGCTTCCTGTGGTGCATCTGCCTGCTCACCCCGGGCATGACTGGGCAGTCACAGCATCCGGGGAGCCTCAAAGCACCCCAGTCCCACGGGCTCATGCTTGGAGCAGCTGCCCTGCCGCAGCAGAACCAGGCAGCTGCCCGCTGGTACATCCCGGCTCCCAGCCCCAAGCTCCTTACCAGCGGCCCCTGCCTGGGGTTGGGGTTGTGGGGGTGTTTCCCAGTCCAGGATGCCCATCTGGAACCCATTAGGCACCTTTAATCCCCCTCATCCATTCTGGTGCTGTCTGTGCTCCCCCCCACCAACACACACAAACGCTGCCATTCAAGCAGTTAATTTAAACAAATTCTGCCCAGCCGCCACATCGAGAAGCGATGAAAAAGCCAAACGAAGCAGCTCAAAGCCAAGGGGAGAATGAAAAAAAAAAAAAAAGAAAGAAAGAAAGAAAAGAAAAGAAAGAAAACCACTCGGCACGGCGGGGCTGATACCCAGAAAGACCAGCTGCATCCTCCCATCCCAGCCAGCCCCAGTCCTCCCCTCTCGCAGGCAATCAGATACCATGCAGGCTGTGTAATTGGATGGCAAAGGACAGAGAGAGACATCTTAAAGCTTGGGTCTAATCTCATTAGCACCCGGCTGCAGGGATGCTGTGAAATCGTAGGATGCAGGAATGAGCAACATGCTGAGCCCGTGGGGAGGAGAACAAGCGAGCTGGAGCGGGACGACAACACTGGGAGGTGGAAATGCCTCCGGACAGACAGCAAGAGCTGGAAACACCGCCGAGTCCTGGGAATGCAGCCAGTCCCCTTGCTTGCTCCTCACTCGCTTGCTCCTGTTTACCCCACAAGCACAGATCCCCACTCCTGCTACAGGGCCCCGACTTTATCCCTATGATTAGTAATTAATAGTGCCAGCGTTAATTGCTGGGCAGTAATAGCCTGGCTGTGCAATGGAGAGGAGCTGCCACGGAGTATCCCTGGGGTTGAATACCTACCCCCCCAACCCACACCCATTTTGCATTTCCACCATTCTTGCCTCGGACCGGCACATACCCAGCAAAACACACAGCTGAGTATGTGTTGGTCCATGGCAAGAAGAATCACCAGATCCCAGGCAAACATCCCAAAAGGGTGCCATGATGAGGTCAACTCCAACCCTCATCTCCAGGCCCCTTTTGCCACTGTGAGTCTGTGTCACATAGCGACTGGACAAAGGTGCCCCCTGGGAAAAAACATCCTAGATGGGGAAAGTGGAGGGGATGAAGCACCCACGCATCTGTGAGGCTCCTAGGTGGACAGAAGTCCCTTTGAGTGTCATACCAGGGATGGGAAGGTGCGGGGAAACACAGGGTTGGAATTCCCAGGTCCCTCTCCCAGTTCTGCCATGGGAGGGGTCCGGGGGTGGAGAACTTCCCAGCTCCAGGATGGGAGACACTTTTTGAGAGCTATTCCTGTGCTTTCCACAGTTAATACTCTGTCCATGCAACATAGCTAACATCTCTCGCTCCTCCTCTGTAGAATCCCAAAATTACCATTTTCCCAAACACTCAAGAAGATGGTCAAGCTCTTTCCAGCTGTACCTCCCAGGGAAACCTCTCTCTTCCAGTCCCAGTGCCTGCAAAAAGTCTGTGCCACTTTATTTCTCTTCAAGCAGCTCTGCCTCAAAAGCCATCCCCCACTGGAGGGGCAGCAAGGACCAGACCGGGAGAAGGATAGGTGAGGAAACCATTGTAAACCATTTTAAACCATCCCTGCCATTTCCTGCCTCCCAGTTTAGAGAAAACAAGACAGTGGGATGTCTTCAGTTACCAACAGCTCCCTTGGGAGCAGTAAAAATTAATCCAGCTTTTCCTATCCTGAAGGGAAATACAGGCACAAATGAAGATGAAAGCCTCTGTGGGCAAAGGGGGGTGCAACAACCATGGACAGGGAAGGCAGCTGGTAAGACCCTCTAATCCATGCTCTACTTAGCTCTGGCAGGGCAGTGGGAGTCCCAACCACAGATGTCTGTGCCTCGCTGGTTAAGTGAGGATAAGCCTGAGATGATAATTAATTTAACACAGATGAGAATCTGGAAAGTGAATCCCCACCTCCTCAAACCCATCCCCAACATGCTGCCAGCAGGGTTCCCTTGCACGTGGATGTCAATCGGCACACACAGGGAAATGGACTCACCAAACCAGAACAGCCTCAGCCCGTCCCTGCAGGCAGGGCACAGCTTCCTTCCCCTTGGCAGTGCCTAGGAGCCCTGCTGCACCGGGAAACCCCCCAGGTGTTTGAAGGGGCATCTTCCCCACTTACACTCACCTGCTTGGCCCTTATGGCACTTTAGCACAGGGAACTTCACCCACCTACAGCACTGGATAAAGCATCCCAGTGCTCCAGGCAGCCTGCTTGGGCAAGAAGTTGGAGCCCACCAAGCCCACCCCTGCTGGTGTCGGGGTTGCAGGCTGTGTGGTCCACACCAATGCCAAAAGCACCACAGGTCCCTTGGGAGCAGAAGAGAAAGAACACGGCACAGGCACCCTGTTGGAAGCAGTGCTGGAAACTGCTGACAGCTCATTTTCATGGCAGTTCCAGCACAAGAGATGAGGGGTTCCAGCACCCACCCGAGGGAGGATCAACCAGCAATCACAGGTTAATTACCTGGCTCTGCACATTCACACATCTGTGGGATACACGTGCAGTGGTACCAAGTTATAACTCAGCCTCAAATCACTGCATAAGACTTTTTTCTTCCACATTCTGGAACTCAAATTACCAGAGGCTAATTCTGTTCACAACTCTTTAATATTACTTTGAACCCTTCTACTATTTGAGCTGTGAAAACAGGAGGAAGGAAATGCCTTTATTCTGTGCTCAAAATGTATGGACAAAGGCATCAGCTCCTCCAAGTGCTCTTTTAACTCTTTCAGCGGACCAAAGGTGGCCAAAGGCTGAATGTGGGACAATGCAGGCAATGAGCTGTGAGGCAGAGAGGGAATAAATAATTCCAGTGTTTTAATAGCTGTGTAATTAGCACTGCTGCTCAGCTTTAGGAAGATCTGATTTTTCATTGCTTTTTCCCATGAGTTGCAAATTCCCATTTGCCAGTGCACCACTGGGAAGCTGGACAGGGACGTTCTGCACGATGCCACGTGGAGGGGGGGACTTTGCTGAAAGGGGCAGGGGGCTGGAAGCTGCACCTCACCACAGACTCAGCCCCCTTTGCTTTAATGACATTACAAAAGCCAAATCCAAGCCTGCGCCGAAAGCGAGACTGAGGGTGAGCCCAGCAGAACCAGTGGCTCAAGGAGAGAGCCCCAGGAGTGGGGCTTGACCATGTGCATTGCCAGGGAAACCTTGGAAGCGTCTCAACAGCCAGAAAACTGGAGCCGGCCATGAGTCAGGAGCACAACGGGGTGCATGGAGGGAATGGGGCAGATTATCTCCAGGCAGCCGTCTGGCAATGCCCATGCCTGGCAGCCCTGGCTCGCTGGCAGGATAATGGCACAGAACAGAGCCAGGGTGTGCCTGTGCAGGGGTTGCACCAGCACCCCAGTGGGACGGGGCCCAGGCTGGTGGGAAGCAAAGGGGGAGGCTGCTCATCTGCAGGTTGGGGCATGGTTGCTACCCTCACCCCAGCTCTCCTGTGCCTCTGGAGACAGTGGGTCAAGTCCCAAAATGCTTATGGAAATGCTTAAATATAAAGGGATCTTAAAAATGTGTTTAATTCGTGAGGCTTTCAGGTTGTCTGCACTCAGAATCACCCAGGGAGTCTTATTGTCCCTCCATCCCAAAAAGCTGAGATCTGTGGCACATTAATGATGGAGGAAGAAGGGGGAGAGCAGCAGGCAGTGAGCAGCTCCCTGCACTAGGGTGCTCCTTCCCAGCAGGCTCACCCAGTACAATACCCCAGAGGTATCTGTAAGGATGCTCTCCCCAGGGGCCAGCAGCACAAGGATGTGCCAGCCTGCCTCAGCTTGGCCCTTCTGTAGCCCCCTGAGCCCCGCCAAGGCTGGGGGTGCCAGGAGCAGTCCCTCAGCGCCTGGCAGCCTGCCGGGGAGGGGGCTGGCCGCCCGCCCGCCTGGCAGCATCCTTCCCTAGGTAACCTCCCCACCTATTAGTGGCACATTTGTTTCCCTTCGTTTCCTTAGAGCTGTCACGAGCCACACTGACTCTTTGTTCCCGGGGGCTGCAGAGAGGCCTCCCTTCCCCCTCCCATCGGCTGGTGTGGGGGGGTGTCTTGCAGCATACAGACCCCGCATCTCCCCCCTCCCCCCAGCCACAGGGGTAAACATGCTGCCCCTCCTCATTGGTATTCGGGGGGACACATCCCAGCCTGGCCCCCCCAGCCCTGCTCTGTCCCCAACAGAAGGAGCTTTGTTGGGGAGCACGATGGGGTACGGCACCCGGAGTCCAAAACATGGGCATGGTGACAGCGGGAACACTTGGCCCTCACCCGGCAAGGGGAGGGGGACACTGCTAGAGGGGGAGCTGGGACAAAATGAGGGATGCTGGGGAAGGGGAAGCAGGAAGGTTTGCTCTGGGAAAGCCGCTCCCTGCTCTGACCTTGGCGCTTTGCTCTTGGACAGCAGGCCTCTGCACAGAATGTCAGCACACACACATCTGTGCAAAGAGCAAAGGGGCACGTGTCCAGGGAGCCAAAGCAACCCTGCTCCAGCACGGGAAGATGAAAACACAATGCTGTGCCCACAGGCTCCTTCCCACGCAGCGGCTGTGGGCTCCTGGGCACTTGCCGAGCTCCAGAAGCAGCACAAAACCTTGCTGGAGGAAGTGAACCTCAAGCAAAGCCCCAACAGGAGTGACCGTGGGAGGTGGGGGCGGGTGTCTGGCACAGGAGAGCCAGGGCACAGCCAGAGCCAGCCCACCACAGTGACAACATTTCCAGGGACCCAACAGGCAGGCAGGCACTGAAAATCCCCCACTAAATTGAAAACAGGGCTCAGGCAAGTCCCCCCCACTGGGAGGGAGCAAAGCTGTGGCACACGCATTCCCTAGAGAGCATCCCCACCTGGCACCCACACCTCCCACCTGGCACCAGCATGACTGCCCATTGTGGGGGCACGGGACCGCTCCTTTATCCAGCCCTCACCAAGCACTCATTTTTTTCTCCATCTCTGCCTTCCCTATCCGGGGTTTTCCTGGTGCAGCCCGAAGAGGAACGGTCACTAGTACAGTCTCGCAAGCAACACCTCCCACGCGCAGCCAGCCCCATCCGAGCGGGGCCTGTTTTGTTATTCCTTTCTCTGACAGCTCCTTTTTCACTTGTCACCCTGTTTTGCTACTACTCAGCTCACAGCTTCCTCCGGCGTGGTTGTGATCCTCTCCTGCTTGAAGGATGTCATTTGCATTTTCTCAAGTTATTTAGCAGCCCTCCATTTTTCTCTGCCTGCTTTTCTAAAGGCAATTAGGGCTGGGTTTAGCCAAATGCAAGGGTGGTGCGAGGAACCTGCCCCAGAGCTCGCCATAATATCATCTCTCCTACCCAGGCAGCACACCCAGCTGTGGTGCTCTCTGCCACTCGGCTTCAAACTCCATCATCCATTTAAATACCCCTGGGTCCAGAGTGGGCCTGGACCAGCCCCTGGTCCCTCTGTCAGCTCCCAGACAGAGGCAGTCATAGAGCATCGCTACTCCTCTGCAGGCACTGGCTGCAGGAGAAGAGTCTCACAGGAGCGTGACAATCCCCCCAGCTCCTACAACATTTCACATGTCCCCGGCTCAGAAAGTCACCAGCCCTGATTGAGATGTTAATGCTGTTTCCAGGGTGCCCCTGCCCTTACAGACTGAGAGCAGCACGGCAGCCCTTCCCCCTGGGCTTGGCTGCCAGCTACAATGTGGCACCATCTCCTTCACCATTTTTGCTGGCATGGGTCCGACAGAAACTGACAGTCTGCGGCCCATGTCCTAAATCTCTCTCCTTCTGGAGACAAGACTTTTTTCCCCCTACTCTCTGCTCACCCTCTCTCAGCTCCCACTCTGCCTGAGCAAGGAGCAGCTACTGCAGCTTTCGTTGAGGGAAGCCACTGGGCAGCCACTCCCATGGGGATACATCCATCCAGGATTGCGACTCCCCTGACGGAGCAACTCCCCAGAGCTCCTCTCAGCCAAGCACCCACTGCTCCTCTCCTCCCTCGCATCAGCTCGGCTTCCCTCGGAGAAAACAATTTATTTATAGCCATCCTGGCTGCCTTTAGCACATTTCAACAGCCCACGTCTTTGCCTCCCTGATGATGCGCCCGCAGCATTTCTGTCCTCACCCTGCTGCTGCAGCCATTCCAGACTCCTGTCTCCTCCTCGCATCTCCCATCCAGAACCCCCAAATGGGCTTAGAAACACCTTCAGGAGGACGTTTTAAGGGGAGGTGAGCAGAGGAGGGAGAGAGTGCTACAAAACTCCTTTCTCATCCTTCCCCCATTCTTCCCAAGGGAGCAGAGAGAAACTCTGCATGCTTTTTCTGTTGGGAGCTGTTGGGAAACCCAAAAAAACCCCAACTCCTGCCAGCTTGGGAGAGTTGGTGAAGGAAGGTCTATCAGCATCCCCTTGGCTCCTGGTGTGCATCAGGACTGTACTGGAGCACCATTGCTGAGCCAAGATGTGTACAGCTGCAGTGCACTGGGGACCAACAATGGGCACTGCAATAGAAGAAGTCACCTTCTTGCCTGGGTAATCCTCAGTGGAAGGAAAGATCTATTTTTTATCAGCTCTCTACTTCGTAGGAGATGTGCTCTTCCCCAGTGAGCTGCTGGGGGACCCTGGCTCCCACCCCCCCCCCCCCCCCCCCCCCCCCCCAGCCCACAAAGCTTTGTTCTTCCGTCCAGTGCTGACAGTTTAATTAAACCCAGTTTGAGAACGGGTCACTGAGGTCAGGCGCTCTCCAGCGAAACCTCAGATCAGCACCATTTCCAGCCACCACGACTGCTGAATGAGTTATCCACTCATTGTGGGGGACATAAATAAAGGAGGCCATGCGGGGAGTCCACCTGCCTCTGGCCCCACTGCCAAGGACCCCCCCACACTATCTCAGACTGAAATGGGCTCTGGGCAGGCGTCAGCTCAATATTCCCAAATTCCAAGGGGAAAACATTCCTCTCCAGGCGTCTCACCTCCCCCATGCCCTCATTTGAGGTTTGCTTTCCGTTGGCCCTTTCCTGCCATTCCCCAGTTTATTTAAGCCCCGACGGATCAGGTTTAACTCCAACCCTTTCCATTATCCCGATGCACAAATGCTCTTTACAGCCAAGTTCCGTGTAACTAATTGTAGCTTGAGCCGGGCTGGGAGACCACAAAGTACCACCAACGTGGATTAGGCTCTGACACTCAGGAGGTGGACAAAGAGCTCTCCATCCTGACCTGAGGGACTCCTCTTGTGCTCCTGAAAAATTTTCATCAGGTTCAGTGAGAAAGATACAGTGGGAAACTGCTGTATGGGTATCACATACCCCTAATTCAACAGACTTGCCTTCATCTTCTGTGTTACTGATGTGCTGAAAAAGATGCATCAAGACTGTGTCTAGAAGAGGCTGGAGCATCCAGGCCAGCACCCAAGGGCCCATCTAAGCAACCCCCACGAGTTCCTGCATCCAACCCTGGCCTTCTGCTTCAGCTGCCACCTGACAGCTCATTTCCCAACTGAACAGATCTCAGCCTGACTCAGTCAGCCAGTTTTTGCTAATCCAAGACCTCTCAGTACAATGGTGTGAGGACATGAGGACCTAGCAGGGACTCCAGAACTCGAGAAGCATGCCATGGGTGGCTGCCACCTGCAGTGGGCAGGTCAAGGGGAGGCTTTGTTTCCAGCCTGTTTGCTGGAAGTGGTCTGGAGATCAGGATTTGCAAGAATGTGGTGCTGGTAAGAGCCTCCTCTTCCTAGACCAGCACAGGTCCCAGCCCATTTCTGGGCAGGGAGGGGGCCCTGAGCAGTGGGGCCACCCCAGACCCATTTCAGCAGTTAAACAAGTGCAAAGCCCAGTGGGGAGGCTCCAATTTCGTTCAAGGAGAGCTGATTTCAATTTAGCTTAAACCTGTTCCCCACTGACTCATATCCCTGTAGCCTGACCTGGGTTTGCAGCAATTTAAGAGTGTCCTTATGACCTTCTGCACTGGCTGGACTAGCACTGGTCCAGACCCCACCTCCTGCTAAACCAGCATGTGTGTCTAGACAAGCCACCCAGGGCACCCCTTGCCCCACCATCCCCTCGAAACATCCCTGAGCACCTCAGCAACAGGCAGCCTCACGGAGAGAGAGCAGCAGGTCCTCCAGCACACAGGGCTCTGTTGCACAGATGCAGAACTCGAGGATCTGCCAGGACACTGGCTCCTGATGTGCTGTCTGGGCAGACCCCAGCAGCCCTCCCCTACCGTCACTAATGTGTGTGGGGCAATGTGCTGCAGGAGGGTGGTGGGTGGCTCAGTGTGTCCCCTGTCCCCAGTCCCACAGCTCATCACAGGGACTCTCTGCTCCAAGCATGCACCAAAGCTCCCCAAGACATGGCACCAGCTATAGTCGAGGAGCTGCAAAATCTGAGCCCGTGCACATAGCCCCATATTGAACAAGAGAAGCTCCAGGTGCTGGTATGCAGGCAGTTTGCCATGGCAGAAATGCCCAGAAAACAACTTCAAGACAGGGTGGGAGGGAATAGGTTTGAAATAACCACCACATTGCAGGAAGCAGTAAAACAACAGGAAGAGGCTGAAATGCACCCGAACATGATGAGGTGGCTGCAAGGAGCATCTTGCACAGCCCTCTTACACCCACGCTGGTATGTACAGCCCCCTGCACACTGTGGCATAGTCCTGGCTCCACACGAGCCAGGCAGCTGTGTAGGGGGCACACTGCATGTGTAGGCGACACACACGCTGCTCTTCTGCATCTCCACAATGAATTGTTAGGGTTTGATTGTTGAAAGAGCCTGGTATTAAAATCTAGAGAGGATTAAAAAGGAAACATTAATATTTGTACAATAATTCACTTGCCCGTGTTTCTGTTATGCAATGGGCGGCTAGAGGAGGATGGGCCCTTGCTGGCGCCACGATATGGCACAGCTGAGCTCAACAAATGCCATTTGATAATTAATTGAACGCCTGTGCTATCAGCTGCCATTACCTAGGCCCATCTTTGGCACCTGTCCACCACTTCACACATCCCATGCTGGCAACCCACACAGCATTTTAACCCTTCATTACACACCTCAGGCTGGACTCTGGGACTGACTCCCTGGCACTGTTGGAAGAAAACGGCTCAGCCACAGCCTGCCTGCACAGGCAGAGCTGCCTGGCCCCAACACGGCCATGCCTGTCCTGGGAATGTCTCGGCCCATTTAGTTATTTCATCCATTCCTGCCCTGCCCCAGCAGGGACCTGGCATCCTCATGTCACAGCTGATCGATGGAGACGCAGCATGCAGAAAGCTCATGTCCCAGCTACTACCACCCCAATCCACAGGGTATAAGCTGCCTCTCTGAGTGATGGAGAGCACCCAGCCCCAGTCTGGCACGCACCCTCTCCTCCTCACATCACCCTTCCCAATGTCTGTGGTGCCTGACATAGCTGAGAGCCTGTAAACACTTTGTTTGAACAATGCTGGCACTGCTGAAAGCACCATTGCCTGAGCAAAACAGCCCCAGGCAAGGGAAAGCCAATATGGAAAGGAGAATATTTATCAAAACCCTCCCCAGGCAGCCTGCTGCTGCACAGAGGGAGGAGGAGCAGAGAGATCTGTGGAGCTGGGGCTTGCACAGCAAGAGACAGTCCCTGAAGTTGTTTCTGCAGGTGCAGAGGGACAGGCAGGGATAGGGACAGGTAGAGCAATGCAGGGAGGGGGCAGCAGGCATGAAGGGCAGGGTCTGCCCCCGGCAGGGCTTCCCCCTCCTTCTCCAGACACCTACAGAAAGGCAGCTCTTGAGCAGGGCTGTGGGGCTCTCTGTGCCCCATGGAGGTCTCTGGGCAGGACATGACCCCCTTAGGGACACCCTTTTTCACCCTCCTTTCATGACAACCTGGGCTAGTGTGTAAGGGAACCCTGCTCCAAAGCCCGTGATCCAGGGAGGATCCAGGGAGGAGGCTGAGGGGCTCACAGCACCTCTGCACCTGACACTGTGCAGGCACAGCCCAACTCTGCGATGCCAGACCCAGCCCAGACTGCCAGCACCTCATCCCACATCCCCATGTGTTACAAGGACATCTTTAACACTGCCAGTCTCAGGTCTTCTGCAAGTCACAGCCCATTTCCCACCTTGCTGCATGCTCAGGTCACACAAACAGGGTGCGTTCCCCTGCCACGTGCCGAGCCTTCATTGGGACAACATACCAGTAACCACCAGCACAACCTCCCCAGGAGCAGCACCCTCCTAGGACATCAGTGCCCCTCCAAACCCCATGGCAGCCCCCCAAGCAAGCCCACACAACTGCTGGGCAGGGGAGCCTGGTGATCACAGAGAGTACTTACAGCCGCGACAGCGCCTGGTTGTTCTGGAAGAGAAGCTCGGGCAGGGTGTGCAGCTGGTTGCGGTTCAGCCGTCTGCAGGGAAAGAAGAAAGGGTCAGGGTTTGGGGGACAAAGCAATGACCCCACCTGCAACCCAGCTGGGTGCATCAGCCACAGCTGGGTGCTTTGGCTCACTCAGAGAGGCCAACAGAGCAGAGCATCCCACCTGGCAAGGACAGCCCCGTCCTGCTCACCACAGTCCCAGGCAGGGACAACAAATGGGGCACTAATAGACCTACTCACAATGTTGTAATTACATGCAGAGAGGACTCCAAGCTGTTAACTGCTGACTGCTGCTTAACTGCTCTCTTAACCTGCTGCTCGATCAGCTCCTCATATTTACTCGAGCAGCTTGGGATTTTTAAACTGCTGAGCTATTTTACTGAGTACTGGACCAGAACTTACAGCTCCCTCGCTAACACACAGGACACAGCTGACACAGCAAAAGTCATTTGTGTTTAACCTGCTCCTCACCTCAAAAGCATCAGAAAGGACTCTAAGATCTATAGAAACAGAAATAGGTTTGCTTCCCACACTGTAAAACACCACTGCCATGCCGAAGAGAAGCTGTTTGAAGTGAGGCAGCACCGATACATTAGGGTTTAAGGAAAAAAGGAAAGGATGCTCTCTGCAACTAAATCCAGTGGCCCCTCACCAACCCCCCCTCCATGACCAGGCACTCACAGCCGCTCAAGCTCCTTCATGTCATCGAATGCCCCACGCTCCACCATGCTGATCTGGTTTTCCATCAGCTGCCTGCAGAGAGAAGGGGTCAGCTTTCTGGAAAAGTGGTCCCCAGTGCCCCATTACTTCTTTTGACCCAGGGCACCTCACTCCCACTATCCCCTCAACACACCCCAGACTCTTCCTACTCTCTCCCAGCTGGAAGCCCACCACTCTCAGCCCAACACAATACCCTCCAGCCCTGCTGGCTGAAGCCCACAGAAAGAGGCTGAGCAACTCTAGTAGCCCCAGGAGGGGCCACAAGCCAAGCACAATATCCAGCAAGGTGGGGACAGCTGGCCCCTCATCAGGAACTCACAGGACACGGAGCTGCTTCAGCCCAGCAAAGTCATTCTTGTTGATTCGCGTTATGTTGTTGCCGTTGAGCTCCCTGCAGAGAGAAGAGCAAGAAATTAGCATGGAAGCACTCAGGAGGTGGCCAGGCACTGGGCCTCCCCTGTACCTCCCCAGAAACAGCAGGCAGGGCCCAAAGGACAGCAGTGGCTGGTACAATTCCCTCACCAGGAGTGGCCCCTGGTTCCAGAGAGGACCCTCATCCTCAATGGCCACCAGTGCTGGGCACACAGAAGTCTGGCTCGCCATGGGTCTGTAAGCTGGCATCTTTCATGGGCCATAAGGCAACAAGAGGCAGGGACTGTCTGGCTCCTCTCTGTTCCCATGCCAGATGCCCTCCTTGGGATGCACATCACCCCATTTGCATTCTGAAAATGCAGCAAACACCTGGGAGGGTCATCCCAAACACACAGAGTTATTTACAGAAGGCAGGGGTAACAAGAAACAAGCGTAAGTCCCCAGAACAGCAGGATCCCTCCAAACACCCAGCTGCAAGACACACGTGTGACACTTACATGATAATGGCTCCTGCCATTACCCGTGCATCACAACCGCTTTGGTGCACAGCCATGTCACACCTTCTACCTGGAGAATAAGCCACACTCAAGTTTCACCTGCCAAGAGACAGCTTGCACAGGACAAGCTTCTTTGTGGCATCACTCTCTCATTCAAAAGCCCTGGGTTGAGCACAGGGACAAGCAATCCAGCCAGAAAGGAGATGCTGCCCCTCCTTGCTCATCCTGCTGGTGGAAATACAGGGTACCTACACCCACCGCACGGCCTCAGTCCTGCCCAGGCTCTGCTGAGCACCACAAGAACATATGTCCCACTGCTGGACATGCACGTGGGAGGGCCTTTGCTTGCAGCCTGCTGGCTACACCTTCCACAGCTCTCCTCAGCCATGCTCTCCAGCATGCTCCTGCTAGGATTATCCTGCTTTAAAATACATCAAGCCAGGAGCTGCAGAGATTTGCACCTCGCACTCAGCTTTGCAGTGCCTTTCCGCATTACAGGGTGTGATTACTGTAGGAAAAGCAGGACCATCAGCCCTGGGACACATGGTCTGCAGAGCTGGGGATCTTGGCGCAGCCCCCTATTGCAGGAGAGAGTCTCCCTGATTGGAATCATGAAGCATGGCAGTGTTTGCTTCTTGCCCATGAGGCCAGCCTGCCCAAGGCACGTGCTGGAGATGGAAGATGCCTACGCGAACACATGGCCCAGGGAGGGCTCCCATGCTGGAGACCCACTGCCTGCACTGAACACAAACACAGAAATCAAGAGGAAAACAAGCAACCTACAGGAGGGGAAGGCAGTCAAGTGAAGCATGAGCTGCTGGAGCCAGGGAAGGAAAGAGGCAGGAGAGTCCCACCGTGGAGCAGGTTGGGGTGCTTGGGCTGGACCACGGCGGGTCTGTAACTTCCTGAGCCCTGACAGCAGGACCAGGGAGCAGGAATGTCTCATGTCACACGACTGGCTGAATACACAGTCCATCATTCCCATCTAGAGCCAAAGCTTCCCTCCACCGGGCTCTGCAGCCATGCGAGGGGCCAAGGTCAGCGGCAGGCTGGCCTCGGGGCCGCCGAGCAGCGTGTAGGGCCACCGGGTGCAGCCAGCGCAGCCGCGCACCCCGGGGTGCTGTCATTGTCCTGCTGAAACGGCTGATAATGGCTAATGAGTTCCAGCTCGCCATTATAGCCCCGTAATTACAGCGCTATTCAGCGCCGAGATTGCCGGGCTCCTGCCATTATCCAGCCGTGTGTGCCTGTGTTGGGAAGGAGGTTGGGAGAGCACCGTTTCTAGGACACAGATGAATGCAAGCGGGAATGAATAGAGGTTCCTCAGCCCCAGTGATTAAACTGAAACCCACACTCGGGCTCTGCAGCCCCACGACTCCCCCGGCTCCCAGCACGGCCAGCACGAAGAGAGCACAGCAGGCTGCCGGGGATGGGCCTCCAAACCAGAAGGTCCTGACCCTCTCAGTGGGAGAAAAAGCCATGGTCAGTCAGGCTGTAAGTCCCAGGCATGAAGCACTGGGGTGTGTCACACGTTTTAGGGACATTTGTCACCGCAAAGAGGGTCGTTTGGTATGTGCAGTTGTGTGGCCACCTCCCGCTGGACCGAAACCCTGGAGTCAGCTAAGGCCAGGGAGAAATCACAGCTTCAGGAGTGGTTTTTTCCAAATGCCCTAAAGGTTCCTTGGCAAAGAAGATTGCCTGGAAGACCCCCAGGGCCACGCTGGAGGCGATGGCACCCATTCGAGCTCCTGGTGAGGGAGGGTTCCCAGCAGGACTCCCATGGCACCTTCCTTTAAACATGCCTAACATTACTCTGGATACAACGTGTAACTGGGAGTCGAGACATCTCCGGTACTGCAGAGAGACAGAGCAAAGAGGCTTGACTTAGAACTGCCCGACCTGACAGCCAGGACTCACATCTCAGCCTGCAAAGCCCAAGGAGGTGCTGTCCTCAGAGCACCAGCATCCCAGAGCCTTAGCCAGAGGCAGAGCACAGGCAAGGCAGCATGGAAACATGCAGAAACACCAAAGAGCCACAGACTAGACATGGCCAGTCCCCGCACATGCCAAAACCAGGCTCTGCCCTCTCTCCCAGGCATCTTCTGGGACAGTGCAGCCCAAAGACTGCAGCACCAGGAGGCACAGGCAGGACTGCTGCCCACACAGTCCACCCTAGCCTCCACTCCCTGCATGCTCACTGAGCATCCTTGGGGTACTTCAGCAGTGGGGCTGTGTCTCAGGGCCCCTTGACAGTCCTGCTCCCTCAGGGACTGGCTCTGTGTGCTCCCTGACAACTGCTCCCAGCATCCCTCCATGCCTTTGTTCAGGTAAATGATGGCCTTTGCAGCCAAGATGGGAACGAACAGCAGGTAAAGCCTATTTGTAAGGATGCCGAGGCAACACTGCCATTTAACTTCATGACATTTTTTCCCCTCTGAACCCCCTTCAGTTCCTCATGGAGATAAATTACAGTCTGCAGTGCCCAGAAAGCCAGATCCCTGCTGCTCAGCTGCTCACCCACTGCCTCCATGCCCTTTCCTAGTGAAGCAAAACACTCTGCCCTGCTCCACACAGCAGAGCTTCAATAAGGACTGATGTGTCTGGGGAACTGCCCAGCAGATTGGTTGTATTTCTGGACTGTGACTTGAAAGCAAAAACACAGGGTGTGCTCTTTCCTCACTAATTCAAAGGATTTAACACCAGAAAGCATCCTCAAGTTCATTTTGGCTGTCTTCCTCTCTCCCCCCAGCACTCCAAATCTCACACTGCTGCTGGAGAGGCGGCGAATTTTCATTTGCAACGCTCAAGTTTCAGAAACCCCCCTCCCATTTCTCCCTGGGTAGAGGAAAGTCATTAAAACAATCAGTCCCTTTGCTACATTGCTTGTGGATCATCCCACTCCCAGATGGGATGTCTGTGCTGCAGCAGGGTTTGTTAGACTGGATTTGCATAGTCTGGGTTTATATTTGGTTTCTAGCTTTGGATGGCTTATCCATTCCCAGGGGGTCCGATGTGTCTTTTCCCTTTGCAGGGTTTGCAGCTACACTAACTCAGTAACAACCTCAGAGAGCACAAATGCTGAGAGTTAATTTATTAAATACAGCCAACATGAATGATATTTCCCTGGGCACTGATTTATCAGGAGCGTGAAGGAGCAGACAGCGCAATCCCACTATCCCTACTCCATTGCAAGGCATCAGCTATTCAGCACACATGTGACTCCTGTCCTTGCAGCTCAGCTCAGCTCTGCTCTCCTGCTGAGGCAGAAATCCTAACTGCTCTGCTCCCCAGAATCCTGCTTTTAAGAATGCAGAGGAAAAGCCTGTGAGATGAATTCCTGCATTGGCACCCACCAGTGGCAAAATGTGCCCCAGCCCATCAGTGCCAGCACAGAGCAGGTGCCCACAGCTCTGGGCAGTGACTGCAGGGGCTGGTGGAGATGGATCCACGCTCCTGTGGTGCCTGCTTCAAGGGCCACTCCTGCCCTGGTGCCTGGTGAGGCTGGCACTTGTATTGTCCATGAGATGTGTCCCTCCCTCGAAGGTCTCCACCGCTCTGCTGTTCCTGCCCTTGCCTCAGAGCACCTGCTCCCAAGGGCATGGCTCCCCTCCCAGCAGCTCCAGAGCCCTCATCCCAGAGCCTTGACCCCAGCTGGAGCCGGCAGTGCCAGATAATAATCAAGGAAGCAGAGAAATGAAGGCTGGAAGGTCACGCACCCCACAGCAGTACCTCTGCCACCCTCCATCAATCCAGGCAGATGCACACACTGCTCCTTCAAGGACAGGGACTGAAACTACCCTGTGCCTTATTCCAGCATGTCACTGCTCCTGCCTCAAGGACATTCCCAAAACTCTGACCTGAGCCTCTCCCACAGCAGATGAACCCCGTCTCTGCCTGGCCAGGCCACCACGGTGCAGAGACCTAGCTGCTCTCTTGCCTGTGCAGGCCTCTTTCCCAGCCCACTTCTCCCCACCAATCCCCCAGTCCTAAGGGCACAGCTCTCCCTCAGGGCCTCTCTGACTTGCAGGGGCAGGACCCACTCTGTTCCTGCTCCCATTCCACATCTGTGCTGTTGGTCATTCCCTCCCACCAAGCATTTTCCTCTAGTCCCCAGGCAACACCTTCCTTTCTGTCAGCTCATTCCTCCCATTCACCAAGCCCGCTCTGAAATCTCAGCCCATTCTCCTGCCCTCTTGCATCTCTCCCAGCCTGGTGGCATCTGCAACTGTCATAAGCAACTCGTGTCCCATCACACAGACTGCTAATGGGAACACGGATGAGGCTTTGACTCCAGACTGACCCCTGTGCTCAGCACTGGGGGGCAGAGGCAGCTGCAACCTTTCATCCTACACTTTTATTGCATTTTTCAAGTCTTCACCCGGCTGCTGGAATGTAACTGAGCCCCAGCACAGGCTCACTGATCTGCTCAAACAAGGAAAGGTGGAGCAGAGCCCTTCCCAGTCCTGGGAGAGCTGGTCCCCTCCAGCACTGGCACCACATTCACCAGCTCCCTGGAGCCCATGTGGGCATGGCTGGGTGCTAACTCCATCCCCTCCAAGGTACCAGGGAGTTACAGGGTGCTGCTCAGGGAGGGGACACTGGTCACACACGTCCTGGGCTGATATAGCTGCACAAGGGGCTCAGCACCTTCTTGTCCTTTCCCATCCCATGCCTGTTCTGACCAGACCCCTCAAGAAGAGCAAAGGTGCCCAAGGGCTACATCGAAGACCCTTTAGGGGTGTCATTCACAGGGTGAACACCTTGCCAGCACCGCCCCTACCAGCTGCCTGCAGGTGCCCAACAGGCAGAGCCCCAGAAGTGCCGTTTGGGCTCATCTCAGAATCACTGCCCAGCCCCAAGCACAGCGCTGGCCCCAGAGCACAGGAGGCTCTGTAAGCTTTTACGAGATAGTACAGCAGGTTAGCATCACGACAGATCTTTAAGCATTACAAACAGCATCGATCATGCAAGTAACAGTGAGGATCCAGAAGGCTTTCTGTTCTCCTAACTTCTCTCTGGGGTTTTCATGCCACAGCCATTAGCTGCTCGCAGGCAGGGAATGCTTTACACTCACGCAGCATTGTGGTGTATTACCTTCAGGTTAAAAATAAATAAATAACCTCCCTGAACCCCAGGGGGAGAGAGAAAAAGCAGCAGGTCATTTCTGTTCCACAAATGTGAAAACTGAGACTCAGCCAAGAGAACAGATTTTCCTGGATACCCCCAAAATTTGGCTTTTTATGCTGTGCTGAGTGGCCTGGTGAGGAGCTGCTCTGTAGCTTCTCTGCTTCCCAGGGCAGGGGAGGCTGCCCAGCCCTCAGGCTTCATCCTACCACTCATCAGATTAAGTTCCACTTTACATCTTCCTCAGCAAAACCTCTTTGGCTCATCCATCCTGAAGCTGCTCACAGCAGGGATGGGAGGACAAGTGCACCTCAGCTGCTCAGTTACAGGTGCCTCCTCAATCCCAGAGCAGATGGGCCTCCTGAAGCATCCCATTTGGGATGTAGGGCTTCCTCCAACCAAGAAATATCCAGGGCCAGGAGCTTGCATCTCTCTCAGTCTTGATGCCCAGGGCTGCTCCTTGGCTGCATCGCTTTAAAAATTAATCTTCCCTTTTTCTGATCTTCCTCCTCTAGCAGCCTCTCTCCCCCATAGGACACTTGCCTCTGCTATTTTGAGCAGCGAGTGCATCCAAAATGCATGCCAGGGAAGCAGACAGTCAGCACAGCCTCAGAGCCTGAATGTAGCAGATGATTCCTGAGGGGACAGCCTTGGACCAACCCCACACCAACACCATGGAGAGGTCTCCTCCATCCCACCTCATTTCCTTCTCACTTCCAGCAGTACCACAATCCCAAGGACCCGGCTGCAAACTATCCTTACTGCTCACATTGCTAATTGCATCCTGGTGATGTACAGCAGGAAAACCTCTGCTCCCCTTACCATTCCTGCCACTGCCATCCCTGGCTGTCCCTTGAGTGGGGACAGGGGCCAGCTGCTGGAGCTGGCCTTGGAGCTACTCGCACTGGAAGCCTGCCAGGGAGCAGTGATCTGGGTCTGACATCCCCTGGGATGAGGCCATTTGCTAACGCACAACTGTGTTTTTTACTGCTTTTCAGCAAAACACACATAGAAACATCTCCTTGCCTCTCAGGTTTTATGAAGGGTTATTTCAGTAGCAATAAAGATCAAGAGGACGCGTCCGCAGCACTAAGTACCTCTGGAGTGGGCAGGGAACCATGAAGGACTCAGAAGCAAGACAAAGACAGACTCCCTCAGCTGCCCACATGCACGTCCTGCTCCACTACTCTCCTGCACCAGGTTGCCAGAGAGCAAATCAGTGCAAGGATACAGGAAAAGCCCCTCTTCAGTGGGAGGTCATGGGCTTGTACACCTTTCCCTGGACAGGACACCCTTTCCCTGCCCACACCACCCTGGTGGTACCCCAAATCCCTTCTGTTCCCCCAGGCTGCAGGTTCTGCTGCCCTGTGATGGTCCCTCGTGCATCCTTTACCTTTTATAGCTGCCTCACTCTTCTGCCAGCCGGAGTTTTGATAGGAAACAATGAAGTAGGAGAGAATGAAACTCAAAGCAAATGCACGTCCTGTAATGGGTCTGTTTCTGTAACTGGACTGTTTCTGTGTGTGCTGCCCTGCACCGGCACCGTGGCCACCATGCCCAGCTCACCCTGGGGCTGCAGGCTCTGGGCACAGCAGCAATGGCATTTGAAGGTGCACATGAGAGACCCATAATTAAAACTGGAAACAATTCCCCTTCCTTGCTCCCACCTCAGCAGCAAGGAATTGCTGTTAGCACAATGCATCACTCTGGAGGACCAAAGTGGCAGCACATTTAAGGCAAAAATATCTGTTTTAAAAGATGCAATAAAACAGAGCCAGGGAAGGGTTTATAGGGAAGCAATTGTTGTGTGAGGTGAGAAGTGGTCACCAGAGGCCAATCTGCCTGGCTTTATTGCCTGTTACTGGTGACTTTTTCCAACCAGAGGACAATAGATCCTCCACTATCAGCCTCGACTTCAGTCAATACAAACACGACATAGTTTTTTAAACTAATATTTTTCCAGCATGCAATTCCATAGAGAGTGAGAACGCAGCGTTACCATGGCAATATATAGACAGCATCTGCCTTGGACGTAGCTGAAGGGAGAAATTGGAATAGAATTGCAAATTTCCTCTGTCCAGGAAGGCTCCCAAGGAAGCCACTGCAGTGGGCTGGGCAGGCTACCTTCCCAAGCCAGCCTGCATCCTCCCAGTGCCCAGCACTGGCTCTCCTGAGAGCTGAGGGCTGCAGGGCCAGCCAAGCACTGCCCTGGCTGGACAACGGTCCTGCATCCTGCCCCAGAGCTCTGCAGAGCCTGCGCAGACCCTCTACAACCAGACTGCTCAGTGAGAACTTGCCCGGGCACTTCAGGGAAGGGAGAGGTTGACTTCCTCAAGGTGCTTCCTAAGAACGAGCACTCCTCAAAGCCCCTGAAAGGAGAAGCAGCCCAACAACCGGTGTGGAATGCAGGAGTGTTGCTTCCATACACCAGCCTGGCTGCTGCAAGACATTTTGATTAACTGGTGAGAGGTAGATGCAGGTGAATGTATTGAACATGCTCTGATCAAGAGCTTGCTGCCAGAATTGTGGCAGAGGATGGTTGGGCAGTATGCAAGTGTGCTTCAGGTGCAGCTGCCCTGGCGTGGTGCTCTCACACCCAAAGGCTGTAGCTCAGCACCCCTTCCCTCCACCAAAGCAGACAGAGGGATGGCAGGCTGCATGGGGCCCATTTCAGCACAGGCAAACCCCCAACTTTGAGAACCAGGCAAACAGAAGCCCCATGAAATGCTGAGACCAGGGACCCTGGAGGGGAAAAGCCAGAGCCAAGAGGCGTGCAGTGATGGGGACCTCCAAACCCAGCTCTGCTGCCTCCCACATGCAGGGAGGGACACTACACAGCCCACAGTGAGATGGGGGATGTTCAGCTCATGGGAGATGAGGCAAAAGGGGCAAGTGGGGCAATTGTCAGCTGTCAGCCAAAAACTTCAATAGCAGGAGAGTGTGACGCCATCACAGTCAAGTCATCCCATACAAGCAAAGAGCTGGGCTGGAAGCTGCCATTTGACAGTGGCAAATTTGCACTGATCCTGCTGGTGTGGGGAGAGTGATCCACCTCCCCAACAGGGCAGCCTGCTCTTCAGAGACACTGTCAAAGGAAGAAAGAAAGAAAAGCAAGCAAATGGGGAAGGGAACTGTGACCTTCTCCCACAACTCTTCTCTGGTGGCTGAGGCCTGAGGGACTCCTGGAAGCAGATAACACTGTAGTGCTGGAGGATTATCACCCCATCCTGCCTACAAAGCCTTCGAGCCTCTGTTGTGCTTGCCAGAGGTGTAGGCGGAAGCACAGGCATCTGTGCAAAGTGCCCAGAGACTTTGCTGCTTCCCACCTTGCTCAGCCCCGATCCAGTCAGAGGGCAGGTGCACAACCCCCATTTATGTTGGGTTGCAGACTAAAAGGCACTTAGGGAGCAATGTGCTGTGCCCTGGCACAAGGGGGAGGGGTCCTGTCCCCCCCATGCAACCATCACTCATGGTCCATCTTAGACATGTCTGCAGCCCTTAGTCTCTACCAACAGCATGGCACCCACCAGGAAGGTATCACAGGGCAAACTGTGAAGCAGAAGACGAGACAATTTTTCCCCAGCCCATGATTCTCCAAAGTTGCAGTGACTCTCAAAGGCAAGTAATTCCCTCTTCTTCAAAGGAAAAGGGTGTATTTCAAAAGCAATGGAGCTCAAACCTCGCTGCAGAATGCTGCTGACTGAGTCCCCACTATGGCAGTGCCAGCAGCAGTGCTGCCCTGTCCAGGGGCTTGACCCATGCCACCGTGGGGCTCAGCCAGGTGGGAGGCTGGAGAAAGCCTGGAGGCTCCAAACCCCACACTGGCACGCAACAGGAGAGAAATTCAGTGGCAGGGACACCACTGCTCACTGGCACTGTGGGGTGCATGGTGAGGTTGGCGTCACTCACACTGTGCATCTCAGGGCTTAGGAAAAGAGGCAGGCAGTGGAGGGCACTGGTAAGAGGTTGATGACTTCCCACAGAGAGCTGGTCTCTGGAGAGAGCAAGTCCTGAGCACAGGCCCTGCTGCAGACTCCCCCGCGGCTGATAGCAGACCTTGCTCCATCAAACACTGAGAAGTTGGAGACTGCAAGGTTGCAGCCTGCTTACAGGGAATTGAAACTCACTTAGGAGCTGTTACAGCAGGATTTCACTGCTAGGAGATAGACCTGCTCTGCACAGACACCCTCAAGCACCTGCAAGGGTGTGCAAAACAGCAGGAAGTAGTTATCCAGCAGACAACACCCACGAGAGAGCAAGCATGTCTAGCTCAGTCCAGCCAGAAGATCCGGCATCGCCAGCTGCATTAAAATCCAGAAAACCCAATGCTGCTGAATGGCAACAGACATGGAGGACCAGGTCAGTGGAGGCAGAACGAGAGACAGCAACAGGACCCACCGCCAGAGGGGGAGAGATGCCCTGCCAGGGCAGGAGAGGGACACCCAGCAAGGGCATCCTCCATTAGCTCACTCCAGCATTGCCTCATTTGAGCAGTGCTGAGCACCTGCCCAGCGGGCAGAGGTGGGGACTGAATGCCAACTCTCCCCCAGGACCCTGCACCCAGGTGCATGGAGAGCTGATGCCAAGGACCCCATTAAGCTCCCTGAGAGGCAGAAAGAGCTAGTGCAGGCTATGTGTAAACCTCCCCCCTGCCCTGGACACAGAGGGAAGGGGGGATCCTGTCTCAGACCTCATAAACTGGGTCTATGGGATGGCAACTCACAGCAGCCTGGTTGCCGTGCTGGGTAATAATAATTTGTATGAGGATAATTATGGTGGGAGAAAAGAAAACTCCTCTAAAGTGGTATCCTGCAGAGCTCTTGACGCTGCACGCTGGGTGCAGCCCTGGCAGCTGCCAGGCTGTCTGCAGTCCCTGCATGCAGTCCTTGCCTGCAGGGTCTCTGCCCATCTCTAGGCAAAGGGCACAGTCACAGTTCAGGAGCTGCAAACAGCACAGCACAGGGCCAGGAGCTAGGAGCCCTAGAACATATCCTGCAGCTCTCCTGCCCAAGGAGGCAGCAGCTCAACACTTCCCTGCACTGCAAGGGGGATGTGGGAGCAGCCTGGCCCCAGGGCCAGGGCCAGACAGCTACTGTGCCACTATGCTCTACTGCAGCTACTGGGATGGGGCACCTGCTGCTACTGAGTAGAGGGTACAGGCTGGGGACAGCCCTGCTCTCTGGCCGGGACGGGGTTCCTGCATGCCAGGAACCTGCTGCCAGCAGCAGGTTGGACACGTTCAGCTCATGCTGCTCTCCCTGGGTGGGGACCCCGTGCAGCCACAGAACCCCGGGCAGGGAGACCTGCCCAGCCAGGCACAGCAGCAGAGGCACCCCTCCTGCTCAGGGGAGCTCAGCAGGTGACACAGCACCCACACAGCCGGCTGGACCATGACTGTGAGAGAAAAGCCTTCCTTAGCGGGGCCCAGCTCAGACAGCCAGGGACACCTCCCCGCACTCCTGAGGACGTGGCAAGGGATTTGATGAGCAGTGAAGTGCAGGCACAGGGGACTGGAGAGGATGGGTGAGCTGCCTGGCTCACGATGGGTGATCAGCACGGCGGAAGGCTGGTCACACCGTGGGGGAGTCTCAAGGGGAGCTGGGGGAATGGGAACTGATCCTAGCATGATGTGCGGCACTCCCAAGAGAGCTTCCTGGGGACAAAGGGGTGCCCAGCACAGGTAGGGGCTTGGGGTGACAGAAGCCCTCAGAGAACCTCTCTGGTTGTGTAGCTACCCTCTGACAAGTCCCGGCAGGGGTGGCCACACACCTGCCGGGGGGTGCTATGCGGCTCGCGGACCCACAGGCGCAGTCCATTCTGGGCTGCCCCAGCGCAAATGCCCCCCGGAGCAGCCCACTCCCTCGGGCACAGCTCTAATCCCAACCCGCTCCGCATGCTTGCACAAACACTGGCACACGCGGGTCCTTGGACATGCCGGACCCCTTGCACGACCCTCACACAGAGAAAGGGTCACACACACACCCTGCCCCAGCAGGCTCTCTCACACACGCACGGCTCTCCACCTCAACGGGCTATTGCACCCCCCTCAGGAAGGGGATAATGCACGTAAACTCACCCAACAGGCTCTTCCACACGTATCCCCCGGACGGGAACTTACAGACACACAACCCCCGGGCGTAGCGGGACACCGCACATCACCCACCCCACCAGGTTCTCGCACACGCACCTTTTGGGCGGCCGACCGTGGCCCCGCGGGCATTTGCACACGTACTGCCCTGAATAGACACGGTGGGCACTTGCACACATCCCACACGGGCTGCTGCACACCCCCGCCACGGACAGCCTCTTGCACACGCGTCCCCTGACGGGCTCCCGCACACACTCCTGACAGGCTCCCGAGCGCGTTCCGCTCCCCCGCGGGGTTCTTGCCCACGCGGCCCCGCGGGGCACTCGCTCCCCACGCGCTTTTGGACACGCACTCTCGGACAAGCCCCCGGCCCCGGCGCCCCGCCGGGCTCCCGCACCCTGGCCCGCCGCACGCCCACCGGCGGCGGACAAAGCCCGGCGGTACTCACAGGCGCTCGGTGCCGCGGGGGATGCTCCGGGGCACGGCGCGCAGGGCCGAGCCGTGGCAGTCCACCGTGGTGCCGCTGCAGGCGCACAGCGGCGGGCAGGCGGCGGCGCGGCCCCGGCACAGCGCGGCGCACACCAGCAGCCAGGCGGCGGCCCGCAGCCCCGCCGGGACCCCCCCCGGCCCCCCGGGGGTCGGGGCCGCCATGGCAGCGGGCAGTAGGGTCAGGCGCTGCGGCCGCTGCGCATCACCGGGGAGCGGAGCGAGGCTGGGCTCCGCGCGGCTCGGCTCGGCTGCGGGGCGAGAGCCCCGTCGGCGCACACCCGCCCACCCTCACTGCCGCCCCATCCCGCAGCCCAGGCTCAGCCCCCGCGCTGGCTCCTCCCTCCCGCCCTCCCCGCCCCGACGGGCCCCCCCGCCACCACCCGCGCCCCTCCCCGCGCCCCCTGTACCCGCGGCAGCGGAGGTAGCTGCGGTCCTGGCCGGGCAGGGCACCGGCACCCCGGTCGCCGGAGCCGTCGGGGCTCTGCACCGCCCCGACCGTGCAGGAAGGCGGGCTTCGGCTCCGTCCCCCCACCCGGGACAGCGCGGTTGGTTCGCGGAGCACCCGACTTCCCCGGGAGAGGCTGCGGGCTGTCGGGTGGCGGGCAGCGGCACCCGGGGAGAAACAGCCTGCGAGCCGGGCGGCCGCAGGCAGGGCATTCCCTTCTCCTCAGGGGTGCCAAAAGCTTTTGCATCCCCTGGTGTACTTAAGGCAGCGTTGGCCTGTCTCCCACCCGGCAGCCCGAAGCCCCATCCCGTCATCCACAGAGTCCAGGTGAGGCACGGGGACCTGGCAGCCCACGGGGACCGCAGGACAGGCTGGCGCTTGTCAGCTGGGATGGTGCCTGGTCCGTGAGTGGGAGCCCCGCGGCTCAGCACCCCAGCGTGCAGAGGGGACTTGGGTGGCAGCTCTGCTTTGTACTTTGCCCCACACACAAATCTTGAAGTCCTGGCTGTGCATTAGCTATGTTCTTTTCCATTCCAGAGGAACATCTTTAAAAATAAAGTAACCAAAACGTCTTTTTGGCTAACCTACAGGGAAGAACAAGGCAAAATACACCTGTTTCAGTGCAAAAGGAAGTGAAGCCAAGAAATCTTGTAAGCTTGGCCCTAAACAGTAATACAAATATTGCATTCGTTTTATTGCCTTCCATTTTCCTCCCTGAGATCTGCAAATGCAAGGCAGGAGGTGTATCCAGGAGGGCTGGTCACCTGTTTTATTAATGTCACCTGAAACACTTGTAACCCCATGGCTCCAAGAGCTGAGTCCTTAAAAAAAACCCAGCAGGCATTTTGATATGCCCAACACAGCCCTGGCTTGTGGCAGCAACTGCTACAAATGTCCTCCTTAGAGAGGAAACCCATGGAAGGAGGGGAGATGGGAGCCTGCTGCACTGTACCACAGTGGGAGGGGTGGTGTGTGAGCATGGACATGCCAGTGCACACTCATTTCCCAATCCAACAGAGCATGGCGGGTATTTGCAGGGATGGTGGCAGGTCCCAGGGGCTGGAGTGCCTCTTAAATCAATGTCCTCTGTGCATGGAGCTCCACAAGCTCCTTAATCAGGGCAAGAGGGAGGTGTCTGCATGGAGTCCTGCTCCAGCGAGGACCACCTCATGCACACACAGGGTTGCACCAGCTTGGCCCAGATCAGCAGCCCTTTTCCATCCCAAATGCTGGCTCCCATCATCTGTCTGCATTTTCGTGACATCTCCTTCCTCTGGCCCCAGTCCCAGGAGGAAGCTGTGCCTGAGATGGATGAAAGGGGTTTGTTCCTTGTTGCTACCCAGCAGCCCTGACAGCAAGGAAGATGAGCTGCTTCCCAGGACTCTGAGAGCCGACCCCTTGCTGGCACAGCTTCTGCAGAGGTGGCCCTGCAGCCTCTCCTGGGGCTCCCAGGGAGACCCTGGTGGCAACGGCACCTGAAGGGATCTGTAGACCTTGGCTGAATTTTGGGGGGTGAAGGTTGTTTCAGAATGGCTTGGTGTCCCCAAAAGGCTGCTATCAGTGTGATGCTTGTGATCACCCTCCCTCACAAACTTCCCTTCACCGCTTGGCTGTCAGAGCAGAACTGGGTCTTCCTAACCTGCCCTTTACCTCTGGTGCTGGCAGGAAGGCGGGAGGCAGCAAGGGATCTTGTTTCCTCCATTTTTCAGGCACTTGCCTCAGGCAAACCCTTGTGATCCTTAGAAAAAGCAAGCTCCTTCCATCTCTGCATCCAGCTGCAGCAACACCCAGTCACTTATATGGGGCTGTGGTCTTGGCAAAGGGAGTAGCCAGCAGGGCTTGCCTGGAGCCCACCATCACCCATCCCGGTTCCAGTGGGAGTGTGGGACTGGGAAGCTCAAAACCCTGTTTCAGGCTGACATCCACATTTTCTCCTGTAGGTACCTCAAGTCCTGCTGTTCTGTGTGAGCTTTTTGCCTCCACCTGACATGCAGCCGGTGCCCCATGCCCCAGCACCACAGGGCATCCCACTGAGCTGGGCTGCCAGCCCTGGCTGACCCCTCAGCATCTGCTCCAGTTGCAAAAGCAACACCCTTCCAGGGCTGCCAACACAACAAGGGCGAGGTGAGCCAGGACAGCAGTGTGGAGGGACAGGCTGTGTACCAAGACCCTCCTCCCACACCTCAGCCCCTGGTGCATTTGGATGATCCCAAGTCACCTAGGCACCCTGATGGGGTGGGCCTCAGAGAACAACAGCTGCCTGGGAAAAGCCCAGGGTTCCACTGAATATGGATGAGGAGCAGGGAGAAAAATAAACCCCGAACTTCTTTATCAGGGGAGGCCTGGTCCTGCCGTCTGCCACCGGGATTTGGGCCAAACTGCTTGATAGAGAGAGAGACCATCTGGATCGTCTGATGGGCTCTGGGCTTGGTTAAAATGAAGCAGAAGCTTTTTTTGTAGGAATTTTCATGGGAAGATCCAGGGAAGGGTTCCAGGGTACGCGCCAGACCTGTCGTGCAAAGAGATGCGAAGCAGCTACAAAGCTTCAAACAAAAAATTGCTGCCAATATTAAGCCAAGCCCCCCAGGGCAGCATCCAGGCATTTCCTCCCACTCAGGACAGGTCACAGCTTGCCCCTCTTAGCTCTCCCATGGGCTGGGCTGGCACTGAGTCGCCTGATAGCACCTTCCAGCACACCTGGGCTTCAAGGCAGCATGCTGTACCCTGCACCTGGGCATGCGGGGGGGAGGCAGCACACCCTGGCCCATTTGTGCCACGCTTTGAAGCAGTGCTGTGGCCATCACCTGTCCACAGCAGTGCTCAGCCTTTCTCAGAGTGGGATCAGGCACTGCTGCAGAGCAGAAGTGTTTTAAACAGAGGCAGTAGGGTGGGTTGGCCGTGGCTGGACACCAGGCGCCCCCCAAAGCCACTCTGTCGCTCCCCTCCTCAGCTGGCCAGGGGAGAGACAATATAATGAAAAGCTCATAGGCCAAGATAAGGCTAGGGAGAGATAACTGGTTACCAATACGGGCAAAACAGACTTTACTTGGGGAAATTGGTTAAATTTATTACTAATCAGATCAGAATAGGATAATAAGAAATAAAACCTAATCTTAAAAACACACCTTTCCCCATCCCTTTCATCTTCCTGGGCTCAACCTCACTCCCAGTTTTCTCTTATCGCCTCCCTACCAGTGACACAAGGGGATGGGGAATGAATGCTGTGGTCAGTTCATCACACTTTGTCTCTGCTGTTTCTCTCTCCTCAGGACAGGGACTTCTCACATTCCTCCCTTGGGCATCCACCTGCTCTGGTGTGGACTCCTTCACAGGCTGCAGGCAAAACTCTGCTTCACTGTAGACCTCCATGAGCTGCAGGGGTACATCCTGCCTCACCCTGGGCTTCACCACAGGCTGCAGGAGAATGTCTGCTCTGGTGCCTGGAACACCTCCTCCCCCTCTTCTTTCAATGACCTTTGTGTCTGCAGAGCTGTTTCTCTCACTTATTTTTTCTTCTCTACAGCTGCTGCTGGTGTTGTGCGGAATCTTTTCCCTTTCTTACGTACATTATCCCAGAGCTGCTACCACCATTGCTGATGGGCTCAGCCTTGGGCAGTGGTCAGTCTGTCTTGAAGCTGAGTGGCACTGGCTCCACTGGACATGGAGGAAGCTTCTAGCAGCTTCTCACAGAAGTCCCCCTACTACCAAAGCCTTGCCATGCAAACCCAACACATGCCTGCATGGTGCCTGCTCCAACCTCCTGCTGAGGAGCATTGCCAGCAGCAGGATCTGTCATCCCTTGCACTGGGGCTGTGCTTTGAACCCTTCCTCCCACCAGCAACATCTGTTTGGGGAGCAGCGGCCGTAAGACCCAGCTGGAGATGTGTTGGGAGCAGAGTGGCTGTAACCTTCAGCTTCTTAGCATCCCCCAGAGACTTTGTGCAGGGTGGGCTGCTGGGCTGTCCCGGGCCACATCTGTCATGCCTGGCCAGCTTGGCTCATGCTGGGAGGCCAGGCTGCCTTTGTCCTGCCAGACACACTCGGCTTGGGAGAGTGAGGCATTGTGTGGGAGCGGGCTGGCGTGTCAGCCCCATTAGGTACCTGTTGGGCTCCTGCAGCACGACAATGCCCTTGATGGGTCTATTATAGAGTGGTGTGGGCAGCTGGGGCCACTGGGATCACAGTAAATCTTGCCTGGTTAGCAGCAGCAGCAGGCAGGGCTGGGATGTGCTCTCTCCTGCGTCTTTCCAGGGACAAGCCCTCCCTCACGAACAGCAAGAGCATCACCCTGTGAATGTGGCCAGCATTGCCTTGCAAACTGCCAGCACTGCCCTGTGAGCATAGCCAGCATCACCTGCTAGACCCTGCCAGTGTTGCCCTGTGAACACCACCACCATCACCCTGCAAACACGGCCAGCACTGCTCTGTGAATGTGGCCCCGCTGACTGCAGGAGCCAAGCATCTCTACTGCCTGGCCACCTTCACCACGGGGACCAAGTGAAAGGAACAGCATCCATTGACTGCTCTGAGATGATGCAGGAGATGCCAAAACTCCCAAGTAGGTGGATTTGGCCCCAGCCTAACACAACAGGGACCATCCAGGTAGGGGGAACTCAGTCTGTCTCACTGCCTCGAACAATTGTGGAACAGCAGGAGGGTGACAGTCTGCAAGGCACGGCATCCCCGCTTTGTGGCATGGCTGAGCAGAGGGGCTGAGCCCTGCAGCCTGGGTTCCCAAAACCAGCTCTAGCCTACATGGGAAACATTTGCACCAAGCAGCCCAGATGCAGATGAAGAGATGCCGTTCCCAGCACGGCTGGACACACCAACCGCCTGGGAGCTCCGCGGTGCAGTGCAAGGTGGTTTGAATAAACCACACGCGAGGAGGTGTCTGTGAAGCGCCTTGCACATGGAAATGCTATTGTTGGAGCAGGGGCTCCGGGGTCCCCAGATGTAGCAATTGTTCCACATCCACACTGTGCATACACACACACTCTTTCCCACTCACTCTGCCTGCAGCCACTCATTAACACTCCTCAATGAAGATGCATTGGAGGGATAATTTACTGTTTAATAGACTAACTTTCCATTTGCTGTTGCCAAGAGCATCCAACATATTTCTCCACGGTGCCATAAACTGCAGCTCCTCTGCTATAAAACCCTGCCTCCCAGAAAGAGCAGGTGGGTTTTCAGGATTCAGCTGATGACCTTGGCCATGGGGTAAGCAGAGACACCGTGTTCTGTTGTTAGAGGAGCAGGGCTTGTTTCCACCAAGCCCTTTCACCCCCATTGCACTGACATCTCTGCACTGGGAAAACATCTAACTGGAGAAATAAGGAGTGCCTCAGCCTGATGGATGAGGGAGGCAGAGGCTCTGTCCTGATTTTGTTGATGAAGATGCCCTGGGTGCAGACGAGCGTGCCTCTGCTCCATATTTATGGCTAGCTGGCAGCCAGTCCCACACTGGGATGTGATCAATAAGCTATGTGCCTGCTTGGGCTCATTGTGCTTCCACAGCTGCAGATGGCCTTTCTGTGCCTTGTCAGTCCCAAAGTTGTGAGTATGTCTCTGTGTCCTTGCTCCTCCTTCCCCAGCCCTTACAGAGTCACAAGCTACTAGAGAATGAAAGAAAGTCAGATTCTGTCAGATTCTGCTCAACGTGGGACAAGGGAACTCCTTCCAGCTCCACTTGGCCTCCATCACCCAAATTTCCACACTGTAGAAGAGAAACTTTCAGGGTGCGGGTTCTGCAGGAAGGAGCACCAGCCCCAGAGGCATGAGCCTGAAAGATTGGCTACCAGGGTCTGGCTCTGAAGAATGGCAAGAGGATGCCAGTAGCCAAAAATAACTTGAAAAGGAGAGGGAAAGGGTTCAGCTTGCCTTGTGACAGCTCTGCTTGGTCCTGGATGCAGGCAGGGACTCTCCTTAGAGCTGGAGGACCATGCTAGGGGCTACTTGCAGAGCTGATTTTTGATTTTGAGGACATCCTTCTCCAGCCTTCTCAGCGCTCTTTATGTTCTTGTTCACTTTATTTATAGCCCCAGCTTCCCACCTCCTCCATCTGCCAGATGTAGCCAGGGAGGAAGAACCAGGCGTCTCCAAGCCTGCCCCCAGCACATCTGGCGCGGGGCCCCCAGTGCTGCGGGGCAGGGGGTCCCGTCCCGCAGCGTGTGCTGCCAGCCCCCTCTTGTGCTGCCGCTGCAGAACGGCCTGGGAGAGGCACAATGGAGCCAGAGGCTTTTGTGCAAGGGGTTGCCGAGATCCTGCTCCACAGGGAAGCAAGGATCAAGCTTTCTAAGCAAAAAGGTTGGAAGAAACAAACTCTAAAACAACCACAGGTCAACACAGACACCCCCATGTCAAAGACCTGTGCACACACCAAGTTACACGCAGCCACGATGGCCAAGGCAGGTTGGCACCTCTGTTCACCGCAATTCTCAGTGGCACAGGAGCTTCAGCCAAAAGCAGAGGATCAAGTGGGACACAATTCTCTCTGGTGGAAAAGGAGATGATCTTAATATCACGTAAGGCACTGCATGGGAGGGCTGGGTGGTGGATTTGTAAATCTTCCCCAACAGCAAGGCAGGGGAGGCTGGTTTAGCTTGGGAGAGGAGGAACTGGGGAGGGGGCCACAGAAATGACCACTCCAGCTGTGACTCAGCAGAGAAAGGAAAACTTGTCTCCCTCTGACCCAAACTAAAATTGAAGGCTGGTGCTGGGAAGTGTCTGAACCTCACCCTGTGATGCACAGCTGGGGACAGCAGCTCCTTGCAGAGGAGCCCCAAAACAACCCCATCACATTCCTCATGTGTGGGCACTCCCCAGGAACAAAGCTGGGCTGGAGCAGGATGGGGCCAGAGAAGTGGTGCCAGTTGAGATCCCACTCCAGTCCACAACACAAGTGGGACCCAGCACAGAGATCTTGGCACCTATATGCCTGAACAGTTTATGAGCTTCAACACAAAACCCTCACTGGAGAGATGAGCAAACAGAACTAAACATGGTAATTTATTCACTCCATGAAAAAATATTAGTTAATCCAAGCCAATGAGATTGTAAAGCCTGATAACTGGTCTGGCTGGTGCCAGTATCTATTGCTAGCAGTAGTCATGGTTTTTGTCTACACTGTTGCCCTAGGCAGTGAGATGCAGCAGCAACATGACAGCTCCCAGCCACACATGATAATTTAAGAAAGAGAAAATATCTTATTTCAACTCCAAACCAGGGCAGAGCAGTTTAAAAAAAAAAAAAAAAAAAAAAAATCAAGACAACTTGCAAAAATTGATTTAGATAGCAGTGACACTCTGAAGAACTTATTTGCAAGTCTGTGCTGTGCAATTTGAGATAAAAACTGTTTAATGAAATGAAGGTGAGCACTGCCTGTTTGCTTTGTAACACCACTGCTGTGTGTACATACCAACAGGCCAAAGCAAACATACTGAGAGATGAGTAATCCCCCTTTAAATATATACCTTCACCCAGTGTTGGGTCCCAGTGGCTGCTGCCCTTTCACTTGCAGTCAAGCATAAGTGCTTGGATTGCAGCTTCAGAAGCCAAAAACCATTCATTTTTTAAATTATGTAAGCCAGATAAAGCTGTCACTTTGAATCACAGCTTTTCAGGGGGGTGATATTTGGGTTTGCAGTATTGAAGATAGCTGTTGTGAGTTTTTGCATTCCTTTGTTCAGTATGTTCAAGAAGAGAAATGTCTCTCTAGACTCTCATGCCCACTTTGAAGTGCACAGAGGCCCGTCGCCTCCCGCTCCCTGAGCTCCAGGGAGATGGGGCTCATCATTCCCATGACACCCAACTGCAACCACGGAGGAGAAGGGGACTCGCTCGGGGCTCAGCCCGCAGGAAGGCAGCGCCGCTTTCAAACACGCTGTGCTGCTCCTTCTCCTGCTTGTTTTTCAATTGCATGGCGAGGATGTTAATGAGTGTCTGAGCTATGGCAGGCAAGCCCAGGGCATTTCAAACGTGGAAGAACTTCACAGAGAAATAATCTGCATAAAATCTGAGACGCCATTATTAAGAAGGAGGAAAAGAAAATGCAAGCAGAAAGCATCCTCTCTTGGCAGCCAAGAGTGGCAAGAGAAGAATGGCCCTACAGAGCAAAATTTATTCATTTGATCCATTATTTATATAAAGTGTTCTTTGTAAACCTGATTTCCCATCACCCTGGATGACAGCAGGGGGAAGACAGGAAAAGAAGAGGTCCAACTTCATACCTCCAAGGGAAAGGCAGCCTGTCTAGGCACCCTGTATCACGCAAGCACCCCAGAGGCTTTCAAGCCCTAGTGCCATGGGAGGCCAGTGTCAGCCGTGCAGGTGGGCAGCACCTCACCAAGCACCCCCACACTTATGAGTAGTAGCTCTGGGTTTCAAAGCAGACATTTCCTTCCTTTTGAAGGTGGATTGGAGTCCTTGTTGTCCCAATGAAATTGCTTAAGCCACCAAGCAAAACCACTAAAAATAAAAGCATTTAATGTGGTGTTTTCACATGAACACACAGAAAGGCAACAGTCTGCAACAGTACTTACATAGCATATATAAATAAGGACAAAGATTAAAAATACTTTGGAAACGATAAACTCTGGGAACAGTTAGCAGCTGCTCTGGGAAGAAGCATCCTTATGAGTCATTGCACAGGGCGGACAAACGAGACACATCCAAGCATGACTAAAACTCTCCCGTGCCTGGGAGACAGTGTGAATGCATTGGGACTGCAACAGCCAAGATCCTAGGGGCCGAATCTGTCAGCCACCCACCACCATCCTCAGCATGGCGAGCCCAGCACCACAGACTAAAGCCCAGAGCACTGAGCCCCTCTGCCCTGTCTGGAGACAGCACCCACCCCCCTTGGCAGGTAAGGCATCTGACACATGCAGAAGGCCTGGCCAATACCCCATAGGTAACTTTTCTTAGAGCTGAACAAATTTCAGCTGTGCCAGAAGCCAGACAGAGCCCCTGAGCTAGAGCCATCAGTAAGGGGGGACAGCAGAGTTACATTCCTCTCATCTATATGGGAGCAGTGTATCTAGTTTTAGGAACGAGACTGCCCTGCCAAGCAGACACCCATACAGAGAGATATGAAATGCACCAAGTAGGGACAATGGGCAGAGGAGGAGTGAACAAATGCTTCACCCAGCAATTGCCCCCAATGCAAGTAAGAGCAGAGATAGCAGAAGCAGACCCAGCTCTCCCTGTGCTGCCACTTGACCTTTGTCTGTGCCTCATCTCTGGTCAGAGGCAGAGCTATGATTCCCAAGTCTCTGCTAACAGCGGGCTGCAGGGACAGGGCAGAATTGCAGACAGAAAAACTCACGGTGCCCTTTGGAGAAAAGCACATAGCTTCAGCCTCTGGAGGGAATGATTCCAGACACATCCAAAAAGCACATACTACTACCACAGCAAACAGCCTCTGCCCTTCTTCACAGCATCATCATCAGTCTGGTCCCTGAAGAACCACAGCTCGCTCTTTGCTGTGACAGAGGCTCCTAACACCAGCAACTCCCAACTCACACATCTACAGTCTCACTACCCCCTATATTTTCAAGGCTTCAACTTGGGGTCAGACTGGGGTCAGGCATGCCTGATAAAATACCAAAAACTACCCTTTGTATGGAGCAGCACAAAGATTTGTATCTTAAAAATAAATCACAATTAAAAAAAGTGACACATTCCAGTTAAGCTGCAAAGGGCTCCAATGCCCTGTTTTGACAGCTCCAGCCAGTCAGACTGAACTCCTTGCTCATATCCCAATATTCACACCTCATGCCACCAGTTGTTTCAGAAAGCTGTCAAGAACAGAGCTCTAACTCCTGCTGGCTGCTGGTTCTTAAAGATTAGAAGACAAATATAATTGGATTCCAGAGATTATTTGCTTTGCTGAGAAGGGCTGAGAAGTGTTTAGATGGTCCCCTAGCTGATTAAATCTTTATTTCACAGTAGTGATCCTGTGTGTATCCTACCTTGGAGTGCTTGCAGACAGGTTATTGGCAAGACTGGCTTACTGGAGCACTTTGGCTTAATGAGACCGCTGACACTGGCCAGCTGTGATTGGGGTTTATCCCATATCTAGAAGGTTTCATCTCATTTCTGCAGCTCAGACCAAAGAGCTGAACCCAGCTTCAGCCCTTTCCCCCAGTTTAATGACTAATCAGCCAGTTGCCTTACAAGCCATCTAGATATCTTGAGCCAAAGCCTTTGGCACCATTTGCAGCAGATCACAAATGGCTGGAGCCTTCTCTCACCTCTCACACTCTTTTTCTGTTTCACACACAGCCACAAGACTGCCTGCTCCAGGCACCCTAACTTCCAAAGACTAGGCTGTTCTGCCCCAGACAGCCTTTGCCAGCCTCCTGCTCTGCTCAGCTTAAGCCTCCCTGGGTGAACACAAAGTCAAGACACTCCTTGTTCAGAGCTGTGCCACTGAAACACGAAGGCAGCGAGCAAGGGCTGCCTCCAGCTCAAGCTGAAATAGAGGGATGAGTTTATTGGGGAAGCTGCTTTCCCTTGGCCCCACTTGAAAAGATGGCATCCAGAGCCTCTCCTTCTAGGCCCATCCTGTGCTCTGTACCGTTTGTGCACTCCAGCCCTTTGGAAACAGCAGAGCAAAATGGAGCCCAGAAGCAGAGAAGGGCATGCCTCCAGAGGAGGCCTGGAGGCAAGCTTAGCTGTGCGGATGTGGGTAAAGGTTGCAGCCCATCATTCTCACTGCTAACAGGGGGGAGAAAGCAAAAACAAGCCAATGTGTGTTAAAAACTCAGAGCAGAAAAGCAAAAAAATACAGCCTAGCAACATTACAGAGAAAGCTGTGAGTGCACACAGGGCCCTGCAATGAACAGGGCTCTCCTTGTAAGCACTCCAGCTCTTCCCAGAGCCAGCAGGTCAGACATGCTGCACAAGTTTTGGTTAGATAGTGGTTTGCCCCATAGTAGAATGAAGTATAATTTATATACAGAAAGAAACAAATCCCTGCAATCCTTGCAAAGGTCCAGTTTCAAGAGCGCTGCTGGGTTGGTGAGGGTTGCCGTGAGCCTGCAGCACTCCCCTCTCAGTGCAGCACATTTTCTATTCACAGCTTGCGAGGCTGGGCAGTCCCCACCCACGTGTTGGTGCGAGGCGATTCAGAGGGACGATGAATCCTTGGAAAGCAGGCGAGCTCGCATGCGTCTACAGGATTCCTGTAGCAGAGAATGAGAGCAATTGAGTGCTTGAGATACTGAATACCATGCAAGAAAAGGTTGACTTTCTTCCCCTGCAAGGACCCTTCCCTGTTGTAGGCCTCCCACACCTTTTGCTAAAGCTCTAGACGAGGCAGTGAGCAGACAGAAAGAAACACAGTTGGTCTTGGGCTGCACCAACCTCTTGTCCCACTGCGACCCTGACAGGCTGTGAGCACTCCCCTGTGCTGGCAGCTTCCCTCTGCTTCCTGCAACAGCCAGCCTGCCAACTCACAGGTAGAAGGGCTGTCAGACCCTTCAGGGTCTGGCTTCCAGCACATCACCTGCCTGCAGCTCGGCACAGAGCAGATTGCTACGAGCTGGGGCACCACAGCTGTCGCAGAGCTTTGAGTGTCTGCTGTCACCTCGGCAGGTTTCAGCACACCAGGTTCCCCGTGGGAAAAGGAATGGTGGGTAGGGGAAGTGTCTCACCTCTTTCTGGCCTTCCAAAGACTTCAGCTTTGCCTGGGACATGTGAGCTGGAGAGCCACATTTCTGTAACTGGACAAGAGAGGACAATAGGAGTAGAGAGCTGGTGAATGAACTGGCATCCACAGCCTTCCCTGGGAGCAGCCTGTACCACCAAAGAGCATCTGTCACCCAAATCCACTCTTGGTTTGTCTGGGCCATGGGACAGCCCTACTGCATACAGGCAGCAGGCTTTGTACAACCTGTGGAGGAGGATGAGAGAGAGGGAAGGGGGCACAAGAAAATGCCCCAGGGCAGGACAAAGCCAGTGAGACAAGACTGGAGTAGAGGCCCAGTGCTGTCACCCCTGGTCTGATGCTGTCCTTGCCATCTGCTCTGCTCTCCTCGGAGCAGCTTCTCAGGACCTTATTTTATCATACAAAAGAAACTTGGAAACCTTCTCTTGGGCAGAGAACAGCTCCCCAAGGATTGCTGAAGTTGCTCTCAAACTCCCCTCACACACTTCCCCACCAGCAGCTTCAGTGGTGCTGGGAGCAGCTCTTACCAGTTGGACATTCTCTTTGCTGACCCGCACAGGCTCTGGTGTGGTATCCCTGCTCTTCCTTTCCAGGATAACTGGAGTTCCCAAAACTTTCCGCTGTTGTAAGAAGAAAGGGCTGTTGGCTAGTGCGTAGAGTGCAAAGTAAAAAAGAAAGGGAAGGAGCAGGATGCATTGCTGGTAAGCAGTTGGATGCTGGGAAAGAAAAAAAGGAAGCCAAACTGGGACAAAGATTGCAAAGCAGAACCACCCGAAATACCACACCACTAGGCTGAGCCTGCCTGATTGTAAAGGGTTTGGGGAGCTGACCTGAGGCCTGGCCAGGAGCCCAGCCTGTCAGAAGCAGGTACATGCTGCTGTAGGGCAGCCCCCAAAGTGCTAAAACCTGTGCTAACATGCTAGACTATATGAACAGCTCCCTGTCAATCCTCATCTCATCTCAGGAAACAATCAATTCTCCAGAAAGATGCATAGATCCTACAGCCATGTGTTTCAAGATAATTACACCTTATACTAACACGGCTTATTGTCACTGTGCTGCCTTTTCTGCCCCAGTGGATCTGTGTTGTTTGGCAGGCAATACTTTGAAGAGTCCCTACCCTTTGAGGGTCTCATTCAAGGCAGGGCAAGGCAGAAGCAGAAAGCAACATCAGAAACTCACAGCAGAGAGCAAGGGTCAGAGGCTGCTTTTACCTTAATGAGGCCGCTGAAGGAGCGTGAGCGGGTGCGGCGTGGTGCTGGGGATGTGGGCACATCGGAGCCAGGAGTCAGAGCTGTTGGATGCTTATTAAACTAGAAGGAAACATGAGGGCAGTATGTTAGCACAGTTACACCCCTCCCTTACTGCTGTGTGCTGCTCTACCTGCTGTCCCAGAACTCAGTTTGTCTCCTTCACCCCCCAGAATGGAGGAGCAGCTCAGAGCTGCAGGAGGAAGAAAGCAGAGGAAGGCCACACCTTCCACCCAGAATTACAGGGAGTTTGGGTGAAAAACTGTTTTGTGCTGGCTACCAGATTAACTAAAAGCAGCAGATGTTGGGAGCAGAAAGAAGGCTGGACAGCAGCTGGAGGCTGGCAGCCACGACCGGTGCTGACCACATTGACTAGTCTGTCTGGTGCAGCAAGTTGTCTGAGACCAAGAGGAGACCAGTTTGTCCACTCCCTGCAGGCAACAGGGGAAGAAACTTTTCCCTTTCTGAGGGAGGAAGCTCAACAAGGCCATGATCAGGACTGGGACACTGCTGGCTAGCAAGTCCTTAGCTTAAAAAACAGAGCTCAAAAGCACTGCTTGGTACAGCAACATCCAGGACACCTCCTCCTGTCTTCTTACAGCTCTGCCCCTTACACAGCCCAGAGCCCACTTTCCCCAGCCCACCCAGAATTAGGAGCAGCTCTCAAAGAAGGCCCTGCCTTTAGCTCTGTGCCCAGGACTGTGCTGACAAGCACACCCCAAGATATCTTTCCTCCCCACACTACCTGCCGGATAAGCTTCTTTTTCTTTGCAGAGTCAGGCATATTGTGGACGTGGCGGAAGAGCTCCTTCAGTGCCTCCTCTGTGCGCTGCTGGGTCTCCTCCTGATGGCAAGAGTCCAGCCGGCTTCGCTTCTGAGACTTGAGGGGCTGCAGCTCCTTGGAGCCAGAAGACGTCAGCAAATCCAGGTCGTCCTGGGAAAGTGGAGACAGCAGTCGCTTGCCATGCTTTAATCCCAATGAGCCACCCATCTGAGCCAGCCTAGGAAGAGTCTCGTGAGCTGCTTCAACCCCAGTGAATGCACAGGGCTGTGTTTTCCCTACCCCTCTGCAGCAGCACTGCATCAGCAGGCCCCGTGCCAGGAAGAGGTGATAGCAATACAAAGGTGACCCCATTGCTTCTTCCCTCCCCTCCCAGATGCCAGCTGCAGAAGCCCTTCCAGGCTTGAGAAGGGTCAGTGCAGCTCCTTGCAATGCATCTTCCCTCTTCTGCAGCTATGTGAGGCAGGGAAGCATCTGCTGGCAAGACACAAATGTTGTCCCAGTGACAGCAAGTAGCCTTTATCTCAGCACTTCTGCCAAGCATCCTGGCCATGGCAGCAGGCATGTCTGTCTGTTTGGAAGGCACAGCCCTGTGGAGGAGCAGGTGCTGCATGTACTGGGCAAAGGGAGCAGGTTTGCTGCTAAACAGGGGCTCATAGTTTTCCTTCCCTGTGCTTTTGATTAACAGATGCTTCAACTCTGTCCAATTTCCCTAATGCAGCTGCCTGCACTACCACACCATATGCTTCCCTTGCTCCTGCCCTCTGACAGATCCTCTTTCATGACTTGGTTTGTTTTCAGCTTCTATCACTCACAAAGATCCCTTCATAGCATCAGAGCCTCTGCCCTTTCATGGAGGGCAGGCGCTGCATTTGCTGGCCTTACCTTTGATGTGTGGGCTCTGGATCCCAGATAGTGCAGCCTGGCACACTCCCGGATGTACACCGGAGCCTGTGACGAAGAGGAGAGAACAGGCCAAATGTACCTTTAGCATCTTTGGCCTTGGGGCAACAGTGGTTCCAGCAATAGCTGCTTTTCAACCATACCACACAATCCACTTGTATCAAGACTCAGCCATTTTGGTCAAACAAAGCCATGGAATTTCATGTCCTCAACGTACTCCCTGTTCACAGTATCCTTTACATGCAGACATTCAGCACAAGTGGAACTCAGAGTAGGAAAAAGTTCCTGTGGAACCCTGCTCTAAGTAATTCCCCCAGCTCTGAGCTGGCCAAACTGGGGCCTGACAAAGAAGGTAGAAGGGGAATTCTCCATGGGAGGAATCTGCAGGGAGCAAATGCCTCCAGTGACCAGGAAGGTCCTGAGAAGTCAAGAGACTGCCTGTTGTAGAAACATTTCCTTGCAGGAACCTGCTGAAAGCCCCACACTCCTGACTGTCCTACCACAGCACTCTGCTCAGAGCTGGAAAGTGCCCGTAACAGCAGTGGGCTGATGACCATTGCAGAGAAGTTCACAACAAAACAACCCCCTACATCAGGGATTCTGCTCTTGGCAGCACTCAGGCAGGACAAATCCCTTCCATTTCCTTATCCTGCCAGAACCCGAGTGCAGCCTGGTGCGTACCTGCCTTCGGGAGCCAGGTTTCCTGCCGGGCAGCAGGTGCTGGTCTCCAGCAGAGGGGAGTGTTACACTGCACCGTGCTGCCGACCTGCCCTGACAAAGCCACCTCCAGAGCTGCCTGCCCAGCAAAGACCTCCTCCCTAGTCACTAAAGGAACAGTTTCTTGTAGAAAGTCTCCTTCTCATACTGCAGAAGGGAGCCCACAGAATATACACTTAACACATGGATCTGTCTGGACAAGGGGCATTCAGTCTCCTGGTGATGGAGGCAGGAGAGCAAGACCCCAAAGCACACTTACCTTGAAGAGCTTCTGAGAATGTTTGATCATGAAGGTCACTCCATTGTTTAGCTTTGTGATATTTTCCTGAAGGTCATTTGCTGTCACCTGGCAAGGGGACACAGCCAAAGGTGCATCCATTAGGAGGGGAGGAGGACACAGACACACACAGCTGCCACAGCAGGAGACCTGCTCTGAAGTGACAGGCAGGCAGGGCTCATAGCACGCCAACAAGCAGAGCTCACAGAGCCAAAGTTGCTCGGAGAGGAGAATCAGGTAACTCTGTGGCCAAACAGTTCACCAGCAGCACAAGAAATCTTGCAGAGAGACCTGCAAGGTTTTTCTGGAGCTGATATTCTAAGAAGCACGACTGTGCTGTGCTTTCAATTTTACTGAAAAAGAAGATGCATAAGTTGCAAATGAGACCCATGACAGGTCTGGGCTGAACACTGTGACTGAGTCCTTCCAGAAGGACAGCCTCCAACCCTCACATCATTGTGTCAATACTTAACCTTCTCATCTTGGGTTTTTCCCCGGCCAAGCCTTTGCTTTTTACCTTGCAATATCCCACCCACAGACACTGAGGCAATGCTCACATTTCTGGGCCATAGGATGTGAGGTGCAAACATGAGGGCAAGATTGTGGGCAGACATCTTGTTCTTGTCCTGCTTCTTGGCGGTCTGGTAGAGCAAGTCCAGCAGCAGCTTGAGCAGACTGCGGTTGGGAGCAGGAAGGATCAAAAACAGCAGCTGGAGGGCTTCGATTTGGCGCTCTTTGTCTGGAGTGCTGGTCTTATTCCCCTTCTCATCAAACAGCGTCAGGTCTGCCAAATCACAAGGCAGAACATGAAGGACACACGTTACCTTCCCTCAGAGCAGGCTGTTGCAACTGCTTGCCCTTCCCTCTTCGTATGCAGATCTCCTACAAACCCCTGCACAGTTCTTGGCCCTCCATCTCTCTTCCCCCCAGCTTCCAAGCTCCCCACTTGATGTGTTAATCTATGCTACTCCTCCCACAGAACAACAGAGCTGCTAAGAGCTGTGATGGCTTGATGGCAAAATGGAGGAAGTTCACATAAGGTAGTTCAATAACAGTTATTAAATACATAGAAACCACAACTTGCTCAGAACCCCGGACATAAAACAGGTGGAGACCCAGGTTATCACTGTGGGTTTTACCCCTGTGGTATCTGAGAGTAGAATGGTCTAGACAGATTTTGTCTGATTTGTTAAGATTTTCAGCTCCAGTATCACCAGGCTGAGATGGCAGGAAGATTCCTTCTTACCCTGCCTTTAAGGAATATACTTCACAGCCTAGCATGCTTTCTAGGAGACCAATTCCAGTCCTTCTGCCCACCACTGCCTCTTGCTGCCCACTCACCTGCAATTTTGAGGTGGGCATGGAAGTGCTTGTGTGTCAGCAGCGGCTCTGGTAATTCACCCAGGAACATCTTAAGTAGGGTGGCCACATCATTGGAATGAAACTCCCCAGAGTCCAGGTCAATATCTGTACCACTGTTCAGAGCATCCTTTAGGATTTGTTGCCTGATGCTGTTGCCTGGCACTCGAAACAAGCCTTCTGCTCTTAGATCTGCTTGGCAGCGGGGAGAAAAAAGGGCACTGAGTAATCAGAAGCTGAATTCCCACCTTCTTACTAAAGCAGTTCCCTCCTCTTTCCCAAGTTTGACAGCAAACCTCAGTGAACTGCATTCAGAGACATGACTTCAAGCTGGCTCCCATCAGTGGAAAAAGTCCTTGTACAGAGGGAAATAGATCAACATATCTCCTAGACAATTCTGGGGAACAGTTGCCCAGTGCAGTCCCAAACTCCTGCTGCTGGAGAGCTCAGAGCTTGTCACTCTGTCTGCACCAGAGACCTGAGGTAGGCCAGACAGATACCCGCTGGGATAGAAGATAGCAAACAGAGCCACTTACTTTTGTGCAGATACTCGATTAGCTGGGAAACCTGTGCAATGCCTTCTTCTGTCAGCGGTGAGCCAAACACCACCCCTTTCTCTGCAGAACAGAAGACAACGTGTCCAGGCAGCTCAGAACCCAACAGCCACACAAATCAATGCTCCCCAAACAACAGGATTTCAACATGCAAAGACTAGTGCGCCAAAATGTTAACGGTGAAGGTCACAAGGACCCTCACAGATGTGAGATATCATAAACACTCCAAACTAAGTCACTTCATCTCACCATGCTGTACTCACATGGGCTTCATCATCCTGCCTCTTACCTCAGTTTAATTACAGCTTTTATCAGCTAAAGCAAATATTCTCTAGCCCTTGAAGGAAAAACAACACCAGAACAGATGCTTCAGTTTTAAATGGAATAGAATCTGCAAGCCTAGACATTATGAAAAGAGCAAAGTGGGAAGGGCAGATGTAAGAGCCTGGACAGCCCTGGTGCCTGACACATTGGCACACTCCACACTGTGGAAGAAATGTCCAGATTAATCCTCGTTGTGGCTCAACATGAAGTGAAGCAGAAAGAAGAGGTGCAGCTATGAGTTTATGGGAGAGGAAAATAAGCATTTCTGCGCAGAGCAGACATAATCCGACTGGCTTACACTAGCCTTCTTTTCAGGCAGGGGTAAAACAAGGAATTTCCTCATCCCAGTGAGCCTCTCTTCCATGTCAGCTGCCCTGGTCTGAGTAAAGTATGAAAGCTGGACAACGTAGAAGGAAAGTAGCAAAGCAATGAGCTGGGCTCCTCTCACTCTTGGAGTCTGCTCCCATTTCATGGGGTTGAGATTGGGCATGAGCTGCCAGCTCCAGAACGCCTGTAAATAACACAGGCTATAGCCCCAAAAGATGGAAGCAACTGAGCTGAAAGGAAGGAGATCCTGCAGGGAAGGAAACATTAGATGAGAAGTCCGTTTAACTGAAGGGTATTTGATGAACCAATGTAGAATACTCTTCTCGTCCAGAGAGGGACTTCCAGCTGAGTGATTATCCAGCAGGACAGTGTTTTCTAATAAATGCAACCTTGCTAGTGAATGCATTTTTCTGTCACACACACAGAGCCAGTATGATCTGTCCCTCAGAAAGTGGAGACAACTCCCAGAGACTTCACTGACAGCAACCAGAACTCTGGGCACCACACTTCTTCCCTCAGATGCATATAGGTTTGAACTGGAGACAAGATACTGCAGAGACTGTACCACAGCACGCTGACTGGGATTGAGAACTGGGACCAGATACAGAGCTGGCTTGTCCAGCCCTTGTACTTAGGCTTCAAAGAGACAACAGATGTAAGAAAAGAATATTCCTCCCTTCTCCATGACCAGACTGCCAGGAACATGGGTCACTTCTGAGGGCAGGCTGGACACTTGCACTGAAGGTTCCTCTCCTCACTGCTACAGCTGATAGCCCAGCAATCCAAGCAGTGCATTGGCTGGTCTGATAAAAGTTATGTCCCCCACAAGCTTTCTCTTGCCTTTTCTTTTTTTCCACTCATATCTCATTTTGATTTTACTAGCTTTTGGTCTCTTGTGCTACAGATCTTAGTGCTCTGTGGTGTTGATGCTCACAGCATGTGGGAGAGACCTGGTTAACCCTATGCACTTCTCTAGCAGCCTTCCTGTGTAACTAAATTTATTCCGCCTGAAGAATGTTCCGCTTTCTTCCAGGACTTCTGAAATACATGGTAAGCCACCATGGAACTCCAGCCTCCTGTTAAATCAAGAACTTTCTGACCTCACTCTGATAAAGCGCATGCTTCAGTCTCGCAAGAGAAAGGAGGGCAATGTGAGCTCTTGATCCACACGAAAGATCTGAAAGGTTTGAGTGCAAAGGGAAAGAATGATTGGCAAAAGATTCTTGTCCTTGAAGAAAACTAAACTCACTAGACATTCAACAGATAGAATCAATAGTGGCCAGGAATAGAAGAGGAAAATACATCTTCTTGAGACATGCAGGGCCTGACAAATTCGATTTAGTTTTGAAGTCAGAAGCTGGTATCTGAATGAGAATTTGATTCTCAAAGAAACTTGAAAGACGTGTCTGGAGAATGGATGCTGCATTACAAAGGCTTAGATGTTATTGCACGATTGCTTCTGAAACTAAGCAGCAGCATGAGGCTGAGTTTCCTGATGCTCAAAGAAGTTGTAAGTATTTGCAGTTTGAACAGCTCTGAGCTCTATGGTCCTTGGCCTCTGGCTTTGAAGAAATAAAACTTGTTTGTTCTAGCTGGTCTATAACATGAAGAAAAACAAATGATGGCTCCAAGATGAAACACAGTACATGAAACTGATTTTCTCTGTAGGCACAAACTTCTTTTTCTCAGAGTTTGGCCAAGGAGTTCACAGACAGTGCCTGTCAATGCTGGGAGACACTGCCATTGCAGCCTGGGAGTGCAGCCAGCAGACTTGGAAACATCTGCTAGCTGTAGTGACACATGGCCGTGGAGACATCTGAATGGGGGAAGGCAGAGCTCTTGGGGAAGAGAGTTAGCATGAGACGTCAGGTCTGATAAAAGCAGTGCTCCAGCAGAGTACAGATAATTTAATAAAAAATTGAGCTAGAGAAGGCTCTACTGGAAGGTTTGGACAAGAACATGGGGGTTTCCATACACACTAAGAAAACACTTTCAGTTTGGTTACTCACTCACTTCTGTTTGTCAAGTGGCAAGTGCTTGAATTTAAGGTGTCCTGCTACTGTCTGGGAAGAGGCAGGAGCAGTAACAGGTATGAGCACAGTCTAACTGCAGTTTAGGGGCAGCACAAAGACCTGTTATTATGGAGCAGCAAAGTAAGTCATGGCAATATTAAGTAATTCTTATCTAAGGATACTAAAAGACTTGATTTTGCAGTCTTCTATTTTCCTAGGGTGAGTATATGTACCAGGGTTCTTGCTGGGTGAGACAGAAGTGGAGGGCTGAAGCCAGCACCAGAAAATTCTGCCTGATCAGTGGGGCTGTGGAGTTTGTCCTTAAGAAACACAATGAAGGAATAGGCTTGGTAGAATCAGAAACACTCAGAGAAATTATATAATGGTTGAAGACAGAAAAAAGCCATAGTCAAACTATGCCATAGCAATAGTTCACTTCTCTGAGATACTCACAACAGCAGAACTGCTCAAAGGAAGGGGAAGACTAATCAGAAGTGTTCACCCTCAGGCTGCCAACATCTGAAGCCAGCTCACAGCTTCTCTGCCAGCAGCCAGCCAGTCTAGGCTGGGAAACCAGAGCTGAGGAGGAATGTGAGGGGCCCAGATGGAGACTGCTTCTGTCTAGATGAGTGAGAAGGTTTAATTGAACTTATCAGGAGAACCAGGCTCCCCTTGAGTGTGGGCAAAGGTGGGAGAAGACACAAACACACCTAGAACACTCTTTTAGTTTCAACAAAACAGAGTGGTAAATGCCAGCCATTGAAGAGGAAAGGATCTGAACACAACCACACTTGAAGAATTCTGAGAAGGGCCTGGGGCTAATATTTCACAACCAAGACAGCTGAACTTGAGAGAAGATAAGAACAGTCAGCTTAGAAGAAGAAAGCTCGGGTGGAATGCTTGTCTAAGAAAGAAAGATGTGTCACCTCCCAGCGTTGACACTGGGCTTCATCAGTCAGTCTGCAGAGATTTGTCACTGACTTGCTGGATTGGGATGTGGATCAGAGCAGCACTGGCATTTGGATGGAAGATGTTTACAGATTTCTGAGCTGCACAGTGGGCAGCTGACCCACTGAAGCCAACTCGACATACACCATAGCAACAATCCCAGAAGAAGGGTATTCTCAAAGTGCAGGGCATTTCTGGGATCAATTTCCTGGCCTGTTTTGCTCCTTTCTAGAAGTGCCATCCACAGAGATTACAAAACCATAGTATTAAGCATTCCATACAAGCTCAAAACTACGGGCTGAAAGTTTTGTAAACTGAGTGTAACAAATGATGGCAGCATCGCTCTAAGGGCGGGCACCAGACTTCATGCCATCCATACTCACCCTTGCGCTTCAGAGACATCAGAGAACGAAAAAATCCAGCGGCTGTGCTGTTTGTCCCAGGCAGCTTTGGGTCCTCCTCTCCCATTAGCTGGGCCAGCTCTGCCCCAGGCAAATCAATGAGCCTGGTAATGTTGCTGACAACCAGCTCTGTGAACACCTCTGGTTTTTCATGGCGCAGCTTTTCCACAAAGAAGTCAGGATTGAAGATGATCGGCTGGCTGCGGAGGGAGGAGTCATTGCAGATGACAAAATTGCAGATGGCATCACTGAAAAATGGAAAGAGGAAAAAAAAAATACAGTAACTCCTCATCACTTTGGTTTTTACAGCCAGCTGGTTTGCCCTGAAGGAGACATCTGCTGACAGGAGCTACCAGCCTACACCAACAGCACTGTCTGACTTTGGTGAGTGTTCAGCACAGCACAGTTACACTTCCCTATGGAGCAAAATAATTTCTGGACTGTTTGTACAACACAGCCTAAGACTAGCTAGCACTCCAGAGCATGATGATGACATAGGCAACACATGGCAACACCCAGTGAAAACTTTCACTACTCTACATCTCTCCTACTTGTTTCACTGTATCTACATCCTACTAGCTCTGGCAGTAGATATTATAGCAGATATTATATAATACCCAATATATTTTACATTAACTTATTGCTTTAAGTCTGGTTTTATCTCCCTTCCTCCCCAGTGGAAAATTCATTTCCAGTGGCCTGAAAGTCTGAAGAACAATCTCAGTCTTTTCATGGCCAGCTTACACTCATCAGTTCCCATTGCCATTCTATCATACCTACCTTTCTATCAACAAATAGATAGTTCCCATGTCCTGGGACTTTGTTTTTAAGGTCATAAATGTGCAATAACACTGAACCCTCAGTTTTGCTGTGGGTGCTCCCAGGTGACATGCTGCCAACCCTTTGGTTACTGCTTTCTGCCAGCTCCGCATGAGTCTGGAGCAAGTGAGAACTCACTGTCATGAGCCACGCAAGATCAGTCTTTGAGGAACCCCTACTAACTTTTCACCTAGACCACCCCTTTTCAGCTCATTCAGTTCTTACCTCTGTTTCACCTCTTCATGCCCTTTATCTGACCTCTCTGTTCTCTACTGACACATACTTTCTTCATTTCATAGCTTATGTGGCATGGGAAAGGGGATGCACCCGAGACACTGCTCTGCTAAGGGTTATCTAGAACAGGTACATAACCCTACCAGAGGATAGGTACATTTCACCATGTTGAAAATCAAATCAAAGAGTTATCAAAGAGATATCTCATGCTAATCAGCACTCTTAATGCTCATACTTAACTTTTATCCCAATTTCCATCTACCTCTAGGTCTTCCATTACCATCTTCCCACCACTGTTTCAAACATTTTCATGTTTCTGAAGTCAAGCCCAGCTTGCTTCTCCCGCCACTCTTTTACTTAAAGGTGAGGATTAGTGTCATTATTCTTGAGTCATGAACTACTGTCCTGATTTCATACTCAGCTATGAAGTGATAGCCTGGCTTTGGGAATAGGTGTGCCAGTTCTTCCAGGGCTCTGGGAAGAGGATGCCTACCCACTCAGCTTCCACATACTGCATGTGTTCACCCTGTGACATTCCCCAATTCTTTAAGCATTCTTTAGCTCTTATATAATACTTTCCACTCTTTCTACATCCATCCTCAGCTGGGAGTTCTCGCTGGACACCATTTTCCAAGAGCAGCTGCCAAGTGCACAGTTAATAGGGATGCTGTGCTTATGTACCAGGGATCACATCAGTCCCTTAGATGCAGTGTGGCACCTGGGGGATCGCAAGTGCTCTGCTGAACACCCCTGAGCCCATAAAGGCTTTCCCTTCAAAACAGGCTTTTCTACAGAAGGCTGGAGCACCTTGATCTTCCTCTCCTCACTACTGAAGGCTAGAGGCCATACCACTGTGTTCAGACCGTGCTGGGCATCCCTGCTCACCACAGCTGCCACAGAAAGCGTTTGCAGCCCACTGAACCTCACATCCATTAGCTCAAGCAACAAAACCCTTCACTACTAATTCAGAGACCTCAGCAACTTCCTGTTCTGATGTAAACTGACAGTAGCTCACGACAGGTCAACATCAAAGCACATACTGGCAAGTCACCTGAACTCCAGCCCAGCTCTGCACATTATCTGTGAACCCAACAGTTATCTGAGCTACTGCTGTACGTTTTTGACCTGAAAGACTATCTCAAGGATTTCCAGGATGCGTGATCAGAATAAGAGAACAGAAGCTGGGACTCGGGCTCCACAAGAAGAAAGATACTTGCTGAAACAAGAGGAAAGGAGGCTCTCAGCAACTCTTGCATCGTGAGAATCCATACCAAACCCCCCCTCCCCTTGCCACTGCTCTCCACGGATGCCAAAGACGCCTTCAAGAGGATGGAGAGGAAGAAGGTCTGCAAGGCAGACTGCAAGGCAATCTGCCAGGTCATCTAAAATTTTAGAAAGCTCTTAAAGGCTCCCAGCTGCCTGGCTCAGTGGCCTAGCAAGCAGACTGCTGACTCCAAATGGGGGCCATATTTTGCTGAGCACCTCCCAGCCTGTTTTTCAGCAGTTTGTTATCTGCAATAAATCAAGACCAAAATGCAACAATTTGGTATCAGCTGCCAAAAAGCAACTGCCAATTGATCTGATCATATTCACATTTCATTGCATAGAGCTACAATGCACAAAACAAGTGCCAGCTCTGCCCATAATGTGGAGCAAGCCCTTTGCTTGAAACCCATGACAACTCATTCTGCGGCAATACAGATCCTGAGAAGGGTTAATAGCAAGTGTATAGGCCCAGTGACCCTGCCTGCAATGATCCGTGCACTGTTATTCACTCACTAGCAGTTTTGTTTCCCCACAGAGAAGATATGCAAATATTTTGCAGCAGTTACATCAAGCATCACAGATTATCTCTTCCCTCTGACAATTAGATATCTAGATTCACAGAAAGAAAATTAAACAATTTTGTCAACTAGCACTGACTGACACAACTTCTCTGCACAGCCTGTGTTACAAGTTGCACAAAGTCTAACAACATTTAATGCAAAAATAAATAGAAAAAAGTAAATTTCTTACATGAGTGCTGAGAGCTTTTGAAGAGGCATTAGGAAGCAGAGACAGGGAAAAGAACTTGCTCCTTGTTTCCAGCAACAAAAGAAACCTGCCTGTCCCAGCACAGCCTATGCAAATTCCACGCATGCTACGAGACACAAGGGCGCATTATTGGGTCTGAAAGGCCCCCTTGGCACATACTGGGCATCAGCCTTCACACAGGGACAAAACAGAAAAGAAAAGCTGGACAAATTGATTCATGTCTCTTGCCAAAGACTGCGTAGCTGGAGTTTAACTGCAAATAATTCCTACATAGAAACCAGGGTTTTGAATTAGGACCAGCGTGGTATTAAGTGCTTTCCACCTGTATCCAAGAGGAATCCACAAAATAGTTCCAAGTCTACCCTGTGTTTACCATGAGTAAAGCCATGCAAACACATTCCCAACAGCATCCAAGCACAACCGATGTTACGGCACTGGCAGGACAATAGCCAAGTCCCTTAACTGCACAACCCCGTGCCCAAAAACCTTGCTAGAAACACTCTCTGCGCCTGCCCTTCACACTTTCAGATCCTTTCAAAGACATAGCACGTAATCAGCCCCTCAGGGCTGGAAACAGCACCTGGCCATTGCTCTTTGCTACCATTGCTGTGCCACCGTGTGCTGTTCATCCAATTCAGGATTCCCGTTCCATGTTTCTCTGGATTCCCATCCAGTTTCCCTGCCTGCTGCAGCTGGGACCAGCCTTGTATACGCTTATTGTGATATAGCACTTCAATGAGCTACTTAATTTTGAAAGGTCACTTTATTAGCAGCTCTTCCTTGCACAGAAAATTTGCCGTTGTATCATTATTGCTAATCAAAATGGAAATGTGACGCAAACCCCATTTCTGAGCAAAGATAAAGCCCCCACTGGCTTTACACACAATAACCCTGCCAATCCTCACTGCTGCACACACCATAACCTTCAGAAAGAGCCATGTGCCCCATCTGCTGTTTTCCTGTTAAAAAAGAGAGATGGATGTACTCTACCTACACTCACAGTTTATATAACAGCAGCAAAGGGGAGACAAACATGTATTCATGGAGTTTATTGCCTTTTTTTTTTGCCTTGCTTGCAATTACAGAGTTATATTTTCTATATGCTGTGATCTCAGATTGCTTTACGACACATCAAAAGACAATAAAATAAAGGAATAAATAGCTTCCTCTCCAGTCTCATGAACATAATCAAATCCCAATGAATAATAAAACCTCGTTCTACTAGGGTTGTGATTAAGACAGCAGATTAAAAAAAATGGGTCCTATATTGTGCTGAGATTCTTGCCATTCTAGTATCCTTCAGAGGCGAAGCCTGTGATCCCGGCCAAGTCACAAAGAAAGCTGTCTGTCACACACAACGTTTTTGCTTCAGGCATGACAGCCCCATCATTTCATGGGGAGTGGATGGTGCAGGAGGTCAAAATCATGATGGATCAATTAATCCCTAAAGTAACTAGATCCAGGCCAGGGAAATGCCGTGGAAACCAGGACAAAAATGAGACTTTAACTGCGAAAATCTGGTGATCAAACCTGTGGTGCAAGAGCTGTGCAAGCAGGCAGATTAGCTCACATGGCAACAAGCTTGCATTTGGATAGGTGAGATGGAGCTGGTTTAGTGGCTTTCACAGATTTGATATTGTTTTAAGTCTACACATGTGACAGAAGAAAGGTTCAAGAAACACGAAATAGAGCATAAGGAGAACAGAAGGCAAAAAAGAAAGTAAAGGAAGAGCTACCTTTGGGGCAAGGCATCAGCTGTGTTTGTCTAGCTGGGAAAGTGGATACACTGAAAGCTAAAGATTTCAGAGGAGCCTGATGTGCCTAATTCAGTGGGCAAAATCCATCTCCAGTGCCATTTTGCACACTCTGTATGTCATCACTAAGGCCCTAATGCTTCAGACACACCACAGTAGACAAGTTTTACCATATAGGAGTTAAAGGGTTAAAGAGCTTTGGAAAGTAAGGCAAGATAATAGAACAAAAATCTCCCTCTATAATAACAAAATCTTTCGATTATAAGAAAGAGACAGGCTGCTACCAAATATTAAGAGCAGGGTGATAAGCAGGCAGTGCTGAAGAACACAAAACATGAACAATTCTCTGCCTGGCTAAGCACAAAGGGACATGGGACAGATGCGAACAGGCTCGGATTTCCCCAGGGAGGGAGAAGTAGCATTGTTTCCTACATTGTGCCAGAGTAAGGAATCAATTAATGAGGATGTCTGAAGACAGTATTTTCAGAGCCAGATAGGAGCCATCCCAGATTTTGCAAAGAGATTAAAGAACCATAGTGGAATTATATGGAATCATTTTAAGTACAAAAGGACTAGATGACAAATTATTTCCTAGATTAAAAAAGAATAAAAAAATAAAAGTAGTCTAATGGGAACGGGCTGCAGAGACATTAGAAGTGACTTCACAGTTAAAGTTGCTTTGAGGGCTGTACTTCAGACTGACATTCTTGCAAGATGGTGTAACAAAGATCACATTCAGACTTCAGACTTGGCACCCTAACTCTTCATAGGATGACTGATTTGCCTCTGAAAAATGTCAAGAAAAACACGCAGTAATTTTTGCCCAGGGTTATACTCATAAGGTCTTCAGGGGCCGAGTCTTTTTGTGATGAGTACACAGTGCACAGCACAGTGGGTGCCAATCCCTGCCTACTGTCTCTAGCCTTGACACAAGTAAGCCTTATGAGATAACACTGCCTTTTTAATTTTTGCTTTGCTTTCTTCACATTTAAATAGCTTACACAGAGTGATTCAGCCTTTTGGCTATGAGAACCAGATAATAATATACAATTTAAACAGCAAGGAGCTGGCTAAGAAAGCTGCTGTTATGTGAGCCTGTGCTCAACAACCTGGAACTAATGCAACTCCTGGCCACCTTTTGGAAATCAGGTATATTGGTTATCCACGTCACTGCTATCATCTATGAATGCAAATTCTGTGTCAGTAAAGGACTCAGAGTAGATCTTGGCAACATTGGCTACACATCTGTGATGAGAATCTGAAGAAGATGGACCTATCTGAAAAGATAAAAGGGTTGGGAGGGGTGGGGGTCTGTGCTTTGGAAGAAAATGAAAATGCAATATATTACCAGCGTCAAAGAAAACAGCAGTAGCAAGACAGCTTGATATATGTGAAACATCAAGAAATTTGCATTTCAGCATGAAATTTCTCGAGTTTGACCTGAGTGAATTCTTTGTGATATTTTTAATAATAGCCACTGGAATATTTTAAAGTCAATCAAGCAGTACTTCAATCAGCCATCAAAACATCAGAGCATCCAGATGCCTTCTAGTGCTAGGAGGGAAAGAACCAAGGGGTGCCTTAGAGAGGAACTGCATGTTCACTGCGTTGCTCCTCATCAAGTCTCCTTCCCAGTGCCACCACCACAGGTCTGGATGCTGCCACACTCTGTGATGGCTCAGCTGACTACCCACGACCTGTAAAAATGCAGAAAGGCAGCTACCACCAGAAATCCAGCAATTTTACATTAAAGATCTGCAAGCTCTGCCTTAAGATCAGACTAACAGTCGAACAGCGTTAAATAGGAATGCTGCTCTGATTCTCATGACTGTCAATGCACTTGTGTATCTATTTTAATATAAACTCCTACTGGGAGCAGCAATAGAAGAGCCTTAGATCCAATCCTGATTTCACTGAAACCAGCACCAAACCAGAATCTTTTCAGATGGCAGCAGCTGCCTCTTCTCGTTACTGATCTGCTCACTTTTATCACTGTGGCACTGGGAACCTCGGTCACAGCTGGGGACTCCGCTGTGCTCCGTGCTGTACAAACAGAACAAAGGCAATACCCTGTCTATAGAGCGCTGATAGCTAAATCTGAAATGAATGCTGGAGGGACAGAAAAGAGAAGGAATCCCAAGAGGAGAGGCAGCACTATCAGTCAGCGTGACTGATATAACTGAACTCTGCCAGCTTTTCTGTAGACACTCTTAAAAAGGAGGGCGAGAAAGGACAGGAAAAATAATCAGGTCACACTGCAGACATTTAGAAGAAATCCAGCTTCTGTGCAAGGGGTGGCATGGGACTGAGCACAAAGGAGCTGGTTTGAGAGCTATCAGGCAGGGACGGCTGGGACATGGGGCTGAGGAGGCAAGAGCTGAGCTCTACACACTGGCTGGGAGCCGCTGGTGAGGCAGAGACAAGCCAGCAGTGCCAGCAAGCTGGAGAAGCTTGGCAGTGCCACAGGGCACTGTGTGGCACATCCAGACCCTCACTGCAGGGTGGGATGCAGCCCAAGGAAGCCTCACAGTCATTTCCCACCAAATGTGTTGGCTGTACCCCCAGTGTGCCAGTGGGTACTTTCCAGTTGCCAATAATGATAGCATTCCCTTGCTCTTCGCATTTTAAAATGTCTTTATCCTCTTTACTTCCCCATGTTGAGTGTACTGGAAGTCAATAAGAGGCATGACCCAGTCCTACCTATACCTCCTTGGCCTCTAGCACTCCAAAATACTGCATGCACCTCTGATTGTCACCCTTACTCTTGAAGGTAAGAGCCCTAGAACATCCTTTAGAGGCAGGATGAAATGGAGTTCAGAGACCACCAAAGATACACCATCTAGATGCTTCTCAGTCCAGTAGCTCCAAGCTAGTGTCCAGGTCAGAGCAGAACAGTCAATAGACAGCAACCCATAACAATCAGGTTTACTTCTGACATGAAAAATCAAGCAATTACACAAAAACAACACAGCAAAGTTGACAAGCTATTGTAGCAACAACCAGTCTGGGAACTCAGAGCAACCCAGCAAGGCAGGACAGATGTTTTCCTCCAGCCCTCCCACAGAATGATACCCAAAATTGGTAGCACCAGCTGGTGCCCAGAACACATATAGGAATCCCATCCCACTATCAGTTGGTAGACTGGTGCTTGAGCAAAGCACCACAATTTGAGTACAGTGTGCTGCAGCACTCACAGATTTGCTTGACTGCAGTTGCTTTTTCTGGACTGAGAAGATACTGACACCTGGGTCAGGACCCACAGCTGGCTCCCCACAGTACTGTTGGTGAGGTTTTGTAGTCACAGCCTAGCAAATACAGAGGACGAAGGTACCCAGGAATCACAACTCTTGGTTTTGTTCATTCCGTAATTCCACAACGCTCCAGAGGTGCAGTGAACAAGCTGCATCCTTGCATCTGTGTTTTGTATCACAGTGGTGTTTGCAAAGGATGACAGCACATCAAATCCCTCCTCATCAGGAATCCTCTGCAGACACCACTGAGTATGTCAGAGGCCACATCCCTTGTTCCAGATGTGTAAACTCTTACAAGCTGGAATTGTGATGAGGAACACCTGGATGCATGCCAGCATTTAAATAAGCTGGTGACATCTGGTCAGGGCTGCTGAGGCACACAGATAAACAGGCTGGGCCCACCACAGAGCAGCACAGCATGCGGTACCAGAGAGACAGAGATGCACAAAGCAGCCCAATTAACTCACCAAACTGAGCAGTGTGGGGACCTAGGGCTTTTGAAGGGGATCTGGGCAGGCTAGGATGTCAAAAACTGGAATATTGTGCACAAATACCAGAATTCATATGACAATAAGCTATAGTGTCACTTTATGCAACTCTGGTGAGATGCAGCTTCTCTTCCCATCCTGCCTGACAGTTCATCTCTGTCTGGATCAACTCACTGCAGAGCCCAGGGAACTGTGATATATTATACACTGCTCCAGGGGCCACTCAAGAGAACGCAGAGTGGCATGTGTGTGAGGAGAGTTCCAGGAGCCCCTGAGAGCTTGTGAGGATGTTCCCTAAAAGGCTTCCCGCTCTCCAAGGCACAGAGAGCCACAGCATGCTTGTCCCCTGCTATATGACAGCTTGCAAGCAGGGCTATAGGAATGCCCATATGGAAGTCCCAAACCATAAAGCTATGTTTCAACCTTGAGTATGAGCTCCAGAAAAACAAAAAGGAAAACTAATGCCATTTCCCCTGAGAAATTCCTGCCTCTGAAAATCAGAGCTGCCACATTACCGTTCAAGAAGAAAGGATGTTTTGGCTGGACTCCAAATTATTAGAGCTTTATAGGCCAAAAGCAAACACATTAAAAGTTCTTGTAAGCCAGCTGGCAGGCAATTATTAAGCAGCTTATCACATTCCCTGCCATCTACAGTTTCTGAAAATAAAATTTACGAGGAAACTCTAGATAGCTTAATTGCAATTACCTAGTGTAGAGGTGAGAAAGGCCAGGAGTCAAGGAATGAGGGTTTTGCACTTTGGAGCAAAGGGTCCAATGCTCTTGTCAGACACCACAGTAAGTGTAATGCATTACCAGGATGAGAGGCCAGGGACACACACAACAGACCTGTGAAGCTCTGAAAAACATCAACCAAATTTATCCCACCAAGCAGTCACATTTCTTCCCATTTCTCTGCCCGTGCTGACTCCAAGACCCCTGTGACTTGGGAACATGGTGTCAGCCCCTAGGATCACAGTGCAGGTTTGGTAACAGCTTGCACAGCAGCAGCACAGCAGAGCTGTGCCTGCCTCCAGCTAAAGGGCAAGTGAAAATGAGATCCTACAGAAAGGACTAGGTCCAAAACAACTGCAAAATATAAGGCCTCAGCTGTAACCAGGAGCCCAAGCCAACATACAGACAGTATTTCCAAGGGACAGTATTTCCAAGACGGACTTGACTTCAGTGCAACCATTTGATATTAGCCAACATTTCCACACTGCCCCATCTCCTTCCCATCTGTTCACGCCACTTACTAAACCAACACACGCTGAGGACTTTTGACCTTTAGGACAAGGCATTTGATTTCCCAGCAGTGTCCAGCACTCAGCACTTGAGTTTCAGACGGAACTGAGTGCCCAGGCACCTTTAAAGGAGTGATAACGAAGCTCTGTGACATTTTCATAGGCATGTAAACGTGCACACAGCAGCAAGGCAATGACCAGGCTGGCAAGGAGACCCAGACGCTGCTTTGGGCTATGTGGGAAGCAATGCTCCCCCTTCATGCAAACAGACAATAAACTGAAGTGTAGCAGAACAAGGATCCTGTTGTCAAAGCCCATTCCACCCTGGATGGGAACAGGACAGGGTGTTACATGCAAACATACAAAAATACTGCAAATAAAACACGGCCTTGAGTTCGGTTCAGATGTGTACCTCACAGGACTTGGACTGAGTAGGGGGTCAAACTCAAGTCTAGATCTCAAAAATTCTCATGAGGGCTGTGGAAAAGGGAATGTTTGAATAAGATTGTCCTCAGCTCCCAGGCTATCTTCAGAGAAAAGTAGCCATGTGTTCAGACTTGGCTTTAACTCTGAAATCAACCATTTTTTCTGCCTGACCCTCAGCAAGTCACTTTGATTTTTTGCCATTAAGTCATGTTTACAGTGAACATTTTCCCATTGCCAGTAAAACACAGATGGCAACTGTGTCTCCTTTCATAACCTGTTTACAATGTGAGCCCTTGCTGTCCAGTTGTGCAGTGCCACTCTATCAAGCTGCTTTAGCAAGATGCCTTATGGCTTTTTCCAGCTTCCTCCAGACCCATGGCTTTTTCCCTTCCGCTCATCCCACCCCTGCCGTATCAAATGGCCGACACGAGTGCCTGGCAAAAAAGCGTTTAGGCACTGCTTGAGTCAGACATTAAATGCATTCATTAAACAGACAGATGTTTCTCTTTAGAAACTGAGCACTCTGGCACACTGCAATCTTCACTCTCAGTTATGAAAAACCAGGCAGAGGTTAGAGAGACCCACACAAATCATCTTTTGTCATGTTCAGTAACATTTGGTAAGAAGTTTAGGACAACCAGCTTTTAATGCCAGTCTTTAAGTCAGCATGCTGTAATACCACAGGCACAGCATGCAAGCTTTACTAGCTAACTTGCCCTTCTCTCCAGATGAGAGGAAATAGGGGCAAAAGCATGAAAAAAGCAAGCTTTGTGGTCTGTGTGGTGATAGACCAGCAAAGCAAGAGATCGATTTTCTAGCGCTACCTGTGGGTAACAGGCAGTGCTGGAGGAAAACTTGTACTTCAGGCTTTGCATTAACATAATCACTTGCGGAGGAGTGGGGGATAAAGAGCAGGGGAATAGCTCCTAAGGACAACTGCCAACAGAAAAAAATAAATTTAGTCATTTAGGCTGATGCAGGCCATGTTAAAAATGCTTTATCCAAAAGGGCATTTTAAGTATCAGCTGCACTGAGCATACTCATCCCTTTACCAGGTCCAGCATTTTAGGCACTCCCTGCCCAAACACCCCGCAATGAGCACCATCTCTTCATCCCTCCTTCCAGGGCAATACTCTGCCCCAACCCAGGCACCACAGCAGTGCCCCCAGATAAGCAGAGCAAGTGCCATCGGGATGGGTCCCAGTCAGCAGAGAACAGGATGGCACCAGCTGTGAATCTGGCTCAGCCCTCAACTGTATTTATTTATCCACAAGAATTACCATTCAAAGGATATTCAGTTTGCAGCTACACATACGGGGGGGGAAAAAAAAAAGAGGGGAAAAAAAAAGATACTGCAGCCTTTTAACAGTCAGCCGACAACACTGCTCTAGCGAGTGCTCATGCAGCCCTTGCCATTTTAATGCAGCAGTAACAGAATGGTGATGCATACAGAAGTGTGTGCTAAAGGTGAATTACGTGAAGCTGACACCGCTTGTGTGTTTGGAAAGCCAGAATAACGCGCGCAGAGCGGACAAAGCGAAGGAGAAGGAGGGCTGGATGCGAAGCAAGTCTATATAGTGCCATCACCCTACCAAAGCCCGCAACTGCCAAGCGCTCGGCGCCGGCTCCGAGGCTGCAGGAGGAGCGAGGCAGCCCAGGCGCAGCCCGGCGGGGCCCCCGCAGCAGCGGGGCCGGGCAGAGCTGCACGGCGCCTCGTCACCCCCCCGGAACACCCCCTGCCCGGGCGGGAGGCTGGAGCGGGATCTCTCCCCTTGCAGAGGCGCGGGCGGCGCTTCCCCGCAATGCAGCAACGGGGAGCGCTCTCCCGCTGCCCAGCCCGCGGGGACACGGGCCCCGCGGGGATACGGGGTCCTACCGTGACCCCCGCGGGACTGCGCGGCGGCTCAGCCGAGCTCCAGAGCCGCCGGAACACTGAGCCGGACAGCTCCGTTAAGGTGCTGGGGCACAGGCGGGCAGCGCGGCAGCGGGAACAGCGACGGCGCTGCTTGCACGGGTAGCGCCGCAATGGGCGGGCCGAGGCGCACAGGCCGGCGCCTGCCCACCGGCTGGTGCCAGGTGCCCGACCAGGACCACGGCGGGGAGGGGCCGAGGATAACACGCCGCCGGCCCAGGACGGGGCGAGGGGGTGCCCGGGATCCTGCTCCTACCTGCCACGGCCGGACGCCGGTGCTCCCGCCGCCATCTCATACCTGCCGCTCCGCCTGCCCATTGGCCCGCCGCACCACCCCCTCGGCCCCGCCCCGCCGCGCTGCGCGACGCCATTGGCTGCGGCCAGCACCGCCCCGCCGCTATTGGCCGGTTCGAACGGGCACCGGCCGATCCGCGCGCACGAGGGGGCGGGCGTGCGGGAACGGCCACTGGTGCGGCGCGCGGCGCGCTGGGAGTTGTAGGCCGGCGGCGCAGGCCTTGGGCGCTGCCCGCCGCGGTGCTGAGCATCCCCGCACCCCGAGCCTCGGCCCGCAGCTGCAGAGCGGCACCCGCAGCCATTTCATGGCAAGGAAACGCACACGGGGACTGATAGACCCCGAGCCTGCAGAGGCCGCACCAAATGCTCCAAGAAGCACGAGTTGCACCATAAACTGCAACTCCTATCTCGGCTTGAGTATTTATCATTGCTCTCCCTCAAGGACAAATTAGAGAACATAGACACCGGTAGAGCAGTTTTATTCCTTTTTTCCCCTTTGTGGGTGAAAGGACCTGGCTTGCCCACAGTAAGGGTCCCTGTGGCCCTGCACACTTGCTGCATCTGCAGTGCTCAGGTAGCAACTGCAGAAAGACAATTTAGAAACAATTGAAACTCTAGATCAGAGTGCTGAGGGGACTAGGAATTAACGTAATATTTTTTTAATTGACTAGATTTCAGCTGGAGTGGTCCCTTGGCATTTTGAACCTCCACACTTAATTATCTTGCTGCCAATCATTTCAGCTTAAACACCAAAGCTCCTCGTATACTGCTGGCCCCTGGAGGGTTTTCCCATCCCTGCACCATGTATGGGAGGAATCCCAACTCTGAACTGGGGAACCCTGAAAGGTGCTGCAGTGTGCTTGGAGGATGGTGGTCCATCTGGATGTTGGGTGGGCACAGCCCCATAGGGCACACCTGTCCCTGATTTTAAACTTTAAGAATCAGGGTAGGCATTTGCAACTGTCCCAGCCCAGCCAGGGGACACCCAGCCAGCACTGTTAGTCCTGCCAGCCTCTCCTCAAGCTGGTATCTGCAAGGGTTAGGAACCCTTTGTGACAATGGCATATGTAAGTGTAACTCAACACTGGCATTTGTGGGAAGAAGTTGCATGGTTTAAGAGCTGGTTGGGTGAACAAATAGCCATCAAGCCACCTCCCAGCTTGAGCAGCAAAAGCCAAGCATCTCTCCAGGACCCCAACTTGTGCTTCTCCATTGGTAACTGCAAAATATTTGTGGCAGGTAGCTGCAGGAGGCAGGATCCACACCACCCCTCACCCTGCCCCATATCAGAGAGCTGTGGTAAGGCTCCTGCGGGCCCCCACAATGCAGCTCTGCTCCCTGCCAGGGACAGCTGCGGTGGGGAGCAGGTTTGACTTGCAGCCAACCTCCTCAGGCAGGATGACATCTCCTCGCCAAGGGTTTCCATTGCATTACATGATTAATTAGCTGATTAACAAGATGTTGCTGCAGTAGAATCTGTTCTCTGGACACCAGCTCAAGTGAACACCATCCTCAGTGCTAATACTCTTCTGTTCCATGCAGGCATGCACTAATTTAAGCAGCAACATGCAAATGAAGAACAATACAGTGAGTAAGCTGGAGCTCCTAAATAAATTAGCTACAGCTACAGGCCCTGTCTCCAAGGAGAGAAGGGAAAGTACAAAGACAGCTCCGCTGCGCCTAGAGCCACAGGTTACAGGTGTTGGTGTCTCAGAAGGTGACTGGTGCCTGTCTCCCCCTGTCCTGCTCTCAGGGGAGGGGAGGGCATCAGGCCCAGGCTGCAGGCAGCAGAGGAAGATGAGTGTAGCTCCTGGTCACAAGGTGCTGCTGGAGAAGCCTGTCCCATAGGCCAGGCTGTCAGCTCCCTTCTGGCAGGATGAGCAGCAGCACCTCAACATGGTCCTGGGGCTCAAGGGTCCCAGTGAGAGCCCTGGGTGGGAAAGCACAAATGGAACAGCATTCCTGACAAGGCAGGACCAGTATCAGTACAAGAGCTCCTCCTCCATCCCAGGCTTTTAAAAGGATCTTGAAAAAAAAAAACCAAAGCACATAAGAAAGCCACAAAACTGGATTTGCAGCCTCCAGAAAGAAGCCTGCAGTAAGAGGCTGAACAAGCACAATCCCTTTAGCTTATTAGAGAACTGAGAAGCATTGCAATTCCAGCATGTAAGCTGCCACAATAGGAAATTACAAAGGGCTGAAGGCTTTTTAACATGGAAGAGGAAGGGAAAGCCATCTACATTCACCAACACCTGTTCTTTGCAGTGCAAGCAATGGGACCTGTATCCAGTACCCTCAGCTCCGCTCTCTTCAGCACGCTTCGGCCAAGCACCATCTTTTGGGCTCAGCGTAGAAGTAGTTGGGCAAAACCAGATGCTCAGGCCAATGTGACAGGGCTGAGCAGCTAAAAAGGTCCAGTATTACTTGTGCTGCACAGGTCTAGCTGGCAGGAAGTGGTCAGAGCAAAGAGCTTTCTTCAGCTCTCAAAGGTAAGAGAAAGGGCAAGGCACAGAGATTTGCTGGAGCAGTTTTCCAGCCAGTTTGAAGAAATTTGCAGTGAACTATTCCTGCCCCACCATCAGGCATGGCTGCTATGGGAAAAGTGTCCAGTGGCCAAATGGCAGACACTTCACACATGGCACAGATTCCCTGGCCACAGTTTTGGGCAGAAGAGCCTGCCAAGGAGGAGTTTGTTAAAGAAAGCTGGTTGTAAGGACTTCATCCTCTGTGGCTTTGTTCTATGGCAAGTCCACGCCTCAGCCCTACTGCACGTGTGCCCCACTGCTCTGTGCCACAGTGCTGCTCCCAGCAGCGTCCAGGCAAGCCCAGTGTGGGACAGAGAGCTCTGGCTCCCAGTCCAGGCTGATGCTGGCCTGAGCCCCGTGCTATGCAGCCTTGCAGGAAGCAGCCCTGCAGCAACAGAAGGACCTGCTGCACACGGACAGGAGGCAGAGCACAGTTATGCAAGCTCTGAAGGGAAGGAGAGGAGGAATCTGGGCTGGGTAAGAACAGAGGGTATTTATCAATATAGAGAATTCTTTACATATTACTTGCTCTCTCACACACACACCCATGCCTGTACCAGGCAACCCAGCATCTTTCCCCAGAGACAGAAGGGCCATCAGTCCATAATACATCCAAGTGGCTTCCCAGGGAGTCTCAAACAAATGGAGGTCACCTTCAAGAGGACCCCCAGCTCTTCCACTCACAGGATGCTGTGTCCTCAGGTAGGAGTAGGTCAAGCACCTGAGTCTCCTCAGGAGCGCTGGGACTTTAGATGGTTCCTGTGGCCAGCCTTGGCCCCACGCTGGGCTCCCTTCATCAGGCCTTTGAACTGGCCCTGCATTTTTGCCCGTTTCCTGGAGGGAGCAAGGAGCAGAAGCTGGGTTGGTGCAGGCACTAAGCACAGCTAGCACACGGGGATGCTGCTCCAGACTCCGCAAGGAGTGGCACAGCAGATGACAGGGAGCTCCCAAACCCACCAAGAAACCCTAATGAAAAGCAGGATCAAACCTGTTCCCACCCCTGTGCCCTTCCTGGTTAGCCTCACCTTCTGTTGAGTTTAGCTCTGTTCAGGGGGATGTAGGCGTAGGGGTCGAGTTGGCCCTTCTTCTTCACGTCGCCTTTACCTTTCTGTGGGAGACAGCGACATGGGAGAAGATGCAGCACCAGGGAAGAAGCATGCATCCCATTCTAATGCAACCCTGCCACCCTGCTATCCCAAAGACTGTATTGCAGTGGGGTGCCAGCTGAGCACACTGCCCTGGGAGCTGATTTCCCACCAAGACGATGCTACAGATGCCTACTTTGAACAGTGAGCAGGAACTGTCCATGGCAAGGATAGGACAGGAACTTTGAAGTGGGCTGGCAGTGTTCAGAGATACTGAGTGTTTGGCAGCTCCTCTTGGAGCAGAGATCCCCTCCAACCTTGGTGCTACTGGACCAGACTCCCAACACAAATGGTGTTTCCTGCCCCACCAAAGTCCAAGCGTCCCCCCCACCCAAACCCTGCAACCCCATGGATACCTCACCTTGGATCTGTACTCTGCACCAAAGGCTGGCTCCTTGTTCAGCTGTCGATGGATCCCAGAGCCTCCAGCTGGAAAAGAGAATGTGTGTAGGAAGGGGGTCTTAGGGCTCCCCTTGCCTAATTCTAGGCTGTGGAAGCTGTTCCTGTTTTTGTCTCCAGCTCTTGGGTGTCAGGAGAGAAGAGGGGTGGCCATTTCCCCCAAGCAAAATCTCTGGAGAGATGTGCAGAGAACTGCCTGAAATTAATGAAGGTAAATGCACCAGGCACCAGTTCAGACTGGGGGTCAACCTGCTGGAAATTAGCTCTGCAGAGAAGGATTTTGGGATCCTGGGGGACAACAAGCTGTTCATGAGCCAGCAGTGCCCTCATGGCCAAGAAGGCCAGTGGTGTCCTGGGGTGCATTAAGGCACTGCCAGCCGGTAAAGGAAAGGGATCCTGCCCCTCTAACTCAGCCCTAGTGAGGACGCACCTGGAATGTTGTGTCCAGTTCTGGGCTCCTCAGTACAAGAGAGACATGGAGCTCATGGAGCTGATCCAGTGAATGATTAAGGGACTGGAGCATCTCTCTTATGAGGAAAGGCTGAGAGCTGGGCCTGTTCAGCCTGGAAAAGAGGCACCTAAAAGGGGACCTCATCAATGTCTGTAAGTATCTGAAGGGAGGGTATCAAGAAGATGGAGTCAGGCTCTGCTTGGTGCTGCTGGGCAATAGGACAAGAGGCAATGGCAGAAACTGACGCATAGGAAGTTGCACCTGAGTATGAGAACTTCTTTGCTGTCTGGGTGACTGTGTACTGGAACAGACTGCCTAGAGAGGCATTCTGGAATCTCCCACAATGGAGATACTCAGGACCTATCTGCATGTAATTGTGTGCCATGCTCTGAGATGACACTGTTTGAGCAGGGAGGCTGGACCAGATGACACACTATGATCCCTTCCAGTCTTACCCAGTCTGTAATCCTGTGACCTTTGCTCCAGCTGCCCTGAAGCAGCACAGCGAGATGGGTACTGGCCCTCTGGGGAGACCCAGACTGGGCACAGGCAGAGGACTTACCTCTATACTGAGAATAGGTTCCAGCCTCAGCTTCCTCATCATCTGGCTCCTCTCTGAACCGACGCTTCTGACTTTTCTTCTGTAGAAAAAGGCAGCAGGAACCTTGCAGCTGGCTTGTCATTACAGTTCTGCCCTCCCATCAACCCCCAACCTCCCGCTTCCTCCCATGGGCACCCAGAGACCTTCCAGACAGCGCATCCCTATCCCAGACAACTTCCTGCACCCCTCCAGGCAGCTGGCACTTGCCCGGTGTCCCAAGGCCTCTTGGGCAGAGCTGCAGCTGCCATGGCACAGGCAGTGGTTTGGCAAGGATGAGTTCCCCCAGCAGCTCCTCAGGACCACGAGCCCCATACTCACACTGCGGAGACCCACATCTTGCAGCACATCTGCCATCTCCTCATCTGCTCCTATGGTACAGGACAAGGTCAGTGCATGATGAGGGCTTGGGAGAGCTCTGGTACTGTGCTAGCCCCTGGAGGGGGCTGCAGTAGCAGGGTGCCCCTGCTGAACCAGCACCCTCCTGATGATGTAGGTGACTGCTTTCCCTGGGCAACGGCCCAGAAGAGAGCCACTGGGTGTGACACAAGGCCATGCCAATTCCTGCCACTTCCACCCACATGCCCCCAAGATCCCACGTGCAGGTGGCAGGATGAAAACCATTCAGAGACCCAGAGCAAGTCTAGAGTGGCCCCTGTCAGCCCAGGCAGTACCTTTGGCTTCATCATCATCCACCTCCTCTTCCTCATCACGGATGATCAGGCGTCCATCCTCAGACATCTGGAAATCATGGCTCACTCCTCTGGACCGCTTGGGGCCTGGCTTGGTGGCTGCTCACAGAGAAATGGGTCAGGGCCTGGAGAAGGATCCACTTCTGGGAGCAGCTGTACCCCCAGGGCCCCTGTGCATTGCAGCAGCCCCTGCCCCATCTGTCCCACCCCAGCCCCATCTGAAGCTCCACTCCTTACCCAGCACCCGCTGGGACACATTGGGGTCCAGGAAGTTGAGGGGCTCATCATCTTCCCCTTCCTTCAGCCATGCCTGGCCCTTCTGCCGTGCTTGCTTCCTCCACTCTTTGCTCCGTTGCCGTTCCTCCTCTTCCTCCTCCTCATCCTCTGAGTCAGCAAGGATCTCCTCCATACTGGTCAAAAGGTGGAAAGGATGATGGAAAATGGACTAAGCCCAGGGGTGCAGCCTGCCCCACAATGCACAGCAGCCCTGGAGATACCTCCAGCATCTCTAGAAGCACCAGCTGAGCAGATCCAGTGCCAAGCCCCCTGTGGGGGCCGCTCCTTCACCCCAAGCCCATCTTCACCTGTCTCCTCTGGGCTGTGGTGGTGGTGCCTCCTCCTCATCCATATCCGCAGCTGCCTTCTTCAGGGCACGCTGCTTGCGGCTCCGCGATTCCGCCTTGCGGATGTTCACCAGCACCTTATGGTACTCGGCTGGCAGCAGCCCCTTCACCAGCTCAAAGCTGAGGAAACACACAGAGAGCAGTCAGCAGCCCCCTTCTCCCGCACTGCTTCCCAGAGAGCTCCCTCGCCACCCCAGGAGACCCTGGCTTACCCAAACTTGCGGATGAACTTGATGAAGAGGTTTCGCAGCTTCATACGGAAGTGGCGTCTCATGTCATCTGAAAGGTTCCCCACAGCCTCCAGCTGTCAGGACAGAGACCCTCAAGACCAAAGCACTCCTGACGTGGGGACCCAGCCTCCCAGCTTTTATCTGCATGGCCACCTTGTTCACCCTGCTGCCATCTCTCCATGCCTGCCCCAGGTAGGGCCATGGGGAGTTCTCCCTGCTTGGCAGCGCTGGGGCTTTTTTGGCACGTCTATGCCAGAATTCCAGATTCAGGAGAGGGGCCTCCTTGCTGCCATCTCAGCTGCTGAGATCATGGTTGTTTCCTTGGCTCCCAGTCAGAGTGCAGCTGGAGATAGCCCTGGCTGCCCAAGGCAGCCACAGTTCTGCCCCACCACCCTCCTCAAGGCACCCTGTGCATGATCTCACCATCGTCTGCACATGCTTGGCCAGGAGCTTGGTGTCCACCAGCAGCAGTGTGACCTTCAGGAATCCCAGGGCTGCCTTGACCACATCCCGCGTGCGGGAGGCCAGCAACAGGCAGATGTTCTGCAGCAGCTGCTCCACCACACTGAACTCCAAGTGATCTACAACCATGGGTGGGACTCAGCCACAGACGGCTTCCTCCCAGCACCCACCTTCGCTGGAGGGCTCTGCTTCATGCCCCCAGCTCTCCTGCTCCTGCTCACCTTTGAACTCAAAGAACAGGCGGGTCAGTGCCAGCACAGTGCAGCTGATCATGGTGACTGAGCCAGTGAGCCCCACGTAGATCAGGAGCAGGAACCGCTGCATAGCCTCTGCAAGAGGGGGATGTCTCAGGCCCCAACTTGCTCTGTGTTCAGCAGCATCCCTGGACCATTTCAGCAGGATGCTGGCCATGGGTCTGATCTCCCTGGGGCCAGAGTGGCCATGGGACTGAGCAAGTAGAACAGAAGCTCACCTTCAGGGGTGGGTCCAAAGCGGATGAAAGCATGCCCCATCTCCACGAGCAGCATGAAGGCGTTCTTGCGGGCCCCCACCGACACCTCCTTGGTGCATAGGATGACCTGGAGGAACACAGGCACGTCACCCACTGCTGCCACTACCACAGCCAGAACCAGCCAGCTTCTCACAAGGGACCATGCTCACCTCTGGGACCAGGGCAGTGACAAAAGGCTCGTGCTCTGCAGATAGCTGTTTCACAATGTGGAACAGGCATTTCAGCCGGGGCTGGGGAAAGAAACAGACCAGCACTGATACACCCAGGGACACACAGCTGGTTACCCTGTCGCCCACCCCACCCCTTCCCTCCCAGCAGTGGCTGGTCACCACCACCACAGCCCTTGTTCTCACTCTCTTGGCTGGGGATGCTGCGCTCTTGAGCGAGTCCAGCAGCGCTGTCTGCAGGTCCTGGAGGTGGGAGCGGACGAAGGCCTGGCAGGGAGCGTGGGGAGCGGCACACACCTCCTCCAGCACGCGATACGCCTTCTTCTGCATGCTGCGCTCTTTGCTCTGCAGGGACAGCCAACATGCTCCCACTGTCAAGGCAGCCCCTCACCACGGTGTCTGAAGGGACACCAGCACCCCACACCACCCAGCAGAGACCTATCCCCTATGGCAGCTGCTCAATCATCAGAGTGTGGGTCCAAGCTGGCAGAAAGCAGAAGGTGCCCCACTGCAGCCCTTGCACGCGTCAGGGCTGGGGACCAACCCACCTGGAGGGAAGGCTGGATGGTACGGTACAGGGAGCCCAGGGACTGCTCATCAGCATAGGGTGCCATTGCCACTACCAGGTCCAGGATGGAGAGTCTGCAGCCGAGAAGGACACACAGCTGGTTAACTGTGGCATCACTACCACTGCCTGACCAAGCTGGGATGTCAGCTGCAAGTCACATCAAGTGCACAATGGTGGCACAGCCCACACAGGACAGTGCCCTAGTGCTGCTCACCAGGAGCACACCAGGAGTTTTACCCAGTAGCACCAGCTCCCAGGTGTTACCTGGTGAACTCGGAACTCTCAAGACTGGCCAGCTTTGCACTGGCTTTCTCCAGGAATCCGCACACCATCTGCAGGGCAGGCAGAGAGAGCAGGATCAGAACTGAATGAAAGGAGTGCTTTTACAAGAGTTTGCAACCCACCTGGCAAACAACTTGGCACAGAACTTTGTGGAGACCAGAAGCACCAGTGAGTCCAAAAAGACCTGGACAAATTCACAAAGAGCTCGTGCATGATGGGCCAGATGTGACTGCAAGACTGGGAAATCCCAAACCATGGGCTAGAAAGGTCTCCCTGCCCATGAGAGCAGGAAGGGCTGCTCTCTGGTCAGAGCCTTTCTTCCTGTCCTCTTCAATCAGACAAGCACCAAAGCCCCATCACACTGGGTCTGGCTGGGAGATGCTGGCCTGAGCCAGGACAGCTTGCCCCAGTGCCCCATGGGCCCCTCACCTGAGGATCCGTGACAGTCAGGTAAGCACGGACAGTGTCCAGCACGGAGCGGCGCTGAGCACTTGTGCCCCCATCCTCCTCAGGTTGGCTGTACACGTTGAACAGGATGGGCAGGAAATTTTTGGCAAAGCGACCCACTTCTGCCCGCTCTGCATCTAGGGAAAGGATGACAGGAGGCTACAGATCAGCATCTCCCCTCCCACAGGCGACAGAGACCCACCACAAGGGTCTGTTTCCACCCCAACCTGTCTTGCAGCCTTTGTGGATGAGGGTGCGCAAGGCCTGGCACACAGTGGGGCGGAGGTCTGGGCGCTCACTGATGGCCATGCCCAGGGTGCGGGCCAGCCCCTTGAAGGCTCCCAGCACATCTGTGGGGTGGGTGCAGAAGCCAGGCAGCAGAGTCCAGACCTGAAAGGCAAAGGAAAAGGTGGGAGGCCACAGTCTTTGCCCAAGTCACTGCTCCCCAGCCTGGTAGCAGGTGTACAGTATGGCAGGGCTCCCAGGCACTGCTTGTTACCTGCCACTGCAGCGTGTCGTAGATCTTGGCCTCCACACTCTTCCCAGCCTGGGTAAACTCCAGGGCTGCAGAAGAGAAAGAGAAGATGAGTGGAGCAGAAGATGTTGCAAAGCCTTGCTCCATCTCAGGGCAGAAAACGGAGGTCCCACAGAACACCCTGGACTACTGAGACCCCCACCATGCTGCTCTCCTCACCTCTGCTTTTCAGGGCAGCTGCCAAAGGCAAGAAGTAACTGGTGAAGAAGCCAAGCCGTGCACCCTGCACGTTGTCCCGCAGCACAGGCAGGAGCCAGCTGCGGGGAAAATCCAGCGTCTCCCTGCGGAGGAAAGGCATTGGTCAGGAGGGTCAGCATCAGATCCTGGGCACAGGGCACTTTCACCCAGCCCCAAAGCTGGGCACAGGTAGGCTTAGCAGCCACATCTGCAGCAGTGCACGGAGACTGAACAGGAACATAACAGCTGCATGCTACCCCGTGACTGTACTCACTCCTTGCCATCGATCTGCAGGGGCACAGATTCCAGCAGCACCTCGGGACCCATGGTGCTCACAGCAGCCCCCACCGCCTGGTCCACTTCAGCAGTGTAGGGAAAGTGTGGGGAGAGACGCAGGTCACACAAGGACTGGAGACACTGTGGGGACAGGGCAGGACAGTCACAGAAGAGCCATGTGGGCAGGTCTAGCACATATCACTCACTCTGCCAGGGATGCCAGCTGCCCTGCATGTCCCTGTGCCAAGTGTCCCAGAGCTGCACACACTCTGGCCCCACACGGACAACAGAGCAGGGCAAACAGCATGACCCTGCTCCACAGCTGGAGGGGGAAACACAGGCACCCTACCTGCCTCTATGGATGAACCTGTGCCTTCCCAGCCTGACTCACCTTCCTCATGATGGGATGGCACTGCTTCCCACATGTCTCGAAGAAGACCTCCAGCACTCGCAGCACCTCATCCCACGCTGCATGGAAACGGTATGTCAGCCCTTCCTCCACTGATCTGGGGAGCAGAAAGGAGACAGTCACACCAGCAGTATTCAGGGTGCCCACCAAGCCTGCCAGACCCATTGAGGACTGGGCAGAGGCTGGTCAGCCAGACCCATGGGGACAGCCCCTCCCATATCACTGCTCCTCACCTGAACATCTTGCACAGGTGAGCAGCAGGGGCTGGGGCAGATGTGGAGACAGTGCCAATGTCCTCCATGTGGGGAGCAATGCACTCACTGAGGAGAGCCTGCAAGGGCAAGCAGGGAAAATGGGACAGCTGTTGGATCATGGAACCCCCAGCCTTGCAGGCACAGAGGGGCACACCACTCCTTGGCAAGCCCCAAGGCAGAGCCCCCTGCAAGGCCCAGGGCATCCAAGAGGGGAGAGATGCCTTGGTGAGGTACCTGCAGGGTCTGCGCTGCTGCCGACACCACCTGGGAATGTGGGGAAAGGAAGCAGTTCATGGCAGCAGAGAAGAGCCGGGGCAGGTGAGCCCAGCACAGGTCCTTCTGCAGCCTGGAGAGGAGAGAAAGGCCAGATTAGAGACCAAGCAGCTGCCTGTCCCCTTGCCCAGCCACGGCCCCTGCCTGCACCTGGCCAGGTTGATGTGTGCCCGCTCCATGGTGGACAGCCAGGTCAGAAGGGGCTGCAGGTCACTCGTGCTGGGCACGTAGTCGTAGAGAGCCTGTGGAAGCAGAAGGTGGGGTAGGCAGGTGGGTGCTGTGCAACTGCCAGCTCTGTCCCTCCCCACACTGATACCCCACACTCACAGTGATGATCTGGGCATTGAGCTCAGCTGGCAGGCAGGCCACGCTGGCCTGGGCACTGAAGAGGCTGTGGAAGGCTTGCATGGCACATGCTGTCACCAGCTGCAAACGACACGGTGTCAGGAGATGGGGCTCTGCTTTGAACCCACTGTCCTCCTACCCCAAAGAAGGCTCTGCTCTGGAAAACGCAGCACTGCTGCAACTGTGCCCCATCTGCACAGTCTCCCTCTTCCGTAGAAGTCAGGCCAGCAAGCTGTCCTGCGCTCTCCTCCATTTGCATCCTGCATTTCCAGCCTCCCAGTTGGCAGTGGAGAGAGTCTGATCCCTCCCAGAATGCAGCCCTTAGGGAAAGGGTCTGCCCTTGTCATCCCTGGAGCGGGAACACTCACCACATGGCTGAGGGTCATGACTCGGAGCAAGGTCTCACAGCAGGTCTTCACCAAAGCTGCAGGGAAGCAGGGCAGCACATCCCGCAGCAGGGCGAGGACATGCAGGGTGGTGGTGGCTTCCTTGGCACCTACAGGAGCAGAGCAACCTCTGAGCCTGTGGCACCCCACGGCAAAGCCCTGCCCAAGGCAAAGCCCCCCGACAGCAGTGGGGCTGACCCACAGAGCCAGGGTGGACACTCCCCTGCCTTCTGGAGAGAGGAAAGCAACAGAATGGCTGAGGAAGCTTCAAAATACCATAGGTGCCCCAAAGATATCTCATACCCTCCCCAGCAATCCAGTGTGGTGCAACCTCCCCTCTTCCCTCCAAGTCCTTATTGTCCCACCGTGGCAGAGTCCCCCACATTCAGCTACAGACCCCATGCTCCAGTGCCCCACACCTCCAGCTTTTTCAATCTCCTGCACACAGAACTTGGCGGTGGAGGGTGCTGCAGGGTGATGCTCAGGGGCTGCATCACCAAACATGAACTCGCTGCCCCTCAGGACAGAGCACACACCATACTGCGCTGCTTTCCGCACCTGGGGGAAGAAGAACCCAGGTCAGTAGAAGCTACAGACCAGGGGGATACAGCTGTCCCCAGAAACAAACCCCAAAAGCAGCATCATCTCCTGCCAGAAGCACTGGGCTCTCACCTTGGGCTTGGTATGAACACAAAAGCTCAGCAAGCCATGATAGACCTGCAGGGTGATGGGATAGCTCCAGGATGCCAAATCTTGCTTCCGTAGCAGCGTGGCCAGGCAAGAGAGGACCTATGACAAGGGAGCAGCAGGGGCATTAGCATCACCCCACAGAGACATCTCCCTTTCACTGCAAGAGCCTCAGGCCGAGCACCCAGCACCACCCTACAGCAGCAGCCTTGACCCCAGCAGTCAGCAGACCCTGGGCAGAGCTGACACAGCTGGCTGCCTCTTGGCTACTCACCCATCGCAGGGCAGAGGTGGAGCTGCTGCAGGCCTGTGAGGACACGATACTCATGAACGCTTTTGAGGCATCTGAGAACTTTTTAATAAGAACAGGGCTTGGGACCCTGCCAGGAGAAGGGAACATATCAGTGGGGTGAGGAGCAGATAGCTGCAGTCACACAGGGGACTGCATCGGCAGCTCACCCTAGCTAGGTCCCTTCCCCAGCCTGGGGAGGGAAACAGCACCAATCCCTTTTCCATGATTGGGTCTGGTAGCTCTCCCTGCTCCTCTGCCAGGCACTCACCGCTTTAAGACAAGGTTAAGCAGGTATGCAACAGCAGACAGTGACTCGGGGGACTCCACTGCCTCCAGCGTGGTCATCTGGAAACAGAAGGTGGATAAGCGATGGGGAGCAGGGGCTCACACCAGGACAGCCCTTCACCAACCCTTGGCAAGAGGAAAAAAAAAACCAGGACCAGCCCAACAGCATCTCTGCTGAAGAAAAACACTCAGGGCCTTGGCTATAATCACAGCACCTTTCTCCATCCCTCCTGAGAGCCCACCCATGCTGCCAGCAGCAGCTCCCCTCGCACCTCTTCCACACAACCAGCACTCACCAGTGCAGCAAAGTACTCCGTCTCGCTCTCCTTGCCGCCCCGGGAGCGGATCACCTCTGTCACAGCCGCCAGCACGGCACAGATCTGTGAGCAGCCACCAAAGCAGGTCAGTACCCCTCAGCCTCACAGCCAGGGGGGCATCCCCACCAGACACCCCTGTCCCCAGCCCTGCTCCTGTCCATACCTCTTTGTGAGCAGCAGAGTTGGATTCCCAGAAGCGCTGCACCTTGCTGAAGGTGATGTTGGTGCAGTCGCTCAGCCCGCTCAGGAAGGTGCCAGAAGACTTCTCTGTGGCAGCCTCTTCAGCACTGTCCTCCTCCATACGGACCTGAGCACTGTCACTCGCCCGCTCCAGACGCAGGGACCCCGACTGCAGCTCATTGTGCAGCTTCACTGCATCCACTGTCAAGTTACTTTTCTCTGCAGGGGTGAGAGACGTGTCGGAACTGCGAAGTCACATTGCTCCACCATTCACCCCAAAATCCCCCATGCTCCCCTCCTCTCTCAGCCAGACTGGCTTGGCTGGAGCTCATCTCCAGCTTGTGGAATACAGGTGCTGCTTCACCCCAATGGGCAAAAGCACACGAATAACTGTAAAGAGCTCCTCATTCCAGTGAAAAGAAACCAGAGCACCATCCAGACATCTCCTCTGATGGAAGAGAGCATCACATCCACACAAACGTGTGCCGGTGTGCCAAGGCTTTAACACTAAGGTGCTTCTTGTACTCTGCCCTATTTATCTTCTTCCACCTGAAGCCCTGGCAACCAGACAGCCAGGACACATGCTGCACGTCCGTCTGAGTGCAGACATCAGCCTGCAGCCAGCATCTGCAGGAGAAGGATCTCCCTGGCCAGGAGCAGCCAGTGCTCTCGCAGTGCCCGGTACACTTTGGTTTACCTTCCCCATCATGTGGCCCATCAGTGGGAGCTTGTCACGTTCCTCATCGCACCAGACACCACAGCAGCGCTAAGGGGTGTGGCCATGACCTTTGGGGAGCCTCGCAGGACGACAGGCACTGCAGCATGCGGTGCCCCATTCCGCTTCTGAGGCTCGGTGTCACGATGAGGTTAACTCGTTACGCCGCGGCCTCGGTTGTCCTCCCTGATTTGCAGCCTCCGCCGCACCCCGGAACTATCAGCGGCTCCGGTCTCCCTCCTGCCCCCGCCCCAGCTCTCGGAGGTCCCCAAGCTCCGCCTCGCAGCCCCCCGCGCCCCTGCACCCCTCCGGGAAGCGCCGGGCACAGTTCAGGAGCCGCCCGCCCTGGCGCCCTACCGTCCCGCCCGCCCCTGCCCTCACCCGCCGGCCGGCTGCAGAAGCGGCTGCGGGCAGCCAAGCGATGCTGGCGGGTCTCGGGGTTGGAGTCGCTGCTGTGGCCCTTCCGCCAGCGCTTCAGCTTAGCCGCGGCTCCCGACCGCAGCCTCCCGCTCCGCGCCATGCTGGACCCGGTTCCACGTGCGGCTGCGCCCCGCGCCCCCTTTCCGCTTCCGGCGTCAGCCGCCATCTTGAGTGAGGGCAGCGGTCAGGGAAGGCCTCATCCCGGCCCGGCGGGCGAGAAGCGGGGTCGGGGAAGCTCAGCGGGGTCGTGCCCAATCGGGGCTGAGATGGGAGACCCGAAGGGCCCAGGGGCAGCCACCAGCAAGAGCCCACCAGCCATCCCCGTGCCGAAGCCGCGGCCCTGTGGAACCGTTCAGACCGAGCCCGTAGCCACGCGCGAGGAGTCACGCGTTACGTATTACTGCGTGTCGTGACGTCACGGTGACGCCACGCCCTGAAGGTCGCACCGCCCTTCGGGGCCGCGCCATGTGGTACGTGCGCCTCCGCCTGGCGCTCGTTGCGCGCATGCGCCTCCCCCCGACCGGCGGCGCGCGGGGCGGGGCGGGGCCGAGCGGGGGCGTCAGTCGCGCGCGGCAGCAGCGTGAGGAGTAGCGCGCGCCGGTCCCTCAGCCCGCCATGGCCGCCGCGTACCGGCTCGTCCTCGTCCGCCACGGCGAGAGCGCCTGGAACCTCGAGAACCGCTTCAGCGGATGGTACGACGCCGACCTCAGCCCCGCCGGGCAGCAAGAGGCGCGGCGCGGCGGCGAGGCCCTCCGAGGTACTGGTGAACGAGAGGGGGGGTGTCGGCCAAGAGGGGGGTCGCGGGGGACGTTGGGGAAGGGATACGGCCTAGTGCGGCCACGTCAAGCCTAATGGCTGCTGGTTTGGGGCTCTTCGGTGACGGGGGGGGCCTCCAGTGCCAGGTCGGGGCTTCAGTACTGCTGGGAGAGTCGTAGGTACCGCAGTATGTTGGTTCTCCGGTGCCGGTTGCGTCCTGGCCACTGCCGGTTTCCGTAACGGCGAGGACGCGATCGGTACCGGTGCGGTGAGGCCGCCGCCCTTGCCCTTTCACCGGTTGCATAAGGCCCGGCACTCACCTTCCTGGTCTTCCCCCGCCTCCCCCTTCTCCCGTATTTTCTAGATGCCGGCTATGAGTTCGACATCTGCTTCACCTCGGTACAAAAACGGGCGATCCGTACACTCTGGACCGTCCTGGATGCCATTGATCAAATGTGGTTACCCGTTATCCGGACCTGGCGCCTAAATGAGAGGCACTATGGGGCTCTCACGGGTTTGAACAAAGCTGAGACAGCGGCAAAGCACGGTGAGGCGCAGGTCAAGATCTGGAGGCGCTCCTATGACATCCCTCCACCTCCCATGCAGTCTGACCACCCCTTCTACAGCACTATTGCGAAGGTAAAACTCATTGCTCTTTGGTTGCCTTGTAGGGAGTCTCCTAAAAGTCACCTGCCGTGTGGCCTGGCTTCCTCTATAAGGTCTCCTGTGTTTCTGCTGTGTTACCTGGGGCTGTTCAGCATGGTGCTGGTTGGCTTTGGGCTGAGTTTATCTTACTCCCTCCCTGTGGAGTTGAACCCCTGGGCACTGCACAGACAGGTCCAAAGCAGAGGGGCAATACCTCTGTTAATCATTAGGGCCATGACCCATTCATGGATATTTGATCTGGTTTCTTTGCCCGGATAGGCAATGTATGACTTTTCCCAGGAGGGCTCATGGCGCTGACTGTGACTCATTGCAGCCTCAAACCTCAAAGGCACTTCCTTGCTTCCAAGCCTGGCTTTGCTTACATCTAGTGGGTCCGCAGGTGGAGAATTTGGGGGAGGGACAAAATCTTGCCACCATCTTCCCACACTGGATGGGGGGCACTGGGCTGCTGTGTGAGCATGGTCGTTCTCCCAGGATCGTCGCTATGCCGACCTGACAGAGGACCAGCTGCCGACATGTGAGAGCTTGAAGGACACTATTGCCCGGGCTCTGCCTTTCTGGAATGAGGAAATCGTCCCACAGATCAAAGAGGGCAAACGAGTCCTTATTGCTGCCCACGGTAATAGCCTGCGTGGGATTGTCAAGCACCTGGAAGGTAGGTCACCCCTGCAAGGGCATCCCAGGGACCTCCCTGCTTCCCCAGCTGGCCCTGTGGCAAAGTCCAGGAGTGATGGCACTGCTGTGTTCACAGGCATGTCAGAAGAGGCCATCATGGAGCTGAACCTGCCCACCGGCATCCCCATTGTCTACGAGCTGGACAAGAACCTGAAACCTGTCAAGCCCATGCAGTTCCTGGGGGATGAGGAGACCGTGCGCAAGGCCATGGAGGCTGTTGCTGCTCAGGGCAAGGCCAAGAAGTGACGGCAGGCATCAGACCAGCATGTAGTAGAGCCCCCTGCCATTCCCCACCCCTCTGTTCACACCCCCACAGTTGCAGGAACTTGGAGCTGTGGAGCTGGAGCCGCTCCCCACGGTTAGGCCCATTCCCTCAGACTAGGCTCCCCTCTGCAGACAGCCTGGGGGCCCCGGGGCGAGGGCTGGACACGGAGGTCTGGTGTGAAAGGGAGCCCTGGCTCTGCCAGGCAGCGACCACACACCTCTCCACGCCATGATTCCAACCCTCAGACTCTGTCTGCAGGGGGACACACCGAGCAATCCCTTCCCATGCCAGGCTCCTCCTTTGCTTTTCATCCCTGGCAGCTCTCATCACCCGTTTACTGTAGTTTTGTCACTTGATTTAGTCCTGGGAGCAGTGAGGTGAGTGCAGTGCAGGCAGTGACCAAGGTGGGTTCCCCATCTCCTTGTGGGTGCGTAGCACAGTGACCGGGATGCCACTGGAAGGGTTGCGTTGTGGTGCATGTGGTACAGCACCCCAGGGTGGTACTCACGACTCTGGGCCCAGCTCTGCCAGCCCCTGCTTTAACTATACTGCCTTCAGACAAGGAGGGAGCCTGTTGCCTGGAGGTCCGTGTCCGCCACATACTTCCCCCAGCTGATGCCCATCCTCATCCTGCTGGTGAAGCAGGTGCTGTTGTGTCCCATCCCTCACGTGTGTGTGTACGTGGCCTGTCACTGTGACCTCCCCCCTGCCGGTGTCATGAGCCTGGGCTTGCACAGGGTCAGCGTAACTGTCCAACCATAGCAGCTGTCTTGTTCCAGTTCAATAAAGGAGTAATGCGCAATAAGGAGGTGTCCATGTGTCTGCGGGCCATGGGGGGCTCCCTGCTGCCAGCACATGTGCAAGGCAGCAGTCACTGCTGAGCACAGACAGGAGGGTGCAGAAGCTGTGCCAGGCTCAAGGAGCAAAGCACTGCTCCGCAATCCCTGCCTGAGAGGGTGACACCCTGCCATGCTGTGGTTTTTGGTCTCTCTGTGTGCCACACCCTCATCCCAAGGGCAGGGTACTCACTGGGGCCTGAGGAGATGAGATGTGGTGTCCCCAGGCTGTTTTCAGCCACAGCCCACACTGGTTATCAGTGTGCTGAGACAGGCTCTGCTCCAGCCTTGACTCCCACGTGGGGAAACCAACCTGGCAAGGCGAGTGCCTAGGGTGGCGCAGCCACAGCCTGGGGCTCTGTGCTGTTGCTCTCACTGCAGCAAAGGCACCCATCACTCCTCTTTCCCAGCACTGAAAACGTGCTTTCTCGTGGCCCTGGTGCTGTAGAAGCTGTTCCCTCACCCACTCTGCTGCAGGAGCCAGATCAGAGTGCCACAGGCAGCCCTGGCTCCTCCATAGGCTGTAATGAACAAAGCATGGAGCTCTCAAAAAATGTTTATTATCCACAAGTAGCAAACCTGTCCTGCCAGTGGGGGCCTGGCCAGACCTGTGAAGGAGATGGGAGCCCAGGGGCTGCTCTGGCTCCACAGGTCCCAGTCCTGCAGCCCCCTGCTCCCCCTCAGGCATCATGTCTGCAGGAACTGGGGCTGCACCCGGGCCACCTTACGGAACTCCTTGGTGTGTGTCCGTGGGCACTGCATCTCGCACCAGCTGATGGGCACCATCTGCACCCCTGGGGACACAGTATGTCAGGGTTGCTCCTTCCCAAACTTGCATTCCTCCATGTGGAGAGGGAGGCAGCTGCATCAGTTGCCCCTCAGGGAGGGATGAGGCAGAACTGTTTCAGCCTAGGCCCTGTTTCTGTCCTGTCCCTACCTGCCTCACTTCGTGCCACCACCACGCCCAGCTCATTCTCTGCTGTGCTCAGCAGGTAGTTGGACTGCGCATCCCCCAAGGAGATCTGGTTGGACAGGAGTTAAGGGAAAGACTTCCACAAGAGAGCTTGAGCCAACTCACTGTCCCTGAGGGGGAAGGATACAACTTTGGCCAGGACGATGTCACTGGGGCGGAAGCTCTTGTACACTTCTACCTGCACAGGAGAGAGCAGGCAACACCACACAGTGCCAGGGTGCTGTCAGTGGGGGGACAGGGCCCCAATGCGCAGAAACTGGGGGCGATGGGTGTGGAAAAGTTACTGGCAGTGCCTCACTGACCTTATCCTTCTCCGTGGCTCGGATATCTTCTCTCCTGAAAAAGGAGATGGAGGGATCTGAGTGCCAATGAGCAAAGGCGGCTCAACAGCCTGTGGCAGAAGCTACCCTGGCCTTCCTGGGCGCTTTCCAGGACCTGTTGGACACCAGCCCAGTGCTCAGGGCAGAGCTCCAGCTCAGGACAGCCAGCTGCACGGCCCACAGCAGCCTTCCTCCCCCCGAAGGGTGGAGGATCCTAACCTTTTCCCTACCGTATGGTCCCTCGGAAGGTGGATTTCAGTGGTGTGGAGCCAACATACAAGATGTGCACCTTGGCAAAGCGGGAGTTAATGCTGCAGACCTGCATGTAGGAAAAGGAGAATCAGTGCTCCAGGCAGGGAAAGGGCAAGGAGCAAGCAGGACAGGGCTGCCTGGGGAGCTCAGGTCTCACTTGGCCTCCTCCTGCCTGTGACCAAGGAATGGTGGGACACCTGGCAGCAAGCCAGGCGAGGAAGATGATACTTGTGCAATTCGAGGCACTAGAATAAGGCTGAGACCTGCAGTGATCCCAGTCCCTCTCCCTTCATCATGAATGTAAGGAAACTAATCCCTGGTCTGTGCCACCCTTTCTCCAAGCTGCTTGAGGCACTGACCTGCATGCTGCCTGCCCCAAAAAGAGTTATGGAAGGAGAGCAAAGAAAAACCTCCCCTCAAGCCCACCTCAATCCCAGGGCAGGTGTTCCTCATGCCAATACCCACTTTCTCTGTGAGTGAGGAACCCAAGGGAGCCCCTGAGCTGCCCCTGCCCTGGTGGGAGTTGTACAGAGGGGACAAACAAGCCCAGTGACTCCTCACCGACCCTATCTGCGAGCAGGAACAAAGCTCAGTAAGAGACAGAGGGAACCGAAGCCGTGCAGTTTATCAACGCAGTGCTCCAGCGCCCCACCTTGCATGTCACCACGGCCCCCACGTTGGGCAGGAGCTGGGACTCGCTGTCTCTCACCACCGACACCACGGGCAGCTGCAGTGCAAGAGAGAGTCAGCACAGGGCACAGCTCGTGCACAGGATCACCAGCCGAACCCCGTCGGACTCCAATTCCCCGTCGGAGCCCAATCTCCAAGGAGGCTGCGCAGCCTGGGCGCACGGCAGTCAGCCCCGGGGAGGAGCAGCCGTGCCGAGGCCGCGCTCACCTCGCTGTCCTCATTCCTCCTCTCCAGGCAGCCGGCCAGCGAGGAGAAGATGAAACCATGACGGGTGTAGGTCCCACTGCCAGCCGTGGCCTCTTCCGTGCTGCACAACCGCTCACCTGCGACACAAGGGGCTCAGGGGCTGCCGGGGCATCCCGCTCCGGGGACAGCGCTCGCTCCCAGCCGGCCCAGTGAGGGGCATCCCCGGGGCAAGCCCCTCCGCACTGCCTCGTCCCTTACTCCTCTCCTGGGCCACCGCGTCCCCTTCCCGGGCAGTAGCACCCCAATCCCAGGAGCCCCGGACCGCCCCGGGCGGCACTCACCAGGGACGCAGTAGCGTGCGGGAGGCGCCATGCTCGCTGCCGACAGGGCATCCCCAGAAAGCCCTCATCCTATTGGTCCCCGACGTCAATGCCGCGCTGTAAGCGGCGTGGCTATTGGCTCTCTTCTACCTGTCACGCTGCCTGCTGGGGGCTGTAGTCCAGCGACGGCAGAGGGCGCTCCCGGCATGCCGTGCGCGGGCGCTGCCCGTGGGCCGGCGGGGCCCGGGCATGGAGGCGGCGGGCCCAGGTCGGCGGCGCCGGGCGGGGATGTCAGGGCCTGCGAGAGGCTGTGGGCCTGGAGGGGCTGCGGCTGCCGTGGGGCTGGGCGGGCTGGGCGGCGATACAGAGGTGCTTTGGGGCGGGGAGCGCGGGGGCCGGCAGGCGATGGGGAATGCCTCGTGGGGCAGGAGGTGCTTGTGCAGAGCCGGGAGGCAGTGGGGGGGCTGTCGCCCTGGGAGTGCACTTGGGATGGGAGGCGGTGGGGGGAATGCTTCTGGTCTGGAGGGGCCGGGGTGCTGCGGGGCAGGGGGACCCGGGTGTTACGGGGCTGGATGCGGTGAGGCTGTTGGCGTGGGCAGCTTTTGAGGATGGGGCTAAATACCGGAAAGTATCTTGGCGCTGTGGAGCTGGGTGCTACTGAACCGGGGGAGCTGGGCGCTGTGGAGCCACCGGAGGGTGCCACAGGACTGCACCTGGGTGCCTGGACCTGGCAGGGGAAGGGCTCGTCTGTGCCTGGGGTGGGGCCAAATCCGAGATTCCCCACCCCTCGGCGGCTGTGGTGATGTCAGTGGTCTTGTGTGTGGTGGTGGTTGCTGTCCCATTCTCATAGGCTCAGTGCCCCGCTGGGATGTGGGGACGGCCGTGGGCAGGGCGAGGGCCGGATCCCAGTGCCCCGCTGGGCAAGGGAAAATTGCGTGTCTCTGCTGGAGCCTCATCTCTGTGGTTGTGCTGCTGTCTGCAGGCAGGTGCCTGGGGACAGAGTGGGTCTTGCTCTGGAGCAGGCTGGCTGCCTCCCCTGTGGGTTCCCTGCCCAACAGCTCCTGCCTCTGTAGGTGAGGAAGCTTCTCCAGACTGCAGGAAGGTGCTGTGTCTTTGGAGGGAAGGGCTGACCTCAACACCTGCTTCTGGCTGCAGTGTCTTGTCTTTTACCACACTGACAACACAGGGATGTGTGCCACCCAAAGGCTGCACTGCAGGAGGTTGTTGCTCCACTTTGCACCTGCTGAGTTTCAAGGAAAAGCTCTTGGCAAGCCAAAGGGGAAATGTGGAGAAGAGGGTGGTGCAGGGGTTTGCATGTCCCACCTCTTCTCTACCAGGGTATAGAAGGTCTGGGCAGGAGCCATGCCTGTGACCTAGAATGGGCTGCTGGGTCTGGTGTCCTCATATCCAGTAGCTCCCAACTGTGGGGTCAAACCCACACTCCTCAGGCAGGGTGGAGGAGAGCCCTGGCTCCTTTGGGCAGCTCATCTGGATGCTGCAGCTTCTGCCCTCACCCTCCCTGCTACTCCCCAGGGGCTGTGCTGGTGGGCACAGCAATGCAGAGAGATGATCCCTGCTGGAGGGACTCTGAGCTCTAGCACCAGTGCCTGGCACCAGACCAAGGCGAGTGCTTGGCCCAGGCTCAAAACGTGCCTTGGCAGGACCCTGGGGCAGCCTCGCTGCTTAATATTGATGGGTACTGCCTGCACGGAGGCCTGGGGGCCCCAGCCCTGCAGATTGTTTTCCCGTGTGCTGAGCCAGATCGGGTTCCTCGACACTCCCAGCAAAGCTCTTGGGCAGGATAAGGGGCTCAGCAGGCAGGGGAATGCCGGCCCGGGGCTGTCCCCGGGGCCCTCATTTGCTGGTGTGTGGCACTGTTCAAGGATCCAGGCGAGGAGAAGTAGGAAGTGTTGGGACTCTTGGAGTGAGGCTGTGAGGTTGGGAAGGGCACAGGGTGGCCTCCGCAACTTGGTCCAGAAGCTGAGGTGAAGGGAAGTAGCATCCTTCTCTTTGGGGTTAAGGAGGGACTAGGGGAGGACGGGTAATCCTTTACTGGCTCTTCCACGTGTTTCTTGTGTGGATTCCCCTGTTCCTGAACATGTTGGGAAGGGCTGGGAAATGGCCCAGCATCCTGGATGCTCATGCCTTCTCTGGTTTCCTCTGAGTCAGACTCTCCGTGTCACTCCCCCGGCCCCCTCCCCGCTGGGAAAGACGAGATGGGACCAGAGAGCACCTGAGCCCAGATGCTGAGGGGCCTGTGCCCCCTGCTCCGTGCAAAGAGACATCCCAGCGACAGCAGCCCTGCAGCCTCCAGGAGCCTGGGCTCAGCTTCTCCAGCTCGGCATCCCTGTCAGTTCAGGGAGCTGCACTACTGGCATCAGCACGTCAAGGGAGGGGAAGCCCTTCCTGAGGGACAGCCAGGCAGCAGGGTGGCCTGCCCACGCCGAGCTCCTGTCCCCCCAGGCGTGGTGTGGCAGGGATGAGGAGCCGGCAGCGGATGTTTGCCGCGGTGATGCGCCTGCTCCTCAAGTGCCTGCGGCTGGGCCGGCGGCGGCGGTTCAAGCTGGTGCGGCAGGTGGAGCAGCTGTGGCACTATGGGCACCTCTGCCTGCGCTCCCTGCTCTACAACTCCTTTACCAACGGCGATGTGGTGCTTGACTCCCTCTTTGAGCCCGTCTACTGGCTGGTGGACCATGTCACCCGGTGGTTTGGCGTGGTGAGTCCCTCTCACTGGGCAGGGTACACGTGGTGCTGGGGCAAGTGTGCTTCTGGGGCAACACGCTCAGGGCTGCCTGTGCTCTGGACAGGAAGTGAGCTGGGACCTCAGTGTGTGGTTCAGATTGGTTTCCTCTGGCTCTGTCCTGCCTCTGCCTCTCCCCAGGCAGTGAGGAGCAAGCGCTGCCCACTTCAGTGACCCAGGCCCCTTTTCTGTAGGTGTTTGTGGCACTGGTGATTGGGCTGACGAGCTCTATTGTGGCCATCGTGTACATCTGCCTGCTGCCCCTCATCCTTCAGACCTACACACCTGCTTGGATATGCTGGCACCTTGCCTATGGACACTGGAACCTCATCATGATTGTCTTCCACTACTACATGGCCATCACCACCTCACCTGGGCACCCACCACAGGTGAGGCACCGAGCGGCAGCGCAACCTCTCCCAGCTGGACACTGGGGCCAGCTACAGATGGTCACTGGGAACAGCCTGGTGATGTTGCAGGAAGCCTCTGGATTGGGGAAGCTAGGCTGGGCAGTGCAGAGTGCGGAGGCAGCGGGGAGTCATGGGAGGGAGATGCAGGAGTGTGAGATGCAGATTTTAAGGTGCACAAATCTCTTCTGACCTTGGCACAGGCCAAGAACGACCTCACTGGCGTCTCCATCTGCAGGAAATGCATTGCTCCCAAGCCGGCTCGCACCCACCACTGCAGCATCTGCAACAGGTAGGGCACCCTCCCTCTGCCTGGGGCAGCCTCTGGAACCCTGCTCCTCACCCCCTGCCCCAGTGTGAGACAGGAGCCCTTCTCCTCTGCTCTGCCACCTCCTTGCCCTGTCGCTTGTAGCCTGCAGGGCTGAAGGGTGCCTGTCCCCTCCCAAACACACCACTTGCACTGGCTCTGACACTGGCACTGCTCTCCTTTCTCCCAGGTGTGTGCTGAAGATGGACCACCACTGCCGTATCCTTCTGCAGTACTAACCGGTGGCACACTCCTGGGGGGAGCCAGCCCTGCTTCCCCTTTCTCTCCCAGTCCCTCCTCTCAAGGAGACAGCCAGCATAGGGATGGGTGATGGGAGCAGGGCCCAGAAGAATTGCCCTGGTCCCTGGGTTGGGTTTGGACCCATGGTCTGTCACAGCTATGTACCTTTAACCCCAGAGGCAGCCTGGCTAAACAACTGTGTGGGACACTACAACCACCGCTACTTCTTCTCCTTCTGCTTGTTCATGACCATGGGCTGCATTTACTGCAGCATCAGCGGCTGGGAAATGTTCCGGGATGCCTACGCAGCCATTGAGGTGAGCGGCCAGGCCCCGGCCCTCTCCTGCCGTGCACCGAGGCTGCCTGGCTTCCCCAGGCTGAGCTTGCAGAGCAAGGCTGGGCCAGGCCTGGCCCCTATAGTGACTTTGCTTCCCCTCTTCGTCCTCCTGCGGGGCCCCCAGCTGCCCTGGTCCTGTGGGGGTGTGAGGGGAAGGGTCCCTGCCCCACTCCTCTGAGACACATAACTGGTGCCCTGTTTTCCATCCCCCTAGAGAATGAAACTGCTTGAGAAGGAGAGACTGCAGGTGGCCGCCAACCAGGTGGGACATCCCTGCCCCCCAGCTGCTCCAGGCAGTGTGGAGCAGAGCTGCCCTGCAGGCTGAGTCCTGCTTGGGGCTCTGCTCTCAAGGAGCACCCCACACCAGAACTAGCCCCCATGTTCATCTCACGTGCCAGAGAGCTGGGGCTGGCCAGGCAGCTCTGCTATGGACACTGCCTCCAGCAGCTTGGGGTCTGCCTCGCTGTGCACCCAGCTTCCAGGGGCTTGGGCTGGTGACAGCTTCTTGGCATGTGCTGCTCAAGCTGCAGCACTGCATACACATCTCACCCTGACCATCAGCTACAGTGTCCTGACCAGTCCCATGGCTGCTCCCTGCCCCCCTTACCTCCAGCCCACTGCTCCTCACACCAGCTCTGGGTGTCTGTCTGTCTCGTAGCTGCCTCCCCCTCACCCTGGCTGTTGCATTAGTTCCAGCTGCAGTCCTTTCTTGTTGTCCAAGCTCTGCAGCAGTGAGGGGTGCAGCAATCCCTGTCTGGCTTCAAGCTGTAGTTTGGGTAATCCTCCCCATCTGGTCCTTTTTCAGACATACTACCAGACCCCACCACCCACCTTCTCCTTCCGCCAGCGAGCTTTCCACAAGAGCGTGGTCTACCTCTGGGTCCTGTGCAGGTGAGGGGGGCCAGGGGCTGGGGAAAACAGAGTGAAGCCTGTGACATTCCTCTCCCTCGACCTGCCTATAGCTGGGCTTGCTCGCTCTAGCGGAGACGTCGCTGCCCTGCCAGCCTTGGGCCACAGAGAAGGAGAGATTTTGTCTCTCTGTCAAAGGAGATTAGACAAGCTGACCCACTTAACATGGCTGTGGGTGTGGGGAGGCAGCCTCAGCCCCCACCAGCTGCAGCACCAGGGAAGGAAGGCCTGTGTTCCACCTGCTGTCCCTTGTCCTACCTAGCTCGGTTGCACTGGCCCTGGGTGCCCTCACGCTGTGGCACGCTGCCCTCATCACCCGTGGGGAAACGAGCATTGAACGGCACATCAACAGAAAGGAGAGGCAGAGGCTGCAGAAGAAAGGCAAGGTGAGCACAGCCCACGGCACGGGGGCTGGCTGGGACAGAGCCAGACGTGATGCACCTCTCCCTGTCCTGCAGGTCTTCAGGAACCCTTACAGTTACGGCAGCTGGGATAACTGGAAGGTGTTCCTGGGTGTGGATGTGCCAAGGTAAAATCCTGGGGAAGCCCTTGCCTGAGAAGGTGGTGGCTCAGCAGCTCTTGGGGTTGTGGGAACAACAGGGGCTGTTCTTGGGCTGCTGTGGGAGAGGATGACAGTGAACATTGATCCCACACTCTGCACTGCACTGGGCGTTTTAAGGCGTGGAAGACCTGGGCATCATCAGCCTTGTGCTTCATGAGCCCTGTCTGGTAACAAGGTGTGGCCTACCCAGCACACCTTTGCCAGGAGAATCCCAGCTGAGGAGCTCAGCCATCATGGCAGCTCAGGACATGGCTCCTCAGAGCTGAGAAGCGCCAAGACTTCACCTTTTGGCTGTGGCCTCCCTTTCCCCACAGGCACTGGCTCACCCGTGTCCTGCTGCCCTCTCCTCACCTGCCCCACGGGACAGGCCTGAGCTGGGACCTGCCTCCCTGTGTGATGGAGCAACATGCGCCACTCCTGGCAATCTGAGGCCCTGTGCTCTGGACGTCCCTTCCCACAGGCAGGGGAGCACGTGGGGACCCGCTCTACTGCTGCAGCTTCCTTTGGCCAAAGTGCCTGGCAGAAGGCTGCTGCTGGCACATAGTGCTGACCGGAGCCAGAGCCATGGAAACTCTATGGACACTGTTGGTGCCTGGATGCCTACTCTCTTGGCTCTCGGTGGCTGCAGGCAGCCCAGGGGCAAGGTGGCAGAGCTGCTGCTCCCTGCACCAGCTGAAGGTGCTGCCCTCATTAGCACAGGTACGGGCCAGCATTGGCTCAGCTCAGCTCTCTCTGAAGGGCTGGGTGCAGAGGATGGCACCCCCATCCCCCAACTGCTCCCTGGGGAGTCTTTTTAAGACCATCCACTAAATACTGGTTTTTTTTAAGGGAGTCTGGTTTTTTTATCTTGTGGGGGATATAGACTTCTGGGGATGGGAGGAGAGGGACCACAATGTGAAAAGAGGAGGAAGGGCCTATAACCAGCATTTTAAGCTGCTCAACATACGGAAGAACTGAGGACCCAGCCTGAGCTGCATGGAGACCCTCAGAGTATTATCAAAACAGATATATTTATTCCTCTGGCACGTGGGTTGTCACACACCACACGTGGGCACAGACCTGTCCTCTCCACTCTGCATGTGGTGGGTCTGTCCATCACTGTCCCTGGCTGCAGCAGAGGGTGGGCAAGCCACAAGCAGCACTGCTCCTTCCCAGCTGTGGGTGCTGAGAAGGGACTGCAGTGAGGGATGCTGTCTGCTGGCCTGCACGCTCCAGCCCCGGCACTCGGGGCAGTCCTGGGCTCCGAGGATCCGGAGGGTCCGTGGCATTGGTTGGATGACTTGGTGGGTTATCGAGGCGCTGGTGAGACCGTTGGTCAGCACAGGGAGGGGATGCAGGGCGCTCACCTGCCTGGGCTCCCGAGCAGGAACCTACAGGGACAGAGATGGTGCCATCAGCCATGTCCCCTACATGCTAGCACCCCCTCAGCAGCTACTTCCACACACTCACCATTCCCCACGTGCTGCCACTGCTTCCTTCCGCACTAGCCTCTTTTTGTCATCCAAAGGCTTGGCCAGTGCCCGGATAACTCGGCCCTTGTATGGGAGCAGCTATAGGACAGAAGGGGCTCTTTGTGAGAGAACTGGATGCTGGCTGCCCCCCAGGAGGTTTGGGACCCCCTTGCCCCTCTACATACAGGCACAGGCAGCAGGGTGCTGCAGGAGCACTTACCACTGTTGTGGGCAGACTGGTGAGCGCATGGGCACAGCGCAGGGCGGCGATGCGGACAGCCTGGAACAGACAGGGATGAGGGCAGCACAAGGGGCAGGAGAGGGGCACAGCAGGGAGGAAGGAGGGGGTGCACGCACCATGGTGGGGCTGGAGGTGAGGTTAAGGAACTTGGTGACCAGTGTGTCGACATGCAGGCTCATGATCTGGGGAGCTTCGAGCAGCAGTGGGTGGAGGCAGCTCAGTGTGGAGAGCTGTACTACACGATCAGAGCAGGACAAGGCCTCAAGCAGGAGGGAAAGCAGCTGCAGAGAGAGGGAGAACACAGGAGTCATGAGTAACCCCAAACTATGCACTCTGCAATGTCACAGCATACCCTGCCTGCCACCTAGGCTGGCTCTTACCGTGGGCAGCTCTGTCACCAGCACAGGTTTGGGGAGGTGGTTGAGCACATGGGACAGGCCCTTCAGGTAATTTGCCTTCACATCTGTGGAGAGCAGAGATGGTTACAAGCAACCAGCAGAGGGAGGGGATGCTGCCTCAGGTCCCCTGGTTAAAGGGCCAGGAGTGGTGAGGCTGGGCTGGGGGTGGCCACTCACCAGGGCCAGCCCCATGGAAGCCTTGCACCAGCTTGGGGACGTTGTCAGTGAAGAAGCGCTGGCGGAACATGATGCGCACGTCAGCATGGCAACCCTTGTGCAGCACATCCGGGGACTCGGCCATGAGCAGGGAGAAGCCATCGGCTGCAGTGGGGCCCAGCTCTGTGTCACCCAGCAGGCCCAGCAGCTGTGAGGGAGAGAGCCCTGAGGCAGAGTGCCCTGCTGCTGGGGGTCCCTAGCCAGCCAGGGGGGAGCAAGGCAGGTTTCTCAGATGTCACCCAGCCCTACCACCACCTACCTTGTCTGTCAGGCAGGAGCTCAGGGGGTGGTAGCGCAGTACCAGGGCTTTGGTCACCTGTGCAGGCAGAACAGTTGGTACCAGGCTGGGTCCCCTGGCCCCTCTGTCCTACTCATCCAGGGCAGGCCTTACCCAGAGCAGCAAGGTGAGCGCCTGCGTTCGGTGGGGCCCCTCCGCAAGGCCGGGCTCCATCCTGTTCACTGCAAGCTGCAGGATTTCATCCAGCTGCTGCCCTAGGGACAGAAGGGACAAGCTGAGCCATTCCCCTTGCCAGCAGTGGGCAGGGGTCCCTGGCATCTGCCCCAGCCCCCTTACCTGCTGGGTGTTTGTTCACCAGTCCTGCAAAGCACTTGGCAGCTGTGGTGGCCGTGAAGGGACAGTTGCAGGAACAGCTCAATGCCAGCAGCTCCCGGAGCAGCCATTCCTGCTGAGGGATTGCCACCTGGAAGAGACACAGAACGTGTTATGGCCCAGAGCTGCAGCTGCTCCCTCTGTCTGTCCGTGGAGCTTGTTGTGCACAGAGCCTGGAGGGTGCTCGGGCAGGGCTCCTCTCCACCCTGCTCCCCACCAACGTACATCGCGGGGCAAGGAGCAGACGAAGGCCATGAGGAGGGCGACCAGGCGTCTCTGTGCCTCCAAGCACTCCCCATCCTGTGAGGGAAGAACAGTGCCCATGTCATCTCAGTTCTTGCTGCCAGCCTGTGCCAACATCCTCATTCCCACCCATTCTGGTGCCCCAGCCCCAATAACCAAACATACGCCGAAAGGCTGGAAGGAGCAGGGAAAACTGTTTTGGGGTAGGAAGGAGACCTCTCCGTTCAGAAAGAGGGGCACCACATGAGACACACTCTGGGCAGCCAGCCTAGGAGAGAAAAGACATTGCGATGTGCTGCTCTGGAAGGGTCACCAGAGACCTCCCAGGAGGCACAGGGTCACCCTGTACAGATCACAGCAGGGGGCATGCAGCCTGCTCCCTCCCCACAATGGAGCACCCAGCTTCCTGCCCCAGCTTCACTCACTCAGGGCTCAGGTGCGTGGTGGCAGCACTGATGACTGGGATCATGGCAGCCAGCACCTCTTCCTCCAGCAGTGCCTTGCCTGGCAGTGTATGGGTGCTCTCTGCAGGTAATGGAAGGAATGGAACTTGCTGGGGCCTGCTGTTCAGAGGGAGGAGGCAGGCACAGCCCCCTGAACCCCCATCAGACTGGGGCAGGGCTCTGGGACAGTGGCAGGAAGCAGTGGAGCCCACTCTTGAGGGCCATGGGTGCCAGAAGGTATCAGCAGTGGCACTGACTGCAGGATCAGGAACCCCTGAGAGCCCGGGAGTTGCCTGCTCTTCCCTCTCCCCCTCCAGCCCTGCACTTACCTTGCATGGCTGCCTGCACAGCCATGGCCAGCAGGCACGGCACCACCGTCTGGTGGAAGTACCAGCAGCCCTCTGCATCCTGCTGGCACTGCAGGGCCACGCGGTGCAGGCTCTGGCACACGGAGACCATGTCTTCTGTGTTCCTGGCCTCGGTCCCTGCAGGGCACAGTCATCATCACATCAAACAGCCTCAACATCCCTGATCTGCATCAGGATCCCGGGACAATGCAGCCCTTCTGACTCCCACTCCACCAGTGGGATTCACAGCCCAGGTGTGGGTTCCTTGCACCACTGCCATTCCAGCTCTCTTCCAGCCATCACCAGTAACAGAGGCAGCTCCTGCCCAGACACGCTCTGTGGAGGTGCCTGCAGCAGCTCCATTACCTTTCTGCACCTTCTGGAGATGCTGCAGCAGGACAGGCACAGTATCCCTCACGATGCTGGTGTGGGTGGACACAGCTGCCAGGGCCTGCAGGCAGCGCTGCTGCAAGGAGCGGTGGTTGTGGTAGCTCTCTTCCCGCTCTGAAGAGGAAACACACCTCAGAGGGGGACCTGGGGTCACCCCACCCAAGGGCAGCCAGGGCCTAGACCCTGCCAGGGTGGATGGGGTGAAGCAGCGTGGCAGACCCAGCCCACGCCAGGCTCAAGGCACTGTGCCTGCTCTGCAGCTGGGCAGCTCCTTCCCACAAGGGTGATCCTAGCTACCAGACCAGCCACAGCTTTCCCTGTGCCAGCACACAGTGCCTGCACTGGGAATCCCCCATGAACAGCCACCAACCTATACCATATGGCACAGCCCCACTGCCTGGCAGGAGCCCAATGGGGATGGGAAAGGCTTTACCCCAAAACCAGTCACCACGCCTTCCCCAGCCCTACCTGACTGCAGCTCCTCTTCAAGCCTGGGTACCATGCGTCCAGAGAAAACCTCTGGGTAGGTGGGGGCCAGGGACCCAGCTGCCTCCATCGCTGCTTCACTGCCAGAGGGAAAGAGAATGGAAAAGGTGATGCAAGGACTGCAAATCCAGGGCTGCTTGTACACCAGCTCCAGAGACCTGGCCAGAAGGTGTCTCCAGAACCTCATTTCTCAGCAGTTTGCTTTTTTCACTCTTCAGGTAGGCAGAGCAGAGTCTCCTGATTTGATAGGCTCAGACTTTCTCATTTGCAGCCCATGAATTGTCTGGTTTATCTCACAGAGTCTTCTAGTTCAAGGAGTTCCTGTGCCTTCCCTCAGACTACAACCTCTCTCTGCAGCAAAGCCAGGCTTTGTTCCTCCTCCCAGAGCATGTGTGACTGCAGTGATGCCAGCCCACTCCTCACCTGCTCTGGGAATCCTCCTCATGCAGAGCGAGACGGATGAGGTGATCCACAACCAGCTCCAGACCAGAGGAAGACAGGAAGCCTGGAACAAGAGCCATAGAGGAATCCTACCCTTGGCCAAAGGCAAAGATGCTGGTGTGCTGGACAGGATCCTTCCCACTCATCCAGGGGGCAGCAATGCAGCAGCACACCAAATGCCAGAGATACAAGGTGCCCAGCACAAACAGGCAAGAAGGAGAGCAAATGTCCCTGGAGCTCATGGCTTGGGTACAAAATGCTGCCACTACTCCTGTGCACCTACAAGCAGCAGGCAAGGATGTTCCAGCAGCCACTGTGTCTCTCAGAAGAGAGTGACACCTCCCTCTTGTCTCCTCAAGGAAAACAAGGCACCAACCTTGCAGGGAGCCCAGGACAGTCAGTGCCTTGATCCCAACCAGCTGCAGCTGTACGCTGGGATCCGTCAGCGCCGAGAACACCACAGAGCAAACTGGGTCTTGGAGCGACAGCAGAGTGCTCTCATCTGGAGAGAGGGGCATAGAGTCACTGCCTGTCACCACACAGCCACCATCTTGCACTGTGTGGCGATAGCACCTCCACAGCACTTGACAGACCCTTTCTGGGGTGCTGCATTTGACACCCAATCATGCAGGGTCCCTGGGACATGGCAGGGGCTCGCACATGCAGCCACACTGGCCAGTAAGCTTTCCTTGTCTGTCAGCATACAGGAAAGTGAGGTCAGAGCCAGCAGCCCTTGGGACACAGGTGCCTCCAGAGGGACCAGCCACCCTCACCTTCTTCCACATGTCCCCACTTCTGCTGCAACTCCAGGAAGCCTAGCAGCATTTCCAGGATTGTCCTCCTCTGGCTGCTCTGCAGGGACACAGAGGTGTAACCCAGATCACTGTCACTGCTGGGACAGAGCTGCATCTCAGCCCAGCGCTGCGAGGCCACAGGGTGCCCATGGGGTCTCTAACCACACCAGGGAAGGACATCCCCTTAGACACCATGCTCCCCCAGGCCCTGTGCAGCCAGCGGGTGGCCCTCACCTGCGTGTGCTTGGTGTACTGCTCCAGCAGCAGGGGCAGGACACTGCGGGTGATGCGGTGGTAGGTGCGGAGGGAGGCACCTGCTGCTGCCTGCAAGAGTTTGGCACTGGGCCACACCAGCTTCATGTCGGGCTCGCACAGATGGTGCCTGCAATCTGAGATAGGCTGGGCGTCAGCTGCACCGGCGCAGAGCTCCTCTGCCTCGCGTGCGGGGACACAGCTGATAGCTGGGCTGGGAGCAGCTCTGAGCTGCAGCACAGTCTCCCCAACTGAGCAGCTTCCCATAGCCCCAAGTGCACAAAGAGTGCAGTTCCAGCAGAGAGAGAAGCAGCTCAATCCCCTTGTCCTCCCTTCCGGCAGCCAATTACCTTGGAAAAGCCAAAAGCGGCTGTGAGGACTAGAAAGAGAAGAGGCTTGAAAGAGAAGAGGAGTGCAAATCTCTACCTAAGAGGATGCTTTCAGGCCTGGCTGCTCGGCAGGGTCTCTGTTAGTTACCTTGCAGGATGCTGCTGAGGAAGGAATCCAGCAGATCCTCAGAATCAGAGCTGAGCACAGAGCGGGAGAGGCAGGCAGAGAGAGCATGCAGTGCAGCCAGGCATTCCGCCTCAGTCTTCTCGCTCGCTGTCTGGAACACCTGGAGGAAGGGCCACAGGATGAGCTGCACTCCATGTCAACAACAACCGCAGGCGTCAGGCTCCCAATGCAGGCTGAAGGGCTCAGGCTCCTGCCTCATTTCCCACGTGATTTGAACATGCAGCATAGTATGTTCAAGCCACAGGGACATGCTGATAGGGCTGGCCTGTCCCCTCCACTTTTCAACTGGGACAGTGCAAGGTCACAGGTGCGGGCTGCTGGGAGATATGGGGCCCACCTGGTCTGGTTGAGAACTGCTGCTCAGCAGAAGCCCAGCCATGGTGGAGCCCTGCAGTACTCACCTCTCTGCGCAGGGACGACCAGAGGCTGGGGAGGAATTCCTGCAGCTCCTTCTGCCCGTAGATGGCACAGCAGGCAGTCTGCAAGAGGGAGCCAGTGAAAGCATCACAAAGAAGCCAGTACCAGGTGGACACAGTGCTGGGACACTGCCCATCCTGGCAGGCTCATGCTGAGCTGCACAAATCACTCAAGAAAAACAGGAAAGAGTGATGCAGGCCAAACCAGGACTCTGGAAATTGTTGCTCTGCAAGGGAAAGTCTCTGGCTGGCGGGGAGAAGGGCTCAGAAGTGGCTGGCAGCTGCTACTGCCACAGATCAACAGTGGGCTGAAGGGAGTAGGGGATCCCTCCTTACCAGAGTCTGCAGCGAGTCAAGCTTGGCACTTTGCAGTTCTGAGTCCAACTTCTCAATAAGCAGAGGGAGAAGGAACTGCAGAGAGAAGCACTTCAATTCAGCTCACCCTTTGCACCACTGTTGGGGTCCCTCCCCTGCCGTGTAGCCCTGGGAGAGGGGCCCTGAGGGCACAGACACGGGGCTTCCCTGCCCCTGCTCAGCCTCGTTCCCATTGGTTGGTTTGTGTTCCCTGCGCGGGCAGAAGGACCCTTGGTCCCGTGACTGGAACAGTTCCTGGGCAGAGCTCCGGCCATGCGGTTGGAGAAATAAACATCTCTCTGAAACAGCTATCAAGAATCTGTCTGTCCGTATATATATTTCCTTTCCACGGGACTCCTGGTTTGATATATGCGTGTTGCAGGATCCCCACTGCAACAAATGGTGGAGATTTGAGAGCAGAACGATCCCCGATCCCTAAGCGACTGATTTGTGTGAGTAAACCCTGGAAACTTTGGATTCCTCTTCTTGGTTTTGCTTTGCTATTCCGTATCTAAACTATGGAGGAACCGTGGGAAGACTCTTGGCTCTCAGAGCCGCATATGGACATTTATCTTAAACTTAAAATGATTCTTGAACAACGATTTGTAAATTTTAGCTTGATTCAAGCTCAAAAAGAACTGAAACACTTCCTGGCATGGTTGTTTAAGAACTTTTTCTATGTTTCTTGGGATTTAATTATTACCAAGGGCTTTTGGAAAACCGTTTGGACACAGTTAATACTAGAGTCAAAATATATGCCGATGGAAGAATATTTTCGTGAATATTATTTAGTTACTGAGACTGTTGAGCAATGTCAGCTGTGTCCTGGTGAAGGGAAGCGTGGCGCAGGGACCGTGCGGCCCAGGCCACGTGCACCGAGCGCTCTGAGAGCAGCAGCGAGGCAGTTCCCGCGCGCGGGCGGAGCCACGCGAGCCGCAGTGTCGGTGGCGGAGCGAGGCGCGGCGGGACCCGGCAGTGCCCGCCCGGTCCTGTGCAGCGCGTGGTGGAGCGAGCCCCGGGAACGCCCGGCCGAGAGGGGCGGCGCGCGGGCGGCGGCTGGCGGCGGTGGCGGTGGAACGGAGCCGCGCCCAGCCGAGACGCGCGCTGGAGCAGGGCGCGGGGGAGTCGTCGCTCGGGGGCCCGGCCGAGACGTGTGTGCAGCGCCCGGCAGCGGCAGCGAAGCTGCGACCAGAGGAGGCGACGCACGGAGAACTGAGCGGCGTGGCCCGGCCCGGCCCGCGCAGCCCCGAACGCGACCCCGGGAAGAGCGCGCAGGCACCAGCAGCCCCGACAATTCCAACACGGGAGCGACCGAAGGAGAGAGCAAAGACGCAGCGAGACAGAAAACAGCAGCCACTCGAAAAAAGGAAAAGATCATAGCAACTAAGACCTTAGGGATAGTAAAATGGTATAATGTTAAGCAAAATTATGGTTTTATAACAAGGTATGACAACCAGCAAGACATATTCGTGCATAGAACTGCTATTAAAAAGAATAACCCTGAAAAATGCATCCCAAGCTTGGGAGATGGAGAAGTGGTGGAATTTAATATTGTACTAGGGAGAAAAGGGTTACAAGCATCGCAGGTCACTGGGCCTGATGGTGTTCCTGTAAAAGGCAGTATATATGCAAAAAATCGTAGTCATGTTAGACAGTATCTCCATTGTAAGCCCCCCCTACAGTTTCCCTTTCCTAATCCCACCTTTCCCTTTTACCCTATGTCCTATTACCCCCAGTGTATTCCCAATCCGTTTTTTCATCCATGGTTTCCCTCACAAAACCATGCTTTTGCCAATTGTTTCCCCAAAAATCCCTTTCCAATGCCGAGTGGGGGATGAAAAGGGGGAGGGAAGAAGTTAAACCCTCTCCTGCCTCAGTTTCCCCACAAAGCATGCTCAGAGAATTCTGTCTCCCTTCTGTCAGCCCTAAGATGTTCCAGAGAATCTGTTTGGACATTTAAAGACTCAGGAGGGTGGCTTGTTTTGTTTTGAATCTGTTCTTGTTATGTTTATCCAGTTGTTTTCATTCTCCTTTTATTAAAATAAAACGGGTGAGGTGTTGGGGTCCCTCCCCTGCCGTGTAGCCCTGGGAGAGGGGCCCTGAGGGCACAGACACGGGGCTTCCCTGCCCCTGCTCAGCCTCGTTCCCATTGGTTGGTTTGTGTTCCCTGCGCGGGCAGAAGGACCCTTGGTCCCGTGACTGGAACAGTTCCTGGGCAGAGCTCCGGCCATGCGGTTGGAGAAATAAACATCTCTCTGAAACAGCTATCAAGAATCTGTCTGTCCGTATATATATTTCCTTTCCACGGGACTCCTGGTTTGATATATGCGTGTTGCAGGATCCCCACTGCAACACACCACCTTGTCCATGGCCCTGCAAGGCTGCAAGTTCAGCCTCTGCCAGGACAGCAGAGGTGCAGGGGTACCTGCAATAGGCAGCCCCTTCCCAGGATGTCAGTCAGCACTCTCCCCATGAACAGCCCCAGAAGGAGACAGGGCTGCCCAAGTGCAAGCTCCTGGTCCCAGTTGTTCCTGTCCCACAGAGTCACAGCAGGAGCTGCAGCACTATGAAAGGCAGCCTGTGCTCAGGGAACAGTGAGGTGCTCAAGAATCCCTAAGGAGCTTCGTACCTCAGCGAATTGGGGCGTGGAGGCCAGTACAGCCCGGAGGCTCAGGATCAGGTCTTCCCTCTGGATGCCATGAGGATCATTGGGGGGCTGGAAAGGAAGCAGAGAGCAGGTCACCCACCAGTCAGGAAACATCCCAACCCAGCCATCAGCCGAGGCTGCATCACCTCATCTTCAGCAAGGCAGCAGCAAGTGCCACTGGAGCTAGCTTGGCACCAGCCTGTCAGCCTGGGTACCACAGCTCACAGCTCAACACTGCCCAGCCAAGACTCTTGGCCACCCTCTCATCCCATTCCCTTGAGGGGACACAACCCCCTAAGAAAACACCAGAAGGAACAGGCTGTGGCACACAGCAGACTCACTCACTGGAGTAAAATCAACAGGGAAGTAGCAGGATGTAACTTCAAACAGCTCTTCCACAAAGGGACCTGCAGACAGAGGAGAGGGAGTGAGCAAAGATACTGGGCAAAAAAGGCACAGCAGCTATGTTTAGCACCCATGACAGGCCAGCTCTGCAGCTTTTAAAGTGTGTTAGGGACCAGCCCAGGCCTGATCAGACCCAACAACCATCCCTCCAACAGCTCAAAGAAAAGGGACATGTCTCCCAGTCAGCTCTGCATGGCAGGTTTAGGCTCACCCAGAGAATAGTCCTTGGCAATGAGATCACGCACGATCTGGAAGGCCACCAGCAGATTGCGGGGATCCTTCTCCCCATCCATGACCTGGATGAAGCCGAAGGTGAAGTCGGCACCCAGGCCCTTCAGCTCTGCAGAAAGAAGGAGTGTGAGCAGGTGCAGGACATCAGCCCGCACCAATACGGAATTAAATCAGCCAAGTTGGCCCAGCCCCACAGTCCTTTTCCAGCTCTCCCAGGCAGAGCCACAGAGCCCTTGGAGAAGGTAAAAGCAAGTAATTTTCCCAGCCTCAACAATCCCAGAGCAGCTCTGGCATCTGCCCCCTCACCTTCCTCCCTGGTGCTCATGAAGTTGGTGATGATGCTGTAGACTGTGTGGCGGTCCAGCTGCATCAAGGACTGAAGGGAGGAGCAGACCAATCAGAACCATCCTCTACACATGGCAGCACAGCTACCCACTACCCCACGGGCACCACATGCCCTTGAGAGAGAGCAGGACCCCCAGCAGCTCAGCTGCTGCTTCCTGGCACAGAGATCCCATTTATCACATGCAAAGTGTGCATATGCCTCTGCAATGGCACATGAACATGACTGTGTCCCATCACTGCATGAATGCACCATCAGTCACATCAGGGCCACGTGTGTTGCCCAAGGCACTGCCAGCAAAAACAATCTTAAATTGGAGGAGAATTGGACTGGGGGCACTTAAACACAGCCTGGAGAATGGAGCAAAAGGAAATAATTCCCCTAGGGCTGAGAAAAGAGAGGACAATGGCCAAACAGGATCCTTGGCTGCTGTCTCTCACAGTCTCTCTTGCAGTGAGCCAAGCCATCTCTAAGCCCTGCAGAGGCACTGCACTGTGTTGAATGTGGCCAGTCCTCAGGGCAGGCAGGCCATCCCCAGACACACAAGGAGCAGAGATCAAGAACAGGAGGATAGGAAATCACATTGCTCACCTGCACATGTACCTCCTGGAAGATGGCTTTGAGCACAGACACTGCTAGCCCTGGGGACAGCACCTCGCACATGCTCTGAGGACGGGAAGAGAAAAGCAAGAATAGAATACCATGATGGCAGCCACGTAACAGAGCTCCTGCCTCTGTACAGCAGCTGCCTGCAGGATCCTCTTCCACAACAGGGAGAGCTCACCACCCCCTCCCCAGACAAAACAGGACAAGATGCCCATCATCACCACTGCTCCCCAGGGTGGCCAGGGAATCCTTGCCCCAATACCAACACACGCAGGAAATCAAGGCAGTCTCCTCTCCTGGCTCCTCCACAGGGGGCACAGCAGGAGAACAGAGGAGACAGGGCAATGCTGCCAGATGGGCTGACAGCCCAACCAGGCCCTGCTTGACACACTGCTCCAACCCACACCCAGGTGCTGGACCTCCCTGATGCTGCTCTGGAGTGCATCCCAGCACTGTGGGCTGGGGGTGCGAGCTCACCAGCGCTCGCAGTCCCTGGAGCACCGAGGGGATCACCAGGTGATGATCTTGCAGCCGGCTCTCATAGAACAGGACCAGATGCAGCACTGTCAGAAACAGACACCAATGTGTGTTAGCCCTAGGAAACGCAGCTGCTGGGTGCTGGCCCCAGTTCAACCACAAACTGATGGATTAAGAGCGAGCACATCTTGCACTGGTGAATGGGACAAACTGCCACTGGTGGGTGCACCCACCTGGCTCCAACACCTTTGCCCTCTCCTCATGAGCAGCCCACACCTGACTGCGGCAGAGCAGCACCCACCTCTGGCTGCTGCAGAGGTGCCGGAGCTACCCAAGAGGCATTTGCTGTGACCTGTCCAAACATGTGGCTGCAGACACCAGCAGCAGAGTGGCAGTCAGCTCATCGGAGCCTGGAGGATGTCATGGGGTGGGGCACAGGGCTGGGGCAGGAGCTCTGGCTTCCTCGAACTTGGCTCCGCAACACATTCCTGGCCCCTGAGTCACGGCCATGGGCGCCTGCACACCCCAGCCCTGGGGAGTGGTAGCAGGAAGCAGACTGGAAGAGCCGGCTAGCAGCATCCTGTGCCCACAGCTGCTGCAGAAACTCAGCCCCCCAGGAGGCAGCCTGACGCAGCGCTTGAAAAATGAACTGCGTGAGCAGAGACACAAGGCTCTAACCCAGCTCAATCCCCTTGCTCAGCTGCCCTGAGTCTTCTTTCTCTGCCAAGCATCCCTACTGAACCTCCCCACTTCTGGCTGCCCCTTCAGAGCACCCCAATTCCCACCAGTCATCACACCTGACTCCAGCTGCTCCAGTAGATAAGGTTCTATGCACAGCTGCTCTCAGCCCTGCCTGACTTTAGTCAAAGACAGCCAAATGCCAAGGGCTAAGCATCTTCTGCTTCCATCCTCCCCTTCCTCCACCTCACTTACTAGCTGGGCCCCCTGTCTAGCCAGGCTGCTGGCTTAAGTTCAGCTTCCCATCTGCAAGGCCCCCAAGCCCAAGCCAAAGTTTGTCAGCACTTACTGGCTTTCCCTGCTGCCAGCCAGTTGCTACGGGGCATTTAACAGAGCCAGAACTTCTCCTTGCCTCTATGAACAGGGCATCTTCCTCTCCCCACTCCAGTCCCACACTCCATTCTCATCCTTACACTGATCTCCCCTCCTCCCCAGGCCTCAGGGTTCCTCCTGAGTTAACCTGGTCAGGTTGCAAGGCTGCAGTGTGATTTGGTGTGTGAAGGACAGTCTTCCTGCTCTGAATCATCACCCAAGGATTCTGACATACAGATGTATCCCAACATGTCCCGTGTGGCGCTGAGCACAACTGGGTGTGCAACACTCGCTGTCAGGGGCCCCAGCTGTCCAGGGATTTGGTGTGTTCAGACAGTGACCTGAATTGTGTGGTGAGGCTGGCAAAAAGGCTGCAGTGCAAAGCCTCGTGCCCTCTTTGGACTTTGACTCTTAGAGACATGTACAAAGTTGTCACAGTGTTAAATCAATCCCTTTGCCAATTGCAGGACAGAGGCTTTAATGGCACAGGCTTTGTCCCCAGCCAGCCACTCAAGGGCCAGAACATCCCTTACCTTCCTTCTCCTGGAGCAGGGAGTAACACTGGAGCAGGACTTGTGACAACAGCTGGATGCCTCGCCCTCGCATCCGAGGATCTGTGTTCTCCAGGCAAAACCTAGGCCAAGGGAGGAGAAAGCCCAGGAAGCCTGTTGTGAGCAGGGACATCCAAGCAGGAAGTACATCCTGAGCAGGCACATTACAAAAACAAAGAGGTGCCACTCTGTGGACCCAATCCTGCCTGACTTGCTGGCAGGGTGGGAACAGACTCCTCTCCCCCTGTCCATGCTGCATGTGTGCACTCAGCCCCAGAACCATGCAGAAAGAAATCCAAGTTCTCAAGTCGGATAAAAGAAATTGCTCTTGCACCATGCTCTCAAGATCACAAGGGTCAAAAGGGTAAAGCCTCTTATAGTTAGGCAAACCCAGACCCCAGCTAGGGAGAAATGAGCCCAGGCCATGACAGTTTGGAGACAGAAGCAGAAGCTGAGTGCCAGCCAACTTGTGACATGGTGTTGTGCAGCTGTGTGCTCAGGCAGCTCCTGCTGGGGACAGCCCCAACTGAAAAGTGCCCTGCAGCTTGCTGCCTGCCACATCTCTCCTCTGTCCTGGGAGAGCATCAAGAGCTGCTCCGGCCTTGCTCTTTCCCAAAGAGCTCCCACGTCCAAGGAGGGCAAAGCACTGCTCAAGCCCCATGCTGTGAGCAGACAACATCCTGCACACTGCGATGTGTCTACCAGTGCTGAAGCTCATCCTGGGTGAGCACACTTTTCCTTCTAACTGTGCCTCCTTGTGGGAATGTCCCCTGCAAGGCCCTTACCCGATGTATAACTTGCACAAGGCTTTTCTTACCCCAGGGCTTCCACAAGCTGCAGCACTGTCCACCTTCCATCTTTCACCCCTGGAGAAAGGAGGCAAAGAGAGTGAACCAGAGATCATGCAGGCATGGTAGTGGAGATGGATGCTGGGAGGCATCCCAGCACTGCAGTGGGAAAGGCTGGTCAGTGCCGACTCCTCACTAAGCACCAAAGGAGCCATGTACACTTAATTGGTGGAGCTGCCTCCAGCCCTGCCTGCGAACACCTCTGAGACTGAGAGCAGAGAGCAGACAGCCAGGGGAGAACTTGCTCGCACTTTGCCTCACCCTCTCCCTGAAGCCTGGCTGTATGTGTGGCTCCTGAGAGAAGCCTTGCTGTGCTCTACTTGACTGAGATACTAAAACCCCCTTCTCTAATGTGAGCATGCTGTGAGGAGATGCAGGGCAGCTCTCCAGGTGCTTCCTGAGGGACAACTGGCTGAACAAGCAGCCCGGACACTAGTGATCACTCAGCTTCCCACCTTGGCTCCATCACCTCCACACTGTGCTGAGCAAGACCGGCACAAACTTCCTCCAAGATGAAGGGCAGGGAGAAAGGCAGCTTTGTGGTCAGAGAAAGATAAAGTTCTGGGATTCTTGGAGTCTATTTCCAACTCTGACTCAGATACCTCACCAGGTTGCCTCATTCACCTCCTGCCTCCATATTCTTGCAGCTCAGCTGGGGGAAGAGTCACTCCTCAGGAGGCTTTGGTAAGGACCTGCTTGTTGCACCTTACAAGAACCTTGGCAGAAGGGCAGGTTCTCCATTCCTGCCACCCATTCCCAATGTGACAGCTTCCCAGAAGGAAAGCTCTGTGTATGCCCTCTGATCAGATATGGGGTGGCAGGCAAGGGACTGCCTTACCTTCAGACCCCTAACCTGCAGCCCAGGTGTCAAGTGACATTACTGAGAAACAAGCAAGATCCCTCACTCTCTACCTGGACAAAACAGCATTCCTCCACAAAGAAAAAAACCCAAATCACCTTGCAGTCACTGAGACTCACTGTCTTTGCCCAGGAGCACTTCTGGGCACTCTGGAGGGACCTGCTCACCTCTCTGCCCTGCTGAACTTACACGACTGACAGGGCATTCACCCTCTCAGAAGTCCATAGGTTTCATTATGGGCTTTCCCAAGCCTTGTTCCAGCTTGTGTCTCCTGCTGTTGCAAGCATTTACTGTCTCTCCCTAAGCAGTTAATTCCAGTATTAAGATACACTGTTCATCATAGAGCTGTCTCTAGGGATGGGATGACAGTGTTTTCTGGCAGAGTGTTCTGACAGCAGGCAGTCCCGACTCCAGAGACAGAGCTTTCAATCCTGCCTGGCGCAGCAGGGAGAGGGAGCCTGAAATGAGGAACAGAACAGATAAGGGGAGTTGCACGGAAGAAGAGCCCAGCAGGTCTCGGAATTGACAGGCACAGACTGAACAGGGGGTGCCCTCAGAGACAGCCATAATGTGCTGGCAAAATTTCTTGCAGAATAACAACAGTGAAACAGCAAGCAGATGTTATGCACCAGCCAAAGCAGAATGGGCTGCAGGGAGAGCTCGGATGGCCCCTCCACATCCAGCATCCCAATATCTCACTCTGCAAGCTCATGAAGAGCCCTTGTGCCTCTGCATCATAACAGAAAAGGTCTGAGATAAACGCCATCTCTGTGGCCAAGTGCTCTGCTTCTCTGTGTCTGCAGAAAGCGAAAGCAGCTCTACACAATGACTACTCAACAGGAAAGAGCTGCAGTGTGATGGCCAAACCACAGCCAGGTACTGATAGTCCCTGTGGTCAGCGGCAGCGAGGTCAGCAGCTTCTTTGCTCAGCTCAGCAAGGGAGCTCCCTCTGTTCTCAGGGACCCAGGTGTGACCAGCTTTGCCTCACATGGTGTGGCCACTGGCCACTCCTCCCCGGCACAGCCTGTGAGCGTGGTGTGCTCGTGGGCAGCGCCGCACAGGCCGTGGTGTGAGCACCAGCACAGCTAATTGGACCTGCCTCATGAGCACGGCAGGCACAGCGGTGAGCCCCTGAAACTGCTGCCTCCACATCTGGCAGCAGCACATGTGCCCCAAGGTTAATTAGGCACCTTGAATCTCTTTTACCAGGAGGGGCTGCTCTCCTGTTTTGGGATTCCTGTAGTTCCCAGAGACTAAACAGAAGCAAGCCATTCACCCTGTGCTGGATTGCTACTCTGAACCAACATGCTCCCTTTCCTGACAGGTCTGTCTCCCTTTCACAAAGAGTCCTTCTAGGTATTAGTCACTTCTGGAGGCCTTCCATTCTTGTCTCCCCCACACCTTCAAAATGTGAGCACAACATTCACAGGGAATGTGTAATGGATTCTGTAACAGCAGTATCCTTCTTTCCCCATTTTTTAAGAAAGATGAATTCAGCCTCCTCCTGCCACCCACTGACCCACGCAGCCCAAGCTGCCTGTGACAGCACCAAGGCCTTTCTGCCACTTGCCAAGTTATGCTCATTTTAGTCCTCAGCAACAAATGGGGGAAGCTCAGTGTATTTCTTACAGCAATTGCACAATGGCCGTGAGCTTAGAAAAAACCTCCCCTTTTACTCAAGGATACATAATGCAATTTAATCGTTTCTGATGTGTGGTTCCGTATGAGGTCAGAGGGGCCCAAGGACATTTGCCAGCTCCCCTGTTTTTGAAGGTGGGTTTGTCACAAGAGCCACAAGGCTGAAAAGAGCTGGGGGGAGAAAATGGGAGGCAATTCCCTTTGTATGTCTTCCAAGAGACAAAGCTTTCTCCAGGCGCTTCTGTAACATGACATCAGGTGACAACAGCAGTTGTAAGGTTATCCTTCCCCACATCTATCCCAAATATGTCAGAGACTGTGCAACCCTTCTGCAACATCTTGAATGTCACAGAGTTTAGTGAATTCCCCCAAATTTCCTTGGCATTTTCTTCACTCTGTGTTACATGGGCCACTGGGTTACCTTCATGTTTTGCCAGCTCATCTCATCACCAAGACACTACAGAGCAGTTCACAATCCATCAGGCCTTGGGAAAGGTCTATAAGCTACCCCCCTCTGTGTAATGTAACATATAAAGATAGCCATTCTCTGCTCTCTCAGCTCCTTCCTGAAACATGCTGAAGCCACTGCCTAGAAACACAAAAGTATCACTTTATCCTTAGAAAGCCACATTCCTGAAGCTGTAACTTCCCTAATATGACAGTCACTCAACTGTTCCAAGCAGAAGGATAAATTATCCAAGGAAACCAAATGCCTCAAGCTCTGTTAGGAAAGGGGGAGAAACCACAGTGAGGGCAGTCTGCACCAGTCACCTCCCACAGTACCTCAGCAGGGCCATGAGCTCTCCTCCCACTGTCGATTTCTCTGCCACCCACATCTGCCTCGCTCCTGTAGCCCCTCACCCTCGCTGCTATCCCACTCCTACCGCACATCTCCTTGTCAGCTCCGAGCTGCAGGCTCTACCCTACCCGTTCCCCCGTGCCGTGCCCCGCACGGCAGCCTCACAACCCACGGACACGCTCCGTCCCACGCCTCCACACCCTGCCCTACCCAGCCCCGCAGCCCCACGCTTCCTCCCAAACCCCTCCCCACACCGCCGCCACCCGCCCGCCACACCCCGACCGTGCCCACGCCCGCCCCAGGCCCAGCCCGGCCCCCCGCCGTGCCCACGCCCAGTCCCGCTCCGCCCCCGCGCGGTACCTGCCGCCACCTCCGCGCCGCGGCCGTCCTGCTGCCCGGACACGAAGTCCAGGACGGAGGCGGCGAGAGCCTCCACCCCGGCCCCGGGCCCGGCCCCGGCCGCCGCCATGACACTCGCGCGCAGGGCCGCGGCCCGGCCCCCACCCCGCCGTGCGCGTGCGCGGGGGCGGTGCTGGCGGTCACGTGCGCCCGGGAGGGCGGGGCGGGGCGGCCCCGCGCGCACACCGGGCCCCGCGCGCACGGGCGGGCGCAGCGCGGAGCCGGCGCGGCCCCGATGCCGAGCGCCGCCGGTCGGCCCCGCCATGGGCGGCTGCGTGGGGCGGCAGCGCCGGGAGCGGCCCGCCGCCGGCGGCAACGCCCGCAAGCGAGCAGGTGAGCGGGGGTCGTCCTGGCTGGGGCACCCACGCGATCGCGGTCACCGGGGCGGGGAGGGGGGTCCCGTGTCCCCCTGGGGGTGGCGCGGGAGGAACGTGGGCACCGGAGGAGCGCAGTCCGCCACGGGAGGACTCCCCCCTCGCACAACCCCAGGAGTCACACTGCGCTCTCGGGGTTCCCGGACCCCGGGGGTCCCGGTTCGGTGCGCGGCCTCGGGAGCGGGCGGGCACCGCGGCTCCCGTCCCGGCGCCCCGGAGGCTTTGCGGGGTAAGGGCTGGGGTGCGCAGCGCGTCCAGCTGAGCCCTGCCAGTTCCCGGCTCCTCCCGGGAAGGTGGTGTCCTGGGGGGACTGCAGGGTGGCGGGTGCTCCCGGTCTGCGCTCGGAAGCGTCCCCCGGCACGGCGCGTCCTGCGAACGGCAGGGTCCTGCCTGCTCGGGATCGGTGCTGCCCCGTACACCGGGCTGCTGCCGGCGGGCGCGACCCCGTCCCCGCTGCCCCGGGGCTTCGGGAGGTGCGGGTCGGCTGCCGGTCCGGGGGAGCAGCGGCGGCCCAGGGGGGCTGGTGCAGCCCCGCGGTCCCTCGGAGTTACCGGTAGCCGAATACTCGGGTGCCATGAGGCGCTTCCCCGTGATGCCATCCCGGAGGGTCCCGGGGGCCGTGGGGATGGGTACGGTGGAATTTCGGCGGAGAAGCCGTGGGCTGGTAGGATGAATCACGCCTTTCCCTTGCCGCCTCCCGACCGGTGCCGTCGCAGCCGGTAATTACCGTGTTTATGCCAGAGCGGTAGTGGGCGGTGGGAGAGGAGGGGCAGGAAGCGTGTGCCCGGGACGGGACGCCCTGGTCCTCGCCCGCAGCTGGGATGAAGGAGGGAAGGGCGTTCTCCGTGGGAAGGTGCCCGCTGCTCCGGCAGCACGTGCAGGGTGCCGTGGCAGCCGGGCTGGGCTGTGCCCGTGCCGTGGGCAGCCGCCTCCACCGCGCGGGGCTGCAGGTGTGCCAGCCTGCCCCGGGGATGCCCTGCTGGTATGGTAAGCCACCCGGCACACTTTGCCCCCCAGGAGTGCCTTCTTGCAGGCATCAGTGAGGCCTCGGGTCCCTGGCTGACTGTTCCCTCAGCTTGGCGGGATGTGAGGCCGCTGCTTCGTAGCTCAGGCTGCTGTGAGAGGGGGTGGGGTCAGATCCCAACATCTGGATCTGTGTGATCCCCTCCTGTGCCAGGCAGCAGCTGGCTGCAGAGCCTGTGTCTCCATCCCCACTTGCTCTCCTGTGATGGGTCATGGTCCCTTCCTCGTATACTGCCAGCAGTTGCTGTTGCTGCTTTCTTTCAGTGTGTCCCTTCCCGGGAGAGCAGGGCTGTCCCTTGTGCCAGGTGCCCTGGGTGGTTCCTGCCTTTGCTTGCATGGTGCCACCAGCCCATGGGAACTGCTCAGCAGGTGGTGGAGGATGAAGCAAGGCTACAGCTGCCCTCACCAGCAGTATGGGGACACTGCCATGGGCCAGCAGATCCTAGTACATGAGGACCTGCTGTCAGCAGGGAGGGGGGCTCTTCCTGCCCACCTCTGCTGTCACAGGGGCCCTGCAAAGCAGCCTGGCCAGCTCCTGCCCTGGCTGGGGCCTGTTGTGACCCCCTGTAGAGGGGTCCTGCCAGGGCTCCCAGCAGCAGGTGACAGCATTGTCTCTGGGGTGGCCAGCTTACCGCAGCAGGAGCTGGGGATGCCCATGGCATGCAGCATCCCAGCCCTGCCTGGCTCGGGAGCGGACCAGCCAGCACTGCTGGAAGCAGTGGTGTGTGCCATCTGGCTGATGTCTTCTTCAGGGCCTCCAGGACCTGTCAGCTGGGGCTGCCTGAGGCTCCTGCAGACAGGGAGCAAGCCCCAGGGCAGGGAAGCCTTCAGGTCACATCCTCGTGCCTGGGGGTCCCTCACCAGGCCACCCCGGGGGGCTGAGCCACGGGCAGGGTGCTGCAGGTACAGGGCAGGAGGCAGGCAGGCTGCCAGCCAGATCCTGTTGGCTCGAGTCCGGGCACAGCGAGTGGATGGACCTGTCTGGTGGTGCTGCCGTGGAGAGTTGCACAAAGGGCCAGGAATAGAGCAGCAGGAGGTGATTAGAAGGTGCTGGCCCGGCTGGGCGGTAGCAATAAATAGACGAGGCTTAAGCCCCTGCCTACCTGGGCAAGGCTGCTGGGCACGCCTGTACGCACGAGGCAGCCACAGCCTGCCCCTGCTCTCTGCAACAGCTGACCCCCACAGCTCTGATCCTGCTGCCTCCCCGGGCCAGCCTCTTCCCTTTGTTGCAAGCAGAGCTGGGGGAATGGCGCTGGCTGGGAGTGCTGGCCAGGAGTCCTGTGATGACACGTTGCCCCAGCCCACTGGCCGTAGCAAGGTAGGGACATGGTCCCAGATACGTCCTTCAGGCTGGCTCTGGACACTTCTCCACTGCCCTCCTGGGGCAGGTGTTGCCTCTGACCTTGCTGTGTCCTGTGGTGCTGCAAATCCCTCTGGCCCAGCACCGTGACTGCTGAATCGGCAGCACTGGCTGCAGCCGGCTGCCCTTGCTCCTCCAGGGATGTGGGCAGGATGCTGCCTCCCAGGAATGCTCAGCGCCCAGCCCTGAGGTAGCTGAGCACCTGTGCCCCTTGGGGATCCTTGAGGGAGGTGCTTGCTGGGAAGCAGATGCTATGCTGGCTCCAGTGGTCTTGGGTAGGGTGAGGCAGGGCTGGTACAATCAGAAAGGTCGTGTAGTGCCTTGTGTCACCACACACTTGCTCAGAAACAGCTGTCTGGGGAACTTGGCTCAGCCCACAGCTGGCAGTGGTGGCTGTCTCCAGTGGCTGGGGTGTGTGGCATCACCTTGCCTGACAGGTCACTGTGTGGGCACGGGCATCTTCCTGCCCAGCTGGAGCCTCACTTTACCCTCGTCCTGTCCCCACAGGAAGGGGGCCGTCTGGCCAGCTCAGGGAGAGGAAGGAGCTCAGGGAGAGGAAGGAGCTGTTATCATTCATTGTCCTCAGCTCAGCTGGGAGTGACAGCTCCTTCCTGCCCCACGTGTCCAGCCTGGCCATGGGGCCGATGGGACAGGGCTGTTCCCACAGGGCCAAAGCCCAGTGTAGTGAGGGCATGGTGGTGTGGGACTGGCACTGGCATGGCTCAGATCCCTGGGCAATGCTGGCTGCTGAAGGGCTGCGGGGACATGTCTGGGGGCTGTTTTGTGGAGAGCCAGCTCAGTTCAGCCCGTTGCTGGGACAGCTGCAGTCTGGCAGTAGTGCCCTCTGTCCCCCTGATGCCCAGGACGCTGTGTGCCTGCTGTCTTGCCTGCAGCTGGTCCCTGTCATCCTGGGGTGGGCAGAGGGGACGGTGAAGTCCTGACCCCCCCTTTGCTGCAGCTCAGCCTTTGTAAATCCCCTTCTTGTTCCAACTCACCAGCTTATTTCCTGGCTAATTCCCCAAGCTATAAATACTGCTCTGCCTCAAAGGGCCCCGAGGCCCTGTGGCCGCCCCACAGGGCAGCGACTGATCCCCCTAACATGGAAGCAAGAGCCCTTGGCCCCTCTGAGGGCAAAGGGTGTCACTTGGGGGAGCAACTGCTGTGGGGCCAGTGGGATCTTGGGCAGGGCTAGCTTTAGCCCAGTTCCCCCTTGCTGCATTGGGGACTGTTCTTCACTGGGCAGGGTGATCCCTCAGACCCTTGCTGAGGTGCAGGAAGTCCCCAGGAAGAACCTCTGGGTGTGGGCAGGTGGAGGACTCAGGGCCCAAGGGGGAACCCTGTCCTTTGGCTGAATATCTCCCCCTCCTCAGGCCGCAATGAGCCCCTGAAGAAGGAGTGTCCCAAGTGGAAGAGCGACTACCCCATGACAGACGGGCAGCTGCGCAGCAAGCGGGACGAGTTTTGGGACACGGCACCCGCCTTTGAAGGCCGCAAGGAGATCTGGGATGCCCTGAAGGCAGCTGCCTATGCTGTAGAAGCCAATGACCACAGCCTGGCCCAGGCCATCCTCGATGGAGCCAGCATCACCCTGCCCCATGGTGAGGGTCAGCACTGGGGGTTTGGGTGGGGTGTGTGCTGAGTGCCCCATATCTGGGCACACAGGAGTCCTAGGCTGGAGTAGAAAGGGGCTCCCACCTGCTATCCAGAGCTCAGCCCAGCCAAGGGGAGCAAGGCAGGCTGTGCCACACTGCTTAGGGTGGCTCTGTCCACATTTGGGTGGTCCATGGGGATGCCCACTCTTAGCATCTCATCCTGCTGTCCCCAGGGTCCCTGACGGAGTGCTATGATGAGCTGGGCAACCGGTACCAGCTGCCCGTCTACTGCCTTGCACCCCCCGTCAACCTGATCCTGGAGCGGAGCGAGGAGGAGGCAGTGGAACCAGTGGAGCCTCTGCCCAACACCCGGCGGGAGTTCGCCCTCAAGGTGCGCCTCTCCACCGGCAAGGACCTGCGGCTCAGCGCCAGCATGAGTGACACCATCGGGCAGCTGAAGAAGCAGCTGCAGGCGCAGGAGGGCATTGACCTGGCCTGGCAGCGGTGGTTCTTCTCAGGCAAGCTGCTCACTGACCGCACACGACTGCAGGAGACCAAGATCCAGAAGGATTTTGTTGTGCAAGTGATTGTCAATCAGCCCCTCCCACCCAGGAACTGAGCCACCCCCTACTGGTTGAGGGGAGATGGCAGGGGTCTGGGGTACAGTGGCACCTCTGGGGATTCCCTGTGCTGTGTTCCAACGCATCTGGAGCCACTCCTGCTCCCCCCTGAGGCTGCCCAGAAAGGTCTGCATGGGGCTGTGCCACCGTGGTGGCTCCCCTTGGCTGGGGACACGGGCAGGCGCCGTGTTTGCTGTAGGAGGTTCGAGACCAAATGTCTCTGGGGCTGGGGCTCCTCTGCCAGGCTGTGCCAGCAGGGAGAGACTGTGACCCACTGGGCTCTGGCTTCCCCTGGCCAGGAGACCCATGGGGTGCTGGGCTGGGTGGAGATGTCTCCCCTCTGTACATAGTCTGTATTTATCAATAAAGCCTTTTCATCCTTCCTCTGGCCTTGGGGACAGGCTGGAGGGGGCTGTAACCCATAGCCACGGGAGGTCCCTGTGCTTGTCCTATACCTACTCCCATGTCAGAATGGGCACAGGGTGGCCAAGGGTAGCCTGGACAACTCAGCTTTGTTCCCTAGTGCCACCCTGACCCTGTCCTGCCAGCCCTGGCTGGTTGCCTGCCAGGACCCTTTCCCAGCATTACCAGCATTGACCCATTGTCATTCCGGCTGCTTCTCAGTGTGGGGTCACCACCTCCCTTTCCTGGTGCTTTTCCTCTGGAGATTTAAGCCTATGTCTGCCCTTGAGCTAGGTGGGACAGTCCGTGGAGGGGAAAAGTCCCAAGATGACCTTCATGGCTACCATGGCCTGCCCTGGTGAAAACAGCATCTTTCTGCTGTGGCACCCATGGGACAGGGCACCCAAGGATGGCCCTGGGAACTGCCCAGGAGGGTAACAGTGACGTGGCTGTCTGTTCCTCCCCCGGGTCCTGTGCTGGTGGACAGTGCCCAGCGCATTAACTGTCCTGGCACAGGGCAGTGTTGGCCTCATCTTACAAGGGGGGAGTGCTCAGGAGATTTGAACAATGTTCCTGCTGCCGGGAATAGCTGCTGGCTCTGCCTGTTGGCCCCACGTGAGGCCAGTCTCCTGCTGCCAGGCTGCCATGTGCAGTGAGGGAGGCCAGGCAGCCACGGGGACCCTGGCAGGGCTGCTCAGAACGTTCCACACCTGAGGTCATCCTCTAAAGCTGCACAGAGGGGCCGTGACTCCTGGCATCTCATGCTGCCTGCTGCTGGCTGAGAGGCTTGAGAGGACCCATTGCCTCTCTTTGGGGTGGGCAGGCCCCCTTCCTGCCAAAGGTGCCAGGGAGCCTCAGGCTGTGTTGGTGGCTACTGCAGCATCTGGTTGCACAGAGACGGGGTGATGGGAGCCATGGGAGCATCTTGCTTGTCCAGGGTCGGTGGCACAGGCATAGGTGCCATGCCTGTGGGATGGCCCTGGATCGTGTCCCTGCTCTGCTGAGCCTCTCTTGACTGGCTGTCACAGGTTCTGCACACCCCAGCTCCCCATAACAAGCACAGGTGTCCTGGTCAACCCAGGGTGGGGGGGGGGTGGTTCTCTTTAAGACGGTGTGGGGCTGGAGAGGTGAGTCAGGGCCACCAGAAAGCAGGCGGGTGAGCTCATGGCAAAGCTGCCCCAGTCATGTGGAGCAGCCACAGCTGTTGATGCCCTTGGACTGTGGGACAGAGGGGCCAGCAGCATAAAGCCCCAAGGCCAGCGAAGCCGCCGGCAGCATCAGGAGCCAGGACTGGGCACTCCCTGCCTGTGGTAGCAAGGAGAGGAGGACACATCCTGCGCAGGACTGTGCACTGCGGGCAGACATGGAGCTGGATGTGGAACGGGCCAAGGAGCTCATTGAGCAGAAGCTGGCAGAGGAGGAGGAGGAGGAGGTGGGTCCATAGGGCAGGGGGACCTTCCTGGGCTCTAGTAGGAACCCCCATTGCACTGTGTCCATCCTTAGGGACTCCGATGTGAGGAGGCTGGCACCGACCTTGCTGTCCTGGGGGATATAGCAAGGTGTCCAAGGGTTCTCAGGGGGATCAGGTTCCCAACCCAGCAGCTCTAGCCCATGGGGCAGAGCTGAGCAGCAAGCAGGTGCCCAGCTTACCGAGCAGGGTGAGGAGGCAAGTGCAAGCCCAAGACCTGCCAGGCACCCCCGTAGACCTCAGCAGCGAGCTGGGAGCCCCGCGCAGAGCCACCTCCCCCGGCAGGCTGGGCATGGAGGCAGTGGGGCTGCTCTGTGGCCAGCCAAGACCCTGCAGCACCTGCTGTGCCTGTGCAGAAACTCAAAGGGGATGGTGCACGGGAGCCGCCGGCCGTGGAGCGTATGAACACACCTGAGCTGGAGGAGGAGAAACGCTGTGGCCCCAGGAACAGGGGCCTTGAGGCCATCAAGGTGAGTGGGTTGGGGTGCGGGGTGGCCAGGGGTGGCTGGTCGCACAGAAGTCAAACGGGGGACTGTGTGTGCTCACCAGGGCCAGGAGAGGGTGCGGAGGAGTTCAGTGGATCTGAGGCGGGAGATCATCGACGTGGGCAGCATCCAACGACTCATTGAGCTCCGCAAGCAGCGCCGGCAGCGCCGGGCAGAGCGGGCGGCCACCCCCGAGCCCACCCCGCCACCTGAGCCCCTGGAGATTGTACGTCAGGGGGTCCCAAGATGCGGGAGGGGGGCTGCTGGGATAGCGGCTGGGCCACCCACAGGCCAGCCCCCGGGTCACCCTGCCAGCCAGAGACCTCCCTGGGGAAGCAGGGCAGGGGGCCCCCATGTTGTCCCCTCTCCTGCACCTCTGTGCTGCCCCAGCCCTGAGCCTGTCCCATTACCAGGAGGGTCCTGTGGAGCCAGAGACCTTCCTGCGAGCTGCTGTCCAGGGCAAGATGCACGTCATCGAGAAGTTTCTGGCAGATGGTGGCTCCCCCGACACATGTGATGAGGTAGCTTTCCTGGCAGCCACTGGCTGTCCCCTGCCTGTGCCATGCCACCATATCCTGCAGCCATGCCCCACTGTGCCTGTGGGCAAGGGCTGAGATCCCTGGGACAGGGCTGGAGTACAACCAGACTGGGCCAGGGAAGATGCATCTGTCCGCCAATGTGCTGCCCTGTCCCGCAGTTCCACCGCACAGCCCTGCACCGCTCCTCACTGGAGGGACACATGGAAATCCTGCAGAAGCTGCTGGACAGTGGGGCCACTGTTGACTTCAGGGACCGGGTGAGGCTGGATCCTGCTTCCAGCTGCATGCTGGTCTGAGCATCTGGGTGTGGTGCAGCCAGAACTACAGCAATATTGGGGACCCTGCAGTGGGGCAGTGCTGTCCCCATCACGGAGGTGGCTACAGGCAGGGCTCTGCCAGTTCAGCTCGAGCACGGGGACCTGCTGGGGCAGGGGACAGACATAGGGTAGGGGTGTCCCCCACCATGACACAGCACTGTATGTCCAGCTGGACTGCACCGCTGTGCACTGGGCCTGCCGGGGTGGGCACCTGGATGCTGTCAAGCTGCTGCAAGACCGTGGGGCAGACCTCAATGTGAAGGACAAGGTGAGCAGGGCAGAGCAGATCACAGGGTTGGGGCAGGAGCATACCCTGGAATACCAGAGCTGACCCTGTGTTGGGTTAGCAGGTGTGGGTGCTGATCCCCCCTGATGTCCATCTCATCCCCCCTCAAGCTGCTCAGCACACCCCTTCATGTGGCCACCCGAACCGGACACCTTGACATTGTGGAGCATCTCATCCACTGTGGGGTGGATGTCAATGCCTCAGACAGGGTGAGTGCTGCAGCCATGCAGGCATCACTGGGTCGCAACACAGATCCCCCTCCCTTTGTTGACCCCTCCAAGGGCTTCCAGCACCCACAGTGGGGCATATCTGGACACACACATCCCTGCCCCAGGGTGGCTGCAGCCACAGCCAGGTCTGGGACAGGCACAGTCCCCCTTGTCCTGGTGGAGGTTGATGTGCTGGGAGCTGGGGAGCAGTGCTTGGGGCAGGCAGAGGGTCCCTGTCCCTGGACCACAATCTCCAGTGAAGCTGTGTCTCTCACAGGAAGGCGACACAGCGCTGCATGATGCCACACGGCTCAGTCGCTACAAGATCATCAAAATGCTGATCCTGCACGGGGCTGACATGATGGCCAAGAATGAGGTGAGCATGGGGGGGCACCTCTGAGGCTATTTGCTGCCCCACCATGTCACACCACCCTGTGCCCAGCCTCTCTTTGCCCACTCTTGCAGGCTGGCAAGACCCCGACAGACCTGGTGCAGCAGTGGCAGGTGGACACACGCCAGGCGCTGGAGACCAAGGAGCAGCCGCAGGGGGAGATGGAGGTCCCTGCATGATGGCACCAAGCAGGGACCAGAGCTGGGCTCAGCTCCAAGCAGCAGGATCCAGACAAGACTTGTCTGTGTCAATAAAAGTCAGCAAAGAGCAGCATTTGGCTCCAGGTGGCTGTGAGGTTGGGCAGCCTGCACCAGGGTTGATGCGCCTGGGGAAGATGGGTTATCCTGGGAGCAGGTTTATCTGGCAGCATGTTGAGCCCTGCCTCCTATGACAGGGACTCAGGTATTGGTGACACAAGTGGTTCAAGGGCAGGACTCCTCGCTGCAGGACACCCTGATTGCTCACAGTCCTTCAAAGTCCCACCTGGGCAAGCTCAGGGAGGAAAAATACATGGAGGGCAGCTCAACCTGAGTCCATGCTGTGCTGGAAGCTGGGGCTGTGCCAGAGAGCAGCAGCTGTACCCCTGCTGGACAGCCACTCTGTGGGGTTGGATGGCTTCTTGTTCTTCTGCCTTTCCTGCTGCAGTCACCCTTGGGGGACACATGGTCCCTTTTCAGGCTGGGACACATGCTCCCTAAATGGAAATGCTCACACTCACCCGTTTACAGGAGACCCTACACTGACGGCTGGATCAGGTGATCCCTGACCAAAGCCCTGGGACTGCTTGCAATGCCTGATCCCTCCCTGGCCTTGCAGCCCAGCCCTGTAGGAGGCAGAGGGATAGCTGCCAGGGCTGGCAAGCAGAAGGGAAAGCACAACTGGAGTGGCCAAAGCTCCCCTGGAGGGGTGCTGCACTCCTGCAGCCAGCTCCTGAAGGAGGAAGAACATCCTGAGCTCATCTGGTACCACCCCCATGTCATCTACCCAGCAGGGTTGCAGGTCCCTCACGTGCCCTGTCAAACATTAACAGCCCCTCGGCGAGGCAGACAGCACAGGCAGCAGCAGCACCCAGCCACCATGGCATTCAGCAGCCGCCTCACCTCGTCCCTCCGGCCCGCCCTGGCAGCTCTGCAGTGGGCAGCCCCCAGGCAGTGCCGGAGGCTCAGCACCCCCCAGGGATCAGAGCCCTCACTCGATCTCAGGGGCATCTTCCCACCCCTCGCCACCCCTTTCTCACCCTCACAGGAGGTGGACTATGCCCAGCTGGAGGGAAACCTGCGCCGCTACGCCAGCATCCCTTTCAGAGGTAAGTGCTGCCCACTGTCCCTCTCCGTGCAGGCTCCTGTCAGATCCCTGCCTGCCACCGAGGCTGTGCAGCAGCACGCAGGCAGCCTGCCAGCTTCCCAAGGGTGCTCAGCCTCCAGCCGGACTTCGCTCCGGGGCTGGCAACCCCTCGGGTCACCCACCTGGGGCCCCTTGCATGGCACGTGCCCGGGCACAAGTGTGTGTCCTTGCACAGCCCTGCCACACGCCAGCACGTGCTTGCACACCCGCTCCACACATGTGCGGGCTTGAACCTGTGCACTGCCCTCCCATGCACACTCACACATTCGTGGGGTATGTATCTGTCGATTGCCAAGGGCAGATAGATGATAGGAGAGGAGTTGCAAAAGAGGTTGCAGCCTCACAACAGTGTTCCCCAGAGTCTCCTCTCTTCTGACCAGGAGGCCAGGGCTGCAGGGATTTAGGCAAGAGAGGGCACACTGAGGACTGCAGAGCTCTGCCTGGGTGCCAGCAGCAAAGATGGGAGTGAGAGTAATGGGGATACCTGACATTCCTGGCACCCTTCTCCTGTGCCTGAGCCCTGCCCTCCCCATATTTGTGTTCCAGGACTGGTGGTGCTGGGCTCCAGTGGGGAGTATCCATACCTGGCACCCCACGAGAGGGTGGAGGTGGTGAGCTGCGTGCGCCAGGCTCTGCCCAGGGACCGCTTGCTGCTGGCTGGCTCGGGCTGCGAATGTGAGTGCCTGTGTGGGCAGTGTGGGGGGCAGTGCAGCGGGCATGTGTCCCCCCTGGAACACCCCTCACCCTTCCGCCTCCTCCCCAGCCACCCAGGCCACCATCGAGCTGACGGTCAGCATGGCAGAGGCAGGGGCTGATGTGGCGCTGGTTGTGACACCCTGCTATTACCGGGGTGCCATGACCACTGCTGCCCTGGTCCATCACTACACAGAGGTGAGCCACGTCCAGTGCCTGCCAGCAACCGCAGCTGGGGCAGCAGGAGAGGGATCATGTCCACTGTGTCTCCAACCCACCCCAGCTACTGAGCTCTGCCTGGCTGCCTGCAGGTTGGCAACGCATCCCCCATCCCGGTGGTGCTCTACAGTGTCCCTGCCAGCACTGGCCTGGACCTGCCCATGGACGCTGTCATCACCTTGGCTCAGCACCCCAACATCATTGGGATCAAGGACAGCGGTGGGGACGTGAGTGGAACAGGACTTTCCCAGGGCTGCTTACCACCAAACCTGGACCTAAGTTGGGAATGGGGAACTGGGACTTGCAGCCCTTCCCTGGACCCCAGGGCTGCCAGCAGGCACCCTGCAGCAAGGGGGACAGGGTGATGCCTGCCCCAAGGCATAGCATGTCTCTCCCCAGATCACCCGCATGGGGCTGATGGTCCACAAGACAAGGCAGGAGGATTTCCAGGTGCTGGCAGGATCAGCCGGCTTCTTGCTGGCGAGCTATGCTGTGGGTAGGTGCAGCTGCCCATCCTGGCCTGGGGACACTGGCAGGGGGAGGCAGGGGAGGGACCGGGAGGTGCTGGCTAGGCACAGCATGCTGAGCTGGCTGCCAATGTGTCCTGGTGTCTCTAGGTGCCGCTGGGGGGGTGTGTGCCCTCGCCAATGTTCTGGGTGACCCGTTGTGCCAGCTGGACCACCTGTGCCGCGAGGGCCGGTGGCAGGAGGCCCGTGACCTGCAGCACCGCCTCATTGAGCCCAACACGGCGGTGAGCACGCAGAGCCCCTCGGATGCTGAGGGGAGAGGGTGCCAGGCTATGACAGAGCCAGGGGGAGGCAAAGGATGGAAGTCCCTGGGGCTGCAGTGGGTGGAGGGGTGGTTCAGGGGGATAGGACGGCACAGCACCTGGCCAGTGAGCCGAGATGGGCTGGAGGTGAGAAGATGGGAAATGCCAGCCCTGTCACGTTAAGGAACAGCCTGTCCACTGGCACTGGGCACCACCTGACCCTCTGTGAGAGCCTTGCTGACTATTTATAGGCAGCAGTGTGTGTGTGGGGGAAGAGCTGCTCCTTCCTGGGCCCCTCATCCCACTGTGGAGTGGCCTGTCCCTGCTGCAGAGCCCAACGTGCCACAGAGCTCCTGCGTAGAGTCCTGTGTGGATGTGCTCTGCACCCTCACCCCACAGTGGGCACTTCATGGGGTGCTGAAGCCACTTCAAACCTTGCCAGCCTTGCAGCCCTGCATGGGGAGGACAGGAGTGATGGCAAGCAGAAGAGCAGGGCCTGCACAGCAGAGCCCCTAGAGCGTGCTGGCCCATGGGAGCCAGAAAGCCCCCATGCCCTCCCTCCCTCCCACAGGTCACCCGCCGGTTCGGGATCCCGGGGCTGAAGAAGGCCATGGAGTGGTTTGGCTACTATGGGGGTCCCTGCCGCGCACCCCTGGCCCCTCTGAGCCCTGCCCAGGCTGAAGAGCTGAAGAGCACCTTCAGTGCCAATGGCTGGTTGTGAGGTGTTCTCCATCTGCCCCTTTCCACACCAGGAAGGTACAGGAGTCAGGGACCCTGGGAACTGGGGATATGCTGGGGACATTGGGAGGTGGCCAGGAGAAGGCCGCCCCTGTTAGTCTTTCCTGTTGGACAGGGCTGCCCTGGGCAGAGTGGGTAGAGGGGGGCAACCCCAGGCCAGCCTGTATCCCTGCCAGCCCCCAGGGTCCTGTTGTCTTCACCTGGGAAGGAGTGGATCCTTGTGCCATGAATAAACTTGCCATCTCCTCTCTGTGTCTGCAGTCTTGTCTGTGCAAGGCCCCCGCACCGTCTCTGCTCCCAGCAAAAACAACATGACACGGGTGTTTGGCAACATGGTTTACTCAGCTGAGGCCTGTGCAGGCAGCAGCACAAGGCAGGGTCACAGCAAGGCACGGGACCCGGTGCAGGCAGAGACTGGCAGGGAGGGCACAGCCCCTGCAGCCCTGCACTGGGCGGTGAGGGCTCCCGGGACCCCTGTGCCACAGCCAGCCAGACCGCACCGGGGGTGAAGGTGAGCGTGTAGTGGGGAGATGAAGGATGCATGTGGGGGGCAAGATGGGGAACTGTGTGCCCCCTGCCTGCCCCTTCGCCATACCTCTATCCCCTCCTGCCCTGCCCAGGCCCCCTGCTCCAGCCCTGGCACCCCACGCAGCCCTGCTCATGTCCCTCATTCCAGGCTCCAGCTGACCCTTCTCCTTGCTCACCGTTGTACCAATCTCCACCAGAGTGCAGCAGACACAGGCCAGGCTGGTCACTCCCCAGTCCCCCTTGGTGGGGATGCTGCTGCTGATGTCCCCAAGGCAGTGGGTGGGTGCATTGGCACAGGGATGAGGGGAGCACAACCCATTGGCTGGCCCTGAGAGCAAGCTGGGTTCTTTGGGGACAAAACGTCACCCTACCCTGGGCATACAGGGAGATGGCCAGTCACCCAGAGCTGAGGGTGCAGGCCACAGGGTGCCTGGGGTGCCCACCCTGCCTCCGGACCAGGGCAGGAAAGTGAGCCAGGAGCTACCCCTCTGGGGGCACGTGGTTCAGTCAGCAGCTTCCAGCCAAGGCACCCTGGCAGTGGGGTCAGAGACCAGCCTCTACCCCCCTGCTCCATCCTCTGCAACTGGCTAGCAGCCCTAGTGGTCCACAGTCTTCCTGGGGGGCAGAGGGGCCAAGCCCCTGTCACACTGTCCTTCTGCTGCTCCAGCAAGTGCCAGGGCTACAGCCAGAAAGGGAAGGCACCACGGCTGCCCCAGGGCACTTGGGTGGAGAGCGGAGGGTTCCATCCCCTCCAGCGGCAGGGATTGGCAGGAGGACACTTGGAGGGGACGAAGGGCAGGGAGGCACCCAGCAGTGCCACATCCCTTCTCCAGGGCCAGCAGGGCCAGCCAGTGCCCAAGTAGGGGGGTCCCTGCTCTGGTGGGAGGGGATGCGGGGCACCATCACGCTGTCAGGCTGTGGGCAGACTTGGAGGCGCCCTGGGCCCTCTGGATGATGGCCGTGCACTTCTCCCGCCGCAGCAGCTTGTTGTTCTCAAAGAAGCCCTCGTTGCGGGGCACGCCGTGGGAGCCATCGGGGAAGGTCAGGAGACCTGGGGAGGGGAGGGAAGGGCTGGAAGTGAAGAGGCAGGGAGCCGCGCTGACCGCAGATGGGGCCAGGGAAGGTGGGACAAAGTGGGAGATGCTGGAAGGGGCTGTGCTGAGCAGGGGCCGTGCAGATGCCTGCACCATGCCACCAGCACTCACCGAAGCCATACACGCGCCCGCCTTTGAACTCGCCCTCAAAGGTCATGTTGTCACAGCGGGTGAAGACTCCAACGCCACTGAACTTGCCCTGCACAAACTCCCCCTCATACCTGTGTGGGAGGATGTCCTGAGGCAGCTGCTCCCCACGGCAAGTGGGAATGCCTGAGGAGGTGTATGCAGGAGTGGGGTGCTCACCTGGAGCCATCAGAGAAGGTGAGCACGCCGCAGCCGTGGAAGAGCCCGTTCTCAAAGTGCCCCACGTAAGTAGTGCCATCAGAAAACATCAGCTGCCCGATGCCGTGCCTGCGACCTAGGTGAGAGCAGAAATGGGCAGCACTGGACAGAGGCAGGACCTGCCTCAGTGTGGAGCTGGGCAGAGATGCGGGGTTTGCTTGTACCCCAGCACGGGTGGCACCGTCCCCTCCTGCCACATCTCACCTTCTTTCCACTCGCCGCGGTACTCCTCCCCATTGGAGTAGGTGAAGGAGCCTTTGGTGAGGGTCATGGCAACAGCCTTCGGCACAGCAGGACAAGAGCTGGCAGGGAGAGGCACAGAGAGCTGCTGGGCAGGGAGAGCAGCCCGGCTTGCCCAGAGCCCTTGCATCCTCTGGGCTCGCAGAGAGGCGCCTGTCTGCCCTGGGGACAGCTCTGCTGGGGCACAGCGCAGATGAGGAAGTGACCCCAGGAGCACAGCTGCCCTGCCCAGGCTCTGAAACCCCAGCTGCCAGGTTCGGGTTGCTGCCCGCCCACTGCAGGGCTCAGGGAGATGTGAGCCCACGGGGGTCACAGCCCTATGAAATGTGAGTGAGTGGCAGGAAGAGGAGTGTGGCAGGAACTGGCTGTCTCTGGCATGGCACTCCAGCAGAACCCCAGAGGTCTTGCACTGTGCAGGCTCAGGCCAGGGGCCACTCTCAGCTTTGCTGGGGCAGTCCCAGGCAGAAAAGAGGGTTTTGGAGTGGAGATGCTTGCTGGGCTGTGCTCAGTGGCAGTTTTTCAGGAGAGGGAACAGAGAGCTTGTGGGGTTTCCAGATCCAGCATGGGATGGGCAGACCTGGTTCACCCTCAGGGATGAGTGGACACTCCTCCTAAGAGGGACAGCAGAGATAGGATCCTGGGGCTTCAGGGCTTTGCTCAGCTACCCAGGGTTTGCAAACCTGCCTGCCAACAGCAAGCAGGCCCTGAAGCCCTGCACATCTCACAGAACCCTGCCACGCAGCACAGCTCTCCCCAGCACACAGGGAAGGCAGGTGGGCTGGGTGCTGCCTCACCAGCAGCTGCCGGTGCAGCTCAGGCAGTGCCAGTGACGGGAAGGGGCTCCCCGCCTCCAAACGGGGTCTATGGGCTTACACCCGGCTGCGCATCACCCAAGAGATGGGTACTGAACCACGCGAACCAGCAGGACGCGGCACTCGGGAGCACAACAGGAACTTGCCAGGGCATTGTGTCCAGAGAAATGGCCCCAGCGAAGGCGAACAGCGACTGAACAGTGCTCTCTGCTGATGGGAGGGACGGGGAGCGCATCGCCGGCTCCCAGCCTGCAGCCTGCCCAGCCACGCCAGGCGGAGGAGAGGGTGCTGCCGCGGGCTGTGAACTCGGCCAGCACGGCCTGTGACACTTCACCCGGACGACAGCCCCCCACGAGCACTCCAGCCTGGCCAGCAGCCGGACGCGCCCGCGCTGGGCTCCCACCACCCAGAGCCTGCACGTACCGTGCCCGCCGCAAGCAGAGCAACGCGCTCAGCACAGCCCGAACCGCACAGGGGCCGAGGGGTGCCCGACCCCGTTGAGCCACACACCCCCGGGCAAAGGCACGGACGTGCTGCCCGTGGCAGCACCCGCGGGGGATGCGCGCACACCCCACCCGGAGAGTGTGTCCGGGGGCGTGACCGCGCCCACGGGTGATGCACCACACCGCGATGTACCAATATCCCGTCGTGTCCCTGTCCCCACGGGTGATGCACCCACACCCCGATGTGTCCGTGCACCCACACCCCGCCGTGTCCGTGCACCCACGGCTGATGCACCCACACCCCGGTGTGTTCATGCACCCACGGCTGATACACGCACGCCTCACCACCGGGACACGCGTGGCGGTGCTCACGGGCCCGGTGCGTGCCCAGGAGCGGGGCGGGCAGTGCGGGCGGCGCAGGAACCCGCGGCCCGCGCTCACCTGGCTCCGCGCTGTCCGCCTCCACCGCTTCCCACCACGTCCCACCGAGGGGCGGTGGCGGCCACCGCCCCTGCCAGCACCCCGCCCTGCCGGGCGGTGCCACGCCGCCAGCGTCCATCCCCGCTCGCCGTTGGCTGTCTCCACGGCAACCGCTAGCAACGGGGCTGCTCATTGGTCAGCTTCGCAGCACGCCCTCGCCGGTCGCCATCTTTGTGTGGGGCAAGGAGCTCTCCGCCTTGGGCGTGGCTGCAGAGGGGCGGTGCCCTCGCCCTGCCGCCATCTTTGTGAAGGGCAGCAATGGGCACGGCCACTCCAGCGCGTCCATCTTTGTGCGGGGCACCGGCGCCAACCGCCACGGCGGGGGTGTACGGGGGGCGAACACACCCTGGCCTCCCCGAACGAACGGTGCGAGGCGCGAGAGCCTTCGAGCCCGCCCCAGCGGTATCATGGCCGCAGCCGCCCCCGCAGTTCCCGCCGGAGCGGCCGGGATGGGCGTGGCGCGACGGGGGACGGAGCAGCCAACGGGGTGTGGCGGGGGCGGAGCAGCCCCTGGGGATGGGCCGTGACGCGGACGGAAGCGGAAGCTGCAGCGGCGGCACGGCGGGGCCGGGCGGGCGGCGCGATGGACGAGACAAGCCCGCTGGTGTCGCCGGAGAGGGCGCAGGGCCCCGACTACGGGCTGCCGGGGGGTGCTGTGCGCGCCCTCCCGCCCGCCGCGCCCCCGCCGCCCTCCCCTCCCGGCTCCCCTGGTGGCCGCGACCGCGAGCGGCAGCCGCTGCTGGAGCGCGGGGCGCGGGGCCCGGCAGCGGCGCAGGCCCAGGCGCAGGCGGCGGCGGCGGCGGCGGCGGCGGCAGCGGCGGCGGCGGCGGCGCAGCGGGAGCGCAACGACTTCCCCGAGGATCCCGAGTTTGCCGAGGTCGTGCGGCGGGCTGAGCTGGCCAGCGAGCGCGGCATCTTCCCCGAGCGCATCTCGCAGGGCTCCAGCGGCAGCTACTTCGTGAAGGACCCGCAGGGGGTGAGCTGGGCCCAGCCCTGCGTGGCCGACCCAGGGGTGGTGCCGCCCGCGTGGCTCCGGAGACCTGTGGGCTGAGCGGCGCTGGCCGGGAGCGGGACGCTGGCGGGGGTGACCAGCCGTGGAGGGCTGGTAGGAGCGGCCGGAGCAGCTCTGGGCTTCCCCGGGGAGAAGTACAGTGGGACCAGCAGCGAGAGTGCGGGGGAGCAGTGTCTAAGTGCTGATTCAACCTCTTCTGTGGCTTTGTGCCCAAAGAGGAAGGGTCACCCCCTCCCCCAGGCCCGTGCATCAGCATCTGAACACAGCGACTCCAGCCCCAGGGCTGTGACTCCGTGGGCTGAGCTGGTTTTGGCCTGTTTTTTTGAAATGAGTGAGATGTCTTCTCTGTGGCCGTGTGGTTGGTATAGTGGAGACAAAGTCCTTGGCATGTAGCTGGTCCCCTATAGATCTGGTGAGCTGTGTGGCAGCCGTCTCTGTGCCACTGACTAGATGTGTATGCAGCACAGGCTAGCTCCCTGCCTAATCACTTGAGCTGTTGCTTTTTCCTGTGACTGCCTTGCCACGTGTGTGCTAGGATGCTTCCAGGGAAGCAGGAGTAAGCTCTGTGGTCTGGTGTGTCCTAGTTTTCCTGCCCTGGGTGAAACCTGGCTCCTGGAAGCTGTGCCACGCAGTTCCAAGCTGAGCTGATGGCGTGTGGGGAAATACATGCTTCTTGTGCCACAGCCTTGCTCCCTCCTATTGCCCAACATGAGACCTGGAGTGAGCAGCCAGATGAGCTGCCTGGGGATTGCAAGTCGGAGGCTGCCTGGCTGTAGGAGACCTGAGCTCAAGGACGGCTGTTGGAGCATGAGTGTGAGGAGTCAAAGTCTGTGTACTGCTGGCGCTGTCAGCTGGCAGGTCCCCCAGACTATTTGCTGTTGGCAAAGGTGGTGTGTGACTGGTTTCTGTGGTTGCTGCCCAGGGTCACTAAAAATGTCCCGCTGTTGGCACACGAGAGAGTGTAGCACGTAGGTACTGTGGGCAGTGGGGGAAAGATATTGGGAGGAAAATCTTTCCTCTTTGATTATTTCTCTTGGGGCTGCTGGGGCCTGAGCTGTTCCAGCTGGGCTGTGCTGCCCAGCCCCGATGGTTATGATCACCCCACTGCCAGCTGCTCCTCTGTGGTGGCCGGGCTCCCTCTGCCTTGCTGCTGGCACCAGGTAGACCTGTTTTCCCTGTCAGTGCTGCTCTCAGCACGGGTCTGTCTGCTAGGGGATGCTGTGCTGCCAGGCCTCTGGTTTCCGCTTCCACGCTGTTCCTGCCTGGCTGGGTCTTGCTCTGCTGGACTGGTTTCATGGAGCACAGGGCTTCATGCTGCCAGAGCTCCTGACAGGCCTCTTTGCAGGCATATATCCAAGGATGGGTTAACAGTCACGTGGCAGTCGTGTGGGGCTGGTGCGGGGGATTGCCTTCCTGCCTGCCTGGGGAAAGTGGCTCCAGCATGTGATCTGGGCATGGCGCAAGTGATCCTGTTCCCTCAAATCCTTCCTTTCTGTCTTCCTGGTGGACAAAATCTTGGTTCTGCTTGCTCTGGCCTGGCTTTTGGTCCTGGACAGACTGAGATTGCATTGAGGTTCCCTGCTGAGGCACTGGGACTCATGTTCCACTTCCATGTTCTGGCAGGAGCTCAGCTTGGGGAAGTGACGCCCACTCAGGCCAGGGCTGGCACTAGCCATGGGATGGAGGCCTGGTTGCGCGTGCTGCTGAGTCACCCCAGAGCAGGGGCTGCCAGCCCCCCAGGGATGCCTGACTTGTGGAAGGCCCTGCTCTCATCTGTGTGGTGTGGCAGTGCTGGCTCAGCAGTGGTGCAGTGCCCCACACAAGGCTTCTGTGCTCTCTGCAGCAGTGGGATACTCTGCTGTCCCCACTGTTGGGTCGGTGTATGCAAGGCTGGACTGAGGGGCTGGGAGTGCTGCTGGTACCAGCTGGTGGCCAGTTTGGAGCTGCCTGTGCCCTCTCATCCACAGTGTACCCAGAGAGTCAGCCCTCCTGCTGGGCCCCCAGCACAGAGCCCTGGCTCCTCAGGGACCCTGCAGCTGCTTGGCTGTTATGGTCCTTTTCCTCTGGTCAGTTTGGGATCAGCTCTGTTCAATGGATTTTTGAGCCAGGGCCGGGATTGCTATCCCTGACCCTCTCCTGTGTGGACATAATGACCAACGATGAGCAGTAGCTCTCCCTAGCCATCCAAAGGTCGCTGGAATGAGACTTATGTGTTTACCAGGAGACTGCATCATCACCGGTGTTTTTGGGACAAATTGGGTATAAAGGTCTCTGGGCAGCACTCTGGTATTGTGGGATGGGGTACTGGCTGGAGAGGTGTCCTTCCCAGCTCTTCCCACCTCCATATCAGGAGCTGTGAGGTTTTGCCTGGTCCCAAAGGCTGGTTATTATCCTAATGAGGGGCAGTTCTGGACCTGTTCCGTAGTGTCCCCACTGTGGGCCGGCTCACGGGCTGAGGAAGGTGTCCCAGCTCTACCAACTGCCTGGACTCAGCCCTCTTCTCTCCCACTCACAGAAAATCATTGGCGTCTTCAAGCCCAAGAATGAGGAGCCATACGGGCAGCTGAACCCCAAGTGGACCAAGTGGCTGCAGAAGTTGTGCTGCCCGTGCTGCTTTGGGAGAGACTGCCTTGTCCTGAACCAGGGCTACCTGTCGGAGGCGGGTGCCAGCCTGGTAGACCAGAAGCTGGAACTCAACATTGTTCCCCGCACAAAGGTGAGGGGACAGCTGCTGGGGTCTTGTTCTGGGGAGGCTTTTGTGTGCTTCCACACAGGTCTGCTTGCACCTTGCCTTGTGCCACTGCTGACCTAGGAGATGGAGTGCTCTAGACCAGGACTGTTCCTGCTCAAACCCTGGGGATCCTTGTGCTGGGCAGAGCTGTGGGAAATGTTGTGTCTTGGTTTTATGAGGCAGTCTTGTGACTTGCCAGAGGCCCCTGCTGACTGTGCTCATGTCCCTCCAGGTGGTGTATCTGGCCAGTGAGACCTTTAACTACAGTGCCATTGACAGGGTGAAGTCCCGAGGAAAGAGGCTGGCCCTGGAGAAGGTGCCGAAAGTTGGCCAGCGCTTCAACCGCATTGGTCTGCCACCCAAGGTAGGGCTGCCAGCCTCTGTGCCTGCCTGTTGGCACCCCCTGGTTTCTGTGGCCTTCTGTAATACAGCCTGTCCTTGCTTCAGGTGGGCTCCTTCCAGCTCTTTGTGGAAGGCTACAAGGATGCAGACTACTGGCTGCGGCGGTTTGAAGCCGAGCCACTCCCGGAGAACACTAATCGGCAGCTGCTGCTGCAGTTCGAGCGGCTGGTGGTACTGGATTACATCATCAGGAACACAGGTAGGGCCAGCTGCCTGGCATTGGATGCTGCCTGCTCCTTCATGTCCTACTATGCTGGAGAAAGAGGAGGGAGATAGGGTCTTGCTGTCTTTTCCCAGCACCTGAAACTCCTCTCCCCTTGGTTGCTGCCACATAACATCTGCCTCTAGGCAGAGTGCAGCTGCTGGGCTGCCCACCACCTGAGGCTCTGGCTGCTGGCCTGTGTTCTGGCAGATCTGGATCTACCACAGTGCTCAGGTGAAAGTTTGCCAGCTGTGAGGATCCAGGGACATCCAGAAATCAAGCACCTGACTGTGCCCCTATATTCCATTTCACACTGCATTCCTGAGTTTCTGCCAGGCTGGAAGAGGTTGAAGTTGCACTCTGACCTTTCTCTTGGGAGCTGGCAATGTGGATCTCTAGGGCTGGCTGTGAGGGGCTTGATGTGGCTTCCCATGCCTGCAGCAAGCTTAAGGACTTAGGGGTAGAGTTTGAGCCTAAAATGTCTGTCTCACTTCTGGGTCAGAGGAGGAACAGTCTTCTGTCCAGCATGCTGCAGGGAGGCCCTGGTGCTGACACAGCTGGTTTTATCTCCCTGCAGATCGGGGCAATGACAACTGGCTCATCAAGTATGACTGTCCCCTGGACAGCGCGGGCGTGCGGGTGAGTGGCTGCTCCTTGGCAGGGGCTACATGGGGACTCTGCTCCTGGAAGCTGCCTGCTTGGCAGGCAGGACAGGAATTTCCCATCTGGCTTGGGTTTCCAAGTGTGTGGAGGCCTGATCTTTCTCCCGGGCCTTTTGTTACCTTTTGCGTGGATGGTTTGTGGCCTAGTGGGACTTCATGAGGATGGATGCAGCTGAACTCTGTGGGGGAAACTGGTGTTGCTGGGGGAAACTGGTTTTGCTGGACCTGTGCATCTTTGGAGTGAGGCCTGGGGGGGAAACAGCTTTGTCCCCCTTCCCATCCAAAGTAGACTATGTTTCCCTACAGTCAAGGGACCGTGCTACAGGCAAGAGGCTGCCGTGCCTCTGTGGTAGCCAGGGCAGAGATCCTGACAGTGGGGCTGCAGAGAGTAGGAGAAGGACTGTTCCTGCTGGGAGGACCTCCTTGTGACATGCTTCGCTTCCTTCCAGGACAGCGACTGGGTAGTGGTGAAGGAGCCCATCATCAAGCTGGCTGCTATAGACAACGGTTTGGCCTTTCCCTTGAAACACCCGGACTCATGGAGAGCATGTGAGTCCCTCAGGCAGTGCCAAGGCACCATGGCAAGCCATACAACTCCATGCTTGGGCATCCTCCTCAAGGACTGTAGAGGAGAGGGCTAGGGCTGTGCCTCTGCAACTTCTGGGTTCATGGGCAGCTCCTCAGCAGAGACTGTAGAAGGCAGATGCTGGCTCCTGTGTCCCAGATGCAGAGAATCTAGCACACCAGATGTGGCACCGTGTGTTGCTTTTCCCAATTCTAATGTCTCCTGCTTCTTCCCACAGATCCATTCTACTGGGCATGGCTGCCCCAGGCCAAAATCCCCTTTTCACAGGAGATCAAGGACCTGATTCTTCCCAAGATCTCAGACCCCAACTTTGTCAAGGACCTGGAGGAAGATCTGTATGAGCTCTTCAAGGTGAGCTGGGGGAGTGGGTGAAGATGATGTGGGAGGAGGAAGAGGGAGTGGTGTTGGGGAGCTCCCTGTCAAGGTTGCAGGAAAAGAAAGGTGGTCAAGTTCCTGACAGCATTTCTGGGCTGAGGCACAGCAGGGTTATACTTCTGCCAGGAGCTGAAGATTCAGTGTGGGGAGAAGCAGGAACCCGATGGGACAGGAGGAGGGGCTTGGGGAATAGGTATCTTGTGCATAGCATGAAGCAGTGGGTGGATCCCATTGTGTTCTTCATTCTTTCTCTTGCAGAAAGACCCTGGCTTTGACAGGGGACAGTTTCACAAGCAGATTGCTGTCATGAGAGGCCAGGTAAGCTGTGCATAGGAAAGACAGATGGGTGAGGTAGGAAGCCTCATCCTGCCTGCATGGCAGGAAGGGTGCTGGTGTGGGTGCTCTCTGTTGCTCTGGCAGGGCAGCTCAGGCCTTGCTCTGTTGTGCCATACAGATCCTGAACCTGACTCAGGCGTTGAAAGATGGGAAGAGTCCACTGCACCTGGTTCAGATGCCACCTGTGATTGTGGAAACAGCGCGCTCCCACCAGCGCTCCGCCAGTGAGTCCTACACGCAGAGCTTCCAGAGCCGGAAGCCTTTCTTCTCATGGTGGTAGCTCTGGGAGCCACGGGCAGGGCTTGGCCACCTTGGACTAGCACTGCGAGAGGAGCTGGGCCGCTGTTGGCTTCTGTGGCTGGGACTCGACCTTCAGGGTAGAGCGAGCAGGCGTGGCTGGAGGAACCTGCAGCTGAACTGGAGGTGCCAGGCAGATTGGGCATGGTCCCTCCCCAGCTCCACTGGAGCTTGGTGCCCTGCCTGCGGCAGAGGCCAGGGGGAAGGTATGGGAATCTGCCAGGAACTGTGGCATGGCTGGGACCCTGCCCCTGCCTCTGTTCCTTGGCCTGCATGCGGTTCTGAGCACCCCTGCTTGGGGCTGGGATGAACAGGCTGCCTGAGCCAGGATCCGTCCAGCCCTTTACACCAGCCACTGGCCCTTTTTTTTCCCCAGCATGCCAGCTGCCGGGTTGGGAAGGCCTTTAGCAGGTGATACCCCCTCTGTTTCCCTGAGGGTGTGCTGTACTCCTCCACTGTCCCTCCCCTGCCCCAACCCCGTGCACGCTGCTTTCCTCAGGGGGAGTTCCTGCTGCCCACTGGCGTAGCGGGGACCGCAATGAACGGCTGTTCTCTGGCTAGAGGCTCGAGGAGGGGACATAAGAGGGACAGCATGGGACTGGCTTGGGTGCAGTTAGACATTAAGGGGAAAAAGGTGCTGGCTTGTCCCTGTGAAGAGCAGGCGGCTTCACAGAGCTCTCCCATGGGACCTCTCCCCTTCTGCCCCAGTCCATTTCTCCTGCCTGGTCTCCATGGCGGCTCTTGCTTGACTTTTTCCCCTCTCCCAGCAAGCTCCCTGGCTGCTGTGCGGCCAGCATGGTGCCAGCCTTGTCTGTGCCTAAGGACCCTCTTGAGGGGCAGGGGCTGCCAGGGAAGGGCTGGAGGGGCTCTTCTGCCACGTGGCTGGGAGCACTGGGGGACCAGCATGGACTCCTGGATGCCCTGGAGCTGACAATCTTGCAGGCCTGCTGTGGGTGGGGGAGGCAGGGAGCCCCTCTCTCACCAGCAGCTGCTGAGCTTGTGTTGTATAAAACAGTACCAGGGCTGCTGCCTGTACCCGCTTGCCTTGAGCTGTGGCTTCTCAGGCTGCTAGGGAAAGTCGGTATTGGGTCTTGCTGTCCTGTTAGCCCATCTTTGGGGAGTGAGGGGGATGAAGGCAGGTGAGCCTGGGAGGGCAGAGCAGCTGCTTTGTCTCCTGCAATGGGGAGGGGGCTCAACATTGGCTGTGTAAGCACAGAGGGGGCAGGAGTGGAGATCCCAACTCCCCGGCCAGGCCCAGCTGCATTTGACTGACCCAAAATGTATTGTTCTAATGCACTGTAGAAATGTATGTAATGTATTTAAACCATGCAACCATCTGAATAACAGAGCTGCTGTTCAGCTGGCTACATCTGCGCCTCTGCAGCTCCCTGGAGCAGCTCGGGGCTCCTCGGCCCATGGCTGGTATCCATATGTACCTGCACAGGGATTCACTGGCCTCCTGCAACTGCTGGAGCTGCTGCAGGACAGAGTCCCTTTCCTATCTGCTCATGCTGGGCATTGAGGGCAACCAGCTACCCAGGCTGTCCCTTGGCATCCTGTGTCTGCAGGTCCTGCTCCAGCCTCGCCTGGGCCCAGCGGCTCTCGGAGAGGAAACTCTGGAGGCTGGAGATGAGGCTGCCCAGCTGCTGCTTCTCCTCCTCGAAGTGGCCACATTCATACTGTAGAGCTGCTTCCTGCAGCTGCTTTTCCTCCTTCAGCCACAGGACCATGGCCTGGAGCTTTGCTCTTTTGGCAGTGAGGCTGGACACCTCCTGCTTCAGCTCCTCCAGCTTCAGAATGTCCCCCATGATTTCTCCATTCTCCTGGGCGCTACACTCCTCCAGCTTGGCCAGCTGGTCTTCCAGCAGAGAAATCTTTCCCTGGAGAATCTCTATTACCTCTTCCAAGCATTCCTTCTCCTGAAGGGCAGCATGTAACTTGTTCTTCAGTTGTCCCTGTTACTGTGCCAGGTCAGTTACTGTGTGAGTGACTGTGCATTGGAACAGATTGCCCAGAAAGGCTGTGGAGTCTCCCTCACAAGAGGTATACAAGAACTATCTGAATGGAATCCTGTGGCATCTGCTCTAGGCTGACCCTGCTTAAGCAGGGAGGTTGGACCAGATTACCCAGAGGTCTGTTCCAACCTGACCTGTGCTGTGGGGCTGTTCCCCTTACACTAGGTGCCGTACAACGTCCTGGACCATGGTTCTGCCACTCTGGGGGAAGGCCAGGGATGAGCAGGACACAACCAACCACCACTGTCCACCCTTTATTAACCATTCATTGCACCCTGCCCAGTACACTTAGTGTCCTTGAAGAGCTGCTCTCCATGGCCCAGCCGCTCAGTGCTGCTGCATGGACCCTGAGCCTGTCTCGGCCCCGCAGTCACCCTCCAGCTTCTTCTCCACGATCCTACGGGGAAGAGGTGTGTGTTAGCGACGCGGCCCGGCCGCGCTTTCCCTGGTTGCGCCGCCACCCCGGGCCGCACCTACCGAAGGTGTTCGAAGCGCCGTAGCGCTGCCATCCCGCCGCCGGGCTGGGCTGTTCGCCGTCGCCGCAGCCGCCGCAGGGCCCGCGCCATGCGCCGCTGGCCCGCGTACCGCCAGACGAGGCGGGCGCGCTCCTCGGGCCGCTCGGCCCCGCCGCTCCGGAACAGGCTCCGCAGCTCTAGCAGCCCCACGCCCTGGAAGATGTTGGCCGAGGCCCGCTTACGGGCGCGGGCTGCGGGCGCCGCCTGTCCCGGAGAGTCGCTCACCACCGAGGCCGGAGTGCCCATGGCCCTGGCCGCTGCGGGCACCGAACAGTCGGCGTCAGACTCCGGTCTCGCCGTCCGGTCCGGTCCGCTTCCCCCGGGATCCGGGGCGGATGCCCAGTGAGGAAGGGCGGGCATCGGGGGAAGGGCGGTCCGGGGCGCCGGGCAGGGGGCCAGCCGCGCAGGCGGGGCCGCCCGGGAACGCGGGAGACGCCCCGGCTCGGGCCGGGGCACGCAAGTCCGGTCCCGCCCCGCCCGGGGCGCTAGGCCCCGCCGTGACCCACTTTCGCTCCGACACCGCCCCGCGCCCACCGGTCCCTCGCACAGACCTGGCGGGGGCGGCTCCGCCTGGTGCCCGCTGCGTTCCCGGACCCGCTTCGCGCCACCGCACCGGGGTCCCGCCGCGGCCGCGCGCCCCATTCATCCGCTCGCTGCGCGCCGCCCCGCCCCGCCCCGCCGCCAATCCCCGCCCGCCTCCCGCTGCCAGGACCAATCGGCGCCGAGGGGCGCGGCCGCTCCGCTCCGCTGAGGAGGCCACGTGGCGTGGGTGACGTCACGGGCGGGGTGCGAGGCCCCGCCCCGGGCGGGGCCGCGCCGCGCACCTCTCCGAGGGGAATCCCAGATGACGTAAGGGGAACCCCGGCGCGCGCCCCCCGCCGGCCGCCGCACGGGGTCCCGGTGCGCTGTCTCTGGGCCCCGCCGCCGGCATCGGTCGCCGTCTCCTTTCGCGCCCGCGTTGTTGTCCCCCCTCCCCCCCGGCGGCAGCAGCACGGGAGGGGCGCGGCGGGCTCTGCTCGACGGCGCATCCGCGGCGGCTCTCGGGTGTCATGATGGGCTGGCCGGAGGTGCGGCGGGGCGCGGAGGCGGGGCGGGGAGGAGAGGAGAGGCCCCGCGCGGGGAGGACCGCTAAGTGCCAGATGTTTGGCAACGGTTGGGGAGGAAGTCGCTGCCGGGGCCTTGAGTCCCGCCCGAGCCGCGCCGGAGCAGGCAGGGCCGCGCCATGGCCCGCACGGCTCCTCCGACAGTGCCGCCGCCCCCGGGGCCGCCGGCCCGCGGCTCCCTCAGCCTCCATCGCGCCTACCTGCGGAGCCCGCTGGGCCTGCTACGCCTGGGGCAGCTGGCGCTGGGCGCTGCCTTCTGGGTGACGGTAGCGGCTCATAAGTACGAGGGGGCGGCTCACTTCGCTCTGTTTGCCGCCGTCCTGGTCTGGCTCCTCACCCTGGCCCTCTTCGGGCTGAGCCTGCTGGGGCGCTGGGAGCTGGTGCCCTGGCTGGGCTCCCGCTGGCTCCTCACCAACCTGGTGCACGACCTGGCACTGGGCGTGGGGCTCTACGCAGCTGCCACTGGCATCATGGGTCACAAGGCCAAGCAGAGAAGCTTTTGCAACCTGCCGGGCTACAGCCAGCATTGCCTCTACAGTGCCTACCTGAGCGCCTCCATCTGCGGGGGCATCACTGCCTGCCTGTACCTCTTCTCTGGGCTCTATTGCCTGTCACGGCGTTGCCAGGACCAGCGAGACATCATCTGAGATCCCGTGCCACTTGGCTCCCCTTCTCAGCCACCGACAGAACACAGCCCGTCTTTGGGATGACATGACCCTGCCGCCCCATCCTCTCCTGGCTGACTGCACTGCAATTCCTCCAGAGACTCCTGCACAGATGGATGGACAGACAGAGGACTTCGCCGAGCATGGCTTTCGCTGCAACGCACCGAAACACCGTGGACACCCAGCCACTGCACAGGCCCTTCTCCCACCCCTGGACAGACATAGGCTACTGCAAGTGGAAGGACCCAAATGGGGAGCCCCTAAGAGGGATACCAATCTTTGGGAGCCCTCCTAAGACTCCAGCCAAACTTCCCTGCCCCTGGTCTTGCAGATGCTGCATGCTCAGGTGGGTGCTGACCAGTCCCTGGGGTGGAGGGAGACTGGCCTGGGGGGAGCTGAGCTGGGGGCAGCAGTGCCTAGTGGAGTTGGATGGTCATAAACCCCTCTGACCTGCTGGCAGCCCCTTCTTGCTATTCCAGCTGTATGGTGCCTCCACAATTCCCTAAGGGAGGCTCTGAACTTGGCTTCCCCAGCCTGGGCCCCTCTTTCTGTCTGGCCTGAAAACATCCTTCATCGTATTGGAGCCCCAAAGGGCTCGGTCCCTCCCTGCCCTGCACTCTGGGGGTGTGGAGATACCCAGGTACTGCACAGCCAGATCCAGCATCACCCCAGTCCGGTGTGGGGATTGAGCAGGGGAGCAAGGCCTCCATTGCTGCGTAGTGAGGGGAAGGGCAAGTGGAGCTGTAACCTGTCCGTCACCCTGGGCAGGGGGTAAATTCCTCCAGCCTTGGAGTTTGTTCAGTCCTGGGATGGGGCCAGGTGCCCTTGGGGTTGAGGGGAACCAGTCATGGGGTTGTTCTCTCCTCCTGCTGTCCTGTAGAGATGTTTGTAGCTCCAAGCCACCCAGAGCCACTGAACCAGCCCTGGGGCCAGGCTACTCCAAAAGGGACAGAAACAGCCTTGCTGATGGTTCTGGAGATCAGCCTGCAGCCCTGCCTGTCTCTGCTGCACTTGGTTTATCATCCTGGAACATTCCCATCTTTGGACTCTCTGGGACTGGGCAGAGCCTGGAGACTGTGGTGAGGTGGAAGGGAAGGGTGAGCATTACAGCATGGCAATGCTAGGCTGTGCTAGCACTCTGACCATGGGGGAGCTGGGGCCAGGCACTGTGGGACCACAGCCTATCTTGGAGAACAGAAGAGGACACCAGCACTGGAGCCAGCCCAGCCCTGGATCAGCCTCCACAACTCACCGGGTGCCAAGCCCTGATGAGGCCATGTAGGGCTGACTTGAGAAATGGGCAGCCAGAGACAGAATTTTTGGAGCAGCACCACACTAGGGCTGTCCTGCCACAAGCCCTCCTCACCCTGCCTAGAGGCAGGTCCTCTCTATTGCTCCCAGTGCGAGGAAGGGTCTGCTCCAGTCTCTGTGTAGACTCAGATCAGTGAGATGGGTGTCCCCAGCAGCTGGCCACAGCTGGCTGTTGCCTGGGGTTCCCTGGAGCCTTTTGTGAGGTGGAGAGCAGCAGCCATGGTTGCCCTGGGGGCTTGAAGGGGTCTGGGATTGGTACTGGGTCACCACTTCCATCATGATGTGCTGTCCCAGTGTGCACCCCATCATGCTCAGGGGCCCTGCTAACCCGCAGGCCCTGGGTGGGACGTGCTGTCTTTGCCCGGTGTCAAGGCTGGTCCCTGACACCACCTGCCTCTGCCTACTCTGGTGCGGCCATTGGCCCAGGCTGTCCAAAATGCCCTCGGTGCTTCTGCCACCACAAGTGCCTTTCCCTGGCTTTCTGCAGCCCTGTCTGTCACACCAGCTCTATCCCCTTACAGCCTCCTTTCAGGTGCCAATGGATTCACCTTCCAAATAAAGCGATGTTGGCGCTCACTGAGTGTCTGGGGCTTTGTGATGGGCTGGGACCTGCTGGGTATGAGGTCTGAGCTGAGATCACACCCAGCTCTCTAGCCCTGCACCCTGGGGCCTCTCTGCTTGGAGCCTCTGGCCATGGTCATGAAGTCCTGGGGTGCTCTAGGGTCACAGGCAGGCTCCCTGGTGCTGAGCCACTGCTCCTGCTAGAGAGGCTTAAGCCTCTGCCCTTGAGGACAGGGACTATCCCTGGCCCTGCTGCCTGTCCAGAGACAGGGCACAGCCTGATGCTCACATGGGGCTCCCGACAGAGCAGAGGGAAGCCAAGTCCGCAGGGTTCTGTGGCTGTGGGATGCACTGAGGACAGGATTTAGTTGCATTCCTAAGGGCCTTGTCACTCCATGCTGAAAGGACCTTCTGTCCCAGGGCCAGGGCACTGCTGGGCAATCATGTACACACTGACTGGCCCTTGGTGGGTCAGGGGCCAACGGAGGGCTGCCAGCATCTCCCAGGACTGGCTCCAGCTCTGGGATGCACTCTTGGGACAGGGTTGAATCTTGGACCTGGACCCACAGCTGAGATGTCACTGGGAACCCAGCCTTCTGCCTATGGGACACACACCCTGTTCATCAGAGGCTGCAGGCAGCTGGCAGCAGCACTGAGCCCTCATTGTTCAACAGCCATCACAGGGTTATAACAAGGTTAGAACTTTTGGCATCAGATGAAGCCCAGGATTCCCAGAGCATTCCTGGGAGCCAGCATCCCTGCTCTACTGCAAGCACCTTTCAGGACAGCCCATGGTGCCTGGAGCAGTGCGAGCAGGGCTGCAGGCAGTGCACCCAGGGCTGGGCTGCTTTGGGGGCATGGAGGGGCAGCAAATGAGCTGCCAGCCAGGCTCACGGGCCCGTGAGGAACCTGTTGTTCTCTTCCAGGGACTCTGGGTGCGGGGCTGCTCTCTGGTCTCTCCTGGGGGAGAGGTGGTCCAGCAACGGGCTCATGGGGACAAACCCACCGTGCGCGACACAGCTGGATGCAGGCCATGCAAAGACCCAGACTGGAACTGAGCCCTGAACCAAGATTAGACCCGGATCAGTGCCCAGCCCTGGACCGGGACCGGATCTAGGCTGTGCCTGAGCCCTACACCAGAGCAGACCCGAATCGGGACGGGGCCGAACCCCGTGTCTAGACCGGGCCCACCGAGAATCGGCCTCGAGCCTCACGCCCAGAGCGGCCGCAGGAGCCATCACGCAGCCTGGCACCCAGCGCGGGCAGAGGCGGGCGGGCCCCGGCACGCCGAGGCGGCGGCGAGAGCGGCCCGTTCCCCGCGGGCGGGGCCCTGCGCCGCGCCCGGCCCGCCGCTCCCATTGGCTGCGCGCGGGATCGCGGCGCGCCCGGCCGCGTCACGGGAGCGCGCGGCGGGGTCGGGCCGAGCGCGGCGGGGCCGCTCCGCTCCCGGTCCCGTCATGCAGGCGGTGGAGCGGGACGGGGCGGCAGGCGGCCCCGAAGGGGCCACGGGAGCCGGTGAGGCCCCGCCGGAGCCGTCGCCGCCCAAGGCCGCCGCTGCTTTCGACTTGCTGGAGCTGGTGCGGAGCTACCGGCGGCTGGAGCTCTACCTGGAGCCGCTGCGGGACGCCGCCGAGGGTGTCCGCTCCCTCCTCCGGTAGGTGCGGGCTGGGCCGCGATCGAGACTGAGACCGAGACCGTCCCTGGGGTCTCATGTCCCTTACCTTCCCCTCTCTCGGCAGGTGGCAGCGGCCTGTGTGCTCTCTCCTGGTCTGCCTCGGCCTCAACTTCCTCCTGCTCACTCTCGGCCAAGGTGCGTGTCAGGGGTCAGGGCTGGTCCCCTTCCCGGACCGTCCGGGCTGACGCTGTCCCGTCTTTTCCAGCTGCCTGGTACTCGGTGCTCGCCCTGCTGGTGGCGGTGCCGGCCCTGCTGGGTTACCTGCAAGAGACGTGCCGGGCCCGGCCCTCGGAGCCGGAGCTGGTGCGCAGGAGGTACCACAGCATCCGCAGGGAGGATCTGCGCAAGGTGCAGCTCTCGCGGCAGGAGGCCGTCGCCCAGGTCAAGAGCTTGTGAGTCCCTGGGGCCGCCCCAGCGGTGGCACTGTGGGAGCCTCTGCAGCCAGAAGGGCTTCTCAGAGGCTGTGCAGGGCTTGTGCCAGTTTGGCCACCGTAACCCGTGTGAATGTAGGGGAACGAGGGTGTGTGTTTGTAGAGCTTTTTTGTGACTGTCTCATTCGCAGCCTGATCCAGCTGGAGGGGTTTCTGAGCGGGATGTGCTGCAGCTGTGAGGCAGTGTACCGTGTGCTGTACTGGGAGAACCCCACTGTCTCTTCCCAGTGAGTAGTACTGGGTCAGGCACCCTGTGGTGGGCTTGGTGGGGAGAGGGGCTCAGCCAGGCCTGCGGCGCCTTGTTTGATTTGTTTGGTACTTGGAGAGAACAGGTGGAACACCAGGTGAAGGAAGGGGTTTTATTTTGTCATGTGGGTTGCTCTGACTTGACCGCAGTATCCTGCTGCTTTCCATAGGTTTTATGGGGCGCTGCTGGGCACTATCTGTGTCCTCTACCTGCTGCCCCTCTGCTGGGTCCTGGCCATCCTCAACAGCACCCTCTTCCTGGGCAACACCCAGTTCTACCAAGGTATGAGACCTCCCTGGAAGTGCCCTGTGTGGGATGGGTTGGGGAAAGGCCCTCTGAAGCCAGGGATCCTGCCCTGGACCTCTCTCTTACATGAGCCCACTGTCCTGTGTCAGGCTCCACCATAGACCCTGAACCTCCCTGAAAGCAATGATGTCCTAGGGGTGGTGCTCAGCAGCCCAGGGTGGGTGGTGTAGTCCTGGGGCTCAGCTGTTGGAGGTGAGAGTCTCTCCTGATGTGTGTCCCAGCCCAGGTACTGTTTCCTTCTCTTCTCTGTGGTGTGGCAAACCAGGGTCTGTCAATGCAGCCTGTGTGTGGGCATCTCCACCCCTCTCAATCTCTGACCCTGCTCTTCAGAATTTGAAACACATTCAGTGCCTGTGGCAGTGTATGATACAGGCTTGAAAACGTGCCATTGGAAGGGAGAGGAGCCCTCTTCTGTGGCTTGTGCTGGAGGAGTGCTGGATGTGTCTGAGCTGTGACCTTGGCCCCTGCTGCTCCCTGTCTTGAGCTGGGGCAGGTGGTGGAGGGGGGGTTCCCTTCTTCCCTAACTTTGATGTGTGAGCAGAGGAGGGCTCAGGACATCTGATGAGTGAATGATATGTGTCAGTGCCCCACCTAGAGCTCTGGAGATCAGGTCTTGCAGCTGGCTTTTGTGTGGTGTGGCTGGGAGTAGGGAAATGCCACTCTACTCCAGCTGTGTTCCCCTCTTAACCAGTGATAATGGAGCTCAAGGCCTCCATCGAGCAGTGTGTGGGCTCCAAACCCCTCGAGAGCACTCCAGAGCCTGCTGAACCCCTGCCACCAGCTGCTGCCCCAGATCGGACCCCCACCCCCACCAGCACAGAGGTGAGATAGGGGCAGGGCTGGCAGTTGTGGGATGGGAGCTGGAGAGCCAGCCCTTGGGTCTGACCGTGCCTGTGTCCCTCTACACACAAACTTCTTCCAGCTGCCATCTTTGCTGGAAGCCTGTGAGCCACTTCCAAGTTACTGGGATGCTGCTCTCTGCTGTGGGGGCTTGGCTCAGTCCTTTTGCCACATGTAAGGATGTGGTCTGAGGAGGCAGGGGCACACCTCACCTGACACTTGTGTCACCTGGGGCCAGATCAGTTGTCCTGGAACCTGCTCAGAAATGTGGGGCCATCTTTGGACAGAGGCAGGGGAACAGCAGGACTAGCTTTGTCTATCTCTTGTAGGACCTTACCCCTGGCAGTGTGGAGGAAGCAGAGGAGGCAGAACCTGATGAAGAGTTCAAAGATGCTATTGAGGTTTGAGACTGGTTGGGGTAGGCTGTGCCTGCAGGGTAGCTGAGGTGGGAAAGGGACAAAGGCCTTATTGGGCCTACCAGGTGCTCAGGGAGGGTGGCTGTGGGGCTGGTGCCTCTGACTCTGTCTGTACTCCCTCTCTGTCCCATGCTGCGGGAGAAGGAGAACCAGCTGCTGGTCATGGTGAGTACTGCCATGCCAGGGTGTGGCATCTCCTCCCAGCTGGAGCTTTGCCTGGTTTGTTGGTGGCTTGTAGAAATGCCAGGTGGAGCACGCTGCTTGTGCCTCTGGTGTGGGCTGCCCTGCAGCCCTCAGTGTGCCCTCAGCCACCCTGTGGTGCTCAGCTGGCTCTGCTCTCTGCAGGAGGATGATGAGAGCTCTCAGTGCTCAGCAGATTTTGACCTCAGCCTCCCAGACAATGGTTTTATGAGCAAAAACGAGGTGATCCGCAGCAAGGTGTCACGCCTGACTGAGCGCCTGCGCAAGCGCTACCCCAGCAACAACTTTGGTGAGTTTGGAAGCAGGTGCTTCTTGGGGGAGCTCAGCAGCGTGGGGTCTGTGCTGCTTCCAGTAGTGACCGTAGGACTGGGAGTGGAGAGGGTGGTGTGGTACCTGCTAGGGCTGTGCTGACACCTCCAGTGACCTTTTCCACTCCATGGGGAGGAGGGTCCCAGCACTCCTAGGAAGGGCACAGACAGGAAGGTGCAGCAATGTCATCTCTGAGCTGAGCCTTTACAACAGCTATGGATGTTCTTGTGCCACTTGCAGCCCCAGGCAGCAGAGCCCTGCCTGACCTCTGCTCTCTTTCTGCCAGGGAACTGCACGGGCTGTGCCGCCACCTTCTCTGTGCTCAAGAAGAGGGTGAGTCTTCAGCTTCTGCCCCAGCTTGCTGTCTGCACCTGGGGCAGAGGTGTTGCTCATGTCTGGCTTGACCCGGATTTCTCCAGCAGTTCAGGTGTCTCGCCTCAGTCACAGCCCAGATGACCTCAGCTAAATGTTAGGTGTTGTCACATGCCTAATGGTACCAGGGATTCCTCGTGTTGTGGAGCATTTGTCCATTTACTCCTTTGGAGGCTGCCTCAGGCCAAACCCACATTGTTATGTGTGTTACTGTAGAAGGTACCTGCTCTGTGCCCTGGTTTAGTCCATTTCCTTTGGCCTTTCTGGTGAAGCAGAGCATGGGTCTGCTAGTTGGAATGACCTGTTGCCTTATCTGAGCTCTGTGTGTGATGCTTGGCACACAGTCTGTGGGCAACTCTCAGAAGAAGGTGTAGACTTTTGGCCCCCTTCATTTACTCCTGGGCTAGTCTGATACACATCTGGGGCTCACCTCCATCCTTCTCCACAGCGGAACTGCAGTAACTGTGGGAACAGCTTCTGCTCCAGGTGTTGTTCTTTCAAAGTCCCCAAGGCCGTGATGGGAGCCACAGGTGAGTTGAAAGGTGGGGGGGGAAGAGCTCCTGCTTCCACCTGTTCTGTCTGCTCAGCCATTTGCCCCAGCCCTGGTGGAGAGGGTAGACAGGACGTTCCCAGCACAGCCTGGCTTGGGACAGAGCAGTGATGAATTTGCAGCTCTGGAAGCAGCTTTATGGCTGGGGTCCCTAGCCTGTGGTGGGAAAGGGGGAGCATCTCTGACATCTGCTTTCCTTTCCAGCCCCGGAGGCTCAGAAGGAGACAGTGTTCGTGTGCGCTGTCTGCAACCAGCTGCTCATCAAGTGATGAAACAGGCCCAGCCAGCTCTTGTGTCCTGCACTGTGACACCTGGGACAGCGGGCAGGCAGCCTTGCCGCTGGGAGCCTGGACTGTTTGGATCCCAGCGTGGCATTCCCCTGCCAGAGGACGCTTGCACTTGCACTCCTCCTGCCAGCGCCAGGCTGGATGGACCAGCTGTCCTTGCCATGCACCATCTGGGTCCCTGTGGTGGAGCATTGCCCACAGTTGTGCCCCATCCTCACAGCTGCTCCAAGCCCTGGGTGCTCTCTGGCACTTGCTGTGCCCTGCCATGTGCTTGCCCAGGCCCTTTGGCCTGGCTCAGTGATGGAAGAGCCATCCTTCCTACTCATGGTCCTGCCTTTGCCTCCTGGCTGGGGCAGAACAACCTCAGGGCTCTGTCCCTACCTTTCCCAGCACTGTGCTATAAGTGACTGTATTTTTGGGATCAAGTCAGAGCTCCTCCTGCATCCCTTGAGGTCTAGACTAGCTAGGTCTTTCATCCGGGCTCAGCTGAGACTCTGCTAGTCACTCCTGTGCTCCTGAGCCTCACTGCCTCCAGGTTTAGTCTTTTACCCCCGAATTTGGCTGTAGCCCAGAGGAGGAAAGAGACTGAGTTTGGGTTGGGCTGTGTGGCTGGATCTCCAGTGCAAGAAAAGGCAGGAGTTGGTGCTGCTCTGTGCACTTAGTGACTGCTGCTTTCTACTACAGATTAATATATAATTGCATATAGAGAATGACCAATAAATCTCTTGTCCTCAACTGGCTCTTGTGTCATCATCCCAGTGAAAGCTGTCCCAGTCCCAGGTCACTCTGACACCTCTGTGGCCTTGGCCCTGCTGTCCTGCAGGTGCTTCTGGAGAAATGGTGTGTCTGTGCCACCAGCTCTCTGTGCTTTACTGGAATTCCCATCTTCTGTCCTGCTGTAGCCTTGTTTGCCCCCTGCTCAGAGCTGTGTGCAGCTGCCTGTCAGCTGTGCCAGGGCTGGATCCTGCTGGGCTGGAGCCAGGGAGCACCTCAGCTCTGACAGGAGCTGCTGAGCTTCGTCTGCCTCCTGTGGCTGCTCCTTCCCCTGCCCTCCCCAGGCAGTGGTCCCACCAGCTGCCTGTGTGCACAAGGATGACCTTTCCTTGTGTGAACAGCAAAGCTCCCAGCTATCCCAGGAATGTGACCCTGGCTGCTGTGCAGCTGGGAACAGCCATGGCCTGGGTCCCTGCCAGCCAGCTGCAGCTTCCTCCAAGCCAGGGCATCTGGGGGGCCAGTGCTTTTGGGCTGCCAGCGCCCAGTGCCTGCCAGGCTATGACACCCACCACTCTGAGAGGTTGCTGGAGCCCAGACCTCGCTGCAGGCTCTATATCCCACCAGTGTGGGAGCTCCTATGGGGCAGGCAGCCTAAACACTCATCTTGGATGTGGGCTCATAAACTCCTTCACATGGAAATCTGGGGAAAAGCTGGAATTTGATGATGAGGGTGTCTGGGTTGTGCTGGGTGTGCAGGGGACTGGTGTGCAGAGGGCTGAGCAGTTAAGTGGGGGCAGTGGAGCAGCTGTAACATTTGGGAGGGGGCTGTGTAGCACCCCAAAAGCTGTGGGTGGGTTTGTGAGGGTGTCTGCAATGGGATGATTACTGGGCTGGGAGGGGTGAGCTTGCTCAGACGGCTGACAGTGGGAGGCAGAGGAGCTACTTATATTTCTAGAGGAAAACACTTGGAGCAATGAGCATGATGGCCCTGTATGTCTGAGCACTCTCTGGGAAGATGCTAATGACACAGAATACAGAGGGCTACAGATAAACTTAGGCTGTGGGAGATGGGGTTTTATTTATGCTTTTTAAGTTGTGCAGTAAAATGTCATAATTGACAGTGTTTATTCCTATGGAAGTGTGCTCAGCAGTCAAGCTCTGAACATACCTTCTAATAATATTTGAATTTTTTCCCCATTTTTTTTTTCCCAGTGGCCAGGGAGCAAGGTGGAGGCAGTGAGTGCCTGCTCCTGGTGTGAGGCTGGGGCAGGGGCTGGCTGCCCCATATTCCTGGCTGGCTGTGGGGCAGGGGCACAGGCACCTCTCCCTGGCCAGAGCAGGAGATTTGGGCTCTGGAGGCTGACCAGTGGGGCCAAGACCATGGCCAAGGAGGGCAGAGGGAAAAGAGGTCATCCCAGAGCAGGGCAGGTGCCCAGTGCTCTTGTCAGCCAGAAGAGGGTGGGAGCAGACATCCTGCAGCCTCAATTTCCCTCTTGTCCCAGGAGGCTCCCTGAGGCTGGGCCAGCTCCGAAGAGAAGACGCAGTGTCAGGCAGCCAGGCACTGGGTAAATATCCTGGCGACCACCTTCGGGCCCCACTCATGCTTTGGGACGGGTGGATACAAATATGCACTGGGTAAACACGGCTGGGTCATTCAGGCTGCCCCCTTGCCAGCTGGAACTGGGGGGCAGCTGGGGGAGTGGAGCTGAGCTAAGGGACAGCGCCCTGCTGCCATCAGAGGGGCCGGGCTGAGGGCTGCCCTGGTCCTTGGGCCCTTGGGAGGGTCCTGGCTAGTGTAGGTGGGTGGCCCTAGGAATCTTTTCAGAGGAGGCTGGAGGTTGTGGCATGGGAGGTCTGGCAGCCGAGCAGGGCTGGCAGGGAGCTGCAGACAGGGCTTTCAGACGAGACAGTGTGGGGAGGACAGGGTTGGAGGCTGCCTGGTCCAGTATCTGCCCCCTATGATGCTCAGTGCCACGCTTCTCACAAGTGCTGCGAGCTCCCAGACCATGGATTTATTCCCTGGGGTGACAAAGGAAGAAACTTCCTTGGCAAACATTGTCAGACCCAGCTGTGGAGCTCCAGCAGCAGTGACAGCCTTGTCCCCCCATCTTATTCATCTCAATGCCCTCCCGGGCTCCCTGGAGTGGCAGGGGTGCCTGAGTCTCCAGTGATGCCTGTGACCACTAGGAACCACATCTCTTGGCTTGGCTGGACTGCCCACGTTCAGGGTCTGGGCTCAGCACCTGAAGTGGGGCTAGAGCCAGATCCTGGGGTGACCTTGCTCCCTCAGGCTGCTTCACCCCGTGGGCAGGATTGGGACCCCCCTCCCATTCTTCTGGGGTCCCTGAGGGAGCCCCAGGGGACTCTTACCCATGAACTGCAGTGAGATGCACACAGACTTCTCTGAGGTGGAATAATTTACTGTGGTGTGGATGGGCAAGGGATGCGTGGGCTGGGTCACAGCAGGGGTGTGTGCGAGGGATGCAGCAGGGCTGGTCTGGGGGGCTTGGAGGCGGACCCCCCTCACACACTGAGCCATGTGGTGTGGGGAGTGGGGGAGCCCAGGAAGGGGTTGTGCTGGTCTGGGCACTTGGTCTTGAAGGGGACAGTCAGTGGGGACAGAGGGGCAGGAGGGACCTGCCTGGGCTGGGCTGGGTCTCTGCGAGGGTGAGATAATCCAGGGCTGGGTCTGAGCTTCAGGTGAGGGCATGGGTTGGTGGGCTGGAATAGGGACTGGGGGGCTGAGGGTCTGGGGCATGTCACGAGGGAGCTGGGCAAAGGACATGGGTGCAGGGTAGGGGTCCCAGGTGTAGCCAAGAGGGCCAAGCAGGGATCCTAAATGAAAGCAAGGGTCTCTGGGCTTCTGGGCAGGGAACCCGGGAGTAGACAAGGGTCTCCAGTGCAGACCAGGGCTCACGAACGTGCAGAACAAGGGTCCTGGGTCCAGACTAAACTCCTGGGCAGGGGCAGAGGTCTTTGGAGCAGAACAGGGGTGCCAGGGGTGCAGAGCAGGGCTCTCAGGAAGAGGCAGGGGTCTTGGCTGTGGATCAGGGCTCCCACAAATGCAGCAGGGAATCCTGTGGGTGCAGAGCTGGATTCTGAGGCACAACCGAGGGGCTGAGGTGAGCACAGCTGGGCTCCTGGGGTGCAGCCAAGGAAGCCAGGGGTGTGATGTTGGGCCAGTGCAGGAGTCCTGGAAAAGGGCAGGGTGGGAAAAGCCCTAGTGCTGCCCAGCCCCATAGAGCAGGGGGTGGTAGAGGGGGCAAGGGTAGGAGAACATGAACTTGACTGCGAACTTCATCTCCTTGTTGTGCTTCTGCCAGGGGTAGATGGCCAGGAGCAGCAGGTGGCTGCCCACCTTGCGGCCCATGACCAGGAAACTGCCACTGAGGCTGTCAAGCTGGGGGCAGGGGCAGGCACCCGCGTTCCTCATGTGCAGCACCATCTTCTTGGTGTCCTTGCGCTTCAGTGGGCCCAGTTTCAGCACCTTCTTCTTCTGGGCAGCCACCAGCCGCCGCTCCCCATTCTCCTCCGTCATCTCCTTGATGCGCATTTTCACCACTGTGTGGGGCAGCCATGGGGCACGGTTGGGGGAGGGGAGCACAGCTGTGGTTCTGGGGAGGGGAGGGTCTAGGCCAGGCACCTGTGCAGGACATCCCTGGGGTGGGTCTCTGGGGAAGTTACTGTGTGGGGAGGGGAAAGGGGTTGCTGGGGGGGGTCCAGCAGAGGCCCCCAGTGGTCCTCCCAAATGTCCCACTCTGCCTGTCCCCCCACCAATGTCTTCTCCTGTGGTGCACTCATTCCATGCACGAAGGGTCCAAGGGAATGGCTCAGGGGTCTCCCATGGGGCTGTCCCCCTACAACCCCACCCTCTGGCCAGCTCCCGCCCCAGCTGTCAGACCTAGGGGAGGCAGACCCTTGTCCAGGGGGGTGGGGAAGAAGACCCCGGCACTCACCAAAGTCACTGGAGCACATCTGCTCCATCATGCCATCTGCCTTGTGCTCCATCTCACACTGGGTGCAGATCTTGGACACTGCAGTGAAAGACCAATCACTGTCACAGCTTCCTGCTGCTGATACTTGTCACCTGGGCCAGCTCCTCGGGGACATGTGGGTAGAGCCCAGCAGCTCCTCTGCTCCCTAGGTAGCTGTGCTGGGGTGATGTGGGGAGGCACAGAGCACCTCACTTGCCAGGGTCATCCCCCAGGAGGGGAAGAGATATGGGGACACCCTCCCATCAGATGCTGGCACTTGGAAGCACAGCAACAGCAAGGGTGGCCCCAGCTGTCACAGCCCTGATCCTGACCCTGGGCTGCCTTTGGGTGATGTCCCCTCTCCTGCCTGAGGGGACAGCCACCCTGCAGCAGCAGCGGGGGGCTGAGACCCACAGGTGCAGCTTGCTCTCTGCAGCTGACATGGGACCCAATGGGAGGAGAGGGACACAGCACTGCGGCAGATCCGCCAGTGGCTCCCACCTCATCCCATGTTCTTCCTTATCCCGGGACAGCTCTGTGCAGGCAGCTGGGAGCCCAGTGTTCCTAGGCAATGAGTGGTGCCCAGACAAAGCTGATACTGTGCCCACTCCCGCCCTGTTGCAGACAGAGTCCTTCGCCACCACCAGTGTCCTGGGCTGGGCTTTGAGCAATGAAGGGATGGGTGTGCAGGGGCTCCACATGCATTCCCATCCCGTTACAGCACCCTTCCCACTTACCTGGTGGCGGCGTGGCTTTGCTGTTTCCAAACTGGACGGCGATGCAGAGCTCGTGGTCAGAGGGGAACTTGCCACAGTGCAGCATCTCAGGCCAGGGGAAGCCGTAGGACTCCATGACAGGGGCGCAGGAGTCACGCACCACCTCACAGAGGGAGCGGCAGGGGTAGACGGGCCGGTCAAGGCAGACAGGGGCGAAGAGGGAACACAAGAAGAGCTGGGTATCGGTGTGGCACTGCTTGGCGAGCAGGGGTACCCAGCTGCCAGCCTGCTGCTTGGCTTCGGCCATGGTCTCGTGCTCCAGCAGGTTGGGCAGCCGCATGCGCTTGTAGCCCACGTCGCGGCAGAGCTGCATGTCGGGCGGGATGTCGAGGCACTGCGGCTCCCGCCCGTAGAAGCGCCCGTGGGGCTGGCTCTCGGGCTGCCACCCGTAGTAGTCGTAGTGCTGCCCGCCGCCCAGGGACCCTGCCAGCGCCAGCGCCAGGGCCAGCAGCGCCGTGCCCCGGGACCCCGGGGGGCTGCCCGCCTGCGGCATCGCCGCCGCTGCCTGCCTGCCGCTGCCGAGCGGGACGGGAGCGTGGCTCGGCACCCTGCCTGCTCCCTTAGCGCCTCCCACGCTCGCTGCCCTTTCTAAGGAGGTTGGAGACCTCGCCGGCAGCCAATCTGCTCTGCCTGCTGGGCCCCCCGGGGCTGGCCCCCGGCTCCCCCTAGTCTGCCCGCACCGCTGCCACCTCCAGCCCTCCCTCCCCTCCCTCCCCGGCGCATCGTGCTCCATGCCCCTCGCCCTCCCAGGGAGCGCCCTGGCATGCACCCCCCCAGCCCGCCCTGGCTCTGTGTGCCCCTGGGGTGATGCTTTCTAGGAGGGCTGGCTCGCCTGTCCCATGGCGATGTGTTGTTCCCCCGTTATTCACCAGTCTCACTGCCCCCATCCCACCTGGCACCCCACAGGCATGCTCTGTCACGGGGCAGGGGACCCTGGTTCCTACCCTATGCCACTCCATTCCCCACTCTTTTCTCCCAAAACAATACGCTTGGGGTGCTGGGGTTTAAGGAAGAGGACATCCCGGAAGGTTCAATGCTGCAGCCCTGGGAGGGCTGGTGTACCCAGGTGCCAGGTGTGCCATCAACGCCAAGGCAACGCCATGGGCATGGGGTCCTTACTCCTCATGGATGGCTCTGCCAGCATGCACCTCGGGCAGTCCATGTCCTGCTGGCACAGGCACAGCTGGGATTACACCTACCAGCAAAGGGCTTGCACCCAGGCTTTGCCAGTGCCCAGGTTGTGGGCAAAGCTAGAGCCCGAGCAGTGGGAGGGTCCTGCCCAGACAACATTCCCCCATTCCCTTGGAGATGAGGGGTGCAAGTCTTAAGACCCCATTAGAAACCCATTTGTCTCCAGGGGTTATCTGGGGCACCCCTCCCTTTCCTATAATCGATGCCCCTGCCTGGCCAACGGGCTTTGGGCTGCCGCTGGCCCCTGCCCACCGGATAAGGCACCTCTGTTAATGGGCGATAAAGCAAACAGTCCAGTGCAGGCAGTGATAGCAGCTGCTCTTTGCCCTGGGCTGGGGTCAGGGACTGTCCCCCCAGCCCTGGCGGGGTCCATCTGCTTCAGGGCAATGCTGGGAACCTCAGCTGCATAACCTGCCCTTACCTGTAGCCTGCCTGCCCTGCCCATGCCCTCTGTGCTGGGCTCAGCGCCCACCACTGCATCAGCCAGTGATGCTTGCTCCAGCCCGAGGATGGGCTGGGTTCATCCCACCCCAACCAAGCCCCGGAGATGGCACCATTAATGTGTAACTGCCAGGGAGCCCGATAAGATACAGCAGCCTGTTATCAGGGCTGCCTGGTAGCAGGAGGGAGGGTGATGGAGGCATCAGGCTGTCACGGCAGGACTAAGATTGTCTGGAGATAAATGCTGATAGAAAATAGCTAATCCGTGATGGATGGGTTTGGGCAGGGCGTAATTGCCTTGGGAACTGGGCTGGGAAGGGGCTGGTGAGGCCTGGGAGCAGGAATGGGGAGGTGGAGGCAGAGGGAGGCTGGGTGTGCAGGGTGGAGCTGCCAGCGTGTGGATGCTGAGCATGGTCACGGGTGTGCCACGTCCCTGGGCTGTTCCCGTGGCACTGCCAGCACTGTCCTGCTCTTGACCATGGACCTGCTCCTGGCTCTCAGCCTGCCCTGTCCCACAGCCCAGTCTGGTGTTTACATCCCCAGTCCCTCCCAGGAAGGTCTTGGGGGTGCTGAGCACTCTGTGGCAGCTGGCACCCCACCAGATGCAGGTGAAAGGCCTGGCGAGGCTGGGGCTGAGGAAGGGTCTCCCTGCCAGCTGACCCAGTCCCTTTGTCTGTAATGATGCCTTCATTAGAGCCTGGAGTCACCTCCTGGCCATGCTGCAGGGCTGGCCCCAGAAGAGTGGTGTCTGTCCCCTGCTCCTCCCTGTGGGCACATAGACTGTGCCTATGCTCTGGGGAGTCCCTGCTGCACTCGCACTGCTTCCTTAACCCTTTCCCACTCAGGATGCCCCAGGGAACGTAGATCTGGGCTGTACCCCAGAGAAGGGGATGGACCCAAGACAGCTGGAGCTGGCACCCTTCCCTGCATCTTGTCTGTGCAGGCTGCTCCAGGGCCCACATCCCCGTTCTGCACCCATGCAACTATCTGTGAGACTGACACCTGCTCCTGTCACTCCAGAAAGCTGGCTGTGCCACCTCTTGTGTCACTGCTTGTGCCACTTGTCACAGCAGTGAGACCGGAAGCGGGGCCATGGGGACCGCCACCTCTGCAGTGGAGACCTCAGGGACAGCCAGCCAGGGTGGCATGGTAAGAGCACATCTCCTGGGGGTGCTCCCTCGACATTTCGGACCCTCCCTGTGGAGGACCCGTGCCTGGTTGTAGCACAGAGCAGAGCTGAGCCAGGGCAGTAGGAGGCTCCCGAGAAATGAGAAGCTGAGCAGGGTTCCGGCCACCTCCTTCCATCCTTGTGTCCCACTCTCCTGCCGCAGCTTTGGGTACTACCGACCTTGTTTCTGTCAGCAGAGATGCATCTCCTGGGCCTGGGTGGATGGGCTGAGCGGGCTGGGTGGGCTCCCTCTCATCCTCCTCTTTTCCTATCCTTTCATCCTTCCTGTCCCACTGGTTCCTGGGCTGCAACAGTGCTGGGCATGGGCTGCACCCAGTGTGGAGCAGGGGCCTTTGGGAGAGGGATAGCGCACTGCGGCTGGCCATGCAGAGAGCCTCAGGAGGGGCTGGCACGCTGGGACTGTCCGTGCAGGGACACGTGTCCCACGGCGTCCAGCGGCTCCCAGGAGAGAGCACCCCGGCTGCGCGGCAGTGCTGGGCTGGCAGCACGGCTCCGGGGGGGTGGTCCTGCCTGGGAGAGGCCGCAGGAGGTTGGGGCATGACTGGGGACACCGTGGGGTCGAGGTTGCCCGGGGGCAATGTGAGACCATCGGGGTGGGCAGTGGGGAGGGTCAGCAACTGCCGTGCACTTGCCCTGCGCCCACACACACTCCCGCTGTCCGGCAGCCCCAGGAATGTGCTGGCAGCGCTCCCGGCCCAGCTGCGGAGCCGAGGCTGCCCTGGCGCCCTCCCAGCCCCCACCCAGCACCTCCTGGCCCTGCCCAGTTCCTGCCAGCTTGCACACAGACCCTCCCTGTTCGCGGCCGGACGCCCCGATCCTGGCCCCCGGCGTTTGGTCCTGCTCAGCAGGGCAGGGAGGGGGCATGTCGCATGTGGGGATCCTCTGAGGAAGAGTCCCTTTCCCTCACAGCATGCCGCCATGCGTGGGGACCTTCTCTGCAGTGCTGTTTGTCCCTCTCCGCCCCACCACGTCTGCTCCCACCACAGCCCCTTCCGCGGTATGGGAGCAATCCTCGCACAGTCCCTGCTCCCAGCTGGCACCTTTGCTAATGCCAGACCTTGGCACCTTGCTCTGAAACCACATCCTCCTCTGCTTGCCTGTGTGCAGGAGGATGCTGTCTCCCAGCTCCTGTGAACTCCTGTGGGATGTGCTGGGGGGCTGCCTCCACCCTCTGTGGGGGCTCCCAGTGCAATGGGGGCCCTAGAACCACCCCTTCAGATGGACACAGCTGGACTGAGGTGCCACAGAGGAGTGTCCACACTTAGGGTGCCCAGTCTCTAGGGTCAGTGCCCCCAGTTTGGGGCACTCTCCACATCCTGCGTGAAGGGGCAGGCTGGGGCATTTGGAGCTGTTTTCCAGAGGCTCACAGTGTGGGCCCCATGTCCCCGTCCCTCTTCCCTCCCAGGCGCACACACCTGGGATCTCTCAGGAAAGGTTATCAGTGAATCACGCTGTGTTTGTGCCTCCCAAATGTCACCGTTGTCCTCACTTGGGATGGTGAGCTCATGCTCACCACCATTATGAAAGCACTTCCAGTGCTGGGAGAAACAGCTGCCAGGCCCTTCTGTGGCCCCTTTGAAGCAGAGCTGGAGCTGCTGACAGCTCTGACAGGCAGTGGGTGCAGGATGCAGCCCCAGGGGTTGATCCCAGGCTGGTTGCAGGGCTCCAGCTGTCCTCCATGGCCCCTGATCATCCTTCTTGTACTGGAGGGAGGGTTGAGATGCTGGGATGAGGTGCGGCACCATCCACTCAGAGACACAGCAGGGACACCCCCTGGTCCCGGTCTGGGAGCCAAGCGCAGGGGTTGGAGCAGGGGCACTGCTGGGCCATGCCTGCTGTGGTGTGATGGGCACAGGCACACTGTCTGTTGAGGGCTGGCCATAGGGGTACCAAGTGTACCCCCTGTCTGTCCCATGGGGCCAGGGGCAGGGTCTCTGGGAGGTCAGCCAGGGCCTGGGGCAGATATCTGCGGGGTCTGTCTGCAAGACAGGTCAGAGCTGCCTCACTCCAGGTGCAAAGGAAGAGCCAGGCAGAGGAGTAAAGGCAGCTCTCGCACCAGCCATGCCCATCCCTGCTGCTGGGCAGCCTGAAAAATCACCCCTTTGGGCTGAGCAGATGGAGCAGAAGTGTCAGAGCCCTGCCAGTCCTGATGCCTTTTTCCTGATTTTAGAATTAAGAGTTAGATACAGTTAAAGGATAAAAGGGTTTTTATTTGGGTTTTTAATAAGGATTTTTATGGTGTAACAGTTCGTTAAGGTAGAATACGTTGAAATGTGTATTTATGTTATATTGTGTATATAATTTTAAAGACTTTGTAAATTAGTATATTTGACAAAGATGTTTTAATGAGAGGTTTAAATGAATGGTGTGACATTTCTTTATTCTAAAGTATTTTTTTTTCAGATGGGTTTAATTTTAGTTTATAGGATATGTTTTAGAGAGGATTTTGATTTTTTAAGATAGTGTAAGGTTTTTTGGTTTTTAATTGTGAGATTTAGGATGTTTGTTTTTTTGGCTTAGTAGAATATTAGGACTATGCTAAGATAGTAGGTTTAAAGAATTCTAAGTATGTATGTTAAGGATACTGAGAATACATAAAAGGTATATAAAAAGAAAAGGCAAAAAATCATCATGGCATCAGTCTCCCTCACAGTGCAGGGGTCTGGGGAGGGGAGCAGGGCCATGCTGCACATTGGGGCTGCCCCGAGCTGCTGCTGTCCCTGCTCCTACTGCCTGGGATTCCATTGGCTATGCCAGCCCCCTCCACCTCTGACCTGCCCTGCTGGAAGCCATAGCACAGCGTGGCGTGGCGTGGCATAACACCAGCCTGCTCCTTCTGCACGGAAACCAGCAGGGTCTGTCCCTGCTCTGGCTGAAACTGGAAAGTCCATGACGCCACACCCTGCACCGGGGAGCTGGCAGACCCCAGTGAGCTCTGGAGATGCCAGGGTCTGCAGGCACTACAGGCGGGGCCAGGCTCTTTATGGTGATGGGGAATGCTTTGGGACAGGTCCGTGTCCTGCTTGCCACTGGACAAGACTTGGTCCTGGGGAGTATGGCTGGCAGAAGGTGGCTCCCTGTGGTGGGGTGATGTCCCACCAAAGGATACTCCTCAACACATGCAGACACCAGGTCCATGGCCTGTGAGGCATATGGAGGCCAGAACTGAGGGTCCTGTGCTGGGCTCTGTTTGTGTAGCCAGAAGAGACAACCCTGGGGCAACACTACAGGATGCAGGATGATGGGCAGAGCCTGGGGTGGTAGGGGGAGCTGATCCCCCCGCTGCTCTCGGCCCCTCACTGCAGCATAGAACAGCAAACTTCATCTCCTGGCAGGCACAGTATTGCCATGGCAACCGGCAGGACCTGCCAGGCGGGCAGGCGAGCACTGACGTGGCAGTGGCATGCAGCACGGGAAGGAGATGGGATGCAGGGTCTGGGTTTGGGGACATCTGAGGACAGGCTTAGGTGTGTGAGTACATGGCATGTGCACCTGGGCGTGTGCCTGGGGTGCATGGGGTGCGCAGGCAGATGTGGGCATCCGAGTGCATGCACGAGTGCCTGTGCCAGTGTGCATGCACGTGTTTGGGTGCATGGGAGACTTCACACACCACCCTCTCAAGGGGAGTTCTTTGGTTTTGTGGCACTGTCAGAGCAGGGTGTACCTCACTGCTCTGCAGTGTGTTCTGAACCATGGGAGCAGCAGATTTCCCCAAAAGCTATGGGATCCATGGCTTTGTGTCTGTGAGGAACATGAGCCCTCCAACTGGGGTCCCTGACTGCACGTGTCCTTTGGTCCCTTGGTCACAAACCCTGCCATGCTCCAGAGAAAGGGGGCTGCCCACCAACCACCCCAGGGCCCTGCCTCCATTTGCTCTGCCCAAAGCCTGGGCTGGTGCTCATGGCAGGGAGCAGGAGTCAGACAGAGCTACCCCTGTGCTACAGGCAGCAGGCTGTGCTGTGTTAGCTGCGTTCACTGTGTTAGCTGTGTGTGTTAGCCGTGTTAGCTGTGTCACCTGTGTGTGTGAGCTGTGTTAGCTGTGTGTTAGCTGTGTGTGAGCTGTTAGCTGTGTGTGTTAGCTGTGTTAGCTGTGTGTGAGCTGTGTTAGCTGTGTGTGTGTTGTGTCTGTTAGCTGTGTGTGTAAGCTGTGTGTGAGCTGTGTTAGCTGTGTGTGTTAGCTGTGTGTGTTAGCTGTGTGTGTAAGCTCTGTGTGAGCTGTGTTAGCTGTGTGTGTTAGCTGTGTGTAGCTGTGTTAGCTGTGTGTTAGCTGTGTGTGTTAGCTGTGTGTGAGCTGTGTTAGCTGTGTGTGAGCTGTGTTAGCTGTGTGTGTAAGCTGTGTGTGAGCTGTGTTAGCTGTGTGTGAGCTGTGTGTGTTAGCTGTGTGTGAGCTGTGTTAGCTGTGTGTGAGCTGTGTTAGCTGTGTGTGTAAGCTCTGTGTGAGCTGTGTTAGCTGTGTGTTAGCTGTGTGTGTTAGCTGTGTGTGAGCTGTGTTAGCTGTGTGTGAGCTGTGTTAGCTGTGTGTGTAAGCTGTGTGTGAGCTGTGTTAGCTGTGTGTGAGCTGTGTGTGTTAGCTGTGTGTGAGCTGTGTTAGCTGTGTGTGAGCTGTGTTAGCTGTGTGTGTAAGCTGTGTGTGAGCTGTGTTAGCTGTGTGTTAGCTGTGTGTGTTAGCTGTGTGTGAGCTGTGTTAGCTGTGTGTGAGCTGTGTTAGCTGTGTGTGTAAGCTCTGTGTGAGCTGTGTTAGCTGTGTGTTAGCTGTGTGTGTTAGCTGTGTGTGAGCTGTGTTAGCTGTGTGTGAGCTGTGTTAGCTGTGTGTGTTAGCTGTGTGTTAGCTGCGTGTGTTAGCTGTGTTAGCTGTGTGGTAGATGTGTGTTAGCTGTGTGTGTTAGCTGTGTGTGTTAGCTGTGTTAACTGTGTGGTAGATGTGTGTTAGCTGTGTGTGAGCTGTGTTGTGTGTGTTAGCTGTGTGTGAGCTGTGTTAGCTGTGTGTGAGCTGTGTTAGCTGTGTGTGTTAGCTGTGTGTTAGCTGTGTGTGTTAGCTGTGTTAACTGTGTGGTAGATGTGTGTTAGCTGTGTGTGAGCTGTGTTGTGTGTGTTAGCTGTGTGTGAGCTGTGTTAGCTGTGTGTGTTAGCTGTGTGTGAGCTGTGTTGTGTGTGTTAGCTGTGTGTGAGCTGTGTTAGCTGTGAGCTGTGTTAGCTGTGTTAGCTGTGTTAGCTGTGTGTTAGCTGTGTTAGCTCTGTGTGTTAGCTGTGTGTTAGCTGTGTGTGTTAGCTGTGTGTGTTAACTGTGTTAACTGTGTGGTAGATGTGTGTTAGCTGTGTCAGCTGCATTTTAGCTGTGTTAGCCGTGTTCGCTGACAGAGCAGACGTTCCGGCAGGGCCCCGCTCTGCCTCCAGCATTGCCCAGGTGTTGAGGGCAGCGCTGGCTGCTCTCCTGCCTGCTGAGGGCCCTGTGCCCAGCTACTGCATCCCTCGCCCCACCACAGCCCCAGCTGGGAGGCCCCCTTCTTCGCCTCTCGGGAGAGCCTCTGTTCCCCCCCGTTTGGCATTTCTCCGGCTCTAATTGAGCTGTCAATGGGCAGAGATAACAGGGAATTCGTTAGCTCTGCTCTTTGATGTTTGCCCGTGCTCTGATCGCAGCACCAGCTGCAACTCCTTCGAAAACAAACAGCTTCAGACGAGGCCCCTTGGCACGGCGGTCTGCCAGCCCCACGGTCGACTCCCCAAATCCCTGCCGAGCCATCCCCACGGCCGCTCAGACCCTCTGTTACCTCCGGCAGCACGCCCTCGGCAGCCAAGTTTCTCCCCAGGGACCTACAGCCGCATCCCAAAGGTGTCCGGGCTGCGGCACTCGCCGTGCCAGACCCCCGGGACGCACGGCAGCAGCCCTCCCTCGCAGCCCCTCTCCGGGGCCCGCCCCGGGGCAGCCGGTACCGCCGTCCGCAGCAACGGGGCCGCGTCCTCCAGGGGCTCCGTGCCGGTGGCGGCAGGCGCCCATCCGCGGTGCCTCGGGGCGGGCCGCGCGGACCGGGCGGCTGCGCACACGGGGCGGCCGGGCCCGCCTCCGCCTCCCGGCTCGGCAGCACCGCGGACAGCGCCCGGCCCCGCGCGGCTCCGCACGGCCCCGGAGACGGCGCCGGTCCGGTCCGGTCGGGTCCGGTCCCCCCGGCACGGCACGGCACAGCCCGGCCCGGTGCCCGCCGCGTCATGGCCACGGAGGTGGGTGCGGGCGGCACGGCGGGGGCACCTCGGCGGCGGCACCCCCGGGCCGGGCTGCGACGGAGCTCCCCCGCCCTGCGCTGCCTGGGCGCGGCGGGGACAGGGCTCCGTCCGCGTGGGGTGCGCTGGGGCGGGAGGACAGCGTGGGGCGGGGGTCCGTGGGGACAGGAGTGCGGGGCTGGGCGCTGCGAGGGCTCCGTGTGCACAGAAAGGCCGGTGGGGTGCTTGAAGGGGTGTGGGGGTGCAGGGTGGCTGCAGGGTGCCTTTGGTGAAGGGAGGAGCGTGTGTCTGGGTTGGGATGTGGGACTGGGGGTTCCTCTCCCAGATGCCGTGGGTCGGACGCGGGACAGCGTCAGGCGGTCTGTGGGGCACAGAGCAGGGAGTAGCCCCATGTCACCCAGGGGAAGCGCAGGGAGGGGCCTAATGCCCGCCCTTGGCACAACCTGGCCCTCCCATCCCCTTCTCCAGCCACCAAAGCTGCCCCACAACCTGGAGCTCGGGGGCTGGCACGGGCTCTCACACCCCCTGGGGAGTCAGGGTTTAGCACCTGCTGCCGGGGCTGCCAGTGCTTTTCATGAAGATGCCCCACTGCAGCCTGCCCACCTGCTGTGCCACTGTTGCAGCCCCGCTGCCCAGTCCCTGCTCCTGCTTGGCTTGCTCCCATCCTCCCGCCTGGGAGCTGTTGGGTTGGCTGTGTGCTGGGGCGCTGCTGGGGACAGGGGGCTGTCCCTTCCCCGGGCTGTGGCTCTTGCATGCAGGAGCCACTGGGGGTGAGCCCAGACACCAGCCCGGGGCGAGAGCACACGCACTCACCCTCACTCCGAGCAGGGGGGTGCCACAGCATCCTCCCCTTGCCACCGTCCTCCCCTCACCCCCGGCCTCACATCTCCAGCGCCAAGCTGTGCTCATGGCATGACACAGCCTGTGCAAGGGGCCCCCTGCCCCGGGCTGTGTGAGCCTGCAGCCCCTGACACTGGGGAATGGCGCTGCTCCCCAGGCCTCCAGCCCTCCGGCAGGGATGCCCAGCACCCCTGGCTTTAGCCCCTCTCTCACCCTTTGCCCCCAGGTGCACAGCCTGCAGGAGCTGCGGCGCAGCGCGTCCCTGGCCACCAAGGTCTTCGTGCAGCGGGATTACAGTGACGGGACCACATGCCAGTTCCAGACAAAGTTTCCTCCTGAGCTGGAGAGCCGGGTAGGGAGTCTGACAGATTGTCAGGGTAGGGGGGTGCCCTATGGCAGTGCCCTATGGAAGCTCAGAAGGAAGAAGGGTCTGAAGGTGTAGAGACTCATGGGGTATTGTATGGCCCTGGGCCAGCCAATGCTGCTGGGTGCATGAAATCACAGCTGCCTTGGCTGGTGTGCAAGAACTTTGGTGTTCCTGGGGACTGGGAGGCTCTGGTGAAGGCTGCAGGCTCAGTAGGTCTTGGTACGGGTGGGAGGTGGGCACGGGCCTGCAATTCGAGGCATCAGCTGGGCAGGGAGGAGAGGGTTAAGTGCTCTCCAAGTCCCCTCAGGAATGGGGACAAGGCAATGCAGGGAGCCTGTCCCTGGCCAGACTCCTCTTCACCTTGGTTTCTGTCCTAGATTGAACGGCAACTTTTTGAGGAAACTGTGAAAACCCTAAACGGCTTCTATGCTGAGGCGGAGAAGATTGGGGGCAGCTCATACCTCGAGGGGTGCCTCGCCTGTGCCACTGCCTATTTCATCTTTCTCTGCATGGAGACACATTATGAGAAGGTGCTGAGGTGCAGGGGAGGGCTCAGGGATGGGCACAGCTGGCAGTGGGCACAGGGGTGTCACAGGCAGCATGGGACTGGAGGCCAGAGCAGACAGCAATGCTGGCAGGCCCTGAGTGTCCCTCCCTGTGCTGACAGGTCCTGAAGAAGATCTCCAAGTACATCCAGGACCAGAATGAGAAGATCTATGCGCCACGGGGGCTGCTGCTCACTGACCCCCTGGAGCGTGGCATGAGGGTCGTATCCTTTGGGCAGCGGGGTGCTTGGGGGATGGCAAGGGGTGAAGGGAGACCGGGCATGGGTGCTGGGCAATTGGGCTGGCACATGTCACTGATGATCCTTAGCAGGGCCCAGATCGAGATCTCCATCTACGAGGACCGGTGCAGCAGTGGCAGCTCCAGCAGCGGCAGCTCCAGCAGCAGCAGCGGCGGGGGCGGGGCGGGGGGCCGGTGACTGGCAGGGAGTCCCTGCAGGGACTCGTACTGCCGGGACAGTGGCCTCTCCGAGCTCCGCAGGCTGCACTACCAGAGCACCCGCTTCTGAGCCCAGGGAGAGCAGGAGGGGGAGGCCGGGGCTACCCGGTGGGGCTGCCCACCCCCGTCTGCTCTTTGTCCCCCGCAGTGGGTCTGCCCCTGCTCGGACCCGCTGCGGGCACGGACTGGTGCTGGGGCATCCCAGGTGCTTCCACTGAGCCAAACTGTTGCCAAGGGGCTCCTACAGCCCTCCATGTGCTTGGTGCTGCTGCCCCTGCCCCAAGCGAAAGGAGCTTGCCCTGCTACGGGCAGTCCCAGCTGGCAGTGTCCCTGTCACCATGCACTGGGGAGCACTGGGACTGGCAGAGCCTCAGGCATTGCTAGGTGAGGGACGCACACTTAGCCCCATGCCCACAGACACTGACAGCATTTGCTGCACCCCCTCCGTGGGGCAGTCTGCTCTTGGTGCTGTGGTGTGGGCTCAGCTGCTGCTTGTCCACTGTTCAGGGGGCCTGGCAGAGCACTGGTGCCACTTCTTCTGCATGATGGACCATGCATTCACCCCGGCTCCACCCCACACACTGCCCCATTGCTGCTCCCCGGGCCCCCTCCCCCATCTGGCACGGCATCTTTGCCAGCAGCATCCTTCAGCACTGCCATGACACTGGGCACTTGCTTCTGCTCCCTGCATGACCTGCTGCCAGCCCCAGCTGGACCCAGGAATTTCTTCAGCCCAGTGTGCAGGGCAGGGAGGTGCAGTGCTGGGCATGATGCTGCCCCTGTGCCATGGGCCCTGGGCTCATTCATGGCCCAGCATAGTTGAGGCTGAGCTGTGGCATGGGTGAGGCAAGCTCCCTGCCCAGTCCTGGCAGAGCTTGCCTGTACCTGGCTGCCAGCAGCCCCCTGCCTCCTCTGCCCCATGACCTGCCCTAACGCAGGGAGGGTGCCCAGTGGAGCAGCTCCACAAGGACCCTTCCTCTCTCACTGCTGAGCCCTCCCCTGCCCACGTGTCCTGCATGCATCTGCCACCAGCACCCCAATTCTCAGCCTGGCCTGTAAGAGGGGACCTCGAGAGGCACCTGGGCCTGGCTGCAAGGTGTGGGGGTTCATGGTCCAGGGTCAGGTAAGGGGAAATAGGAGGGTCCCTGTGACATCCAGCACCCTGAGGAGAAGAATTCCTATCTGGGTGCAGGGCTGAACCGAGCTGGCATTTCTCTCCTGGGGATCTGGAGGGAGGACTTGCACCTGTAGGACTCCTTTTGGCTTGGTCATGACGTGTGTGTGGGGTGGCCCTGGCCTCAACGTTCCTGCTAGAGCCCCCCCTGCATGGAGACCTTCCTCAATAAACCCCACGCTTCTTCCCCCACTGCCTGCCCTGCATCTTCTTGTGTTGGAGAGGTGAGTGGGACAATGCTGTGGGGGCACAGAATCAGGGTGGGCATCCCTTTTCATGCTGGGTTGCACAGAGCCCCACCAAGGTGAGCATGGGGGAAGGGGGATGATGGGCTGGAGGGGGCAGTCTCAGGGAGTAGGGTCAGGCCTGTGTAGCAGTCATGTGGCCCTGGGCCAGGGACACACAAGGAATACAGTGCAGGAAAGGGTTTATTCAGTTGGCACAGTGCTGGGGGGAAGCAGGGAACACCTGGCTGTACCAGAGCAGGCTAATTGGGACGCCAGCAGCGTCCACCAGCACCCAGGGAGAAGCCGTGGTGACAGTGGCAGTGGAAGGAGCCATGGCTGTTGTGGCAGATATGTTCGCAGGGGCCAGGCTGTGCCTGGCACTCATCTATGTCTGGGAAAGAAGGGGAAAACGTCAGAGCTGGGATTGTCTGGCATGGGCAGGGCAAGGGATGGAGAGGACATGAGGGGGGCAGCTCCAGGGCTGGGTGAACCTGGGACACAAAGGCAGGTGATCCTGCCACTGCTTGGTCCCAAGGCTGCTGGGTGGCAGATGTCTCCTTATTCCACCAACTCCTGCACAACCACAGTCTGTCCATCCTTCCCCCCAGCACTAGGGCTGCGAGCACAGCTGGGCACCCCTGAGCATCTCTGCTGCCAGGGCAGCCTGGCAGCACCCCGCAGCGGCAGGTGGCTGGGCACTGCAGGTACTCACCCAGGCACCGGCTGGCAGCCGGATCAAGGGGACGGAAGCCTGGGTGGCAGAGGCAGGTGTGGGCCCCAGAGGTGTTAAGGCAGAGCTGGCTGCAGTTGTGCAAGCCCTGAGCACACTCATCGATGTCTGGTGGTGGGGAAGAGAGCAGTGTGGGGTTATAGCATACAGTACAGCCCTGTTGCTGGGGCGCAGGCAGGGCTGCTTGCTGCACCCCAGCGCCTCCAGAGCTGCACGTTTGGCTGAGGCCCCAGTGCAGAGCTGGGCCAGGGCCACCATCATCCTCTAGCCAGCTCCCAGCCCTGGGGTGGGAAGAGCTGGGGCAGGCTGGGGGTGCTCCCCATCCTGGGCTCCTTCCTCATGCAGCCCCAGGGCAGGGTGGGCAGAAGCACAAGCAGAGCCCTGCCCTGCAGAGGTCACCAGACCAGCTTAATAGATGGGATATAAGTTTATTGGGGGTTCTCTGGGAGGGGGGCTGGAAGACTGTTGGGACTAAGCAGGGTCTGACTCCAAACAGTAGGGTCAATACGTTAAAAAACAGACCAGGAGGGTCCTGCCTGCCCCTGCAGGGCTGGGAAGACCCTCCTCTGCCAGGGCTGGGGAGGTGGTTCCCATCACCGAGGAGGGGGCAGGCAAAGCACACACGTCACAGGCCAAACCAGCAGGCACATGGTACGGTATTGAGGTGACAGAGCAAGCGACCACCAAGGAGGTGCCAGCGTGGCAGGAACAGCACTGGGGCAGTGGGGTGCGGGGGAAGGGGCACTGCCAGGCTGCCCCAGGGCTGCTTTCCCAGAGATGGTGCATGGGACAGCCAGGTCTGTGCCCATCCCATGGCAGGTCACCCCAGTATATCCCAGCTGGCACTTCTAGGGTGGTTCAACATGGACAGAAAGAGAAAAAGAGAGACAGGCAGAGGCCAGCCCATCCTTCTGCCCAGGCTGCTCTGGCACGGGCAGGGATTAAAGTGCATAGAGGCAAAGGCAGAGTCCGAGGACTAGAGGCAGGAGGGCAGTGTGGGGGGGCCCAGGCCAGCTCCCAGTAGAGGGATATCCCCCGAAAAAGGCCACTTGAGCTGCACAGAGGAGAGAAGGAACAAGAGAGAAAAAGAGAAAGGGAAGGGGAATCAGTGGCAGCTCAGTGGGAGGCACAGATAAACAGACACAGAACCACCTGACAGGTTGCAGGCTGTGGCCTGGCCTTTGTCAGGGGTGCAACAGCATCCCAGGGTGGTGCTTTGGGGTTGATGCCAGCTGGCATGGGGTCAGGGTGTCCCAGCTATCACTCACCCACGCAAGCTGTGCCATCCTCATTTGGCTCAAAGCCCCGGCTGCAGCGCTTGTTGCTGCGGCAGCGGTACCCACCATAGGTGTTGATGCAGATGGGCTTGTCCCGGGGACAGATGAAGGGGAACTCAGTGCACTCATTTGTGTCTGCAAGAGCGTCCTCAGTGTGAGATGTCTGGGCAGGGAGCTCAGGGCTGCCAGCCCATCCAGTTTCCTCCGTATACTGGATAGTCACCCCAGTGGTAGCCATGCATAAACCATGCCTCTGCCCAGGAGGCTCACAGCATGGCCACAGCCACCCTGCTGTATCCCTGCTGCCCCTCCATCGCTCATGGCTGCAGCACAAAGCCTGCCACATGCCAGCCATGCCTCCTGCCCCAGCACTGTGCTCTCACTGCTCCCTGGGACACCATGGTGTCCCTCTGGAGCTGTACTGCTGTCCCATTCCCAGGCCATGCGCCAGGCAGGCAGCTGTACCTGGCACTGAGCCATGTGGCAGGCAGCCACCTCCCAGTCTCAGAGTGTCCCCCAAGGGGCTATGCTACAGCATCCTGGGTACAGGCACACCTGTGCCTCCAGCAGCCACTCACCTACACAGCGTCCATTCTCGTGCTGGGAGAATCCCTGCCCGCACTGCATTTGGGGAGAAGCAGAGACCGCCGGGATGGGGAGGAATCAGCCCTGGGCAGCCACTGAGCCAGCAGAGCCCAGCCCCTTGTTCCTGTCCCCAAAGTCTCGTGCCCTATACCCACACCTAGCCCTCACCTCCAGCGGGGCAGGCATGAGTGGCTCCTCCACATCCAGAGGGTAGGGGATCTCCAGGACAGAGTTGGTCTCACTGCTCGCCACAGCTCGTGACACCACGCGGCCATCCGGCCAAGTCACCTCCAGGCTGCTGGCTTCGTCATGCCCTGCAGGCGGGCAGCCCATCAAAGGGAGGGTCTCCGGGATGGGCAGGGGCTGAAAGGAGGCCAGCGGGGTGGTAGGGATGGGAGGAGCAAAGCCTTCCCTTGCTCCCTGAGCCCAGCTCCAGCTGCTCATGCTGACAGCCCATGCACAAGGATGTACTGAGGGGTGTACACGGGGACAATAGGATGACCTGCCAGTGGGCAGGGGCCCCCCTACAGGCTTGGCTTCTGGATATGCTGCACCAGGGGAGAGTTAAAGGGCAGGGAAAGCCCTAGTGCCTGGGCAAAGCAGCAGGCAGGGGCTGGGGAAGGGGGCAGCTTCCCCTTGCACCACAGCTGCAGTGGCTGGGCACCCTGCCCACAACCTTGCACGGAGCCCGCTAAACCCAGGGTGACAGGCATGGGTGATTACTATGCTGCATGACACTGGGGCAGCAAACACGGCCCCTGCCCACCCTGGGGAGTGCCAGAGAAGGCTGGGGGTGGAGGCAGCCCCTTGACCCCCTGGCTCACCCAGTCCGAAGTGCGCCACGGGCTCCATCTCGCAGAGATAGCCAGAGCCACCGTCGATGATGCGCAGGTGGGCCCCACTGCGCCGCGTGAACAGCACCACTTTGGCCCCCCGTGCAAAGGCCCCGAAGCGGGTGCGGGGGATGACACGTAGCCAGTTGTTGCTGGTTCCCTGTGAGGGAGGAGGGAGCAGAGAGACTGAGCTGGGAGGGACAGAAGGGATGGGTACAACACAAGGACTCTGCTTCACTCACCTGGGTGCCCCTGAAGATGGAGATTGGCTGTGCCATGGACTCACCATGGGATAGGATGAGATCCAGCATCCCATCGCCATCGAAATCTGTCACTGCACCTCCTGCAAGGACAGGATCATGCTGTGCCTGGGGCCTGGCCCCATGTCTCCCAGCACCAGACTTTGCCGCTGCTGTGGCCTTCCCCTGGCAACAGCAGCAGTCCCGGCCACGCAGGGACAAAAGGGAAGATGGGGTGACTTCAGTGCAAGAGTAAGGGCCTCTGTGTGGTTGGCATCCTGTAATCAGGTGCAGTGGAGGGGACAGGCAGCGCCTGGAGGGCTGTGGGTGACAGGGAGCTGCCTGACTGCCTCCCAAACGCAGAGCTTGCTTTGAAAAGTGGGCACCCAGGAAGGGGCCCTCTAAGAGTGCATTCCTGAGTACTGGAGGTGGCACTGTTGGCTAGGTACAAGGGGAGGGAGAAAGCATGGGGCCATTCCTGGGTTATGGGAGCTCCAGCCTGCTGGTGGGGAACAGGCAGATAACTCAGCCAGGCGTGGGGCATCCTCAGTCATAGAAGGTGCCAAGCAGTGCTGTGGCAGATGGACTTCCCCTGCCAGAGTGGGGTGGACCCACCTGTGCCCCGTCCCTCAGGCTCCAGTGCATCCCCTGGATTCAGCTCTTCCACGATGGGGTCTGAGTGTTCTCTGCGGATGAGCCTGCCGAGGACACACACAGGCTATTAATGCCAGCTCCTGCAGTCCTCAGAACCTTCCTGGGCATGTCTGTCCCCTCCTGCAGAATCATGGTAGGGGTGGCAGCCCTGGTGGCTATAGGGTGTGGATGAGGGATGTGCCTGTCCCCTCCTGCCTGTTGGCACATCCTCACTCCATGCAGGGGCAACAGGAGTTTCATAAGAGCTTCTGGGTGTGAACTGCAGAGTAGCAACACCATCTGTTGCATCCCTCTGGAACCTGGAGATGTCTCCAAAGGACTCCTTGCCAAACCCCTGCCCTCTACCCACCCACAGGTGCAAGCATCAGGTAGACAACCAGCTCCCACCACCCTACACACCAGACAAGGAGGTGCCACACAGAAGTAATGAAGAATTGACCCCCACAATTAACAGGAGCCATGAACGAGCTTCCACAAGGCTGCTAATCAGCGGTGCTGGGGACCCCAGGGGCTGCTGCAGGCACGATCACAGTGACTGGTAATGATGCCAGGAAGGGCTCAGTCACGACGCCTTTTATTAGCTAAGCCCGAGCCGTGGCACTGCTGGAGAGGAGCCCTGCGAGCCTGGCTGTGCTGTGAGGGCTGCTCGACTCCCAGAGCAGGGCGCAGGCTCCCCAGCGGGCTCCTACCGGAACAGGCGGTTGGCGGAGGAGCCGCGGTAAGCGATGTTGTTGAAGAAAACCTCCAGCTCCTGGTCATTGTCGAAGTCGGCTGCGATGACGGTGCGGACGGGGGACGGCATGGAGAACTTGGGGGTGGCGATGTCCTGCATGAGGCAGGGGCATAGCCTGACAACAGGCACAGGAAGCAGGACACCGGGTCCTGCTTTCATACTTCGGGTCCCCTCCTAACTGGGAAGTGGGGCTCAAAGGCAACTCAGAGTGAAGGCAGCCCCCCTGGCCGAGGTGGCTCAGTGACAGAGCCATCAGTGCGGGGGGGTCCCAGCCCTCACCCGGAATCGGACACGCCCAGGAGCTCCACTCTGCAGGTAGAGGCGGTGCGGCCCGTTCCAGTTGCCATACACGATGTCCACTCGGCCGTCGCGGTTGAAGTCAGCCAGCGCCACACCGCGTCCGTGCTGGTAGGGGTCATCCAGCCCTGGGGAACCACAAGGGGACAGGGGGAGACGGGAACCCCTCCCTGCCTCCTTGTCCCCAGCACACCTCCTAGGATGTGCTGCATCGTCCCCAACAGGTCCTCCATGCGCAGGGTTGCATCCCTGCGCTGATGGATGCCCCGATGCATCTCAGTCACTGAACAGCGGTCAGTGGGGCTCTGGGTCCCTAGGGCTGTCCCTCCCCCCTGCACTCGTCCAGTGCAGGCAGGGACAGGCAGAGCCAGCCCTGCTTTGAGGTCCCCAGCGTCTGGGTATTCCCCCCAGCTTCCCCTACTCACCCACAGCAGCTGCCACGTCCCTGTATGTCCCGTCCCCCCAGTTGTGGAAGAGGAAATTGGGGCTGTTCTCATTACCACAGAATATGTCAGAGGCACTGTCGCTCAGGATGGGGCCCACGGCCACCCCACGGCCTCCTGGGGACAGCAGCCCAGGGTGAGGAGACAGCTGCCCCACGGGAGTTTGTGCTCCCCATGTTCCCTCAATGTTGCCCACCTGGTGCTTTGAAGCACCCTCCCCCCCGCGCCCCCGCGGTGTCCCATCCTTGCCCACCTCCAATCCCTCTCATCAGGAGCTAATTGGGCCTGGCAGCCGCTTGTGTCACTCCCAACCCTGATCACTGCCATCGCCATGGTGACAACACTCCTAATTAGTGACAATTTACCGCTGGGGCGCGCAGCGGTCCCCGCGGTGGTGGGGCAGCATGGGGCGCAGGCGGGCCCCTTCTCCCCCACGCCTACGTTCCCAAACCCCGCTGCCTGCCCTGTGGATGCTGTGAGCTCTGGAGGGATCAGCCCCGGTGATGGGGGGCACAGGGGTCCTGCCAGGCGTGCATCCCATGGTCCTGGTCCCTTCCACGGGCCGTGGGGCTGCCACTAGATGGGGCAGTCAGGCAGCCCAACGCGTGGCACGGACCTCCGGCTGCACTGCCCTGCCACAGCGGGGTCTCACGCTCGCCCTGCCCTGCAGCTCCCCGTCCCCTCCGCAAGGCCACAGCAGCCAGGTACCTGTGTACTTGCTGACGCCAGCCTGGGCAGCCACATCCACCAGCACCACGACACCACGGGCAGGGTCACTGGCAGCCACATCCATCTCAATCAGGGCATGGGGGCCCACGTTGCCGCTGGCATAGTTGGCGATGTAGATGGAGTACCTGCCGGAGCCCTGCAGCCGGCAGCACCGCCTCAGCACCCACCCACCCACAACTCATCTCCACGGGGACCACAGGATGCCTGCCGTGAATGCTCTTATTGCTCCGTGGGAGCAGGCACTGCTACTGTGTCCTGAGCAAGAGCTCTGCAAAGCCCATGGCAAGAAGCATCCCGGGAGCAGGGATGTGCCCCATTGCCTCCAGGAACTCTCTGGTCACAGTGCTGGCACGGGGCTCGTTATGCCCCCTCCCTGCATCCCCGGTGTGCCAGGTCCTCCCAGTCTCCACCGCCCCCTTTGTCCCGTGCAGTAGCTGCACCCTGATTTAGCGATAATCATTTGGAAACAAACCGCTGGAGGAGGAGGACGAAGAAAGAACAGGTGACAGGAACATAAATCACCCCGACAGGCACGTTTATCAGCTGGTGGCAACCATGCGGACAGGCATCCACAGTCTCTACAGCTGGGGGGGTTGCCAGCCCTGACAGTCAACGGGCAGCTGGGGGCACCCCTAGCCCGAGCCGGGGTTGGGCTGGGATGGGCAAGGGGAGTGGGCCCCCAGGACGCCACTGGAGGGGCACTGGGAGTGGGAAGGGGGCAGAGATGCCCGTGTAAGCAGAGCCCTGCCTGCTCACCGTCCGGTCCACGCAGGCGACGGAACGCCCGGCAAAGCGGCTGGCCACGTCCCGGTTCACCTCGTCACTCAGGATGTCCTCCCAGCGCCCATTGCGGAGCTTGAAGAGCTTGTCTGTGTAGGTGGCCATGCCTGGGGGAGGGGGCACAGGTCAGTGGGCTCCAGCACCCCACCTCCTCCCTGCTTTGCAGCAAGAGAGGCTGTGAAAAAGGTACCCTTTTTCCAGAGCATCCCAAATATCTGCTGTCCCTGCAGCCCCCTACAGTGCCAAAGGGCTGGGTGGGTGCTGCTCCAAGAGCCCCATGACCCTTAAGGGCCACTGGGAGACATACAGAAGAATCAACTCATTAAGTTAAAATACATTCCGATGGGGCACAGCCCCGTAGATCATCCCCAGGAAGGTAAAAAAAAAAAAAAAATTAAAGAAGAAATCGATTCAGTGGCAGGCACAGTCAGCGAGCTACACTGCTCCTGACAGCGCCAATGGCAGAGCCTGATTTAGGGACAGGTGTGCCAGCAGCCACCGCCAGCCCGGGTAATTAGGAGCACCAGGAAGACAGATCTGCTGCCTGGAGGTCAGGGACACAGGGCAAAGCTGGACTGGAGCACCAAGCCAGGGAGCTCTGGGGATTCCCAGGGCCAGACCGGAGCACGTAAGTCTTGCTCCCACTACAGGCACGCCAGGAGCAGGGACAGCACTAGAGGGGCAGGCTTAGACCTGACTTGGTCCAGCAGGCACAGGAGAGCCATGAGATCAAAGGGCACAACAGCTGCACAGCTGGGATTTACAGGGCAGGGTCCCCAAGGCAGGACAGCCCTGGGGGCGGAAGGGAATCTTCTGTCCCACTTGGGGTGCCGTGAAAAGGGCGATGGGCAGCTGGAAGTGCTGACTCAGTGGCTGGCTGGGCTCAGTGTCCCACCCGTGCTGCCATCAATCAATGGAGCCACTCAACTGAGAAATTAACTCCAGCCCGCACACATCCCTCACACACCGAAGGTCGTGGGCAGCCATGCCGGGGGCTCCCCCCGAGCCTGGGGCTCGGCTGCCGGCAGGGCTCACCAGAGAAGGCATTGTTGGTGTTGAGGAAGTAGATCTCCTCACGGCCATCACCATCGATGTCACAGGCTGTGACCCCAATGGCGTTGCCCTGCCGGTCCCGCAGTGCGTAGTACGGGGAGCCGCGCTCATCCTCCGCCACGTTCACCAGCCGCCCCTGTGCCTTGTCATACTTGAGCACCAGGTTGGGGCCATTGTACCTGTGAATGTCAGCAGGGGTATTGGCTTCCCAAGGCTTGGGGACAGAATGAAAGCCCTTGTCTCATCCCTGGGGGCACATTAGCTGTGATACTGGATTTTCCCCATGATGGACACTGCAGAGACCTGCACAGTCCATGGAGGTCAAGGACCCTGTCAAGCATCCCATGTCTGGCAACAGCAGGGCAGCTGTGGGGGGCCAGGCAGATAGCAGTACAGGATGGGGTGCAGGTCCCTGCTCGCAGAGCTTTCCCAGGGCAAGGAAACCAGCATGCAAGACAAATCTGCTCAGCATGGTGCGTCCCGCTGGCTCCTCGCCCGCTCCTGCCCAATGCACCAGTAAACAAGTTATACAACATGCACCACAACTGCTTACAAAACCCCAGCTGCCTTCTTGACTCAGCACAGCTGGGAGTGGTGGCCCAGACCTCTCCAGGGTTCCCAGTGCTGCCCATGTTTTCCTGCCTCAGTGATGCTGAGAGCAGCAGCAGCAGACTGACTGCCTGCCACTGTAGTGCCTCCATCCAGCTGGATGGCATCTGTGAGGGTAAAAAACACTCTCCAGGTGGGCACACCTGTGTGTGCAAGCCTCCTTAGGAGTGAGGATGGTGGTATGTACACAGACACCCTGCAGTAACAGCTCACAGCAGTGCCAGCACACACTCAGAACTTGCACCATGGTCCCTGCTCTTCCTGACCAGGGTTGGACCGGCTGGCAGCAGCTGCTTTGTGTCCAGCTCAACTTGGGCACTGGCAGCACAGCACATGGCTCCCTGCTTCCCTGGCTCCTGCCAGCCCTTCCCAGCCATCACTCCAATAAAGGACTATAAAAAACCTCCAGCCAATTAACTGAATCTCCGGAGAGCGCTGAGTCCTGTCAGCAGAGCTGAGATGGCTTGGGGACACGCTGGCTGTGCACTGCAGGGAGGACCCCGGCTGCTGGGCAGCTGCCACCGCCCCACAGAGCAGGGACTGATGGGGGCACTCACGTGGTCCTACACAAGCACTCAGCTGGCATCGACACCCTGGTGGGTGCACGCACACACAGAGTCACTAGTGGGTGCATGCAGACCTTAACCCACCCACCTTTGTGCACAACCCCCCCACAGCTGGCCACAAGACCACAGAGGAGGGAGGAATTCCTGTCCCTGCAGGGCCACCAGTCCTGCTGCCACTGAGGCATGAGGTGCACCACTCACCCTGCCACCACAATCTCGAAGTCACCATCGGCATCCAGGTCAGTGACAGCCACGCCATAGTTGAGCTGTGTGGGATTGCTGTCATAGTCAGGCGGGAGAAGGCGGTGGGTGACGGCTGCAAACATGGGCTCGCTGCGCTGGGAGCCCTCGCAGAGCCAGGCCAGGGACAGCAGGCACAACGCCAGCATCCTGGACACCTGGGAGAGACCTACAGCCCATCAGTGCCAGGAGGAGACTCTGCTCCACGATGCCCAAGCAGCCCCACTGTCCTTGCATAGGAGACTCTCTCTTTGCACTCCTTGCCCGAGCACCCCAGCCTGCACCACACCACCTGGCCCTTGGGCACTGTCACTCTGGCATCCCCATGCATGGACTGTCCTGGGTGCTGTTCACCCTTGGGACAAGATCACACTCCAGTGAGCTGGGGCTGAGCAGCAGCCCAACCTTGGGAGCCCATCCCATTAGAGGGACTGGGGAGGCAGCAGGAGCACTGTGGGGGGCTGACAAAGCTGGGCTCAGGCCCAGCTTGCTCTGCCCTAAGAGGCCACAGGCATCCAAGGTCCTGGTAAGTCAAAATGTCAATCACTGCTCCCTTGGCAGGATCAGAGGAAGAAGGCATTCACTGGCCTGAGGAGCTTGTCTTCTTGACAATTGGTCTTCCAGAGCTGGGGAAGTCCACAGGGAGAACATGGGGATACTTTAACCAGGTTACTCCCATGTGCCTCAGTTTCCCCATTCTGCTGGAACTGCTCCTCCCAGCGTCTGTGCAGGGTGAGCTCCTTCCAGCCAGGCCAGGGAAGGCTTCTGCAAAGGGATGCAGCCATGAGAAGATGCTGAGAGGAGCAGGAGACTGGGAGGAGAGGCTCATTTAACCTGGACTGCGGAGGACAGCGTCTGCCAGCACTGCTGGCAAGGCTGCAGAGATTTTGGAGCTGGCTCTGACCTGGCTGTAGCACAGGTGATGAGCAAGATGGCACTCAGTAGGGCTACCCCTCATCCCAAGCCAGGCAGTCGCCTCCAGAGGGGAAGAGCCCAGAAATGAGCTGTGTCCCCAGGCTATGGGCATGAACCCACATGCCTGCGCTCCAACTGGGAGAAAAAGTAGCCTGGCCCGCTCTTGCAAACTGGAGGGATGGCTGGGGCACCTGGCCTGCAAGGGGACAGTGCTTCATGTTACAGTGCCACCTCCCTGGGCAGGACTGCCCTCCCCAACCAGAAACAGACCCCCTGTACAGGAGTGAATGACCCCATGCTTTTGGACTCTGACAGCAAGCCAGGGAAGCTGTGGCAGCTGTGTGGTACCACATGCCCAGCTTGGAGAGTGGAAGGTGCCCAAGATTTAGATCCTGGCAGACCGACTGAGTTGTGAACAACCTGCTGCCGCCTCCCCTGGGGATGGGAATGGTCCCAAGGGTCTCTGGGGGCTAGGATTCCCCTACCACAACTAAATAGCTTCCAGACCCATGTGGCTGGGCAGGAAGGGGCTGTTCTCCTCTGCAGAGGAAACCTTAACCCTCCTGCCCACAACGCCCAGAGCCCTGTATTCCATTGCACCATTGATCTCTTTCCTCTCTGACCCCATCTGTACCCCAAGCATAGCTTCAGGGGGTGATGTGTGCGTGTCCCCAGCTCTACCCTGTGCTGCTCCTATTCTCTTCCTGTCCCCATTATCCTCCCATACTGTCTGGAGCAGCTCTTGAGGGGCAGGAGCATGGATCTTTCCCTGGTGCAGGGGTCTCATTCAAGACACATGTGATGGGGACGGGGTTGATTAGGTTGTTCAGGGATTGGAAAGTCCCTGGCTGTCACTCTGCAGTGCCAGACAGTGAAGGAGGGGGAGCCTTAGCCACAGCCCCACTCTGGGCGTGCCAAAATGAGCATGGGGGAGAGCCACTGACATTGTGGACATATGGGTTCAGGGCTGCCACATGAGCCCCTGGCTGCAGAGCAGTGCTGCCTTACTTGCAGCTGCAGCCAGGCAATGGGTGGCTGTCCCCAGGCCATTGACAGGGCTCCCTGCCTTTCCCCACTCCAGCTCCCACTCCCCAGAGCCTGGACTGTTACCCAGGTACCTCCCCTGCCTCATCCAGCTGCAGCTGAAATCCCTCCAAGTTGGATAGAGCTTTTCCAGGAGGAAACAATATTCCTGATTGGAGACAAAAGGCTTTTCCCAGTGGATCTGGTGCTTGGTGCCATGGGGAAGAGATGTCTAGTCTAGAGCCAGGACATTTTGGGAAGGGGAAGGGAGGGAGACTCAGGCTCTGCATGTCAGATGCAGAAAGGCCTCATCATTCCCAGCATGCTGTTGATAGAACCACAGTCCCAGCATGAAGCTTCACCTGAGGTTTGGGGCTGTGGGGTTCTGTCTGTATGCAGGGCAGACCTCAGTCTATCCTGTTCCAACAGAGTCATGTCCTGGCTTGTGTTGTGGCATCTGGTGGCAAGGTCACCCCAGGGTGCTTCCTCAGTATGGCTAGTGACACAAAGCCAAGGTGCCAAGCAGGGGCAGAGGCACTGGGAGGATGTCACAGGCACCCATGCAGGGTGCAGCCAGGCAGCACAGGGGGAGGGTGCTGGCCCCATGGCAGGGATGCAGAACGTAGGGTTCATCTGACCCCATGCATTGCCATGACTGACAGTGCCCCAGTGGGGAGGGTGGGATGGGACTGGAAAGGGAGCCATGGGACAGGCAGGCAATTGTGCCCAGACCCCTCACCACAAGTGATGCTGTCCCCAGACCTCCTCATTGTACACACATGGACATCCCCAGCCCCTAGTCTACATCATGGGGAAGGTGGGTGCTAGTTCCCTTTGTGGCCACCCCATCCCACACATCACCGTGACATTGCTGCCCTCCACACCACGCACCCCAGTGATGTCATGCTCCACCACTGCAGCAACATCCCACCACGGGCCGCAGTCACCTCCAGCACCTCTACGACATTTCTTGACATCCTGCAGCGAGGGCCTCACTGCACCCCAAATGCACCCCAAAGTGGTGACAACATGGTGACATCACAGCACCTCATGCCACCATGTTGGATGTGCCCCAATAACATCATATTCTCATTCCTGCTATTCCCAGGCTGCCACAGCTGTACCTGCCAGGGCAGAGGACAGGCAGGAGATGTCCCACACAGCCCTCTTCCACAGCAGCTGGCCTGCCCAGAATACCAGCAGTGCCCCTCCACAGCACCTCAGTCCCAAGCAGCCCAGACCCTGCAGTGCCTCTGCTCCAGCCAAAGCCCATGAGCCTGGGTCCTGCTGCGACGTCTGCTCGCTGCTGCGAGCCTGTCCCTCCTATGCAGGACTCCTCAGTGCTGGACCTGGCAGCCAGCAGCAGCTAATGCAGTGTGGAGATGAGCAGTCACCTTAGCCTCTGAGCTCACCCCAGAGGGACACCAGGTCCTTGGGGGGCTCAGGCCCAGCAGCACACAGCCAGCCCCTTCTCACACAGGCAGGTACATGGCTGGACCCCTCTGCCCCCTGCTCCTCCATGGGCTCAGCCACGACCAAGCACAAGTGCCGCTACAAAGAGGGGCCGTCCCTCTCTGCTCACCGCCCTGCTGCCCCTGCCAGCGCTCCCCAGTCCCAGCACACACCTCCCATCACTGCACAGCCTTTTGAGCACGGTCCTCCCCAGCCCAGCATCCCTCCATCCCCATCTCATCCTTCTTCCCGTTCCCTCCCAGCTCACTACCCCGCATCCCTTCTACGCCACGGGGACAGGCTACGTGCCCGCGGTCCCGCTCCGCCCTCCACCAACTTCTCCCCGGGCCGGTGACCGCGCCGGAGTTGAGAGCCGCCCCTCCCCGCTCCGGAGTCCCCGGGAAACTTCGCGGAGCAGCAAAACCACACCGCTACTCACGGGCCAGGGGGGCCGCCCGGCGCCCCCACGGCGGCGGGAGCGCATCCCGCACCGCCGCCTCGCCGCCCGCCGCGCCTCCCGCCTCCGGCAGCGCCTCTCCCGGCTCCCGACGGGGCCGGTCCGGCCGCGCGGCGCCTTAAGAAGGGGCGGCGGCGGCGGCGGCGAGCGGGGCGGGGGGCGCCGCTGCCAATGGGGAGCGCGGGGTGGGGCCGCCCGCCGCCAGGTCCGGCCCCGCGGTGCTGCGGGGGGGCACCGGGGAGCATCGCCCCGGGCACCGGGCCCGCCAGCGGTGCGGGGCTCCGGGAGGAGGGGGGTGTCCCGGGACGCCGGAGCCGCCGCCGGGAGTGTGTCCCCGCTCGCTGCGGTCACTCCGGGGGTGCTGGGTGGGGAGAAGTCGGGACATGGCTGGATACGGCTCCCCAACTCCTGTAAGGGCAGCCGGCGTGATGGACCGAGCAGAGCCAGGGACCTGACCCGGCCTGGGGGCGGCGGGGGTCGGGCACAGGAGGAGGAAAGAGAACGGAGCTGGGCACCCCCCTGGTGCAATACTATTTCATTGTAAGGGCAAGGGAGAACAGTTTTAAACTAAAAGAGAGGCGATTTGGATTAGATGTTAGAAGGAAATTATTCACAGTGACAATGATGAGGCACAGGAACAGGTTGTTCAGAGAAGTTTTGGGTGCCCCATCCCTCAGTGTTCAAGGCCAGGCTAGATGGGGCCATGGGTTACATGATCTAGTAGGCAGCATCCCTGCCCATGGCAAGGGGATTGGAACTAGATGATCTTTAAAGTCCCTTCCATCCCAAGCCATTCTATTGTTCTATGAATCTAACACTCAGCCACTCCCCGAGGGGTCAGCACCTGCCTGTGCCATCACTGTGCAGGTCACCACCTCTCTCTGCAGGGACCCCAGCAGTGGCTGTGCCCTGGCAGCCAGCCTGAGCTCCAAGAAAGGCCCCATTTTAGGTCATGCAAGGCACTGACTTGCCCAAAATCTTGTAGCCCGTGGATGCCTGAGGCAGGATCACATTTATGTAAGCCAGCCTTCCCCAACATGTTCTCCTGAAGGGTTGGGCACAGAGCTCTCAGTGTGACTCTGGAAGCACAAAGCGGCTGTGGCAAGGACTGAGATAGCACTGACAGGGCACAAGGCTACCAGGTCACCCCAGCGTAGCACGTTCACAGATGCCCCAGCATGGAGTCTGGGGCTGAGGCCACTGTGAGAGACAGCAGGAGAGACATGCTGGAAGACAGCAGGAACTACAGAAACTCGTGCCATTTGGGCTGCTTCAAGTGGCTAATCACCTCCTCTGCTAAAGCCCTTATTTCTCATTGAACATGTCTGGCTACAGCTTCTGCCTGTTGCTCCTGGTCCTTCTCTCCCTGCTGGATTTCAGAGCTCTCCAGTCACACTGATTGTTTCCCACAAAGGTGCTTCCATACGGCCATCAAATATCCCTTTATTTCATTTCTGATGACTCCCTCTTGAGAGGTGCCTGGCTGAGCACCAGGCTTGCTGCGTGGCTGCCTGCTGCAGGGTTCTCACAGCCAGGATGTTGGTATCCAGGCACAGGGAACCTTCTATGGGGCACTGCCATGGGGCAGGAACCACACCTGCTCTCTGCATTTGCCATGGTAAGCCACGATGCCAAGCAAACCCACCAGACTGGGATGTCAGTGTGACTGCCACACATGCGCAATGCTGCACTCGTATGCCCCTGCACACCCCAGCGCTGTGGGTGTGCTCTGCCTTCCGGTGTCCACAGCCCCAGTGCCTGGCTGCAACCTTGCACGAGTGCGTGTGCACTCAGGGTGAGCACCCGTGCTGCCGAGCTGCTTGCTCATCCCAGGTTTGGTAACCACCTGGATAATTATTTGTACAAACTGCAAGCCGGCTCCCAACGCCCTCCCCGCGACTGGCAGGTACAGAACACACACGTGCCGGCAGGAAGCCAGCTCGAGCATGCCAAGACTGTGAATGGCACTGGGCACACTGGCTCCCTGGGGCTCTATACCCAGCGTGCCAGCACAGCACAGTGGGGCTTGGCTCTGGCCCTGAGCACATGCACACGCAGGCAGGGCTGCCGGCCTGCCAGCACAGCGTGCACGTGCAGCCGTAGAGCCGTGCGTGTGCATCGGTGTTTGCATGATGGTCACAGCTGGGCATGCAGGGCTGTACATGCACGCACGGCTCCGCAGGTGCACGCACCGTGTCCACAGGGGTGTGCTCACCCCACGGCTCCCCGTGAGCACACACGTGCTGTGTGCCAGCAGGACACACGTGCCGAGAGGGCCTTGCACGCTGCAGCCCCCAACCACTGCCACCAGCACCCAGTGGGGTGATTTTCCACTCATGGGACTGCAAGGTGTTCCCCAATACCTGCTGCTGGAGCTCCTCAGCACCCTTCCCATGGATGCTGCCACCTTGCTGGCTAGGATATTTTTTGGGGGGAGAACAGCAGCCAGCAGGCACCTTGGCACAACAACTGCCATGGCCGTAAGGCACAGCCTTGCATCAGTCCCTGGGCTCTGTGCTGGCCTAGATGTCTCCATCCCACCCCTCTGGTTGCAGCTGCGTGGGGGACATAGTGGGGCAAACACCTTGGGGTGGGACACAGCTCTGTGCAAGGAGCTACAGAGGGAAGCACAGAGCATCAGTGAGATGAGCTGGGATGCATGAGAACATTCGCAGGGACATTTGCAGGGCAGTGAGGTAGGGCGCAGGCGTTGGGGCATAGGGAGCCTGGCAGTGTGGTGCACGGAGGGGGTGGGATGTGCAGGGAATGGTGGCGCGGTGATGGGGACAATGCACAGGAAATTAGAGCGAGCAGCAGCCAGACACGCTGCGGGGGGAAGGGAGATGCTGCGCTCCACTGAGGGCTGCACGAAGGCGGGGGAGGCTCTTCTGCTGAGCTGGGGGCAGCATGAGCACCAGCCACCTCTTTGCACATCTGGGACTGCCCTTTCCCATCCCCAGGACTAAGATGTCCCAGTTTGCTCTGGTCTTTGCTCCTGGGGCCCCATCCATGCCAACCCAGCTCCCAGGGAATGGGGACCCTCTGAAAGCTAGCAGCCCTGATGCTTGGTGACCGTCTGCCTGGTGGCTCATCTGCCACCCTAGCCTCTCTCTGGGGAGAAGGCAGCAGGATGCTGGGGAGAAGTCTGCCCCTTGCTTGCATTGCAATGGGCAGAGGGGTGGCACAGGGCTGTTAACTGGTACTCCCAAGCAGAGCAAGCCTGTGTGGTGGCAGTGCCAGATGACCCCCATGGCTCTTGCAGGGACAGTACCGCTCTGGGAGCACGACAGGAATCCACCCAGGATCAGCTGGATTCATAGAGCACCCATCCAGCAAATGTCCTCTCCAGCAAATTCCAGCTGGTGCAATACAAACAGGGTGCAGGTGAGCACAGGAATGCTGACTGAAGGCAGTAACCTCCAGGATACTTCACTGGAGCCGTCATTCTCCTTTCTAGAGCATTATGAGGGCCAGACACTGGTGCACAGCCTGGCGGGTGCACAGCACACATACACGCACACTGCCAGCACACTCACAAGCACCTACACACACATACACAACAGTCTGTGTGCAGCCACCCCATCTGCTCATGTGAGCACTCAGCGTGCCACCCAGATGTGCATGCAGACCATGCACACACACACCTGCACTCACATATGCATACCCCCCATCAGGTACCCCTGCTGCTTTTTGACACAAGCAGAGGGCACATGCTGCCACCACAACACACTGCGGGATCCCTCAGCTGCCAAGCCGAGCCTGGCTCTTGCCTGGCACTGCTTTTTTCTCTGGAGGGGCTGTGCTGGGACATCCCTGCTCCGAGGGTCTAATTTCCACCATAAATGTATTCATGGATAATTTATCCCCAGTTGTTCCTGTGCTAATGTTGTCTTTTAGCTGAAATAGCTCTCCTCCTCTCTGGCGTTCACCCTGCTGATGTATTTATAGTGAGCACTCCGTTTCCCCACAGCCTGCGCTGTGCTGGGCATGAGTCGCTGTCCTCCCTTCACGGGTCTCCCGGGCTCTGCCTCCCTTGGCAGCCCCATGACACCTCTGAGCCTCTTCCAGGCTGATTCCAGCACAGGCAGGTCCCCTGAAGCCCATGCAGGGATGTAAGCAAGTGCCCAGTCCTGGCAGAAATGCCTTCCTGGTTCCTCCAAGGATCGCTTTTGCCTCTCCCATTCTGCATGCCCATTGTGCTGTGGCTCACAGTGATGGACGCCCACGCTCAGATGGCTGCTCGCTTCATCCCTCTTCTCCCTGCTGTCCCCTCCCTGTCATTGTCCCGCAGTGTCTGATTTCCTGTCTTGCCCACAGACCTCCTCTCTCTCTGGTCCTGCACCCCAGACCACCACACTGCTCCCGTGTCCCCTGGACACCTCTCAGCGTGGGGGTCCCTTCGTGCCGCGGCTGGCAGTGACCTGGCGACTGTCACTCCTCCCAGCGGCCCCCTTGAGCTTTTGCCTCTCAGCGCCCTTCCCCAGTTCTCTTCTCCTGCCAGCAGGAGTCCCTCTCAGGTGAACCCTGGGAAGGCATTACCATCACAGAGGTCAGATTGACCCCAAAATTTGTTTAATCTAGTCTTCCAGTCCTCTTTCTCACAGGTTTCCTGCACCCTTGGCAGCAGCAGGGTGTGAATGCTGAACTCCAGACACTGCTCACCCAGGGGGGCTCCGGGGGTGCCCAGCCCCTGCCCTGGGACCCCCAGCCCTGCAGCTCTCTCACAGCCTAGCCCCTGTCTTTGCACAGCCTCCCTGGACCCTGCGCGGTCCCCAGCCTCTCCTGTCACCGTGCACAGTGCCCCCGGGTCCTCGCTTGGACTCTTCCTGTCGCCGGGACATCATTAGAAATGTTAATTATTTATTATCACTAAAAGCCCTTTTTGCTGCATTGCTGTTCTCTGCCTATCTCTCTGCCCCGTGCTGCCTGTAACCGGATCCGCCTGTGCTTACCTCCTGCCTCGCAGTCCCTGTCCCTGCTTTCCCTCTTACCTGCTGGGACACAGGGTGGGGGAGTGAGAGCATTCCACTACCCCCCTGCAGGACGTGGCCCTATGGGACGAGCTGGACTTGTCCCCCTGGGATCCCAGAGCCATGTCTGGTATGGAGATGTACCAACACCAGTGCCCAGCCCGGGGACTGCCCTGTCCCATGCCAGGAGAGGTGACAGGAGGACAGAGGAAGGACCTGGCTGGTGCTGCAATGGAGCCAGGAACCATCAGCTCTTCCCAGCCAAGGGCAATGATGTCCCTCCCCAGCAGCACTGGGATGGGGCTCCCTGGCCAAGCTCAGCAGGGTGGAGGCATCGGACTGTGCTACAGCCCTCCCAGGCAGCATCCCTGTCCGGGAAAGAGCAAACAGGCTGCAGGGGAACCTGGGGTGCTGCTGGCAGCCAGCTGGGGCTGGCAGGACACATGGGGCTGGCAGGACACACTTGGGGCAGCCAGCTGCTTCAGAGAAGCCATGCAGCTGCAAGGAGGCAGGGGAATGCCCAGCCTGCACAGCTCAGCCTCCTCTGCCAGGGCTCCTGAAAGATTTATCAGCTCCAAGTGGATCCCATTGATGAATCAATTAAAGTTTATCAAAAGCAGTGGAGTTCCTTCCCATGGGGCAGGGCTGGCACTGGATGCAGCAGCACTGCCACAGCCAGTGCTGGGTGAGATTGGGAGTTGCTTCAGGTTGCAACATCTCTGAACACAGTCTGCTGGGCAGAAATCACCTCCTGGCAGCATCTGTGCCTACTAGAGTCAGCCACGGCACCCTGATACCTTCTAGGGACTGTGGCAGAACGGGCCATGACGGAGCAGGCTGTGACAGTGCCAATAGGAGCCAATTCGAGTCGTCATAAAAGCTGGATCCCTCACAAGAGGTTTCTCCTTCATATTCCCCCAATCTCCAAAAGGAGCCAGGCTATCCAGGTTAGCAAGCTCCCTAGCCCCGGGGCTGTCTCTCCCTGCCGCTGCACAGTCCTGCTCAGAGTGCTGGAAGCAAGGCAACAGCGGGAAGGAGCCTACAGCGATAGCTGTGGGAGAGACACTGGGGGATGGCTCCCGCGGGAGTGCAGGGAGGAGCACCCAGGCCGCTCCCGGAGCGGTATTGATTCCTGCAGCACAAGCACTGCCTTCTGTGCCTATTCATTGTCGATGTGCAGGAGAACAAGGAGCAAGAGAACCTGGCTCCCCCCTCCACAGCCAGCCCGCACTCCTAGGGCCGTACCGCTTCCCTGCCCGCCAGCCACCGGCAGCACCGGTGTCTGCCCGCACCACCGCCTGCTTCCCTGCATTATACAGCACTGTCACGAGCCGCCGAGTCCCCAGGTGTTTGGTGCAATAATGCAAAGCAGATCTAATCCACCCCAGCCCCAAGCTCTCTGCAGTCCCCTCCCCACAGGCTGAGTGTGTTCCCTGGCCAGGTACAGGAGAGAGACCCAGGACTGTGAGCACTCTGGGTGCCTCTGGCACAATGGAGCTGACAGGCAATTCCCCTGTTGTTCCTGCACACCCCTTGCAGTTCCCTAGAGCTTTTCTCTGCCAAAAGCACTCTGTAAGCATTTGCTCTGCAGCAATAAATCAGTGGGATGCTCACACAAGCACGGGCCGGCCCTGTGCTCTCTGGGACCAGGTGCTTGAGGCAATGCTCAGCCCCAGAATGTGATTCATTCATTTCCTGTTTGTCCACAGCTTGGTGGGGTTCCAGGTGGCAGTCCTCTGAACTTCTTGGGTTGTCTGGGTCTTTTAGGACCAGAGCAGAGCAGCCAGGGAACCCTCTGCACCCATGTGCGGTCCCAGAGGGCCCCCAGGACTGGCTGGAGTCTGACAGTCTGCTGGGTGCAACAGCCTTGGTTGTGGACAAGGTGGTTCCCCGTCCCTGGACCATGCCTGGTCATCCATGTTCCTCCTGCTCAAACCCTGGCAAGGAGCCAGGGAGGAGCAGCCAAAACCCCTGTCCCCTCTGACACCCCCATGAGTATGTTGAACCAGCAAGTTCTCAGCTCCGTGAGAGCCCTGGGAGTCATAGGAGTTGACAGGCTCTCTGGTGGCTGTGAGGAGGCTCCAGGGCTCACAGAGAAAAGGTTGGTGAGGGAGAGCTGAGGTCACCCCATGCAGTCCTTCCTTCCCATCCCAAGGGCCAGGGCTCAAGCCAGTGCAGGATGCTGTGCAAACAGGGACTGGATGCACAGCTCACTCGAGATCAGTGCCAGATCTGGGACTGCCAACAGCTCCTTTCTCTCCCACACTGCTCCTTTCAGCCTGTGCCTCCCCATGGCCCCAGCTGATGCAGCTGCAGATGAACAGACAAGGAGAGCCAGGCAGCAACTCCCGGCTTGCTCTGCTGTCCCCCGGGAGGCACAGACATGGCAGCTTTAGATCAACACTCTTCAGAAGAAAGAACAATCCCAGCTATCAGCAGAGAGCGGCTGGCTGGCTCCCGGCATGCGCTCCCACGGGGTACACGACATGGGCAGGGGGATTTTGGACCGAGGTACTGGGACCACTAATGCAGAGCCATGAGATACTGCAGCTCCCACCAGCACTGAGCTGAGTGCCTGGGGCATGGCTGCACTGGGGGCAGACCAGGCAGCAATAGTTGACCCCCTGTCCCAAAACTGGGAGCAGTGGGAGCTCAGTGCCACCCTGCTCTGTGCAGAACTAGAGTCAGCCTTTAGGGCGTGGGATCTCCATGCCTGGGAAGAGTCCCAGGACACCCCAGGACACTCCAGCCCAGAAGAAGCTGAGCCATGGTCAAACCAAACCCTACAGTACCATTCTGGGGTACCTGACCTGAGGGACTGGTTCAGGTGGGATGCCCTGACCCATCTGCCCTTTCCTGAGGAGAATGGGGGTGTTAGCGGTGTGATGGGTCTCTGTTCCCACGGGTGGCAGTCTGGAGGGTACCACTGTGACCTTTGAGGGAAGGAGCAGCACAGACACAGTGGCTGAGGCTGGAGAGGACATGAGATCATGTTTCTAGTGGACAAAAAGAAGGGGGTCCTTCTGCAGCCCACACCTTGCAGCACTTGGACTGTGTTACTGCTGTCATGGAAACTGCTGTGGAGCATCATTCTGTTGCACTGGCCAGGGTGACCAGGCCACGGCAGTTCCCAGCCTTCTTCGGGCTCTGTCCACAACACCTGGATTTACAGAGTGGGAGAGGCTGGATGCTGCCTGCCAATCACCATCCTTGGGTCACCCTGGGGCTGTGACAGGATGGGGGCAACCCAGGGTAGGGCACCCAGGGAACAGAAGGGATGGAGAAACCGGGTAAGTGCTGGCAGGGGCTGTCTGGTGCCATTCCCAGACAAACCCAGCTCCCACGTGGCCAGGGGCTCCACACTGCTTGGCCTCCCACAAACATAAATCATTTTCTAATTTATAACATGAATAATTGATTTTGCCTCCATAGCTGGCGATAAATCTCCTGTGCGCACATGCATAAGAAAATAATAATAATGAAAGCGATCAGGATCTGCTGCCATCGATTACCTGTGAGAGGGAACATGGTCCCCTGAGTGCCACATGAGGCTGGCATAGGGGTTGCTCCCCAGGGGATGCCGCGTGGCCCTGCCTGGTGTGAGCTTTCCTTGTCCTGCACAGGGGCACCTGTCTGAGTTGGGATGAGTGTACCTATCCTAGTCTGAGCCCCTGGGGCTGTTCTGCGACCCACACTGGGCAGCCAGGAAGGTCTGAGTACTTCGGGGTATCCCAGACCTCAGGCATCAGCGGTCCCAGCCTCGAAACTGCGCCTAACAAGGGGTAAGATGCTTGGCACAGGCCCATTCACGGATGCCCCATGCGACGCCGCAGTGGCACCTTGCCAGGGCGGCCCGTGACCGGTCCCCTGTCCCTCGGCAGCTTCAGAGTCTAGGGGGAGCTGCAGAAGCCGCTCTGGCTGTCGGCTGCCCCGGTCCCTGCACGGGCAAGCAGCGTGCACGCCATGGGACATTCCTCTTCCCCGGGTCACCTTTTCTCCGGTACCACACCATGGGGCTGGCTGGGAGACAGCAGGTTGGAAATCGCATCGGAAGCAGGTCCTGGGGCGGGGAGCGGGCAGAGACCCGCTGCCCATCAGCCAAACTAATTAGGGCGGCCGCACCAGCTTGCCCAAAGCCTTTGTAGCCCGGTGTCCCCATGTCTGCCCGCCCCGTCACAGCGAGCACCACGGCTCCCGCCCGGCGTGTGACACTGAAGGGTAACGGGAGACCTACGGCAGCCCCACGCGGGGCCACGCGCGGGCGGGAACGAGGGTCGCTCTCCCTCTGTCCGCCACCATCGCCGGCGGCTGCCGGGCGGCGCCGGAGAGCGACGACGCGCCGTGGCGGCCCCGGCCCGTGTGCCCGCGGCCGCGGGGGAGGAGCGGCGGCCGGGGCGGGGCGGGGCGGATGCCGGGGCCGCACTACAGGTCCCGGCGCTCCCCACGGCGGGGCGGGCTCGGCGCGGCGGAAGCGGCGGCGCGGAGCGACGGGGGACCCGGCGCGGCCACTGGTAACGGCGGGGCCTGGCGGGCGGCGCGGCCCGGCACGGCCCGGCCCGGCACGGCGGGGCGCTCGGTACCGGGGCACGGCGGCCCGGGCTGCGCACCCTGCTCGCTCCCGGTGCTGCCCCGCTCTCCCCCTCCCTGGTGTCCCAGCCCTGATCCTTACCCCCTGTCCCATCCCTGTTCCCCAGCCCTGCTCCCCACGCCCTGTCCCAGTCCTGATCCCCACCTGAAGGCCCACCTCCCCCAGTCCGCTGGCAGGCAACCCCCGGGATAACATGGCACGTTGCAGACCCCATAATTCCCCCCACTGTACAGAGTCGCAGGACGATGTGTCAGCCCTTGAGTGCCGGGGAGTTTCACGGGTCCCTGGGTGCTCGGTGCGCCAGTCTGCCATGCCGTGGCACCTGGTGCTCACAGGTGCTGGGCACTCTTTTTCGTGCCTGCCTTCGGGCCCCTGGCATCCTCGTCTGTTCACACCACCTGCGAGGTTCTGTGTGCTGCCTGCTGTGGGGCTGTCACAGCCCTAGAGTGGCCCATGGCATGATGCTGGTGACCAGATCTGCCTCTTGCACATTTTGGGGTGGTCACTCCAGTCACTTGCTTTCTGGTGTAAGTGCATTGTAGGGCTCTGGGCCTTGCTGTTCAGGCTGCTGTTGCTCCATGAGTAGCTACTTTGGGTTATTTTACCTTCATTTTCCCAGGCTGGGTCTTGCTTTGTTTCCTGCTTACATTTCTTGGATCCTTTGAATGGTGTCTACTCTGGATGGTGTTTGCAACAGCTCGCTGCTCAGTATCATCTGCAAATTTAATGACAATTCACTATTCAAGTAAAAGTTGGAGAGATGGTGTAAAATGAGACCCTGAAGTTCAGCTGAGTTGGCTCTTGCTTGCCTTATCAAAAAGCTTTACCCAGTGATTCTTCTGAAATAACTCCTCTGGGCAAGCCAATGTCCACCCACCATTCATTGTGTTGGGTGTGCAGGCTCCTTTACCTGCCAGTTTTGTTCTGTGCTAGGGATAGGAACAGGGTTTATCCTGTTCTCAGCTCTGGTTTTGTTGTCCTTTCTTGCACAGAAAATCAGTGCCTTGTTTGCTCTACCCATCACTGGGGTTCTGGTTTCTTCTCGGCACTGTGTGTCAGCGGGTTAATAGGTTCGTCTCCGCACTGGCCAGGCTGGCCAGGTGACTGTGTCTGTGTGGACATGCTGTTTTCGCTTTCCCTGCAGCTGTTTTTGCAAGGCCTTTGCCTCATTTGCATTTTTCTGTTTAAAAACAGTGATTTTTCCCTTTTGAGTCATCTTTATTTTTGAGCCATCATTAATTTTCTCTCCCTCCTTGTTTATTAATAGACCTTTTCACTTTTGTGCTGATTCTGCCTGGGTATATTTGTGAAGTCCTTTGTATTCCCCTTAGCATTCTGGCTGTTAACTCCTTATGCTGGTTTGTTGTCCCTTCCCTCCCCCCCTGCCCCCCTGCAGCTGTGAGGGGACACTATTGACTTACAAATCATTTTCCTGTCTGGAATGTTCCCCTTCTCTTGTTCCAGGTATCTCCTAAGAGCATCTATTCCAGGTGTCTCCTAAGAGTATTGCAAGTGAAAGGCACGATTGAAATCTCTCTCAGTGCCTTTGACGCTTTTGCCAGCCCCTCACATAGCCAGCGTTTGCTGTGTCTACTGGAGAGCGTCTTTCTCCTGGCAGCAAGGCACAGGGACGTCTTAAAGCCCTCGGGGCTGCAGGCAGAAGTTGGATGGAATGCAGCTCTTTGCGCCTTGAATGCTTTGCTTTGCCTCCTACCAGTGGCTCTGTGTTCTTGCCTTTGCTCTGTCTGTCTCCACCAGGTATCCAGGTCCTTCCCTGGCCCTGCCGCCTGCTGTTGAGCCAGGTGGCCTGGGCTGGAGCTCTGCTGAGAGCAGGAGAGGTGCAGGGTAGCCAAAACCTCTGACAATCCTTGCCTGGGCTGCCAGGGGCTGGTGTTGTGCAGCTGGTAAGTGTGCCATGGCACGTGCCTGGCATGAGATGAGTCCTTCGAGTGGCAGGTTCCCCAGTGGAGCTGTTTAGAATCTCCTTGTACCTGCCTTTTTATTAATCTTGTTATTGTGGTTAATTTTTTCCCCTTCAAAGAGCCCAATCTGCTGCAGGCTGTAAAGAGTGACATTGTGGTGTGCGAGCTGCATGCCAAGGCTGCGTGAGGTCCCCCAAGGCTCCTGGTCCCCCAGTATTGCCATCCCTGTTCACTTTTAAGGCTTTAAGGTTATCTATTCTATCGATGGGAATATGGATTGAGTGGAATTAGAAACCTCGAAGGCTAAAAATACAGCTCCCTGCCAGGAAATGCAGCAGCCTGCTGAGAGGGTGCTGCATGGCACTGAGACTTCTCCAGGAACTGGCATGTTCCACATGAGCACCACAGCCCAGCATCCCTGTCTGTTCCCAGGTTCCCTGAGGAGGACTGTGGCTGGCTTGCTCTTGTTTGTGGGGTCCTTCCCTGGACAGGACAGGGAGAGAAATCAGGGAGAAAATGCTGCCCATGTGTGCTGCAGATGTTCACTAGAGGAGAAACACAGGCTGGCACATGATGGGGCAGCTCGCTGCGACTTCACAAACACATACCATGAGCACAAGCTCCCCATGAGCAGCATGTTCCTGGGAACAGTGCAGGGGGAGCCTGTGTCTTCAGGGAGCTCTGGCTGATGATCCAGTATCCTTCTGGCCATGCCAGGCTATGTTGTGCTGGGCTGGTGGGCTTTACATGCCAGACAGCTGGGCAGTGATCCCATCACCGCTTTTACCATGGTGCCATGGCCTTTCCCTGCTTGGTGCCACAGTGCTGAGTTGTTTTGCCAGGCAGCTCCATAAAACAGGACAGCATCTGGGGCAGCATGGGCCTTTCTGGGGATGCACTGCCCATCGCTGCCTGTCTTTGTGGGGCAAGCTTGGTCCCAGACTCTGGAAGTGGCAGGATTGCCCTGCCTAGCGTAGTGTGAATGAGACCCAAAGCCAGGGCCATTGCTCTGCCTCCCGGAGCATGAAATCAGTCGGTGCTGACCCGTGGCTGTGGCATCGATGAAGTGTGTAATAGCCTGGGGGCAGGAGCTGTGCTGCCCTGTGGGGAAAAAACAAAGTCCTGCAGCATCGCTGCCAGTGTGGGTCATCTGCCACCTTGCTGTGCTTCTTCCTAGGCTGCAGGAAGGAGCTCTTCCCCAGCAGTGTGTGGCAGGCAGAGGGCAAAGCTGTGTAGGGAGAGGATGCTCCCAGCACCAGCCGTCCAGCTAATGCTGCACCATCTGCTTTGGAGGGTGAGGCAAGGTGAATGGCAAGCTTTTGAGGAGCCCATAAATCCTGTGCGCAAAGGCTCTTGGAGGTGACATGGGATGTGCATGGAACAATGCTGCTTCTGGTTGCTCGCCATGCTGGAAATTCTCAGAAAGCAGAGCCTGGGGAGATCACTGACCCCCACAAGACATTCAGTGATGAGCCATGGGCTGGGACTCTGGGCTTGGCTGGGAAAAGTCCTTTAGCAGAACATGTTTCAGTGCAGTTGGAAGCCCTCTGTGGTTGGAAATGGTGGTGCCAGGGGGGCTTCCAGTGCCCCCTCCCCTCTGGCACTTGGGCTGCCACTTGGTGAGAAAATGTATAATGCCTCAGTGTTGAAAAATTACTAATCCAGTCCTTGGAAGGTTTGTAGGATACATTCCTTTCTTGCGGTCGATAAAGATAAAGGGGATCGTTCTGCCAGTAAAATTAGTGTATCAAAGAGGGGGAAAAAAATGACAAGAGCTGTGGAGACAGAAAAATGATTGGGGCAGCCCTGGGATGGTGCTCAGCATCACCACAGTGCCCGTGCCTGCGTGTTGTGTTCCTGCCCACCTTTGCAGCATGAGGTGCAGGCACAGGCGCCGCGGTCATGCTGGGGGTGCTGCCCTGCTGGGCTTTTCCAGTGGTTTCCAGAGAGCCACGAGAGACTCATCCATCATGCCAAGGCAACGGCCTGTCCATCCATCACGAAGAGGGGATGATGCCACGTGGCATGGGCAGCCCCAGCCACTTTGCAGCCAGTGGTTGGCCTCCCTTCGCCATCCCGGCACCGCTGCTGGCTGTTGGTGGGGGGCCACGGGGAGCATTCGCGCCTCGGTCAGGGGCTGTGTGGAGGGGAGGCTAATGTACCGGAGGTGCCTCGGAAATGAGAGCCTTGGATGGGTTCCTGGCCCTATTGATCTGCCGGCAGTTTATGCATCCTGACATTCATAATCTTGGTCGGCGCTGATGGTCCAGATTAATGGGCCCAGGGGCTGTCCATCCGTCACTTCACATTAATTACTGAAGAGGTGTTTTTCCAGTGATTTACCTGACAGCGGCCTGTGATGAATCCCCCTAAACGGAGTGGGCAGTGATTAATCATGGGGCCCCAGCCCAGCCCCGCTCTGCCTTCCCCTCAACCACAGTGTAGCCCCCTGCACCATCCGTCTCCATAAACCCTGTCTGATGCATATTTATAGGGGCAGGGGGGCCTGGCCGCTTGCGGCATGCCTGCTTCTGCCAAAGATGATGAAAAATAAATCTCTGTCTGGATGGGGCAGCAGGTGAGCGGGGCTGCAGCATGCCATGGTCCCGCGCCAGGGTATCCCTGCGCTGGGGTTTGCTTTCTGTTGTTCTGTGGCTGCCTCAGGCTTCTCTGTGGCTTTTGATGCCTGAGTAGTGCATGGTGTTGGTGTTCTACTTCAGCTGCAGACCCTGCTCCCTTGGGGTGGAGGGTCCCAGGTAGCAGCTGCTGGAATGGGTCTGGTGCCTCAGTGATTCTGTTGGGATTTCCCTGCTTCCCCCGAGCTGGATATGCCCCACCAAAGGCTGTAGGGCTGTGGGGTGCTCCGGGCCCCAAACCCTGTCTGCAAATACGCTACTGCGGGGCAGCGTTGGGGCTCCACAATCCATCACTGTGCCAGCTGCTGAGGGAGCAGGGATGGGTGCTGGGACGCCGACTCAGTGACCTGGGTGGGGGCTGCCCACTATGCACTTGGCTCTGGGGCTGTTGGGCTGTGGGCGGGACAGTGACGCTGTGCTCTCCTTGCAGGTAGCGGTGGCACCATGCAGCAGGAGGCGGAGGGCAGCCGGACGCGCCGCAGGAAGCCTGACATGGCCCTCTACGTGCCCAAAGCGCGGCGGGAGAGAGAGGCAAAGGCGGCAGGCGATGCACGCGTGGGGCACCGCTGGGAGCCCGAGAACCACTGCCTGGTGCAGGATGCTGGCTGGGGCAGTGGCGAGGGGCAGAGGCCAAGCCCCCGTGCCAGAACGCAGGCAGGCAGAGCAGCAAGGAGGGAGAACAAGGTGGATTCCGGCCCAAAGGAGCTGCGGACAGCCTCTGCCAGGCACAGCCATAGGATGGGAGGCAGCTGCCCCATTGCACTGGAAAGCCTGGAGGCATCACCCAGCGTGTGTGAGCCATGCCCAGATCCAGCTGTTGCTCAGCCCTGGGACAGGCAGGATAAAGCATCTCATGAAGGACCCGGAGAGCTCAGCCACGGCCACAGGATGATAAGGACTGAGCCTGACCCTCCATCCCCACCGAGTGCCCAGACTGGGGCTGTGAAGGCTACCCCCGAGCCTGGGGATGACCCCACTAGCCCAACACCTGCTGCTAGCCCAGCACTGGTTTGTCAGACAGGTCTGAGTGATGTGTTGGAACACTTGGGGGACAGCACCCCAGATCCAGCTGGGAACCTCTCCCAAAGCCTGGGAGAGGCTGTCCTGGAGTCAGAAGGGGTGGGCAACCATGACAGGGTGCCCCGGTTGGTGGGTCTGAAAGCCTGGGAGGAGGAGAGGGAGGAAGACAGGTCTCTCCTGGCAGAGCAGAGCAAGGGTTGTGCCACTGGGTTACTGAAGGAAGAGGAGACGTGGGGAGGAAGGGCTGAGCTTCCTGGGGAGAGCACCTTGTGTGCACCAGGAGCCAGCTGTGAACCTGTGTTGCTGGGGGGTAGCGTGGGCGGTGTGCCAGTACTCCCAGGGGGCAGCACTCCACGGCAGGGCATGGGCAGCCCATCCCAGCTCCTGCCTGTGATGGAGGAGAGCACTGCTGGTGCTGGGGATCCCGGTGAGGAGGGTGACCTGGTGTCTGCTGTAGAGAAAGCGGGCAGCACTTCTGCCTCTGCCTGCAGAGATGGCAGTGCTGGGGCTGAGAGCAGCCCATGGGACGGAGCACCTCTGGAAAGCTGTGAGCCCCCACTGCCCCTAGAGCTGCTGTGCCATGGCATGGAGGGGATCTCGCCTGCATCCTGGGCCAAGGAGCTGGCAAGGCCAGATGAGGATATGGGCTCGCTGCAGAAGCACCAGGAGGCTGAGAAGGAAGAGAAAGGTCTCCACAGCAGCTCTCCAAAGGAAGGACAGAGCAGTGCCAGTGCTGAAACCCTGAGCCAGACCAGCCCGGGTGCCGAGGAGAGCTGGGATGTGCTGTTCAACGATGATGGGGACTGCCTGGACCCACGCCTGCTGGAGGAGGTACTTCCTGCAAGCCAGTGTTTGTGGGGATTTGCAGGGATGGGGACTGGTGCCCACTGGGATGTGGGGGTTGTCTTTTCCTGTGTTCTCTGGGGTGAGTGCATGGGGTGGGCGGGCTGCACCCAGGGCATAGTCAGCCTAGCTGGCTGTGAGCCAGCCTTCCCCTGTGGTGCCAAAACACCTGGGATCTCCACCTTTCCCCGTCTGTCCCATCCTATCCCGCGTTGCTGGTGAAGGCTGGGGTGATCGTCTCTCTGTAGTACATAAAGTGCACCCAGTAAAACTGCTGAAGTGCCATAAACTGCAACTGCACCCTCGTGAAACCAGGGCTGGTGATAAAGAAATGGGCTGAGATGTATGGGCTCCCATTGAAACAGCAGCAGGATGTTTCCTCGAAACTATGGCTTCTTAATCAGCTGTGGCTCATTGCCATTCCCTCCTGCACACATGCTGCTGAATTTACTACAGTTGGCTGCTTAGTGCCAGGGCCCTCACCGTTCTGCTGCTGTTCACGAGGAAAGCTCAGCTCCTGGAGCAAGGCTGGATATCCCTTATTGCATTTTAAATCAGTAGTGTCAAACTGGTAATTTTCCAAATGACATTAATGTACCTGAAGAAACAAACAGTGTTAATATGGTTACATCCAGCATCTGTCTACCCCCGCTGGAATCAGGGTGTGAAGTGGTGGGTGGTGCCTTCCTAACAGTGTCAGTGAAGGGATGAGATTGACTCAAGAGCACACTTACTGGGTGACGTGGATCCCGCCTTGTCTGCAAGGCCATGCTTGCGCTGATGTGTCCTCTCGGAGCCTGGCATGGTGCTGAGACGGTGGGTGGGACACACAGGGCTTGCGTTTGGGGGGATGTGGAAGGGCGTTGGGTATCCCCATCCTTGCCTGGCTGTGCTCCCTTCAGCCACTCCAGATGGGAGGTTGTGGTGAGTGCTGGTGCTAGGAGGACAGCACTGCTGCTCTGAGGCAGCTGGTGCAGGTGGCATTGGCTTTCTGTGGGCTGCTGCCGTGGGCATGGCTTTGTCCTCGGGGGAGGAAGGTCAGGGAGGATCCCTGTTATGGTGCAGCCATAGGGTGCTGTGGGCAAGGTTGTGCTGTGCAGTACAGGCTCTCACTCCAAGGAGTATCCGTATTGGCTCCCCCATGCACAAGCTCTGAGACAAGTTTGAGCTCTTCAGGGAGCTCAAACCCTGAAAAAGCTTCCCAAAATGGGTGAAAAAGAAATAGGGATTTATCAAAAGTTGCCATCTTTGTCCCCTGCAGATTCCCGTGTGGAGCCTCGTGCTTCCTGAGCCCTCTGAACTCTTGGCAGGTGGAGGTAGCTGCTTGGGGAGGGTGCAGGCTCTCGGGAAGATGGAGCTGTTGTTAATTAACAAAAAAACCAAGAAAATTAGTAACGTCTTCCCCGTATCCAAATCCTTATGCAATGCAGATAGCTGGCAGAGAGCAAGATTTATGACGTTCTGTGGAGGAGAGATTTCTGATAGTGAACGGCTCTTCAATCTAGCAGGAAAAAAACACCACAGTGAGCACCATTGGCTGGAAGCTGAAACCAGACAAATTCAGAGTAGAAATCAGTTTGAACACAGAGTAATTAAGCACTGCGACCATTTCCTTGCAGGCTCTGTGGACTCTCCATCAGGCGGTGCGGCACGGCAGGGTCTGCGGTGCGTGCGTGCCCAGGGCTGTGGTATAAGTGAGCAGCCACGGACCCCTCTGACCTGCTCTGGCAGGAGTGTGTCTTTAGAGAGCAGTGAGATGTGATGGACGGGCTTCATTTTCCCAGTCATCTGTCTGTCCATCCATCAGCGAACTGTCCCCAGGATGCCTGCCAGGGCTGGGGACTCTACCATGGCTCCCATCCCTGCCCTGCCCCGTGGCTGGGGAGCTGCTGGCACGCTGTGTGCTGGGGCTGGCAGTGCCGGGGGACCTGTTGAGCCGTGCCTGCTGTGTGGCTGAGCCCTGCTGCCAGACGGCTCCTGTCCTTCCTGCCCCGCCACAGTTGGTGATTTGTGAAGGTCAAGGACCACTCCAGCACTCTGTGCTCCTGCTCTCTAATCATCTTCCCAGTGCCTGGCACTACCTGAGTGCTCTGCTCCCTCAAGCAGCACCGCAGGGCTTTATCCTGCCTGGGAATGACTCCCTTGCCTCCCCCGAGCAGGCACAGGGTGCCTGAGTGTGCCGCCCTGCACGGGGGTGATGGCAGGGCAGGCGGCTCTGCTGGCAGTGCTGGCCTCTCCCGTGAGCTCCATAACTCAGCTCTACCCTCCGCTGGCATCCAGCCGCTATGGCAGCACCCCCTCACCTGCCGTGAATCCATCTTCCCCATAAAATTGTCGGAATGAGCACTTTTTATCGACTGAGCTGGCTGGGATTTATGGACTCTAACCTTGCAGCCGTGGTGTGCTCTGCTATGATCGCTTAGGGGATCAGGGTGGGAACCCGCCTGAGTTATGTACCCATTTCCTGGCATCGTGCCAGCCCCACGCTCCTGGGGGAACAGGGCAGCTGTCAGTGGTTTTGGACTGCACCTGCCCTGGTGTCTCAGCTGAAGCAGGGCAGTGAGTCCCCTTGGCCACTGGCACGGCGTGGTTTGGAAAGCAAGGGTTCAGCAAGTGATGCAGGGTGGCCCACTGGGCAGAAGGTGGTGCGGGGTGACCAGCTGGTCCTGGCAATGCTGTGAGACAGAGGGAAATAGGGGCTGGCTGCACCCCTGTGTTGTGGCAGTGGGAGGCTGCTGCCTGTGTTTTGAAATAAAGGTTGAAAAATATGCAAGGTAGAAAAGCTCTACAGCCATCATCTCTTAGGGCTGGAGAAAGTGCCCCGCTGTGAGGTATTAAAGGTGCACAACCCATTTTATCAAGAAGAAGATTGAGAAGGGACTTGATTAACATTAGTAAGTGCTGTGACAGGGAGGGGACCAGGGACTGAGGGTTCTTTCATCCAGCAGAGGCAGAACAAGAACTGCCGGCTGGAAAGTGAAGTCAGACAAATTCAAATGAGAAACAAAGCATAAATTTTTAGGTGCACAGGTGGTTAACCAGCAGAACTTGCTCCTCAGTGCTCCTCAGTCTTTTTCATCTTGGCATCTGGGGTGCTGATGGGCTGCTTTGGTGCATGTGCTGCAGTCAGGGCGCGCTGAGCCTGGTGCTTCCATGTGGCAGAGAGACATCATTTCCTTCTGACGTTACTGTCCTGCTCCTTGTTCTTCCCCAAACGTATTTCAGGTCATCACATCACTGTGGAAGGAGTGATGTGCTCAGAGGTGTACATGCTGTTCCACCCCTGCCATTCCCACCATGTCCACGATGGGGATGCAGAGCGTGGCAAATGAAGGGCTGCTGGTAATGGGAAAAGCAAGTGCATGGTATGAGAACCCTGGCTGATAACTCCTAATTCTCAATGCCATGAATCCATCTGCGATGCTGGGCTGGGGTCTGAGCAAGTTTCTGGGGAGCACTTGCTATGGATTGGGAACTGCTGTGGGGCAGGTGGGCATGGGTTGCTCAGTGCTGTGCCTGTCCTGCTGCTGCAGCTCTCAGGGAGTGTGAAGCACCAGGAGAGCCAGCAGTCACCCCGCTTCAACTACTATGGGGCTGAACCTGCTGCGCCAGACATCAGCGATGATGAGCTGCCCCACGTCATCGAGATCTACGATTTCCCCTCGGATTTCCGCACTGAGGACCTGATGCGTGTCTTCTGCAGCTATCAGTGAGTCTGCCAGCACTCTGTCCCCAGTGCTGGGGTTCCCTGCCTGGGCTCTGCTCCAGACGGCTGCCCATCAGGTGCCGATGCCTTGCTGAGCTTCCCTTTCTTTGGCAGGAAAAAAGGCTTTGATATTAAGTGGGTGGATGATACGCACGCCCTGGGCATCTTCTCCAGCCCCATAACAGGTACTGCTCCTGGTTCAGCTGGGGATGGGCAGAGAGGAGGCATCCCTCTCCTGCAGCCAGATCCTGGGCATGGGGCTGGCCCTGCACGTGGACATGCTGCTCTCTTCCTGCAGCACGCGATGCCCTCAGCTCCAAGCACCTGATGGTGAAGACGCGCCCACTCTCCCAGGGCACCCGTGCCTCTAAAGCCAAAGCCAGGGCATATGCTGGTGAGTGGTGCTGCCCTGTGCCAGCTTGTGCCTTCGTGACTGTGCTGCAATATCATCCTCATAATTGGGGAGGGGTGGGGCAGCCAGCACGGCTCCACAGCTGTGCCCGCTGCCCTGTCCCTCCCAGAATGCCCCACTGATGTCCCCCATCTTCACAGAATACCTGCAGCCGGCCAAGGAGCGCCCTGAAACATCAGCTGTCCTGGCCAGGCGGCTGGTGATTGGTGCCCTCGGGGTACGGAGCAACCAGACACCAGCCCAGCGAGACGCTGAGCGGAGGAAGCTGCAAGAAGCTCAGGGTGAGTTTTGGATGCCTGGAGGGGCTGCAGTATGGCAGGGCTTTCTTCATGCATACTCCTTCTCACAGGGTGGGTGGGAGGGGGCTGCACCAGGGTGGACCCCAGCCACCTCCACAGGGAGGTGGGATGATAGGGATGTGGCATTGACCCTCTTGTCTCTGCAGAGAGGAAGCGCCTGGAGAACAAGCAGCGGGAGGATGCCTGGGAGGGCCGGGACTGAGCCAGGAGGCTGCACTTTCAGCCCACATTCCTCTCTGTGGGCGGGCAGAGCACTCTGTGTCTCAGAGCTGGGACGGATTCTGCACTGCGTCCAAAAGCACTGGGCTGCTTCACCGCAAGGGCTGAGCAGCATGCGGGCTGGTTGGTGCTGTGGGGATGCTGTTGCTGTCAGACAGCTCTGCCCACCCTGCCCAGGGCAGAACCCCCAAGGCTACCAGCCACAGCAGGAGCAACAGCAGGATGCACAGAGCTCAGCAGAGAGCATGGGGGCCTGTGCGGGGCGGCCCTGGCCACCTGGCAGGGCCTTGTGAGTGAGAGTTTCTGTCCTCTATTTTGCTAATAAATGCCATTTATTTTATTTGCTTGCCTGGGTGGTGGCTCCCCGTTCCCTTCCACCTTCCTTCGGAGGACGGTGTGCGTGCCGGGGACAGCTGCGCATGGTCTGCACCGCTGTGGGGATGTCCACCCCTCCCAGGTGCTGGGTGTCCCCAGCGGTTGTGGGGGATGTGCAGGCAGGAGGGATCGGGCAGGACGGCAGGCAGGAATGTGCTGGCAGGGACCCTGTTTACTTCCGCGGAGCAGCTGCAGCCCTGAACAGCAGGGCCCTTGTCAGAGCATGGGCAGGGCCGTGTTCCCGGCCCCACACGGGGCTGTGATGTGGCCACGCTGCCGGCCGTGGCGGGCTAGGGGCTTCCTGCCCTGCCCCCGGGCGGAGGCTGGCGGCTGGGACCTGCCTTTGCCTCCTCTGCTTTGCATCATCCCTCAGCACCTGAAAAACAGCCCTGTGTGTACCAGTGCTCCCACCCTGTAGCTCTGCAGACTCTGAGGTTTTGGAGCCTTTCACAGGAGGCGAGGATGCGGATGATGCTTTTCTGCCACCACTGCCAGCAGTTTGCATGGTTTTGGTCGCTGAAGAGCTCATGTGGCTGCCCTGTGTCCCCTGGCTGTCCCCCAGCTCGGCAGCAGTGGAGCTGGTCATGACCCCGTGGTGGTGGCTGCCTGCCCCTGCACCATCCGGCAGCGCTGCCAGCTGGGAGCCGTCTCGGCTGCCGTTCCCGGATGCTCGTGGCTTGGCCAGTGGAAATTTCAGGGCGCAAAGCTGCTCTCATGTGGAAAACATCTTCCCCACCATCCGGCATCCCTCAAACCCCGAGCCTGGCCGAGTGAGCCTCCACCAGCACGTGCCTTGCCACGGTCTCTGGCCTCGGGCCCCCCCAGTGCACCATCGCCGTTCCCAGCAGCAGCTCCACGTGCAGGAACCATCACGTGGGTGCAGCCTGACTTGTCCTGGGCCAACGTGGGTGCTGACAGCCCCCTGCCCTGGGCTGGTGCCTGCCAGTGAGGCAGGAATGGACAGAGGTGTGCAAGGAGAGGGGTGGCACTGCCCCATGGCTGGCAATCTGGGGAACAGACAGTACAGAGTGTGTTGGTGACATTCCCTTTTATTTCCTGTTGTAAGAAAAAGGATAGAAACCATGGGAGGTAAGAAACAGAGAGCAAGGGCACGGTGTACCCTGTGTCCTCACCCTGTGCTGAGGAGCAAGGACTTTGAGGGACAGAGTGGCCCTACCACTGCTCCTATGTCTGGGAAGCTGCCAGGACAGCCTGGGAAAGCCCAGCATGTCAGCTGCAGACACAGTGGCTGGTGGGCTGGCTGCCAGCCCATGCTGCCACAGAGCACTGTCTTTTTGCATGCACAGGGTTAGCCAGTTCAGGGCCAGGGTCCTCTGGCCCACGGGGACCACTGACGGCAAGCCAGAGCTCCTTGATGCCAGCCACATGCAGACAGCCGGGAGCTGGTGGCCCTGGGTGGCACAGGGGGGACACTGCCCGGCTGGGGAGACATTGCCTAGACCAAGTTGTTCCCAGCTGGGGACTGCCTTTGTGATTGTAGTGGGAAAGAGCGCAGGGGAAGGAGGTGATGGTGGGATTGATAAGGGAGTACCCCCTCTCCCACAGCACAGCGCCCTGCTCCGATCTCACGGAATCTTTATTGAAGACAGGACTGGTGCATGGGTGGCCGGGGACTGTCCTGAGTCTGCTGGAGAATGGGGGGCTGGGCAGGCTGAGGTAGTTGTCCTGGGGGGCCCTGGGGCTGTGGAGGTGAGGGCTGCTGCGGTACTTGGGCCTCTCTTGCAAGTCCTGCTGGCAGCACGGGACTCGGCACCCCCAGGTGCTCCCCACCGGCCCTGGCGCTCATCTCCATCCTCTGCAGCAGCATCAATAAATACAAAAGTCTGTAAGTCCCTGAGCTCAGTCCGGTGCTGCCAGGGCACAGGGGCTGGGGCACGGGAGTCGGACTGTCCGGTGGCGCTGCTGGGACCATGCCCGTGCCAAGCGGTCACACGAGGTTGTTGGCCAGGCGCTCCCGTCTCTCCAGATCGCTCACCACATCGGCACCATAAGCATCACCTGGGGAGAGCAATGTTAGGGGTGGGTGGGCGTGCAGGGGCACAAGAAACCTGTGGCACCCCCAGCCCCATCACTTCCCCCACGTTGCCCGCCATACCCCCAATGCTCCCTCCTTACTTGTGTGGCAGCTGTGCATCCAGACTCGCTGCCCATCATACTTGCACTGGCACCGCATCACGTTGTTGGAGAAGTCTGACTCAGCCACCTCATGCTTGGGGTTCACCACCACCTGGGGAGGGCAAGGGGCAGGGCTGGGGGCACCTCTGCTATGCCCTGGCCAGGCAGGGCTGTGGCATGCACAGCAGGGTGCAGAACAGCACCCCGATGTGCAGGGTGAGGGATGCCGTGGTGCTCATGGAGGGGAACCCCAGCCCTGAGGTGTAGTAGCTTGGTGTCCCCCACCCCTCCATCCCCTTACCTGGAAGGTGTAGCTGCCTGGTGGCACATCAGTGATGTCAATCCACTGGCAGTCGATGTCATGGCGGTAGGTGTCCCAGCACCCCACACTCACCCCCTGCTCCCCAAAGTTGGCACAGGCAAAGCGTCGCTGCAGACCTGCAGGAAGGAGGGGGAGTGAGGGAGGCACAGAGCCCCTTTGTGGAGCAGAATGGGGGGCCACTGTCAGCTCTGCAGCCAGCACCTACCTTCAGGGCAGTTGGTGTCTTCCAGGCAAAAGCTGGCCTTGTGCCCCTCGGCCACCTTGGAGCCGTTCAGTGTCAGCAGATCATAGTGGGTGAAGACCTCGATGCTGTGGAAGTGTCTGTGGGGACAAGGGCTGAGCACAGGACTGGTGCCTGGCCAGGGAGCACGTGGCTGGCCCAGGCAACCCCGGCACAACTTCCGGCAGGGCAGCACCCAGGGACCCAGCAAATTACAACCCTGAAGCCAAATAAAGCCGTAATGACAGTGCTGCCTCAGACGCTGTTAATTACCCCAGGTGGGACAGCCTCTTGGGGATGGGTGCCACCATGCCCTGCCTGGCCCCAGGAGGGGGCAGCTCCCTGCCATCCCCTGCCTATGGACCACTCACCGGTGGCACTGGTGCCAAGTCCAGGCGTGTCGCCCCATCCTGGGCCGGAAATCGGCTCTTCCCAGGTTGTGGATCTGGGAGGAGAAGCGAAGGAGGCGGCGGTGGCCATAGGGCCACTGCATGTTGTCAGCAGAGCGGGAGAGACAGCGCTCCTCATGGGCACAGTACAGCAGCCCCAGGGGCCGGTCCTCCAGGTAGGCTGTCTCCTGCACCAGCTGGGCATTCATCACCAGGTCTGGGGCATCTGGCATGGAGAGGATCAGCAGGGATTGAGAAGGTGATCCCCACGCATAGCACCCCCTACTCTCCTACAGGAGAAGGGGGGTCCCCCCTCCCAGCAGTACCCCATGGGCTCCTGCTACTCACGGGCAGTGCAGGTGACCCCTGCTGAGAAGCGTCCCCCGCCGCTGGGGCAGTGGACAGGGCCATGGCGCTGGCACTGCTGGAGGGCCAGCTCAGTGCCAGCACAGCGCACCCCGCTCATCACAACCCGGCTGGCATCGGGGCTGCCCGCCCAGTACCACGTCTCCTGAACAGGGGAGGAGCACAGTGCTTGCACCAGTCCTTGCAGCCCCTGCCAGCACCCACCTGCCTCCCCTGCCTCTTCTCCTGCCCTAACACTGCCACCAGGATTTGTACCCCCACCGTCCCATCCCAGAGCCCCTGGCCAAGCCATGCCCACGCTATCCACCCTTCCACCCTGCAGGACCCCTGCAGTCCCTGCCCCAGGCTGGTACCCCACTCACCTGGAGGGCATGGCTGGCAAAGCCCAGCCCCAGCTGCCTGCAGACCACCATGGCCTCGTTCAGGCCCCACTGTGCACCGCACACTGCACCCCATTGCAGCCGCCCCTGCACTGGCACCAGCACCTCCACCACGCCTTTCTCGGGGTTGCGGCCCCCGGCCAGCCGCACCTGTTGGCAGAGAGGGGCTGAGCTGGGATGTGGCGCAGAACCTCAGCTCTCCCACCCAGCGCTGCTATGGGACAAGCAGCCCCACACATCCAGCTGAACATCTCCCTCACCTTCCTCTTCCTCCTTTCCTCCCTATAAGACCACTTTTGCCACCAGATCATCCTGCAGAACCTCATCAGGGTGCTGCTCTGTGTCCCCCTATCCCCAGGGTCACCCCAGGGCTGCTCTGAGCATCCACACTGGGCACAGAGCTTGGGGAGCAGGGACTGTGCAATGGCCTGGGGTTCAACAGGCTCTGGGAAGGAGGCAAGGGCTCACCTGGCTCTTGAAGTCCATGTGGGGCATGTGGCAGCGGACAGCAGCGTCAGCCTCGTGCCGACACCCACTCTGCTCGGCGTCCTGGAAGCGACACTCACCCAGGGAGCGCTCATGGCCAGTGCACTGTACATTGCTCATATGGATGGGCCCCAGACCTAAAGAACAGGAAGGGTCAGTGCTCCCTGCTCCATGCCCATCCTGGAGCAGGACCCTCATCTTCGTTCCCCTGGTCTGAGCATTCTCTATGGGGCTTCCCATGGCAGGAGCAGACAGGGGAGCCTCATCCCAGGGCAGGCTGGAGCTGCCTGAACATCCCAGGATTCTTCAGCAGGACACGTTAAACCAGTTGATTTCCCCATCATACCCCTCCAAGCCCAGAGGTTTCCCAAGTCCATGCTGTAATACTGCCTCACCTTGTCCCATCCGGGCTCCCACCAGGGCCTGCTTCGCTGTCCCATAGCCCAGCTGCCGGCACACCACGCTGGCTGCAGCCAGGTCCCACTGCTTGTCACACACGGTGCCCCACTGCCCGTGGCGTAGCACCTCCACCCGGCCCTCGCCAACATGGGTGCCTGCTCGCAGCCTCACTGGGAGCACCTGGGCATAGGGAGCAGCCAGTGAGCCATCCCAGGATGCAGCCACCCCCCTCCTCAAGTGCAAATGGGGTGGCTGAGTGCTGCTCAGCTCTGGGACTCTCTATCCATGGGAGAGGGTGTGGAACTCTGCAAGGGCTCACCTTTCCTGGGGTGGTCTTGTTCTTGCCCTTGCCTGTGCCCTTCTGAAAGGCAGGGCCAGGGAGACAGCTGACAATGGCGTGCATGCCGTGGGGGCAGGCGTGCTGGTGTGGGGCTGGTGGGGCCACCTGCATAGGGCAGCGGGCCAGGTGGGGCTCTGAGCCCTGACACCGCACCTTGTGTACCCAGAAGTTGTTCTTCTGGCTGAGGGTCTTCAGGCTGCCGAGGGAGAGGAGCAGGGCCAGGGTCAGCTCGGGTGCCAGAGACTTTCCTCCACCCAATGCTCATGCTGGGTGCCCACCCAAGGTGCCCTGCCCACCATGCCCAGTGCTGAGTCCTACCTGGAGCTGGGGTCCTTCAGCTTCCTGTTCCAGAGCTTTCTGTGGGTGTACAAAGCCAGGAGGTGAGGGAGCACACTGACACTGCACGACTCTGAACTCCACGTCCCATTTCTGCCCTTCCCGGCAGGAGATGGAGACCCCACAGCACGTCATGTTCTCTCCCCACTGGCAATTACTGTGCCAAGCCTGTCTGTACCATGTGTCCCAGTGGGACTGTGTGACTCCTGGCACCGGTAGGGGCTCATTATGGGCTGTATTTATAGCCCCAGGCTGAGTCGGGCTAGGAGGGACCAAGGGACACTTGTCTTTCCTCTTTCTCTCACATTTTGCCAGTCATGATGGTGACCATCCCCACAGACCTCTGGATGCTGCGGAGCCCAACTCTGACCCTTGTCAAAGGCCATACTGGCACCTTGCACACCCACCCATCTGTGCAGCCCTTCTCTGACCACTCCTCCAGTCTCTTGTCCCCACAGTGTCCCCAGCCAGGCACCTGCCCCACATGCCCAGGTGCAGTGCGTGTCTCTTGCATCCCTACCGGTAGAAGCTGGTGTTGATGTGCTTCTCCCGGGGGAAGCCCAGCATCCCACAGACCACACGGCTGTTGTTCCTGGTCCAGTTGGCATCGCACATCCGCCTCCAGCGCCCATTGTGCTTCACCTCCACAGCACCCTCCATCACTGGCATGCTCAGCTTGGCCCGTGCCAGAATGGGCTTGAGCCGCACCTCCTCCAGGGTGAGCCCCGACACCTGCACAATGGGCATGGCGTGAGCACAGGGCTCCAGCATCAAGGGCAGGGTGTTCAGAAAAGGGGCCAGGAGAAGGGTTAGAGGGACCTGCTCCGGTTGTCCTGGTGTACCCTGCTGGGCACAGGGGAATGCCACGGGCCCCCACTCACCTCTCCCAGGTGACCAGAGGTGGTAGCGTGGGAGGAGTTGCCAGGCAGGCGCTGTCCTGAGCACACCACACCAGCATCCTCGCCATGGTGGCAGTCACTGATGCCCCAGCCATTGTGGACACACTCTGCCAGGGAGCCCTCGCTGCCCCCACACCGCACGTTGTCAAGCCAGATGGGGCCTGGGGACACAGCATCACAGGCCCCATCCAGTGTGTCCCGCAAGCTGTCTGCACCCACAGCCCCGTGGGCAGGCTCCCACAGCCAGCGGGAAGCACACTGCCCTCGTCAGAACCCCCTGCCCCCTACCTTCCCCTTGGCCGTAGGTGGCACTATGGGTCCAGGTGATGGCTGCGGTGTAACCCAGCTGTCGGCAGGCGACGGTGGCCGCGTGGAAGTCGAAGCCGTCATCGCACACGGTGCCCCAGCGCCCCTGGTACAGCACCTCCAGCCGGCCCTCTCCGGCTGGTCCCCGTGGTCCCCCCAGCCGCAGCTGCACCGGGGCCAGCTCCTGCCTGCTGGGGGCAACCCAGCACAGCAGCAGCACCAGCAGGACGTGACTTGCGCCAGTTGGCATCACCGTCGTAGTTCTGTGGGTGGGATGCCTGGAGAACAGTGCAACAATGAGCCCTTGGGGACCAACGCAGAGTGAGGGTGCAGCTGCAGCCCCCTGTGCCCCAGGAGCTGGGCAATGGTGGAGGGATATCATGGCCTCTTAACACGGTGGTGACGTTCGGGTCCTTATGCTGTGGGAGATGCATGGGCTAGTCCCTGCCTTACTCACAGGCGTACCCCAGCCCTGCACCAGGCCACCCAGCTCTGACACAGCCCTTCCAGGCACCGACAGCCATGGGCAGCCCCACGAACATTGCCCTGTGCTCTTGTTGCTTCCTGTCTGCCCCATGCTTTGGGACATGGGTGGGGGCCCCACAGAGCCCCCTTTTTTCCTCTACCTGGATTCTTTACCGAACACCAGGGATTCGTCCCCATCCTGCACACAGCCCAGTCCCCGTCACCTCACGTCTTCCCCTGCATCCTCATTCAGAGCACCGGTGGGATTGCTGACCCCCCTCCAGCTGCCTAGATCTCCCCTCCCGGGGCCACCCCGGGTACTCACCCTGACAAGGGATGGCGGTGGCGAACCGGCAGCGCTACGGGGCAGGCGGTGGCGAGGGACACGGTGATGGCCAGGGGACGCGGCGGTAGCGCCCGCGGCGGTAGCTCCCGCAGCTCCTGCCTCCCGCCGGGCACCGCCTGCAGCCGCTTTTATGGTGCGGCGGGGTGGGCCGACCCGGGGGGGCCCCCCGCCTCCCCGCCTCTGGTCTGGAGCCCAGCCCTGCTCCGTGCACACCCCCGGCCCTACTCTGCCTCACTGCACACTGGGGCAAACCTGTTCCTGCCCCAAAGCCTGTCCTTCCCCCAGCCAGCGGGATCTGAGCTACCCCGCACAGTCCCTACCTGCCGCGAGGCTGTACCTCCCCCGAGTGCCAGCGTCCCCGGTCAGGGATGCTCCCCCCACTGGGCTGTCGCCCAGCCAGGCAGAGCATGGACTTTCTGGAGATGACGAACTGCTATGCTAGGGACACTCCTTGCACCTTCCTACTTACGGAATGGTTCAGGTGGGTACACAGGCATAGGATGCCTGGAGGTGCTGCAGAGGGGCCAGGACTCGGGGGGCTCAGAGACCACGCCAGGCTATGGGATGGTACCGTAAGCCCAGTTCCCACAGGACTTGGGGCATCACCTGCACCATCCCTGAACCAGGCTGGCTGAGGGTCCTCAGGCGTAGCCCCGGTCCGTGGGACGTGGAGACTGGGGATGCCCCCCCCCGACTTGCCCCGGGAGCAACCTCCGGCTTGGGGTGCCGCCAGTCCCCGGGGCACCCTGCTGCCCACACGCCCGCCGTGCCCCGCCGTGGGATGGGGATAAACAGGAAGCCCAGTGCCCTGGCCGTGCCCAGGGACCGGCCAGGAATGTGCCGGTGGCCACCGGGCTGTTTGTTTGGAGTCAAAGCAGCCGGATCCTGCCGGGAGGAGCCAGGATCAACACGGCCGGGAATAGCCCGTGAGCTCATCGCCACGTCTCGCAAGGGCCTCCAGCACCTCTGGGTGTGCAGGGATGCACAACGCTGGGACCCCCTCGCAGGGGACCCTCACCCCAGCCCTCTGCCTTGGCCGGGATCAGGGCATGTCCCGAAGCCTCTGCTGCGATATGGGTCCCTGGCCAGCCCCAGAGTGGGGGCCACGGAAAGCCCTGGGGAAGAGCAGGGTTGGGGCCAGCAGTGGAGCCCGTGACTCATTCGTCTTGCCGTTTTGAAGCTCAATTGCTTAAGTGTGAGGCCAGGAGCTTCCTCCGAACTCCTCCCCCGGCAGATGCTGGCAGGGGTGCAGGGCAGGCGGGTGCTGGGTCCCGCTCCCAGCTCTGCCTCTGCTCCTGGGCACAGTAAGAAGAGAGAAGTGAGGGGGCTAGTGGGCTCTCCCACATTTGGGATCTGCCAGCCTCATCTCGCAGCAGTGTCCTGCTGTTCATGTGATCGTGGCAGGCTGGAGGAGTCCCCCTTTGCCCTGAGGAGTCAGCCAATGAGCTCCTCACCTCCCTCGGGGCTCAGTGGGTGCCAGCACCTGCAGCCCCGGGCAGCCAGCAAGGGCAGCAGCTAAAAATACGCGGCCGGCAGCAGGGCAGCCCCGTGCGCGGGAAGCTGTGGGCGGCGGGCGGGCGTGCGGGGCTATTCTCAGAGGGCTGCGGGACTATTCCTGGCCGGTCAATATTGATTCAGCCAGCTCAGGTGCAGCAACTCACCCTGTCAGCACCGTATTTAGGGCCCGGCAGGAGGCGAGGCGGGCGGCTGAATCGGGAGCATTGTCTGGGGGAGGAAGAGGGCAGGGAGAGGATGCGAGCTCTGTAATCTGCAGCCAGCGGCTCCCGGCAGCAGCCCGGGTGATGGGCACACCCCGGGCCTGCTGTGGCTGAGGAGTGGCCAGCACGGAACATCTGCCCTGGGGATGGAGGGACGGGGCCAGAACACGTGCGGGCAGCTACCGTCGGGAATAGGAGCATGTGTGAGGCACGAGGGAGCAGCTGCCAGTCCTGGCTGCTGTGGTTTCTGAGCCGCTGGACACGTGTCTGCTGTACACACAGCCACAAAGAGCCGGGGCACTGAGGACAGTTGGGGACTCCAGGTACCAAAGCAGTTTCCAGGCAGCTCCCTGGCTCCCTGCTTGTTTTAAGCCCCTTAAGGATGGCCCAGACCTGCCTGGATCTGGGGAGCTCCGTACAAACAGCCCTGCATGCACCTGAGCCTGCATCAATGAGCAGAGGAGAGGGTTGAGGGGCTGTTTGTCCCTGTTCACTACTCTGAAATGTGCCTGTCCTCTCTGACAGCTCCCCCAGGGCTGCATCACCAGCAAGTGTGGGTGGCACAGTGGGAGCTGCATGAATTGCTCAAAAAACACAGTGAGAGTGCTCATGACAGAGCCTGGGCCAGGGTTTATTTCCATGGGCACAGGCAGGGGCTGAGTGAGGCTTGCCACAGTCATGCAGGGTCCAGGAGCCACTGGGGAAAGGCTGGGTTGTGGCAGGCTGCGAGCAGCCACCTGTCCAAGGTGACGGTAGCAGCTGGGAGCACAGCAGCTGGGAGCTGAGCTGCCCTGAGGTGCTGGGGAAGCAAGTTGGGGATGGGGAGGGCTCTGCATGGGATCAGTAGGGCTTGCTGCTGTCGCAACCCTGTGTTGGGTGAAGTCAGTGTCACCAATCTCATCAGAGATGCCTGAAATCCTTAATAGCCACCTGCGCAGCATTGCGTCCTGCTGCTCCCATCACTCCTCCTCCTGCAAGAAAGCAGAAATGGGGAATGGTGGTGCACCTCTCACGTGCCCTTTCCTTTCTTCTGCAGGCCCCCAGGAGGGTCCTAGCTCCCAGCTCTGCTCACCAGGGTGGGCTCCACTTCCACACAGGTACAGGCCAGGAATTGGGGACCGGTAGCCAGAGTAGGATGGTGCTGGCCGGGCAAAGTACAGCTGGTCCAGAGACATCCCTCCATGGAAGATGTTCTGCCAACAGAGTTCTGTGTGAGCTGGCTGTGCCTGGCCCAGGCCTGTGTGCCCACTAGCACTGGCACCAGCGTGATACTCAGAGTTGACATGTGTGGTACTCACTCCACCAGGCAGCCCGAAGATCCTCTCCAGGTCTGGTGGCGTCAGGATGTCCCTGCCAATGACGGATGCCTTGAACCCTGGGGCATAGTCTTCGATGCAGTCAAACACTAGAGAAAGATGAAGGGACTACTGGTGGGCGGCCCGGGGGGACATGGTAGCGAGCTCCTGTGCAGCTCCAGGGCAGCTCTGCCCACGGGTGTTAGCGGGGTCTGTGTGTGCATTACGTACCCGTGTCTGCATATGCATTTCTGGCCTGCTCGTCCCAGGACCGACCGCCTGCCAGCACGGACGGGGTGTACTGCGTGAAGAGGGACACGACGTGGCAGCCCGGCGGGGCCAGCCCTGGGTCCAGCGCTGAGGGAATGCAGAGCTCGATCATGGGCCTGGGGGAGCAGTACACCAGCTGCGCAGGCAGAGGGGCACCCAGCCACTCCACACCTCTTCGCCCAGCACCCACTGCCATGACTGTCCTCTCCCATCCCCAGCACACCAAGGCATGCCAGTACAGGCTCCTACCTGCTGGAGGGGTGCCCATGGGTGGCCTCAGTGAATGCCTGGTGCAGGAGCTGGGTGCCCTCGCAGTTGAGATGTATGGAGCACTGGTGGTGGGGCAGGGGCTGGCCATTGTGGGCATTGGGGGCAGCCAGGAAGCTGGGCAGCCGATCCACCGCCACTGGGCATGGGATGGGGAGATGGAGGAAATGGGGTGCAGCCTCTTGCTGAGCCTGACACCAGTGTTCCTCCAGCAGGGATGGCAGCGGAAGTGTCCTTGCTGGTACCTACCATTGATCTTGGTGACAGGGGAGCATGTGTCAACCTGCCGGATCCGCTGGACAAAATCCTTCGGCAGCTGCTCCTAGGGTGGGATACACCAGTGCAGAGGCTGGCTGTGAGGGGCAGTGTGGATGGGGGATTCCAACATGCCAAGGCCCCACCAGCCCCATGCACTCTGTACCTGAGGAATGAGTTCCAGGAAGGTGATCTGGGGGGAGGCATTGGACAGCACCAGTTTGCTCCTCACCTCTGTCCCATCCTGCAGCGCGACACCCTGCGCCTCCCCGTCCCTGCCCAGCAGCACGTGGCACACTGCCTGGGCATGTGTAGGGGACAAGACTTTACCAAGAACATCCCTGCTGCCTGTGGGGGTGGCCAGGCAGCTCCCCTCTCACAGACACCCCGTACCTTCTCAGCAAAGATGTGGGCTCCCCGGGCAGTCGCTGCGTGGGCGATGGCTTGGGACAGGGCTCCCATCCCACCTGCCACGTAGCCCCAGGCCCCCCGCCGTCCCTCCAGCTCACCCATGACATGGTGCAACAGCACGTACCTGTGGTAACAGGACCCCAGGTTAGCTGCCAGCTGAGGGGATGGGTCTGTCCCCTGCATGGGCAGTGAGGACGGTGCCACAGCCCCCACAGGCGGGACCATGCCAGCTCATGGGATGTCAACTCATTTACAACAGGGAGCACGCACCAGCCAGGACTCAGCCGAACCCGGGGACAGAGGTGTCCAGACAGCAAAGGGATAGGTGGGGGCCACTCAGGAGCGCCATATGGCAGGGTTGGGGGCAGCCCCTTGCCCAGCACCAGCCCCTGAGGCACCCTGGCTAAGTTGAGCAGGCAGTGGGAGGGAGAGGCAGGGGGGCAGGGCTTGTGGTACCGGGGTGCAGCAGAGCCAAGCACAGAGCATGGCATGGGGGGACAGTGCAGGCATGAGCCCCAGGGGGAAGGGACCCTCACCCGCTGCCAGGGGTGTGTGGGCTGGCCATGGCTCCAATCACCGCATCAGTAGCCAGAGTTGCTTTCAGGGGTTCTGACTCAAACCACTGATCCAGGATCTGGCCCAGGAGAAAGAGAGCACACCAGGCTTGGGGTGGGGAGTTGCCACAGCACCCTGACAGGCAGGAGGAGAGGAAGTGGGTGTTTCCACCCCACCACTGCCAGCACGCACCTTGGAGATGGGGGCTGTGAGTACCTCATAGTAGCGGGGCAGCTGCCGCCCCAGTGCCAGCCCTGGGGTAGAGAGGTGGTGTGAGACCTGCATGGCTGCGCCAGGGCTGGCTACTGGTGCCCAGCTGGGTTTGGAGGTCAAGACCAAGGTGAGCAAGGCTACCAGAGCCTGCCAGCCCAGGTGGGGCTCCTGAGGAGGCTCTGCATTGCCCACCCCAGGCGCTGGCAAACACCCCTTGCTATTGGAGTTCCCTGGCATCCCGAATGTACCTGCCTGCAGCAAGGGCTTCAGGGTTTGTAGGTTCCTGAGCTGCTGGAGCATGGAACCCTTCCCCAGGGCAGCTGTATCCACTGGAGGGGCATCCAGCAATGGGTCAAGGGCCAACACCATGCGCCCCATGAATGCCTCATACTCAGGGTAAGCCTGGAAGGGGACAGAGGGGGGACAACAAGGACTGCACCATGGTGGGTGCAATGGATAACTCACCCAGGAGCATCCCTGCCACTCCAGGGGCAGGGCAGCCCCTCATGGGTTTTGCTGTGCCAGGTGCATGTCTCTGATGGTACCTGCGCATCCTTCTGGGAGAACTGAGCAATCTGCTGCTGAGTTTGAGCCATGTCATGTCCCAGCAGAAGGGAGCGAGGAGGGGTCGTGTCCTCCAGCAGTGGGGTAAAGGAGTAGGGGTCCCGTGGGAACACCCTCAGACCGTGCCGCTGCAAGACAGGGATGTCCCCACTGCAGGGACAGCCTGGCAGCAGGGTCCCCCTGCTTGCATGGTGGGAGTTGCCAGCAGCCCAGCAAAGGGTGGGTGCCAGTACCTGCAGCTCCAGATCAGCATAGATTTGTGGTCGCAGCAGGCTGAGCAGATATGATGCCCGGGAGAACTTGAACCCTGGAGGATGTGGGGTGGTGGGGGATGTCTGCCACCGGGGCTGGCCAGGGGGACAAGGGGAACGGGGGGATACCTGGCACGATCTCCTCCGTGACGGCTGCGCCGCCCAGCACATGACGCTTCTCCAGCACAGCCGTGTGCAGCCCTGCCCGCTGCAGGTAGGCAGCCTGTGGGGAGCACGGCACGCACTGCCCATCCCTCCAGCCGGGATCTCATTGTCAGCCTGAGCACCCTCTTGCACGTGGTGCCCCCCTCACTAGGGAGGGCCTGTGGGAGCCCCAGCCCCATGGACACTGCCACCAAAGCCCTCCCTTGCCCACAGCGCTGACCCTTCCCAGTCCCCTGCTGTCCCCTGTGGATAGAGGAGAGGCAGAATGCCACTCTTGGTACTCACTGCCACCAGCCCGTTGTGCCCTGCAAGAAGAGAGGGAGGTGAACAGAGTCCAGTGTCAGTGATGGGCCCACAGCACAGGGCACCCTGCAATGCCTGGGGCATGGGGCTGTCACAGCCAGCCCAATAACAGGCTCTGGACACAGGGATACGGGTGACAAGGAGCCTCCTCCCCCGGCCCTACAGCCCTGGCCCTAATGGTGGAGCAAAGGCGGACAGAAGTGCTCAAAGCAGATGCTCCAACAGTGCTCTGCATGCTGGGGGGCTGCAGCTTGTGCCAGACCCCTGCGTCCTCCCCGGCATGAGGAGCAGCCTGGGGGTTTGCAATGCATCCAGCACTACTGTGGTCCCCACCTGGCTGCTCCTCTGCTACGTGCCCTGGGGGGAGGGCAGATGGGGGCCCCCGCTGGCTCCCCGCAGCTCGACTCTTGCTCCCTTGCTCTGTTACCTGCCCCGATCACCACCGCGTCGTATTCCCGCTGCAGCCGGGCTGCCGCCCCGGCATGGGCCAAACGCGCTCCTGACGGCCCCAGGGACAGATGCCAGCCCTGCAGCCAGCGGGAAGAGCAGACCAGGCTCAGTCTTCCCGGGAGCCCAGCTGCCATCGCCCCACAGCGCCTGGCCACGGCTGCCCTGCGTCCAGCAGCCTGGACTTTGCTTTCACGGCGGAACTTTTCCCAGGGCTTCCGGGCACAGGGATGAGACGGGGGGGTCAGGGCAGGGAACGCCTAGAAGAGGCGGGGAGGCTGGTCAGGACAGGGGCACCCGCCGAGCGCTGCCCCGCTGGGGCTGTCCCCAGCGAGGTGCTGACCATGGCACAGTTTTGCTGGGGGCTTACAGCGGGGCCGGAGACAAACCCCAGTGCTGAGAAGGCGACAGATCCTGCCTGGGGCTCAGCAGAGTGCCAGGAGCTCCCCAGCCTGTACTCCGGGAATGTGCTGAGCAGGCAGGCGGGGGCCTGAGCGCCCCCGTGCCCCAGCTCCTCTTCTGCTCCAGGGATGATCCAGAGGCACGTGGCTGGGGTGATGGACCAAGCACGGTAGGACAGAGGGAGTTTGCCCCCCCCTCTCCCCCCCCCGTGAGCAGGCAAGCCCCGAAAGCAGCAGGAAAAGGGGCAGCTTGGGGATGAGCTTGGCTCTGAATCCAGCACTATTGCTCAGCAGGGCAAATTCCGGCTCAGCACGATGGGGCAAAGGCCCTGTCATGGTCCAGTGCTCCCTGAATCGCCGTCCCCAGCTCCAGCAAGTGGCACGGGAGCAACAAGGGGCAGTGGCTGCATGAGTTCCTTGGGGCTGGCCCCATTCCCAGCTGTACTTGAGGTTTGGACGTGCACTGAGCCCAGACGTGCCTGGGAAACACATAAGCTGCCTCAGGATTTACTTGCTGCTCCCAGCTAAGCTCAGAGCTGTGGCTAACTGGTGCCTGGAAGCCTGAGTGCAGGGAAGGGGGTGCAGGATGGGCTGCACCTCCCCAGAGCCTGCCAAACCTCTGAGGGCCCTGCACCCCACATTTCAGGGTCAGGGGGAAGAGAGATGCACCCTAGACCATTGCTCCACTCAGGTTTGGCTACACTATCTTGATCTCTGGCCAAAGCCTGGCAGTAATGCCAAGCTAACATTATAAATCCTGCTCTGGAAATGCACTTTTCAGCAAGACAGTGATTTGTAAACAACCTCCCGGCCCCGCTCTCTGCCTGTCCCCATTGGCTGCTGGGTGGCAGCATGGGGAGCAGGAAAGGAGACAATGCCAGCCCTGGAGGATGGCCAGGCTGGAGGATGGGAAAGTTGCCAGTTGCTGCCTGCAGGCACAATCCATGGCATGGCACACAGATACTGAGAAAGCAACCCAGGCTCTGGGAACACCCACACACCCACTTTAATCCTGGCCCCAAGGTGGCTGGAGGCAGCTCAGAGCAGAGGGATGCGGGATGGCTCCCAGAGGCGCCGGGCCAAGTCGCAGGCCTGCTGGACCATGAGCTCGGAGGGGATGATGCCCAGGTGCACAGTCAGCAGCTCGTAGCACTTCACTACCTCTGCCTGGTGGTTCTTGCTGTAATAACGCAGCAACTTCCTGGGGAGGAGAAGACAGGGGCCTTGGCAGGTACAGTGCACACAGGAAACCCCTTTCTAACCACCTTCCTTCTATAAAGTACTTTGCAAGGACACAGCAAAACCATGGCACCAGCCCGGGGAGATGGGCTGGTGCAACCCCAGTGACACCACAACTGGTACCACCCTGCAGTGACATCCTGCCATCACTCACAGGGACCCCTGTGCCATCAGAGCTTCGAGCCCTGGTGCCAAACCACAGGGCTGGCAAACTGCTCACCTGTAGTAGTCCCCTGCCAGCATCCCAATGGGAGCAGAATCGTCAGACAGAACTGGTACCTCCATCACCTCCAGCTTGTAGCCCTGGGGAGAAATGACAGCAGAGGGCAGGAGCTGGGATGGAACTACTGAGGAGTCAGAGCTGGCTGTGTCTACAGCCCTGCTCCCTGCCCCAGGGAAGGAGGGGCTCAGCCCTTTCCTGGCCCCACATACCATCTCATTCTCAAACCAGAGGAAGTAGGAGCAGCAGTAGTCGCCATCTTGCAGCATCAGTGTCGTGTAGCCCTTCTGTAGGTATCGCCGGGCCAGTGTGATCAGGGACCAGACCTGGGGGACAAGGGGCATCTGAAGCCTGAGCAGAAACCCCTCCAATTTCCACCCTCTTCTGTGGTTCCCACCCCACACCTACCCCATGAGTAGTACCTTTCTCTTGATGAAGGTGGCCAGGGGACCCTTGCCCAGCTCTGAGCTGGACTTCTCTGTCACACTGAGTGATGGTGCCATCATTTGTCCAGCTGTGCGGTCCACATAGATGAAGTGCACCAGACCAGGAAAGTCTTCCAGGTACGTGGGATGGGTTAAGGGTGTCCAACAACTTTGGTGCCCTTCCAGGACAGCCCCTGAGCCTCAGGGAAACCACCTTTGCCCACTACATTCCTCCCCTTGATCCCGGTGCCAGGGGATAGGGTCCCACTCCCACATCTGCTACCCCCTTGGGGACACCCCCTTGCCAGGCTGGGTTCCCAGCTGCAGAGATGGGTATGACACCATGGTGATATTGCGCCTGCTCTTCACCAGCAGGAAGTCCCGCCAGTCCAGCAGCTTCTCCCTGCCAAGAAGAAGCACAGTGAGAGGCCAGGACCCACATGCCCCAGCACAGCTGGTTGTGGGGCAGCCCCCTGGGGACGCTGACCATCCCATGCACTCACCTCATCAGCTTCTGAGCACGGTCCTGCAGCCCTTGGGACAGGCTGTGGCCAGCAGAGGTCAGGAAGAGCTGGCGGTACACGGAGCAGAGCTGCCGCTTCACGTTTGCCACTGACTGCAGCAGCCTGAGCCAGGGGACACAGACACCAGGTTTGGACACTGGGTCCCTAGCACTGCAGGGACAGTGCTGGTCCCCAGGCTGGGAAAGGTCCCTGCCTGTCCTGGAGACTTTCCCTGGCTTCCCCCTACTCACTCCAGGGAGCTCCCAGGCTCACTCCGTGAAAATATCTTGTTCTTGAAGTCCAACCAGGTGTTCTGCAACTAGAAAGAGACAGGACTGTGTCAGGCTGTGGGGACAACAGGACAGGGTCCTCATGTCCCCACTCCCACCTGGATGTCATGTCCACTCAGCTTCTTCACAAATTTGTCCATGCGCTGCCGCAGCTCAGCGAGGAACGGGTAGGAGCGTGCGACTCCCACCTCTGGTCCCTCTTCCAGCTTCTTCTCCAGCACCAAGAAACCATCCAGCAGCTGGTACAAGGTGATGGCCACCTGGGTCATGGGGCCCTGCCAGGGAAGGGAGAGGCAGGTCAGGCAGGACTCAGTCCAGCATAGCTTCCCTCACCTCAGAGGCAGCTCACCTTGGTCAGTAGCACAAGGGAGATGCCTGGCCAGAGCGGGAGGCAGTGCATGGTGTGCGGCAGCAAGGGGTAGTAACCTTCCCGCAGGCTGGCATCCAGAAAGATCCTTCTGGGGTTTGAAGCTTCAGGGACCAGAGGCCCCAAGGTCTGGAGCAAGTCCTCTGCCATCTGGGAAGACAGGGGAGGTGCTCAGTGCCCTGTGGGGATGAGACAGCTCGCACAAAGGATGCTCTGTAGGGATGCGTCATTGCCCTGAAAGCTGCAACCAGGCATGACAGAACCAAAGGAGCTGGAGGGGCCATGTAGCAAAAGATCAGCAGTGAGGAAAGCGCCCAGGGACCCCAGAGGAGCAGAAGAGAAGAAGCCTGTTGCAAAGATTAAGGCTGCAAATGCCTTAAACCGAGGCCAGTGTTTGCTTGCAGTGTGCTTTTCCATAAGGAAAGCAGCCCAGAAAGCCCAACGGCAGCAGAGGGAGACACTGGACTGCTCTGAGGCAGCCCCTCTCCCTCTGTGCTGACAGCTCATTGTAAGCAATGCCTCAGAGAAGGAGATCAGAGCTGTCACAGTTATGCACAACATGGGGGACGCAGGGCACCCACAGCTGCAGCACAGCAAGAGATGAGTGAAAAGGACCAGAGACCACAAAGGGCACTGGGACAGGCTGGTGAGGTGTGGAGCTGGGAGGTGTTGCAGGACTCCGTGCTCACCTGGACGTCTGCAGCATCCACTTCCCCAATGCTCACCATTTCGGCTCCCTCTGACCAGCTCTCACTGCCTGCAGAGAACATGGCAGGGCACCCTTCCAGCCCCCCTCACAGCCCCGGAGCCTCTGCAGGGCTGGGGGTGTGGGGCATGGCTGCTGCCCAGCTGGGCACTCACCTGTACTGTGCCTGCTTGGTGAGGGCTCAGGTGTGTAGTAGACCTCAGGCACAGAGAGATCATCTGTGTCCTGCCAGCAAAAACAGATGGGTCAGCGATGGCAGCGATGCAGGCAATCCTTCCAGCATCCTGCAGCTCCTGATCTCAAGGACTCACTTGGTCATCTGAGTCCTTGTCTGCAGCTCCATGGGAGCCAGGGCCACTCACAGGGATGCTCTCACTTCTCTTGGGTCCCTGAGGGAGAACATTCCCTGCTGTGGGCTTTAAAAAAGAGGGAAAAAACCCCTAAGCCCCAGCTGTCAAGGCATCACCCCGTGGGAGAGCCCTGACTTGCTGCGCCCCCAGTCCTGCTCTAAAGCACCTGCAGGCCAAGCTCCTCCTCGGCGCTCTGGCTGGGGTACAGGTCCTGAACCAGGAGGATGAGGACAAGCAGATCAGCTGGACGGATGGAGCCGGCGTTGCGGCTGCAGGCCAGAGAAGGAAAGGGTCAGCTGGCAGGACAAATGGCTGCCCTGGGGAGGGTGGTGGGGCTGGGCACACCTGGAGTAGAAGGCCAGCAGCTTGGTGTGCACCAGGAGGAAGGCATGGCCCACTTCGTCCCCGCCACGCTCGGGGCTGGCGTTGATGTACTGTACCACTTGTCGCTCCAGGAACTCGATGCACTGCTCACACAGCTGAGGATGGATCAGCCGCTCCACGGCCTGGGGTGCAGGAGCAGGAAAGGCTGTTGAACTCCCTCAAACCCAGCCTTGCAGCCCTACAGGCAGGTCTGAGCTTCCACTGCTGAGGGGAGCTGACCTGAAGTCCCCAGCCCACCACCTTTTCCCACATCCTGGGACTCCACACAGCCGCCCACCCCTGGAACACCCCAAAAGTGAGGGACACCCCAGAGCATTGGTACCTCCACTGCAAAGCTCTGGTCCTCCTCCCGCAGGTGGCTGTAGGTCTCCAGCAGGCCCCGCAGCAGGCTCCACACACGCTCCCGCTGCTCTGAATCAGCCGGCCGCAACCTGCAGCGGTCAGAGAATGTAAACTCATTGGTGGCTGTCACCTCCCTGTGTGGGACGTCCACACCAAAACCCAGCTCCCCACACGGGACGGACACACCAAAACCCAGCTGCAGCCCGGCAGGCAGGGGGTCCTGCTGCAAAGGGGAGATCCCAGCTGGAGACACCCAATCCCAGCCCCCGGTGCTGCATTAAGGCACCTCGGGGCAGCCACCCCAACATCCCGACATGCCAGCCTGTGCCGGTGGCTGTGCCCGCTCACTCCTTGCGGATGAGGTGCGAGTCGAGCGTGACGAGGCCACAGTGAACTTCCAGCAAGCGCCGCAGCACGAAGAGGGTCCGGCGCAGGTCGTCCTCGCTCTGCGTCCCGTCGCCGTTCACTGCGATGTACAGGCAGTCCCCGAACTGCAACCGGCAGCGGGGTCAGGCGGGGGCCGGCCAGGGGTCCCTGGTCCCCGGTGCCGGTCCTACCGTGTGCAGGACGTGGAGGTGCCGCCCACCCTCGGTGGCGAAGCAGGTGTAGGTGTCGGAGAGCTTCTCCAGCAGCGCGGCGCAGGAAATGATGAGGGGGGCGAAGAGGGTGTTGAGGCCGTCCTCCAGCGCCGGGCCCTGCGCCACACGCTCCCGGTCAGCGCCCACGCGCGACCGCGCACCCCGCGCTCCCTTCCCCGCACCGGCGCCGCCCCGTCCCGCCTCACCTGCCCGACGTGGGACGACCGCAGCCGGCGGAGGAAGGCGGCATCGGCCCAGTAGAAGAGCAGCTCGGCCGCGGTGCTGGCGATCAGGACGCAGCGCATGGCCCGCGGCGGGGGGAACACCGGGACCGGGACACCGGGACGGCGTGGCTCCACCCGCCCCGCGCCGCTTCCTGCTCCGCCGCGCGTGACCGCCGCGCCCACGCGCGCAGCGCCCCCGGCGGCCCGGCGCGGCACCGCACCGTGTGTCCGCCTCCCCGCACCGTGTGTCCGCCTCCCCGCACCGTGTGACAGCGGCACCGCACCGTGTGTCCGCCTCCCCGCACCGTGTGTCCGCCGCCCCGCACCGTGTGACAGCGGCACCGCACCGTGTGTCCGCCTCCCCGCACCGTGTGACAGCGGCACCGCACTGTGTGTCCGCCGCCCCGCACCGTGTGACAGCGGCACCGCACCGTGTGACCGCCGCCCCGCACCGTGTGTCCGCCGCCCCGCACCGTGTGTCCGCCTCCCCGCACCGTGTGACAGCGGCACCGCACCGTGTCACCGCCGCCCCGCACCGTGTGACAGAGGCACCGCACCGTGTGACAGCGGCACCGCACCGTGTCACCGCCGCCCCGCACCGTGTGACAGCGGCACCGCACCGTGTGACAGTGGCACCGCACCGTGTGTCCGCCGCCCCGCACCGTGTGACAGCGGCACCGCACCGTGTGACAGTGGCACCGCACCGTGTGTCCGCCGCCCCGCACCGTGTGTCCGCCGCCCCGCACCGTGTGACAGCGGCACCGCACCGTGTGTCCGCCGCCCCGCACCGTGTGACAGCGGCACCGCACCGTGTCACCGCCGCCCCGCACCGTGTCACCGCCGCCCCGCACCGTGTGTCCGCCGCCCCGCACCGTGTGACAGCGGCACCGCACCGTGTGACAGCGGCACCGCACCGTGTGTCCGCCGCCCCGCACTGTGTGACAGCGGCACCGCTCCCCTCCCGCCCGGCCCGGCCCGGCCCGGCCCGGCCCGGCCCGCGGCGGACAGAAGACGCCGGCATGGTTGAGAGCCCAACTTTATTACACCTCCGGTAGCGCCTGGGCGCGTCGCAGCTGCTCCTGCTCGCGACACCGCCACTCTCCCGGGCAGGAGACGCTCCCGGCCCACCGCTCCTCCCCTCTCCGCTCCGGGATGTATAATTTAACAATCAACATTTCCCGCCGCGGAGCCCGAGCCCGCCCGCCCGGGGCGGCCCCCGGAGTCCCCTGCCCCGCCCCGCCCCGCCCCGCCCCGCCCCGCCCCACCCCGCCCCACCCCGCCCCACCCCGCCCCACCCCGCCCCACCCCGCCCGGTGCATCTCGCAGCGGGCCAGGCCGCTGGCGGCATCCCGGCGGCAGTAGAGGGAGCTGCTTCCATGCGCTTGCTGCACCGGGGTACTGCCCGCCTCCAGGGAAGGGGGTCCGGCTGCTGGAGGGGTCATCCCGAGGGGCAGCGGGACCAGGGGGTCGGGGAGGGTGTCCGTGCCGGGATATACCGGGGCTCAGCACCCCAACCCTCCCTGCAGCCAGCAGGCACGAGAGCCCGGGTGCTTCTCGCAGCTCACGGGACGGATGGTGGCAGGCCCTGCAAACTGGCTGTCGCACTGCTCTGGCGGGATGGCGGCCAAGGCATGTGGAGCTCCGCGGCCACAGGGCAGGAGTGGTGCCAAGGTGGAGGACATCCTGGGGGTGAGGATGAGGGCATGGCGTGGAGCTGCCCAACACGGCCCCACGGCGAGGCTGCGTGGGCTGCCAAGGAGGCAGCATGACCTGGGCAGTGCACGGGGGCAGGAGCGGGGCTGGCGAGTCCATTGTGGGCTGCGGGCTATCGGTACCGACAGGCCAGCGCGTTCACATTCTTCACCACGTAGAAGCTCATAGTCAGCGGGGGGATGACCAGGGTGCGGCCGGCCCGCAGCGGGCGAGGCTTCAGCTCGGGGAGAGTCCCGTCATCCACCATGGCCAGCGGCTGCCCGTTGAGCTGGACTGACCTGTGGGACCAGGGGAGGGTCAGCGCAGCGGCACTGAGGATAGAACAGTGGTGGCAGTCCCAGCCACCAGCATCAAACTTACTTGGAGTGGAGCCCGTCCTTGCCATAGGGCTGCAGCAAGTACTGGTGGACAATCTTATCCCGCAGCGTCCCTGCCAGCTTGATTTTCTTCCGGGAGCGATGCAGGTTGATGATGTAAAGGGTGATGGATCCCCGGACATAGTTGTGACTGCAAAGGGGAGAGTGGGAAATGAGGGCTACACTGCCGTGTGCCCAAGGAGCATCACGTCCAAGAAGGGGCTTGGGGGTCTCTGCAAGAACTGGCCTCGTGCAGACATCCAGATTCACCATCCTGCTGCCCCTTCACAGGGAGATGCCACCTTCCCATCATGAAGCCTGGCTCTGTGACAACACCTTTCAACCCCCCTCTTCAGCCAGCAGTGACACTGCACAGGAGGATGCTGCAACGGTGTCCAGAGTGGGGGTGGCCCAGGACAGAGTGTCAGTCCCAGGACAGCTCCCGCAGCCTTGCAAGGAGGAGGCTGAGAACGGAGGGGAGCTCTGTGCGTGAATGGCGTCTGCCCCCTCCACCCCAGGCACCTGACAGACAGGTCCAGACACTGATCCTCTGTCCCTGCCTAATCAGGCAGCCCCAAACAAAGGCTATAAAGCACTTTGCACCTGTCAGTTACTGGACAAGGTTTCCTACCGAGCTGGAGGCATGTTGAAAGCATCTGGACTGTGTAAAGAAACAGCTTCTCCTCCTCCACAATAGCAACTTGTGTCCGCGGAGGAGGTGGCCGCCCCCCCGGCTCGCTGAGGTGCTTTCAAAGACCTTATCAGCGAAACAATAACCAGGCCAGGCTCCCCGGCAGCGCGGCCTGGCGAGTAACCCGACCGACCGGGGGCCCCTCGTATGAAATCCACTCCCTTGATCTCTGCTGCCCAGGCTGCCCGGCGGCCACTGCACCGGTCCCAGCCGGCCCCGTTCCCAGGCGCGGGCTTGCCACGACTTTCATCGGAGGCATCGCCATCCCGGCGCTCTCCCTTCAGTGTGACAGCGGCCAGAGCAGCACCTGAGTGAGTATCCTGGGAAGCCAACCTGCCCCAGCGTGTCCTTGTCGGTCCCCATCTCCTGGGGATACCACTTATCCCACCCTGTAACCCTCAGCCTTCCTTGCTCCGCTTACTTGTGGTAGCTGGTGCAGTGGGCATAAATCCGGAGCTTGTCTCGAATGACTCTGCCGGGCCGGGGTTTCCTCTGGAGACCGGCCACGTGGATCGCCAGCACCTTAGGACCAATGAGGCGCTTGTAGAGTAGGGACAGCCAGTAGTCCTGGGGGGCAGAGGGGACAGTCAGCAGCACAACAGCCCCTACTCACAGAGGGCGTGGGCAGGAAAGGCTGGCTCCCCGGCTTGCAGCCTGGCAAAATTCTGGCTGTTGGGGTGAAAATGTTGTGTGCCAGATGTCTGCCTTGGGATGAGCTTTTTTTGAGCGGTCCAAGCCATGATGGCATGGATGTTTCCAGGGAAGAGATTCAGGGAGGAATACATTGCCCACGCTGAGAGACGTGGGTACCCTCTGAAGGAGCTCAGCTTTTGGCTGGGTTGCAGAGCATGGGGGGCAGCATGAGTACCCTTGCACATACCCATGGACGCACACATAGCCGTGCTGTGGAGCTGCACACCAGCTCCAGCTGATGCACACAGGGTGGTGATGTCACCGGAGCAGGCTATTCCCCCACTCTTTACACAGAGCTGGAGCACACCAGAGCTCTCCCCTGCTCTTTGTCTCTGTTCATGGCACATCAGCTTTTGGGATTGCTGAGGGTGCTCAGCTTTCCAGAGGTATTTCTCCCATTTTAAAGCCTCCTGTGGAGCATGGGGAAGCCAAGCAGTCAAGAAAGAGGAAATGCTCAGACCCTACACGCATAAATGGTGCAGCCTTAATTACGTCACCACACGCTACTTTTTCCCGCAGGGCACGGCCTCGCTCGGCACACAGGATGGGCCCCAAGCCCTGGGGAGGGAGGTGAGGCTGTGTGGTGACGGAGGCCGCTGCCGGCAGGGCCCCCCACTCATCCGCTGCAGAAGCTGGGAGGTGTGTGGTAAATGAAGCAGGGTTGTGGGAAGGGAAAGGGCAGGCTCAGGCCCTTGTCTGCTGTTCTGCAGGATGGGGCTCTGGCCCCGCTGCTGCTCCAGGCACACCAGGTGATGCTGGGGAGATGGAGCCTCGCCCTGCTTCTCTGAGGGCTGCCTGTGGGTGCTGAGGCACCTTCACACACATGAGCACTCTGGATGAACACCCTCTGAACAGCTCAGACTGGATATCCTAGAGCGGCCATGTGCCCCAGGGCAATTGGGATGATCCCCCTCCCTGCTGGGCCTGTCAAACATCCAGCAACGATGGTCACAGTAGCACCAGGGGCTGCTCTGCTCCTCAGGTCTGACCTGCACAGAGAGGAGGAAATGAGTACTGAACAAGCACCCTGTGGCTCTGCACAGTGCCTGGGAAGGGCAAGGAAAGCCCCACATGGTCAGGATAGTGCGAGGAAGGGGTCTTGCATCGCAGAAGGGCATGTGGTTGGGAATGGGGTCTCCAGGCCCCCGGATGCAGGGCAGAATGGGCAGGTGGAAGTGCAGATATCTCATATAGACTCAGTTATCCATCCTGTCTGTGAGGAGCCCTCACACAACCCCTGATTAACATGCATTTTGGGTAAAGAGGTCGGCATATAAAACCGAGCAGCGGGGCACCAGTGACCAGCATAAGGCCAAAACCCACCAGCCAGATGGGACTGCCAGCCCCATGCTCTTTCCAGCTCAGCAGAAGCTGATCTGTTCCATCAGCACTTAGCTGGTCTGGCAAAGAGAGATCCAGACACACTTCTCACTTTCTGGGCAAGATCTTGGCACAATGCTAGAGGAAAAGCCACCTTCTGTTCTCTTCTTGCTACTCCCAGCCAAAACCACGGGGCTTTGTGCCACACCAGCCTGGTAACTGCTTCCTCTGCAAACTCTGGGCCCCGAAGGAGATGTGAGTGTGAAGAGGAGAGTGAGGAGAGGCTCGTGTAGCCTGAGAAGGCTCAGCCACAAGGCCAAAGCGCCCAGGGAGAACGAGCTGCAGTTGCTTAATGCTGCTTATGTGTGCTGTAAATGAGGCCACGCCACTGTCCCTGACCCTGCTGGCTTTTTGGGCTACTCTACAGCCTCGGGATGTCCCTGCCTGCACCAAGCTTCTGTGGGAAGCAGTGCCAGCCTGTGCTGCTCAGGCTCACAGCAGGCAGGAGAAAGAGTACTGCTGTCTCTCTGGCCAGCCACCCTGATTAGCGGAGTCATTAGATGAGTAACTACTTGAGTTTGCAGTGAGGACAAAGCTAAGTGCAGACTTCAGCATTTAGTCCCATGGTCATGAGTTAAAACTAAGTCTGGTGTCCTGAGCTACCTTGTCAGCTCAGGCTCTTAGGCCTTTTCTAGAAGCCCTCTTGGGCTTTCTCACCTCCTCTCCATATTTCCACTGATGAGATGCTGCTTTCACCCACAAGTGATGGGGGTGATAGAGGCCAGACTCTCAGTGTCTGCCCTCAGAATTTCCATATGGATCTCAAGAGGTGTTCTGCAGGGGACTCTTGATGGTCTTGCCTCCATGGGGAGCTGGCACCAGCAGCTCCAGCCTCCAGCTGAGCACCCACCCCTCTGGGCTGGGTGGTCCCCAGAGATTTGCTGCTTTGACATTAGTGTCCCTCCACTCTCAAAGCTCAGCAGCAGCAAGGTTTGTAATGTGGGGATGCTGGGAGCTGCCCAGCCCCATGACCTGCCCCAGCTGCTGCCAAATCTCACATCTCAGCACATGCTCTTCCCAAGGATGCTCTGACAAACCCTGCAGAGCTGGGGGAGTCAAGCCCCAGGCTCCTGCCATGATGGCTCATGGGCAGAGCTGTGCCATTCAGCATGTCCCCAGCCGGGCACGAGGACAGATGCTTGTCTCTCTGAAAAGTTTTGGCTATGTTTTGTGAGCTTCTGGCCCAGCTAAGGGTACCCAGCTTTTCTGAGAAGAAACTCCCATGCAGGTGCCATGAGATGGGTGAGACAGTCAGCAGTGATTTAGGGTGAGCTGTTCTGCAAAGTATGAGGTGATCATGGCTGAGTGTGCAGTTATTTCAGCACAGGCAATGCCTCCAGGGCAGTGCAAGGACCACTGTGTCCCTCCAACATCTGCAGGAGATGAGAGGGGACAGCAGTGATTTTACCTCACCTTGCTGGCAAAGCTAGCTCCGAAGTCTCAGTTTCAAGAAGGATGTGAAAATACCAAAGAGAGTTCAAAGGAGGGCCAGAAAAATGACCCGGGGCTGAAAAAGGAGTTGTCAGCACTGGTCTCAAGGCACTTGAGCTCTTCAGCTCACTGCAGGGGAGCACTGAAGACAGCTGCAGCTTTTCGCATCATCTCAAATCCACTTCTGTGAGAGGCCAAAATGATGTTATTTGCAATAAATTACCAGGACCTGGTGACACCAAGCACTTGGATGATGAATTACACACACACACCTAGCACGACTGAAACAAACCTGCATTTTCCCCATCTGGGCTGATGCTCCAGGGCTGCTCCTTCCACTGGTGTGAGTGAGCCCCAGTAAAAATCACACCAGGGCTGCTGGGCACCTGCAGCTACCAGCTCCTGTTCAAATGAGACAAGCTTGGGAAATAGCTGCTCTTGAAACCCAGTTTGGCTGCAATCAGGGTGGCTTTTCCACTATCAGTGACCTCTTCCTGAGCCCCCGACAGCAGGTGGCACCTACTCCCATGTGGCACAGCCTGTGCAAGCGAGTTCCCCAGGCTGGCAGTGCCCACACACCCCTTGCAAGGACGTGCAGTGTGGTGCTGGACATCCTGTCAGGGGCATCTCCAGCAATGTCCAGGGAGACAGGTTGCTCCAATCAGTGCAACTGAAGAAAGGATTTGTCTTTTGAAGTCACAGAAGACTCTTACTGAGAGGGCTGAGCCAGCAATACAGCTGTAGCAGTAGAGGGGGTATAGCAGAGAGGAATCTGGTTTGCTATTAGTCTCACGGGAATTGAGGGATCTTTCTTGCTTTAATTACTTTGCAGACCCATCAAGCAGCACTGCAGGTGAGGAGCACCTGAAGGCAAAGCCCTCCTGTGCCTCAGGAGCTCTCCTGTCTGGAACCCCTGATTTGTGGGCAGGAGGGGTGCTTGTGTTGAGTGAGCTGATGTGCAGAGCTCAGGGAGCCTCATCTTCTGAGCCCCATGGGGCCAGTGAGACGTACAAGCTTTCCACTAGAGAGGGAAAGCCCAGAGGGTCCCACTTGATCCTTTTGCACATTTTACTTCATTGGAGAAAGTTTAGTGACTTCAGCTTTTGGAAACAAGGTTGATTAGGCAGACCCTGAGGCAGAACTATTAGCCAGACCCTCTTGTCTGCAGAGCCATCAGGAGAAGTGCAGGAGTTATCCCCACACTCTCTCCTAGAGGCAGCAAAGCAGCTCTGCTGCCCACCTGAGTTTGTTCAGCTCCGCGCTCTCCACGTGTGAGAAGACGTTTCCATAACCAGAAAACCAGAGTAAGAGAGCCATAGCCCTTCAGTCTCCTGGGGACTGTAACCAGCAAAGGCTGCTGAACTTCAAACGAGTTGGCTGTGAGCCCGTGGTGCACAGCCTCCTCTGGCTGGGGCTGCCAGGGCATAGCTCTCTGTTCCCAAGTCACCAGCAGCATCAGCTGGCTGCTGCTCACCCTATTCCTCTTCCTATTGCTTCTTCTCGCTTCTGAAGCTGCCCAAGTTCTTCCCCTGTGCCTTAGGCACACTCGAGTTTCAACAGCCTGTTACAGAGAGCTCCATTCCTGCACCTTCATCTGCATTTTTCCACAGTCCCAGCAACCTGTATGGAGATAATGGCTGGCTGCTCTGAACATCACAGGACAGAGAGCTTTGCTCTTTTATCCCTTTGTTGAGCCTGATGGCTTGTTTTTGGCAAAAGCATCTTACAGAAAGGTAGTGATTGTGGTTGTGAAGACTTGAAGGGATGGAGAAGCTGCTGCTTCCCAAGGAGCCTCTTCTGGCAGTTGCATATCCGCACTGTTAACAATCCCACTCCTTATTTTTGTCTTGAATTTGTCTGGCTTCAGCTTCCAACCGGTGGTTCTTGTTCTTTCTTTTTCCACTAGATTAAAGAGATCCTCACCATCCAAAGCTTTCTCCCTGCGGAGGTCCTTACATCCTGTTCAAGCCATAGCTGCTTGTTCCTTCAGCAAGGCTGGATAATTCTGCTTTTAAAGTTATCCCTGAGTTTTATGTGCTTCTTAAGGGGGAGTTAAAGGTTTTTTCAGCCAAATGCTGTACAAGGTCCTGTGACAAGCAGAGTGGGGCAGAGCCTCATCCCAAAGGGAAAAACTTTTTTCTGAAGTCAAAATCATCAGCTGCAGACACTAATGCTGCCCTCGCGAGCTCTCATGCCCCCACCCTCAGGGACATGATCTCTTTGCTGTCCTGTGTGTGCCCCCTCCTTGTGTGGAGGTTCTGGAGAACTGAGGAGTCTCCTACAACATTTGCTGCTGTACTGGGGACGTCTGTGAGTGAGCACCATGGGGGACACTCCAGAGAGGGTCTATGAATGGGGAACAAGGCTCCTTCTAGCCCCAAACAAGGGGGCTTCACGGGGACTGGGCTGCCAGAGGCTGGTGGCACCAGCAGGGGAGGAGGAGGCAGCACACAGAGATGCTGCAGAGAAGTGGCCCCTGGGATCTTCCCTGTGCTCTGCCCCTCCTGGGCAGGACAGACTTTTGCTTTGATCCAGACACCCCTGCCCATGAAAGGAATGGCTGATGCTGACCAATTCCTTTTTTGTTGAGGCCAGGTCCCTGCAGGAGCCCCACCACCAGTTCCCTGAAGCTGCTGACAATCTCTGCCTGGGCATCTGTTGCGTTCACCATGCTGATCCTCTTCCTTCCTGCTCTAACGGCTGCGAACACTTCATCTCACACTACTCTTTCCTGCGTTGCGTTATGCCTTTACATCTTCCTGCAGCTTTCTCTTCAGGCAAGTGATCTACAGCAAAATTCTTACCGTGGGAGCAACAGCCACAGGAACTGCTGCCAGGCAGCAGTGGCACTGAGGGGACAGCCTGCCCAGAAAACAGGAAAGTGGCGAGTAGGATGTGAACCCTGCCTACTGCCCTTCACAGCCTGGCCCCAGCCAGTGGCCTTCACCTTCTTGGGATCTGAGCAGATGGAGGAACAGCCAAATCTCTCTTTTGTCATCACCTCTCCCTAACAGGGTCCAGGCGATGGAGGCTACAGGAAGGGAGCGGAGCTGCCAGATCACAGGGCTTGGAAACCAAATGCAATTTTTCTGTTTCCTGTTCTTCCAGAGCACAAATCTACTCTGGGAATGGTCCTTCTGCCCCACCTCATCCACAGCCCTGGGATGGCTTTGTGACCAAGGTGGGCAGGTTTCACACTAGCATAGTGCCTCTGGGAGATGTGGGCAGTGGCTGTGTCTGTCCTTCCAAGACCAAGCTGCTGCTGCTGCTGGTCCCAGATGGAGTTTGTCTCTGCCCCATCCTCCAGTGCAGGAGGAACAGTCCAGCTCCAGCTCTGCACATGTCTTGCAGCTCCGGCGGGTGGGTGCCAGAGCTGCTAGCCACAGCATGGCTTTGATTCATTTGAGAGTCCATGCATCTGCACTTCAGAGACCTTTTTTTCTGATGCACCAAGAGGGAAAGGCCCCATTACCCACTGTGACAGCGAGCAGAGTTTAGGTGCTTTAAATCTGTCTCCTTGTTCACAGATACAATGATCCTCAGAGCTAACCTGGAACTCCTGGAAGGAGACAGAGTGCAGAAAGCAGACAATGCCTCAGTCCTTGAGACATGATGGAAAGGACAAGGTGGTGGATGCCCTGCTCAAACTTGCTCCAGGCAGTTGTGCCAAGGCTCGCTGGGAGACTTCCACAGGGCACCGTTTCCACTCTGCCTTAAGCAGACCATGGTTTCGCTTGACATCTCATGGGAGAGCTTTACCCCCATGCACACTTGAACTGCCCGGGATTTCATCCCTCCCGTCTGTGGTCAGAGCAAACGTCCTGTAACAACAGCTCCTGACAGTCCTTGCCTCTCCCACCCCTTCCCTGCCTGCAGGCATCACTCCCACCAGAGCTAGTGCTCCAGCGTGCAGGGCAGATGGGGGTGCCAGACGGCCGCGCAGCAGACTTACAGTCATCAGGAACAGCTTCCGTGTGTGTGCGCGCTCCATTGAACCTCCTCACTCTCCCCACCCCTTGCCACTCCCAGACTTGGGACCGTGCCTCTGACGGCATGGCACATGGCACATGGCACATGGCACATGGCACATGGCACGCTGCAGTCCGACCTGAGCACCCTGTCCTAGACAGTGACCTGCAGCCGAGGGTCGCCGCGGGGGCAACAGCAGCCACAGCGCTGCTCTGGCAGCTCGGCCGGCTGCATGTGCGCAGCGCGGTGACAGTGCTGGACGTGCAGATGGGCGGGTGCAGCAGCAGGGCTGGATTCCCCTGGCCCTTCGGGGCGGGCATGGGCACAGGTGGGCAAGGACCCAGCCCCCGCAGCCCTGGCCTGGGGAGGACCCCCTCGGGGGCAGCGCGGGGGCGGGAGAGGTACCGACTGGGGAGCCGGCTGGGACCTTCAGCTGCAATTAGCAGCGCCTCCTGCCAAGCCAGCTCAGCTAATGAGCGCACCGGGGAGCGTGTACGTGCAGCCGGCGGGAGCGCGGCCGGGGACCCGTTCCCGCTCCTGGCACCTCACCGGAGGGCCCCTTGCCTCCTCGGACTCGGAAACTGCGGGATCCGGAAACCTGGGGGGGGGGGGGGGGGTGGGGGGGGCAACCCATTCCCCAGTGGGGAAGTGCTCGGAACAGGTCAGATAGACCTAGTGTGAGCCCAGGGCCCTCCCTCCTCCAGGACAGACAGTGATATTCTTTCCCATTGTGTTCTCCTCAGTGCCTTTGGGCAAAGCCAAGGAGGTAAAAAATCACCCGCAGCATCCAAGCATCTGATCACAGCACCATTGGGCACAGACCTTCGCACTGCTGTGATGCTTTCTCAAGGACGCCATCAATTCACAGGCAATATCATATTGTCTTCTACCACCACAGCTGAGCAGGCAGCCCCTGCTGTCGATTCACCCTTGATCCCTCCAGGACTTCCTTATCCTGCATATGAATCTTATATGCAGAAAAGAGCTTTAAGTGTCTACCAAACCCAGTATCTCACTGCCCATACTCTTCAGGGGAAGAGGAGCTCTTTAGGCCCCATGAGGAGCCACAGGAAATGGAAGTCTGGTTTTCAGCTTTGGCTTCTCTTTGGAGTTTGTGTTCCTCAAACCCTGCCTAGAACTATGCCCAAGTTTTTTCTCTGCATAGATATAACCTTACAGCATTGTACATTAAAGGAGCAGAAATCAATATCAGGGATAGATAAGAAAGTAGTGAGTGCCACGTGGAAGAGCACTGAAAAAGGTCTTTAACATTCTGTAAGAATATGAAGAGAAATCTCATGCCTGCCTGGGGTGAAATAAATGTATTGCTTCCCTCTGGACTGTTTCAGAGAGATATTAAGGAAAGAGAGATAGAGTATGTACGTTGCATGCCTGAAATGATCCTAGAGGTACTAAATGCCAGATCAGCATTTCGAAGGCACTGCCCTGTGAAGAGCGAGTATTGGTGCTGCTCCTGCCCTCCTTCCCTCCACTCCTTACTCCCACACATGTACAGGTTTAAGTGCAGGCAGGCAGACTGATGTACCTGCAAAAGGCTTTATTTGAAGGGCTCCTCTGACTATTATACAGCTGACTGCCCCAATCATTCAGGAAGAAAAAGCACTCCAACCATACATGAAAATGTTATCTCAAAAATAACAAGGCAGTAAAACACTTGAGCTCAGAGGGAGAGTGGACAGGCAATTCTGGCAACCAGGATGGGCACTCAAGCTGCCCTTCCATGAGTGAAGGACCTGGAGGGGCACACAATGACCAGGTCCCTTGCAAGATATCCACAAAGCCACAAAATACCGCTCAGCTCATGAGTCAGCTGTGTGTGGGAAGCCCAGCAGAGATGTGAGCATCTTCCTAATTTCACTGAGAAGCTTCAGTGCCCCTTGGCCACACTGCTGCCACCTGAGGCCATCCTCTTATTGAGCAAGCAGGCATCAGCAGCGGCAGAGGAGGAGAAGGTGCAAAGACTGCTCCGGGGAGCCCAGGCCTGGCTCCCAGCTCCCTGAGGAGCTGCCAGCTGGAGCTGTGATTGATGCCGCAGCGGTGCAGCCCTTCTCTCAGCAGGCAGCTGAGAGCTGCCTCACGCCCAGCCGGCGTTCGGAAACCTCTTTGTCACGGCAGCTAATGAGCAGATTGTATTTCACAGCGCCGCGGCCCCGCACAGGTACAGCCAGCGGCTTTTATCTTCCTGATAGCTCCCACGGGAAAAGAGCAGCAGCTATCCCGCGGAGCAGGTCACGGCCCGGTCTTGCTGGGCTTTATGGTATTTGCAGCTTTTAAACCCTTTGTCGGTTTTCACCTGCCTGTGGCTCTTCTGTAGCACAGGAGTGCAGAGAAAAGGGTCGTGGAAGCACCCGCCAGAGTTTGTGCAGGAAGAAACTGTGGTGGAATGTGGGATCAGTGCTGAAGCATATGGGAGAGTGAAGAAACAATCATGACAGCGATTGGCATCTAATGTATTGGGAGACTTATCTTTAAAACAACAGCAAAATCCAAGTTAAAGACTTCCATTGTGTTTAACAGCCCGGGGTTTATTCCTCTAACTCCTTCCCTGGCTTTAATCCCGTTCTGAACTGCACTCCTTCTCCAGCCGCTCTGGGCCGCTGCCCCGCTGTGCCAAGAGAGCTGGCCATGGGCCACCCTCTGACCCGCTGTGCCACAGAGAGAGCTGGCCACAGCCACCTGCTGCCCTTGTGCACCCAGCAGGCAGGAGCTGGCCTGCACCTGTCCAGCCAGGAGCAATCCAGGGGGCCCTGAAGCCCTGGGAGAGGGGGTGATGTGGCTTGGCCAGGGAAATTGGCTCTTCAGGAGAAAACCATCAAGTGCTAGCTGCAGGCTCAGGTTCATCTCAAACAAAGCTCAAAGCCCCCCAGGCTCTCCCCACCTGGGCCCCCAGAGCTGGCAGGTGTGCCTGCTGGAAAGCTGCATGTGGGAGCAGACCAAGGTGCTCCAGGAGATACCCAGAGCAGCGCAGGCAGTGGGCCTGCCCTCCTGCTCACTGGTTTGCTCTCTGGAGCCAGCCTGATGCTCAGGGATGCTGTTGCAGGGATGCTGTTTTCATCGCCTGAGTACGTAGAGCTGACTGAGATGCAGCTCCCTCAGACTTTGCTCCCCTGCAGCCACCCTGAGATCCCGGCACAGCACCGAGGGCAGGCTCACAGTGTCAGGGTTGTGCACATCTCCGACAGGGATCCCCAGCCTGCTGGCAGTATCTGCTGGGTCATGGACCAATCCCTTCTAGGGGAGATGCAGAGCACCCAGCCGCTCTGCCAGGCTCTCTGCTTACAAGGCAGTGTATTTACTAAGCCCCAGAGGAAAAGGAAACCTGCTACTTCTAACAGGGTTTTTCATATGGTTTCCTTATCAGCCCCATGTGTTCTGGGAGTTCCCCTCTGCCCAGGTGTTTCTGAAGAGTGAGGGATTTTGTGGGGCACTGGTGAGGACCACTGCTCACGGTGAAGCTTTCACCTTGGTTTCTAGAGGTCTGAAATCAGGTGCTGAAGCTCTATCCTGGCTTCTCCATGGCCAGCTCAACACTAGCAATCCAGCTGATGCCCCATGCCATGCATGGTAATCCTGCCACATCCATCCCTCCGACTCGCCAGCCTGCCCTGGCACCCCTCAGTGGCACCAGCCTCCCTCCTGTGCTATGGACCCTGAGGCATTAGATGAAATTTCAGCTACAGAGGTATCACTCTCCTATCTGCCTCCAGCATGTTGCACTTGACATGAACTAACATCTCCTATTAACACTCTAAGGAACAGATCTGGAAAATTCATTTTCCAGCAGAGTTCAGAGACGCCACAAGGAGAGAACCTCCCCAAATGTGCAAGGAGAAGGCAGCACCAGCACGACATCCCTGGGCAGACCTACCGGCAAGGGGTTGAAGTTCTGGTCCACCAGGTGGTTGTGGCCGTGGTCGAGGAAGGAATGCCGCACTACCACGTCGATGCCCTGGCTGGCCAGCAAGCCCAGCGTGTTCAGCCACCTGGGGACAGAGGGAACAGAGCTGGGGCACCATGGGGGGGGGGGGGGGGGGGGCCGCTGGGAGAGCACCATGGGGGGCTGCCTGGTCCCAGTGGCACAGCTGCTCTCATGCATCTGACCTGATCCCTGCTTCAGCACCTGAGCTGAAGTCTCCAGAGGGTTTAGTGAGCTGGGCATTAACTGGCTCCCACTATCCCTGCCCCAGCAAGTCTGCATGTTTCTCCCCCTGCCCCAGCTGTGCCCAGCTTGCATGTCCCAAACCTGTGCCTGAGCCCCTGTGTGCACCCCAATATCTCAGCCCTCTGCCCAGAGCCTGGGGTGCTCCCCCAGCCTGCCAGCACTCTGCACTCTCTGTCTGAGCAGGGCAGACCAGACCTTTGCACTGGCCTGCCTTCTCACACTCCCTGGGCAAGATCTTCAACTCTCACAGCCTGCCACAGCCTTGGTAGCCCAGGCATGTCCCTGTGCTTCCCTGCAAAGCTTAGATAATCCTCCTCCATCTTTCATTATCACAGCCAGCTCTGAAGATCTGAAGTGGGGCTTTGCAGCAGGATGTCCAGGCCGTGGGGCTATGCCAGTGGACAAGCCCCAGGAGCCAGGAATGGTTGTAGCTTCAAAGGAGAGAAAATGGAAAGCAGAGCTGAGGAGGGGTAATAGGGATGAAATGGAGAAGTTAACAATACTCAGGCTACCAGGGAGTACTGAGGGGGTCTCTGGGCATGGAGCTTGCCCTCTCCCAGCTGCAGTGCCTTTGCAGCACCTCAGCCTGCAGAGCCCACGGAGGTGGCAGTGCCCTGGTGCTGGCAAGCCAGTGTCACTCACAGGAACCCAGCTGCATATGAATCGGAGAGGTTGTTCATGCCTCCAGCTGAGGACGTGCCAACACCTTCCAGCCAGATCTTCTTCCCTGGTGTGTACGTGTTCACTACCTGCGTGAGAGACAAAAGTAACCAAAATTACCCTGGGGAACCTGTGATTCAAAGCCAAGGCATACATTTCCTGTCCCACACCCTGGGAAGACTTGTGGAGACTTTTGGTGATGGCGCTGCTGGACAGTCAGTGCCTGCCTGGGCATGGCACGTCACTCTGTGTCTTTACCTTGGCTGGGTGGGGGGACACTATTCCTCACTCTTTCCTGCCACTGCCACATGTCCACTTGCATCTTCTGGAGCTGCTCCCAAATGTACTCTCATGTTCCCAGTCCCAGACCCTGCTCTTCCCCTTTGGTCTCCCCTTGCACTTCATCCCACAGACTGCACTCTCATGTTGCCTTAGCTCTCCCTACCCCCTTTCAAGGTGGCTGCCAGCCATGGGGAGCCCCTGAGCCCCAGTGGCTCTGCAGTGTGGGAGCACTGGGTCACATACTGGAGCCACATGGATTAAAGATGAGAAAGCAGTGGGATTCCTCCAGTCACAGATAGTCAGTCCCACAGCTGGGCAGGGGCTGCTTTGCCACCTGAAGGGTCTGTGGCACAGGTGGGACATGCAGGTCTGAGCATGCTGGCTCACCCCTTACAAGGCTTCAGCCAGCAGTGAACCTGTGAACAGACATCTGTGAGTGCCAGATGGGACAGGAGGGCTCAGATGGCCAGAGCTGCCCTCTCCCAGCCTGAGCAACCTTCGGCACCACACTCTATCTTCTCTCCTGCAATCCCACTTCTCCAGGCTGGGTGACAAGCTCCCACGACCAGATGTCTGCAAACCCAGCGGCCCCAGGAACGCTCTGCGCAGCCTGATGGATCCTGCCCCATTAGTGAGGAGCGCTGGAATGTGCTGGATGGACTGGGATCCCTCAAAGATGTTAAATACGCCAGCTCTGGGCTGCCTCCCACTCACAGCCTGTGAGAGTCGACAACCCTGACTGAAGCCCCAGAGGTGTTGGCATCCTGCCTGTAATTATCTAAGCCCGCCACCTTCCCCGGTCGGAGAGGAAGCAATAAAACAGGGAAGTGGACAAGTCCAGCTGCTCTAATCAGCCCCGGCAGGATGCACGGACTCAGAGCCAAGCTGGAGGCCATTAGCACCCAGTGCTGTGCTTTTGCTCAGCCACACTGGCATTCCCAGGAGAGCCTTCCCCAGCCCTGCCCTGTCCGGGCCAAATTCTGGCCCATGGGTGCGAGGGTTCCCCTAAACTTCACCAAGGGCAGCTCCTTGCTGCTTCTGGTCTGGGAATGGATGGAGTCCCACTCCATTCCCAGCAGGCTCCAACCCGCAGCAGAGGTGGGACACGTGTCACCACTTTTGGCAGGGTATTATACCCCCAGTGGGGGCTGGGTCTCTTGCTTGTGACACAGTGATTCCACTGGCCACTGTGTCATGCCTCCCCCACAGCAGGAGTATCATCCACATACGTGGATGGCTCCCAGCTTGTGCCAGAGGGCTCAGCAAGCAGCTTCTCTCCTCCAGCTTTGCTGCACTGACCCTCTCATCCCCTTTCCCAGGGCCTCTTTGAGTTGTTTACTCATTCTATGGTTTCTCCCTGCAGGAATTACAAGTGAGACATTGTGGCGAGCGGTAAGAGTTGAAAACCTAGACAAGATGGATGGATGGACATCTCCTCCAATCCCTAAGGCCTTTTTCACTCACTAGGTGTTCCTTATTTCTTCCAGGACTGACAGCTGAGTGTGTCAGTCACAGCCCTGGCCGCTGTATCAGCCAAAGCAGGGGGACCCTGCAAAGCCCTTGTCGTGTAGGTCCCCCAGACCAGTGAGGAAAGGAGCACTCATGAGTCAGGCAGAGCCATGGACTCTGACACTGCAGGCCAGCAACAACTTGGTTTTTTGACAGTCAAAACATGATCATCAGGGAAAAAGGAGAGTTGTTCATAATGGTCACGATTCTCCACTAGTGAGAATCACTCTGGGAATGCACCTGTCACTACTCTGCAAGCAACATTTCCAGGCACTGTGAGCAAGTGGGGCAAGATATGGCAGTAGAGTCCCCTCCTGAGCAGACACAGCACCAGCTGTGCTCAGGAGGGTTTGGTACCACCTGGCTGCTCACTCCTCTCCTTGTCCTGGGGAGCAAGTTCAGTTTCTCCCTCATTTCATGCTGCTCCCTTCAAGAACAGATGGATGGGAGACTCAAGCCAGTCTTTGCATGGGGTTTGCTCCTGGCCTGTGCATCCAGCCTGTGTCCCGGCACACCTGCACAGCCCATGCTGTTCTGCAGCCTGTGGCCACTTCCCTCAAAACCCGCCGCACATCCCACCCTGGGGCCAGGCTTTGTGCTGCCTGGTGTTTCACCCCATGCTTGGTGTTTCAGCCCTGAATGAGGGCTGGCTGCATTTTGGGGGGGAGCACAGGGCCCAGCAGCCACTCTCCCTCCCTACCCCACGCCAGCTCCCCTACGAGTGTGGCGATGCTGAGCCCAGGCACTGCAGGCACGGTGCCCCCTCGCCCCTGCAGACCCTTTGCACTTGCTCACCTTCTGGATTTTCCTGATCTGGTCTGAGAGTGTGTCTAGCAGGCGTGTTTTCAGGAAGTCTGTCACTTTGGCCACTCGACCATCTATGTAGTAACTGGAAGGAAAATAAGAAGACAAGGTCAGAGAGCTGTGAGTGTCTCTGCCCCCAAACCACGTCCTCCTGTTCTGCTGCTGCCCCCTGCCAAGAAGCCTCCTTTGCTCTGGGGGAGTCCCTGCTTGCACCTTGTCCTATCCTGGCCCTCTGGCCATGCCTGTCTGGCAGATGCTTCAGTCTCCAAAACAGGATGTAAGGTGGACACACCCTGAACACTGAGCATCCTGCACTTCAGGAACCATGGGAAGTTTTGCAGTTTCTTAACTTTTGCTGGTGAACTCTGGGGGAAGAATTCCAAAGGCTGGGAACAAAATGCCACCTGCAAAGGCTTTGCAGCACTCTTGCACAACCTGCACCTTCCTTGCTTGCTTTTCCAGCAAAATCCACAGCTGAATCCTCCTGTCAAGAAATATCATGGCTGTCACCAGCAGAGGAAGTCCTGCTCTCACAGAAATACCTTCTGGCCTATGAATGCCAGGGAGTGTTTCCCATAGAGGGGGCTGATTCCTGCTCTCCATGTGCTTGATTTTATAGAGTACAGCTACAGTGCTACCCATAACCATGTGAATCATCTATCTTCAAGTGTGAGAGGAAGGCTCTGAAATGTCTCACTGCTGTCTCCTGGCTCCGGGACATTAGGTGAAGCATTCTGTCCTGACTGCACATACCCCATGTCTAGAGGTAATCCCAACCTGCTCCTCCTGAGGAAGAGTCTTGGGCTGGCACCTCTGCTCCATGCGAGGAGAAATGGCAGCCCATGCACATCTCCCAGAGGCTCCTGCCAGTCTTGCAGGGACCAGGATGCCTGCTGCAGCATGCACTGGCATACCCCTGGGCCGGCCCTTTTCCTGATTAATAGGTTTTGCAAGAGAAACTTTATGAACCTTGTCCTCCCAAATCTGCAGTGTGCATCAGCCACTCACCACAACAAGCCCCAGAGTATGACAGAGCCATGCTGGGGGGATGGAGGTTCCCAGGAGCTGCAGCAGCTCTGGCTGGGGCTGGTGGGGCTTAGTCATTGCCTCCCATCCCCCACTGGATCTACGCCCACTTGGATTTCACCAGAGTTACACAGACCCTCTCTGCAGACCTCAGTGCAGCTGTGGGTGCTGGGATGCATAATGGGCTGAAGACCTGGGCTCTGAAGAAAGGTGGATTCACCTTTCCAGCACTGCTTTCTCCATAACATGCATCTCATCTGCACCAGTGAGCAGCTGTAGCAGTTGTAGTGGCTGTTTCACTTGGGTGCTGGAATGCAGGAGCATCCCCAAAGGATGCCGTGGGCTAACTCAGCTCAGACAGAGCACCTGGCACATGTGCAACATGCACGAGTGCTTGGAGAGGATTTTTGTGTCTCACTGCTCCAAGTCACTAACTGTCCCAGAGCAGAATTCTATTACAGGCTCAACTTGCAAATGCATTACAGGAGAAGAACCTCCTCTGTCAACCCTCCCCCAGGCGTGCAGTCCCAGCTGTGTCCCCAGCGAAGCACGGGAACATGCCAGGCACCCCCCAACACTGTGTGACCTGGGCAAAGAGGCAAGAGGCATTTCTGTACATCCATGGTGGCTGGAAGGTGCTAAGGGCGGAGATAATCTCCAGGGAGAATTTAGGAAGTGTTCAAAATCATTCTGATCACTTACACACTATTGAACCACTGGCTGCTGGGAGGAGAGCAGGTCTGTGAGCAGCAGGCAGTGGTGGGGTTTACACAGATTACTTTTTAAGACAAAATTACAAAGCAATATTCTCTGGGGATGGCAGATGTTTGGATTTTAGCACTGCACTTAAAAACTGAACAGAAATAACTTTTTCAGACTGCTGTGGACTAAAAACTCCATCACCTGGGCCGAAAACTGGCTGAAAGACCATAAAAAAAGGTTGCATTCACAGGGAAAAGATGGAGTTAGATAAACCTCAATCTGTGTATGACCCCTCCAATGCATCAGAATCTCTGTAGGGTTTAGCTTCTTGGCCAATACGGTCCCAGAGCCCAGGATAAACCCCTCAGAGAGCAAAGACAGGCTTGCACCTCGTCATCACCTCATTCAAGCACAAGGTGTGCTCTGACATGTAGGTCCACTGCCAAGGGGAGAGGACCAGGAGCAGACCCAGAGGAGGCTCTGCCATCCCAGAGATCACATGGAGGCAGCCTGGGAAGGTGCTGTTGTGCTCAGCACACCCGGGACCCTACAGGGAAGAGAAATACCCTGGGATATGTGCCATGGTCACATTGTTTGACACCTTCATTAACAACACAGTGAAACAGAGACTGGTAGAGCCATGAAGGGCAGAAATGAAGTATCAGTATTCCTGCTTCAGTGTCAAGAAATCCTGGTAGCATATTTCCTGGGGGTGTGAAGAGGGAAACACTTCAGCTTTGGGTGTGTAAGAAAAGCATGAAGAAGACAATTACAAGCTTCAGTAAAATGGGCAAGGATGTCTTGCAAATCTGCCTGGGAAGTTCTCAGTTGCCAACAGGTACTTTCATCCTCCTCAGACTAGGAAAAAGGGAAAATGGCACCAGTTGCACAAGTCTTGTGAGGAAGAGAGAGGAACTGAGCTCTGTGCTGATACCTGGCTGCTCAGGAATGGGTTCCCAGCTGTGGCATAAAGATGAGCTGAGAACAGTAGTGAGGCAGGGCTGAGCACAGCTGCCAGTCAGAAATGCTCTGTTCTTGAGCAAGCTGCAAGGCCAGGCTGCACACAGCTCCCCAGTTCCTCCCAGAGAAGGACAGTGCCAGGCACCAGAGCACTTGGGAGATTCTGGGGCTGGCTATGTGTCTCCATCCTCTCACCTCTAGGTCTTGTGTTGCATTTAAAAGGGTTTTCTGGAAAGATCCATGATTTGCTGCATGGGACCATAAGCATTGTCCCGTGTTTATGAAGGCAGTGCACTGACTCCCGGGCAGCTGGTTTCATTTACCTCCTCCTTCATTTTAAAGAGCAACCTTTGCCCCTATTATCTGACCTCTTCTTCTGTTGTAGTTAATTGCATTAAAGCCCACTTCCCAAAGCTCAGGAATTTCCGGATCTACTTTGTTGCCTGCTGCTACAGGGAGAGTCTGCTTGGAATTAGGGCACCCGCCTGCCAGGGACACCGAGCAGGGCAGATCCCCATGGTCAGCATGACACCCTGCTGCCACTGCAGCTGGGAAACTGAGACACCTCGGCTGGCAGGTGGTCCTGATCCGTGAGCATCTTCCTGAGGAGAGGGCATCTGCAGCGCAGGACTTGGGGCAGCCACACTGCTTGTCATGGAGAGAGAGGCAGGATGCGACCTGCTCCTTCCAAAGGCCTGCAGGCACAGATGAGAGGTGCTGCCCAACTCCAGTCAAGTAATAATTGCACTGATGAAGAGTGATCAGGGGCTGCTCTCTGGCCCCAAAGGCACAACTCACACCCATGCCTTTCTCTGTCCCCAGACAAGATGCATTTTTCCATCCCACCACCGGGAGCTATCCCTGGCCTGTGCCATCTCCCCAGCCTTGCCCTGGCCTTGCCTGGGAATGTGCTGGTGGCCAGGGCCGGGATGCTGCCAGAAACTGTTCCCTCCATCAGACAGTGAAGAGGATTGCAAGCCAGTGGGCAAAGCTGTGCCCTGACCAGGTTTGTGTACAGGTGCTGATGGGCCAGGGATTCCTTCCTGCAGCCCCTTCCTCCAGGCACAGCCTGTGAAGACACTGCACTCTGAGCACTTGCAGCAGGCTGATGTGAGCCCAAATATACACCCTTGTGGGTGTGCCCACGCTGGACAACTCTCTCCTGGCACCTCTGGGAAATCTGCCCTGTGCTACTGTGAGCATCTCCCCCTGCACACTCAACATGACTAGGCCAGAAGAGATGTCACCCAAACCCAGCCAGGCAAAAGCATTTTAAGCAACATCTCACACGTGCCTGTGTGTCTGGCACTTCTGATTTGCCACATAGGTCAAGTGACTTTCTATCTTGGAAGAAAAAGTGGCATTCTCCAAGAAGCCAGAGGAACAGACTGGTTTTGAAGGTGCAAACACTTACTTTCTCCATAAGTAGCAGGGATTTGTGTTTCAGAGGCAGCATTGCATAAGGATTTGTCCATTAAACATGACAGACTTGGAGCTGTGTGCAAGACTTTGAATGGAGAACCAGTTGTACAGACTGAGAGAGTATGTCCAGGGATGGAACTGGGCACAGCTGCAGGTTTAAGTGGGCAATGAATCTTCACCATGTGTGAGGACACCAGCACAGAGCAAAGAGATGGCTGTGGGGAGGATTCTGAGCAGTGGAGACCCACATCCAAAGGCTGACGGGGTCTGCATTTACTCATAACCAAACATAACAATCTAAATCACCAGTGAAATGCCAAAACTCTTGGAGCCACTGTCACATCCTCCTTTAGAGGAAATTCCCTGAGCACTTTGAAGCCATTCACACATCCCTCTCCAGCAACACTTTACTTCTGAAGAGGAAAGCACACATGCTGAGTTATGTTATGTACGTAAGTGAAACCATACTCAGCTGAGTGAGTGAGGCTCATTGGTGAGCTGCTTATTTCTACTCAGTGTCACTTTTCTATCAATTATATTTCAAGATATATTCTGTTTTCACACAAAGAATAGGACTCCTTGCAATATATTCCCTTCTCAGTTCCCTTTCTGGATTGAGCACAGACTTTTCAAAGGAATAACAGATTTGACAAATTTATAACCAATATCCCAGGAGAACATTAGGGTTTGGAACAAAAATACTCATACTTGAAATTAGACAGCAGTTTAGTTTCCTGCTAATAATTTTCTTCTTGGATACAAAGGAACTTGTTTTGTTTTGTTTTGCTGTTTGGAGCAGAGGAATGAGACACTGTTTTGACATTTATTCATAAACAGTACAGAAGCCCAGCTCAGAGCTGTGGCCATTGCCAGTCCTCACAATCACATACGGGTGCTATCTCCAGAGCTGCAAACCCTGGCTGCGGGAGAAGCAGGAACACTGCAGTGGAAATGGGTCAGCAGGCAGCAGCTCAGCTCTGCTGACTCTTGTGGAGAGCTACACCAGCCTTCCAAACCACAGGTTGCTGCTTCAGCACCAGACCTGATAAGCACTTCACACTGATCCTATAAGAAAAGGTTTCAAAGCAGCCATGCAGGCAGATTCCCTGCACACCAGATGAAACTCCACATCTGAAGCCTGGAAATTTGTTCCTTCAACTCATCCAAGGGCTTGGCCCAGTGATCAAGCCCTGCTGCAGAAAGCAAATTCCTGGACTAAGTAAATGCGATCAGCACATCGTGTAATCATGAAAAGCAAACTCCCAGATGAGACATAGATCATCATTGCACAGCATGAGCCTGTAAGTAACACAAATCCTGCTCCAATTGCTCTGCTACCCCACTGTCCCCATTGCATCAAGCTGCTGCTGCCTGGCAGGGAAGCCCAAGGAGCTAAACACCCAGGCAAGCACACTGAGACAAGCCAAGCTCCAAGAATGGGACTCACAGGTTGCTGGCCATGCCTGGTGCTATAAACCCCTCTGAGGTGCCTGCAGTTGCTTCTGCAGAAGCCTCCAAGGTTAACACACTGACACAGAGACCATGGGGGCACTTGCAAGAAAACCTTGTACGTTAAACCCCATTGAGCTCTACTCAGGAGCAGGTCTCCAAATGGCCAAGTGATGGATTTACAAGCCCCACTACTGCACTTCAGCAAAGCAGCCTGAGCACCCCATGAAGGGTCACTGTGAAGAATCAGCTTGGGAACAAGTCTTGTGGGCAGCACACACAAGCACACGCTGGACCTGAGACCCTGGCTCCCATGCTCAGGCCAGTGTCCTGCACGGGAAGTTTAACCCAGCATGACAGCAAATCCACTTTATCTGAGAACCGTGTGGGCTCATCATAGTTTTTTCCCTCCAGTGAATACCTGTCTCTGAAATGTGTCCTTTCTGTGGCAGGAGAGAGTCCTCCCCACAAACCCTATTGCTATCAGTTTTGGTGGTCACTGCTGTGCTTGTACGGTGCCTCACCTTTGCACTGGCATTTGCACTCCCACTGCAGAGAGCCACAGACTGCCAGGGACCCTACCTCTGGCCACAGCATGCAAACTGGGGCAGGTGGAAATAAGAGGAGGAGAAATATATTTATGGATTTTCCCTCAAATAAGAAAACCCCTCCCTCCACATAGTGCTTGTTACACTCAGTGCTACAGCTCAGAGCTTCCTTTGCTCTTCTGAAATGCAGCATTTGTGGGACCAAGAGAAAAAGCAGGTAACAGCACCTCTCTCAGCTTCAGCTGGGACAGGATCTTGGATGTTCATCCCCTTTCAACTGATATCTGCTCCTGGGGCTCCACCTGCATGTAGGACACAGCGGTGTGTCTGTGGACACCCTTACAAAACAGAGTGGAGGCTGGGGCATTACGCATTTACCTTTGGACTAAGCTTCCTCTCCCTTGTCTGGATGAACCAGTTTAGATTCAGGCCAGTGGGCATGAGGAGACAGTGATTGGGATGAAAGGAAAAGGGCTTTCAGATTGTCCCATACACTGTAACACGTGGCTTTTGCCTCCCTGTTGTCCCTACCCAGGCCACCCCCAGAGCTGCCTGTCCTCCCAGCTGCCTCTGGAGACTCAGGAGTCCAGTGCAGGGCTCTGTTTCCAGCAATGTGGCAGGCCAGGCATGCAGGCAGTGGTATTTTTATCCTGTGCTTCAGCTGCAGAGGTAAAGGTTATTACATCCACTCCTGTAATTGTTTGAGAGGCTCGAGAGAGAAGGGCAGAGCCTCCTTCACCTGTTTATATGCAGCAGGACAGAGGAGGTGGCTGTAGCACATGTGCCCCTTTGACACCCAGAGAGCACATCAGCTCTGTTCCCAGTGTCTGTGATCACTGCACTGAGGGCTGGAAAATAGAAGGAATGGTGAATACCTACTGTTGCCAGGTAACAGCATCCACTGTGCCGCCGGCCACTTTCAGGAACCTATGGGAAACAGAGGAAGAAACCAGATAAGCCCAGTGTTGTCACAGGGGAAATCCTAAAACAACCAATGCTCATCCTACATCGTGAGATACCAAAGGTGGCCACTGTGCCCACAAATACATCCTAATGAAGCCTTTGTGTCCTTAAATAGAAGGAATAAATTCTACTTAATCCGAATGCTTGTAGCAAGCACAGCTGAGGACAACGAAGTGAACCCCAACTGGCAGCAGAGCTCTGGGCATCATTTTGGGGCAGGTAGGGAGGGCTTTCAGAGCACAACAGCATTTTAGGAACAAGATCTTGAGGTAGGTACTAAATTCTGTGACTTTAACAACTCCAAATAGCAATTAAAGAACATGTTTTAAATGTCCATCTTAAAAGGAGATAGTTCTTATCCCACAATATGTATTTAACCTGAGGAACTCTTTGCCTGGATTCAAGCAAGGATTGGAAAATGGAAGAAAATGGGAAAAAAACCCCAGCAAAACTATTAGATGCAAAAATGCCACCTCCTGCTCAGGAAGCTCCTGAGCCTTGGAGGAAGTGAGCAAAAGCTGAACCAATACTGCTAAGTGCTTATCTTTTTTTGCCTCTTTCTTTGGCATTAGCTACTAGCAAACTGATGGCATTCTGACCTGGATGCACTTTTGGTTTATTCCATTCCTGTGCCTAACCACAGCAGTTCCATGGACAAGGTTACAGTCAGTTATATACAGGTATTATCCTCCTGATGGCTTCTGACCTGACTAAGAAAATAACTCTTCCAGACAGCTCCTGTTTGAGTCAGACTTGAGGCTACACAGGTCTACCTGCTCACACTGCCAGTCCCAAAACCAAAACAATTCCTAATCTTGGGCCCCATATGCAACCACCACAGGAGGAGCTGGTAGCTGCAGGGGTCTCTCCCTGGTTCCCCAGCCCAGCAATCCAAACTGCACCTTGGAAAACTGCAGCTCCCACGAGGAAGCCCAAGTAGTTCTTATATTCTTATGTTTAGGGGCACAGATGTGGAAACACAGAAAGGCACACTCCAACTGGACAGGCACGTTGTCTGTGCAGGAGTGCAACGTGCACTGAGTGGCTGATGCATTTTGGAAGTGATATGCACACACATGACAGGAGACATTTGCTTGAGTTCATCAATATGCTGAGAAAGGAAACAACGCTGTATTTTCTTGGGCTGCTTTTGATGCACAAGGATCCCGAGAACAAAGCAGGAATGTCACAGCTGTCCTGACTCCACACGGGGCTGAGTGGTGCTGGGTCCAGCGACCCCAACGAGAGCCCCATGACTGAGGGTAGGGAAGGGGAAGGTTTGTGAGGACAGACCATGAGACTATTTGTCGTGGCAGGGACGAGCAGCAGCTTTCCGGCACACGAGCCTCTAATCAGGTCTGAAACAAGAGCAGCAAGCTTCGGGCTAAATATAGCTCGGAAATGATCATTCTGATTTTAAATTAATGACGATGGTCAATTATAGACTGGGACAAAAGGGCAGCTGGACCCTGTGGAGCATAAGAGGATGCTGGCAAAGGCAGCAATAATAAATCCCTGCAGACAGAGAGGGAAGAGATACAATTAGAAATGGAAAAACAATAACATGCTGTGAACTCCTGTAGCACTGATGCATCCCCGATTCTGCTGCCCAGCAGTGCTGTGAGCTCAGCTCCCAGGCTCTGCAAAAGATGTAAAAGCCTTTCTGAAATGCTTTTACATCTCTCTTGAGGATCAGGCCTGGAAAACCAGTGGCAGTGTGATGGCTGGGGACAGTTCCTCCCCAGCTGAGCAGGGGGAGGATATCAGCTGGGCCAGCCCTAGTGCAGCCATTGGGAGTGGTGTGAGCTCCCCACAACTCACACTGGTCACCTGGCAAAAAGAAGATTTTGCAAATATTGCTGAGGAGACGTTGCTGTTGTATAAAACTGAGTGTGCAGACATGTCAAAAGAGTCAAAAAACCCAGTTCCCAGGTTTAAAATTCTCTGTACAGGGGCTGCTGCCTAAAATGTAATGCACAAAGTGTGTAGGAGTGAACTAATGAACTCTAAACTGAAATTACAAACACAATCTGTATTGGATTTGAAGATCAATATGTTGCAATTGGATTTGAAAATTAGCCCAACTTGTTTTCTGACCTCAAATGCTTTACATTCTGGCTGAAAATAAACCATCCTGGACTTCATTAAATCACCTCTTCAGGCTCAGCTTGGCACTCTCCCTTCACAGACCAAAACCATGAACAGACCAAGCTTAGAGGAAGAAGGTCTCTGGTTTTCCTTGCCATTTCCATAGGACCTACAACACCATTGAAGACACACCTTCTACAGTGATGTTTGAGCAGGGACTGAAAAGCAAAGCAAGTCCTCATTATAACCTCCTGGAGCAGCAGAAGCAGGACATCCATATGTCCCATCTCCCCCATCTCTAGGAAGCTACTTGGCCTCTTGTTAAAAATTCCTGAGCAACTGTTCTAGGGCACAGGCATCACTCAGACAGCACAGTGCAGACCAAAAACAGGACAGAAAAGCCCTGGCTTGCTTAGTGTTCCTCTTCTGCCTCTATAATATAAAATAAATCAGTTAGCTCTGGTAATATTAAAATTTTATGATAAAATATACATATCTAGCTCAAATTTTCTTTTCCATGTCTGTTTTTCTTTCTGTTTTCTTCCTTTTTCCTTTTGTTGAGATTTTTGCAGGATGAAGTTCCTGATAGTTCTTCAAGTCCTGCCTTTAGAGGTGGAGTTGTTCCTGGAGCACCCCAGATGTCTTGGGCATCTTTGGTCTATACACTCCAAAGGGCACCTAGAGCAGCTCAGCAGCCAGCAAGTGGTACTGCAGGAGCAAGAGATGAAAACCTAGGGGAGGTGGAGATGCAGTAATGCACAGGTATCCAAATATCCTCATTTTAGGAATAGGGATTTAACTAATCCCTTTATTCCTATAGCACTTGTGCTGCTCCATCCACAGATTTCGAGGCCACTGAAGATCCATACGGTCAAGACGACCAGTGGTGACACATTTTCATTTGGGATTTCCTGGGCTGCGCAATGTCCATGTGCGTGGCACGGCGCAGGCACAGCGAGCCAGACGCTTCCGGGAGAGCTCAGCTCCCTGCACATGTGCTGCACAGATGGGCTGGGCTGGCACAGTAAATCTGCCATTTTCCTACACACCGGGGTCTCTCTGTGAGCACCAATGGACCCTGCAGCGCATGTGCAATAAATCCCTCCCAGGAGCAGTGGGGCAAGCTCAGCCCGTGCTGTGCAGGCTGTAGGGGCAAATGCTGGAGCATTGCCCCATAATTCAGAAGGGTGGCAGCCCCAAGGCCTGCCCATGTAGTACCCCTGGCTGGATTTCCACATATCATAAACCTGGGCACGTGTTAAAAACCTCAAGAAAAGTCCTCAAAATCTTCTGGGACAGCATTTCTAGGTGGGAAGGCAGAACACAGCAGAGACGTGTGGAGGAATAGGAACCTTGAGTACGGAGTTTGTGATACTGAGGATGAGACAAAGTCACTGAGCTTGATAAGGACATCTAAGTGACAGAGGGTAGGTTTATATTAGATATTAGCAAGCAGTTCTTCACTGTGAGGGTGACAAGGCACAGGAGCAGGCTGACCAAAGCAGCTGTGGATGCCCCATCCCTGGAAGTGTTCAAGGACAGGTTGGATGGGGTCGTGGGTAACCTGGTCTACCGAAAGGTGTCCCTGCCCATGGCAGGGGGGTTGGAACTGGGTGATCTCTAAGTTCCCTTTCAACCCAGCCCATCCCATTATTCTGTGATATGTCCATTTTCTTACCCTTGCAGCCGGGCCTGTGCCAGCATCCCATGCCAGCATTGCTACCTGTGGGGCCCTGCGTTGAGCTAGAACTGAGAAAAATGTAATTCAGCATTGCTCAGTGGCTCAAACAGTTCACAGCTCTGTCCCAGAAATGGTAATGCCAGCGCAAGGTGGGGCTCACCTCACAGGTCATGAATGAGCTGGGGGGGCGTGGAGCAGGAGGGCTGCAACACCTCAGGATGGTACTGATACCCAAACTCTGTACTGTGACACCATGGGTCAAATCTGACCTCTTCCAGAGCATCTCCCATAACCACATCTCCCAGGACCATGACTTTCACTTTAGTGTCGGCAGATCTCTGAAATACATCTCCTGTCCTGATTCACTGCTTGTCATTCATGGAGCACCTACTGCAACCTTAAGTAAATTGCTCCCATGGTTAATTAGCCTCCAAGTACGTTATTTCTCATCTGAATGTGTCTGGTTTCAGCTTCCAGCCACTGGAATTTCTTAGGCTTATTCCTGATACATTAAAGAGACATCCACATTTGGAAATCTCTTTCCCACGCAGGTAATTTCAGATTGTCATCCTTTAAATTTAAAAAAAAAGAAAAAAAAAAAAAAGGCGATGCTGTAACAAAGAATGCAGCTGCACAAAGAAACAAGTTATTTCAGAGCTGCCCAGCTGGTTTAGCATCTGACTGACTCCCGAGTGCTGGACTTGACAAACATGGGTTATTTCATCTGCTACTCCCTGAAAAACTACAAAACAGAGTCCCCACCCTGCACAAGCCCCAAATGTAGGAACAAGACTGGCCTGCCTGTGGTCGTGGTGGTGCCCTGGCGGATCCCTAGAGCAGGGAGGCAGATCTCTGCCCCAACAGTGATGGGTAGAAAAAACTTCATCTTGTGTCTCAGCTGGCTGGTGAGGGGCACTAAGGCACAGGCTTCACCTACTTACTTCTTCAGGTTCCAGCAGCACAGAGGGGCACTAAGGCACAGGCTTCACTTACTGACTTCTTCAGGTTCTGCAGCAGCAGAAACAGGTACTAGACCCCACCAATGCCACATGCTGCAAAGCCTTTATCCTGAAGTGCTGTATTTCAGACAGGATTTTCATTCTGGGGAGCAGAGTCTGGTGTGAACTAGGTATAAATCTGCTGATATATTGTATTCTCCACCTGCTTAGCATCACCTTTCTTCAACCAACCTGATCTGTGGCAGGGCTGCACAAGCCTTCCAGAAAAGAGGGCTTTATGTCCTTGGGGGAACTCAAGGAATTAGGAGACAGGGACTCACCTACCTCTAGCCTCCACAACATGCTGTGACAATTTCTTACACAATGCCATTGCATACCACGTGAATAACCTTCCTCCTTCTTTCCAAAGCTTCCTTCCAAACTTCTTTCTGCACCATGGATAAACCACCCCATTCACAGGCTCTTGGGCCTTGGTAACATTTCCTCTGAGCTGCCTCTCTTCTGAGCTGAAGAGCCTGTTTAATCTCTTCTCATGTGAAGAAATTACATACTATGCACATCCTCAGCTCCTCTCCCTGTAACTTCCTGGTTCTATTACATCTTTTCTGAGGGGAAATGACTAAGATTCTAGATAGTAATCAGAATGAAGGTACAAGGTGTACTTATACAGTGCCATAATCTCATCTATGTCTTTTCTTACCCATTTTGTTCTTCCTATATGGGTGACTGTGATTCTGGCATTTCAGAAATCAAATTAAGTTTCAGAAGTAACAACTATATTAACTCTTTCCTCCTACAAGAGCAGCAGCTAAATCTTTTGCTTATATCTCAGCTCCTTGACCCTGCTGTACAACCAACTGCAAAATGAGTCATCACATCCTTCGCACCTCATTTCAACATATTTATGAATTGAGTCACTCATAAGTTCAATGCTACCAGAGCTTGAGTTCATGCTGCAGTGACCCCCTCCTCCCTTTGTATCATTAATTTAAAGTTCCTTGTCTTGTGGCTTGAATTTTTGCACAAAATTCTTGCTCTGGATCTCTTGAGTGTCCTGGTACAGTGTGTGCCACCAGCCTTGTGGTAGCTTGTGTAATACAATATGGCAAGGATATACTTTTTTTAAAGAAAGTCAAATAGCCAAAACAGCTTCTAAAAATGCAGTGTTTACAAGTCCCCTGTGTCAAATATGGCAGAAGTCCTTGTCAGCAAGAGGACGGGAAAAATGCCTACATTCATTCCTAAAATTCATCCAGAGTCCTTCCCTTTGCCAGATACCATCTACTCCAGTTACTTATTTCTCCTTCTTATTTGAATTTAAACAAACAAGCCCTGTCCATACACTGTCTTTGGCTGCTATTTGGATAAAAACCAATGCTTGAACTGACTGAGGTGTGCTGACCTGCACAGACAGACACAGCCCTCTCCATCCTCCTGGTGGCATAGACATAAGGCAAGGGCAGATATCATCAAAACACTACCAAAGTCTCTCCTATTTTTAGCACCTTGATTTTGCTTTGGTGGAACCCCAGTGTTCAACTTGTGCCATTTCATGAGCTTTAAGCTAACAATTCTCTCTACCAGATTAGTGTTAAAAACCTCAGCTCGGGGTTGATTTGTGGGTGAAAGGAGCAGGGCTAAAGAGTGAGTCAGGTATTAACCTGACCCCTACTTGGCTGCCCACAAATAACTAAGATGTGCCCCCTCCCAATCCTGGTTGGGATCCACAGCTTATATCCACAGCTGGCAGGGAGGAAGGGCTTCGCTACCACTGGCAAAAGTGCTTCTCCAGCTTTATAGGCTCCATTCAGAGCGCTGTGGAATGACATCACCAAAAGGAGACACGGAGAACCAGGCGGGTGGTTAAGTCTCCACAGGCATTACAAACCAGGAGCAAGAGGCAGTAAAATCATGAAGGATGAGAAACTCTCGTGCCTTGCAAGGGAAAGACTGACAACTGGAAGCCTCCTCACCTACTTCTGCCATGTGGCTGGCAGTGCTGTGGCTCTGTGACCAGAGGATGGATGCACAATGGTGATTCAGTGGCAAAGAGGGGCCAAGGAGGCTGGAAAGAGGGCAGAGAAAAAGCCAAGGAGGCACAAGACCTGGTGACTTTGAGATCTGTGGGATGAGGAATAGGGAAAGAATGTAGCTCCAGACAAGATTTTCACTTCTCTGGTGACTCAGCAGTCTCAGGACCTAAACTGGCCACAGAGCATCAACAACAGGCAGTCTAGCATGGGCAAAAGTGCCTCCAGCCCTTACCCTGCTGCATTGCTGCAGCTCCTGCCATGGTGGAGGTAACACACTGAAGCTTGTGAGTGTCCAGTGGCAAAAACTGGGCTACACCAGCTGAGGAGCAATGGGTCATGAGAGCCCAGAGCCAAATCAATGCAGACATGCCAGCCTAAGTTTTGTACCACATGTTCTGAGCTTTAACATGTTTTAGCATCTCTCCTGCCTGATAGCTTTCCCTCGTGTTTCTTTTCTTCCAGCACCAAATGCAGCCATGCATTAACCTTTGTGTCAGATTCCTGATCTGCTGTTAAAATCTATGTTAATTCCTTAGAATCCCGTATTTTTTTTTTTCCCTGAGCAAATTCTGAGCAGGTCTGGGATTCCTGTACCCGCAGACGCAGTAGGTAGCTAACATGGTCTGCTCTGCAACAGCTCAGGCTGCATGAATGGTCTAATTAACACCTCATCAAACTCAACTATTGGTTGTGTCTGGAGAAATTCTCTCTTGCACCTGTGCATCCACGAGACAGCATTTGTAGCCTCCTGCACAGCAGGCCCAGCCCTTGGAGCAGCGCTCCACTGCAGAACCTGTCCTTGCAGAGCGTTCCGGCTCCAGGCCCTGCCGGCCCAGAGTGACACCGATGGGTGTGGCTGCTCTGAGCTCTTGCTCCATGCAGGGTGTTGGAGGAGCTCAGGGGCAATAACTCAGCACTGAAGGGTGTGCGAAGCCCAGGCTTCTGTGCTTTAGGCTCTCCTCCCCTCACTATATCCCATCTCCACCACTGGGAAGTGCACAGCTGTCACCCAGCACAGCTCGGTGTCACCTGCCTAAGGACAGCCTCGGCAGTGGACAGCGTGCACACCCTCCTATATGCAGCAAACCTTTGGGTGCCCAAACTGCCCATTGCTGTAGCAGACCCCAGAGAGAGGTGGCACCTCAGGAAGGGTTCAGTCCCACCCTGTCCTGGAGGACAGGCATAGGGATTTAGTCAGAAGAGCCCTGGAGGTGTCCATCTCCACCACTGATTCAGACAGAGCCTGATGTTCAGCAGATACAAATGCCCAGCTCATGCTGACACTGCCATTATTTCAGGACAAAATTTTAACACAAAGAGTACGTTTTGCTTAGTTGCTTAAGATAGCAGCTAAAAATGGTCTACAATGTTTGGAACACAGAGCATGGAACAGGAAAATGTTATTCTAGTTAATACTTCACAGTGAGACTTTTCTCTGAGTGTTTTGGGACCTCAGGTATCTCCAGAGGCTTTCCCTGGAGGACATCTCCCTGGGCTTCTCTGAGGTCTCCTCTCCCATTTCAGCTCATTTCCATTACTTCCCTCACCAAAACTCACTTCCTCACTTTGGTAACAAGGCAATGCTTGCCTGGCAGACAAATCCACCCATCTCTCTTCGGGGGTGTCACCTCAGCCCTCCAGCCTTAGTTAACTCTTGCTGCATAATCTTCCACTTGAAATATCTCCTCCCACCTGGTTGACTTCTGCTGTTCAGCACATTTTTTTTAAAAGAAGAGAAAAATTGCAGATTTCACATCATCAGGACTATGAGCTGCACACACTTCAGTCAGGAGCCTTCATCCTACTGTGAACACTACGTAGACCACTCATGGTCTAGCAAGGCAGATGGCAGATTTGAGAGAATCTTCCTAAATTCCCTCTCCTCTCTGCTGTTTGCTGACTGTGTGTGGCTCATTCAGGACCCTGAGAGGCATGTCCTGGCTGTGACAGCACCAGGCACATGCTGAGCCACATCCCGCTGACCAGTTCTGGATGCTGCAGAAGAAAGAGCTCTTGGTAGCACTAACCCACATATTGAAGAGACCTTGGGGAGCTACTGGGAATAAAGCTCATGCTGTCAAAGAGCTTAGGCACTGGGGTTTGTTTGTTTATCCTTTTGCAACTCCATGTCCAAATACTGCAAATGAGTGTTAAACCCTTTGTCTTTGTGTAATCAGACTTATTCCTCCTCTTTACGCCCTGCCTGGAAATAATGGGGTCTTTATGTGGAAAGACAAGCAGCTCTTTTGCCACAGGACCTTGCGGGCTGTATGGCCATGCAGGCATGTGCTGCTTGCCGTGAGCTGCAGACACCAGGATTTGGAGTGCAGGACACAAGGTTTCTCCACGGGAGAGACAAAATACGTTGAGCGCCCATGTAACAGAGTCATCCTGAAAGGCAGGGATGGCAACAGAGAAAAGCACATGCAGCTTGCAGAGCAGGCATGCCCATCACAGCTTTTCCACGGCAGTTGGGGGTTTATGGAGAGCCCCCACTATCCCGTCACCAGGGCTGCAGCTCTTACACACCTTCCCTTTCATTTGAGATGGAGTGTCTGCCATTATCTCCACCAGACTGTATACTACAGCCTTGCTCCCAGGCTTGCCGTCAGTCAAAACACAGCCCAGAAACATTTAGCTGCTGGACCACCCTGGCCGTGCGACTTGGCTCTTCCGACCCCTCTTCTCTGGGACCCGGCTGCGGTGCACGAAGGGCAAACACAGCAGTAGGACTTCCCTTTCTCTAATAGCTTCTTGGCTCTCATCCCCATTGTTTTCCTTACTCAGCCCGCTCCTCCCGGCGCTAATAGATTTCCTGCTGATCAAGGCTACTACAACATTTTGTAACTCCCCCTGCGCCGCTCTCACGCGCGGCACTGAACGCGGGGCTCCGTCAGGCGATGCTCTCACGTGGCATCGGTGGTAGCTGTGGTGTGGGCACAGGGGCTGTTCCCCCACTTTGGTCAGTGGGAGGGATGCTGGCGTCGCAGATGGTTCAACCAGCTTTATGGTCTCTTTGTGCTGCTGCAGCAGAGCTGAGAATCTGGCCCTGGCTCCCTCCCCGCCTCGCTGGGGACTGCATCAGTGTGCTGTTTATTGTTTCTGCCAGATCATTCCTGCAGATGTTAATGAATGCTAGACCCAGCTTTGCTCCCAGCAGAGTCCCTTCCACACCTCCCCCTGCCCAGCCTTCTGCACTGGAGTTTCTGTTTACAGTCCTGCAGGGAATTTCCCTTCTGCAGCATGGTCTTCGAGCTGCACAGTCCCAACTCCTGCTGCCAGCAGGCTCCCACACCTCCCTGATTCCTGTAGCTGTCCAGTGTCACCTCCAGGTGTCTGCATCCCTCTCTGTCACCATTCCTTCTCCACCTCTGGCCCTCCCAAACTAGAGACATGCCAGTTCCCCTAGGAGGGAGAAGAGAGCTTGGCTAGTGAAGAAAGTTGCTATAGGTTCTTCCTCTGCACAGATGGAGAAAGCACAGGGAGAAGAAGTCACCAAATAGGAAGAGCAAAGCAATTTGTCCAGGAGGACCCAGAGATAATAACGTCCGCACTGGTAAGTGGTGCCAGGACCCACATCCTGATCCTGCAGCCCAGGGGCATGCAGCAGCCTGCATCCACACCACTGCATTGTGTTAACATCCCAACAAGGTGGACACCTCAGTCTGCCTGTAATTGGGAAACACTGGAAATTCTTGGGAGAGTGTTAGTCAGTCCATCCCCAAATCCCACCAGGGACCTCTGCAGAACTTTAGCAGTACAGATGACCATGTCCCAAAGCCTCTGGTACTGTGGTGGCCCAGCCACACAGAGCCTCACCATCCTGGGGTCTGTTGGACATTGGAAGCCAAAGAAAAAACCTTCCTGCTGCAAAGGCCATTGGTGCCAGGAGGGGTTTCTGAGCTCTTTTTCATCAAAGCAACATAACCTACCCTTCTAGGAAACCAATGACATTCTTTCTGGGCCTTCCAATGTTTGGCCCATAGAGGTGTGCTCTGGAATAAGTGCGGATAAGCTGCAGCAGGCTTCTCAGTTGAGTGTAGTCCTTTCCCAGCTGGCTGCCATTCACCGAGCGGCCGATCAGTGTCCGATAGTTATTGGGCTCTGAGAAAATAAAAACAGACAAGCAAAACTTGACAGCTCTGCTTCCTCCTCTGCACTTCCAGACAGACACACAGCTCACCCTGTCACACAGCTCGAGCTCTGCAGAGGACGTAGGCAGCTCTGAAGAGCAAGAGAAGGAGCCTTTGAGAAGTGGATGACAGCCACTGCCTGCTCTCCTGTGCCCCTTTTGCTGTGTGCGGGATGAAGAACCTGTACCTCAGCACCTTGCTCCTGTCCCTGTAAGGTTGCCCATTTCCCCTGGCACTGTAGCCACCATACAAGTCCCTACAGTAGCTGGTTTGGCCCCCCAGGACCAGCTGAGCCCAGCAGCCAGGGCAGAAACATTTCATGTGCTTAATACCAACTGAGAGAAATGTCCAGCTAAGAGACAAACTCACACCAAGTCTTAGAGATGGTGCTGCCATACAGCAAGGGCCTTTAAATCCCTCTGAAAATACACTGGCAAAGCATCCTGGGAGCTACAAGTATCCTCTTCCAAAACTGAGTGTCTTTCTGCTACAGCAAGCTCCATTCCTGTGGCTCTCCTGTTCCCACACTCACCGTTGCCCAGCTCCCAGGAGATGTTGTACTTCTTGCTGGCACTGTACTTCAGCAGGCTGAGGGCATTGGAGCTGTTCCAGGAGTTGTTGGGATTTCGGCGCAGAGCATTCAGTGCAAAGATCAAGTGAAGGCCAGAGCAGTCAGCAAAGTTATAGAGTTTGTCTAGAGACCTGGCTGGGAAGAAACAAAAAACAGTTTGTAATTCAAAGGAAAGCTAGTTCCAGGGGGGTTCAAATGATCCTGCTGTCCATCATACCTTGCTTTCTATGTAGGATGAGCCAGGGTCAAATGCCATCCCCACGACATCTGTAACTGCAGAAAGACACCTGACCTTTGAAACCCGGATAGGATTCCAGGTGTGGGTTCATCTTCTTCCAGCATGAAACTTGGATGCCCTCCACCTCTGTGTCAGAGCTGGGGCCATGTTACCAGAGACAAGTGACTTTATAACATCGCTTTTCATCTGCTCTTGGCAAGGAAAGTTCATCCTTTCCTGTGCTTATTCTGCCTTGCTTCTCTTCCAGAGCAGATCCCTGCAGTGCTTGGGGAGCAGACGAGGAAGTCACCACCCTAGAGCTGCCACCTCTCCTGCACCCCACAACAGCCTGGTCTCTGCTCTGCAGCCCCAGTGCAGTAACCCAGCCCCAACAATGATCAAGTAGAGCCTCCATGCATCATGCACCTGGCTGACATCTGTCCTGCACACAAGGAGTGGAGCTTTGTGTCACCCCCTGAACCTGGGGAGAGAGGGGCTCCCTGCCTAGTGACAGCCTGGCCAAACCCTGCTGCCCAGCAGGCCCTCTCAGGGTGCTGGGGGCTTTGTGGGATCCATGTCCTATCTGCTAGCCCCAAAACTCCCTGGATGGCACCTCCCCATACTGTGGCCTCAATGAGCAGTGGGGGCACAAGCCAGCAGCAACAACAGGAGAGACAAAAGAAAGAGCTGACCCACTATTTAGGGAGGTGTGACACTAGCACAGGGCAGAGAGACAAAAACACTTAATGCCTTTTTTTTCTGAAAACTTCCCTAAAAACTCAGCAGCAATCACATTGCTGATGAAGCTAATGCCAGTGTTAGCAGGATACAAACTCACGTGACAGCGAGAGGAGATTTGGTTAAAGAGCAATTAGATAACTGTGGTGTTTTCAATCATCCGTGCCTGTTGAACTGCATCCCAGGACACTCAGCAAGCTTCCTGAAGCAGCCCTGGAGATGTAACCACTTAACTGTGAAGAGCCACCAGGGATAGGGAGGTTCCAGGGGGCCAGGGAGGGCAGACCATAGGCTCCACTTTCAGAAGAGGGGAAGGAGGTGCTTGGGAATTACAGAGTAGGCAGACTGGCTTCAGGTCTGTACTAGTTTGAAAACAAACCAGTGGGAGGCACTAAGTCAGAATAACAATTTAATGGAAATTAAAGAAAAGGGGAAAAAAAAGGTAAAAGAAAACACTATCAAACTGACAGAGTCAAGGTACAACCTGACACCCTGTTAGGCAGGGTGGTGGTAGCAGTCTGGTAGAATGGTGGCTGCAGTCCTCTGAAGCAGTGATCCTGTAGTAAAACAGTCTGCTCTTCCTCAGGAAGTCCAATGGTGGCTGTGTAGCTCCTGTCCTCTGGAAATCCAGTGGGAAGCCGGTGTCTCTGGTGTTCAGCCTCAGATTATATCCACGATGGGATGCTTGGTTCCTCCCTCTGGGCGGAGCATCTCACAATGGGGTAACGAGTCATGAGGCCAAGTGTTGATTAGGCTCATTAACAGGAGATAGTCCGGAGGGAGTTATCTCTGAGTCAGGCGGCAGGACAATGATGGGCAATTAACAGAAAGATAGTCTGGGGGGAGGAGGCAAGGAAACACTGCCCCACCTGGTTTCAACGGCTCCTGAGGATGGTAATAGAATACACTGCAACCCAGGACAAGGTCCCAGAAAAACACTTGGACAAATAACCAAGTTGCTTGTCAGCACTTACAAAATATAAGGAGGTGGTCAAGAGCCACAGGAAAGTGCCAAGAGCAAATCACACTGAAGCAATCTACTGACAGGAGAGCAGGGCTTGTGGGCAGCAAAGCAGCCATTTAGGTCTGGTACCTTGATGGGGTCTGAGGCTTCGTACACAAAGGATTGCACTCGATATTCCCTCCAGAATTGGAGGTAACCCTGATCTAGACTGAACTGCAGTGAGAAATATGCACACCTAGGTCAGCTTTCAGTAATTTGTTGTTACAGTGAAGGGTTAGGCAGCCTGCTCTGGGGCTATTTGCACATTTCCAAAAAAAGTGGGGCATAAAGGAGCAGAGGATACATCAGACTTGCCACGGCACCAGGGTGATAGCATGCACCACCTTTGCCAAGGAAAATGAAGGGGATGGAGGGAAGTCACCGCACACTCAGGGAATTGCTCTAAGCCCAGGAGTGGTGCTCCAAGATTTCCTGCAGCCATGCTGCCCACCTGAGGTGCAAGGGAAACAGTGACAAGTGGGAGCTGCTCGCTCCAGGCGGGATAAGCTGTTCACTGTATGTCTGTATTTATTCTGTTGCCTTTCCTGGTCACTGAAAGTCTCAGTGAATACGGAGCCAGCTCTGAGGTCTGAGAAGAATAAACTTATTTTCAAAGTAAAATTTTAAGGAGGGTCCAGGAAATAAGCTAACTGAATAACTAACATTTAATGCAACACAGAAAAGTTATGGAAAGAAGAAGAATGCAAAAATGTGGAAGATAAATTCTTAATCCCTTTCACAACCTTTTTTGAAATGCTACTGGTTGTTTGAGTGAAAAGTAGCTGAATTAGATTAAACTAATGTGTTCATCCCACTGGTTCAGGCACATTAGCTGTTTTTCTGGATGTTTAGTGAATTAAAGGCAGATACAGTTACTTATTACTAATTTACTTCAGACTCCAAGGCAAAAAGCTGCACTTGAAATGAGACTCCTATAAAGAGGAGAAGACAGATACCCAAATGACAAATCAGGATAGCAAAAAAGGTGTTACCTGCAGTTCCCCTGCTAGAAATGAAGCTTTTTCACTGGCACAAAACAATTGTACTACAAAAGCAGATTTGGTTCATGTTCAGGAGCCACTGCAGAAGACTGGGAATTGATTTTCCATGCATCCATGAGAGGAAACAAGATGTCTGTTTATCCCAATGCAGGGCCTGCCACTGTGAAATTGTATTTTCCCCATGACACTTATTTTGTTTCCGTGCGCCTGGACGCAGAGATGCCACGTGTATTTCATGTTCTGCCATGACTTTCCAAGCTGGAAACCTCAGCAATCAGGGGAGTGAGCTGGAGAAACACACAGATGTCTGGGGTTTGGTCCTGCACGTTTCCAATGGTCTCCCAGGACAGACCGACCTACAGCCTGCAATGAAGCTACAAAGAGCAGAAGAGTACTAATAAACCTATCTCTGCATCAAACCAGATTGTTAAAACAGCCACTCTCGATGTCAAGAGTATCAGGTGCCAAATCCACTTTCCTCCTTTATTCTTGGCAACTGTCTTGGGATAGTGCAAACTTGGAAGCACCAGTTCAGTGACCTTGGCAGCGTCTTGATGATCAGTTTGCACAAGCTACCCAAGCACTGGTGGTTAAGGGGCATGTGTCTCACTTCTGAGATGATCACCTTAAAAACTGGACATCTTCATTGCAGACAGCTGCAGTTCGATGACAAGAATACCATCATGCAGTGTATGACAGCAGCGTGCTCAAGTGGCCAAGGAGGCCAATGGCATCCTGGCTTGTATCAACAGTAGTGTGGCCAGCAGGACCAGGGCAGTGATCACTCCCCTGCACTCGGCACTGGTGAGGCTGCACCTTGAGTGCTGTGTTCAGCTTTGGGCCCCACACTATAAGAAAGACATTGAGGTGCTGGAGCATGTCCAGAGAGGGATGAAAAAGCTGTTGAAGGGTCTGGAGCACAAGTCTTGTGAGGAGCAGATGAAGGAGCTGGGGGTATCCAGCCTGGAGAAAAGGAGGCTCAGGGGAGACCTTATCACTCTCTACAACTACCTGAGAGGAGGCTGTAGTGAGGTGGGGCTTGGCTTCTTCTCCCAAGCCACAAGGGAAAGGACAAGACCAAAGAGCCTTAAGTTGTGCCAGGGAATGTTTAGATCAGATACAAGCAAAAATTTATTCACTGAAAGCATTATCAAGCATTGGAACAGGTTGTCCCGGGAAGTGGTCGAGTCACTATCCCTGGAGATATTTAAAAGATGTGTAGGTATGGCAGTTAGGGACATAGTTTAGTGATGGAGTTGGCAGTATTAGGATAATGGTCGGACTGAATGATCTTAGAGGTCTTTTTCTACCCAAATGATTCTATGGATGGCTAAAGCACGAAAAGAAGCCCATTTAGAAGACTTTGAGTGATGTCCAGTCCTCCATATGTACAAATAAGGCCATAAGAAAATGCTATAAATATTTTACTGCCATGACTAGGGATGGCAACATTACTTTTGAGTAATGAGAACATGAAGAATCGTGGTATTATTAACAGCTGGCTAAAACTCACTTTGAATTCTGGATAATTGCACTGTTTTTTCTTCATCAAACAAAGAAAATCATACAGGAATTTAACCTTTCCCCAGCTAACAGATCATTAGGCAAGGCTTTTACAAAGCACTTCAATAGAAAAAGCCATTGTTGTACCAGAATGAATCTTAATAGAGCAGAACTAGATTTATAAGATGTTCTCCCTGCTCCTTCTCCCCCTCTGCCCAGTGCAGAGATGCACATGCTCAGCACTCATGTGCCACTTGAGCTCAGCAAGAAGGAATAACGAAAAAAAAATGAAAAAAAGTGCCAGGATGCTGAGAGTCAGCTTCTTCCATTTATAATGCTCATGTGGTTGGAGTGAGGCCACCCAAGGCAGCAAAGCCCCATGCTCTATCCCCTCATGCCTGGCAGCAGTATTGGTGGCAGGGGTCGCACTGGGGTGGGTGCCTTGGTGGGTTTGGGACAGACAAACAGCAGCCAGTAGTCAGAGACAGAGACCATGTAGCCCTGGCAGAAAAATTAAATCAGAAGATATTTGGGATTTCTCAGCCTTTTACATCCTTGGTTACAGAGGCTTGAACTCATTTAGGGAGTGAATACAGTCCGATGAGGCATGGCTGGGTGGCCAACAGTAAAGATCTGCTCCTAGTCCGGCCCTCAGCTGAAGCTCTGCACAGAATTAAAGCTTTTAGCTGCTTGTATTGATCTCATACCCTGCACAGAGAGAGACAAACAATTTCAAAATGCAGAAGGTGTCTGTGAAACCACAAATGATGGTGGAGTTCAAGGGACAAGTACGTCCTTTGGGATTCTTTCCCATTATTCTTCTTTTTATACAAGGCTAAATTTTAATGTTCTCTGAAAGATGGATGGTACTTAACTCTGTAGCATGCCAACACAAAATCTGAGGCACATTACAATATCTCTGGCAGTTTAAAATAATTGGAAAGACTTTCCAGTTGTAGTTACTGAATTAAACATTATACTAGAGACTTTATAAAGAGCACAGTATTGACCGCTGTTTGGTAAGAGGGACAGTTCAAGAATCTCTGGGTTTGAAAGTCTTCCACATTTTTTATTCTGCTTCAGGAATTTTGCTTTGGCAGAGTTTAGCACAAAGAGTGGAAATTCATGTGTACGCTGAGATGGAGGCTGGGATCAGTCAGTGGGCTGAGGGGTGGCGGGGCATGGCACGGTGTGCCAGGGGCTTTCATAACTCTGGAAAGGCAACCAGAAGGATGGGAAAGAAGATCCTGTTCCCCCTCTATCCCCACCATCCACCACAACCATCTCTTGCACGTACAGAGCATGCGAGCACCAAGGAGGGTGAGACAAGAGCTGAGCATGGGGTGGGCGGCACACAGCACAGCTCCCAAATCCACAGGTTAGCTGAGAGACCCATCCAATGAAGAACAGATGAACCCTTCTGTGGATATAGCAAAGAAATGTAGCTCTAGAAATAACGATTTCAATTAATCACAGACATTGCTCAACTCTGCGTTCTCCATAAATTCTGAGCAAGCCTGGAGCATCCCTGCACACAGCTCCTGGTGCCAGCACTGAAGCCAGAGCATCCCCTGCCCCTTGAGCACCCCAGAGGAGATAGCAGAGCGATAGGATTGGGAAAGACCTGGCAAAGAGCAAAGAGAAGCCCAAAGAGAACTTTACAGGGAGGGGGCAGAAAGGGCAGTACAGGCTGTTCAGCCTAGAGATGAGTAAGATGGCTGGTCAGAGCAATGAATGGAAAAAGAAAGATATTCCCACCTACAGAAGAACAAGTGGGTACACGGAAAATTTATTTACAAACAAATTGGCACCACACTCAGCTGAATCCCATTTGCTCTGGCTCTCTTGTGTTGAAAATCCTCATAAAACCATTTGTGTGTGGCAAGGACTTGATGTTTTGTCAGCAAATAAATATGAATCAGAAGATATGCAACAGACAATTAGAGTAACTCCAGACCCATGGGACAGGTCTGCAACATTGGCTTGAAATCTTCCAATGGATCGCATCCCCAGTCATGACAGGTTTCAGACACGGCAACCAGAAAGCCCCCATCCACAGTCTGCACAGTTAGAGCACCAAAGATCAGCCTTCCCCATCACTGCAAAGCAACATCCCACACTGTCCGTATGCACTGTAACATCCAGCTTGACCCACTGGATCAAGGGAAGGTTTTCCTATTGTAGCTGCATGCTAAGCCATTCCTTCAAAGCTGCTGCTTAATGAGAATTTTAGAGATTTCATGGCTACCAAGGAACCCACACAGTTGCTGGAAATTGCATTCTAGTGATGACCATCCCAGCTGGGAAGCTGTTTGGTTTTAATTCAGTCTTCTGAAGCATTTTGCCATCCAGTAAAACCACACTGTATAAAGATGCTGAAGAATTCCTGGGCAAAATTGCTGGCTGGAGGGAAAAATTTGCTTGCCTCAGACACACATTTCACCTGAAATGATCTCTCTACCTGGTGAGACTCCCAATGCTCTCCAAAGAGGATTAAGGTTTTCAGAACTGTCCCTTACCTGCCAGGCTCTCCTACTGCTCCAAGGCAAGGTGCAACGCTGGAGGTCTGTTCTGAGTGACAAGAAGTGCTTTGGCAGAGTCTAATGGTGCTATAGAAAAGGGATCTAGTTTAATCCCATCTGAAGAATACCTGAAAGTTGGAGGAACTGGCTTCAATACTGCCAGCCAGCAAAGAAATGCTGCACACTGTGTGTTAATGAGAACCTGGATTTTATATCCAGCTGGAGGACAGATGGGGGATCTGGGGCTATTCCCTTTGGAGTATCAAGGGGGCCTTTTTCCAAGGGAATTGTCATCATCCCTGGTCTTTAAGCAGCCGAACACTGACCCTCAATATTCATTCAAGTATTTAACTAGATTTTTCATTTCACTGCCAGAGCAGAGGTGATTATGCTGACCACGTGAGCAAGGTTTAGTCCTTAACACTGCCGTACAGAAATAGCAGTCTGGGGGCTTGGTGTCAATCTCTCACCAATAAGGAGCTTGGCCGGCAGCCATGGATTGTGGGCTGAGTTCCCAGCTGGCATATAACTTGGAAGACAACCACGAGGTCTGGGTTCAATATCCAATTGCTAAGGAGTCTGGCTGACAGCCTCATTTTGTGGAATGAATCCCAAATTAATATAATTCTTTTGATACCAGACATGGGGCATGGCCTGTTTCCAAATGCTCTAAGGCCTCAGATAAAAGCCATAGGCATTGGGTTCAGTGTGTAAATGGTATTGAGGTCGGATAACAGTCAGGATTGGGCTTAATCCTTAGATGGTGAGAAAAAGGAATGAGCCCTGAGCTCTGCCTTTATGCAAAAAGAGAGAGCTCAAATGAGCAGAATAGCTCTGTTTTCAATCTTCGCGTGGTAAAGAGCTCACAGGACAGTAATGGTTTCTAGGAACAAGTGTAAATTGACATGGAGCTTCAGAAGAGATGTGGGATCTGGGTTCAATCTCCAAGGGCTGTAAAGCTCAGATAATGGCCAGAGGGGCAATTCCCAAACCCTCTGTTCCAGTCTGGTGTCTGGGAAGAAACCAGGATCATATTACAGCTAAGAAAGCTGTTTTCTCCTGCTGCATAACTTAAGGTATTTTCCCTTTTGGATCAGGATGAATCCAGCATCTTCTAAAGTTTCAGAGGGAAATGGAGGTGAGCAGGGAGAGTGCTACATGCTTGAGTGGAGCTGAAGAACGGAGCAAGGGAAAATAAGACTGTGAGCACCACCTGCTCTTCCGCATCTTCTTGGCCACCCCAGATCACTGGATTTGAGCCACGGAAATTGCTCCAGGGAAAACCTGGATACAGCTTCTCAGCATCCTCAGTGCTCAGCAGTGCCTGCACTTCTGGGTGTCCTTGTGGCCTCTGCAGGAGGCAGCTTGTCCCGTCAAGAGACAGTGACAGCCTGCGTGGCAATTCCATCTCACTGACACCGCTTGCACAAGGGATTGGTGGGAAACAGCGTGCGCAGCAGGGAGTAAAGTCAGCAGCTTGCTTGAGTCATTCCATTTTGGATAAAGGAATGCAAATAAAATGAGCAGAAACTATTCAAATATTATTTTGTCCAGGCATTTAAAGCCCGTCTTTTACATAGGAAACCCTTCCTGGATAGGGTTTTATCGAAAGTTATATATTGATCCTGTGTAAAGCTTCAGATTTGATAGCACTATCTTCCTGCCCTTCCAGTCTCTGTGACTCTCAGTTTTATCTCCAAAGTCCAAATGAGATGGACCACAGCAGACAGGGCCTGATCTGTGAGCACTGCTATAACAGGCTGTGGATTGCGAACCTGACCTGCAGTTAGCCAGACTCTTGAGCAGCAACAGCAGACTTGGGGTAAAACCCTCCAAAACTCCTTCTCAGAGGAGGAACTACCCATTCCTAATGACCAGGGGTGCTGGAGACAAGCCCTGTCAGCACCATCCCCTGCACAGGTGGTGGGCACAGCCCAGAGTTTTGCTCTGTACTCTGTGCAAAGCTGTGACTCTGGGGACGGGTTACCCCACCAGCCACAAAGCTGCCTTCCTTCGGGCTTTAGCTATGCACGTGGAGGGAGCAAACCTGCCAGGCTTGGGAACACGGCTGCAGACATAACCCAGCTCCACTGCCAGACCGTTTGCTGACAGAATGACTGTTTTATATGGCTATAAGAACAGCTATAAGCGCAGCTGTCTGAAAAGCAACAAAATCTATGATGTGTGTTTCTAAACCCAATGACAGCTGGCAGTGCTGCACTGCAGCTCATTCCTTCTTTTACACGGTTTAGTTAAAACACTTCTCTGCAATCACCCCAATTTATCAACAAACAGCAGTTTCTGGAACAACTTAAAAGCATTCCCAAATAGGTAAGAAGTGGTCAGGTCCTCAAGCACTCAGCGAGCTCCCACATGGCAGGCAGCTAGAGATGGACAGGGATGGCTGATGGGAGGACCAAACGCCCTCCCTGGCCACCTCACAGGCAGGACAGGGCTGTGAATCCCATCGGGGTGGGGGGTGTTGAGGCAGGGTTAGCTGGGCAGTTGCAGAGCATTACCCATGGATGGGAGAATGGTGATTTGTATAGTTTAAAGCTGGCTTCAGGTGCAAACGTGAGCCACTTCTGTGTTGCCAGGAGAGGTGACTTGGTCCTTGCACAGTTCTGCTCCCATGCCACATGGAGGAGGACCTCCTGTGACTGAGTCTGACCACTCAGGAAACCCTGTGCAGCCCAAACCCACAGAGGTACATACAAGACAACACCATAGCTTGCTGTTCAGCTGGATGCTGTAACACAAGGCAGAGCGAGAGGGCAATAACTGTGCCGTGCCTGTCCCCACACTCACCTCCTCCTGCCAGCTGTAGGGCAGATGACAACAGCCATGACGGGAACCCACATACCCTGTGCATGGCTTGCTGCTCAGGCAAGGTGCATCCACGTTGTTCTTTCAAGCTGCCACAGATGCAAGGCAGAGGTTTTCTTTAGAAATACTTTTTCTAGCAGCACCTGAAGCACTAACACTGCAGCAAGAGGATGGATGTTTTCAGCACTTCCCTGCAAAAAGCGAACTGGGCAGCACAGACTGAGCAACACCCTGTGCAGATGCTGCATGGCTAAACTGGAATGAAAGATGCACAGGCACAAAGCATGCTTTTAACGTGTTCACTTCATCTTAGTAAAATGCTTAGCCCAGGTAAGCTGTGCATCTAGCTCACCAATCCCTTCAGCCCAGCCAGCAGCTCCCATACTCCATTTTTTGCTGCCTAAACTGCTGTCATGTGGCAGACACACGGCTTGATTCAGAAGAGCCTCAAGCAGGGATGCAAGCCAGATCCACCCCACAGCATCCCTAGAGCCAGAGAAGGAGCAGAGCCTTGTACCAGGCCCTTTGCCTCCCACCCCCCAGATCTCTGGCTGCTCCAGAGCAGAGTGACATTGATCAGTCATGCAAGGAGGCTGAACTACCACATCGGGAACAAATTCAAACTGAGGACTTCAGTGTTGCCAAACCCCAACATTCAAAAATCATGAGTCAAACTCACAAAAAGCATGGGACTGGCTCAAGAAACCTGGTTTTAACATAATTTTCGTTGCCTGCTGTTTTCAAAAATTTGGGGTGCCTTTATATATGTTTTTGAGCTCTTCTACTACCAGGAGAGCTAAAATCTGGCTTGTTTTTTTTATTCCTTTTATGGCAGTTGATGTGCAGCAAAACAACCGGTTTAATTTACAAGTTGTTTGCCTCCCTTCCCCAAGGGCGGGGACCGCAGCCGGTGGCCAGGGATGGCAGGGGCACGCCTGAAGTTCCTCAACGCCGGGTGCTGCAGCAGAAATGCTCTGCTGCTGAACAGGGGTCTGGCCATCTCCTCTTACAATCCCTAGCTATTCTACAAACCCAGAGTCCACAAATATCAGGTGCTTTGTTTTGTGGGTCTGAGTCAATGTTTCCTATCGTGCAAGCAGCCGCAGTCATGGTGTGCTGCTGAAACCGCCTGTCTCCGTCCCAGCACATCCTCTCCTGCCTGCTGACCCCATTCTCGCCATCGGCCGTCCCTGGCTGTTCCTACTCAGAGGAGCAGCTGACTTTCCTGGGAGGAAGAGGGAGTGACTATGGCTCTTCGCACACTTTGTGAGCTGGGCATCTGGTATTTTTCAAAACTCTGAAACATTTTAACTGAAAACTGTCTTAAAAAAAAACCCACCCAAAAACCCCAACCAAAAAACAACACATAAAACCGGAAATGTTTCAATCTGAAATCCTTAATTAAAACCACACTCTTTAGTACATAAAGAAGGAAGTTAAAACAGAAATGTACTTTTGCACATTACAGACAGCATTATAATAAACACAGAGCTCTGCCAAGAAAGAGGCATTTTCAAGGCTACAGTAGATGCCTCCAGCTGCACTCAGATAATGTCAGAGGGCTCGTCGCAGTGCAGAGTGTGGCTGTGTTTGAACACAACAGCGACCGACCACGCTTGGCCGGTGAGGAACATGGCAATTACTGGTGCAGACTGCGAGTGCTGCAGCAAGGACCACAACCCGCTGGGGTCAGACCTCCACCGATTCCCACAGACCCGGGTCTTAATCTGTAAAATATTTGAAAGAACTGGCCCTGGCTCTCTCTGCTCCTCTGGGCTCACAGATACGGCTCAGCTGGAGGGACCCGGTTTGGCAGGAGCTCTCCCCGGCTAATCTTTGGGGGAATCTTGTACCAAAGCACACAGGGTGGAGTCTGAACCTGATTTTGGAGGCACAGATGAACGACTGGAAAAGGCCAGCATCGCTAGCCTGATGTCCTGCACCAGGCAGCCTGGGATGTACATGTGGAATGCACGAGTCAAACCCAGTCCCCCAGCAGGACAGATCAGATATTTCATAAATGTACCCACTGTCAGCTTAAAATCTGCTGCAAGTATGGAAATCAGCCTACCCCTGTGTGAAATTCTGCAGTTATTTAACATCCATGGTCAAAATAGGCACCTGGTTTCGAGTCCAAACTTACCTGTTTTGGTCTTCTAGTGACTGGATCTTGCTATACCCCTGCCTTTCTAGGTTTTTGTTTCTTCTGGACAGCTCAAGATTAAGGTCAAGCCTCCTCTAAACACACTTTCATTAAGCAGTATTTGTTGCAGGTTTTCAGCACGTTCACAGTAATGCAAGATGTTCCAAGCTTCCAATCAATTCTTCAGCTCTTTGCTGTCTTACAAGCCTTACCAAGCACTGTCAACAAACCACTGCTATGTGGGGCATTTAGGATCTCATGAACCAACTGATTTGCAGTGAGAGGACAGGTGTGCTCAGACTCCTTCTCCTCGTCACCAGCTGCAGAGCCAAAGCAGCCTTGTCTGTACGTAAGTGCCAGGAGAACAAACAAGCCCTTTCAAGCCCTTATAAGCAACTACAGCAATTAGCCTCACACATGCTTCATGGAAAGATTGTTGGAGGGGAATGTTGATATGAAATTATGTCACCTGCTTAAGAAAAAGAAGAAGGAAATAGGAGGGTTGATTGGGGTTTTTTGTATGAAGAGTATTTTGGGGTTCAAAAAGAGGTGAGAAACAGATGCTGTGCATGTCTCCAGGGACCAAGAAAAAGAAAAGGAGCACAGACGATGTCCCACAGAACTTCTGTTAATGACAAACAGAACATGGAGGACATCTTTTTGAGTGTCTGACTAAAGCAGCTAAAATAACTGGAGTTGGTAGGAACTGGTTATTTTAATTACCCTGTTATCTGCTAAAGACAGAGCAGGGCAGGTCCCAGACACTCCAAGCTGCTGGAATGCGTGGGGAAAAGTTGCTCTGGAGAAGGGAAAGTAACAGGGGAGGAGATGTTTATTACTTGGATATTATTGATACAGAAAGTTGGTTAATAATCCAAAAATGGAAGTAAATTTGAGTGCAAGTGGTTGCAAAAAAAAAAAAAAAAAAAAAAGTCCAGCAAATTAAGGCAGTGAAGGAATAAGTAAAACGGATTAAAGATAATGTATTTCAAAAAAAGCAAATTTGAACAAATTCAGAGCACAGGTCAAGAGGATCTCTGGGGAAGGGAGTTTAAGACAGCATTTCCCAACCAGTGAGACATGGAGAGGCAACAGCTGTGCTGTGGGTCAGGGGAGAGAGCAGCAGAAAGAACAGCAGGAAAATACCCTGCAAATACGTACAAATAAGAGAAAGAAAGAGGAAAATATCAATTGGTAACTCAGTGAAAAAGAGTAAGCAACATATCGACATAGAAACAGCTCTTTTCTTTAGTTTTCATCGAGACAATTAACTGTGACATGGCTGTTAGTTACATTAATCTGATGTGTGAAAGAGCAGCAGACCTGAAGAGGGACAGAACAAATGAAAGACCACTTAGGAAACCAAAACCACAGAAGTGCTCAGTAATCACTATTAAATCTGTGTCAAATTGTTTTGCCAAATACAGAAGATTCATATGTATTCAATAAATACCTTTTCTGCATTTTTCACCCAGAATTTTGCCACTATCAGCATGCCCTCTTACAATAATTCTGAATTTTGCTGAAGTGGTTTTCACTCTTGGTACACTGGAAGCATATTTATTGCTTTACTCCCCTGGGCAGAGATGCATCCCAAATACTCTCAACTTCCCCTCACCATTTGTCAGCATTTCAGGGGGATGCATCTCCTCCAGTTTTAGTGCAATGGAGATTTTACCTGAACTACTTTGTTCTTTCAAGGTGAGCAGGGAAGAACAGGGATGACTCCTAGTGATGTAAGCATCCAAAGTGCCTTGAGTGAACTCCCTTGAAGCTCCATACCTCTTTATATTCCTGGACAATAACCCAAAGCCAGCCCAGCCCTGTGGATCAACACTGCAGGTACGTGGACTTGGATGGGATGGATGTTAAATTTCACAGCAATCACCCTGCAGGCACTCCTGCCACACAACTCCTCCGCACTGGTTGGCACATCCTTGGTCTCTGTAGTGATGGGGAGGGTGCTCACACAGCCTGCCAGGACAGTAGCCCCAAAGTATCATCCATTAATGGTATCATGCCTAGAGGTGGCTGTCAAAAACAGAGCAAGCCACGTAGGCAGAAGAGGCAGAGAAGAGCACAACTCACTGGTGGTATGTGGGACTCAGCTAAACACACAGCAGAAGGCTGTGCCACAGTGAGTTACTCCACTCACTGAATGGATTTAGATGTCAGACGTCAGCTCTTTTCATGAGCAGATCGTCTGCATGGCTTTTAACACACGCGTACCCAACTGCTGAGCGACCTACAGCACCGCCTTCCCTCCTGCTCCCCTCTTACTACTGAAACACAAATCCTTCAACTGAAAATACATCAAACTCTGAAGCTAAAGAGTCGTATTAAAATCGAGTATATGAGGTGCTGGATTAAGCTAATGGTGTCATTGGCTTGCCTTCTGGGAGAGGGATCTGAGGTTTTTGCAATGTACTTGTCAGATTTTTCAACGTCCTCAGCTAAACAAATAACCACTGTTAAACCTCTGAAAGGGATTCTGCCCCCAGCCAGAGGAGACAGCCTTCTGAGACAATTCTTGGGGATAAAGGTTGATCTAAAAAACCACAATTTCTCAGGGTTTAACTGAATATCTCACTGGTTAAGTAAATGGTTTTATTTCTGGATATGGCATAGTCTCTGCTGAAAAATAAATGTATGGAAAATATTAAAATCAACTTATAAAAATAAATTCCCCCCCAAACTGCTTGGCAGTCTCTAATTAAATAATTCTACCTGAAAATCCCATCGCCTCAGATTACTTAAGCGATATGCCCACTGGCTCCCACCTTTGGTAAATGGGAACCATGTGGGCAGCATTAGGAGAGGGAAGTGCAAGAAAAGGTGAGCCCAGTGAAAGGCAGATGGACACACCATGGCATGCTGGGGGAGATTAAAGTGAGACACAAAAGGAGGGATGAAAGCTTCTGACAGTGGAGAACAGGAAATTTTCTGTGTCTGAGGAAGGTTATGGGCTTGCTCTGAGAAGGAAGGAAGGTGTTAGCAACTGGAAGAAAAGAGTAAGTCTTGTCCTGAGAGAAAATGCTTCAAAAGCATTTACTTTCCAGATTAGCAATGACCTTGCTCCATTTACTGCTGAGGCTGTGGATGTTGGAAGCCTCATCCTGCAGAATGTGGCTTGTTGTGCATTATTGTACAGCTGAAAAATGCTACATGTTCCAAACTGAGGAATATACTTATGCTCACAGCACTCAGAAATGACTCAACAGATTCTCACTCAGATTTCAGGTCATCTCCTCAAACCCTCAATCTGAAACTTTAGCATAAGGAATTTCCATTTAAAGAGAGGTGATAGGATAAAACTATAAAAACTCAAACCACGTTTGCAGCCACAGACCAAGGGTTCCACATGATCTTGTGCTATGTCAGCACCAGGGGGACAAACAGGGCAAGCATCTGGACACCAGGAGGACAAGTCAGCCACTAGGATCACCTCCTGGAGAGAAAACAGAGAGACAGAGGGTGCCCAGGATGAAAGCAGCAAACTTGGGCAGTCTCAGTCTCTTCCCACTGACCAGACCTGGTGGTGATATGCTGCTGTGCAACACAACAGCTTTGATCACAAAGACTGATGGCAATGAAGAAGAAGATATCTCTAGTGATTAAGGGAGGAATGTGAAATATTTTATGCACATGTGTGTAGAAACAGACTCTGTCTTTCTAGAGCACTTTTGGCCATCCAATCAAGAAAGTCACAGATGCAGCACTTGTGTTAGAAGAGGTGGCAGCAGCAGGGAGAAGTTTATTATGCTGGTCCATCAGGCCCTAGTCAATCATGATTTCTTTCTGGTGAATTTTACTCATACTCCAGTGCTGACAAGTCCTGGGATGGACTTGTCACAACATAAGCCCACAACTATCAGAGGATCGGGAAAACTTACTAGCTTTCTGACGGCTCTTCACTCAAATACAATCTAATCACCACAAGGACAGAGCAGAAGGGCAACCCAGCCTCCACAGTGCCCTGGAGGAGTTTTGGAAATGCTGTTGATAACCATGCTCCAGGAAGGCATTGGCTGGGACACTGCATGAGTGCTGGGTTTTAACCACTGTGTTTCCTGTGTATTCCATTTCCTGACACAAGAGGTGCTGCAAGTCCTATCAGTGATGATTTCCCACTTCTCAAAGGATGGAGATCTGCGAAGTTTCCTTAGCCTCTAATGGCTCCTTCCCAAGGACAGACTCACTAGGAGGTGCAAGCTATTGGCAGCTCAAGGGCCCAGAGGAGCTGTTGACCGTGTTTAGGCCGCGATCCAGAAGACTTGATTTCATCCAGCATAAGTGGAGCTGTTTTATTTATTCTAATGGTCTGATGGTGAGGGAGGAGTGCTCCCTGGCTGCCCACGCCAGCCCTGTTCCAGGCAAGAGGTCCAACACACAGCCCTTCTCCAGAAAACACTGCTCACAGGGACAAGGCGCCCATCCTCACATGCTACCTGGAAGCAAAGTTTCAGCAGACTCATGCTGCCTCCCAAGAGACATTCATTCTTCTCTTAGACCTGTTGTCTGACATGTCTTTGCCAGCCAGGTGAGCCCATGTGATTGCTCCACATCATGCTGGAGGAATGTTTGAGCCTCCCTTCTCCAGCAATGGCCAAGGGAGACACCTGGAGAAGAGCACAGGAGGGACAACCACAGCATGGTTGGCCTCCAGGAATTGGTGGCGCAGGGCAGCAAGGATACAAGGCTTCAGGAGTCGTACTTGCCAAATAAAAGCAATAGCAAAATCCAGGATACAATGATAACCCCGGTACATCACATGCACCATGTATGATGAAACTCAGCTAGGAGTAACCTGCTGTGCCACCTGAAGGTCTGAAACCAAGATGTCCTAGCTCACATGAAATAGTGAGAGTCTGCTGAACCCTCAGAACAGACTCATGCCAAATTATAAATAAAGATCCAAGAAGACTTGACACAATACTGAGGCAATGACTAGAGAAATGACTTATGAAGTGCACAGTGAATGCCTGCAGGGCTGACCAAATGGAGGAGAAGCTTTTAAGAGCTGCAGAAGCTTTCCAAAGGAACAGAATCTGAGGAGTGCCAATTTGTGTCAAAGATTTTCCATCTGCACACAAATAAATAAATAAGAAAGATGGAAGCAGACAGGGAGAAATCTGTGTTGTCCATCACAGAGCCCTATGTGGGTGTAGCTCCTCCAGTGCAGTCTGCGCTGAACTCCAGCGAGACTGAAGTGTTGCAGATGGCCGGCAGTAGTCATCTGCGTGGGGCTGAGTTGTACTTCATAGGTCCAGTTCTGCCTCTGAAATGAATACTGTGTCCTCTACACACCCAAGGTATGCTCCAGACCTGCACAGCATTGATCTGCCAGAGAGGGAGCAACAATGTCCCTTAGGCAGAGCGTGGTCTGGGAGCCCAGCAAGAACAAAGGAGCAAGGAAGGAAGATGTGAGACAATAAGCAGAAGGGGAAAAGAAATAAATTTTTATGGCCAAGCCATGACATCCCAGCTCCCATTAACTGCCACTCCTGCTCTTCAGAGCACCTCAGCATAAGGACACCAGCCTTGCCACCCACCAATACATCCACGGAGAGAACAGAGAGGGAGGCATGGCAGGCAAAGAGGGGACAAAGGCAAGCCAAAGAGTGCGGGAGGGAAAAAATATTTTGGGGTTTATTTTTCACACAGGATTCACAACATTCCTCAGAAAATTTAATTTTGCTGTCCTGTTCTTGTTTGCTAACCAGAACCAATTTAATTTTAAAACAACACGCAGAGCCAACGGGGGAGAAAACATTTTGCAATGGCTCTTCGCTCCCACTTGGAACGGCAAGCACAGCTTAACTCGTTCGGCTCTTGCAGTTGCAGCACCAGCTCGTGCGGAGCTGACCCGAGAAGCCTCTGCCCGGGAGGAAGAGGGGACTTACTGGTGCCTGTAAACGATAGAATAAAAATGGGGTTTTTTGAGTAACTTGACAGATCCCACTCTGCACATCTGTGGGGGCTGGAGGTGGTGGGAGCAGGGAGTAATTTGTCGTATGGAACATCTTCCTGTAGCCCTGTCTCTCCACTCGACAGCTCACTCCAAGGTTTGTAGAAAAAAAAAAGGCTTGTTGCTGCATTTAACAAAGAGCAGAAAGCTCCTATTCCTCTTCCACTACCAAGAACATGCACATTTCTCATATCAACATGTGAGTCTTCTGTGGTTTTATGCCTTGTTGTGACAGTTTGGTAAACAAGCTGATAAAAATCAAGAGCTTTTCAAAGGCAAGGTTAACACACTCATGTGCGACCTGGCTTGTCAGAGAACACCAGAAACTCCAAACACGTTGCTTCTGCTTACCATCTGCATGAGCTTATTCAGACTAAAATAACAAAGTGTGTTTCCTGATCTCCATCAACATAAATAGAGCCATTAAACTGCAAGGCTGTTTACATTCTGGGAAATAGTCATTGCATTCATCCTGACTGCTCCTCATCCTGCAGCCCCAGCGTCCCCACACTGTGCTCTGCTGCCCACAGCCCCACTGACCACCAGCTAACACCAGGCACCAGGACTCGCCATGTCTGTGTCACAAAACCAACGGAAACCCCTTCACAAATATTGTATGCTGGTGTCCAAATTTGGTTTTATAACTAGTAACAAGGACACACTTGAAGGATCGAGCTCTCCCAGTTGTAATATCTGGCAGGCGTAGAAGTGGGAACATTCACATTTTATAAAAAGACATCTTTTGGTAGGTAAAATCATAAATATTAGAGCAGACAAAAAGCCCTGGATCTTGCCAGTGGTGTGCTTACAACAGCTCTGTCTTCTGCGTCCCGCAAGGACCAACGCTCCAACACGAGCACGTAGAGATGGCACAGCCTCTGTCCCAGAGGATTTATGCCTGGAAGAGGAGGGGACGGTGCCATCTGTAAGCTGTTGCATCTCAGAACATCAGAGCCAAACACTGCACTTTTTTGGCCAAGGCAACCCATCTGCTCACAGGGGAGGGCTGAGAGCAAACATTGCCCAGCCCTGTGGGGGTCCAACCACGCCAATCAGCACCTCTGCACCCATGTGGGCATGGGACTTCTTGGTGCTGACAGGGACATTTGCACAGTTCCTGGGAACTTGTACCATTCTGGGTGCTGGCCTGCACTGCTAGACTCCTTACAGCCCTAATAGGTGTTCCTTGTAATTGTGGGAGACTGTTGTTTTTTGTTGGCCTAGCTTCACCTGCAGAATTGTCAGGAATGAGAATTCCACATTTGGAAATAATAACAAATGGATAAGACTGGGCAAATAATGATGCAGGCCAGGTCACACATTCCCGTTTTATTAGACTCAAACCCTCCTGAAAGAATTTCCTTGTATCTGCGTGTAATAGCTAAGTGCAAATATTTTCTAGAGGACATTCTGTTTCACAAAATGGAGGGGCTCTGTTTCTGTGTGTGTTACATCATAAATTATCCATTGTAAGTGTGGCAGGTTTTGCCTTTATGCTCTCTAGCACAACAGCTCTGAAGCTGCCCTTGCGGCTCTGCTCGGCGAGCCAGCTCCTCAGTTCCATGGATCCATCACAAATGTTCCCCTCCATGGGGCCAGAGAGTCAAGTCTCAGTATTACCACTCTTCACAGCTCCTGTCCTTGTCTCAGTCCCAGCTGAAAATATCCCTCTCCTCTTCTAGCCTCTCCCTCTGCTAGCAATTAACTCACTGGAGCATTTGTGAACCAGAATGAAAGACAACACGGAAGATAAAAGGTTAGTCCCATTCCCCACTGTCCTGATGGGGACAATGGCACTCTGCCCAGCCTTATGCCAATTGGCAGCATGCAGCAGGAAGCCCACAGAGTGTGGGCAAGGCTAAGGAAGAAAGAGTGCATTTGCTTTAGCTGCTGATGTTCTGCCAATCGTGTCACACATAACCATTTAACAACACGGCTCTTGAAACCCAGCACATCAGCATGTGCTTTTACCTTGACTTTCAAGGCATCTGTGCCATGCAGGCACTGTTTTTAAAAGAGTAAAGCAAATATGGATTTGCACTTGCATGTGAACAACATGATGGGAGGTGATACACTGCAGGAATGCCATCGCCCTGGGCAGAACCAGTATGTCCAAGGGAACAATCCTGCCTTGATTCAGAGCTGCTAATCACATTCCAGGAACCATTGCAGGTTCTAGAGTTACACACCCGCTGGGAGATGGGCTTTCATCACAGACCTGTAATTAAAGGGAGATGTTAATGCTGCATGTTAATAACCTGGAACATCAGTTATCCTGGGAGTTCAGTGAATTTAAAAATCTAAGTATTTCAATAAAGCTCATCAGTTAACATACCAACTTCAATTTAACTCCAAATAAATCAGGAAGGTTTGATGTTTTTATGCCAAGGTATTTCTGCAGAAATAGAAAGTACCTCAGTGTAAGCCTGGAAAGTCTCAGTCACAAAACAGGCAGGCACAGCATGTCAGCACAGAGCACCTTACATCTATCTCTGCATCTAAAACAGTTAAAGAATTACTGAATACTTTGCACAATGAACTCTAAATATCATTACAACCCCTCAGGTTTGCTTCATGAGGAAGATTGAGTGAAAAAAAGATGCCTGTGGCTAGACAGTGTGTTTTAATCATGTCCAGCCCTTTCCATTTGAGGTGTATGTATCAAGTATCTGTCCAAACAGGAAGGACGCACACACGGGATAGTCAGAACAGCTGAAACTCACGCACTCAAGAAGGAAAACATCTCCCAGTTGTGCGTGGGTTGGCTCTGAGGATCAGGAAATACACAGAAGACAATGCCCAGGGACAGGGTGATCTCGGTCATGGGACGTGCTTGGGCACGCTGCAGGGGTGTCACTGAGGAGCAGGCCACTTTGGGTTGGGGATGGAGAGAACACCATCCCCTGCACAGGCTCAGACCTGCTCAGAAGACACCTAACCCAGATGGGAGAGGTGAAAGCAGCAGCCATGAGCTGTTTTCAAGTGCGTGGCAATGTTTCATTGTCAAAAAGGCTGTGCTAGCCAGAAATGTTACTACATTTTTCAGCATTAAAAAACATTTTCCATTTAAGAACAGACACAAGCTTGAAGCCAGTGTAAAAGCACCCTCTCAATCAGTAGTAACAATGGCATCATTCAGTTCTGCTGATGCTTCAGGAGAGATCAGTACTTCTGCCTGCATGGTTTTAATAAAAGCAGCCAAATAATCCCAGTATGGGCTCTCTAGAAAGCCCTGTGGTGGGCTTGTGCACTTGAAAAAGGAGCACAGGATTCATGGCAGTTGAGGTGGTACTTGTGTGAATGCAGCTGCCCTGGGATAAAGATGTTCCCGGCATAAGCTGAAGCAGTACAGAGCTGTAGACAGACAAGCCCCGGGAGAGACAGAAGAGAATTATGGAGTGTTGAGCTAATTAGGTTCACAGCCTTAATTATTGGAGCACTACAGTTGATAATGCAAAACCAGCCTTGTAAACAAGCTTCTATTTTCAGCCACTCATGCCAACAACTTTCTTCTGAAAGCATCTGCTGCACTACTCAGACTTGTCACATCCCAAGGGCACATTCTGGAGAGTGTAAAGAGGTGCTCTGAAGCCCTATAATATCAGGTAATAAGAGCAAAAGAGATCTTGACAATTCCCATTTTTAAACAAATAATGAAAACATGATGGAACATTTCAAACTCATATGTGGTCTGGAACATGCATGGCTTAAGTGCTGGCTGGGAAAAAAAACAAAACATGAGAATTCAGTTTTATAGATGGCTTGCAAACCTTCAGCTTCTCTTCAGATCATCCTCCCTGAGATCAGAGGAACAAGAGGCAGGGTCACACACAGACCCTCTGCTAATCCCAGGCAAATATAGATGGAGGCACAGCCTCAGACCTTAACTGACCCCAACCTTCTGCCTACACTAAAACTTCTTAGAGGTTCTAAAGGAGGAGGAACCATCAGATCACCTTGTCTGACCTCCTGTGCATCACACACTATAGTATTTCACCCACTTATACATGTGCTGAGCCAAATAACTCAAATTTGGCTGAACCGTAGCTTCTATAAAGGCAGCCAGACTGAATATAAAGCATTACAAGATGAAGAGAAGCCACCTTTTTTTTTTCCTTAGGTAGTTTATGTAACTGGCTAAATATTTGTGTCCCAGTTCTAATTGGAATTCTTTGGTCTTGGCTTCCAGACCCTGACTCTTGTTCAGCCTCTAGTCATTAGATCAAGAGACCTTGCAGTAGATTATGTGTTTTTTTCATGAGAGCACACAAATCAAGTCACATTTTAGTTGGTTTTTTCATACACTGAACTGACCAAGTTTGTGAAGGCTCCTTCACAAAAAGGACCCAATACCTCTTGGTACCCTGTGGAGTCCCCTCCACTCCACCACCTTCACTCATCCAGGTGCAACAGCAAATTGAATGTGTTCAATATCAGTCTCAAATGGTGCACGGAGAGCCCAGGGAAGAAGAAGCAAAGAGTAAAGACAACTCTCAGCGACAAGGGAAAATCAGGGGAGCTTGGAGATTGCACCAAACTCTGCCCTGCAGAGGGCCTAAACTTCCAGTTACAGCAACACACAAAGAGCTGTTCCTGCTCACATGTGAGTCACACATCAGTTCACAGAAAATGATTCTTGGAAAAAACCTCAGTCCATATAAAGCTCAGAAAAGGTCATCACATCATCGAGGCTGTTGTCCCACACAGCCAAAGGTACTTCCCAGAGCCACCTTCACTGAACTCAGTAATTTGAATTTTACTCAATAGCAAAACCATCAGATTTTTAATTTTTTTTCTTAAATAGAAAACAAGTGATCCACTTTTATATTGCTGCCTGCTCAGTGAAGCATTAAATGTTTCCTGGGATAGGGCGCAAGCAATGATGTAACGTTTGGGAGCCTCAGACATGGGGCAGCTGGAATAACTGGACTATCATGAGCTGTCAACATGTGAACAAAGATATCAACTGTGACATGAGATTCTTGGGCTTTAAAATACACACTTCACAATTCCCAGAGCAGACAGTGATTTATGACTCACCCAATTATCCTTGTCTCATGATGGTGGTTGGTAGAAACATTAATGAGCTAAGGGGAGACAAAAACGGACAGATCTCCACATGGACATGCATTATATGATATGGCACCCATGATATTCCAGTGCCCATCCAGGGGAACCTGGGCTGGGTAAATGGGGGAAAGAAGTTAGAAGAGGATCAGGTCACCTATTTGTGCTGTGAGTAGCAGTTTGAAGCAGAGGAGAAGCCAAGATGCTGCACTTCAGTCCTGAGAGAGTGTCAGTGACTGACAAATCAGGCTCAGATCCCCAAGATGCTGTAAACTTCAGGGCAAACCTGCTCTTTAAGTGATGATGAATTCTGTTATTTCATATCTTCATCCTACCACTGTAAACACATAGGGTTAGGCAGGTTAATGAAATAACTTGTCACTTAAGCCCTGCTTAGTGCTAAACCTGAGCTCAAGGTTCTTCACCACTAACCCACCCACCCCACAGCCCAGAGAAGTCATGTCAGATGAGCTGCAAGCACCCTGTTCTGTCCATCCTGCACAGAAACTGGGGGGCCTGTCCCTGCCAAGGCCACACCCCAGTGATAACTGTGTCATTACCATTTCTGTGCATCTTTTGTTTGACAGCACTTTCCAACTTAACTCTGGCCAACCCCCCCTCAATTGCAAGGACTTAGTCATTAAGAAAGTAACATGAATTGGCAGATTATGAGAAACATCTTTCCTGGAAAAGATTAGCCTGAGTTGCTTAATAAATAACATGATAGCAGAGATGGTGTTTAGGATTCAGGGGTCAGCAGGCACTTGTTACCATCACAAAAGCTTTTACAGGTTCTCTTGGACCTCCTAAAGAAGCCACTTAAGAAGCAGGTATGAAATCAGTTAACCACAGAGTACCAGAGCTGTGTGCTTTCCTCATTTTAAAGCAGAGGGCAAGCACCATGCAATAAAAAGAAATTCAGGGCTGGTTTTATGTGCATCTCTTATGCAGAGTGGGTGTGAGGGCCATGGATGGAACAGGGGTCCCTGGCACAGTTCTTCCTCAGCAGCACAGGGAGACACTTGGGACACAAAAAAGTGATTTCAAAATCATCAGTGTCAGCAGGGACCGAACAGCAATTATAATTTAAATCATGACTTTAAATTAAAATAAGCACTAATGGTACAATGAGAACCTTATGCACCCAAAGCATAGAAGGTGTCTGCCTCCACACTGCTTGAACAGAAACTTCCTTCAGACACCAGGAGGCACCAACATCCTGACAGGGATGCACTTCTTGTGGGTGATGCTCACAGTGCACAAACGGATACCTAGGAGTTAGCTTTATCCTGCTGAGCAAGCACAGCTTTTCCCTAAGCATGAGGTTTCTATTTGCATGTAGCCTCCCACATCCCTTCATTTTCTCCCAGGCTTTCTGGTGTATGAATATCTCCACTAGCAGTCATCTTTTTGCCCTCTATAATGCTGCCAAAGACCTGTACCTGTCTGTCATTCATTAAGTTACTTGAAGTAAAACCTTGCTTTTTCTTCTCAGAATATGATACCCCCCACCACCATGTGTGTACCATAATCCAGGGGAACTGGAGCAGCTCCCACGTGCCCAAGCAGCCCCTAGCCATTATTGCAACCACCAGCCCCAAGACTCCTCTTCCTGTCATTACTATCCCAAATACCATCACACTAAATTGGGAGCAACACTCTTTTGTCTATGATGCCCAGCTTATTTCTGAGCATATAAAGTTTCATGTCTCTCTTTAGTCAGCTTCACTCTGAGACACTCAGATGCTGAGCAAGCCAAAGCCTGCACATCTGCTGGGATGAGAGATGCTCTGTGGCAGCTAAATCCCCAGGGCACACACAGTCCATTTGTCTTTTCTTGCAGCGAGCTGAAGCGAGGACATGCTGTAACACCTAGTGCTATTCTCCTCCTCATCTCTTCCACCACCCTGCTCATTCAGTGAGAGAAAGCCCCCCCAAGAACAGAAACCCATGGGAGCTCAAGTCCCAGCCCTAACACAGGCTGCATTTAACTATCTGTTCATAGATTCTGTCAGTGGGAGTAGGACTCCTTCAGTGCCCGAGGAAGGGCTACCACAGAACCGTGCTCCCATGTTGAGAGTCGACAATACAAACAGCATGAAACCAAATGGTACTGAAGCTGCTGGCACTGAATTATGGTGTTGGAGGCTCTCTTCCCTCAGGAGTCACTTCAGGGAACATGTGCTATGGAGGGGTCCCCATCCCCAGGCACCCCCAAGTTTCACAGCCATGCAGACAGGCAGGAGGTAGCACTAATGCCACCGTGTGCCAAAGCATACGGCGCTCCTCCAAGCCTACAAGAGCCACCAGCGCAGATCTGCTCTCCAAGGTCTCAGTAAGCATTTCTGCAAAGCATAAACTCCTTAAACCTCACGTTTCTGGAATTTAAATCTGCCATTTTAAAGCAGCTTAAATGTGATGTGAACACTAATAAAAAGACCATCCACCAGCTCTGCTGCTGCAAAACAGCTGGCTTTGAAGCTGGCTAATTCACTTAGCAGGAGCTCAGCCTTGCAGTGCTCTTGAACAAGGACAGAGGGACTGCAGGAGCACCACTAACAGCAAAACATATCTAGGTTGTTTCTATATACTGCTCAGGGCAGTAACAAGTTCAACGAGGAGAAAAGCACATGTACTTTCCTGCTACAAAGGCAATGCGAGCAGCCCAAGTGCATGAGGTAACTCACACATGAGCTTTTTAAAGCAGTGGCTGCAACCATTTCTGGGGTTTGGGACATGATTGCCCCAAGGGAACATATGGCTGCGTGACACACAGCCCTTCTCTGGGATTCACACTCTCTAGAATTCACCGAAGCTAAAGCTTTCATTACATTTTCACTGTGTTTCTGGGCTGGGTAATTTTATGGACATTAATAACACTTAGAGTTAAGTAAGATACGCCTATGAAAAGGTAATCAAATGTCATGCATGAATCAAGAATCCACTAGTGGTTTATTCAACGAAGGCTGAGGAAATAGCAAAATAATTATCTTTGGAAGGAAAGAGGAGATGCACTTAAATATTAGCAATTAGCAATATGTACTTACATATCCAGAAACCTCACGTCAGTAAATTAAACAAGGGCTGGTGCTTGGGGTGACGGGCACAGCTAGCTCACAGGTGGGCTTCTGCTAGGGCTAAGACACCCTGTGTCCAGATTACAGGCTAGAAATGCAAGAGGGGATGGAAATGACCTAAATTAGGCATCACCACCTTGGTGATGGAGGCACTCCTGTGTTGATACAGCAGAGGATTAAATTCTGCAGCTATACAGTCCTGCGTTGAGAAGAGAAAATCACAGCAAGGAGGAGATTGGAGGCCAGGAGTGGGGAGGAGACACACATGGTGCTGCTGAAGGCTGGCTGTGCTGTGCTCACAAGAAGGTCCTGCTGATCTTCGGCCACAGCCACCCCGTGACAGTGATGGGTGTGGGTGGTGACAGCAGCACTGCTTGCTCTCAGCCAGGAGCCTGTCTGCTCCTGCCCCACAGTGGGGTCAGCAGGACGCTGTGGGACAAAGCATCTGTAGACACAGCCACCAAATGCCTTTGGGTTGCATGAGATTGGTGTGCATGGTGCCCATCACACGGTTTTTACTGAAGAGTTTTCCTGAAGAGTTTTCCTCCAGCACCTCCAGAGGAACACACCACTGATCTGACCAGCTCGACAGAAATAATGACTGAGAGTTTGTTTGTGGAGTGACCGCCACGTCCTGGTGCTGCACTAAATAACCCTCCTGGTCGGTGCTCAGCGTGGAGAAAGCAGGCTGAGGATGTGGCTAATGCAGGGTGTGTTACTGCAGACAGGATGCATTTCTGCACCCCTGTGGAGACACTGGGGTCCTTTTGTAATTGCATACTTTCCTGCACTGCACTGGCCCCTTGGGATCCTGGGATGGGACTGGAAAGGAAAGAGATACCACAGTGCTTGTCAGAAGATTTCTGGACACAGACTTTGATCACAGGGAAGGAAGGGCAGATTGGGACATTTATGCAGGAAACAAATGCCCAAGAACCACCTCACTGCAGTGTAAGGGACAGTCTTTTTTTCCTCTGAGCTCCACACAGATTGTCAGGGAAAAAGACCCAAAAAGTAACCCCCAGAAAAAGCATAAACTCTGGCAAATTAAATGTAAGAGCATAATAAAGCAAATAAAAAAGATTTTAAGAAACAACTTACTAAAGCCTTTAAAACTAATAAAAGCTTTTTTTCAAACACATCAAAAGGAGGAAGGCTGCCAGAGTCTGTCGAGCCAGAAGATGGCTGAGGCAAAAAGATAAGACTCCAGCAGAAAAGTTAAATTAATTCTTGGCATGTGTGTGAAACAGCTTAAGAAGGTTCCCGCAGCAGAGCCTTGCTTTATGTGGGATGAGCCAGAGGAATGTCTCCAGCCACAGCACCAGCCACAGAGGTGCAGAGACAGGGGCTCGTGGAGCTGAGCAGGATGGGAGCTTTGGTCACTGCTCCTCGCTGCAAAGGGAACACCAGTGCCAGGAAACCACAAGGTGGAAATACCAACTCACGCAGCCAGTGCAGCTTCCTCCCACCATATGTAATTAGGCAGAGGAGCTCATGACCAGAAGGGCTCTGAGGGTGGTAGAAGGCTGGATGGATTCCCTGGGCTCTGAGATGAATGACTAGGAAGAAATGCACCATCAGCTTTAGGTGATGCACTGGCAATTCCACAACTCTCCTGCCCAGGCTCTCCGTTAAAGGCGAGAGACGCATGAGATCCCTCTGAGGGACTGAGAAGCAGCCCCTAGAAGGAGGGAAGGCTGAAGGTGGACACCCCAATCAGACTTGCCATCACCATCATTATTGCTTTAAGCCTGTTATTTGGGAAAATATCCCAGTAATTAGGATTTAGAGTGCAACTTATAATTAAAGGATGACAGTGGAGAGATAGAGTGGTGCTGCCAGTCTTTTGGGGGTTCAGAAAAATTTTACTTGTGGGTACCAGAGAGGTCAAGGTCTGTGCCTAAATCCACACTGGAAATGCTTGGTCATAATGCAGCCTGAACCACCAGTAGCTGGGCAATGCAGCAGTTCAAGTTCCTGGCTGCTTCCAGCACAAATTTCATGTGATTTGGTACCAAGCATATTCTGTCATCATCACTCACATGGCTGTGAAGAAAAACCACGGTACCCCAGATGATGAAATTAGGACCAGGATGCTTATCCTGAGCAACACTTGGCCTCACAGGGTGCCTCCCAGGAGAGCCCACTGTAGTGCTGTCTGTGACAGGGCTGTATTATTGAGGTTAATATTGTTTTCATGGAGAGAAAAAGAACACAAATACAGGAGTGAAGGGAAAATTGGGGGGTTGGAGGTGGAAATGTATAGGCTAAGGAGAGGTGTAATTTCATAACTGGACTTTTTTTTTTTTAAGTCTAGACTGCACTGCACAAGCCCCTTCCTCTCAACACCTGCTTGCCCCTCTGCATTTTCCAGCCTCAGTTTTTTCACCACTGAACCTTCCTGATGGATTAAAGGCAAATCCCAATCCATTTCTCAAACCTACAGAAATGGATTTAGCCTACCAGGGCACGTGGAGCCTCCTGGATAAGAGGGTTCTGCACAGCCACCACGGTCCCCTGACACCTGCAAGACACCTGGTACTTAAGGGAACTGTAGACAAAAACTCAGGAAGCCCAGCACCTGGAGGTTGATATTTTCTATATTTGAGCCTAATTGCCACACACAGCACACTGGAAAAATCTCAAAATTTCACCAAAATCAAGAGCCTACAGATTATACGTTCACATATTTAGTCTGAAAAAAAGAATTAAGTCTCACTTTCTTATTCACTTTGATTTCCTTGGGACAGGAAATGCGGGTTTTCAATCTGGCTATAGCAAGGGGAAATTTGCAGATGAATGGAAGATGGCTTTGCTCCTAGAAACGCTGGCATAATGACTCTGAAGTGAAATACCAAAGAACTTCAAGCTATTCAATTTATTCTAGTGACAGATAGCACGCCAATCAACTTTTAAGCACCGGAATATGTTAAAAGACTTTTTTTTTTAATTATATGTTGCATTTTAATTTATCAAAGCCAGGGCAGTTTTTAGAGACAGAATGAAGCAAGACAAATGTATGCACTAGAAATAAGCCTCCTTTTTATACATACATACAGTGAAGGCAGTTAATCATTGGAACAATTTATCTGCATTGTGGATGATTCTCCATCACATGTTATCTTCTTAAGGCAAGAATAGAAAATTTTATTAAAATCTGCTCTGGTTCAACCAGAAGCTGTGAGTTTTAAGCAGAAATTTCTAAATAAGACTTTTTGTTCAATGTTATTATGCAAAACAGACAAGACTATTGTATTAGTGCCTACTGACCTTAATAGTCAAGATTGATTGTAATGAGAGAGGTTTCCCATTAAAAGAAATTATATTAAGGGCATTAAATCGTATTTCTTTGAACTACTCAGAAAATTTTTGCTTTGATATAGATATTCTTATTCAGGCAGTGTTTATTTAGATATCAAAAGGTACTAAAACTAATCATGGGACTTTTTGTTAACATATATTTAATATAGCACAATAGACTTACTGAAGCATGTAAAATATCTGAAGTATATTAGAAGTTTAAAACCTTGTAAAACTATGGATTACTAACCCAGTGCTATGACTGCATTTGGGGATTTGATGGGATGTTGCAGGATATTAATTTCCACCCCCTCTCCATCACAGCAGCAGGGTGAAGGGAAAGCTCCTCCAGCCCCTCTAGCTACAGAGACAACATATTAGAGCCCAGTCATGAATTTCTGCTGGACTTGCTGAGGTCTGGATGCATGAAGGTCCTTCTCCTCTGGTTCACACATGTCCTCCACTAATACAAACAACCACTGATGAGAAAGAACACTGAACTTTGAGTCAGAACTAAAATAGGTAGAATAGTCAAGTATTAAATTAAACAGAGCTCTGGATCAAACTTTTCCACATTAGATTGAGCTCCAGCCCGTGTACACCACTCAACCTCTTTTAGACAACACAGACACAATCAGATCTGATTCATATTCCAGCAAAGGATCAGCTCTTAATTCCCTTAAACGAAATCCAGACGCAAGGTGCCACATGTTCCTAGGCTTTGTGGATTCTTAAATACTTTCCTTCTCCATGTACACGCTTGGGACACCCGAGTACGCACTACCCCGGAGCGGGCAGATACACAAAGGTGGCTTTTGGCCAGGCGTGCTCCTCTGCAGTGAGACATAGCAAGACTCTGCCTAGTTCTTGCTCAGCTAAAAGCTACTGCTATTTGAACTGGCCATGAACAGCCCAAAATGGCAAGGAAAAATCAGGCACTGCTCACAGAAGCCAAACTCATAGTGGACTCTCACGCTCCTAGGTGTGCTTCTGCCCCAGCTGTGTTGTAGCACCTTACACCGATGCACAGCCACTGCATTGGTAACAAAAAACTGCCCAGCACCCATGGGAAATACATCTTTTTTCAACCAATCAATCTACAACTAAATTTTCCAGTGCTTCAGTCCAGCTGTGTCATAGTCAAAGCTTTTATCTATCTGTAAAGCAATAGCGCTGGCTGGTGAAGAGCTATCAATTTATGATGTTTTCTTAATTTCCAAGCCCTTTCAGTAGTTTATATCCATGCTGGGCAAGGAGGGAGGAGTTAAACGTGACTAGTCCAGATCAGTAACTTCAGCTTTTCACATCACCCTCTCCCTAATGGTGGGGAGGGCTGCACATCCTCACCCACTGATCTCCCTTCTTCTCAGCTGTCTTCATTGACAAACACATGCCACAGGGGATCAACAATGGATATGTGCTTGTTTGAAACCCCTCTAAATTAAATTGGAGTGGAAGGAATGAAATAAGTTAATGAAACTATTGAACATCACTGGACTTGGCCCTTAAGGCTTTCTACATGATTTCTTTTCCCAGTTTGACAGAGAACTAGATGTATTCATTTCTTTGAATATAATTTTTTCACCTATTTTGTAATTATTTCATCCAAACCTAGTGTCCTTGGTTTGCTTTAGAGACAACTACTACCTCACAGTCAAAATATATCAGAGATCCTATTACCCTCCCAAATCAATGGCTGTCAAAAAGGAAAACAAATTTGTTCTTGACTGGCCTAGGTTAAACCAATGTTTCTTGTCATCTTATCATCCTGGAAGTGGTTTTAAATTGGCTCATAATTTGTTCTAGTATCTTCCTCATTATCAAAGTGAAAATGACTGGTTTATAGCTAGCCATGTCTCCCATCTTAGAGAAGAAGGATTATGCTTGTTGTGCTCCTTTTGCCAGGGCACAATGTGTCCTCTATGGACTGCTAAAGGTGGCTTAATTATCTACATACTCTTCAAAACTGACCCTTTGATATCAAGGGCACAGGAGACCTGTGGAAGCAGTTTCTGGATAAGCAATTTCACTATCACCATTGGGTGCCACTGTGAGCAGAGCCAGATCAGTGCCAGCAATAACAGCGTGGCTTCAGGCTAAGGGTCTGCAAGTGTGGGCTCACCAGCAGTTGTTTACATGTGTTTGTCTGAAGTTAGGGGAAAAAAAAAAGAAGGAAAAAGGAAAGAACAAGAGAAAATGAACATTTTAATTTCCCAATAAAATCTATGCCACAGCATGAGTCATTGTTTGCTTTTTTACACTAGTTGGGAAAGTCCTTCTGGTTTTAATAACTAATACTGCTGAGTTCAATAAAAAGTGCTTAATTTAATTTAATCCAAATCCTGATTAATGCCAGCTTCCCCTGGAATTTTATCTTTGTTTTATTTTGAGTCACTATGTTAAGGGAAAAAAAAGACAGAAGGGGTAGAAGTCAATTAGTTCCTGTGCCTGTTTCTGGGCAAAACACTGGAAAATGGAAGATTGACAGGTACGGTCTGAAAGTCTATTTTTCCCCATTCCTTGGGCTGACTCTCCCCTAAGAATGTCATGTTTGCTTAGTCTTAAAAAAGGAAGCTTAACGGCTCACAGCTCAGTTTGGAAAATAAAATATTCCAGGGCCAACTAGGATCAGATTTCTTTGCTGGAAGTATATTGCTTTTAATGTGTTAATATTCAAGAGATATGCTACTGTTTAATTGGACACAGAGAGCCCTTAAAGCTCGAGAGCTCTAACATGAAAACAGCCAGCCTCAGTTGTGGGCTCTGGAGTGGCTACAGAAGGAAATAATCTGGGATAAAATCTCTGATAAGAGGTTTTCATCCTTTCCCTACAATTGTCTGCACATATGTTTATTCAGATTAATATCTTATACAAATAACCAGCGCTAACAGATTTTTTTAGGCTAGAAAGTTGAACATTCAAAAATCTAGAGCAGACGAGCTGCTGATACTGGAGTTCAACACCCTCTGTGGCTGCAGGGGGATTGGCTCTGCCCAGCATCACACAGGAATCCTGTGACAGCGCCAGGGTTAGGATCCAGTTCTCCCACATCCCTCACCAGTGCCTTAACTACAAGTAAACATTCCCTCTCTTTCACAGTCCTCTATCTTATTCTGCACAAGGAGTAAGCCAAGGTCCTGCCAAGCCAATAGTTTTTAATTACATGATCACATACTCTTGTAATGCATATATGCAAGAGAAGTGAATTAAGGGTGCAAGGGCCTGGGTATTTTCCATCTTATGTGTGAGTGATTTCTGCAGCTTTACAGGGAAGGTTTTGGATATGTTGTCTATGATTACCTTTCATTACAAGAGTAACAAGAGAAATAGAAATGAAATGATGCAAACATACAGGACTGCTTGCAAAAGTCTGCAGCAGACCCTTAACTCAGAATCTTAAAGGAGCAACATTGACTTCCATCTCTTTAGCAAACAGAGCAACTTCTGGGAGCAGACGGCTGGAGCAGTAATTACATAACAGGCACTTCACTACATATGGGCTTTAGGTGGTTTTTTCCCTTCCAGTAGCCAGGGATGCTGGAAATTAGCAAGTCTGAGCTCTTTGTTGTGCTGGAAGCATTCGGCAGCACTCTGGCATAGGCAGGCACTGCATTCTCATTCTCATAGGCTGCTTGAACAAGAACTAATGTTTTTTGCGTGTTAGAAACCATCAAAAGTACAAGCAAAGGTTGCAAAGAGAGAGGGGGAAACACTTTTCTGGATTTACTTGCTCCTATTCATCCCATCTTCCCGAGTCACCAAGACAAAGGAAGGGGCACAGACATCATCCCCTTCTCCCTTTGGAGCCCCAGTTCCATCCCTTGTCCTCCCCCTGCTAAGGTGAACACAAAGAAAAAAAAAAGACAAGATACACAAGCAAAGAAAAGGGTCAACAAAATGGATGAAGGAATTAAAATTTCAACAACTATCTTTTCAAGAAAAAAACTTTCAAGGGAAAAATGAAAACCATGTCAGTAGAGAAGTGCACAGATTAGTTAACCAAGCTCATTACTCAGAGGGGAGGCTCATGGGAAGAGAGGCTACCACCAGCATCAGCCTGGCTACACAAAGCCCAGAGTGAACCATCTGCACCCTGCAGAGCCCTAGAGTGACTTGAGCTTTCCTGCTCACACCGGCAGTAATGGGGATGGGATTCCAGGCACTGCCCCTGTACCTTCTAGGAAATTCATTCTCTGTGGTTGTTGGGTAACACTTCTCCAATAAAAATTAAACAAACAAATGTAATAAAGAGTTTTATTCAGAATAGAGGCCAATTTACTAGTAATGGCAGCATTAAGGTCCTAAAAGGGTATTGAATTACAGAGCAGTAAAGCCACAGAAAACAGCCTCTAGTTCTAAAATAACTACAGGTGCCAAAATTAAGGAGGACCAAATTACCAGCCTGTTCCCAGTGTTGGCCTGCAAATACTCAACACGACATTAAAAATGAATAGCAAATGATTGGCTTTATATTAAGAAAAAGTTGTTTGAATATATTAAATGTGTTTCATTGTGCAATTTCTATATTTGCTCTGTTCCCCAAACCAGAATTATTCACCTAATGGATAGATTAATGAGATGACACTAAACAGAGGAGGAAGGTCGTCTATAATCAGAGCACTTGCAGACAGTGCTTATAAAAGCTATTTAACAACACCAAGGATGAGTACACCGCACTTACAGCTAAATGCTTCTAGGAGGGGCTGAACACCTGCACTGCTCAGAATGCACAAGGGCTTTAAACCAAAACAAATCTGCCTTCGTGTGAAGGATGGCAATTCTGGATGACAGAGAATGAGATTTCCTGTCAACTGACCTCCCACCTCCCAGGCGAAGAGAAGTCGAACCAGCCATTGGTAGCATCACTGTTCAATTTGAAAGAGCACATGTTCCTTGCCTGGAAATGTAAAATTTGGATTCAACATGCTAGCTGCCTGTGCAGCCATGTGAGGCACTATAATGGCACATGAAAGAAAAGGTCAAATTTACTAAGTGTTGAGGAGGTGTCATCAAGAGTCACATATTACTTCAAGATGTGTTTTCAGCAGCAGAGCCTGCACGAGCCCCTCTCACACAGAAATCTCTTCTGCCCACTGGGAGTTGGAGAATTCCTCCCAGCTTGGGTGGAAGTTGCTGATCTGCACAGGCTTGCAGAAGATCCGTCTCTTTTTCCTGCTCCATTCTTCCCTAAACTGCCACAAAATGCAGCCAAACTGATCGGAACAAGCCTCTGGCAAACCCCTGTGCTTCTTTCTTTCTCGTTTGCAGAACTCTGCATGTTACCTATAGCAATTAGGCTTTTGCAGAGCAGTGATTGTATCCCATGTCATCCGAGGACCTGCTTTCACCTCTCTCAGCTTTCATTTTCTTCAACTTGAGTTATCAGTTTCCTTTCACCAGTGGTAGCCAGGGATGGGGGAAGCAGATTTTTACCTCTCTCCAGCCCCTGCAGAATGCTCCAAACATTTTCAACCTGTTTGGTTCCTGACCCATTAACACACTTCCCTGTCTCTGCATTTTCCATTGAGGAGCAGAGTGCCGGTGGGAATTGCCTGCCCAGGCTCAGGAAGCAGCACTGGCTCCACACAGCATGACACCTCTTCCTCAGGGCTGTCTTCCTCACATTCCCCACCCCTTCTTTCCAGATAAAAACTCCACCAGCACAACTGTCAGCAGCAAGAACAATGTGCTAAGGCAAGCACCAAGGCAAACAGAGAAGCCATCAGGCTCTCTGTGGAGTAAATATGAGCTAAAATCCAGAGTCACATAAATCACGTGGATACATGCAGTTCTGAGGGGAGAAGAGGAAAAGAAGGGACTCATTTTTCTTGCAGCAGTCCTGGAGGCCCCTTCCTGAGATCAGAGCAACTCATCCAGAGGCGCTGGTGACGCACTGCCTGCTTTGACCAAGGGCAAGGAGCTGCTTAGGAAGATGACCCTGGGATATTTGTGCAGCTATCTGTGCCTGGGCTCCTTCAGGATGGTTTTCAGCCTCAAGGCCTGTAAACACTACTCTTGTGCAGTAGGAGAGCTGCAGCCAAAATGCAAAGCCCCTCGGTTTGAACCACCTCTTACAGAAGGTGGCTTTTGCTTCTCATTCAGACTGTACATTGTAGGCCACTTCTCAGTGCAGATCTGCAGCTCCAGACCACAGTGTTGAGATTCAGGAGAGACGAGGGGTTGACCTGAAGAGGTCTGGTTGACTCTTCACAGGACATGAGTCCCCTAAAGATGTCATGGCAGGGCATTAGGAGCTAGATGATCTTTAAGGTCCCTTCCAACCCAAACCATTCTATGATTCTATGATATACAGGCTAAATACCCCAACATATAAAGTAACTTATATGGTAGCAGCTCTTGTCATAAATTGCAGGACAGGGAAACAGGAGATAGACACAGGATAGTACATCAGTACAGTTGTGACAGTGACACAGGGCCAGCTTGTGGGAGTCCCACATGAGCATGGCACAGGATGGGAAAAACCTGGGGTAATGTATTAGTATCAAGATTTAAAAGCACAAGCATTTCCATGCATTGAAGTGAAGCCAGCATTTTCAGAGGACTAAATTCATTAGTCATATCAGATGAAGCATCCAACTCAGAGTACTCTGTGATTTGTGAAATGTTCACTGAGAGCGGTGGAAGCTGGAGTTGGCTGGGCATATCAAAGAACAATTCCCGTGCCCATTTCCAGTTAGTTAATGTGCTTTGCATTATGTATTCTCAAGTTCAGCTCGAGCAATTTGCATTATTTGGGTGTTGAAGGAACTTTGAGCTTTGCACAAACAGTAACACAGATATTTCAGTATTAAACTCATTTTCAATTTTCTGATAATCTCTGCCTGGCAAAAAACCAGTAGCTAAAATAAAAATATAATTGCAGCAAGATGCTGAAACAGGGAACAGCAGTTATTTCTTAATTCAGTAGCCTCACATTTTATGTGCATATCTGAACTTAACATCCATGAGCACTGTGTGTTAGTTTAACCTATTTTGCAAAGCTCAGGAGAAAAGTTTAATTTAGCTCTCTTACAAGTCTCTCCAGTGGTTGAATATGCTTTGCTTCAACAAAGACATAGCAGGTAATCCAGGAAATTGCAAGAAAAAAAGACATTAAGGCAGTGCCATGTGTGATGTTTCTGATACCTACAGAGATAAGGTGACTTACCAACTTGCCCATCATGAAACAGATATAGAAAGAAAGGCATTTTTTTGGTTATGTAGGAAGCAAACAACTGAAAATAGTGTTCCTAAATGCTCTGAAACAGTAGAGGTGAAATATTTATTTTAAATTAGCAGTGTACTTGCACTTTTTTTTTTTTTTAATCTCTTCATTTACATTGCTGGTACAAGACCAGGGGAGTTTTGAAAATCTTCTTAAATAGCACCTGAGAGTGGTTTTGTTCAAACCCAGTAATGTATTTGAATCCCAATATAAAAATCAGTGTTACCTCCCTGCAAGGACTTATTGGATCACCAGTCAAACCAGCCCCGGTATTCATGCATCTGAGCTGTGCTGAAGGTATAGGACATTTGCTTCCAGAGACTTTTCAGAGCTCTCCTTCCTCTTCCAGGTTTTCAAGTCTCTACCTGTAAGCTTGGAAAAAAATTTTTTCCCTCTATTTATTTGAAACCAAACCATTCATATTTGCATCCATGATCACTTTGCTCAGACAATGTGCAAGTGGAAGTGCCACCCATCTTGTTCCAGGCACTTGGGACTTAAGGACTGGCTTATCTAGAAGCCTGATGACAGACAAAAGGCTCCCAGTCCAGCCTCCCCCTACTTCTTCCCACTGCAGCCTCCCCAGACTGCACCAGGGCAACACAGGCCGGGCAACAACACAACTGCCAGTGGCAAGTGCTGAAAGAAAAAGTCACCCTCTCACCAAGACCGGGAACGTTGATGTGCCCCGTGCACTTCAAGAAGTACTGTCTGTCTGTACACCCAGGATGGCATAAATTCCCCAAACTGCTCCAGATAAGTGACCAGGTGTACAAGAAACCACAGTTGTCATCCTATACAGCCAGCCACAGTTGAAAAGGGAGAAACCCACACCCCTCATTTCTTCCCAAGAAGTCAAGAGACTCCAAATTAGAGGACAGGGATAGAAGATGCTCAAAGAGCATATGGATAGCACATTTTGAAGAATTTGGTGCTGGTACATAACCTGTTTTATTCCCTTCCTTTATGTAGATGCACACTGATAGAGTAGTCAACCTTCAAATCCCCCTTCCAGGGACAGCCACATCCAAGGGGATAACTATGGGGACTTTACAAGGGCAAAGCCTGGAGGGCTGCTGTGCCAAGTGCTGTATCATGCCTGGAAAAATGATACAATAGACCAGCTCTTGGCAAAGACATGAAAGGCTCTCCAGGCTACCCAGCAAAACACACTGACAAGTGTTTCTCAGAGACACCACTGGATACCTAAGCATTGAACATCACATGGAATAACAACCAGTTATTCAACCTTGGAGTGCTCACAAGTCCTGACACAGCTCATCCTTCTGTGCAGCATCCCTGCTGCTCATGCTGAGGGACCTGGGAAGCCTTGCCACAGAGGCAGAGAAGGGAAGGTGTTTCCCAAATGTTATTTTATGTAAATATGATAAAAGTTTCCCCAGACAGTACAGGAGGGGTAGAAAGTGGCTCACTGCACACACAATACAGTGATGCTGCAAACATACAGCAACTCTGATGCACCAGATGTGTTCTGTGCGCATCCAGATGTGCTCCTGTTTGAAGTCTCTAGTATTCCCCAGCTGCACTTGTGACTCATCAGCACACATGCCAGAGTAGCTCCCAAGCCGTGAGATCCCCATGGCACCCTTGGGTGACACATGCTGAGGGACTTCTCGGGCACCTGCAGAGTGATTCTATCCTCCCAGAGAGCAGAGCACCCTTCCTGCTGGTGCACAAAGGCACCATGTTTGTCATGGGGCAGCATTTATGGGCAAGAGTAGTTCTGCTTTATCCTATCAAGGTCACGGCCAAAAGCAGCGTATTACAATATGGAGAGTGTTACAGAAGTAGCGTAACAGATGCACAGTTAACGACTGCCTGAAACTGAGATCCGTGATTTGCTGTTAGCTGATTTCTTCCCCATGGTATCACCCAGTCATTCAGGTTGAGAATGGGTTGTAGCCAAAAATCCTTTGCCAGAACATGCTCTGAAGAAATAACCTCAGTTTGGAATACAGCCTGTGAATATCTGCTTACTCAGTTCCAGCAGAACACTGAAGGGAAGCGAATCTTCAAATAATTTCTGGTCTCTCCTACTCTTTTTCCGATTGCTCAGTTTGGAGATGGTAACATACAACTTCCACTATTTCTCTCCTCTTCTGTCATCTGCTCAGGAGCCTACTCTGCTCGCTCACAGTAACGCTGATGTTCACACTCCCATCCAGAAAGCCTGGTGCTCACATCTCCATGTCGAAGAGGAAGAATTGCTTGTTTCAGCCCAAAAATTTTTGCTGTGTGTTTCTGTTCTTCCTGATTTACCTTTCCAGTTCAGACAACTCCACTAATGCATTAAGCTTCCCATCAATGTCCATAGGATTCAAGAAACGGTTACCCTCTAGCAACCAATACATCTTCTACTGTGCGCTGAGGTCAGGCACAAGGCCAGCAGAATAAACGCATTAGTGAAGGGGAGTAGAACCCTGCCCACATCCAGCAGGTACCCCAGCAGGGTTTTGGGATGGGTTTTGGGCTTCCATTCTATGCTTGGGCCAGCCATGGAAGGTCAGTGGGAGATGATGCCCCCCAATAAGCCAGGGAGTGAAGAACAAAAGCCAGGTGCCCACTGTCTTCCAGCTAGCTGGGTTACATGAGGCACTTATGCCTTTCATTCATGATGCCAGTACTCAGCTCCTGGCAGGAGCTTGGAAGGATTTTACCATTTGGCCAAGCACAAAGCCAGAAGGACAGGGGCAAGCAGGAGGATGTGCAAGCGAGCAACATCCCTGCTTCTCCCACAGTCTGCAGGGAGTCATGTTATGAATTGCACCAGATTTCCTAGTGACAATTCTGCTGGTGAAATGCTCCTGACTCTGGAAGCCTTAGTACAGGTCTCACAGTACGTTAATCCCACCACATAGATCTGAGTAGCATATAAACACCATCATCTTCACCACTGCTTGGCACATCATAAATACAACTGCTTGAAGCTGGCTGTTGGACACTCATCCAAGCAATGGTGCTGTAAATTCAGAGGGCAGGAGAGTCTGCACAGGAACAGCCCAGGAGAGAGCAGGAGACAGCTGTTTCATTTCTACTTCTTACAGGAAAATATTTCCATGAAGTGTAATGTTTGGAAAATGTCTAACAACCCAGTTCATGCTTTCTACAGATTATGTGGATTTAGCATTTCTGTTGTCTATACTGGGATAGATGAATAGAGAGATAAAAGGAGGCATGAAAATATAAGACAGTTGGAATGCAGGAGAATCTACAGAATGTGCGAAAAATGTAGGAAAAACCAAATAAAAGAGGAAAAGACAAATGAGATATTGTCAAGGCAGCCAGTGAAGCAGCAGGGTCCTGGTTCAGAGGTGGAATCATTAAACGACAAGTGAGGCAGCTCTTACGAAAAGCCTACATGATTCTTTAACCCTGGAATTCACTAGGGGGAGTGTGTGGTCAAGGGTGAATGCCAGAATAAATCTGTTTTCCAGAAGAAAAAGGGAATGTACTGGGAGTTCAGTCACCCCAGAACAGGGGCTCAGGGAATGAGGCAGCTTCTGCACCAGCCACACCCAGGACATGTCACCCAACAGCTGGGAAGGGAAGGTGGGAGGCATCCACCCCGCATCACACTGAGCAGTGGCTTTGGGAGAGCAGGTTCACTTGCTTCCAGAGTCAGGACCAAATACCATGGCCCGTAAGGGACAAGCAAAAAAAAAAAAAAAAAAGCCACAGAGAAAAATCTGGTGAATTTGCTTGTGTTTTACCTGGGGAAAACTATTAAACCTTCCTCCCTTTCCTTCTCCAGCTTGTCACAAAAATCTGGGATCCTGATCTGGAAGAGCCACAGTGCCAATGCAGCAGCTTACACACCAGTTACAGCCCTTCCCCGTCCCAAGTGCAAGCGAGCAGCACGTCAGACAAATGTTAGGGCAACCCTGTCCCACCCCCTGCTCTCCTCTGGGAGAGGAATGGGAAGATACAGATCCCCATGGAGACCTGTGCTGAAAGGGGATTGAGGAGCCTAGCAAGAAAGCACAAAGATCAGGCAGGAAAAGGAATTGCCTCAAAGCAAGACCGCAACACAAAGGGCCTTCCGACTGATCCTGATGGAAAATAGTCCCATGTAGGAAGGAGGACTAGGATGGTCTGACAGGGATTTCCAAAGTATGCATGCTTGTACAGAGCAGCCTGTGCATGTGCAACAAACCTAACCCTAAACATCTGCAGACGTACCAGGACACACACACCAACTCCTCTCCTTGAGATCCTGCATTTCCTTCAAGTGGACTAAAAGCAATTGCATCACACACGTACAGCTGTCCATCCAAAACTCCCTGAGTGTCCAATCCTTTGCACATAAAAGTATCAGTGATTTCCAGGCAAGGAACAACTCAAGGCTCCTATGCATGGGGGCATATCCTACATTTCCAGACATCTGGCAGCCCCTCAGGATTCCTGCATCTGTGGACACATCTGGGCTTCCCAGACACAGGGCAGTGGAGAGTTTCTGTGCACGCACAGCAGCATGCAAGGCCAGGAGACACATGAATTCTCCCAAGTCTGGCTAGACAGTGACAGACAAGAGAACACATCTGGGGAAACCTGGAAGGTTGGTCATGTGAAGAGCAGCCCAGCCCAGGAGGTGCAGCCAGCAGAGGAAGCTGGTGGCAGCAGAGGTGAAAGACAGGCATGGCAGCTTGGGTTCTTTTCCTCACACCTTCTACCTGAGGGCAAACTGGCACTTGCATCTCTTGGGGACAGGAATGCAAAACTTGTGCTGCTTTCTGGACTGTCCTGTCCTCAGAAAGAGAAACACGAGGCATGGAGCTACTCCCAGTCCCCGTGGGGCTGCCAGAAATAACACAAACCTAACGTCTCACACCAGCTGGCGAAGAGGACTAATCTGGCTTCAGGAACTGCTTGAAAGAGAGCCAAGCCTCCCATCCAGTTCTCATGGCCCCCTCCACCTCCCTCCAGACCCAGTTCCTTTTCTGGCATGATGGTATCCTCAGTGTTCTGCTGACAGCAAGCTGCTCCTTGCTAACTGCTCTGCCGACCAACCCTGCCACATATTCTTTGGTGAGGCTCCTCTGTGCTTTTTCCATCCTGGACACAGAACAACAGGCCCTGACTCTGTGGTGGTCAGACCGGAGGGTGGTGGGGCAGTGGACATGGCAGGAAACCCCATCTGTTCCTCCATCCTGGTCCCTGCCATTGCTGCTGCACCTCTTCCTTTGAATTAGGCACCTCAAGACACTCTCTGCCTGTGACCCTGCATTTCTCTCCCGTCTATCAACAGCCTGTGTCTCTTTTGAACCTCCAGCTCCAAGGTCTGCACTCGTCTGTAGAAGAGGAGCTTGGTCATATTTTTAAATAATTTTAAAAAAAAGGTCTTTTGAAAATGCAATATAATGACCAGAGCAGATAAATCAGCAACATAATAACTAGATCTGTATGCATTTACCACGAGGGTGCTGAGACACTGGCACAGTTTGCCCAGAGAAGTTTTGGACGTCCCATCCTCAAAAATGTTCAGGGCCAGGTTGGATGGGGCTCTGAGCAACCTGGTTTAGTGGAAGGCGTCCCTGGCCATGACAGGTGGATTGGACAAGATGACCTTTAAAAGGTTCCTTCCAACCTAAACCATTCAATGATTCTATGATTCTTGATTAATTTCCACCAGCAGCTTGTAAAATAATGAAAAAGAGTGATTTTGACAGTCACATAACTAATTGCATCTAATCCAACCCTGCATAGCCCAAAGCAACAGCTGTGAAGCACAGTTTAAATTGATGCTGGTGGAAGCATAAGGGTTTATTTGCATGACTGCCATCACACACACCTTGACTCTGTTCCTGCCACCACTTCCCTCCCTGTAGCACTGCCTCACTGTGGTTCCTGCGTTAGAAAAGCTGTGTTAAAAATATGTAAGAAAACATATTTTTCTTGAGTCAGTGCAAAAGAAGGAGACTGGCACACTCAGGAGGCTGCACGTAAATGAGTCCAAAGGCTATGTGTTTCAGAAAGACAAGTCCAAAAATTAATTTTAGAAGGGCAAGACCCTGATGGAAAGATACCCTGCATTACAAGTGGACAGAGCTGGGCAGAGCTAAGCGCAAAACATTCCGAGCCTGATTTGGTCTGCAAGGTTCCGATCTCCTTCTGTCACACATTATTAAACATAGATCAGAAACAGGATCTGGGATTACAGAACACACTGAACTCAGGACATCAGAAGACACCTGTCCTATAAATAGGAATCATTTGCCAATTCAGAGCAACACACACATGTTTTGGCAACCTCTCAGCCAATAAAAGCAGAAGCCACAACTTCAGAATTATCCAAGTGCTATTATTTTAAATGTGAAACAATGGTTTACATCATCATGACTTAACTCCTTATTTCCCAAGTTCTCATCATGCGCTGAATCACACCAAAAATTAACCCTTGCCAAAATTAGTCCACTACCAATTTGGAAAATTGCCTAATTGCCTTTTTTTTTTTTTTTTTTAGAATAGAGCAGAAACAACAACAAAAAGCAAAACTTCAGGTTTGGAGCTGTTGATTTGGTGCTTTTGATTTCTTCTGTAGATCTCTGTCTGTATCCCAATATCCCAGGATTTCAACTTCAAAACTTCAAAGTCGATTTAGTCACTTAGATCACAGACTTTGCATGGCAAAGTGCTCAGAAACATCAATTTGGGATTTTGAACGGAGTTCCAATGCTGGGCTCCAATTTGTTGACACTTGGGTTCTAGGAAAAATTAACAGGAACACATGCAAGGGTCTGTTTAAGGGAACAACGTGAAGCGCCGCTTCCAAACAGGTGCAGCCGATTATCTGAGGCAAATCTGAGCAGGAAAAGAAATGCTGTTTTCTTCGCAGATTTTAAGAGCACTAAAAACTTCCAGATAATGGGAAGTCCCTGAAGCTTTTAGAAAGTGTTTTCTCATACTCCATACCTGGTACGACAGCTGCTTCTCTGCAGCTATGGGGAGTTGTGGTTTTCCATTTGTGAAAATTCAAGTGAAATCTATCATTTTTTGGAAAGAGCCTAAGTCCTGGTGTTCTCAAATATCTTTACAGGTTGAACACTTGGAAAGGATCCAAGACTCCAATCAGAGCCTGAATATGTGGAAATATTTAACTCTCTAAGAAACAGTATATAAAATAAGCTGTTTCTCTGCTTGATGACTATTTCAGGATTGACTAATTACTTGTCCTGATGCCAAACACCACAGAGATGGCTCAAGAGGATAATTTCTGAAACTTGAATTTGTAACATTTTATCAAAGGAAGGCTATTTCTGTGTCAAAACCCTATATCTGGAAATTTATATACAGCAAGATCATAAATGAACTTTTGGACACCCAGGTTTAGAGGTCAAGTTATTCAATGAAATATCTGCTAAATCTTTTTTGGGAGGTGGAATGAACAAGCTTCAAAATAAAGCAGGAAAATAAAGACTACTGTATCAAACACAGGTTTCTCCTGGGGAAGCACTCACATTTCACATAGTTGGTCTCTGGATCTTGTTTCAGGGAAGGATTTGGTGGTGGGGAGTAAAGACTCCCTGCTGTCCTGGTCAGCACATCAGCTCTTCTCTGGGGGTGGTCATAGCAAGGAGATGTAGCTGAGGTTTCCTAAATTCAGTCACCTCTGTCCAAAAAACCCTGACCTAAACTAGATCTTTCTTCTCATACCAATGCACATCACATCAAGGCCAGGCAGGTTCTGGCATAGGCAGGGGCTAAAGTCACCTCCTCTTTTAATGGGAAGTGAACCAGAGCCCATAGTCCAAGCTCAGCATTGCTTCCAGCTGAGTGAGAGGTCCCGCTGGCCAAGTTATCAGCAAAGGCTAACAAATTCAGTTTGGTTTCAGGAGTATTTAATTCCTGCCATCACCTACTCTCTAGAAGGCACAACACTCATGTTGCACATTTATACAGATTTTAAGGACAGAAAGGACCATCCTCAGCATTATAAATCTGCACATTATCACTCCAAGGTTTTCCTGCATTATGTTCTAAACCATAGCTTCCTCTTTTGCCTTTCTTCTCTAACATTTCAAGGTATTTGCCTTGAACTTTTTCTTCCCCTTGTTGGTACTTGCACATTATGATTAAGTTACTTTTAAATTTTTCTTAAATAGATGAATCTCACTGAAATCTTATCTGTAGCCCCCTATTTCCAGGATTTGGTCACATTTACTGGTCTTTTCTGAATCTTTCCCAACCCTATAGCATTTTGGCTAAAATGGGCATGAGAATTGGACATGGTGCCCAACACTGCTTCCCAATACCATTTCCAAGGTCAGAGCATCCCACTGACCCTTAGGGGGCTCTGGGTGCACATGTCCTCCCAGCTGCTGCTCTGCCCATGTGGCTCATGCCCACCCAGGTATTTGCAACATCCCCAATTCCTTTTTATTTATCTGCTTCCACCTTAAATTTAACCTTTTCTCTTTACTCCTGTGAAGTCCAAATCTATACTGAGTATCAAAACACAGGAACTTTAGTTCACCTGTAAAACTATCAGATGCCACTCCCAAGCTCAGAGCTGTACAGAGCTCGCTGTCACAGGAGCTTGCCAAAGCCAAGCAGCAGATTTTACACCAGTGCCCTGACACACCTTGTGAGATAACCCAAGGCTTTGGCACAGAGAGGACAAAGATACAGCAGCTGTTTGAGAGAGCAGCCTTGTCTGTTTAGTATCTTACCATTTAAAAATAACCTTTTACTTGTCACTAGCATTACAAGGGAGCTGCACCAGCTGGAGGTGGGTGTTGTGTGGGGTTTGGGGAGCTTTTACCAGTGCCCATGGTGGCTGGAGCACAGCTCAACAACAACAACTGGTCAGTGAACTGAGCAGAGGGAAGAAAAGGGGGCTCAAGGTCTGATTAGCACCATGGGAGGGAGAATGAGAAGGATTTTGAAAGCAGAAAATCTGCAAGAGCCAAGCAGAAGGGCACAAGGCTGCAGTGAGGGCAGATAACCATCGGAACAGGCTGAGCTCCAGCGTGGTGGGAGGGGACAGCAGCACAGCAGCCAGCATGTGGGAGAGGGAGAGAAGGAGCAGCATGAGCATGTTATGAGGCCACAGGGAAGACACAGCTGTCAACCACAGCCCTGCAGAAAGGCATCAGAGAGATCAGCAGGGGAGACACACATGGAGTTTGGTTTTGGCCAGCCTGAGAAAAGCAGGCAGCCATCCACCGTGGAGCTTATGTAGGATGTGCAAGGCTGGCTGGCAGGGGGAGGAAAGAGGTCCCCTCTGGGGCATTCCTCATCTCAGATGGGTGAGCTGGGTCCAGACCAACACTGGACTCCATAACCCTGAGGAAAGGAGACTGGAGAGTCTCACATTTGTGCAGCAAAGGGGCAGGCTGAAGGCACCGAATCCAGCCAGGAAAGAAGGAGACCTGTGTGATGGGGCTTTGAGTAACCTCGTCTAGTGGAAGGTGTCCCTGCCCATGGCAAGGGGCTTGGAACTAGGTGATCTTTAAGGCCCCTTCCAACCCAAACCATCCTATGATTGTATATGGAACACCATCAATCATTAGCAGCTCTAGACCTTCATTCCTGTATGCCAGCCTTACAAGGCACAGAAAGCAGCTGTGGCAAACCCTGCCACCACCTGCAAACAACAAAATCTCCTCTTCCTCCTTCCATATTCACATGCTGAGGGGCTCAGAGACTGGCAGTGTGCCTGCCTGACAGGCAAGGTACACAGCACCACAGGCTTCTGGAGGTGCAACCTCCCTGCCCACCCAGCTCACCCAAAGCAGCAGCCTCCCTTGTGTACTCCCAATCTCCTTCCTTAAGGACTTGTTCCTGCCACCTCAGCACAGCTGACAGAGCATCTTACTCCACAGCTCAGCCCAGCAGCATAAACTAAGTGTCCCAAGCCTATCTGGCTGCTTGTACAGCCTTTCCACACCAGTCTGAGGCCCCATATCCACCCAAACTCTCATGTCACACCCCATGGCAGGCACAATGGAGCCCCAGCATCCTGCTCTTGCACCCCTGTCACCTTGGTGTGACAGAGACAGTTCTCCCCACACATGCACTCACAGATAGCAATGCCCTTGTCCAGCAAGGAGATAGAGACATAGGTTAAGTGCTGCATGTGAAGAAAAGCAGACAGCTCAGCAAGGCACCAGCACTGAGCAGGTTGCAAGAGACACTGGTCATGCCAGTAGGCTCAGACAGCAAGCCCTGGTGGCAAAACCACCTAAATTAGGTGCATAAACTTAGGGGCATAGCCACCTATATGCAAGGCCTCCAGAGCTACATCTTTTCTGCTCTGTGTGTACACTCCTATAGTTACAGTCTGCTACTAATCCAAGGACCATCACTGTTCCCAGGTTTCTGTTCTGTATAGTAGATAATACGTAGTGATTTAGACCCACAGTTTTCCTGTGCAAGTATGTGTTGGGAAGCACCTAGAAACTGTTATACAACATTAAAATATTTCCAGAAGAACCTTCTGTATTACTGCTACTTTGCCAGACATCTAAGCAATTTCTTGGCCTGTGCCCCCCCCACCTCCCCAAAAATCCTGCAAACAAATCCCAGAGCTGAATCAGTTTCCTCCATTTAGAGGCTCCACTAAGTTTTTCCCTAGGATTCCCATTTTCTCTCCTTCTTTTTCTTTAAAAATATATAAATAGTCACATCGTCATATGAGACAAGTAGAGACTGACTCTTATGGGTAAAAAACAGATGTTTCCCAATCTTCCCTAACGAAGTAATATTTTATATATGGCTCTTCAATGGATTTATAGCCAATGAAGGGATGTTACTACATTAGCTCATGGAGGGGGTGGGTGATAAAAACTGGAAAGGAAGAGCCAGACAAGGAAAAAAGAAGCTATCCAGAGCGCTGCAATTGGAGAAGCATGACAAATGGGCAGCACAGTTTTAGAGGGCTTCGACAGCAAGGCAGATTGCCTGGCTGGGAGTGATTGTCCACAGCTGGAGCATCGCAGAGACCATCTGGTATTTCTTAAACATGCTTTCCCCAGGTGATCCAATTCTTGGAGTGCCCCAGCAAAGAGAAGAAAAAAAGGCCTGCGAGTCTCAGTCCCATTTCCAGAGTTCCCCTAATTAGTTAATAGAATTATATTTGAACTGGTTTCAGTTTCTCCTATAAAACCTTTGTTTTTGCCACCTTTTCATCAGAGGAAAAAAAGAAAATTTAAACTCATAGAGATTTTCATTTCTTTAAGAAAGTCAATGATTGTGTCTCTTGGCACAGCAATCCAATATAAAACTTAATGAAGTAAAGAGAGATCCAAAATTTCTTTTGAACACCTTGTAACCTCACTTTTCCCCCACCACTTTTAGCTGCACAAAGCATGCATATCCAGAGGTTCTCACGTTACTCTCCCACCCCCGTGTATCCATCCCCACTATGAGCCTCTGAAAAAGAAGAGCATGGACTGCATGGGGGACTCCAAGACTCAAGGGACTCTCATTTACAGGATTTTGACCATTTTCTTAGCTTGGAAAAAGTGTAAAAGAGTTTAATTAACTATGCGTGCCACACAGTCCTGTCCCCACAACAGGGAGGGCTGGCAGAGGAGCAGTGTGACAATATTTGCTGCTGTCCTTGTGTTCCCCATAAGACAGCCCCTTCCAGAGCCAGGAGCACTGGGAACCAGCTAATGAAGAAAGGAGCAAGAGAAAGTGGTAAATAATAAATGAACGGACAGATGGAAAAAGGGTTAGAGAGAGCAACTAGAGAAGCAGCCTTGGGAAGCAAACCGCGTTCCCACCAGCAGGCAGTGCCCCCACCGAGCAGTGTGGGGCAGGAGCCAGGGTCCAGCCACAGGGATTATCCCCGCCACTCCCTGCCAAGCCAGGCTCATCAGCCGTGCCTCTCCCCTCTCCTCCCTGTTCTCTCCAGGAGTTAGCCCAGCCACAAAGCTTGGGTCTGTCAGATGCATCCTGCACACCACGGTCCCACATCCTCGATCCCCAGCATGCAAATAGTGCTCCTGGTATTTTTCACAGGGAGCAAACACACAGGAATGCTGGCTGGAGGGCTGAAACTGGCGATACTCCTCCAACTGCAGCAAAATTAGTTGCTATGTCACAGTTTGTTAGAGAGGTTTTTAAAAATGCTGAGAACTCACCAGGCACAGTTTCCTGCTCTGTCCACATAGACATCTACCTTCTCCGAGTCTGTATTTGAGCAAAGCTAGTGGGATCGTAATCCCAGTCAAAAATACATACACAAGCTGCTTCAACATCTCCAGGCTGAAAAAAATTCTAATTAAGTTTTTGGGGAGAAAATACTGGACAAAAGAAACCAAAGGAATATTTAAAGGGGATTTTGGTTGGGTTTTTTTGTTTTGTTTTTAGGTGATGGCTAAAATCAGCGTATTCCAGCACCATGCTGGAAGGGGATTTTGGCAGGAAACCCATCCTTATGCAGTGGTATAGATAGCAATAATAGAAGATAATAGAACCCATGATTGTAATGCTAAAGAAATAGCAACCAACTGCAAATCACAAAGTATAGAAAATTAATACAGCATTTAAAAAGCATGATGGAAAAATTCATGTCTTGCTGGGTTATGAGTGGGAATTTAAATATACAGGAAAGAAGGAAAATGAAGAGATAGTTGTATTATTTTTTGCACATGGTAAAATTACCAGTGCAACTACAGAAATATAAATATAGGCACTCTGTATTTATGAAAAAAATATGATGATGAACTCATCATAAGATGATTATATACATCACCATTTACGAATGACCAAGATGTATTAGATAACATCTGCTTTAGATAAACACTGTTAAATCCCCCACCCTGGATACTTTGCACCTCCAAGTGCACTAAGGAGATCTCTGACCTGCTGATGTTAATTTTTAATAAATCTTGGAATTCCACGTAATTCTAGAAGGGTAGGTGAGCCCTAACCCCATGCTGGCGCTCCGGCAGGACTTGCTGACCTAGGGACCAACAGCCAGTCAGGCTGACAGGAGAACCTGACAGGGTATTTAAAGACAATATGAGAATCTACCAATAATTCATTATATTCATGTCTCAGCTAATTACCAGGCAGCATATGTTGTACAGAATCAAGTCCTGTCTAACTGGTGTTACAGCTTGATTTAAGAACTTGCATTAATAGAAGTAATTTGGCATAAGTAGATGGACAGAAGTGGCTAATGAGACAAAGACCTATCCATTGCTTGTTTCCCATCCCACAAGATGCAGTGTTTTTACCAATCATTCAGATAAATAAAAGATCCTTAGAGGCAGCTTGCAGATAGCACAAATGAAGGTTAGTAAATAACGAACAAAACAGCCTTCATTCATCCTGTGATCCAATTTGTGTGGCTCAATGGCCACCATCCAACCGAGCGTGCTTTAATTCAGCCAAGCACAAGATAATACACGTATGGGAAAACAATATAGGGCTTGTATCTCCGGGATGGAAATGTCTGTCCTGCATGGCCACAGGACAAAGGAGGAGGTATAACAGGACTTTGGCAAAGTGAAGATTGAGGAGCCAAATCTATTCAGCTTTTGAAAGAAAAATCCACAAGGTTTGACTGCTGCACGTAGGCATTACGTTAGTGTGGGAGGAGAGGGGGTTCCTAACCTGGTGGCGAGAGGCAAAGCGAGCTCCAGGGGTTGAAAGTCAGAATTAAGCACCGTGCTGACAAAGAGGAAAAGTAACATCAGCACAGCTGAGGATGAGAAATATCACACAAGAAGCTCTGGATGATCTTGGGGCCCAGCATAAAAGCAGGGGGTGAAACTCAGTAGTACAAAAGGCAGGTATAAAGACCTGTGTGTAACGTAAGACTGGAAGGAGCCCAGACACTGGCACACTGGGGGTCTGCTTTAGGCTACAAAATCAGGGAGATCGGAAGCATCGGCTTATTGGGAGCATCTGAAATACAGAACCTGCTGGTAATTAGGGACCTTTAACTGCCCACACATTTGCTGGGAAAGGAAGACATCAGACACCGCCTCGCATCAAGTTCCTGGAATGCACCAACAAAAAAAAAATTGAGAAAGAAGTGACAGGAACAAAACTAGGAAGGAGTCTCCTTGAGGTTTGATTCCCATCAACAGAGAGAAACTGGGGAAAGCCGTGAAGGTGGAAAGAACCACAGGCGGGGAAGCCCGGAACGAGTGTTTGTATTTGTTTGAAAAAGAATGGGAAATAGTGGCAGAATAAAAATAGTGCTTTGTAAGAACAGAGGCTTCAGTAATCTGAGAGGGTTGGCAAGGGAGATTTTGCTCCAAATGAAAAGAGAGTTTGGGAAAGACAGTGTTTTGTAAACACACAGCAAGATAAGGGAACAGATGTAAATTATCTTAACGCAGGGGTACGATTAGGGTAATTCACAGACTCCTCCGTGGCTTGAAGCATGCAAAGGAGAAATGGCAGCTCCATCAGGCTGATGTGGATGAGCACAGAGGAGCAGCACCAGGAGAGAGGGACAGAGCGAAAGAGCCGAGTGCTCCATAGAAATTGCTCACAGCCAGCAGTAACCAGGAGACATTTGATAACTGTATCGGTGGGAAGAGACAGACCAAAGAGTTCAGCACCTCCTGAGGAGGGAGAAAAGGTTAATAGATTGCTTTATGACACTGAACACGCCACAAGCCCTTCCAACGCTGTTAGTGCGTGTCAGCCCTCCCCCTCTTCCACCAAAATCTGTTTTCTGTTAGGTTTATGTGTTTTCTTTATTCTCTACACAGCACCCAGAACTGGCTGGTTCTGGTAATGACATTACATATTATAATGTATGTATAATTGCTAATTTTAAGATTCACAATTTATAAAATATCTTCTCTGGTGAGGCTAGTTAAATTGGACAGTAAATTGAATTTAATAAATCCTGAACACGTCACAAGAAGCCATATTTCCCACAGTTACAAAAACAATAACCAAATCAGATAATGAGAAAGCCAAAGTGTGGCTTAACAGACTAGAGGGTGTCACCTGAAAAAGAGATTCACCTTCATGACCTCTCTCACACACACACATGCTGTCAGCACAAAACGAGTTGTAAAACTACTAATTAGGGTAAGAGAAGGCAGGGGATCCCAGGGGTTTGGCTCACAGCTGTCTCAGGAAGCAAAGAGGTATAAATTGGGACAGAATTTCACAATAGTCAACAGCTCGCAGAGTTAAAGCAGGAATGTTCAATGCTTTTGTTGGTTCAGACCTCATGAAAAAAAGGATAACATTAGGACCACAAAGTTAATGCAATTAAAAGAATCAGAGTAGAGGGGTAATGTACAGTAGCACCTTAGCAGAATGAAAACTGAGGAAGTTTGACATTTTAAAATAGGGAGAGGTCTGTCAGCAACTATCTGTAGGAATGTCTGGAAGATGAATGAGGTTCTAAAAGACCTGAAAAGGGCAAATATAGTGGCTATGTTCAACAGGTTGAAAAACCAAGGAAATTGCAGGCCAGCCAACATAACTTCAATTCTCGGAAAAAATTTGAAAGGAATCATCAAACAATCCATCTGCAAGGAAGGGCTGGAAGTAATAGCCCTGCCATGTGAAGGCAACCTGACTTCTCTTTATAGAGCAACAAGGTCTTGTATGTGAGACAACACATGTTCTGTACCTTTACTTTCTCAAGGCTTTACCTCCAGTTTCATGTAACATTTTAATTAGAAAATTAGGAAAATAGCATCTAGATGAAATTCTGTGTGGGAAATGCACAGCTGGTTGGGAAATGGTACACAAAATTGCAGACATGAACAAGCAATATTGCAGCAAAAAATTCCATGATTATACAGACAGAAGTGTCACACACCAGGTACATGAAATAACCCTGCTGCTTTTCCCAGTCAAGAAAGGCCTCAGCTGCAATACTGGTCTCATTTCAAGGCAAAGCACTTAAAAAGCACCTCAGACCCAGTGGAGAGAGCCCAGGGGATCCCAACGAAACACAGAGCCACAAAAAAATTGTAGAGGGCTGAAAGGGACCTCAAGAGGCAGAATCAACTACGCACGTGCCATTCAACTTGAAAATAAAATGGACATGAGAAAAGACCAAACGAAAGGCAGTTGTTCAGTGCAGAGAACAGAAGTCCTCAGGGAAACATGATAACAAGCCTCAAATATGTAAAAGATTTCTGCAAAGAGAAAAGGAGTGCTGTAAGCTTTTCTCCATATCCACGGGGAAAGGACATGCCATCATGGGCTTAAACCGAAGCAAGAGATTTTAAAAATATCAACCCCATAATGATAGAGCTAATTATGCCCTAGAGCTGACTGCTGAGGGAGGGTACATCACTGCCATCACAGAAGGCTTTAAAACAAAGATAAAGCCACATCATTTGAGTCATCAACAGTGATGTCCCCACAACCTGGGCAGTGCTGGTGCCTGGCTGCCGAGCCCTGACAGCCTGCAGGCTTTACATGGACATGCCCAGGAACACAATATATTTCAGCTACAGCGAACACCCTCACAAGGCTCTGTAGTAAAAACAAACAGCCACTTTGTTTCAGAATGAGCTCATATAAACAACTGATAATGGCACAAAACCACTCAGTTACCAGAGACTGTTTTCCAAGATTTATTTTTCCCAGCACTATTCCATTGGTTCTGATCCCAAGATCTCAGAAGACACCTGCAAATTATCCTCAAAAGGTTGGCACCTCTGCTGGTCATTAACTATGGGCTCAGTACAGGTACTGTTTTAATGACATTACAGTTTTCCTGGTCCCTTCCTCCCAGGAAAGCCTCCAGTGTTTCACAGCAGTTCTCTCCCCCTCTTTCCCACAGGAGCTGATGACATTATTGTGTTCCCTTTGCTGTCAGGACTTCTCCACCAGTACCCCAGTTGTGCTTATCAAGGAGACAAATTCTGGGTAACTATTTTCACTGTATTTTTAGCTTTGAATGCTACTTTTTCTTCTTTGAAGGGTTCAACCCCCCAAAATTTGACTGATTTTACAAGTGTACCAGCTGGTCACACAAAAGATATTGCCTCTTCTCATCCACCTTTCCCCAGGCAGAGATCAGGTGCAGACTTACCATGGAAAAGGCTAGAAGATGCCCTCTTGAGGTCCTTTTCAGATCTATTTTGTGCAATTCTGTGGATAATGTGTATAATATAAGGGACTGTGATGGACAGAAGGGCAGAGAGCTTGGTCCAAAATACACTCCCAGGCCTGAGACGCAGCTCCAGGGAGCACCCTCCTTGAAGGAAAGCTGGAGAGCCAGTGCAGTGCAGACCACGCCTGTGCAGCACCCAGTAACACAGCTATGATACGTATCACTGCTGTGAAGACCACAGCACATTTAGGCTGATCCCAAACAAGATGCCAAAAGGGCAAGGAAGCTGTACTTACCCTTGCAACAACCCTGTCAGGTACCATATCACAAGGTGGCCCACCCTCCAGTCCCATGGAGTTAGGTGGAGCTGAGGAAAATTCCAGCAAAAATAACCAGAGTGGCCTTACTGCCTGGCAGCACAGGCACCAAAAACACACCCAGCCCCATGCCCTGCCTCCTACACACACCCTCTTGTGAGAGCAGCCTCTGAGCCATGGTTGTCTCCAGACCCAGCACTCCATGGGATGAGCCTCAGGCCCTACAAACACGTCCTGCTCAAGGACCACTATCTCCCAGAGCCACAGCATTCAGCAGGAATCACAAAACCACCAGGGGAGGTTCACAAGTGCAGGAAACACACATGTCACAGGTGCTCAACCTGAGCCGTGTGATTCCCTGCCAAAGAACAACTACAACTGGGGTTCTTGTTGTCTTTGGGGAGAAGCAAAAAATGTATTTCTGTGGGACAGTATCTCACTAGCAAGCCCTTTATGCAGACACACTGCCCTCATCTCTGCTCTGTGCCTCCCACACATAAGTGTTCTGCAGTAGCCACGCATACTCTGCTCTCCTACCCTGCTTTGTTCCACTCATCCCACATTACACATCCTGCTCGTGAAAAGCAGATGTGCACTCTGTCACCACCACCTCATACCCCCAAATCACTTACCTTGGACAAAGAGCATCTCTGCATGGCTGCTAACATCTCCAAAAGTAGGTCTTTTTCAAGGAATAACCTCACAGAGAAATCTCAGCTGCTGTTATGGCAGTGTTTAAGCTATCTAATTACCTTAATGGGGTAGTGGGATGCCAGTGTAAAACACCCGATTGCAGTGTTGGACACAGACAGTGAAATGCACTGAAGGCACCTCTCAGCTCCGTTCCAATCAGTTCCACCTGAGTTTAATCCCTCCAAGTCTCTCTCAGTGCAGTGGGGAGAAACACTGCCAATACCCTCAGCAGGGTGGGACCACAGAGGGTCAACTGGGAGCATTCCATGCCATGCAAGGAGGGTCTGGCCCCTTAATCACTGCTTTTAGAGGCTGTGCTCTATGATATTACAGGGATTCAGGGCTCCCACCACACACCTTCCAGTCTCCTCACTGGCTTTTCAGTGCAGATATGGTGTGGCAGGGCAGGCTGGAGAGCTCTCATCATTAGTCTCTTGATGCAGAGAAATAATCTGTGTCACAGTTTCGGGCAGAAGGTAGAGCAGAAAGATGTTTCTCCATAGTTCAGAATGAGCAGTGGGGCAGTATTTGAGGGAAATTTATAGTCCATACATGTTTCTTGGGAAGCTCGGTTACCCTTAACACTTCGTGCAAATACAGGAGGGGACACTTTTTCACATATGTCTATTGACCTGAACAATTCCCTCTTCCACAGGCTTAACAGGTTTTACTTAAGAACAGTTCAGAAACCTGTGGATGTCCAGTCTCTCAAAGCACAAATGCAGTGCTCTACCCCAGCCCAAACTGGCACCACAGGTGGAGAAATTTGGATTAAGTCTGTCGAAGCTTTGCCTGATGCTGCCCCACTCCCCACAAGCTCACTCTCTAAAATTTGCATGCACACTGTGTCTCCGCTGCCCGAGGCAGTTCCTCACACCTCACCTACTGCCAGCCCTATGTTGTACATTCCGGCCCCCCCCCCCCACCTCCACCCGGTTCCAGGACTCCAAAATAACCTTCCTGTGGCCTGAACATTTCTTCTGAGGGCTGCAAAAGAGGGGAGCCTGCTGTGAGGATTGCAACTTCTACCCTAGCTGATCCTAAACACAAAAAGAATCGCTGCTTGCTCTGTGAGCTGCGAAGGAGCAAAGAAGCATTTCTAGGGACAGATTCCTTCTGCTCCCCCATCCCACGGAGGGCTGAGCTCAGAGAGCTGGTTCCCAGAGGCGAGCAGGCAGTGCTGTGCACTCTCCCCCTGCTCTACCGCGGACTGACGCGGGAGCATGAGAGATGCTGATCTGTGAAACGAGATACCCATCTCTGAGCACTGCAGGGGAAACAGCAAAGATTAATAAACCTCAAAATATTTTACAGCATTCAAATAGCACTGTCCCAGATCAAAGGCGATTGCTCATGTCAGGGAGGCAGGCTCAGTAAGCCTGGAAAGATCACATACAGAAATCAGCGGCAAGATGCAAGAGAAAGCCTGCAGACAGGAGCTGAGGAAGGCTCGTACTCGATGAGAGAAACCGAAGTGGTCTAAGCCAGAGTCTCACATGTGTTCCTGGAGGAATGAGAGCCAGAAAGACTGCCTGGTTTCACTCAGTCTCAGTTGTGTCTTAGCACAAAAACACACATTTCATTTTAAGACACCCTCTTACCTTGGAGGTACCTGCTGCTGTGAACAGCTTAAATCCCAGTACAACAGAGCCCTGCCTGATGCTTGAAATAAGGAACACACTGGGAATTATATGCAACTGGTGAATAGATTTGAAGAAGCCCCCAACTTACATTGATGCCACAGGGACTGCAGAATCACATGCCCTGCACTCTAAGAGCTTTCATTCCTAAACCCGTGAGGATACTGCATGAAAGTTTGTTGGCAGAATCCCTTGTCCACACTTGCAGGCAGAGTGGGAGGCCTGATCTATAGTCTTTCAAATTGTTCATATAACTATATTACTGAGGAGGAGGAGGATGAGGAGGAGGAGAACAAGGAAGAGGAAGAAGGGAATGGGACTTTTTATCCAGATCACTACAGTGGTAGTGGTACTGGTGAGGGAATAAAAGTGCCACACAGTAGTATTTCTACTCTCAAGCTCTCCTAGAGTAGCTATCCCATCATAAAGCACCTTTATTCTCATATGACTTTGAGCAAGATATTCCATTTACATTTTTGGGTTACAATTAAAGAACTAGCAGTAGTAGAAGCCCTCTCACACTGAGGTGTGGGGTTCAATATTCCTGCAGTCTGGGCTGGACACCGAAGGTCATCCACAGTACATGCACTGCATGAGGTCAAGTGACTCCTAGATACAGACCCCCAGGAGGAAACCCTGTTCTCAAGGATCTCATGGATACTCCGTCCCTGCAAACTCAGTCCTTCACTAAGGACTCCCTAAACCACATCTGCATTCTTGCTCTGCACCTTGCCTCATGACCTGGGGACTCCCTGTAGCACTGTACAAACCCACTGTGCAGAACAAAAAGAAGTCCTCAAGCAAACTCTGATTGAATTTTGAAGGTAAGAAATGCCCTTCTGCAACAGATGTACAACCCCCTCTACCCACCCCAAACACCAGATCCATCACAGAGAAGGGAAATATTTACACAAGTTAGTAGAGTTCCAGTTAAATATTATGCTTAGCTGTCTACAGTCCATGTTCTCAGACTACGTCTATGAAATAAAAGATTAAACTTCATAACAATTATGAAGTTGCTCTGCTCACATTCAAAGGGAGTTAAAGAACATTAAAATAGTTCTTTGGGTAATATTATGGTGAAATTGCTCTCTCCACCCTGGAGAGCTAGAGCTAAAACCTTCTGAACTATCCTGTAAACACACTTGGAAAGGCTAAGAGCTAAGCTGATAACCAGGTAGCACCTCTGCTCTGCAGGTTCTGTAAAAAATGTGAGCAATGCCAGAGAGCTTTTGAAGCAGCAAGGGAAGGAGGATAGGGGAGAGCAGCTTCACTTCTCGAGGGAAGTTTGTTTAGTGGAAAGTAAGCAAGATGTCAGGGGAAAAGCTGACAATGTTGATTCCAGCAGTTGTACTGGGAATAAACAGCCAAGTGGATTACGTTACAGAGAATGAGAAACGGCTCTGAGGATCCCATTTAAATGCTGGGCCCTCAGGAATGATGCGATTCAGCTACACTCATGGCCCCAGTATCCAGTGACCCCTGGGCTGAGCCTTTCGGTAGTGCTGGTGTCACCATCCCACCTCTGTGGGGTCCCCTAGAGCTCCAACACAGCTGATGTCCCCAGGAGAGCTAGAGCTTACTGGTGAGGATGCAGACCCATTCTGGCTTCCAGGCAGGGGCTGGGCACTGAATTAGGGGTGGCAGCAGAGAGGAGGAGGTTGTTCAGGACCAGTTTGTCTCTCCCAGCCCAGCAGCAGGGGAAGGCCACCATGGGGTTTGCCATCTCCTCCCCAGACAGAGCACAGGGCCCTCTCTCTTATAAAAATAAGATGCCTGCCTGCCTTTCACAGGAAAGGGACTTGTCAAGAGGACAAGGGGGTCCTGTTTGATTTATTAGTCTCTTCCTCCTTCCTGTTGTCTGTGGCTCATCCAGCTGTAGTGATAAGGAGAAGAGATATGAAAGGACCCTGCTGGCTGCTGGGATCCCATCTTTCTGCCCACTCACTGCCTGAAGACATCAGTCCTTTACAAGCACCATTAAATGTGTATCCAAAATGTGGCAGTCTCCTCCATCGAGATTCTGTTCCCTGGATAATACAAACAGTTGCCAGAAAAAGAGTATCCTCTCATCTCTGTCTAGGCCATTATCCCTTTATATTTGCTCTTTAATATTTACTGGGTTCACACAAAGTGCATGCTCTGGAAAGAAAAAAAATCAGCTGCAGCTTAAAGGACTCCAAATTTAGTAATTGCTGCAGCCCCATCGACGTGAACAGTTAGCAGGGAGATTTCTCCAGCACTTCACATGCCGTGGTATTCTGCTTAGGTCAGACTGTAGAAAATGTTCTGTTCAGGGACACCAAATCTGGAGTGTTTGCATAGGTGCCAGCTGCAGAGGCCTTATGAGTCCACCTCCAGTTCCTGCTGGTCCTTTCCCTCCCAATACCCAGTAACCGTGGTTGGAAACAGAAGCAGCCAGAGAGATGCTGATTCATACAGAGGCGAAGAACCCGAGGGTTTTAACACACCTGTGAGTTAGCAAGAACTAGACCCAGCTCCTGGCTCCCGAGCTGGTCTTGCAGCCTTACCTGTTAATGTGAGGTTGCTGTATGTGTTTGAAAACTGCTCCTTTAACAAAACCAAGTGCATCTGAGCTGCCTTTTCCCTCTGTAGCTCCAACATTATGTCAGGATGCTGGGCGATCTTACAGCCTTTCTGCTTATCCAGGGCAATGTCGCTGCGAACAATGTCTACAGCAAAAGGGAAAGAAAAGAGGGAGATGGCCAAACCTCAGCTTTCATTTTCATTTTTGCCAGATGCTTGGATCATCTCCAGCCAATATGACAGTCACACAATCATCACTCAGCAAGAGCAACCCCAAAAAAGGATCCAAACCCCTTGGATCCACCTATCAAATGACCCTTCCCAGCCCAAGTCTCCTTTTCTTCCACACAAACCTCAAGTTGTATGCTCACAAAACCTACTGGCCCTTCCATCCTTTACCTGCCTAGCTGTTGCTCTCTTACAATGCTGACCCCTCCCTCACAGGAAAGTGCAAAATCTCCCAACATTTATATTACAACCCTGTTACATGTGTGTTTGACACTAAATGATGAGAAAAGACTAAATCCCATTTCAGTAACCCCTGGCTTCCATTCAACCTTGCCTGTCAAAGAGGTGATGAAGAAGGCTTGTTCTCACCTTGTTTATCTTCACTGCAGCTATCACAGGTCAGCATGGCTCATGACTCTTTGAGCAAGTGTCTGTACCCTTCTAATGCCTGACATTCAGGAGACAGGATTATTCAAAAATTGTTTTCTCTTCGTATGAGCGTTCTCTAAGTCATATTGTGAGATAAGAATAGGATATTCTCTCTCCTAGAACTACTCACATGCTGGGTGAAGAGAATGATGAAGTAGCAAGGCAGAACAAGAATCAAGTAAGATATGGCAGTCTAAGCAGAAGGGAAATGGTGCAAACTTGCAAGGTCCTTGCAAGGTCCCTTATGAGTTTAATAAACTCTGTAACATGTTCAGATCCACAGGCACCAGATGATAATTCTTACAAAACCTCAGGCGGCCAGCTCTGATAAGCAAGGATCGAAGCTGGAATTCTTCCACCACATTGCATAAGGTTACTTTGCCTCACGAGGTTGATCTTTGCTTGGTTCAATTCCCATCTAGCTAGAAGCTGCTGAAGGAGGTTTTTGTCAGAAGAGAGTCACACCTTGCTACACACACACTCTCCAGCTCCTTTATGGTTATGCACATCAAGAAACACCTAAGTTGCTTCCAAAAGTCATGCTCCTGTCTCTTGAGGTGTCCAATCTCATGTTCAGCAAACTTAGGTTCAAAGCTGTGCTATGTCTTGGGCTGGCAGGGAACTGCCTCCAAACATGCAGTGGAGGACTGGAAGCCACATTATCTTCCTGTCTCTGAGCCTCATCCTAGACTCACCACACTTCCCTGCCCAGGATGTGTTCTATCTCTTTTCTGCATTTGAGATTATTACAACTTCTCTAAAGCCTGTCTAAAACGACTGCTCAGAACAGCAATGTCATTAAAGTACCCATGGTCTGTAGTTAGCCACGTGAGTTCTCTCCTACACCCACAGCTAGCATACTCAGGAGTGGATACTGGGCAGCATCCAGCTACCATGAAAATATGGTTCAATATTTCTACACCCAGCACAAGGGCATCAGTGAGATGGAGCAAGAGAAAGGACTAATGTTCCTCTGCAGCTAATGAGCACACACCCCTCAAACATGTGCTTTAGTGCACATTCTCTTAGGTAGGCACTAAGTAAGACTTGGACCTACCCAACCTTTGCCCAACTAATGAATGGTAAAATCCTGAACCCCTGTTGTGTGAAATGTTTGGAGAACTGAAGACTGAGAAATGCCACCTTACCTCTCTCCCACACCAGAAAGGGTATTGCTGCCATGGGCTCCTGGAGTCACGTGGAGCCCATGAACAGCCATTCACCTTCCTGGGTGATGGTTTTCCCTTCCTACAGAACTGAAGGCAAGAGCTGTACACCCCCCACCTCAAGGCAAAATGAAGGCAAACACATCAAGGAGGCCCTGAAGGAGGAGAAGACTGAGAGGCAGACAGGTTTGAAACTCAATGGTCAATAAGCTGTCTGCAATTCCCTTCAAACTGCTGTAAGGGAGTCCAGGCTGGGTCAAAACAAGTTTATTTCCTAAATGGAATGGATGACATCTAAAACCCAAACCAGGGCCAATATGGACCCATGTGGAGGAACCATTGGCCCAGGAGCAGGGTCAGGGTCCAGCACCTTGGAGGGTGCAGAGGACCATGGCAGTGGGTCCTGTGTGACATCCATCTTTGGGGACCACAGGGATGGCTCTGCATGCACTGTCAGCAGGGCCTGGGGACAAAGGGCAGGCCCAGGAATGAAGAGCAGGAGCAGTGTTGTGATAAAGCTGCTGTGACAGGGATTACCACAAAGATGTCAAGTCACATTCAGGCAAATCCCTGTGAGGGTAGCGGAAAGCATGCAGGGCACAGAAGTCGGAGCACTCTCTGATAGTTATGTTCATGGGGTTCTCTGAGAGCTGCCACTGCAGACACTCAGGAAGCAGAGGCAAGACATGCAAGGTCCTGTCTTCTCAGATTGGTGAAGAACCCAAGAAACTTGCCAAAGACTTAAAGATGGAGGTGGACCTCACAGTCATAATGACTCCAGCTGAAACTGTGGGCAGATGCCTGGGATATGGATCTCACCAAGGAAGTCAGTGCCTGGTCCTTCATACCCCAGCAGGCTGTGCTCAGTGCAGGGAAGGAGGCACAGGCACCTCTGCACCACTCTGCTGAACCAGCAGCACTGAGGGAAGAGGGATGGCAGACCACAGCTTCTGAAGGCCTAGGGGAAATCTCAGCAAGTACAACCCGAGGGACGCAGACAGCAAGGAGTTCTCAGCTCTGAAATCTTAAAAGGAAGAGATAAAAAAAGAAGACAGATGCAAGGAGGCCAAGAAGGAGGAGGGTACCCCGGAGGATCTGGGCAGGGCAGCCCCGAGTGGGCAGGAGAAGGGCACTCACGGCCTTCCTGAGCCCAATAAAAAAAAAAAAGAAAAAGGCAATAAAACTGCCCAGCAGAACACGGAACCGAGCAGCTCCTGGCAGGAGTGCGAAAGAACTCCAGATGTGGGAGCCCCAGAGGATTTTCCAAAGCCGGCAGGCCAGGAGCCGTGCCCCCGGCGGGCCGGGTCAGTACCCTGGCCAGCTCAGGTTCCCCCGCGGCCGGACCCCGGCGGGCGCGGCGCTCCGGGGCGGCGGGCGCGGGTCCCGCGGCGGCGGCGGCGGCGGCAGCGCGGTGCGGGCCCGGCAGCGCCGAGCGGAATGGCGGGAGCACACCCGTGTGGCGGCCAGGTGAGCTGCGGCTGCCGGCAGGCACCGACCGGGAATCCCGGCGGCGGAGCGCCCGCTCCGGCACAGCCTCGGGCCCCGCGCCGGTCCCACCCCGCCCGGAGCGGCTGAGGAGCCGGCATCCCGCAGGAGCTCTCCCCTCGCCAGGCTGCGGAGTTGGGCCGGAGGACGCTGTTCTGTCTCCGAGTGCCCGCACACATCTCTGTCCCGCCTCGGAATATCTGCTGCGCTTCCGCGCACGCCGCCCATGGAGGTCACCGAAACTACCGGGGAAACGTTGAAGAACAAGTTAGAAAACACCCTTCAGGAGTGGCACAAGGGCAGCGATGCTCTTCTCCGGGCATCCTAGGACGAGCTGAGCTCTACCAGTCCCTTTCTGTGAATCACCTGCACCAAGCGGTTTCAGTCACCATTTCCCACAAGGCAGAGAGGTTCCAAGCTGTGAGACCTCGAGGACGGGGCACAGCATGTGGAGACAGCTCCCAGCCAGGGCCAGGTTTCCCTTGCACAGAGTGAGCTTCTCTAGCCGAGAATTTATATGGTGTCAGTATGGCCGGTGTACAAGTGACCATCCCATGGCTCAGGCCACCATCTGCCCATAGGCGATTCCATCCCAGGAGCGGCCGGAGTCATGGAGCAGACACAGACTATTGCAGCTGATCAGCTGGAAGATGGGAGGAGGAAGGCACAGCCCCAGGTTTATGCGGAGAGGGCAGAGGGATGTGGTTATTGTCAGAGGGATGTGTGACGGAAGGGTAAAGAGGAGAAGCAACTCATCTTTCTGTGTCTGTGTGTGTGAAAGCGAGCACTGCCCACAGCGATCACCGCTCCAGCAGGAGTCACCACTGCCATGGAAACAGAACAAGCCGAGTTTGGCCATCCTCCTCATGGGACTGTTTGCTTCAGATTTTCAGTCTTGAAAAGTGAATTCAAAAGGGGGGAAAAAAAATCGATTTTATTCTAACAAAACCCGAATACTTTTTCTAAAAAATGGAATATTAGGACATTATGTTAGTACCAAGGTTAAATAGCTGTTTAATGAGTGACCAAGGAAAGGTCCTACAATTTGCATGTTGCCAAACTTGTAAAATACCTACTTTTTAAATCAACACATTTTAAAATGCTTTAAAAAACAGGTTTGTCTGCTGGAATTATTATAAAATTCCCAGTGATTGTAAAATTGGGAACAGAACTTTTATTTACAAAGACAGATTTCTCAAGACACAAACTCCATCCCCATCGTGCCCGTCTTTAATAGGCAAATTTTTGACACATTAGTATTATTCCTTTATTTTAGCTGGGAGAAGTTCCCTGACAATGAGTTCCACAAGTTGTTTCCTACCATATTAAAAAAAAAAGTAATATTTGTTCATTTTATATGTAATAATTCCACTGGATGCTTCCTATTTCTTGTGTCATGAAAACAAGGAAATAATCATTCCCAAATTGTCTTCTCTGTGTGACACCGAGCTCACAGCATTTGAAATAATCTGTCATTTTTCCCAAGATGAAAAATCTCTGAGTGAAAGATATGACTTTGCTCATTTCCATCATCCTACCCCTCATATATATATCCTTTACACTGATTAGTGTGTCAGCACCTAGTTTGCTTACAGCATAAGAATGCTCTCAGTGAGTTTTTTCAATTATTTTCTAATATCCCTAACATTAGAATCACTGTTTACTTACCCAAATGCATTCAGAGACCAAGCCATAATAAGTTCAGAACATTTTCCCTGAATGCCAAATGCTGATTTAGAATGGATAGTTGTGTACAAAAAGTCATATGTCTTTCCCCATGCATATAACTTTGCATGAATCACTTTTAATTCATACAAAGTAGATGTGGCATAGAAAGAAGTGTGAAACTAACAAAAATATGTAAATTTTTTAGAGAATTTAGGATGCTTATTATAAACAATTAAATATATGACCATAGAAATCTCACCAATTCGCAAGCAAATGGCTAGCTAATCAGGAGTTAATTGTTTGATTGCACCATTTCCTTCAGTTATTAAAGCCCTTCTCATGCATGATTCTAGCAGAACAGTGTTTAATTTAAAAAGAAAAAGTGGAGATAAATAGACAATCTTTGGAAGTGTCTCCTGCCTAGGCAGTATTTCCCTTACCTTGTGTAACATGATTTCTACAACTTTTTTATTATTTTCTAATTTCTAAGGAAAAAAACTAAGCCCTGGGACTCCTTATACAGGCAGAGCAGGTTGTAGCTCCTTCCCTGTAGTCGTGGTTCCTGGGAACTAGGGAGCAGGAGGCTGCCTCAGAGCTCATGCTGAGGCATAGAGCAGCCCCAGGTCTGGCAAATCCCGGAAGTCCAAAGGACATCAGAGGATCTTCCCCTCTTGGGGACTGAGGTCTTGCTATGCCTGAAATGCTACAGCTCGGCTAAGGGGCTGTGTTTGAAACACTCAGAGGGTGAAAAGAACAACTATTTCCTCTTCAAGCTCTGAAAGGACAGATGTCTAAACTGTCGAGGGACACAAAGCAGACAGAAAAGGGGCCCTGGGTGACCAGAAACAGAAGATGATTCTTTGAATAAAAGAAAATTCGTTTGCTCATTTTTACCAGGACAACAGGACGGTTCTCCATTCAGAAACATCTACTGCAGTTTTATGAGCTGGCAGAGCCAAAGGGACACTCCCAGACATACGGCAACAACCCTCCCTTCCTCTGGCTCAGGTATCCTCATACTCCATGATGATCCTCATGATCCTGCTCACTAAATTCGCAGTAAAACTGTTGCTTTTTTTTTTTTTTTTTTACTTAAAATAGTTTTCTGCTGGCTTAGCAGAGGATCAGAAATGTGCCAGAGCCACACAAGGGAAGCAGCAGAACAGTGCACAGATCATAAAGAAAGCATGGGGACCAACCCTTCTGATGGCAGAGAAACAAGAGGTGAGATTTCCTGCCTTCAGGACACAGATTTGAAGGATTTAATCTGACCAAGACTGACACTGCTGCAGTCCCATCTGCCTTCAATGCAGAGTTTCCCAGCACTGTGCTCTACACCTCTGCACCGTCATGCAGCATTAATCAATTTGGCAGCTGAACAAGTTGAAGTGCAGCCACCTCTCCACCACCAAGTTTTGGTCAGCTGAGATGCCTGAACTGACTCACCACGCAGACTCAGGCTCCAGGTGTGGAAGAGGGCAGGAACATGCCAGAAAGGGCAGAAAGGTGGGAACAGCAGCCCTAGCTGGGGTCAGCTCCAGCCCCCGTGTAACCACACACACACACATAAAGGAATCCTCAGGTCGTTTAACAGTTTATTATCTTCCTTTCCTCTCAATACCCTGGAACATGTTCAAACAGCATGGCATCCTAGAAGACCCCTATGCACTATGGACTGAGCAAGGGTGAGAATACATTCCCACTGCCACACAAATTTTGAGGCTTAGATGTAGTGTTGGGGTCCTGAGGATGCCTGAAGGAATGGATCCAACACTGAAAGAACACACAGAAAACTTAGCCAGTATTACACAGCATGATGTGAAGTTTCCCACACTATACTGCAAAATCCCCTGACTAGTATGGAAGGCTTAAGAAACATGTCTTTGTGATTTTTTTTTGTTGTAATTGGCCATTTTTCCATACGCCTATTATCCTCTTAAAAAAAAAAAAAGACATAAAATAGAAGGAAGCAACTAAAGAGCAATTAAAAGAGTATTTTTGAAATGTGTTGCTCATACACACTTCAGTTCAGAAAACTTCTTTGGTGCACTACATGCAGCATTCAAATGTACTCCCCTTCCCCTCTCCCTCCCATGGCCCACACAGGGCCACACCAAGTGTCCTTTGGTCTCAGCACAAAAAGGTTACAAAAGTCTACAAAATGCTGAGGGACAGGAGTGAGAATCTGTGCAGTTGGGCCAATGCATCTTTAAGAACTCCAGCTATGAGTAACTTCTCTTTTTCCCTGGGAGTCTTTCTTCACAGCACATACGCACAGGGGGAATCTATAAGCGATGTCTATGTCACCACAGGTTGTCCAAAGCTGGGCTGTGTGGCTTTGAGGAGAGAGGCAGTTGAGGATCACCCTGCAGATGAGGGGGCTCCACATTACCCCACCAAACTCATACTGGAGCACCGGCAAGGAGCTTCCAAAACGGGCTCTAGGTTCAGGCACTGAGACAGCACCTGCAGCATCTCTTGCTGAAACAAGACCAGGACTCCACACACACATAACTCTCCAACGCCAAGCTCCAGGACAGCATGCAAGTCAGGTTTTAGCAAACTCAGCTTCAGAAGAGGTTTTGTATGGGCAGCAACCTGTGCTTTTGCTCCAAAGAGAGCTGCTCAAGTGTGTTTTCCCAGAGGCCAGTGTTTCTTGTTGTTCCATTCCTCAGACCCAACTGGTCCTTGGCACACATGAGGCAGTTGAAAGAACAGGCTGAACAGATTGCTTGTTAGGCAACCCAGCAGCTAAAGGAGGAGCAGATTTACCACTGATAGACTGAGCGTGAAACCTCACATCTTGGTACCTGCCCTGGAATCGGACGTGCCTATGGCAGCAGAAAAACATCTCCAGATAACAAAGCACAATGCTGAGCACAGCTGGGGAAGAAAAATGAACTCAGGAGGGCATATACAGAGAAACACCATTTAAGGGAGGGAAAAGTCTCTCAGGCTAAAAATGTTACACCTCTTGATCATAAAATGTCAAAAAGTCTCTGGCACAGCCCCACCTCCTGGTACCAGAGAGCCTGACATACATTAAACTGGGTTTCTGTTTCTAACAAACCTCAGGCTGGCCAATGCCTTATCCAAAGAGGGTGGACTCCAGGACTGACCATCCAAAGTAGGGGCTGCATGAAATGGAAGCCACCCAGTGTGCAACATAGGTGGGGTGTTAATATAACACATTAAATGACCTAATATTTAGCAAAGTCCAGGAGGTACCTATAGCCATGCTACCATCCACAGGGACTGCACACCCCACGGCTCACCACAACCATCTATCATAGGCATCCCCTTTTATGAGTCACTCTGTCAGGTACTGACAAATCTGCCAGCAGGTGATGAAACTGCTGTGCCAGTTTTATATGCAATGCTGAAAACAAATTGACACATGCACCATCTTTGTGGGCAGTCACCACAGAGCATGCACCACTTTGCTACCTTTGCTGCCCAGACATGACTAGTCTAGACTGGGGTGAGGCTGTTCAGACTTACAAAGGAAAGATATCACACACACCAGGTAATACACAATACCTCCAGGTCTGTGTTTCCAGGAAAAATCTGAACAAGAAAAGAGTTACCCTGAAACCTAAAGGAAACACCTTGTTTCAGGAAAATGAAGTACATTTTAGATACAAGTCAAAAGCAACTATTACTACCCTCAGAGAGTGTCTACACTCTCTGTGGAAGAAAGAAGTGAGAAAAGATGGGTTGATGAACCCAAAGGTAAGCCTAGGTAAAAACAATTTTCAGAAGGTGGAGGTGTGCATAGTTGGGACCATTTGAAAGGGAATCAAATACAATTTTAAGTGGAGGGGAAAGAGTAAAGTGTATTTCTGAGGAGGTCTGATAGTCAGGAAGGCAGAGCACCACAGAGATGGAAAAAACCCTCGAAGCGAGCAGTGAGGAATATCTGGTCTGAAGAGCACCAGGGTGGCAGAGGGGGATTTACAGGATGAAGATCCCTGCACAGAGATTCATTTCAACTCTAGCAAGCATGGTCACAGGATCCATGAAGGATGATGCAAAGCAGTCCTGTTGCTGTTGCTGCCTCCCATCTGAATGCCTGAGAGGGCCACAGCAGTGTGGCCTGTGAGCACACAGTGGGGTGCAGCTGCCTGTGATGTGAACACCACTCACAGTCACTCACTTGTAACTGCAGTTCTCTGAGCACACTTGCACACATGCCCTTCATCTCTCAGTCCTGCACTCTATGAGTTGCTGCAGCTTAGAGGAACATAAGAAGTGCCCTTCCCTCCCACTCTGTGCCCGGGCCACAGGAGAACACGAGGCACAGGAACACCCGTGGAGGCCGCAAAGAGAGCCCAGACTCTGGGGCATAGGCCTGGAGTCTGTGGGCACCCACGGGCAGAAGCAGCAAAAAGACAAACACTCAAAGCAAAAAACAACCAAACAATCAATTGTCACATCACTAAAAGTCACTAAGGTGATGCATAGGACTTAAAAATTCACTGATTTATCTTTTAAATGTTTTCTGACTTTTTTTAACTAATCAAGCCCCCCAACATCTTCCCCACTCCCATGCCATTATATGAAATTCCAGAAAATGGGTATTGGACATATAAAAGTCCATGGACATGGAAAACAACCCCAACCACCCCAGACAGCTTGGGGAGAAGGAAGGGTACCTAGCAGGATGCTTGTTGGCTTCCCCCATGCTCAGGTGCTGATTGCCATCGGTTTTTTGTACTGTCTGTTGAGGATGTAAGTCCTTAGCAGCAAGAGCAAACTACATGCCCTGATCCCAAGCAGGTCCTGGGTGAGCCACAGATAAGGGAACAAAAATGGGACCAGTTTTTCAAATGAAGAAGATGGCTGCTCATACCCAGTACAGCAGGGCAAAGAGCTGTGGTGGCCCCAGGATTTTATTTCGGAGAACCAGATCCCTCAAGTGAAGCACTTAGTGCAGCCTCAGCACAAAAGGATGTGAGCTACTAGCAACTCTAGCCTTGGAGTTTGCACACAGATCTTAAGAACAAATACGAGAGCTTTGCTTCCAGGCAGGAAATCCCTTTTGCCACACCTTTCTGATTTACACCAATGCTTGATACACACCACATGTGTCTTCTCCTTCCTTCACCCACATTTATAATGGTCCTGTTCCATATTTAAGTGATGAAAAGTTAAGACCTGTGGTTACAACTTCTATGAAAAGCTTCATTTTGAAGGCTGCTACATTTCAATTTTATTGCCATGAGGAAAACTGAAAAAAAAAAAGCCAAAATATTTCAGTCCTTCCTTAACATGGAAGCTGTTGTGAAGACATTTAATAAGTAAGTTCTCTCCTGCAAGCTGTTGAAATATGGAAGGTGGGGAAATTTATTCTTACAAACGTTTTGTATAAGTCCCATCCACAATTTTATGCACCACACTTAATTTCTACTGTACAAGGTGTCTGTGGCAAGTTTGGTAAGCATTTTTTCCTCAAGTGCATCTCAGCAGGCAGAACTTGAAACAAACCTTTCGACTGAGATTTGTCACAAGAAGAAAAACAAGGAATAACATCAGGATTGCCCCAGCTAGGAGACCAAGTGAAAGATGGAGCACAAAAACTTACCCACCTGCCTGTGTGTGGGAATAGAGGGACATTCATCTCAGAGCGATCAGATGTTATGTGGGGAAACAGCGGGAGTGAGAGCCATCAGAAAACTGGCAAACGCATCTGCTTTTTCCATTCAGGACTGTGCTGCTGACTAGATCTCTGCAAAATTTCCTCTGTTCCACAGACCTGCCCAGTGGGATCTGTCTGGCATTATTTGGCCTTCACAGTTACTTATGGAAAAATCTTAAGCTAATTTTTTAAGTCGTTGAGTAAGGGGAAAAAAAAAAAAAAAGCTTGTTTCTTTAAAAAAAGAAACAAAGCAAGAGAGAAAAATCAATAAATTCTTGCATGTGGACATGGTATTCTGCTTCATAAAAGAAATGCCTTAGGACGGAGATGTGGCCCTAATTCTTCTACGCAGTTTCTTTGTGTGAATTATGGGCCGCGAAAGGTGAAAGCCTTTTGTGTACTGAGGTCCGATGGGGAGAAGGGCAGACGGCGAAGAGGGGAGCAGCGGAAAGGCAGGGGCCAAGAGGTGACTTTGGAAAGAGCTCGGATGGCCGAGCGGTCCGGAGGGGGAGCAGCCCCGACCGGGCACCGGCACGCGGCGACCGACCGTCACCAAGCCGGGAGGGGCAGCGGGGAGCCCAAGGGGCTGCGGCGGGCACAGAAAGCGCACAACGGCGAGGTCCGTGGGGCAAGGCAGGGCTCCCGAGAGCCGCGGGAGAAGCGCGGGACAAGGCGTGCACAGAGTTCCCGGGGCTCCGATGCCCGGCCCCCGCCTGGAGCCGCGGCAAAGTCTCCTCTGCGGGCGGTGCTGCCCACTCGGGGGCAAAGGGAGAGGAAGGACGCAGCGGGGCGGGGGAATATGCAAAGTCTCGCTCCCCAGTGCTGGTCTTTTGTTCCCGAGGGCCGACACTCGCCGAATCCACCGGCAATGGGGCGGGCGGGCGAGCTCCGCCGAGCTCCTCGGCTCCCCTCTCTCGGGAAAGAAAGGGTACGGGAATTCTCTCCCGCCCGGTGCCCGGCGGCGGCGTGCCCGGGCGCCGCACGGCCCCGCCGGGCTCGGGGAGAGCGGGGCAGGCGGAGCGGGACCGCCCGGCTCCCGCAGCCCCCCGCTGCAGCGCCCGCCCCCCGCCCCGGCCCCGGGGCTCACCATCCTCGTAGTTCTTGAGGTAGTAGTCGGGGCCGGGCCCGCCGCGGCTCTTGGCCGGGTTCTTCACGTTGTGGAACTGCAGAAAGTCCGTCCTCTTGCCCGCGAAGCGCAGGAAGGCGGGGGCCAGGCCCCGCGCCAGGGTCACCAGACGCCGGGAACTGGGGAGAGGAGAGAGAGGGCTGAGGAAGCCGTGGGCCGGGCCCTCGCTTCCCCAGTACCGCCAACGACCGGGGACCGCGGGGCTCGAGGACCCGCCGTTGCCTGGCGGGCCCCGCTGCCCCGCCCGGGGCTGTGCGACGCGGTACCACCGGCTGCGGGGCTCTGCGCGGGCCGAGCGGCGCGGCCCCGGAGCGGGCAGCCGCCCCGCCCGCCGGTGGTGGCCCGGAGGCCGGCGGGCCCGGCTCCCCCCCGTCCCGCCGGCGCCCCCCGGACAAGTGCAGCGGCGTCCAGGAGGCAGAGGCGCTCAGCGCCACGCGGGACCGTGCCGCGGGCCGAGCCGCCGGGGAGGGGAGAAAAGCGGGGAGGGGAGAAAAGCGGGAGCCGTCCCGGCTCCGCTTCGCTCGCGCCTTCCCGCATCCTCGCCCCGCTCCTTCCTCTGCTGCCGAAAGGACCCTCGGAGCGGGCGTGCGGAGGAGACCCGCTCTCCCTCCCCGACTTACTCAGCAGGGAGAAGGCTTTCTGGCCGTCCCAGCGCCTCCAGGCCGCGGCCGCTCCGCACCGCCGGTGGAGCCCAGCGCAGCTGCAGCCCGGCTCTGCCCCCCGCGCGGGGCTGGAAGTCCGGGGAGCGGAGGGCTCAGAAGACCTGGCCGACACCCGCTCTCTGCCCGTCGGGACCCGGGGAAGGCTCGGCTCGGCTAGGCAGGCGGCCCCGTTCCTGCTGCTGGTTTTTGTTTGATTTTGATTTTTCCCCTGTGCTGCCTCGGCCCCGTGTTGTGCTTTTGCAGAGGAGCGGTTGCTGGAGCGAGGGGAGCACGACATTTTTGCAGTCATAACTGATAAGTCTCCGAAATGCTTTCTCCATTGCAAACATGTGCATCTTAATGGAAACCATGGCCTCGCTCCCTCCGTCACAACAAGCGCCGCCAGCAGCGCGGAGCCCGGCAGGGCTGGGCGGCGGGGCCGCCGGGGCGCCCCGCGGGCGGCGTGGAGAGGGCGCCGGGGGGCTCCTGCCTTACCTTAAGAAATCGAGCCAGCCATCATGAATGATGGAGGGGTCCAGCTGCAGGGAGAGGAAATTCTCACTGATTATCCTGACAGGGCTCTTGGTGTTGACATCAAGGAGAATGAGAGTTCTTCCCTTCACACCTGGAGGTTTCTCCACCGGCAGTGCTCTCCTGTCCCCAGCCTGGGAGGGCAGCGAGAAGGTGGCCATGAGGGCCAGCCCAGGTGCCATCAGGGCTAAGAGCCCCGGGGGGCAGGAGCTGGGACAGGGCATGCCGGAGAGCAGGAAACCCCTAATTAACTCGCTGTCTGCAGGGGCTCGCTGGTGGCTAATTGTCCTTATCTAAAGTGTGGGGCGCTCTGCCTTTTTTTGCAATGTTTTGGTGTTGGTGGAGGGGAACTCACGCCCCTGACCAGCCTTTCTCGCAGCCGGTGCCAAGACTCCTTGCAGCCAGCACCGCCCCTTTAAGAGATGCAGGCTCCAGACATTTTTAACTTTTTGAAGGTAAGGGGAGGCTCCTGGTTTAACCCCCTCGGCTCGGGGCCCGCCGCCCTGCCGCAGCCCCGCCAACACCGAGCTTTCGCTTCGCGCCGGCTCCGGCGAACGTTTTCGGCGGCGGGAGCCCCAGCACCACGCAAAACTGGGACGGAATCGGGACACCGAGACACCAGGGACCTCGGGACGGGGGCTGGAGCGTGGGGACCGGCCAGTACGGTCCGGCATGGTCGCCGGCTGCAGGAGCGACAGAGACGGTAAGGCAGGGAGGACGGCCCTGGGGTGCCCGGTGGGGGAAAGGGGGGGGTAGGGGGGTAATCACCCCGAAAAAGACTCCAAACACTGCCTGCGGGAAGAGTTAGCTCCAAACCGCGCCGGGACCCGCGGTGCTGGGCGAGGCCCTCGGGGCTGAGCGCTGGAGGCTCCCTGGGACCCGACGGGCGCAGCGGGGCTGGGGACCGTCAGCACCCCGGAGCCCCGACGCGGCACGCTCGGTGCGCCCTGCCCGAAGCTGGGGCTCAGCCGGTCCTCGCACGAAGGCCGTCGAGCACAGCAGGGAACCGAGCCGCTGGTCGCTCTTTCCCGCCTTCCTCCGCCCCCATTGGTGTCCGACCACCAACAGGGAAAGGAGAGGGGAGGCAGCAGCAATGCCTGGTGTGCAAACGTCCTCATCGGGGATGGAAGGGACAGCGCGGTTTGATGGCATCAACGACGACCCTCGTGCCGGGGCAAGCCCTTGGTCGCTGCCTCCAGGACGGACCGGGACAGGACGGACCGGGCTCGGCGCACTGCAGAAGTGCAGGCGGCTGCGGTTGTCAGCTCTGGGCGCAAGGTCGTGGCACCGGGCCGGGGATTGGTGGCGGCTGCCGACAATCCCGGGAGCCTCAGGGCATATCCATCCGAATCGGACATCCTTTCCGTCAGCAGCCGCTTCCCGGGCAAGCCCCGAATCCCCGCTAGCAGTCTGCGACTTATAGGGCACGTAACTCTTACCTGGGCCCGGCCGCCGTGGCCCGAGCCATGCTGGCCCCGGTGCCGCTGCCGGCCCGGCGACGGAGGGCTGAAGGCCGGAGGGCTGAGCCGGGCCAGGTGCGGTCCGTCGGGGCCCCGCAGCCCCGGGGATGGGGCGCCCGCAGCACCATCTGCTGGTGAGGGGCCCGGCGCAGCGGGGGAGCCGGCACCCACCTGCGGACACCCTTCGCACCGCGGTTGGGAGGCGCCGGGGCTGCGGGCAGCAGCGCGGCTTCGGCATCAAGGCACAAATCTCGCCGCAAGAGCGGACCGGGCGCCGGGGACCAGCCAGCTGCCCTCGGGGAAGCCGGCGGGCCAGGTACGAGCGGCCCGGGCAGCCGGATCAGGGGCACTCCGAGCGCACGGGCAGCCCGCTGTCCCGACAGGGCTCCCCGCCCTCGGGAACCGCCTCCAGCTTCTCCCGGTGTCTGTGCGGAGCTACTTGCGCGTCCCGATCGCCCCAGTCAGGGCCCGAGAGGCGGCGGGAGCGGCCCCGGTGACCCGGCGGCGAGTCCCGGAGCTCGCTGCGCCCGGCGGAGCCCCGCACAGACGGGAAGCATTCGGGCCTGGGCCCCTGGGGAAGTCCGCGGGTAGCGCTGTCTCCCGTGGAAATCTCCACTCCCCTTGTCTCTCTGGCCCACGAAACGCTCCTAGAGAAGAGGGGCAGCCACCCCTGCCAGTCCCAGGTCACTCAGGCAGGGGCTGCGGCGGTACGGGGCCGCTATGGTAACGCGTGGGGAAGGATGAAACATACCTCTGGCTCTGGTAGGGGTGAGCAGGGAATACACAAACGAGGATTTGTCGTGAAACCATCCCGCTAAAGCGGAGAGCAGGGCTCAAGCCGCGCCTGGGAAGAGGCTGCCGAGCGCAGCGCAGCGCAGGCTGACCCAGAGCAGCAAAACGGTGCCCGGGGCAGCGGGCTCTGAGCTCTGGAATAAGTAAGAGAAGCCGGGGAAAAGAGCTGTGCAATTTCGGCTGTGCAAAGCCCTGGCATCCCGGGACAGGAAGAAGGCAATTTAAGCCTGGAAATTTGTGTTCGACTGCAAACACTTCTGCCGCGGTTTGCAATAGCACTTAAAATTGACCCAGGACCTAAAGCCTCTGCTTCAGAAGCGCAGTTTTTTGGGTCATCTCCAAATGAAGAACACGAGTTTTTGAATTATCTCGGTTTTGTTAAATAATTTTTTTCTACGTTATCAGAGATGTGAGCAAGGCTTCAGGGGTATTTGCTGTGCTTGCAGGCCGAAATTTTGTATTGTGCCTCCCGCCAAAGATGGTTCTATTTTCAAACAAAACTCCAGTGTGTTCTGTAGTAAAAGGGGAAAAAAAAACCCAAACAAAACCTAAACAAATTATCCAGTTTAACCTCCTTTATATATATATTTTTCCTTACAAACACACTATTTCGGAAGAGAAATGTGTTTATTCTGAAACGTTCCCCACAATTAGTCTCTGCTTTGAACGCAAACTCCGGATGCAGTGAAGTCACTTATCTACGGAGATATCACCAACAACATTAGACAGCAGGGAAAGAGGCAAAAAAACTCCCAGATGCCGGAGTCGCCTTCCAGATTCTGGGAAGACGACGCTAAAGGAAATATTAATTTACCTGTCCGAGCTTTCCAAACCAACACCGGGAGCCTGCCCCAATCCTGTGCCCTCGGAAATACAATTGCACCCCACTTTGCGTCTGACTCCAGCAGCGGCAAGTTAAATCTAAAAATAAAGTGGTTTGGGCTTTTTGTTTGTTGGTCTGTTTTTCAATAAATTGTAGGATTGCTATAAAAACCCTTCAAACGCTAAAAAATATTTGGTTATCTGCGAGCGCTGGGGCAGCAGCGGAGATGCGGGGAGTCCCGGGCCCCGAGCGCTGCGAGTCCCGGGAGCCGCCGCTGCCGTCCGGCGCAGCTCGGGGATGGCCCGGGAGACTGCAAAGGGGGGGGCACGGCCACCTCCTCCCCAGCCACGCACGCCAGATAGGAGATATCTCAATTTACACCAGCTGCGACCCTGGCTCGATGTCCGCAAGGGCGGCGAAGCGATGGTCCTTGCCTGAATTATGATAATTACTTTAGAAAGCCTGACTCACATAAAAAGTATCTATAAAGATTTACTCGCGGTTTTGTCAATTTCGAAATAGGTTTCTCCGTTTTCCATCCTCTCTAAACTTGCTGCTTTTAATCTCCAAAACAGTCATTGGAAAAGAAAACTGGGGGAGGAGAAGCATTTCTATAAAGAGCTTAACCAAAGCACATTAAATATTTTCCCAACATCACCAAATAAACAACAATCCTCCAGCTCCCTATAAACTATTTAAAGCATACCATATCATCTCTTCTACTCTTGCCAATGTACTTTCCTTTTAATTTATAAGCTGATTAGAGCAGGGGCCTGTCTTTTTGTATATATTTGCAAAATGTTTGGCACCCTTTCAGTCAGTTGCAATTCACAAACACTTAAAACTGCATTTAACTTCATTATTATAGGTAGTCACTTCGATTTCTCCTCTCTTTTGTAGAGCTACTGCCTGAGAAAGTGCTTCTTGTAAATGGTCTGAGCAGTTGTTGAAGGTTTTCAGCAGAGGAAACCTCTTTAGATGGAAAAAAAAAAAAAAGAAGAGAATAAAAAGCGCAACGGAAATCTAAACTCAGATCTCAGGCTGTGCAAATCGGCCCAAAAGAAAATGGGGGAAATCTCCTTAGGAGGAACATTTTTAGTTCACTAAAAAATAAACTTTGCTCATAAATGATGAAAGTTATTATCATCAGAGGATGTCCTGTACCAAACAAACCTCCATTAGGCTGGGAAGGATAAAACAGGCTAGACAGCCCTTTAAAAAAAAAAATCATCATGTCTTTGATTCCCAAGATATCAACCATGTCTGTTTCTGTAGTGCTGTCAAGTAAATCTGAGTTATGGATGCTCTAAAAGAAGCCAGCAAGGAGAAAATTCAGCAAGTGAAAATTAAGAGTGTTATCCATACTTCACAAAAATACACTTTCTTTTCAGGCTCTTAAGCTCCTGCCCTGCACCATGGCATGACAGTTTCTTAGAAGAGCAGGACCAGTGAATGTGGTAAACCTGTGATCATCAGAGCATGCAACTGCATGACAGATTCTTTTTACTGAGCTTTTTGCTCCTTCTGGAGCGCAGTGTCCATCATTTTCACCACAAGAGCCTTAATGTCTGGAATGCAACCTCCTAAAACTGCCAGTGCCTCAAGGTGGGTGTTGCACAGTCTGAACTCCTCTGCTGAAACCATTTTCTAGCATGTTTATGTATCATGTCTAACCTGATCAAACAGACAGAGGACAGTTGCTTGATTTACTACAGTATCCACATACTGCTCTTTAGTAGGTGACCTGGGAAGTTCTGTAAAAAGCAAATACCTCTGTCTGAGCTAGAAGGACTGGCTGGCTAGGGAGCTCAGCCACAGCAGGAGGAAAGCAAGCCTACTGAGAGAGCTTCCTCCCTCCATACATGCAAAAGGCAAGGCATCGACCGAAACCAACTGCCTGGTCAGGAGAAGCACAGTTGGCAATGTTGTCTTTGCATTTTTGCCAGCGCGAAGGGAACACAAACTGGTATTTCCAAATCTAGCCATAGGAAAATGGAGCATGTTTCTCTGAGAGTCAGTCTGCACTCACTAGCTGCACAATGAAGAAACCTGTAAAAAAAAAAAAAAAAAAAAGGGAAATGTGGGGGGGACAGGAGCATAAAGCAAGCACTGGTGCCATAAAGGTTGTGAATGTGTGCTCTCCCTGGGTGGCACACCTCAGAATGAAACCGGGAGGATGGAGTTTTAGGCAACTACCAATCAACGATTTTTAATTTTTTTTTTTTTTTTGGTAACTTAATTTCCAGTTTGTGAGAAGTTTGATACCATGTACTCTGCTGGAATAAACAGCATTTATTGTTTTCCTTAATCTGCCTTATTGTTTTACTTTATCTGACTTTTGATGCATGGTAAAAATACTCTTACAAACCCAGGGTGCCCTGGTCCTGCAGATTTGTCCATGGAGAGAACTTGTGAAATCCTGAAGTGTTCAACTCCCAATAGGATTTCTGAGGTCCTTCAAAGACTGAGATGCAGGATTTCCATAAAGCTGTACGAATTGCTCGGGGGGTACAAACCAGGTGCCATCGCAGCAGACAGAAATCCCCTTTGCCCAGTGCCTCTTCAGCAAGCAGAAAAAAATCTACATAATGACTGAGAACACTTCAGTGTACAACAACACCCTTGGACAGAGAATGCTCTTTGGCTCAATTAACTTCTCTGTACTCATCAATGGCCAGGTCTGATTTCACTTTTGTCTTTCATATCTTGAGAAGCAGCAAATGTGGCAGCAATTTGTCACAGTCAAAGAGATACAGAGCTAAAACACAACAGTGAGACCGGAGCTCTGCAGTGCCCTGAAGACCACAATAGCCTTGGAAACTTTTTCTTCAAACTGAGCCCAACCCTGAGCAGCAGAGAAATGTGTAAAATTGTCCCCATTTCACATGATCACGTGAAAAAGAAAGAGAAGTGAATATGCCAATTTTACAAGCCTGAGAATGAATGCAAGCAAGTAGTTGTTCCACCATCTGGGGGAGATGATAGAGGTGAAGGAAGAGGGAATATGAGGGGGATGGTAAAAGTTGACTGAGACCTTCTATTTTTCTGGAGGGATGCTTCACATTCCAGCAGCAAAAATGGAGGAAGCAAACATGAGAATTAGATCAGAGAGGGGAAGTAGGAAGATGGATGAAGTGCAAGACTGGAGGAGCAAACGAGTCAATTACAAAAAAGAGGAAGGAACTGTGTGCAGAAATCAACGAGGAGATGGAGCTCAGGGGAGGAAATAGCAGCCAAAACGCTCTCAAATCAGAGATGCTGCTGGGGTGAGAGAGACAGAAAAGAATTGGAATATTTCAGGTAATGATAAAATTGTAAGCCCCTGTCCTCTGTATTTATTTGCAGAGGGCATCTCTGTCACCAGCTCTATCCAGACATCTGAGCGTGGCCCTGCTACAGACAAAGACAGAAGAAATCAGCTGTGTCAAAGCTGCAAACTCTTGGGTGTGCATTATAGAAATCAGAAGCAACACATGAAACTCACAGCTAGAGAGCAAGAGGAGTAAACTATGGGCCATGCCTGAAAACCAGACAAGTAGGTGAAGTAGAAATAAAGTGAAATGCCCAGAAGGAAGCAGGAAATTAGGAGGCTCAGAAGAGAGCACTACTGAATGAGGGAAGAAGGCCAGAAGTACCTCAGTGACCTGTACTCATGGAGGGAAGAGGAGAAGGGCTGATGCCAACAGACTTTAAACCAAATAATCTGCTTCCCTTGCCCAGAAGAAACTCTCAAATAAATCCAGAAAAAGCAGTGTTCTTTCTGCATAAATTCCAGAGCCCTTACAGCAACTCATCCTCACCTCAGCATTGCTTAAGGGCTGGCATGTCTGCAGAAGTGAGGGGTGAGGTGCAGAGTCCCTAACCCAAGCACTGAAGATTATTGCTCAGAAAAAAACTGCAGGGAAAGTGCATATATTCACAGCACAGACATCTTTGTCCTTTCTACCATGGGCAACTGGGTGTTGCCTTGTATCTTCTCCCTCCACAGCTTCCCTTCTGTTAGTCCTTTAGTAACAGCAACAATGGAGAAAGTTAAAAATAAAAGCTATATAAGCAATGTAATAGGCATGCAATTGCATGTCTATTTTCTTTGAAAAAATGATGCTTTATTTCCTGCTCAATGGAAAATAGAGTTTGATGTTACAACTATTAGGTTTTGACTGAATGCAGAAATTTGACGGAAACAATGACATTTCCCCCGTATTTACTATTACCATATGTCACTGATTATATATTTAAGTTGCAAAAATGAGTTAAATTTCATGGCTTCCTCAAGCTAGATTCTCTTGGAATGGACTGTCTTTTGTTATTAACCAAAATGCTTGGAAAACAGTTTAAATCAAAACAGCAGACTTTTGGTATCATTTCAGGAGAAAACTGGTTATCACAAACCAAATGCTTAACACATCATCATCCAGAAGGCTGGGTAAAGCCTTGTAAAGCTGCAGCAACCATGGCCAGGACAGAGAAAGGGGGTTAACCGAACACCACAGACTTAGAGATGGAAAAAAGGAGAGAAAAAAAGAGGACACTGAAGCTCTCTTGCCTGGGGTCTTATTCCTTCTGCTTCTGAAGTTATCATATATCCCACATCACCGTGCTTATTTCACTCGCTCAAAGAAAGTATCTTCTCTAAGCTGGCTACAGAGCATTAGTGACAATCAGATTGCACATATGTTCCAGGAGAAGCCAGCCTTGTCCTTGCTAGATTTCCTCCAGCTTTCTGGGGAGTAAAAAAAAATCTGTCTTTTTTTTAGTCCTTCTGTTTCCCATCATGATTTGGATTGCTAACATTTCTATCCCCACTAGGAGTCCCTGGAGGCTCCTGGCCCTTTTCTAGAGGACCAGCAGACAGCAGAGCCCCTGAGCTCCCATCAACCAGGAAGGAAGTGAATTGCAACCTGCAGCCTCCCAGACTCTGATTTCAGACCTTAAAGTCAAGGTGATATAAAGACACTTTAGGAGACTCCCCATGTCCATGCTTCCCACTTTCTCCAGGTCCTGGCTGGACCTGTACAGCTGGGAGAGGACAACGGTGACTAGAGAAGTCACCACTGGCAGGTTTGTGGATATTGCAGGCTGTGACACAAGCTGCAGAGAGACCTCAGTGGTGGCAGACATAGTGTAAAGCAGAACCTGGTGAGTGGGAATCAGGTTGTCATTCCTAACTGAAGAGTTAGGGAAGAACAGGTAAGAGAAGCAGGGTTCAGCATAAGAGAAGAAGGACAGCTATGCTGTGCTTGCTGAAGGACTCACCAGGCAGGATACAGCCAGGACAGGCTTCAGTGAGAACATTGCAAATTCATGTCATACTTTGCCAAAGACTCAATCAATTGAGCATGTGCTAAAGCTTAGTTTGTTTTCTCTTATTTGGAGCTTTGGAAGATATTTCCTATCTTGACTCATTGAACACACTCCAACCACACACCTGCAACTTCTGGAGTGCATCCTCTCAGCAAGAGGCTGGCTAGCACGTCATCACTTATGCAGGGCAAATCCTACTGAAAGCACATCAGACCACAGCTTTCACACCAGTTTACTTTTACATGTAGCACATGTAAGCTAACATCTGGAAAGAACACAACTATGTCCTGATCGAGATGGAGCTCATAGTAACAGATGGTGTTTGATACTGCAGGACCAGAGAGGCACTACCTTAAACTGAGCATTATTTCTCTTCTGAATTTTTACACCCTCTGGCCACATCTTTTTCTGAGTGGAGCCACTGTCACTATGGCTTCACAGTCCCCTCAAGACCAAATGCAAGCTCAACCAGCAGGTCAGTGCCTAGTCCTAACATCCAGGTGATTTTGCTCCCATTGAGGCACGTCAGAGCATGAAGCAGGGTGCTGATGCAACCATTATATTGTACATCAGTACAACACGAGGTTAGCAGTGCCCTGAACCAGCCAGTGCCCCCAGTGCAAACTTTCTCTCCAGGCACACAGTAGCTCTGCCTGCAGGCACGCAAGCAGCACCGGTAGTTAGCAACCTAACAAGCAACATCTGCTGCCTATTTGAGGGCAAAGGATGGAAAAGCCAGCAAAGAGTAGCCTACAGTGCCAGCTCTTCAAGACTGAGCTTTTCATACTAAAGGAAAAGCATTCAGAAGAGAAAATCCAGCATTCAAACGAACGTTGCTGTGACTCTGGAAGATACAAGATGTGACCAACCGCCTCTGCAGCTTTACACAGTTACTGTCCCCGACTTTTTTTGCCACAGCTTTATTTTGCCAGTAAAAGTGCGGAGAGAGATTGCCACCTTGTGGTTCTTCCTCCTGCAGTGCCATGTTTTTTTCCCCACTTGTTCCAGGCTAGACCAGTGGTTTACTAACCACTGTCCAAGGATCTCTAGTGACAAGGGTACTGGACAATAATACTTTCCAAATACTTAATTAACTAAAAAAAGCGCGCCTGTAATTCACAGTCTTCAGTTCCTATACTGAGAAACTTACCACTAAAAAACCTTCCAGGAACCTAACTTGCAAGTTGATAAATATGAGTGACTACTGGCATGGGTACACAGCTCCCGAACAGCAATACAAAACGCTATGGCAGTGATGTACAAAACCAGACCGTCTTTACAATACTCTCGGCACCAAGAAATCTGCGAGAAATTCAGGGCTGATGACAGCCTGCCATTGCTAGAATATGCAATGATCTCAGGCAGTAGCTCCAACAAGGTCCTAATAAGGAAGGAGCAGCCATGTGCTCATCCCCACCACCTTGCAGATAGGAAGGCAGAAGCAGGCTGTGCTGGTCCCCAGTCACTCCGGGCACTGCTTAGGGCAGCCCGTGAGATCTGTCCCTCAGGCAGTATAACCTGGGGCAAGGTCTGCACAAGTAGGTTATCAGTGGGCTCCACCATCAATCATGCCCAGGTAGAGCACCAGGCAATATTTCCCCAGCAGTACTGAAGGGGAGTTAGAAAGCAGAAGATCAGCAAGAGCTTGTGAGGCAGCACACAACACCTGTGAACACCCAGTGAATTTATCACATTTGGAAAAAAATTAGCTGCCTCCCCCAGAGAGAGAGAGAGAGAGAGAGACAAGAGTCTCCTAACACAGAAAGGAGCACAGATCCCCCTGGTAGCTTTTCATGCCTGTCTGCCTGCTGACATACTGACACAGAAAGTGACCTATTTTCATGGGAGGAATAATGAGTGAATAATCAGAGTTTTTCGGGCACTTCTTTGCCTCCACGACATTTTCTAGCTTCCCGCTTTGCCACTACTGAGCCTGTTGCAGTTGTAAGCAACTGTTTTCCAGTTCCCCAGCCTCGTTTCAAGGTTGTCGTGAATGTTGGTCCGGGGAAGACACAAAAGTTTCAACAGTCCCTCAGTGCATTATTGAGCACATGCTTCTGAAGCTGATAAACCCTAGCAACATTCCCCATCAGGTCTAGACATGAGAATAAACGTAGTTACAGTGTGGTACTTTTGTTTCTTAGAAAGACTGCAAATCTAATGACTACCCACCCCCCCGTAAAAAAAACCCAACCAACCAACCAACCAAAAAAACCCCCAAACAAACAAAAAGATTAAACCACTCCCAACGGAAGAAGGGAAATTAATTTTAACTGAAAAGCTGAAGAGTAGGGCCTCAGCAGGTAACAGAGGGAGGCTTACTGCAAATTCCAGCAGCAGAGACTGCTGGCAGAAGCCCCCTGAGCAAACCCCGGCCGCACAGTGCAGGGGAGGCGCAGGCCCCACACCGCACCCCGCAGGCAGTGTACCCAGGATGACACCGGGAGCCAGAGCGGCCGCGGGTGGCTGGGGCAGAGCTGGCTGCTCGGGCCCGCAGCCCACTTTGGCTGCCAGGGCCGGGCGCTGACCGGTATTACCGGGAACGGGCTCCGGGGTAGATCCGCCAGCGTCTCGCCAGATGCGGAGAGAGCGCGCGGTGCCGCCCGCCGGGGGGACGCTCCCGCACGGGCCGTGCGGGGCGGGTGGGCGAACTCCTCGGTCCCGTGCGTAGCGTCCCGGTTGGCGGCCCCGCTCCGCCGGCCCCTCCCGCCGGGGCGCCGCAGGCCGGTCCCGGTCGCACGTGGCGCAGCGGCCGCCCGCCCCCCGGCCCACGTGTGCCGCCGTGCCGTGCCGTGCCGTGCCGGCTCCCCGCTGCAGTCCCGGGGCGGCGGGCGGGCGCTGCGGTGTCGGCACAGCGGCATGGCGGCGGCGGGCCCGGGGCGCGGCGGCGGCGGCGGCGGCTGGGGCCGGAGCCGGAGCGCCGTGCTGCTGCTCTTCTTCTCGCTGTCGCCGCGGCCACCGGCCGGGGCCGCCTGGCTGCTGGGGCTGCGGCCCGAGGACACGACGCCGGGCCGGGTGTCTCTGGAGGGCGGCGCGGTGCAGGCGGCGGAGGGCAGCCGCTTCCTCCTGCGCCTCTACTTCCAGCCGCCGCCCGAGGGCAACGGCAGCCGCGGGCCGGCAGGGGAGCGGGAGCCGCGGCTGGTCTTCATCGAAGAGGCGGCGGCAGGGAGCACGGCGACGCGGGGCCCGGCGGAGCGGTGCCGGGAGCGCAGCGCCTGGGCCTCGGACGTGGAGGTGGTGGGGCCGCTGCGCTCGGGCGGCGCGGCGGGCTCGGCGCTGGCCGAGGTGCGGGTGCGGGAGCCGCGCAAGGGCGAGGCGGCGGCGGCGCCGGGCGGGCGGCTCTTCTCGCTGTGCGCCTGGGACGGGCGGGCCTGGGCGCACCACGGTGCGGCGGGCGGCTTCTTGCTGCGGGTGCGGCCGGCCGCCCCGCCGCTGGGCACTTGGCTGCTGCCCCTGCCCGAGGCGGGCTGGCTGCGGGCGCTGGGCGCCCTACTGCTGCTGGGGCTGTCGGCGCTGTTCAGCGGGCTGCGCCTCTCGCTGCTCTCGCTGGACCCGCTGGAGCTCCGCGTCCTGCGCAACAGCGGCTCGGCCGCCGAGCGGGAGCAGGCGCGGCGGGTGCAGGCGGTGCGCGGCGGCGGCGGCACCTACCTGCTCTGCACGCTGCTGCTGGGGCAGGCGGGGGCCAACGCGGCGCTGGCCGGCTGGCTCTGCGCCTCGCTGCCCGGCGGCGGGCCGGCGCCGGCCGGCGGCGGGCCACGGGGAGCGCCCTGGCTGCCGGTGCTGCTATGCACCGCCGCCGTCTTCCTGGGCGGCGAGGTGCTGCCCTACTCGGTGTGCTCGCGGCACGGGCTGGCCATCGCCTCCCGCACGCTCTGCCTCACCCGGCTGCTGATGCTGGCCGCCTTCCCCGTCTGCTACCCGCTCAGCCGGTTGCTGGACTGGGCGCTGCGGCAGGAGCTTAGTGTCTTCTCTACGCGGGAGCGGCTGCTGGAGACGCTGCGCGCCGCTGGCCCCCACGGCGACCTGGTGCGGGAGGAGTTGGCCATGGTGCAGGGCGCGCTGGAGCTACGCACCAAGGTGGTGGAGGATGTGCTGACACCGCTGGCCGACTGCTTCATGCTCCGGGCCGATGCCGTACTGGACTTCGCCACCGTCTCTGAGATCCTCCGCTCTGGCTACACCCGCATCCCAGTCTATGAGGGTGACCGGCGCGACAACATTGTCGACCTACTCTTTGTCAAAGACCTGGCCTTTGTCGACCCTGATGACTGCACTCCCCTGCAGACTGTCACCCGCTTCTACCGTCGCCCGCTCCACTGCGTCTTCAACGACACGCGCCTCGACACGCTGCTTGAGGAGTTCAAGAAGGGTGAGGCCGCCGGGCCGCGCCACCCCCCGCGGGCTTCCCCTGCACCCCTCTGCACCCCCAATGATTTCCAGGTCAGCAGCCCCGCATGGCCTCCCGGCAGGATGTGGCAGGTACCAGGGATGCTGGGGAATTGGTCCCTGCATGTGCTGGTGTGTCAATGACCCTGGTGTCACCTGGTGGAACACCCCCAGGTGAATTGAGGGCCAGCAGTGCCCTTGATGTACCTGTGATGTTATGAAGACTGTAAGAGCCTTTGGCCTCACAGGTTGCTGGCTTGGCAGGTGAGGCTGTCCCCCAGGGGCTGATGTGTCTGCAGTGGCCTGGCAGCATGGGCATGTACCTGCCTTGCAGTGTTGCCCAGACAGCATTTGCTGCTCTGTTCTGTGCAAAGGAGTTTATGACAGGAAATCGCATCTCATTACTCAGCTTTCACATTTTCAGCTTAGCAGTCAGAAGGAGGTCTGTAAAGTGTTTCTATGCAAGTGGTTTAAAGGAAGAAGAAAAGATTAAGCCCTTAGAAAGAGCGGTACTTTTTTTGCAGCTGTGACAGCATTCATAATGCAGCAGCTGCCAGCAGCCCCAGAGATGCTGAGAGCTGTATTTCATTAACCATACCTTGAGAATACGCACAGCATGTGTTTTTCCCTCCCACTGGGAATTGTGTTTTGCCGCGTGTTACTCACTACTTCATACTGTGGTGAGTGAGTCTAAGAAATGGCTGCAGCAGTGCCACACTGCATTATGTAATGCGGGAGGGCAGCGCTTGGCTCCTGGGCTGCCTGGCGCCGCTCTGCCGCAGGCAGAGCTGATCATGTGGGAAAGGCCAACCTGGTCCACTCTAGTAACAGAGAAAGCCTCTCTGTGAGTCATCTCCATGCTCGTTTTTAGAGGTGGGAGGAGGAGAAGATAGGACATTTCTCAGTGCACCAGGAATGTGCTCATCAGATCCATGCAGGTCAGCATCTTCTCCAGAGATGTTCAGCTGTGTCCCCACTACCACTCAGGATCTCAGGCAGAGGAGTTCTGTGTGGCACCACCTGCCCTCTCTGCCCCTCAGCAGGACTAGAGACTCCCAATGGTGAAAATCAGAAAACTCCCGGGTTTTATACAAGACCGTTAGCAAAAGCATTGAGGTTGTTCTCTGGGTTCAACCTTGGTGAGCTGCAGTAGTCCATGCCTGCACCCTTCCCCCCATGCCAGTTGTCTCTCGTCTTCCTAATTCCTTGTGTGCTTTGCATCTCCTTCCTAACTGTGTTTTCCTGCAACAGCACTGAAGTTCACCTGAAGTCTCTTCTACCTCTCTCTTGCCTAGAGATGTCAGATGATTTTGGCATTCTCTCCCTTGGTCAGGCTCCCCTGCAATTTATCTGATTTACTTTGATACACTTCCCCTTCCAAATTTGTTCTACAGCCTGGTACCCTATGGATGAATAGAACCTATAAAAATGGACTTGTGGTTGCTTAGTTCCCTGCCCTTTTCTTGCTGTCCTCTCTGCCCTCCTTAAACAGAGCTGTTCTGTGTGTGCTGCTCCCTGAGCTCACGGGTATGGTAACAAGCCTTGCTGCCTGCCCTGCACTTTCATATGCTGGTCTTCATCTGAGATGAAAATTATCCATCCTTCTTTTAACTTTGCTCCATTAAACTCTTGGCATATCACTTCAGGTTCTTCCTCCTTTATATCTGTCTGCCACTGTGGCCTTCTGGGGTGTTTTGCTACAGTCCCTGTTTAGAGCTCTCCCTAAACCCTTTTTCTGTTCCCACCTCACTTCTCCTTGTCTTTTCTGAACTACAAGGCTGAAAAGCCTTGCTTTTGGTCTTAGTATCTAACTTAGCATAGTGTTTAGCAACTCCAGCTCTTCCCCCAAATGTTCTTCTTCCCAAGGGTTGATGTTTTCTTCTGATTCATCTTTCCCCTATTTGTAGGCACGTGGTCACCCCTGAGTTTGCAAATAGTCACCCCTCAGCCCAGCCCTGAGCCCTCCTAAACTCTCTTTTCCCAGTTCCAAATACAGGTTCTTGTGCTGGCTCCCACACTGCGACAGATGTTAGCTCCCAGCTGCCTTCAGCCCCATCCACTGTTGCATCAGCCCTGTTCACTTGACTATTTAATTTCTAAAATAAAGATTTCCCGTTTGTAATTAAGAATCTTTATCACTGTCTCCTTTTCTGTGTCCATTTGAATTACGGTGAAGTATCTTGTTTGATCCAATCGAGGTTTCTTTCCATGGCCAGGTCTTCTGAGACACCTCCACTAATTAGAAAGTAGGCTGATTGCTTGCTGGCTCAGCGAGTGTTTAATGAAGGCATTCATCACTTCACACCTCCAAGGTGCCTGCAGGACAGCAAATGCTCCCACTGATAAGGCCCAGTCTCTTTTTAGGAAATTAAAGTCTCTGGTAAGGATGGCCATTCATAACCACCTCCAGGTCCTTATGTCCCTCACAAGCCTTTAGAAAAGCCAGCTTTTCTTTCCTTTTCCCATGATTAACTCAAACAGTTTTTGTACTGTACCCTTTCTTTTTGTTATTGTAATATTTATACAAAATACCTACAACATTTTATATCCTTCTTTCCCAGATAACAATGTGTGCTTCTGATCTGTTTCACTAATGATTAATGTTCTGCCACATACGCTATACCCATAATGTCATTTTTTTGCATAATGTATAAGTAACACAATTTCACTGCCAGAGCTCCTTGCCACAGTACACAAACATTTGTTCTTTCTTACTGAAAATGTCAAGGGATTATTAAATACAGCACTTTGGGACTCTTGCTCACACCTCCGACAGCACTTTCATTTTCTGTTTCCTCCTACTCACTGCTATCATACTATTGTCCTTGTTTACCTGAGGCATTTCTTTTCTCTTGCTGTTCTGTCCCAGCTATGAAGATAATCAGCTTTTTTTCCTCTTTGGTCTTTTATAGCAGGGTGTGAGGGGAAGCTTTCCTTCATTTGCTTCTAGGTATGCTCACACTAACCTCGTTTGAGTGCAGTTCCATTAAAATGCATTGGTGTTTACCTTGATTTTAATTCACAGATGTGTCACAAACTGCCTCTCCCCCAGCAGGACCTTGTGTAGAAGGGATTACCTTCCACAGACCTGTGGCATCAGCTTTCCATTCAATTGAACATTTAAATTGTATGAAATAGTAGCACACACTCAGTAGCACCAAGGGAGCCACTGGCCCAGTGTGGTTACAATGCCCAAGAGCAGCTGTGAGCCTCTGGTTAACAAAACCTGGCCCCTGCTCCATCACAGTAGAACTGGTCAAACTCTTCACCTCTGCCTTTTCACAACCCTGCTGCCACAGCCATTGTTTGATTTGTCTTTCAGCAGTAAGTCCTGCAGAGAGGTGGTTAAATTGGGGGTCCCGACTGGAACTGGGAAAAACCCAGTGAAGACTCCAAACAGCAGCAGAGGGGCCTGCAAGAGAACAGTTTAGACTTCAACCCACAGCCTGAATGAGGAGGGCAGCTGCAAAAACCGTTTAGAGAAACAACATTAGAGCAGCTGAGACAGGTTCAGCTGAAGGAAGCAAATACTTGTGCTGCAATATGGTTTTGAGTTCACCTTCTCAGCAAAAAGAACTCAGAAATAATGAGGGCTGGACACCCAATTTGCCATCTTTTCAGGGAAACTAGATGGGGTCTTTTATAGAAGGCATACTTTGTTGTGCAGCAACATGGCAAAATGTGTCCTCCCTTCACTAGAAATGAGAAAATACATACCAGTACAGTAATTTTGCCACCTGTAGTCTGGTGAAAGAAGATGAAAATACTGAAGGAGTGAAAAAATTGGGAGACAATTTCTTGGCAATTTGTATTGGTACACCTTGGAGTACCTGGCTTTATTCTGGGCTCCCAGGAGAAAATACCTAATACACCAAAAAAATAACTGCACCATATTTAGCAAGCTAAAGCAATGTAGGGAGGCAGATGAGCTTCCTGCAGGATAAACTTCACCTAGGGAGTGTGGAGCTATGAGGAAAGGTTTGTGCATTTATTCAGTGTGAAATGTTGTGGGTGATACAATCTGTTTCTGCTCCTTTCTTGAAGATTACCAAGCAATGCATGTTGCAGCTCCAGTCCAGTGATATAACTCCTCATGGGAACCTCTTCTGTGAGGTCCACCTCCTTGTTTTGTAGCGCCACTGGGAAGTCAGTCTTGTCCCTTTCTCAGGTTGTTTATGGGTTTTGTTGACTGATTACCTGGAGGAGCCTCTACACAGCAGTGGCACCTTTCAGCAAGTAACTTTCCTCTGTCAGAGGAACAGTAGAAATTTGTTCTTAATGTTCATTTTCCTGCAGCAGGGCAGAGGCTGAGCTGCAACTCAAATTAGACTTCTGTGGCTTGGCATCTTTTAAGAGTTACTAAAAATAAATTCTCCAAACCTCAAACTTTCAGGCTTAGCAGGGAAAACAGCCTGTCCTGCAGAGGACAGCTCTGCCCTAGGGTCTGTCTTTACATTTCAAAATGCTCCACCGTCTCTATTAGACTTCTGCAAATTGGAGAAGGTGCTTACATTTGCCAGGAATTGAGGTTAATACCATTTCAGATGCTTTTTGTACCATCTTTCTGAGCCCGCAGGCATTGCAAGCACACAGTGTTGCTTCAAATTTAACTCAGCCTTCAAGAGATTTCTGCAAGCGTTATAGTCACTCTGCTGGGCATCTTGATGAGCTGAAGCAATGACCTCCCAAGGCAGTTGTATGGGTTAAGGAGCCAGTTTTGCCCAGGAAGTACCACCTACACTTCCCCTGGAATGTGGTTGCTGGGCTGAGAGCAAGTGAGTTGCTGATAGACAAAAAAATGGTCTCAGTGTCTCATGCTGCAATTCTGCCTGAAACATACTGTGCTTTTCCTGCTAAACTGTGCTAATGTTACTGTGTAAACCCTGGGCTACTCTATCCCACCCCAAAAATCCCAGGATCAGGCCTGCTCTGGGCAGGCATTCAGCAAAGCAAGAGGGGAACCAAGTCCTCGGGGGAGAGGGCACCCTGCCGCACATTTCCCTCTTTGCAGCTGTCAAAGGCACCTTCATACTGAGCTGATGGGTACCCAGGAGGTCAGAACCCTGTTGCACAACAGATGGAAGATGAGGTTCCATGTCCCCTCTAATCATCTCCTTACTCTCCTGATCTGCTTCGTCAATGGAAATAGATCAGCTATTTCAAATATTCCATCTTTTTACAGTCTTCCTTAGGATTAGGAAAAGCACAAAAGGAGAGTATGAGAAAGGCTACAGACAGATGTAAGCAGGTGAAGTTTCTGTCTCTGAGAAAGGTCTGGGTTAGGTTAGGATTTACAGTTTTTCCTTCACGTAGCTCTTATTCCTGTAGAGCTGGGTGACCCTGCAGCCCTCTTGGTTATTTCCCCCCTGCTTAGGTGTAGATGTGCATCTCCTCTAGATACAATGTGTGGTTTCACCTTGGCTGCAGAGTCGTGGTAACACAAGAGCACACTCACACACATTTTCAGTTCAAGTTGTTCAAATCAGGGTCCCTACTTTCTCCAGATGCAGGCCAGCAAGAGGGCACGGAGATGCTGCCAGCCCCTGTGGAGAGCTCTGAAGAAAAGCACACAGAAAATAGATTTCAGTTACATCATGGTTGTTTCACAAATCAACCTTATTTAAAAATTGCTTTTTTTTTTTTTTTGCCTTCCATTTTGTGCTGTAAATGGTTCACGGTTTGTGCCTGTACCTTTGGTCTCCTAATAACAGCTTCAGATCTTACCATAAAATTCATGAAAATGAATTTCATGCTCAGGATGTTCATCCCGTGGAACGAGAGACAAGGCTAAAGCATCTTTAACATTCCTGTGGCAGGGTACCTACATAAAAAAAATGATGAAGAATTAGTCTGGGCTAAATTTGAACCCAACAGCACTTTCTTTCCCAGAAGCCAAGGCATTTCCCTGTGTTCAGACCCTGTTCTCTCATTGGGGAAGGTGATTTGAGGTGGATCTATGAGCCCAAGCTCATTTAGGTACCTATGAAAAACAAGGGTCCTAAAAATGGGCATAAAAGCTTTGGATATCTGTTCAGATGCTTGCTCCATCTGGAAGCTCTCAGCTGTTTATATTAGCTCTGTAATTTAGCATTTTGAGGCATTAACTTTCCACTGAAGCTGTTGTTTGAAAAGAGCAGATTTCATGTAGCTCATAAAGAATTTAGTGCAGTTATATCCCATGCTGAGCAGACACTTAATCACCTATAGACTTCCTGTGCGAGAGCAGTCCTGAGGAGGCCTGTGGAGCTGCTCGCACAAGGAAAGTTAATTGCCCATTTGTTCTTGCATTTGCCAAACCAAGGCTTTGATTCTCAAGTGTTTCACTGTGCTTTCCTGCATCAGCGATAGCCCTGTAAAGTTCATATGTGACAGCTTGCTAGTGGGGAAGCAGCTCACCCTTATAATTCATCTCATTTGAGCTAGCAAGCAGTGGTTACAATAGGACGGGTTTTGGAATCAGTTTTACAGATCTTAAAGCTGTTTTCGATCAAGTTTGGGGGTTTGTTTAAATGATTCATCTCCCTCTGTTGTGCTCCCACTGAGGTTGACCTGCTGGATAGTGGCTGCAGAGGCAAATGTGACCCCTATGGCATCCCCAGATCTGTCCCTGTGCCACCCTCCCTGAGACATTGCTTCCATCTCATTGCCCAGGTTCTGCCCTTGTACATGCTCTAAAGGCCACTGCTTTTCCTCCTGTTCAAGTGTAGCAGCTCCCAGGGCTGGGCAGAGGGATATAGCTGAGCTTGGCAGCATTGCCCAGGAGTGAACAAGCCACGTGAACAAGCCACGACTCTACAGCCAGGGCACCCACAAACCCTCCACCAAAATTCATGGGGTCGCTTAAAAAAGCTGATGGAAGGAGCTACAGAACCCAGTCAGGTCAGGGGGGTGGGGCACAACTTTGCAAATGATCTCATGTCGCTCAGGTGGAAAATCGGAGCAAGTCAGCCCTTTCCCAGAGGGGACCAGCTGAGAGCAGCACTCGCTTGAAAGGACCAGGACTGGCTGGCATTCAGGGCTTTTTGTGACATGGATACCAGCTGGCCAGGCATGGGCTGGGATCAGCTCTCTCAGTATGGGCAGGAGCAACCACACAGAACTGCAACAATTTTCCATTGTTGGGTACCTGCTCCATTTCTGATGTGGGTGTTAGCCTGGAATCATGATCCTGGGGGTTTGGAGTGTGAATACAAGTGTTTATTTTCTGTGAAAATAAAGAACTCTTGAGTGCTCTAACAGCCCTACTGACTCTGCCCCCAGTGCAGTGAAACCATGGCTCTCCTTCCAGGCTAACAGTGCTGGGTTATTTCTAAATAATCTCATTTGCAGCTACATGAACATGGAGCTGGAATCACATTTCTAGTGTAAATTGCAGTGTCGATGTAGGTGTTTGGCCAAAAAAAGAATTGCCTACATCACTCTCTGACTGCCTTTAAGTAGCACCTAAGCTTTTGGTAAGGGCTTGGTGGTTTTGAGTTGCATGTAAATGTCATTAACAGCAAGCTCTCGGCCAAAAGAAATAACTTTTTCCCTCTCCTCGTTCACCCAAGGACTTGTAGGAGACCAGATGGCCCCGGTGTTTGGGAGCAGAGTTTGGCAAAGGAGACCTTTTCAAAAGCTGGACTTTGCTAAGATGAAACGTAGCTGTTGCTGCTGTCTTGCAGCCAGCTCCTCTTTTTTCTTTTTAAGTGCTGTGTTGCTTTATTACCCACTGAACAGATAAGATGCGCAAACCTATGTACGAAAGGAGTGAAATAGCCCAGTCCAAAGGACGTGCTGAATTTTCAGTGCCCCAAGGCTGTTGATTTGGTTTTTTAAAGTGCATCTCAGTGCTACTTGCTGCAATGTTATGTTCTCATTTCTAAATCTGTAGCCGTGGGAGGCAGTGAGCTGCTCTCTGAAATCTTGCAATAAAAGCTTGGTATGAGGAGGAGGGAATTTATACTGTGGAAAATGCCCAAGATTTGCTGTGAGAAATGTATAGTGCTGATCTTCAGCTGAGAAATGTCGTCTGCTCGTCTCAGATCCAGGGCAGGGTTATTTGAAGGTCACATGATCCCCAGCAAGAGCTGTCTGTGGGACTGCCACGATGCTCGGGCTGTGCTCGTCCCTGCACCTCTGCAGGGACGAGCCGGGAGGCGCTGCGGGTAAGGAAGGAGCTGCACACCAGGCAGGAGCCCATCCTGTCACACCTTTGTGCATGAATACTGTTCACATCCCTTGTCGGGAGCAGCGGGAGAGCTTGCTGGGACGGGTTTAGGGGAGAAGCGGAGGCAGAGGCAGCTGCATAGCAGAGGGAACCTGCCCCCGTTTTGGGTGACCATTGCTGCTCAAGGAGCTCAGCTCTGAGCCCATCGCAAAAATAAGGTGTTTACAGCTTTCCAGAGGTCGTTGCAGGACTTTTGGTTTAGTGCAGGCATTGCAACAGGAGATCGCCGGGATGCAGAGCAAACAGAGGAAGGAGAGGTTTTTGGCTGTGGTGCCAATGAGGGTGTTTTTAAGTAAAACTAGAGGTTCAGAATCTGTGTGCGCTGCTGAGCAGCGTAGGAGCCACACGGGCAGTAAGAAACCCAGTGCTGTTCATTGGCAGGTCCAAGAATACATTGGAGCTAGAAACCCCGAAGTTGTTTGTGGCTTGGAAATTGGGTTCTGGTCAAGATGCTGAGCAGGAGTGTAAATCAGAGCAGCCAGTAAAGGAAGGGAGACGCTGAAAAAGTCAAAACAGCTTACAGAGAGCTGGACATGCAAAAACAAATAGAAATGTTTCAAGTATGCCAAAACCAAGAAACTTGAGAATGTGTCAGCAGAGCTGCCAGCTTACAAGGGACAAGTGAGGGAAGCTGAAACTGTGATCCAAGAACACTGGAACTTCCAAGCAGGAGTCACTGTCATTGTAGATGAAGGTCCTGGTCCCACTCTGCTTGTTTAAGGTAACATAGAGAAGATGCTGTCAAGGGCAGGGCTTGGAGAAGAATTTCAGGTGCAAGCTGATGGCTTGAAAAGTGTTCAGTGTCTGCATCCAGATGGTTCACCCAAGAGTTCTGCAGGACCTGGACTGAAAGCTGCAAACAAACATACATGTTTCTGCATAAAAACCAGCTGCTGTTTCAAGAAGATGGAGGTTTTGCCCATATTTTAAGAAAAATCTTAGGATTGGTCTAGACAGTGATGGATAGAAAGATGAGGGGGAGCTGTTCATGGCAATTTAATAGGAGAGATAATTAGCCACAGAATAAGAAAACACCAGGGGGATAAGGGAAATCAGTAGAGCCAAGGACACATGCACATTTCTGTGTTGGAGAACACTGTCTTATTGCTCTGTTAAGAGTTGTCTCATGCCAATGAAGCTGAGGGTAAGGAGGAGCTGGTATAATGTACACTTCATTCCTGCACAGGAGGCTGTCAAAGAGCTGAACAGAGTGACTCACAGCCTGGGTAATGAAAGAAGGTGGCCCCAAAAAAGAGCCTACATCTACAAATCCCTCTGGACAGCAGCTGCCCTGTTAGGCTGGGCTGTGTGTCCAGCCCTTCTCCTTGGGTTAGCACACTTGGGGTGGCTTTGGATGACAGTGTCTGCCTCACACCAAACCCTGCCCACCACACTGGGGACCCCTCTCAGGATCACCGGGATCGGTGTCTCACTGCCACTCTGCTTTTCCCCTGCAGGAAAGTCCCACCTGGCCATCGTGCAGCGGGTGAACAATGAAGGGGAAGGAGACCCATTCTACGAGGTGATGGGCATTGTCACCCTGGAAGATGTCATTGAGGAGATCATCAAGTCCGAGATCCTGGATGAGACGGATCTGTACAGTTAGTGTCCCAGAGCAGCTACTGCGGTTGCAGGAGCCAGGGTGGGAGCCTGCACAGACAGACAGACATGTGGGTAGGAAACAGGCCAGAGTAAATTGTGGTCCTTCCCCAGAGTAATTTGCTGTCATGATGGGAAAGACAAGAATGGTGGGGAGATGCTGGTCAGGTGTCAGGGAGTCTTGAATGCTCAAGATAGAGAAGTAGAGAAGCAGCTGGTGCCTGGGCAGGGCCTGACCTAGGAACATCTGTATTGGGCATGAAATGTCTTGGGGTGGTTCCCAAGCTCATTTGCAACTCTGGTGATGGATGCAGCCAGGACAACCCAGGACTTGTTCCTGAGGAATAAGTGTGTTTCACGATCCTGCTCCCTGCCCAGGGAGCTGCTCCCAAGGTGGATGCACAGCATGGTTTATGTGCCCCACTGCTCCATCTGCTCCTCCACAGCAGCCCTGTCATAGGGTGCAGCAAGACATGCCTGTCCCTACGTGTGCATGTGCCATGGGGCCCTGCAGCTGCAGCAGCTTTGTGGCTGCTGCAGGTGAGTGACCGCTCTGCTCTGCCTGCAGCTGACAATCGGAAGAAGGAGCGGGTTCCCCACCGGGGACGCAAGCCCCAGGATTTCTCCATCTTCAGGCTCTCAGAGAGTGAGATGAAGGTGAAGATCTCTCCGCAGCTCCTCCTGGCTACCCATCGGTTCATGGCAACAGGTACACCTGCCCTTGTGCAATCCCTGCAGCACCAGCTCCCCAGGGCATCCCTAAGCCATTCCTGGCTCAGACTCCCCTCCACTGAGCAACTTCCACCTACAACCTGGACATCCCACTGCCCTACCAGTGTGGGTCTGCATTCAGCTCCCCTCTGGGCAGCGGGTGCTTAGGCTGCAGGTGTGGGGCCGTGCAGCTCAGAGGATGAGAGGTTCCTGGCAGCCGCGGACCTGCTGAGCATGGCATTTGTGTATTGCCTCCCCTCTAGAAGTGGAGCCTTTCAAGTCCCCCTACCTCTCTGAGAAGATCCTGCTGCGGCTCTTGAAACACCCCAATGTCATCCAGGAGCTCAAGTATGACCGAAAGAACAAGAAGGCAGCGGAGCATTACCTCTACCAGCGCAACCGCCCCGTCGACTACTTTGTCCTCATCCTGCAGGTACCTGGGGCAGCAGCAAGCAGAGGGTGGCAGGGGGTGGCCCTGTTTTTTGCTTGCCACCTTGTTCTGGGCTGCTTCTGTCAGCAAAGATGCCCATCCTCTTGTATGGGATGGCAGAGGACCCTGCAGCCCTGGGTGGGTCAGGAGCTTGGGGTGCCTGTCTGAGAGGGTTTTCCTCCTCCTTCCAGGGAAAAGTGCAGGTGGAGGTCGGCAAGGAAGGACTGCGGTTTGAGAATGGGGCATTCACCTACTATGGTGTCCCTGCCATCATGGCTGTTGTCTCCTCAGGTGAGGCTTCTATGGGCTCCCTCTGGCCCTGCCTTTTCTTCAGCAGCATCCATGGAGGCTAAGCCAGCTGGTGCCAGGAGGAGGGGCTGGCCATAGGATGGGGTGGCCCTGCTTCAGGGCATGGGGCAAGCCAGAGCCCTTCCTCTGCTATTCCCACACCTCCAACTGTTGTTGTTTCAGAAAACGATGTGCGAAAAATGGGAAGCCTGGCAGGATCCTCCTTCCTATGTAAGTATTTTGGGACAGGCTGAGGCCCTAAAACCTCTCTGCAGCACCAGCTGGCTGGAGGAGTGATGGCTTTTCTCCCCATGCAAAACTGCTCAGACTCTGTGCTGAGGTCACCCTTTAAAGAGGTAGACAGAGAAACAGCATGCTGAGGGGCTGATGCAGCAAAGGCCCCACAGAGTGACTTGGAGGTCCCTTGGAGGTCCCTTTGATATCCTTTTGAAATTTCCACCATGTTCCAGGTCTCTGCCAGTAGGTCCCAGCACGGCTGGCACTGCAGGGGGCAGTGCCCACAGGTGGGTGTTATGTTCATTCTAGGTCTCAACATAACACCTCTAGACCCATTTGCCTTCCTGAGGCTCAGGGCACAACCTGAACACGGGCCCTGCATTGGGCTGCTCGGGAATTGCAGAGATGGGCTGATTTACCTGTGAGCTGTTTGCACGTAGGGGTGGAAGTTAGCCAAGTAGATACTCCAGTGCCAATGTATTCCCTGCCTGCAGACCTGATGGGTTAAGAAGCAGATCCCCTGCTTGCAGGAGTTAAGAGGGAGCTCTGATTAGGGGAGACTGGCAGGTACCCCCTTCTTTGCTATAACCCCTGCAGATGTTTAGTCCCTGGTGGCTCAGGAGCAGGTGGAGGTGCTGCCCAATCCCAGTCTGTCACATCCCTCATCCAAACCCCAGATGCTGCAGTCAGATCTGCAGTGCTGATGGTGAGCCGAGACGCTCTACCTGCCTAATCAAAACAGGGACCTACTAAATTCAATCTTCAGAGAGGTGTAAAGAGGAATGTCATCAAGAGAACAGGGAGAGTCTCTTGGGGCAGGTGACTCACCCCGGTGGGTCCCAGTCTTTCTGCAGCTCTAGGGTTCATCTGCTGCTTGCTCTGCCTCTGTGCCAAAGGCTGGCTCATGGACTGATGGATTAACCCCTCAGTGCGCATTCCTGCTCCTCCGTGTGTCCACAGTGCACTCGGTTTGGACAGAGGGAATCAGTGACGTGGCCCATTTCTGCCAGGTGTTGCTGGGTGGCCCAATGTCCTGTATCCTAGGTGACAGTCCTCAGGGCCCCGCCGGGCTCAGGCAGTGAGTGCTGCCCACGGTCCTTGGGCCAGGCAGGGCAGAAGCCACGGTGGGAGCTGTGTCAGAACAGCCATGCATGTCTGCAGTGCCTCCTGCCGGGACACTGCTGCTCAGGGCTCCTTCGCTCCCAGTGCTCACGCATGACGCTGTCATGAGGTGTTTTCTGCCACGCAGCCATTCCTGCCTGCAGTGGGACACGTGCAGTGTCCCAGCCCTGGCCAGCAAGGGAGCAGGCTAGGAGGCAGAGGTGACAGGGCATCTCCCTTGTCAGGCTGGTGTCCTCTTTCCTCCTTGAAGGAAAGCCCAGAAGAAATGAGTGTGAGTAGAGTATCACAGCTGAGAATTCAGACATTAACCTAGAGCATTTAACAGTTTGTTATTAATTAACTGTTGTTATGCAACTGTTTTATCACCAGCTGATCCTTGGCATTGGTGCTGTGCGGTGACAAATGCTGTGGGAGGGTCAGGCAGTGGGAGTGCGGAGTCAATGCTAGTGGTTACCAAATTGTCCTTTGCTCCCTTCTGGACAAGGTCATTCTGGGCAGTGCTTCATGCTGTTGTCTTTTTTATTTGCAGAAGGTTTTGATTCAGGGGAGGACATGGAACAGGAATTCCTGGCGGAGCAGCAGGGAGATTAGAAAAGGGGACTGCAGGGCAAATTTCCTGGGGGTTTTATGTTTGAATCAATTTTAAAATGTTAATCACATAGGCAGCAGATAGTTCCTAGAGTGTTGCAGCTGTGCTGAGGACAGAGTGGCTGGAGGTAGGGCAGGACACCTTGGGCAGGAGGGCTGGCAGCTGGGGGAATCATGGCAATGGCTGGAGGAAGGGGCTGGCAGCCAGCAGGCTTGCGTCTCCCAGAACTGTCGAGGTGGGCAATGGCAGTGGTGAAAGCAGAGACTGGGAAGTGTTAAGGAGTACATCACTCACCCTTGTGTGTTGGTCTCTCCGTGCTCCCCCATCCCCTGTGGCATGGCCCAGGAATGCTGTGGAGGGCAGCAATCACCTGGAGGGGGAATGGCCTGCCCTAGAAATTGTCACTGCTGCTGTAACCCATGGCAATAAAACACGGAAAGTGAGTGTCTATGATTTACCTTCTCTGTGGCGATGGGTCAGGCAGCCCCAGATGCAGAGTCCTGGCTTCTTGCGGTTCCTGCAGGGATCAGCCCCCAGTGCATAGCTCTTCTCAGCATCACCCTAAGGCTGTTGAGACCTAGGACCTTGCAAGGAACTGCAGGCAGCCTGACATGAATCCTTTTGCTTTGCATCACCTTGAAGAGCTTCTGCCAGCCCCTGCCTGCAGCTGTGGGGCTGGGGCAGTGGCTTTTGCAGAGCACATTCCTTCTTTGCTATGTGCCTGCACACCCAGAAGCATCCCAGATGCCAAGTGCAGTGATTTAGCTTCCACCCATTTCCCAGGTGGCATTAGCTGACCACCAAGTCCCCTCTTCTGGCAATGGCTGGTGAAGAGCTAGAGCAAACTGCCAGCACTTAACCCATGGGGGAAAAGATGCTTTCTACCTATGCCAGGGCCCTAGGAAGTTGTGTGGCTCTGCAGACAGGCCTGGCAGGAGCAGGTCCTCCCTGCCAGCCTCACCTCCCCTTACCTCATCACAGAGCAACCTGCTGATTTACAGCTTTCAAGTCTGTGTTCCTGCTGGTGGCCCAGGACTGGCGAGCACCTCCCCAGAGCAGAAGCAGGAGGGTGTTGAAGGGGTGAGAAGGGATGCTGGAGACAGCAATGGGAGCTCAGCCCAGGACTGCTGGCACATGATTCTTTTTCTCATTCTTCCTTTTGGTCTGTATCCCACCCTCACCTCCATCCCTCACCTTTCCCCCGGGTCCCCTCCCTCCTTCTCCCTCCCTCTCTCTGCAGTGCCTGTCTCAGTGTCCCGTACTTTCGCCTTCAGCAGAGGGGACTCCCTGGCTGGCTCTCCAGGTAACAGGGTGTGGCTTTGGCCAGGGACCTCTGCATGTGGCAGGCTCTTTCCAGCACCCTGTCCCCATTGCCTCAAGCCCCCTCAACCCTGCATGCTGAGCAGTACCCCACGGCACCCCTGGGCAGCCCCTCACTGGTTGGAGCATTGGTGGCAGACTGGGGACAGCAGTCCTGCCACAGCCTCCCCAGTATGATGCAAATCCCAGGAAGAATGGGATGGGGACAAGGGGGAGCCATGGACAGCTTGGGCTTGCTTTGGTGTGCACTTCCTGTAATTTCCTGCACTTAGCACTTGGGGTTTTGACTTGCTGCTTTTGGTGACAGTGACCTGCAGCACTGCATGCCTGGTGCCCTACCCCCCTTGCTTTCTCGTGATCCGGGTAATAGAAGGGCATTTTAGCAGCAGAGCAAAGTCAGCAGATGTCACCCGTGCAAGGAACAAGCTGCCTTTGTTCCCTAATAAATCACTGACTAGACAAAATCCATCATACTGTGTGTCAGAGGCCATCAGTCAACGTGAGTGACAGGCCAGCTTGCCATGGCAGCCTCTCCTCCTGATCTGTCATAGTCGGGGTGAACAGGAGCATGCCCTTGAGACACATTGCACAAATACTCACAGGCTGCCGGCTGCAACCAGGGGAGCTGTGCCAAATGCAGTGCAAAGGCCAGCATTAACAGGAGAGCTGTCAGTGACAGGCAGGCAGCAGCCCTAGCCCCTGCTGCTGGCACCACGTCAGAGTCCTGCCTGGTCCCTTCGGTTTGTGTGGGGCTGACATGGCACAGTCTCCACACCAGCGTGCACTGAGGAGGACCAGCTGCAGGTCCCCCTCAGGGCCCCTGCCAGCCCCGTGTCCTGGGGAATGCCGCTGGAGGTGACTGGTCCACCTTGGCCCTACACTGGCACTGGAAACACAAGCAACACCTCGAGCAAGAGTGAGTGTTTGCCTCTCTGCTGTCCCCTCCTGCAGTGAACAGGTCACCGTCGCGCTGCAGTGGCCTCAACCGCTCCGAGTCCCCCAACCGGGAGGACTATGGAGGCAGCAGCACGCAGCTCCACAGCAGCAGCAACAACATCTACACGCCCGACTACTCCGTGCACATCCTCTGTGACGTGCAGTTTGTCAAGGTATGGGCAGGGCTGGCAGGGACTGTCCCACCCTGGCCACCCCTGTCCGGGTGCCCTCTTGCCCTACTGTGCCCCAGGAGCCTGGTGGGTGCCCAGTGGGTGCTGGGGAGTCTTGCACTTACTCCTGCTGTCTGGAGGTTTGGTTGGAGCCACCAAGTCTCCGAGAGGTCCCGGTGGGGCTTGGTGCCCACTGAGCTGGGTGCACGTCTGTGTGCCCAGGTGACCCGGCAGCAGTACCACAACGCGCTGGTGGCCAGCCGCATGGACAGCTCACCCCAGTCCCCTGACATGGAGGCCTTCGACAGGGATTCAACCAAGGCCTCGACTGCGCGGGGAACCCCACAGACACCCAAGGAGGACCCCGCCACCCTCCTGAATGAGAGGAACAGCATCATGTGTGAGTCACGCAGCAGCATTCTTTCCCTGCCACAGGCCAACACTGCATGTCCCCTGGGGGGTCTGTGCTGGGACCCTCCGGCATGATGCACACACCAGCTCTGGGATGCAGTTGCACATGGAGTGGGGTTCGTGGGCATTTGCACACACACACCTGTGGATGCCTGCACTTGCACACAGCTGCCAGCGTGCAGGCACGTAATTCCTCATTGCCATGCGCTCGTGTCTCCCGGGGTCCCTGGCAGTGGGACCTGCTGCCATGGCTGGCATCCTGCCACATCCTGCCCCAGGGCACGGCACCTCCCTGCCCTGCTGTCACGCCTGCCCTGTGTCCCTGCAGGCAGCCGCCCCGAGGGGCTGCGCAGTCCCAGCGAGTCAGTGTTCCTTCGCATGGAGGGCATCCCCTTCATCCAGGAGGAGCTGGCTGACAACGAGGAGAACAGCAAGCGGCAGAGTGAGTCTGGCCGGGGGGCACACACGCCTGACCCCGGGGGTGGCGAGGCCATGGTGCCCTGAGGCGCTGCAGCCACGCTGGGCTTTTGCAGGCAGTGAGTGCTGCGGGACCGTCCTGGAAGCAGAGTCCCCGGGTAGAGAGGCCAGGACCAACTCATCACCGAGCAGCTCTGAGGAGGCACTGGGCAAGAGGCTGCTGAGATCCCTCAGTGAGTGACTGACCCGGGGAAGGCACACCCAGGGGAGAGCTCTGCCTCGGCACTCCACTGCCTGTGTCAGCTGCTCCCCAGCTCTGTCGTGGGGACACCCTGCATGGGGCTGGCATGGAACAGGGGGCAACCTATTTCCCTGTCAGTACCTCAGCAGCTGGCAAAACTGCACCTACGGCTAGCTCAGGAAGAGCCAGCCACTAGGTCCTGGCCCAAGCCTATGCACCCCTGCCCTGAGTGCCCTTGCTGCTGCAGGTGGGCGCAAGCGGCAGACATCATTGGAAGGTGAGAAGTCACCAGAGGAAAGCTCCAATCTCGCCCCATTAATCACCTGAGCAGCAGCGTGGCCAGAGCACAGTGCTGGAGGCCCATGCAGACTGGAGGTAGGAACCTGCCTCTTGGTGTAACACTCCTTCCCCAGCAAGTGGGAGGTCACTCATTTTATCATTTTAAATAGTGTAAAATCAAGTTGCAGGCAGCAAAGCCAAATGGTGTGGTTTGGAGCCCGTGCAGGTGTGTGTGTTGCTGGGGGCTGGAGCAGGGTCAAGGGATATGGAGCAGGGTCTGCTCTTAACAGCAGACTGGATGTCAGAGATTGGAGTGAGACCGTGGCTCATGTTTTCACTAGAAACCTGCGTCTGCACCAGTATACCCCTGAGAGTGGCTAGGAAAGGTGCTGTAGGTTTGAGCAGCAGCAGGTCAGGGAGGACAAGTTCTGGCCACCTGCACCAGGCTGTGCTTGTGTCTTCCAGGTCTGCAGCATGGGGGTCTCCTGCCGTGAGGCTCATGTCCAGCAGCAGGAGGTCTGCACTCGCTCGCTGCCTGTCCACCCGCTCGTGCCGCCCCTCCCTGCAGGACTTGTGCAGAGCCCCATCTCCAGGCGAGAAAGGATGTACCCCTGGCACGGCTGAACCACCCAGGCAGCCTGGACCAGCTAGCTGGAGTCCGAGAGCCCTTGCCCAGCTGCTCCCTGATGGCATCTGGTATCAAGGAAGAGGTGGAAAAAGGAAAGGTGAAAAAGTGTCTGTCACGGCATCCCTGCAGGCAGTGCAGGGAGGGGCAGCCCAACCCAGAACTGCCCTTTAACATCATTTACCATCCCTATCCCAGCGAGGCCCGGAGCCCAGCAGTGCTGGGTGCTGCACAGATGTGGTCTCCACCACGAGGAGAATGTGCTATTTGGGGGGTGCCGCACGCAGCTCAGGCCCCAGCGCACGTTTGTGCCGTGCCTGGCGACACACCCGCTTGCAGCGCCTCGCTCACGCTGACCATCGACACAGCCCAGCACTCCCGAAGCCCTGCTAGGCACAGGGCAAGGAGCCCCGCTCACCCCCGAGTGCAGCCCCCTCCCTGGGGAGGGGCCTCTCCATGCTGCATTGGACCATCTTGCTCCCCACACACACCTGCTGGTGTGAGGAAGGCTTGCACCAAGACTTCGGTGTGGTACAGACCAGTGAGTAGTTTTTGTAGAGGCTCAATGCAATGGGGATATCAACATTAAAAGTGATTTTTCCCTGAGTGATGCCCTCTCTGTGTCCATGGGTGTAGGGAAGGATGCTAACCTCTCCCACCAGGCCAGGCTGCCCTCCTACCCATGGCCAGAAGTGGCTGGAGTACAGGACTCGGCCTAACTGAAGGAAGCAAGAGAACAGATCAGCAAGTGCTGCCCAATTTCCTGCCATGAAGCTGGAGAGCACTTGGCAAGCAGAGCGATAAGCCACAGTAGTGCTGACAAGGACTGGGGGAAAAGCAGGAGTTATTATCAGGCCATTGCAAACACAACAGTGGGATATACGTGCTGGAGTACAGCCTGACAGATAACAACAGAAATCTCATAGTCTACCCATGCTGATAAAACTTCAGCTGGAATAACTGCAGCCCTATCTGGGCACTGCCCTTCTAAGGAAACACACAGCAATTGAAAAGTGGACAGAGGAAAGCAAAGGCTGGAAAACAACCTACCCCAAAGGCTGAAGGAAATAGAGTCACTTAATCTTAACTGGTGAAGGATGTGAAGGGGAGAGAGGAAGTTTTCAAATACATAAAAAGCTGTTGTACAGAGGAAAGGAATAATCTGTTCTCTGTTGCCATGGTGAATGGGATAATTGGTAATAAGCTTACACCACAGAAAAGGAGAAATTTAGGTCACTTGCTAGGAAAAACAAGGCTGGTAAGACTAGCAAAACACCGACATAGATCACATGGGGTGGGCCAGCCTTCACACCAGGAGGTCTGTAAGGGCAGAAGTGTAAGCAAATATCATAAATAACAAAAGCAGAGTTGGTTCCTTAACTCCTCCTGAGTTCACCCCTAGAAGCCACCTTTTAACCACTTCCCCATCATCCCTGTTGTGAATGGACACCAAAAGGAGAAAAAGCTCCCCACCAGCAGAGAGGAGGAAAGGCTCTCTCTGGCTCACTCTCTTCTGTGACATGAATGCTAACCCAAAAAGAACAAACAAGAGACCCCATGCACTCTGTGCAAACACAAGGCAATAAGGCACCATTTTTGCCTTTTCTGTCTAAGCTGCAGCACAAGCAAATCCATCAGGGTAACAGTGAGTACTGCTACCCGACCCAAGGAAAGGAGCTGTCCCCTTTCTTTACAAGATCCTGTCAGGAGGCTGCTCTGTCAACTCACAAATAGATCTGCAGTGACTGCAGAGAGGAGAAACAGATGGTCCCAGCTCTTTTTCAGTGCCAGAAACACAGGCTGCTGCTGGCAGGCCCCCCTGAAGCCAATGGGAGTAGATGGTGGTTCACCAGGGGCCTGCTGAAAAGGATGAACAGAAGAGATCTGCTTTTTGACACCCTAGGGGCAGCCCAGCAGCCCTGGGCCAAGGAGGGATGGCCAAAAAGCTGGAAACACTTGACCGTCCAGAAAGCAAGCAGAGACAGACAGACAGACAGGCAGGATGAGCTGGGCAGCACAGGGCAGGGGGGCAGGAAGAACACAAGATGGATATAGGAGGAACTGGTTGGCTTCATGTAGTCACAGGGAGCTCTCAACAACACTCTCCCAGTAAGAATCCCCCTTTAGTAGTAGATCATCACAGATGCAACACACCCTGAGAGAGAAAGGGACAGCCTTGAAACAAACTGAGTAAGTGGACAAACGAGGATGTTGAGGCTTTAACCTCAGCCTGGGAAGAGGTTCATACAGTCTGAAGACACATCACACAAGGCAGGGGTAGCATTCAGAGACTAAGGTTTAATTTCATGTCAGCAACACAAAGAAGCAATTATCACAATTACAAATATTTGCTCGTGTAAGGCTCAGACATTGGGAAGGGGTGGGACAGGTGGAGAGAGGAAGCTAGCCACAGCTTTACCCCTCTCCAAAATACTACTGAGTGACATTAGTTCACAAGCCATGTGAGATCCCAACCACTGGGCTGTTATCCCACAGTGCATTGCACTGGCACCAGACTTCACCATGATCAAAATGATCAGTTACACGGAGTTGATTTGGACGTGCTAAAGATGCAGCTCAAAGGGCCTGAAGACCAGGCTGCTGTTGTGAAACAAGAGCCAAGGGGGCTCATGCTGCCCCCACCTCCTGGGGACACTGGCTTACCATATTGCAAGGACCACTTAAAAAACGTCAGAAGATGATTATCCCTGATTGAGCTACAGCTCCCATCTTTATTAAACCCCAAGAGGTGTGGGAAAAGGCAAGCCATGAGCAGAGAAAGACATGGACTACACACTATAGCTTTGGTGACTTCATGTAAGTTTGGTTGTTCATGTGCTTCATTGGATTTTTGTGACAGCTTCATGGATGGACTTGGCCACATAGTCCAGGTTCTTGGTAGTTAGACCACACATGTTGATGCGCCCACTAGCCATCAGGTAGATGTGTTTTTCCTTGACCATGTACTCCACTTGCTTAGCTGCAGAAACAATTGGGCATCAAGTCAGAGCAGTGACCCACAGCTCGGAAAAGCCTAAAGAACCAGTCGGGGATGCTTGAATCTTTCACAACAAGCAAAAGAGTTCAAGCACTGGCCACTGAAATACTGTCTGATGCTTCATCCCTCCCCAGCCACAGATGCAGTGATGTCACAACTCCAGTAAGGCTGAGAGATTCCTGCTTGGACTGCTTCAGCCCAATCCACCCACAGCAAAAACTGTCCTCACCCAATCCTCCCTTCACCAGGCCACTCGATACTTACGGTTCAGCCCTGTGAAGCTGAACATGCCGATCTGCTCTGTGATGTGGTTCCAGGTGCCTGGGGTCCCAAGGGCCTCCAGGCGAGACCGGAGCTCTGACCGCATCAGCAAGACCCGATCTGCCATTGTCTTCACATTGCCCTTCCTGCAGCAGGCAGGAAGCAGAGCATAAGGATGGGCACCCATCTGGTTTGAAGCCATCTGGCCAAGCCTGACACTCAGGGAGACAGCTTCCCTCTCCTCCCTTCTCCCACCAGCCCTAGCAACACGTACCACTCATCAAAGAGCTGCGGGGAAGAAAGTGTAGTTGCCACAATACGCGCTCCCTGGGAGGGAGGGTTGGACCAAGTGGTGCGCACAATCTTCTCCATCTGAGACAGCACACGCTGCACGTTGTCTGCATCCTTCCCCACCACGGTCAGGTTCCCCACCCGTTCATCTGTGGACAAGCCAAGAGATGTGAGCCATTGGTTCCACATGTCGTGGCAAAGCAGAGCATTCCCCACCCCTCAGCATGCCAGCCCCATCTGTCTGGGTATGATGCTACTGGGCCAGCTTACTGCCAGACACTCACTGTAGAGCCCAAAGTTCTTGGAAAACGACTGTGCACAGAAGAGCTCAAAGCCCTCGGAGACAAAGTATCGCACAGCCCAGGCATCCTTGTCCAGGCTGCCAGAGGCAAACCCTTGGTACGCCGAGTCGAAGAATGGAAACAGGCTCCGGCGCTGCAAGGAGGAACAGTGTTAGAGGGAAATCCCCTCCCCATAACCTCTGCTTTATCCCCCACAGTACCCGTAGGAGGGAAAAATGACCATTGAGTTTCTGTGTGAATTCAAAGGAAAAGTGGTCCAGCAACACGAAACAAAACTACCTTCTTTCTACTGGGGTAAAAGAATAGAAAGATTAAAGTGGTCAATAAAACTCAATGCAGGAGAAAACTGCATTTGAGGACACAAGAAGTACACCACTTCACATGCTACTATCCAGCACCTGCCTGTGGATAATCTTTCCAGCAGGAGAAACCTCACTACAGCCCATTCCGCAGAGTCTGAGAACAAGAACTTGGAGGCACAAGAACTGCAATGCATCCATGCTCTGAGCACAGACAACCACCGTTCTGTTGTCAACCTCTCCCTTCAACACCTGCCTTGTGGGACTCTTTCAGCTTCTGCCACATCTCATGCCACTTCCCAAAGCCCACTTCAGATGCAAATGCTCTGGCTGGCTCAAGAGCTATTTGTCCCCTCAGCACTGCTTTAGCCCCAGCAGCAGCCCATACCTTCATGACAGCAGCAATCTGCTTCCACTGCTCAGGAGTAGGGTCTGTGCCTGTTGGGTTGTGCGCACAGGCATGGAGGATGAAAATGGAGAACTCCGGGGCGTGCTGAGGAGAGAACGTGTCTTGGTCACATACACACATGGATAAGACTGGGCACCTGCAGCACAGGGAGAGGCCTGGTGCTGCTCTGGGCAACAACAGCCTCTTTTGCAGTGATCCACTTCCCAGCACAGCACACAAGAGCCCAGCCAGCTGCTGATACCAACAGCACAGCACCAAGCTCAGCCCATCCCATGCCACTTTTACTTACCTCCATGTCATTCAGCAGCCCCTGGAGATCCAGACCCCTCTTGGCAGCATCCCAGTAGTGGTATGTTCTAATATCTTTGAAGCCAGCATCCATAAATACAGAATTGTGGTTCTCTGAGGAAAGAAATAACTTTTCAGAAAAGCAGGCCCTATCTCCAGCAAGCTACCTTCTCCAGTCCCAGCATCTCCTACTACACACATGGGAAGGCTCCTCTCTCACTGCCCAGGCCTCTGCAAGAAGCAGGGCTGTACCTCCCTCACTGGCTGACCCACAGGGCTACCTGAGAGCCGCACTCACCCCAGGACGGAGCAGAGACGTAGACTGGGGTGGCCGTGTTGTTGTTTCCATTGTACCAGCGCCTCAGGAACTCTGCGCCGATCCGCAGAGCGCCCGTCCCACCCAGGGACTGAACACTTCCGACCTGCAACAGAGACACTGCCAGCTTTGTCCACCCAGGTCAACACTGCTATGTATAGAAAGCAGAGGAGCTTGCAAGGATGAGACAGGATCCCAAACGTGTCCCCTGGGGTCACCCCAGTCAGAATGCCATCCCTTTCCAGTGGTCTTCAACCTCCTTCAGTGCTCAGGCCCATCCTGACAACTTCTACTGTTATAAATAGACTCCAGCCATTCCTGTTATATTTTGGCACAGAACAGATTCCCAGCTAGTAGTTTATTTCAGGAAAGGTGGTATATTATCTGACTTGGGTATCCTGTGGGGAAACTATTAAAAGATTAAGGAAAACACAGATTCTAATCACAGCCCACGTTTGGTTTTTGCCCAAAACCACAACTACTTGCACAAACAGTTTCAAGGAGATAGGTTCATCAAGTAAGCTACAATCAAGAAAGACCACGTGTGAGAAATGCCCAAATCCTGCCAAAATGCACATTTTGTACTCTACGCATTTGTGCTCTTCCACTCTGCTGTAGAGACACCCCAGGGACCCCAGTGCTCCCCGTCCACCACATACCCGGTTCTCCTTGATGGCAGGGCTGTCATCACCCAGGGCGATCCGGGAGGCGTTGGCCCGGAACTCGGGCAGGCCCAGGATGGGCAGGTACTCGTGGTTCAGGCTGTTGTCGTTGGCGATCATCTGCTCCACCTTCTTCACCACCGGCAGGACCCATGGCTGCCCCTCGTCCGTGCGGTAGGCTGCGGGAAAGGGAGAGCCGTCCTTACTGCACCGGGGGGACGCTGCGCCGCGCGGCTCCCCGAGGGACCTGCCCGGGACACCGAGGACGGCGGCCGGGACGGCGCCGGGCTGCCCCACGACCTTGACGCCCGCTGGACCTCGCTGCCCGCCCACCCCCTCGCGCCCGACCGGGCGCCTGCTGCGGCCCGGTGACCTCTGGGGCTCGGGGTCCGCCGCGGCCGCCCGGCCGCTGCAGCAGGTGCGGAAGGCGCCGCAGGGGCACTGACCGGCCCGCCTCGCGGGGAATGGCCCCGCCGAGCAGGGCAAAGCCACGGACTCACCGCCCACGCCGAGGTTGACCTTCCGCGAGTCCCCGTCCTCCCGGAAATCCGCCGTGAGCTTGAAGACGGCGACAGGCGGGGCGCGGGGGACGGCGGCGAAGATGGAGGCGGCCATGGCGGCGCAGCCACTGCGGCCCGGTCCGCTCCGGTTCGGCACGGGCGGCGCGCGGCGCCTGGAGGAGACGCTCACCTTCACCGGCGGGGCGGGGCCGCCGCTTGCCGTGGCCAATCAGCGCGCCCGCCCGGGCCCGCCCCCGCCGCCAGCCAACGGCGGCCCCGCCCTGCCTCGGGCGCCACGCGGGCGGCCAATGGCGGCGGGGAGCGCGCCCGGTGACGTGGCGGCGCGGGGACGCAGGCACCGCCCATGGGCGGCCGTGCCCCCACACCGCCGCGCTGCCCTGAGAGGGGCCGGGCCCGGGGCCGGGCGTGCAAGAGCCGCCGCCGGGGGTGCGGCGCCCGGGGCCGGGGGGACTCCCGCAGCTGCAGAGATGGGGAATGGGTCCCGGGGTGCAATGCCCCGTGCAGTACGGGGTGCTGCGGGGGATGCCGTGCCCGAGGCAGCGCTGCGCTGCGGTAGTGCTCGGGGGTGCAGTGCTCGGGGTCACGGCACAGTCCCCATTAGGTACCCGGGGCTGCAGATCAGCCCTGGAGCGCAAAGCTGAGGTGAACGGCAGCCCCAGGGTGCTGTGCCCGGGGTGCCAGGCTCGGCGGGGGCGGGAAGGTGCCGGGTGGCCCTGCCCAGGTGTGATGGGTCCGGGCGCAGTGCCCGGGGGGCGGGGGCAGCCCAGGGCTGCAGTGACGCGGGCGCGGGACGGGGACCGCTGTGAGGACGGGGTGTGTTTCCACCTCGGGGCGGGTCACGGGGACGCCCCTGTGCGTCTGCCCCGGGTTTTTAAGGCACTTCCCTGATTCACAGCCACCTGCAGGTCAGACGCTGTGGGCTGATCCCCGAGAACCTCCCAGCCCCGGGGAAACCCCAGGGTCACCTATGAGGGTCTCCCCTACCACTCGTTAGCCCGGGACATGGCACTGATCCGTGGGGTGTTCCTTGCAGCGCCTCGCTGCCAAACTCCACGCCCATCGCGCAGGCACAGCGCTTCTCACGGTGCCTCCGGCCCTCTGTGGCTCCTGCGGACCGCCCTGCAGCCGTGCGGGGACCCCTGGGGCTCCTGGGCGCGGCCGCCGTCGGGGGCGCGGCGGTGCCGGGCGGTGCCGGCAGGGGGCAGAGCCGGCCCGCGCATCCCGCCGCGCATCCCGCCGCGCATCCCGCCGCGCATCCCGCCGCGCATCCCGCCGCGCATCCCGCCGCGCATCCCGCCGCGCATCCCGCCGCGCATCCCGCCGCGCATCCCGCCGCGCATCCCGCCGCCCATCCCGCCAGCCCCGCGGGGAGCGTCACCCACGGCTCCGGCCCGGCGGGGCAGGCGGCCTGGGGCTGCTCGAGCATCCACCCGTGGCTGGCCCCACGGTTTCCCGGGGAGAGGAGTAGTTGCCGCCCGGTGCGAGGCCGGCTGCGTTAGGATCCCGCCACCTATCTCGAGCGGCTTTTGAAGTTTGTGAGAATCCGCCCGCAACCCTGCTACATCTGGGAAAGGCTTTGAGGGAAACGGGAAGGACGTCGCGAATAACAGCCCCGACAGCGTGACACACACCACACACACCCCCCTTCGTGAAATAAAACACGGGGGTACAGGACAGGAAAGGCCATGCTGTCCCCAAATGCTTTTGTAGACAACCCGTGTTATACACTCCCTTTGTAAATCCAGCCAAGATCCCTCTGAAAACCAGTTTGGCTCCTTGCCCCCCTCCCATGCTTAAGGTGGCTCCACAGCCCGGCTGCCCGGGAGGGAGCCCAGGGGCACAGCCCTTGCCTCTCCCGGCTCCGGGCAGCACCTGGAAGAACTGCCCAGTGCACTTTCTGCTTAGCATGAGAGTGGGGAAGAGGCAGAGCTGTCTGTCGGCACACTAGCATGCCAGCACTTCTGCCTTCAGAGAAAACAGCGTAATGGGAAAGGTAGAGGAGCAAGACAGCAGTGCTACAGCAAAGCCTTGGCCCTGGTGTGGTTTTTAGTCCAACTTGCATAAAATTTCATTCAGGCCTTGAGAAAAAGCTGCATGGAAACCCAAAAAGAGCTTCAGGTCTGCTCTCTGCAATAGCTGTGAAGCTCTGCAAACACCTGATGTGGCCAAGCTGCTGTCAGGGCATCCAAACCTTAACCCTAACCCTACCCTTAACTCTAGTCCCAACTGGATGAAGAGCTCTTGGGTTTCTCAAGGTCAGTGGATTCTGCTAAATGAGGGATACTGCAGTGGTGGGCAAGGAAGCAGCTGATGAAGAGAAGGGCATCAGAGGGATCTGGGGGTAGCCCACTGCAGGGTGAGTCATTTTTTCTGCTCACTGAGAGTAAAGTACTGCACAAGTGGAATGCTGCAATGGGAAAAACGGACAGAGGCTGCTTAGAGCATCCTATTTCTGGAGCAGACAGAAGTGCTAGGGAGTCCCCAGACTATCAGGCTCTCACTGCACTTACTGGTTTCTAATCCTACCACTTTCCAAAGAGCACTGGGATACTTGGGGACATGGCCAAGTGCTTTCCCAGTGCAGAACAGGGAATTCACAAAGGCCCAGGGGTGCTGCCTGCCAAGCTGGCTGCACCAAGCTGCTGTCTGGGACTGCCAGAGCAGGCTGAGCAGCGCTCGTTGCAGGAAAAAAATGCAGTTTCCCCAAATTGGCACCATTTTGCTCCCCTTCCTCAGGAGTTCCTGGGCAGTGTGAGCTCAGTGCTGCCAGTCTGGTGGAAACCGTGTGTGCCACTACCCATGCCTCTGAGGCTGGGGTCGCTGACCCAGCAGGAGTTACCTGCCAGTGCGCTTGGTGCCTCCGGCTCGGCCGGTGTCCCATGCCCTTGACAGCGCGGAGTGGGACTCCACTGGGAAGAGATGCAAGAACGAGACAATAAGAGACAAAGGAGCAGGCCGTCAGGCCCCCAAGCTGGGTGGCTTTGCGTTAGCAATATCCCTCTGGCCCTGAGCTTTCATCTCCTCAGCCTACACAAAGGGTGCCACCAACAGGTATGTAAAAGCAGGAGGAACATGGGAGCCAGCCCTGAGGCATCCCTCCTTCATCTCCTGCCTTGGACTGACAGCCAGCAATGACCTGCCACTCAGTGGGAAAGCTTGCACACCTTACCCAGAGTGAAGAAGCCCCCGGGCACGCATGGCTGTGCCACACGCAGACAGGGCCCCCCACACTCAGCTCCTCCTGGGAGCCAGAGGCTCGGCAGCCAGCCTGGCTCCTGCAGAGCTCAGGCTGCTGCAGGGATACAGGGACCACTGGAGACCAGGTGATGGCCTCCCTACACCGTCAAGTCTCACATGGTCTTGGAAAAAAAGCCATTTTTATGAGGGTGAGCTCCACTGACCCCATCCCATTCACTCCCTCTCGCAAGATTCACACTCCCACCCCTCCAGCCTCTGCCTCATCCTCTTCCTCTCCAGAATGCCCTATCCAGTACTGGGATGCTGTTGATCCTGGCATCACAGCAAGGGTTTAGCAGCCTGCCCATCTCGGTCTGAGGCTGGGTGCAAGCAGTGTGTGGCACGGAGCAGGGCTGAGGCTGTTCCCAGTGGGTGCCATGTGGGGGCTGTTTTCCCAGCATCCTCCGAATACAGATGTTTTCTCAGTGCAGGATCCAGACAGAGGAGGGTAAAATGTTTTCATTCCAAGCTCTGGAGGTCAGGTCATGGTTTGTCTAAATGGCTTTTGTTGCTGTAATTATCAGATTAGCTGATCTCTGGCGGTGCATTTAGGGGCAGCTACATTAACTGTGGATCCTGACACTGCCACCCTGCCCAGCTAGGACAGTGGGTTTGCAATGGAGCAGTGGGGATTAGGGATGTCACGAGAGCCAAGTGAAATGCTCGTGATTAGTTTTGAGCTGGCAGCCAACTGGACCCTGCCCAGGAGCAGGTGGTACATTTGAGGAAGACAGCAGCAAGGCTCCTTGACCCCAGAGAATACAATGATGCTGAGCTGGGCCTGATCCTTCCCTCCCACTCCAACCTGCCATGCACAGCAGCCATGGAGCCCTGTCCCAGGCACCTGCCTGCCGCTGTGGCTGATGCTCAGCATGCAGACACGGGATGGGGGCATCTGCGGTGCCTTCCCTCACTCAGAGCTGGTGCTCCTTGCAGGCACCAAGCCCAGCAGGTCCCGGAGGAGGATGGTCCAGAACCTCACACTGTGGCTGGGATGGGGGAGCCTGGGGCCCGTGCCTGGCCGCAGGGTGCTGTGAGGCTGGGCAGCCCCCAGCAGCCGGCAAGGCACAGGAATAGGAGCGTGAGATACCGGGCGAGACACAGAGCATGACAGGGAGATGAGAGAGCAGGCTGAGGGGCAGATAAAAAGGGATCAGGAGTTTCCGGCCCCTGCCAGCCCCTTGCCGGGTCCATGGGTCCATCTGTCAGCGCCTCCGAGTGCTGATGGCATCGGGCCCTGGTGGCAGCCGGGGTGCAGGTCCTGCCGAGGGGCACCGTCAGGGGGGGATGGGGCCCTGCCACCGCCTTCCCGCTGCACCAGGGCGCTGGCAGCAGCTCGGACCGCAGCGTGCCCTGGACGAGCCCGTGCACAGCCCTGCAGGTGCCCCCTGAGTCTGAGCTCCGGGCCATGATACCCTGCAGCATCTACCTCCTGTCCTCCTGCCCCGCCAGCCCCACTGCACGCACAGATGGAGAGTGCCAGGGCTTTCACCGACTGGCACCAAAAAAAATCAGTTCTCACTCTGCTGAGCTGCAGATCAACAACCTGGGTGCTCAGAGGCTGTTTGCTCAGGTACCGTGCCTATGGCAGCCCCCTGCCCCTTTATCCCACCTCCTCTCTCCCTTGCTGTGGGTGGGAGAAACAGGAGATTCTCTTGAGCAAAGCAGAAGCTCTATAATGAAATAAATCAAAATCAGAAAAGACTTTATTGTTTCTCCATAAAACAACTTATTTAAAATATGGCTTCACTGTATTTCAGTTTCTGAAGTTTTGTAATGCTAGAGCATAACACCCCACTGAATTAATGCTTCTGGAGCAGAATATCTATGTCTTCTCTTTCAAAGAATATTTCAATCCCTTCAAATGCTTCAGAAAATTTCAACAGCAAAATTTTTCTTTTAAACACCATGTTCCTACAGGAAGTTTTGGCTTCAGCAAAACATACGTTAAAAAAAATAGTGAAAGCTATGTTCCTGGTATTTTTCCTAATTGCCACCAAAAAAAATAGTGAGAGCTGTGTTCTTGGTATTTTTCCTAATTGCCACCATTACAGAACTTGGTTAGCTCCAAGGCCATCTTTGCTTCCAGCTCAAGGCCAGAGAGCAACCCAGGGCAGTGAGGACAAAGTCTGTGCACCCCAAGAAGGAGCATATCCACCTACCTAATCAGCTTCACACCTCTTCTGCCATTGCAGCTTCTTGGGCATAGCCAGAGGTTTGCTATATCTCTAAAACCATTTTGCACATTAGTCCTGGGGTCCCTGGCATCCTAGCTTGGCTTATGGACCACTCATGGCCATGCTTACCTATTCTATGTCTACTCGTTCCCACAGGCACCCAGGAGTTTCCCCTAATTTCTCCTTTTGCATCAACACCTGCTGGCAGATGTCAGGGGACTGACCCACGGACTGTGACCTGCTCAGGCACTGACAGCTGGCACCCTGGGGCATTCAAGGTGGTTTCCTAAGGGTGTGGAAGACCTGTGGGGGAAGAGACAGGCACATCTATGTCACAGCACAGACTTCTGCACAGCCAAGGAAATGGGTTTTGACATGAAGAGACAGCTGCCATTCCCAAAGGCAGCAAGCCTCCTGGTCAAGCCTCTGCCCCTCTCCCCAGTGAGCCTGGCTCAAGCATTGGGACAGAGACACTGGATGTGTTGCAGGGAGCTGCTCTGCCATGGTGTACCCAGGCTGCCAGGCAGCCGCGGGAACTGTGCCCAAGGGGCTGAGGCAACAGCAGCACAGCCGGTCCCAGCTGGACCCCTCTGGACAGGGAGTGTCCCCCAGTAGAGCCAGGACAAGGCCAAGAAAAGGGAGTCCAGCTCTCTTGCAGGGAGACCAGTGCTGAGGGTAGCTTCTGGACCTTGGTGTAGGAGCAGATTTACTGAAAACAATTTATTTAATATCAAAAATAATTTCTTACAGCGTTTCAGCTGGCGTCAGCCAAGGGCTTACTCACCCGGGAATTCAAACAAAGGCAGGGCTGGCGCCCAGCCAGGGGGTCGGGCGCTGGGTGGTCGTGTCCATCCCGGCCTTGGACCCGCCTCTGGGTCACTTGCGGGCTTGTGGCATGATGTCTCCATTTATTTATTGGAAATGTTTGAACAGGAAATGCTAATGGTTTGGGTTTGTGGAGACAGCTGGAGGGGTCCGGACGGAGCTGCTGAGAAGGGGAGGGTGCACTGGGACAGCAGAGAAGGGGGAATCAGTGCTGCCACTAGCGACTTGTCCCCTGTGCTTATGGTGAAGAGCCCGGTGGGAGGTGAGACCAGGGAGGGCCCTGCCAGCTCTGCTGCCTCCTCCTTCACTGCTGCCTGCATCCCACACTGCTGGGGTGCACGGGAATGGCGTTGACAGAGCGGTGAAGGAGGAGCAGCAACCACAGGGCATGGCACACCTCACCCCATCGCCGGCCTGCTGGGTGCCCATTAGCGTGGGAGAGATGTGAAAGTGCTGCCTCCCCCTGCAAGGGGGTCGAGAGGTTCTTATGCAGCCTGGCTCTGGAGCGGGCTGTTCCTGCATTTGCTGATAACAACGGAGGTAAAGCCTGACCCAGGAAAGCAGGCAAGATCCGCAGAGATAAACTCCCTGCAGCAAGACAAAGGCGCTGACCTCCTCACTGCACGAGCTGCCACATTCCCACAAGCACAGCAACAATTGCCCAGGAGCAGCCCTGAGACCTGCACCCAACCCCACTGGCCAGCCACCAGGAAAGGCCCCCACAGCAGCCAGGAGCACCTCTTGCCAGGATCACAGCACAGAAACCACAGCTTGGGGTTTTTAACCAAATCTACTGTCCATTCCAACTGTCTGGGCAGTGAGAGCAAAGAGCTTGCTGTCATTGCTTGCTCCTCGTTCAGCAGCTCGGCCCTGCTGCGTTGCACAGCCAGAGGGTGGCTGCACAAGCACCCCTTTGTATTTCCTACCTCACACTTTTATCTGCACACCTGCAGTACAAACAGGCTTTAAGTTTAGTTCCCAAACACTGCCGAGGGTCTTACACGCTCACTGATGCAATTCAGGTGTGAGTGCCTGGAGCCTCACACACCCACGGCACACCCAGGGTACTGAAGGAAGGCACGGGCTCAGCTCTGTCCTGCCTGTGTCCCACCCATGGACCCGGAGGCTGGAGCCTGCGTGGCATTTCCTCATGTCAGGTCTGCCCCAAGAGAGCACCAGCTGAAAAAGGCAGAGGCACTTAATGGGATTTGCAGAAACACAGCTCAGTTACACACCATACGCCTGTTGTCTCAGGCATGTTTTTAAAATCTTTATCTCTGCATCATTAAACACTGATCTACATTTGAAAAGAATCCCTTCGGTTCCCTACCTCTGAAATGAGGATAACTATCCTTCACCTCATAGCAGGGTTATGAGGATAAACAGATTAAAGACTGTGATATTGTTGCAAAGAAGGTTAAACAAGCCCCTGTGACAGACAGCCCAGGGGCAGGGACCAGCATCAGAGCCACGCACAGCATAAGCCGCCGACCCACGTCTGCACCATGCTAATGACCCCAAAATCTCAGTGACAGGTTTGCCACTGTCTGCCTTCCCAGGACGCAGTCCCCAGCCAGCTGAAAGCCTGCAGAGGGGGAAGATGGGTTGGGAGGTGCACATTAGTAGCACAAAGTTTCAAGACGACATCAGAGATCCAAGGTACAGCCCTCTGCACATCCCTCCCCTCAGAACAGGGCAACTGTCTTCTACTGCCCACAGTCCTGTCCATCCCTGTCCCTCTGGGTGCCCTGGGCTGGCAGGGACAGTGGGGAGATGTGCAGTTCTGCAGAAAGAGCTGGTGGGGGAGAGGATGAGCCAAATAATTACTGTCTGGAAAGTCTCACCCGTATCCCCAGTAAAATAATGGCACAAATATTAAGAAAAGGAGCTCTGTAAACATCTAGAGGATAATGAAACCATGAGCTATAAGCAGGATGGGATTTGTAAATAAAGGACTGTGCCAAAAACAACAAGCCCTCCATAATTGTTTTGGATAGAAGGACAAGATTAGTGCGGGAAGGGGACTCAGCGGATGTCAAGAGAGGAGACCTGGAAGCACCGGGTCTGTCCTCCTGCCTGGCCGTTAGAGTCTCTGGCATGTTTGGGCAGGTTTAAGGAGGCTGACCAGCACAAAAGGTGCCCCTGATGGCACGGCTGACACCTGGGGACATACCTGACCTCTGCAGCTGCACACCTGTACTCCCCCAGCCTGTCACTTGTCACACCAGCACTGCGGCAGTTACTCGCACTTTGCCACCTCTGAGCTGTCAGGAGAGAGCAAGGCTAAACCTGAGTCCCCCTCCCAAACGAGGCACATCTCCCCACCACATCTCACAGGGCTGGGACCCATGCAGTGCAGGAACAAGCCAGCTGGACAGTCATGGACTAACAGAATGAGAAGTAAAACTAAGCAAATCCAGGAGCAGGAAAATAATGCTGGCACCTTCCATGACATTCCCCAGGTTTAGACAAAACTGTCTTTTGTGAACACCAAAACGGCATGTTCTGCAGGACTGTAGGGTTCCCCGGTGCTCTCAAGTGTTGGCTTTTTGGCCAGACATACAGGAAATGTGCATGCACCTCCTTGCAACCAGCCCTTTGAAATGCTACTGTAAAAGCACATGTAAGCACCACCAGTCATTGCTGCACAGGCCAAACTCGTCCAGTGTAGACATTGCACAGAAGGAAAAGCAGAAGCCTGGCCAAAATGTACCTGATTTTGTGCTGAGCCTCGGGTCTCTGCAGCAGCCAGCGGTGCCGGGCTGGATAATGCGCTCGCCGGCTGCGTGCGGCATGCAGGGCAACGCACGCTCACAAACCAAAGATGAAATGCACCATATATGGTGAAGGTATTATGAGTCCATAGCTTCTTCCTAGGATCTTCTGAGGAAATCCTTTTTCAAAACAGGGAACAAAGAGGTTTGACTGTGTCTCAAGCAGGGACTCAAACTGCCCATAGGACCAAAAGCAAGGGCTTCAAAGAAACAGGGAGCAGTGAGGTGTCAGACCCTTGGGTATCTGCGAGGTGCTTAACAATATTCTGGTTAAGTATTTGTCTTAATTAATACTGATTGCCCACTCTTTACCTACACCCTGACTGGTCTCCAGGAGTTGTTCTCAACAGGGAGATGTTGCTGCAATGGTGTCAGCACTGGTCTCCAGGTACCCAGTGCAGGCACAGGAGAGCTCAGTGTTGGCACCAGTCCGCTGCTGGTAGCCTTGGCTACAGCCCTAGAAGTCATGGAAAAGATGGAGTACCTGGTTGTGGGTTTTGACTGAGCCAAATGCCAAACTGGATGTGGTGGCAAAGAAAGTGGGCTATCTCTCTGGGCGGCAGGGACTAACACAAGGCTCTGGCTCTGACTGGGATTGTTTGGGGTCCTGGGGGTGAACAGCTGGATGTGAGTGCAGTGCTGGGACCACATGGTGAACACAGTCCTGGGCACCAGAGCTGGGAGAGCAGCAAATGGGAGCTGTGAGGCAGTGCTCTGTGCAGCAGAGGATGGGATGCCAACCCTGAGATACTGTGACTAGCCTGGTGCCCCACATTAGAAAGATCCAGATGAAGTGAGAGATGTAAATATTATTCCCACCCCCTCCCCACCCCCCATATTTCCCACAGCGTCCTTGCAGACAGAGTGGGGAGGTATGGGCTGGAAGGGAGAAGAAACAAGGTGACTTAAAAACTGAGTGAAATGATGGAATCTGCATCTTCAGACATTTCCAAAATTCAGTGGATTGAGGCCCAACCAGCGGGCTGCACTGCCAGAATTCCTGAGGCCAAAATTATTCTGTGAAATGAGAGAGAGTGCAGAAAACAGGCACAGAAAAGACACAATTGCAGGAGAACGCACCCCACAGTGACAGAATCAAGCTCAACCTGTTTTCTTCTTAAAAAAGCTCAAGAAATTTGACTGCTATGCACAAGTACTCTCACAGTAAGAAAATACCATGTGCTAACGTCTTTTTATTCCAGCCAAAAAGCAGAACAAGAATCAATGGTTGGAAATTAAAAGCCAGACAACTCTGCATAAGAAATACGACATACATTTACTGAGCAATGCTGATTAGCTGGTGGATTAACCATCAGTGATTAAATAAGACCAAACCATGAACTCCCTCGCACATCCGGACTAGATGCTTTTGTGCATTAGTGAAAGCCCAGGTTATTCGGATCCAGAAGGAGTAACAAGACAAGGCAGTCAGGGGAGATCAGCATAGGTGATCTAATGACTAACTCTGATCTTAAACATCATGAGTAAAAATACATTGTGTTACTAATACACATAGAAGAATTCCCATTGCACAAGCTCAGTGTAAACACTGGACAGTTGACATCTGCAAAGCCACAGAGGGAGGGGGACGACAGTTGTTGCTCCTGTTTTAGAAACAGAAAAACACCCAGCCCACGGACGACCCGCTGGGCCTTGTGACAGGACTGAAACCAGGAGCGAGGCACGAGCTTGGAACACCAGGAGTCTGTCAGCAGGCAAGTTCATGAGAGATACGGGGTCTGCCCCAGGATGCTTCTGGATACTGTGTGATGTATGGCACATTGGGTGGGGAAGAAATGGTCTCTCTGTACACGGCTTCAGGGGACCACACAAGGCGTATGACCATTCCAGGAAAAGTAGGATCACAGTGATGTACAGAAACAGGGGAAAATTTCAATAGGGAAAAAAATTGGTTGGGAGTAAATAACAAAAAAAGAAAAAAAAGGAAAATAAAAAAAGAAAAAGCGCTGATCGAAACATTCACAGCTGAAGCAAAACACACCTGACAAGGACCAGTCCTGAATAGACTGGCCACAGGCAAAGTGATCTTCCCTCTTTTTAGTATCTGTATTCACAGAATTATAAAAAATAAGCCTGGAAGGCCCTTGAAAGGTCACCTAGCCTGTCTGCCTGCCCCCAAACAAATCAAACCCTTCCTGGTGGAGCTTTTGTCTAAACTCTTCCTAAAAGAAGCCTCTAGTGGTGACGACGGCTCCCAGGAAAAACAAGTTTTAATCCCTTTTACCGCAGTCATTGCAGGGTGAGTCTATGGCTTCTTCTTCTACCCACCTGGAAACAAGGAATAGCCCATTATCTCGTGCTTTGTAGCAGGGCTTTATGCATTTAAAGACTTTTATCTTATTTCCCTGCAGTCTTGGTGTTGTGATACTAAGCTACCCTTCAGCCTTCTCCAGTATGTCATGTTTTCTGAATTTCTGATCTCGTTCTTCCCTGGGCTTTCTCCAAGAGCAGCAACTTGAAACGCCGAGCCCCAAGTGGAATTCAGTGCTGAGTCTTACACTCTTTAAATGCAGCAGGATCACATCAGGTGTCTTACAAACACCTTGTTTATATGTGCTGGTCTGATTTTGCTCTTCTCATTTGGGCTGTTGCCGTCTCACGCTCCTTGTGGGACCCATTGTCACCTCCAGCTACTTTCCCACAGAGCAACCTTGCTCATTCCCCAGCCACTGCTTCCAATGTTGATTTTTGCCAACTCATAGAAGAGCCCTATATTTGTTCTTATCAACAGGTTTATTTCAGGTTTCTTTGCTTTCTCAGGAAAATCACTCTTGCAGACTGGTGCTGCAGGAGAAGATCACTGATGAAAGCAGTGAGTACCCCTAAACCAAGACCAGGCCCTGTCTGAGGACTGAGCATGGGAAACTGCCCTTTCAATACCTTTTTCCAGGCAGCTGTGCTCTCATGTAGTCACACACTCACCTAGACCACATTTCTCCATTACTCACAAGAATTCAAGAATTTCATGTGGAAATGGGACTAAGCTCCTGTGAAAGCCAAGATTTAGCACATCTTGTCTTTCCTATGTCAGCCAGTACAGAAATGCTCAGGTAGAAAATTTGGTTGATTCAGCTCCCAGCTGATGGCCAAAGCTGTCACTGTTTCTCTATCTCTCAACTCTTGGGTTGTGTCACTTAATGATGTATTTGCCTGTCTTCAGTCTGTTTATGATCTGTTTATGTCAAAGGTCCCTTTTTCCTTTAGTTCTGTACCCCTGGTCTTGAGTAAAGCTCAGGAACTTGGAAAGCCACAAAGATTCATTTGGGAAAAAAAAAAAGGGAGGGAAAAGAAATGCTCAACAACAACTACATCCTCAGAACTCACATGTTTATCCAAATTCATCTGAACCTTCTGGGGACAGTGACTTTTTAGGGTAAAATGAAAACAAGTTCAAGTGAGTTTTCCATCCCTGCAACAGTACAGTAATTCCAGCCAATCTGAAACAATTTTCCAAGAAGATTTCCTGCAACCTCACAGTGATTAAAGGAAATAACATTGTGAATAAAGGGACATTCTTCAAAGTCAATGAAGGAGCCACAAACTGTACATTCTCACAGAGGGCCGGAAAGCGCCGGCGCGAGGTGGATTTTGCAGTGTGGCCCCCCAGAAGGAAGAGGGTGGGCTGCCACTCCATCCCTCTTCCCCAGTCAGGGGTTGTGACCGGGCTTCTCCCAGAGCAGGAGGTGAGGGAAGAGGGTCCCCAGGCTCTCCATGCTTAAGGGCAAAAGGCTTGGCCCCACAAGCTCTGGCTCCCCACCTCCAGGTGAGAATTTGACAGCTTTGGGGTCAGGGGACAAGGGGCAAGAGCCCATCGACCCTCTCAAAACCCAGGGTGACTATGCAAAGAGCAGCATCCCACCACAGCTGTTTCATGCCACAGTCTTCTTCCTAGGAACCTCCCCATGCCTCACTTTGCCTGAATCAGCCCCTCAGTGCCTTTGCCTGGCCAAGCTCCGAGACTGACGTGGGAATGTGAACGGGCCCAAAAAGGCCCTTGGGCAGAGGCAAGAGCACTGTGCTGCCATGCTGGGAGAGTGGGGTCCTGCCCTGGCCACCCCTGTCACTGCGGGTACCTCGAGACTGGGACTAGCCAGGGAGGGAGGAGCCTGCACTCCAAATGGCTGGGCAAGGGGACTTTTAAAAGCCCACCTTCTCAGCTAAAACAAAGAGAAGGGGGTAGCGAGGAAGGGAGAAGAGCTGGGGAGGAAGGTGAGAGGGGGCTCCCTGGCAGCCTAAACACACATGCTTCAGTTGATGCTCTGTAATAAGGGAATTAGCTAATGAGCTTACTGCGGCACAGGGACAAGTCCTTTAGAAATATCATGGCCACCTGGGGAGGCTTGCAGAGGAGCCAGGCGGCCTTAATCTGCAGTGCTGGAAAGGCAAGCCCCCTCTGCCCCTCCCCAGCCCCACTTCCTCCCTGGACAGCGCGTGTCCCGGGGTGCCACAGAGGGCCGACACAAATCCAACAAGAACTGGGCATGAAAACGATAATAAAGAGTGCTTTTTAAAAAAACTCAGCCCATGTTCACGGCTGATCTTAGACATCCATGCAGTGAGGATGGGCTGCTCAGGGACCAGTGTGATCCAGCTGCCCCCGGACAGACAGCACTGTCCCAGACTGCCAGCACAAGGGCTTCCAGAAGTATGGATTGCCTTTCCCTGCACTGGCAGCTGTGAAGGATATGTCAGACAAAACGAAATAGCTTCAAAATATGGATTGGGTTTTTTTGCAAATACAGCTTTATAAAATCTGGGCAAACTCAAATTCATATATAAGTGCCTGTGAATGTGCTAATTTGAAGGAAAAGTGGGTGAGAGAATCTGATGTTGAAAGTCACTTAGAACAATGCAAATGTTAAATACACAAATACTCATCAAATAGTTATTTAGAAAGTGGCTTTAGACACTGAACAGGCTGGGTTGAAAAAAAAAATTTTGCTGATAAATATTGAACTCATTGAGGAATTTGGGCATGTGGCAATATTTGCATGAATTAGAGTGGGGAAAGTATGAAAGCACTGAAGACAGAACACTCCTCCAATGAAAAAAGGGACAAGCAAAAGCCTCAGCCAAAAATAAAGCTCCACTTAAAAATTACTCCCACACTAGTGAAGACAGGACCAAACACATGTATTTGCTGGAAAAATGTAAATTGATGATTTTTATTATTATATTGAGGTAGAATTATTATTAATGATGTGGAAAACAAATTATAAAACTTATGCTTATTCTGTAAAAAAATTGCTTAAAATTTTCTTGCTCAAAAAGAATTAGATTGAAAACTGTTCTATGGAAAGAAATTTCGTTTAACTTTTCAATGGGATATTTTGAAGCAACTTTTTCCTTTCAGTTTTCTAAAACAGAAAACTGTTTGAAATTTGAAAGCATTGTGTTTCAAGGTTTTCCTTGTCTTCTTTTTCTCTGCCGCCCTGAAGCTGCCTGATGATGGCTGACGTTCATGCTGGATTTCCTCCTCTTTTCTCATCCTTTATTCCCTACTCTCAAGCTTTACAAAATTAGAGCATTTTTGTAAAAGAAAAAAAGAAAAACCCTAAATGCAGTATCACTTCCTCAGCCATTGAAGAGTTGTAAGAATAAAAGTAATAGAAGAAAAAAGAAAAAATTTTCAACATTTAAATAATTTTTCAGCTGTAGTAGAAGTAGTTATGCCTACTCAGGAAAGGTTGGGGCCTACAGAAAAATGATCCTTGATTTTTTCCCTTTTTGTGTGAGGATTTTTTTTCTGAAATACTTTAGTTGGGATTTTTTTTTTTTTTTTTTTTAATTAATTTTTTTTTTTTTTTTTTGGTGGTAGGGAAAAATCAGGGTCTATTTTCTGGGGTGCTGCTTTTGATTAGTCATGATGATTCAGGCCCCGGTGTCCCAACCTGCCTGGGGGATTCAGCTCCCACACTGCTGGCTGGGGAGTGAAAACCCTTGTCTGCCGCGCCAGGAGCAGCAGCTTCTCCTGCAGTCAGACCCTCCGGCAGAACGGGTGACATTAGGGGAGGCGTGGTTGCAGGGCTCAGAGGTGACATGAGCCATGGGGACGACCCCACTGCTGTGGCAGCAGCAGGTGTGTGGGGCTGCAGAGCCCCTGGCTCCACACTGGGGGAGATGCCACTGCTGGGCACAAGAGCCTCACGCACTGCAGTGTGGCTAAAGGGAGGAAAACCGCCACAGCTGGCATTTGGGAAGGAGGATGGGATATTCCCTTGCCTGTCCAGTTGGTCACCACTGCCCCAGCTCTGAGTCCAGCACAATGAGCACTGTGAGTGATGCCCCAGGTGCCCACCCCCTGCAGGGACCACAGCTAAAAGAATCGCCCCTTCCCCCGTGGCAGGGGACAGATGGAAGCACTGAACTAAGCCACTCTCTCTCAGCACTAGGGTCCTTCCACAGCGCCCTGCTCCTCCAAGTGTCCGCCATGGGATAGGGCAGAGCCCCAAGCCGAGGGCAGGGGACTGTCGCTCCACAGCAACGAAACAATAGTCAGTGTCGATTATTTATTTTCCAAATAAATCAGCGGGTACTGCAGGAGAAGGGCTGGAAATCGGCGAGTTTAGATTAGACCCTCCCCAAACCCCGGCTGGGCCTTGAGCCGCTGTCAGGGCTGCAGAGAAACAGCAGCGAACTCTCACGCAAATGGCCTATAAAAAAGGCCCCTGTCAAAGGCACCTTGACCTGCAGGCTCGCTGTGGTGCTGAGCTCCCCGTGGCCCTCCCCTCCCCGGGCCGCGCTCCCCTCGCATGATGTATTTCCCCTGCCTTTTTTAGAGCTGCATTATGTTAGCTCCAGGAAACAGCCTCTTCCTTCTTATAAACACAGCCCTGGGTTACTGACCAGCGGCCCTGCCACTCCACAGCCACTCTCTGTCCATCCATCACACCTCGCTGTCACCCTGGCAACATATCTCTTGGACCGGTCCGGCTCCAGAGATGGGAGAGGCAGGAGGGGGGGATAAGGGGGGGTCACATACACAGAGCACAATTCCAGCCTGCTGACTAATTCCCTGGAAACCCTGGGGCTGCACAATGAGAAAGCCTTTCCGAGGGTTTCTCGAGCGTTACTGGAAGGTCAGACGAAGGTCAGCGCAAGGACACGGCTCCTACTTTCCCCACCGTCAGCAAGGGCGGGTGCGCGGGGCGGACGTGGGTGAGTCGCGGGGGTACCACGGGTGCACGGCAGGAGGGATGTTTGGAGAAGGGAGCCTGGGCCCAGGCAGCCCTGGGATGCGGCACAGAGCCCACTCGCCGCTGCTGGGCGCAGGGAACGTGCCTGGGACAGGGCTGGCGGGGTGTCCTGGCAGCCAGACAGGCGTCAGTGCTTCCAGTGGGACAGGGCATGGCCGGCAGTGTGGCCTTTTGCCACCCCGGCAAGGGAAGGATGAGGAAGGGAAGAACTACTTTGGCTCCATGTGAACTCCCCAACACCTTTGCTATGGCCCCAGTGCCTGACTGCTGGCCTGACACAGCACTGCTGCATGGGTCATTCACAGTGCAGGATGGATCCCGGGGCAGACCACCGGGATGGGTCCCTGGGAGAGCATCCCAGAGATGCTTGGATGCCCATGGTCTCCAGTGTGCTGGAACATCAGCAGCACCGGGACAAGACAGGAACCATACCAAGAGATCCAGGTTGCCCTGTCAGTGCTGGCACAGGGACATATTTTGGCTGAGTCTTTGAGTCACCCAGACTCTTGTATGCATGATTGAAGCACAGGAGCCACAGCAGGAGGGGTCCAGCCATGCCCTGCTCCTGAAACACCACCCTTGTCCATCCACACCTGCTTGTCCTTCATGTTAAGCCATTGTCTCCAAGAGGAAATACCATTTAAAGGCAGGTATTTCAAAAGAAATGGGAGATCTCTACTCTCTGAACAACACAGCACTTCACTTCTGCCCGTTCCCTACGTAAAGCTGGGAGTTAGGTTTACATAGGGATAAAACAAAAAAGGCAACGCTTTTAAGGACAGATCTTCACAAACCCAAACCAAAGCCCCATGAGGGCAAATCCTTTCTAATCCATGCTCTTCCTCAGAGGTGTAAGTGGAGTGGAAGGGTGGAGGGGGGGATTTAAATCTGGAAAACAGTTCCCCATCCCTTTGGTCTGGCAGAGGGCCCACCGATAGACTAAAAACAAGTCTGTAGAGAAGCCTGTGTGGGATAATCCAGCTCTGGCCCCTGAGGGGATGAGAACAATTAGGAGTCCTCTCTCAAGTCTCCACTCCAAGATAGAAAAACAGTTTATAGTTTGGTCCAGAGTTGTTGTTAGAAAGTTCTGAATCATCAGGATACACTAACAATTTCTGCACAGTAATTGCCAGGATAGTTCATTAGGCAGACTCAGAGATAAACTATTAACAGAAGCTTGCAAATCTCCTACCTGCCTCCCCGTGTGCAGGACACAGGGGCTGCCCTATTTATACAGCAGCTGTTGGTGACGATCTGGGTTCAGGAGGGAACCACATTAGCAGCCATGGCTAAATACAAAAAGTATTCCAAAGGAAAACAAAAGAATGGGTATTAAATGCTCTGCCATTAACCTTTCCAGGCATGGTAATCAGCCAGGGAGCAGTTTGCCTTCACTGTCCCTGAACATGCCACAGTCCCCACCCACAGCAACCCTTCCACCTCCAGAGAAAAACCCAACACAGCGTTGGAAGTTGGCCTGCTGCAGCCTCTGGAAGCATCATGCAAAATGTCTTTGGGCTGAGCCTGACAGGCTTTGGACCCATATTTACCCAGAAGAGACAGAAATTATGAGCTTCCCCAGCCCCATCTTCCTTCCTAGCCCCCAAGTGCAGGTTGTTGCATGACAGAGGATATTTGTGTCCAATCCTCCTGAGCTGGTCAGCATCAAATTACAGTTGAGAAGACGGAACAGTGCAACAGCCACTGGTTGTGGGTGCCCCTCGGAGAAAATGTCAGCCCTTACAGACAAATGCCAGCAGAGCTGAGGAATGCCACCACACAGAGGCCTGTGCACTGTCCTATGCATGTGCTCAGCCAAGGTTGCAGCATAATTTCTGCCAAAGCTGGTTTCTGCATCCTTTCTCAGCTCAATTACCCTGAAACCACCCTGGCAAACCCACAGTGGTGTACCATTTCTTGCACAGATTTGCCAGCTCCGGGGGTAGCCATGGCCGGGACGGCTTCATCTGCATGGGAACAGCCATAGGAATCTTGATTAATCAGGGAGAGAAGTGGAGACTGGCTGCCAGGCAGATGCCCTAAACAAGAGTAACTTATCAGCTCTGTTTCCAAGATGAGACATCTGTCACCACATTGCACAGAGCCAGCCAAGCCACTTGCTCCTCACCAGCACAGAAGCACGAGGGCTTCCCTCTCCCCAAAGGAAGCCATAGAAATAGCCACCGTATAATTTGCAGAATTTCTTCTAGAAAAGGCTTTGCTTGGGCTAAAGAAAGCATTGCACCCAGAATGCTTCGGGGGACAGTGCTGGACAGGAGCAGGAGCCAGCATGCAGCTGCATTCCCAGGCCCCTGTATTTGCCAGCGAGCCGGCCCCAGCGGCAGCGCAGGGAGGTCCCCAGCCCGGAGGAACACCAAGTGCTGTGGACAGCAAGGAACCACTCTGCCAGCACACACACGGCAAAGCCCGATGTGGTTAATCCCTCCAGTTTATTATGTAATAAAACGCTTTCCAGACCTGTTAAAATTTAATTGGTTTAATCTTAATTGTTCCATTTTCTATGGCACATGCAAACACAGAGCCTAACCCTGCCACTCTCATGTGAACTGTCCCGCGGGCTGTGGTGGGAGCAGGATGAAACCCGCTGACCTCAGCGGGATTACGTGCATGAATCAGAGCAGCAGGCCTGGGCTCGGAGCTGAAATCCAGCACTGGGCAGGTCGCCAGCACAAGGCCCAGGGTCCACTTAGGCTCCACTTAAGCCCTATGGGATGCAAGTGGTACGCAGGCCTGTGGATGCGAGTGGTGAGCAAGCCTCATGCTGGGCCTCTGCTGAAGGATGAATTTCAGCTTCTTAACCTCGTGGACGCAAACATACAGCAATGGCTTCTGAGACACGGAGCAAAGGGGCTCCCAGAAAGGCTGTGGGGTGTGCTCCACCAACAGGGTGATGTACATGTGCCTGCAGCAGTGTCCTCCTTCTGCTGGACAGGGGACCCTCTCATTGCACGGTCAGTAACTGTGATTTCTGACAGCTTCTACTCCAGAGGAAGAGGTGTTTTGCTACCCTCTGCACGTCCACAGTCATGGGGCTGTGTTGTGCAGCAGGGTGGCTTTGTGAAGCCTGGATATCCTTTGTGCACAAGAGATGCCAAATAAAAGCAGACAGGAGGGGGTCCTTGGCACTGGCATTTATTATCCTGCATTGCCTTAGATGAAGGATGACCTTTACCTGTTCCTGCAAGTTGGCTCTCACCAAGCTCAACATGTCAGCCCCAGTTTCAGAGGCCCATCAGGCACTGAAATCAAGGACAACCTCCCCTTTGGTGTCCAAGCCTATTGAGTTCCCCTTGTTGCAATGGGCAGCTCCCTTGCATTTGCTGCTCCTATCCCTCAAAGTGCTGAACACTGAATGTTTCACACAGCTACTGGTATCCTTCAACCCAACCTCCCACCTTGAAAACATATGTGTAGAATGCTAGAGTCTGGTTCTGACCTTAAGAAAACAGTTATTTTTCACTGAGGCTTTGTTTCAGGACATATTTCCAAGCCATACATCCCTGCAAGAACTGTGAAACAGAAGTAAATCAGCCAATGTCAATGGAGCAAAAAAATACTGAAGAAAAGCAGATATTTGCAGTGATGTATTTCTCAAGAAAATGGGCATTATTTGGGTGGTTCTTGGTCAAACCAAGCCAGCTGGTTCTGAGATTCGGAGAGGTGCAGGCAGGTGTCAAGCGGCAGACCCGAGTGAACAGGACGGTCTAGGCACTGCCCTCGCACAGCTGACACAGCAATGGGAGATGTAGACAGCCTATTGCTGGGTGAGCATGCAGCATCCCATGCCCAGACCTGGATCCACAGCCTGCAGAAGCCCTCTGCTCTCCTGAGGAATACTGATAACGTTTCTTTTCAGAGCTGTGAAAAAGAGCCTTTCCTGTGCAAGCGACAGGGCAGGAATAAACGCCATCCTTTCCCCCAGGAGCCGTGACCAGGCGGGCGCACTCAGGGAGTGAGTCCGGTCTGGGAGCTGCCGGCGGAGCCACTCCGTGTCCGCTCCTGGCGCAGCCCCTCGGGGCGCGCCCGCTGTGCACCGTGAGGGGCGCCGAGGCTGTGTGCGAGGAGAGCCGGACCCGGGAGAGGGCGGAGCGCCGTGCCGTGCCGTGCCGCGCCGTGCCGTGCCGGACGGCGGGGTCCGCTGCTGGCAGGTGACCGAGCCGTGCGGGGCCGGTGCGGGCTGCACGGGGCGCGGCCCCACCGGCGGCCCCGGCGGCGGGTCGCTGCCCCGGGACCCGCCGCCTCTCCGCGTCGCGTCGCCGGCCCCGCCGTGCGGGGGCGTCCCCGGCGCGCTGCGGTTCTCACATAAATCAGGACCGAGCTCCTGGGAAAGGGCCATCCTTCACCGGGCGCTGCTGACAGAGAACGAGAACCAGACGGGCCCTGAGATAAACCACGGCGCGCAGCGTTTACACAAGGGCAGGCTCTGTGTAAATAGAGCCGGGTGCGGGGGGCAGCTCCCGGCGGCGCGGGTCCGCTCCGGCTACGGGCCTCCTGGGGCGGCGGGCAGGTGGGTGCCGCCCGGCCAGCGCCTCCCGCCGCCGTGCCCCGCTGGCTCCCCGAGCACGGGGGTTGGAGACAGGGCCGGATTAGCGTGTTTGTTTGTTTACGGCCATTAGCGCAGGGCCGGCTCCAGCACTCCGCACCCGCGAGACTAATGGAGCAATTAGCAGCCCTGGGGCTGATAGCATCGCCCCGAGCGAGGCCCCCGGCCGCGGCCGCTGCTACCGGGCTGCCTGCGGCCGGGGCCCTCGGGCGGGAGCGCGCTGCTCGCCCGCCCGCCCGCCCGCCCGCCGCGGTGTGCGCGGCCGCAGCAGGGCTGCTGCTCGCTCCCCGGGCCCGGGGGGGGGGGGGGAGCTCTTGGCTCTCTTGGCTCCGCTGCAGCATCCGCACGGCGAGCTCCATCCATTACAATAATCCCCTGTCTAAACAGAGCGCAGGAGCGGCCGGGACAACAAGGCCCTGCTGTAAACAGAGCTCAGGGGACGCCGCTAATGATATAAATATAATAACCATTAATAGCCCGGTGACCCCAGCCCAGCCGGCTCGGGAAAGCCCTGCAGCCGCATTCTGGGGCTGACACCCGCCGGCAGGTACCAGGGCTGCCCCGCTCCTTCCTCCCCCTGGTTTCTGTACCTCTGCACCGCTCGCCTCGGTCCAGTAGTGCTCCTCGGCGCCAGCCGCCTCAGTATAGGCACGGTCGGGCCCGACCATCACCTCGCTTCCTCGGCTTTTCCAGCCGGGAACTCACCGCCGATCCGCCTCCACCAAAGAGGGGATGCTGGCATGGGGGGAAAGCGCGGGCTCAGTTACCCCAGCGGGAGACTGGTGGAAGATGAGGCCGCCCCGAAAAGGCCCGGCCGCGGCTTGCTCCCTCCGTCGGGCGTGGGCTCCCCGAGCAGTCCGTGTGGCCGGCAGCAGCACAAATGAGTGGGTCCCAGCGGGAGAACCACTCGCACCATTGGGGAGACATCCCGAAGCGTTGTTTATGGCCGACCCGGGCTCCCAGAGCCCACAGGCCGCGCCTGGCAGTCGGCCCGTCCGGGATCCCTCTGCGGGCGGGAGCGCGATGGCGCCAAACGAGCCAGACCCTGCCGGGGCCGGGCCCTGGCCCTCGGCACGGCGGCTGCTGCTCCGCAGACGGACGGGCAGGCGGACATCGGCTGTAGCCCGGCAGTTCTTACGGCCGCCACCACCGAGGGCACCGGCCCTTGACGCTGTTCTCCCTGCCGCGAAGCCCGGGCGCAGTGGGGCTCCCGGGGAGCGCGGCGCTGTGCAGAGCCCGGCCGCTCGCCGCGCTGCCACCGGGCCCCGCGCCTGCACGTCCCCGAGCCCGGGGCCCCGAGGCGGGCGGGACAGGTCCGGGACGGTGGCGGATGTGTAACACCGATAAGGAGCTAATTGTTACTAATTCTTTTCGGGGCCCCGGCAGAGAGGCAGCGCCGGGCTTCTCTGCGCACCGGCGGCATGGGGAAGAGTCGGGCCCCGGTCAGGCCTGCTTACTGCGGGCGCCTTTCCCCGTACACCGTCCGGACCGCAGGAAGGCGTCTCGCATGGGGAGCGGGCGGGGAGCGGCGAGAAGAGATCGAATCGTTGAATTTATATGGCGAGGGGTTTGAAGCTGCGTGGTGGCAGCAGTCCGGTGTGCCGGGGGAACGAGAACCGGCCTCGCTGCGGCACCGGTAGCACATGAGCTGCGGCGAAGTGCTCGGGACTCCGGCTCCTGTCCCGGGCTGTGCCACCAGTAAATACATCTCGGGGGCGTGCAGAAAGACGAAGGTACGAGGGCACGGATAGAGCCGCTAAACGGCGGAGCCACCGGACGTTAACAACACGAGAGAAACTCCCGGGAAGGCCCCGCAAAGCCCCGGCGCCGGGACACTCACCTGCCCGGCGTACGCGCCCGGCTCCAGGGGCCTCCCCTCGTCGCCGATCCAAGCCCTGCGGGGCAGCACGATTTTAATCACAACGAAATATCTCACCAAGGACCCCCTGCGCCTCCCTCGGTGTGGCCGCTCCCGGCGCCGCGGCAGCTCGGAGCCCCTGCAAAAGTCCGGGGGCCGTGGGGAGCGCCGAGGGGCCGCGGCACCCCCCGCATCACCGGGGGACTCGGCCGGTACCCGGCGAAGCCCTGTGGCCGGGGGACCCGCGGTGTGGAAGAGCTCGGCAGGCTCATTCGATGCGTCACCCGCCGGCACGGAGGCGAGGTGGCTCCGCGGAGCCGCTGGCCGCCCGTTACCGGCGGGAGAAACGAAAGAAAACGAAACGAAACGAAAGAAAACGAAAAACAACGAAAGGAAACACCGACGACCGCGGTATCGCGCTCTCCACCCAGCCCCGCGTTACCGCGGTCCCGGCCTGCCCGCCCGGCCCGGCCCGGTCCGCCCCGACTGGGCCTGGCGGTCGCGGGCAGCGGGGCCCGATCCGGCGGCGGCGGCGAAGCGCGCTTTTCCCTGTGCGAACGCGTGTCGCACCGGCTGCGGCGAGCTGGGCCGGTCTGCAGATTGGCCGGTCGCGGGGTTATTTGCGGGGGCACCGGCGGGAGGGACCGGGGGTGCAGGGGGATGCAGAGGGGGTCGGCTACGTGTACGTCGCATAGCTACGGTCCGTCCGGGACGGCGGGGTCGCCGTCGGCTCCGGGAGGGGTGCGGGGTGGCGGAGGCGAACCTCCCCCTCCGCTACGCGTCCTGGGCCGCGGGAGGCACTTGCGGGGCCGTGCTGGTGGGGCGGGGAGGCCGGGCCGGCGGAGCCGCACATGTCGGCCCTTGCCGGGGTCGGACCGAGCTGTGTGCGGGCAGGGGCCAGCGGGGTCCGCCGGGGAGGGGGTCCCTACCTACCTACACGTGCTTAGCACTGGGGGGCGCGGCGGCGGCTGCCGCGGCTCTCTGCGGGGACCCCGACCCCGGCGCACCGTCCCCGCGCCCGCCGGGCGGGTGCCGGGCCGGCGGGGCGCTCTACGGGGAAGCAGCCTCCCCGAGTGCAGCCTTAATACATTGCTATTTCTGGCCGGGCGGCCGGAGCCGGGCAGGGGGCCGGCTCTGCCTCCCCCTCCCTCCAATGGCGAGGCCGCCCCCGGCCCCTCCTTGCCGTGACGTGCCGGCCCGGGGCAGAGGAGGCTCCCGAGCCTTTGGCTGTCCCTGCAGAAGCTGTAACAAAACGCAGACCCCCAGCGCTGAGCTAATGGAGGCAACTTAGACAGAAGCAGGCGCGGCCCCTCGTCTCTCGGCGCTGCCTGCTCCCCCCGACCCGGGCGCGGCGCTCCCCGCCGAGCAGCCGCCCGAGCGCCGCCGGGCCCGCGGGACTGCCTGGCCGCTTGCGCTGCCCCGATGATGTTACCGAGCCCCGTCACCTCCACACCCTTCTCTGTCAAAGACATCCTCAACCTGGAGCAGCAGCAGGACCCGCACTATGGGGCCCAGCTCCCGCACCACTTGGAGCACCACTTCCACCCCGCTGCCTGCCTGCTGGCGGCCGCCGACGGCGCCCGCTTCTCCGACGGCGAGGAGGAAGAGGAGGAGGAAAAGCTCTCCTACCTGAGCCCCATGGCAGCGCCCGGCAGCCAGGCGGACGCGCGGATCTCCGCCGACAACTACGTTCACGCCGTACTGCGTGGCTCCTGCGAGGCCCCCGGCCCGGGAGAAGAGCTGGACCCGGCGGTCCGAGACCCAAGTGAGTATCGTCTCCGCCGCGCTTCCCCGCACTGCACCGCCCCGCCGGGACAGGCCACGCGCTGTCTGCTCGTGGTGCGTTCCCAGCCCTCGGGCATCGCCCCGCAAAGCCCAAGTCCTGGAGCTGTAACCCGCTCCACGTCCCTTGATCATGTCGAGTCGGGACGGGCACGTCGCGGGGCTGCCACCGCCCTCCTCCGTGCCTCGCTCGCCTCCTCCCCGGGGAGTGCCTCCGCATGGCCCTAGCCCGGAGGTGCCGGATCAGGCCCGCGCTCCGTAATTTCGGTAGCGGAGAAGGAGGAACGGGTCGTGTTAGGCCCAGTCCGCACCCGCTGCGGCGGGGCCCGGCGGCGGAGCAGGTGCCCGGCGCTGTGCGCGACGCGGTCCGGAGCTCTTCACGCGGTGCCGCAGCGGTAACGCCGCAGCCGGCCTGGAGGTGCGGGGACGTTCCTGGCCCCGCCGCCCGAATCGGGCCCTCGCAAACACAGGCGGTGCCGGAGACGTCCGGTCCCAGGGCTGCCTTCCCGCCCGCACCGCGGTGCCCCGACGGGCGCGTAGAGGCGCGGGGTCGGCCAGGGCGCGGCGCGGAGCTCTCGTCTGCCGATGGGGCCTGTCGGGAGCAGCGAGCGCCCGGCGTTGGCGAGGCACACCCGTGACCTGTGCTCCCCCGTACAGAGAGCTGCGTCCTGAATAAGCCGCTGGACGCAACGGAGAAGGCGGAGGAGGCGGAGAGGCCGAAGCAGCGGAGCCGGAGGAAGCCGCGCGTACTCTTCTCCCAGGCGCAGGTCTTCGAGCTGGAGCGTCGGTTCAAGCAGCAGCGTTACCTGTCGGCGCCCGAGCGGGAGCACCTGGCTAGCAGCCTCAAGCTCACCTCCACGCAGGTGAAGATCTGGTTCCAGAACCGGCGCTACAAGTGCAAGCGGCAGCGGCAGGACAAGTCGCTGGAGCTGGGCGGCCCGGCGGCCCCGCCGCCGCCGCGCAGAGTGGCCGTGCCCGTGCTGGTCCGTGACGGCAAGCCGTGCCTCGGCGGGTCGCAGGGCTACAGCTCGGCGTACAACGGGCCCTACTCCTACAACGGCTTCCCCGCCTACGGCTACGGCAACGCTGCCTCCTACAACCCCGGCTACGGCTGCACCTACCCGGCGGGCACCGGCGGCGCGTCCATGCAAGCCGCCTGCAGCCCGGCGGCGGCCGCCAGCCCCTTCGTGAACGTGAGCGGCCTGGGGGGCTTCAGCGGCGGCAGCCAGCCGCTGCACCAGGCGGCGGCGGGGCCTTCTTGCGGCCAGGGCGCACTGCAGGGCATCCGGGCCTGGTAGCCCGCACGCACTGAGGGTCGGGAGCGGACCGACAGGACGGCCCGGCGGCTCCGCGGCCCCGTTATCACCCGCACCGCAGCCCGGCCGCGCGCCACGCGCCCTGGACCGGAGGCGGAGGCGGCGGCGGGACGGCGCGGCGGGACCCCGGCGCTCTCGCGAGCATCGGTGCGGGGCCGGCGACGGACGGAGCGGAGCGGCGCGGCGGGACGGGGCCGCGCGAGCCCGCAGCGAAGCGCCGCCGCCCCGCGGAGCCGCCGCGACGGCCGGGCGGGCCGGGCGGGCCGGGCGGGCCGGAGCCGATCGCGCCGCGCCAGCGGAGCAGCTTTGCTTGTAAAAAGCCGACGGCGGGGCCCGCTAGTGCCGCGGCCCCTGTCTCTATTCTGTATCGGTCACTGCCAGCGCCAGCTCGCCCAGTCAGTCAATAAACCAGGTGCAATATTCGCCGCCCGATCCTCCTTCGTCCACCGGCCGGTGCCCGGCGGAGGGGCCGGGGCCCGTGCCCGGCGGCGGGGCGGTCGCCGCGTCGTGCCCGCGGGGCAGGGCGGCCCGGCCGGCTTGTGAGCGTGCCAAGGGCGCTGAATGGGGCCGCGTAGCTCAGAGCCGGGCCCATTGTGGCCGCCGGGCCAGCGCTGAAAGGAGCCGCCGAGGAAGGTAGCGGGAATAGGCGCTTATTGGATTCGGGAACAAAAGGTGTGGCAGGGAGGCGAGGGACAAAGGGGCCCCGGCGCCGAGATTGACGGGCCGCTTTGCCCCCCACTGAGGCCCAGGCCCGGCGCTTTATGCGCGGGGGCTGCAGAAACGTGCTGGGTTTTGTTCCCCATTCTGGGAGCGCAGGGGAAGAGGAGGGGGGTCCGCGGGCCGCTGATTAGGGCCGGCCGGGCCGGGCAGCCTGAATGCCGGGGCATTATTGCTACATGTTCAGCCATTTCGCTCGATTGCAGGGGGAGGGGGCCGCCGAGGCCCCCGAGCCCCACGGGACCGGCCGCGGGGTCGCCTGCCGCCCGTCCCGTCCCGTCCCGGGCCGCCCCGTCCCGCTGTCGCCGCCGAGGCGCTCTCGGGGCGGTGGCGGCCCTGCTTCCGCGGCCGTGCCTCTGCCGTGCGGGTGCTGCCGAGCCCCGCAGCGGGGCCGGAGCCGCGCCGGGGAGGGCCGGACACCCGCAGAGCCCCGTCTGGGGCACCCCGGGCGGCAGCGGGGACCAAAGGCGTTGGGAGCTCTCCCGTGCCGTCCCGCACATCTGTCCGGCCGCGACGCTGGAGCTCCGAAGGTATTTCCAGCGGAGCCTTCTTGGAGCCGGCGCGAAGGACGCAGACCAGGGGCTCGATATGCCACCCCTCTGACGCAGCGCTGCCCACCCTGTCCTTCCCCTGACCTCCCAATGTGTGTTGTGTGACAGTCCCTCTGTCCCGAGCAGAGGACCAGGCTCTGCCCTCGCAGAAGCAGCAGGTAACAACGACCGCTGACGCTACTGACCCCGGGTTTTAGGCTGCACATTCCCAGCGTTCAAGCTGAACGTGCACCTTCGGGGTTTGCTGTTTGAAAGGAACGGGAGAAATTCTTTCCACTGCAGGGACAGAGAGGACAAACCGCAGGCCCCCGGCTCCCAACCTGGCTCGGCACAGCACCCCGCTGTCCCGCGAGCCACCCCGGGGCTGGCAGGCTTCACGGGGCCGGCGCTCGGAGAGGATGCGGCACGCCCAGCTGATTGTTTGCTGGATGGCAGTAAGGTGTCGCAGGAGAGGAAGCCCAGGCCCTCTCTTGGCTTTCGGAGATGAGTGGTTATGGCCCTGTGGTCTCGTGGGTAGAAACAGGATAGCCAAGAACAAAGGTAATGCGCTTTCTTTCTTCACAGCAGCAGTCAGGCTGGGGAGATTTGTCTCTGCCATAGGAAAGAGTTGCATTTTCCTCCGTGTTCTGCCAGACTGCTGTCTGCAAAGATAGGGGACTCGTGTGAGTTCATGCTTCAGTGTGCAAGCCAGAGGAACCGTAACCACAATAGCAGCTCCTCCAAAATCAGGGTGTGTGAGAGGAGTTCCCACCTTAACACATCCCCTCAAAGTACATGGCAGTTGATGAGAAATCCACTGCATCTCAGCAGCACACAGAGCCTCTGGATGAGACCAGAGCCCCAGCATGGGACATGCTGCCCGGGTCTGTAGTCAGTTTCTAGAGCATGGACAGGTCTGTAAAGCGAAAGGACACACAGGGAGCCCACAGCTGCATTGCAAGAGGTGATGCTGGGCAGGACCAGCATGATCCAGCACCAACAGTACCCAGCCATAGTTGTGAGGTCAGTATTGAGCTCCCCCACTTGCCCCTGGTGACAACCCTGACCCTTCTTTCCCTGCACGGAGCTGGAACGGCGCCCAGCCGGGGGATTCCAAGAGGCCTGACTGCAGGCTGATGTTGCGTGGTGCTGGAAGTTTCTAGATGTCCACCATAATAAACCCCATTGCTGGGACAGATCCCAGCTGTCCCAGCAGCTCAGATTGGAGGAAGGGTAAGGGGTTAGTGGGAGGGACCCCTCTGCAGAGCCTCGCCCAAAGCTCCTGATGGGGAGGACAAAACAGCACAAAGAGCCGGCGGTACTGGAGGGCCCGGAGCAGGGTGGCGGAAGTGGAGCGCTCCAAAGAGGAGGAATAGCCGGCGGAGGCCAGTGGGAGGGAGATGGTGGGAGATTGCAGATTGGACCAGCTGCCCAGGGAGGGGAGACACAATGGAGGGAAGTTGCCGCGTGGCTGTGCTGGAGGCAGCACCCGCCCATGATGCACCCTGTCCCCCACACTCCAGGATGAAGCGGGATGCCTCCAGCAGGGTGAGAGGCACAGGGAAATCTCTGGTGGAAATTCCTTCGGCATGGTCCCGCTGTGGTGGTGCCATGGCCAGAGGGACATCAGGGAGGGAGGGATGGGGATGGCCATAACCAAGGAGCAGAGGGCGTGTGTTTCTTCCTGGTCGATTGGGGGATTTACTGCTGTTTGGGAATCAAGCTGGGAAGGTGCTGATTGATTTCAAACAGGAATTCTCTAAGTGCACTGATTTAAAGGGAAGGAGGGACTTTTTGGGCAGCTAGGTTTTAACTCCCAGGCTTCAGACCCACTCTGTATGCAGGCTCCAGTTGTGTTTTTTACTCAAGTTTCCTATACAAGGAGGAGCCCATGAGCAGAACTTGTCTCTGTCCAGTGGCTCCTAGGGAGGCTCCACCCAAAGCCCAGTTCTTGGTGGTTTTCTGTGGCCTTTCCATCATGCTCAGGATTACACAGAAGCTGTGCTGTTCCTTCTGCAGCACCACAGATATGCTCTGGTTTCCTCTCCTTCCTGACATCTTTTTCCCTTCCTTTGTCCCTCCCTACTGCTGAGGTCATCCCTCTCTTATCCTTCATTCTTCTGTCTCCACCACCCCCTTGCTGCCATCAGCATGGAGCTCCCCTGGATGCAGAGGGAGATGCCTGCTCCCAGTGAGGCTGGACAGGCTGCCCGTGGATCTGGGCAGGCATCCCTGGGTTCTGGTCCCATCTACTTCAACCCGATCATAGCCACCTCCTGCTGCCTGGGTTGGGAGCCTGGGGACCCAGATGTTTGCTAGTGTGGTGCCCAGCTCTTGCTGCTCTATGTGGAGTGGCAGCTCTGGCTCTGCAGAGCTTCCCACTGCAGCCACCCCAGCCTTTGAGCTGGGAGCTGCCAAGGCTGCTCGGGCACTGGGGCTCTGTGGAGCATCAGGTGTTGGAGATGCTGGAAGCTCCTCCTGGCAATGGCAATATGAGGTTGTCACACAAGAACTCTCCAGTGCCAAGAAAGCCGTTGCCAGCCATGGATCAGGTAATGAAAATATTGGTACTTGTGCTATGGAGCCTCCAGTGAGGCTTTCTCCCACTACTTGCCTGCCAGCACAAGGGGCAGGGACCTGCCTCCCTCCCTTGGATGAGTCACTGCATCACAAGATGACTACACCTGACTGAGCAGGGTGATGGGACTTTTCGTGTTTTAGCTGTTCTTTCTTCCCGCAACGGTGAGACCAGGCACAGTGCTGCCACTAGGGATCCAGGTGACCCACGAGGGATCCTCTCTGATTCAACCAAGGATCCAGGTGACCCATCCACAGAGGGGGACTGAATCTTCGTCCCCTCCAGGGCAGAGTGCTGCTGAAGGTCAAAGCTGCCCCTGCGTCCTGCCAGAGCCTTTCCTGGCTGCATCATGCCACCGTCTCCCACCTAGGCAATAAAACCCACAGACACTTCCCCGGGGACGACGCTTGTCCGCGCCCGGGGTTGCTGCGGGCGGGCGGTGCCGGGGCCAGCGAGGTCCCGGGGTACTGCCTGGGATCCTCAGGTCCCCCGGGCTGCCAGCAGGGACAGGGACACTTAACTCCCGGGGCCTGTCCCCAAGCGAGATACGCCACCGCCATCTATCGGCCAGTGCCCGGGGACAGGGAGTGACAGACACCCGTCTGTCCCCGCCGTCCCGCAACGAGGAGGTTCTGCAGCTGGTGTTGGCTCGCTTTGGGGGTGCCCGAGTCCCCCTGCAAGGCTTGGAGGGCTGCGGAGCATCGGGGCAGGGTGTGGTGTCCCCGCTAGGATGGTCAGCGGGACAGACTGGACATCGGGGAGCCTGGGCGGGTTGCGTGGGCTCTGGGCAGGTGGGTGTCTCCCCCCGGCAGAGCCCTGCGGGAGCTGGGGGACTCCCGACCCACGCGGGAGCATTGCTGCACCGGGCAGCATCGCTGCGGGCTGTGCACGCAGCAAAGGCACGCACCCACCCGTGCCCCGCTGCCACGGCAGAGCTGGGGACGAGGCCAGTGTCCCTTCCCAGCCTCTAGCCACCGTGCAGGACCCTTGCTAGCGAGCGATGCTTTACTGTGTTCTTTTAGCTGAGCACGAGCGCCCGGCGTGTCTCTCTCTCTGTGAGAGACCCAGTAGGCTTTTAGCTCTGATTTTTTTTTTTTTTTTTTTTTTTTTTTTTTTTTTTTTTTGCCCCGGAATGATGCGTTTCACCTAATTCCAGGAGCTCCCCTAAAACTCCTGATGCCCTGACACTGCCTGCGGCTTCCAGCTAACGTGTTTCCTCCGTGCAAGTTCTTGCTCAAGGACGTAGGACGGCTGCTGGTGTCCAGCGCCTGGTGCCTGCCACAGCTGCGTCCTCACCAGAGGGAGCTGCGTCCCGCATTGAGGCACAGCCCAGTACTGGCCCAATTCCCTACCTTTTTTATAGCCCTTGGCAATAAGACAGCTGACGTACTGCTCAGGTCTAACGGGCGTCCAAAGGTGCGTGGATTTACATTTCTCTTGGCACCACCAAGCCGTGCCAGGCATGGTCTGTGCCTGCCAGGAGTCTCCCATGTCAGTCCCAAAGCCATATTGCCCCGGGGGGCATTGCAGGCTTTCTCTGGGGCTGACACTGGCTGCCAGTGCAGTATCTGCAGGCATGCTGGGCCAGGGAGATTAGGGCTGAAGCCTCTACCAATCTCCTGGAACAGCCATCGCTTCAGCTGCTTTTGAGGATGATCCCAGAACAAGCTCTAGTGTCACAGCGTGCCCGGGCTGCCCTCATGGAGGACGCTTGTAAGAGTGACCCCTGCTGCCACCCCTGTGCCACTCCCATCCAGCCCAGGAGCAGCTCCTTCCCCACCTCTGGCCGCCTCCCCAGTGCAACAGGCCCCCTGCCCACACCCAGCTCCAGCCAGGGTGCCACTTTGCAGTCCCGTGGTGGGGGAATTTGACACATAAGCCTGCACTAGGTATGGGTATTATCAGTATCTCCCCATCAGAGCAGACATGCCAAGAGCTGTTCCAGCCCAGCCCAGAGGATTGCTTCTTCTAGTGGTTCTCTATAGACAAGAAAGCAGGTTTTCAGCCTCAGCTTTACTTTTCAGGGTACCTTCCCTGCCTAGAAAGGGAAATAGCCTTTCAGGCTATTCCCTGCAGTGCCATGCTTGGACAGAGGCACACAGGCTGGGACCAGCCTAGCCCAGAGCTGTCTCTCAGTTTAACCCAGGCAGCAAAGTGGGTCAGAAGGGGTTTCCAGGCCCACCAGAGGCAATGTCTGCTCTGTGTCCAGGAGCCCCGGCGCTTGCGTTTGGCACTGCTGTAAGGCCGGGAGGTCATGAGAACTTGTACAACTTTATTGGGGCCTGACAGAGCCCTGAGGAATCCCAGAGCCAGGGTGGGTTGGGGCAGGAGGGAGGCGGTGAGCCCATCTCTCTGCTCCTCGTGGGCTCCAGCCACCTCCTCCCACCAAGCAGGGCTGTCAGGCACCCACTGCAGAGGGGCTGTGGGGCAGGAAACCTCAGGGCAGCCCAGGGTGCTGGCAGAGACAGCACAGGGATGTGGCTTCCAGGGCAGTGCTCTTGCTCCTCTGCCTGCCCCCGAGCTGGGCTGGCAAAAGCCTCCGAGCACTGGGACCTCAGCGCCCTGTGTGGGGTCATGAAGGCAGGAGCAGCCCAGGAGCCCACCAGCCCCAGCTGAAGGTACAGGACAGACATTGGAGGGATCTCCCCTTCTTTCACTGAGTAAGATGAACCCTCGGCCCCCAGCTCCCCTCACCCCAGCTCTGCCTTTAACCTGCAGGAGTGCAGTCATCTCCAGTTACCCCAGGAAGGCAGCTGGAGGCTCCTGGGCTGCTCCTGGCGTGGCAACCTCAGGCTGCCTGAAATAGTTTGGGCTTGTGCCATAGCACAGCTGCGGCAGCCCCAGACCTGTTACCTGGAGCAGGGCCAGACCAGTGGTGCTTCCCAGCTCTGCCTGCTCAGGGGCTGTGGGGCTCACCCAACCCAGGACAGGGCTCAAAGGGCAGTTGGACACAAGAAAGCAAGGCAGCAAATCCCTGCCTGTGCTGGATGTGGATGGAGATCCTGCAGGAAAGTGAAAGGAAAAGGGATTGTCTCCAAAACTCTGCCGGGCTGAGCATTGCTTCCTTGCTGGAAAGCCAAAAATAGTCTCTTTACTCAGAAGAGGCTGTAGGAGGAGAGATCTTACTCGAAGCACAGCCAAATACCTAGGAGGCCAGAGGACAGACCCAGAGCAGTGTGGCTACAGAGAGGCATTATCAGACCTTGGAAAGGGCAGCGGCCATAGCTGAACCAGCCAATAACTCCATTGCCTCTGGGCATCTCATCGTGCCAAAGGTGCCAGAGGAACCAGTCTGGCTGGCAAGGGAACACTCCCACCCTGGCAGAGCTGGGCAGCAGCAGCATGCTGCCACGGCCAGCCCTTAGTTTGTGACAGGCATGCAGCTCAGAGATGGCAGCAGGACATTTTTCCTGTCCACTGTGGCCTGGCCCAAGGCATATATGGGAATCCCCATGGCACCTCTACTGTCCCTGCAGTGCCAAACCCATCAGAGGCAGTGCCATTCCCTGCAGGGCTGCTGCTGCCTGCACTGGGCAACACCCAGCTGCTGCTGGGTAAGCTGGCAGAGCCACCAGAAAGGCTGTGTCCTTGCTAGGGGAACACTTTAAGCCAGGTGCTCACATAGCAGCATTTCTGGGCTGTGCTGACTTTTCATTTCCCTGTTCCTGGGGGTCTCACTCCCTCCCCCAGCACTTCTGTGGGTAGTTATTCCTGGAAAACACCCTGGTGACACTTTCGATCATGCCGTCACCCACTGACATTTATAGAGCTTCTTCCAGCAGCTGATGGATTTAATAGTGTGAATCCGCCCCCAGCCCTGGTCCATTTATGCCTTTGCCTCCACGGGGTTTGTCCCCATTGCCCCAGTGCACAGTGAGGGCTAAAGGCAAAACTGCAGCTCTGCCGCCAACAGCTTTCAGCTCCTGAGCAGAGACATCTGTCCTGGCAGAGCCCAGTTGTACCCATCTTCTGTAAACTCCTGTCTAATGCCCTGCTCTCCAACCTAATCCTGCCCTGGTGTCTCCCAGCCATCTCTGCTTCTCCCTCTTGGGTGGAGGAGCTGCAGGGCTGCCAAATCTTGCAATACTCAGACTATTTCTTAAAGCCCCAGCTCCTGAAAGTGGGAAAACTTCCAGTTCCTGACCTCCTGTGGCTTTTGTGTCCTTAGGGAGTTTCTCATCCTTCTGCTTGTGCAGAAAAGGCAGGGACCAGGGGCCTGCAGCCCATGCCAGGGAGCAGAGGATGGGCACAGCACCCAACTCAGGTGGGCCCAGGCTGCAGAAGGGTGACTGTGGCTGCTCTGTGCCAGGGACATCCAGACCTGCCAGGCAGCCATCAAAAATCACACAGGTGGTCACTCAGCTTCCCTTACCACCTTCAGAGCCAGGGCAAGAGAGGTGTGTAAGGGAAAGGTTGATATACAGCTGGGCTGGGGCTTGGGCAGGGTGTCAAGCACCCAGCCCTGCAGTGCAGGGGTCCCTACCCTCCAGCCCCCCAGCTGTGCTGGAGCCCATGGCCACTGAGGGCCACTGATCCCCCTTGGTCACCCAGCAGCTTTTCCACCCACAGGAAAACCCCTCTTTGTCCTCACCACAGCCCACTCCAGCAGTGTTCTGTGCAGACCAGGCCAGCAGATCTTCTGGAGCAGCCCCAATTCGACCCAGATACCCACCAGCAGCACATACCACAGCTGTGAATGCATTTCCTCCAGGGAATTATTTCGGGCACGGCTCTGTGGGACACATGCCACACCTGAATGAGCTGGGAGAGTCAGGCATCACGCGTGAGCACCTTATTCAAGAAACCCAGAGATCTGCTCTGGGCAGGTCAGCACAATGAGGCAATACTTTAGTGCACAGCTCACAGCTCCATAGCTGGGTGGGACCCTAAAATAAACTGCTATCAAGACAACTAATAACATGTTAAAAAAAAAGTTATTCTACTAATTACCACTAGGTTGGAAAAGATATTAGCATTTTGAGCAATTTTAAGATGCTCATCAAGCATCGAACTAGTCCAATTACTCAAAACTATGGGGCAAAAGCTCTGCTGAGACCCAAATCTCCTATATGAGGTGCACAAAGCCTTCCAGCCTCCTTCAGCACCAAATTCCTATGCTGCTCCTGACACACAACAACCCCTCCTGCCAACACCTCCATTTGGAGCAGTTTGGAAGCATCCTAAGGACCCCCAGCCAGACTGAGGGTGTGGGACTACCTGGCCAAGGAGCTACTCCTGTGGGGTCACAACCCACACTAGCAGCGGGCGATGGACCAGGAGCCAAAGGGGATGGGGGCACCCTCATCTCTGCATGCTGCCAGGGTGACTGGGCCAGACACGCACCCCCAGACCGCTCTTGCCTCCCTGCTCTGGCATCCATCAAAAGAGCTCAGCAGCAGGCACAGTCAGAAAGGCACAGTGTTGGGAGCTGGGCCATGCTGGAGTAAGAATGGGACATGAGGATAGAGCAGAACTGTTTTTATTGGAGGTGTCAAGAGCAGGAACAAGAACAAACCTACAGGCTCCCTCCTCAAGTGCCATCCTCCCCTCACCCACCACCACACCAGGGCAGTCAGCATCACGTGTGCGTGCTACGAGACAACGGCCACGGCTTATACTTTGCTTCAGCCGAAAGCCACACAAAGCACCCAGCATCCTGCCATCACCCCCTCCTTGGCAACTGCGAGCTCAGCTTGGCCCTGCCAGGGACAGGGCAGGACATTCACCTTCCCCTCTGAGGAGGAGTGAGTTTTGCATGAGATGCTGTGGTTAAGGGAAGGACAGGAGCACAGCTCCACCAAAGTGCCAGGGGATGTGACCTGGGCTGCAGCTCTTGGTGGGACATCTCGGAGGACCCCGGGAGAGAGCAAGCTGTGCAGCCTGAGCAGAGCTGCAACAGCCACAGGCAAAAGCGGCATTGCTAAACCCCAAAGGGCTTCGCTGCCCCCTCTCTTCAACACAAACCAAACCAAAAGGGAGAGGGGTCAGAAGACAAACCAGGAGGGGATGTGAGGCAGGTCTGGAACAGTGTTTCGCTCTGGCTCACTTCCCAGCCCAACGCTCCTCCTGGTGCTTGGTAAGGATGTATTTGAAGAACTCGTACACAGACCAGGCAATCGCCGTTGAGGGCATCTGAAAAATGACTCTCGCCTGGACCCCTCTGAAGTAGGCGGTCACACCGCCCACCTGGTACACCGTCCTGAAGGCATTAGCCATGCCTGTGATGTGTCCGCTGATGTTGGAGCTCAAGGCCAGGGACTCCTGGGTGTTGAGCAGTGTTTTGCAAACGTCCAAAGGCGTAGTGGCAGCAGCAGCAACAGCCCCTGCGCAGGCTCCGGAGACCACGTGGGAGCCTGGGTTGTACTGTCTGTGGGGGTTGAGCTGCTCTTGCAAGAACTCATAGGTCATGAAGTGAATGGCTTGGAAGGGGATGTTCATGGTGAGCTGGGTGGTGTAGCTGCGGTAGAAAGCTCCGGCCCCTTCGTTGCGCCACACAGCCCGTACACAGTCCATCACACGCTGGTAAGGCGAGTTGTACATCTGCATCCTCTGCTTGACCACTTGGGACAGGCGGTGGCAGCAGCAGCCAGGACCCAGGCACGGAGGGGAAGAGGAGAGAGAAGGGTAAACACAAAGCCAGGCTTCCTCCAAATGCTTGGAGTTTGGTCACACTGGCCTAAGAGCTGAAGACAGACAACTCGAACCACCAGTGCCCCTGTGTCTCCAGACAGGACACCAGCCATTTACATCTGCTGAGGCATCACTGTCACACAGACATCACCATGATGAAGCCACTCACATGCCACAGACTCAGGGAATATTCTGATATCCCACTGCTTACAGTCCAGATCCACCTTTGCTCCCGTTGCAACTGATGCTTCCTCATCCACTGCTGCAGAGCTATCACTCAGTCAGAAGAACTCCCCCTGCATCCAGTCTCTTTTATTTCCCAGACAGCTCTCGATCTGGTTAAGACTGTCCCTCCCCTGCCACCCCCACTGCAGCCCAGAATAACCACAGCTCATTGCAGAGCCCATTAGCCAGGAACTGTTAGCAGCCACTCCGGGGCAGAACTCAGGTGCCAAACCCCCCTAACACATCCAAGAGCAGGACAAGGGAGCCCAGAGCACAGCCTGCCACTGTTCTACCTCCACCATTTCAATGTGACTGTAAGGAGCTAAAAATGATGCAATGCTGAACTACTACAGTCATGACAAGAGCAGCTCCAGAGAAGGAATGACAACAGTCTGGCAGCTGCCTGCTCCTCGGGGTCCCTGCCGTGCAGTGGGGAGGCAGGAGCTGTGCTGGGCCCAGATCAGCTGGAGCCTGCACTATCACAAACCCTCCAGTTTTAAGAGGGGAAAATACTTTCATGACTGGCCTTTCCTCATTGCTTCTCCTTCTCCCACCACCTTAACTGACTTAATAAAATTACTAACTTTTTATGCTTTTTTCATATATACCAGGCTCATCAAAATCAGCATCTTCCAGACATTTCACAAGATCTCCCTTCTCCCAACTTCTCTAGCATGTTTTTGTACCCTACTCTTCTAATTTTCCTCTTGAACACAGGCCCACAACTGTACCACATCTTCCCTAGATCTCACCACAGCAATGCCCAGCTTCCATACACTTAGAATGACTTCAGCAGTGCCAACCACATCTCTCTTGCCTTCTCTCCTGCTCCAGGTAACAGTTCCCAGTCAAACTCCTGGGTCAAAGGCCCATGTCCTCCCAGCTCCTCCTAAACCATAGTTTGCTGTGCTCCTGAGTACATCTCTTCTACCTACCCTGTCCCTAACAGGCAGCCACCAGGGTCCCTAACCAGAGCCACAGGCCCCCAAAGAACCCTGGCAGTCAGGGAAGTAACAAGAGCACCCTTTGTGCTACAGAGGGGACCCAAAAGGCTTGAGCAGACCCTGATTCTCCCCTTCCCAGCAGGCCAGGACCATCGTTACCTTCAGCAGGGTTCATGGCTGCATCGTGGAGCAACGTTGCTACACACCCGGCTGCACCTGCAAAACAAGAACTGCCACATGTGAGGGGGGGAAAGGTGAGGGACCCTGGGGCTCCACCACAGCCCCAAGTCCCTGGCCGAGGCACAGGAGGAGGCCCCTGGAAAAAGGTGAGATCTGAAGGCGGCCTCCATCTCCCCTCCAAAAGGCAGGCTGATCCTCAGGGGTTCCCACCCAGAGTGAGATTGAGAAAGAGAGGGAGAAGATTGTGACAGGCTGCCAAGTCCCAAAGGGTGACCATGACTATTTGTGCCCACTCCTTGGGGGACAGGCCAATGCCACCAGCTAGCAGGGAGGCTTTAGGATGGTGAGTGTCCCCGTGCCCCATGGAGAAGCCCGCTGGCACTCCGCTGCATGGCTGCCAAGGGTAAAACAACGTGCCCTGCTCTCCCCTCAGCCCCATGCTCTCCCTACTGTGGCAGGTCCTTGAGACAAGTAACGGGCACCATGGCGAGACGGGCTCCGAAACCACGTGGCACTCCTGGGGCGAGCTCTGGCACTGCCAACCCACGGGGCCGCGGCCAGTCCCAGCTTGTCTGCAGGCAGCTCCTGTCCACCAGCATCCTTCCGAGCCAGGGCCACTAACCTGCTTCACGCCAGATACCTGGCAGCAGCTCTGCAGGCGCGGAGCGGTGCTTCTCCGTGCCCGGCACCGTGCGGCTGGCTCATGGCTGGAGAGAGCACAGGGCTTTAGGACATCCACGGCACCCCGACCCCGCGGCGGGACCGGGCCTCCCTACCGCTCCCACCCCGCTCCCACCCCGGCGTGGCGGGGCCGGTACCGTTGGCCACATGGCTATTGCCCCCCGCGTGGATAACGTCGCTCAGCGTCTTTTTTAACTTTTCGTAGCAGGCGAAGTAGAGGGCGTGCGCCGGCCCGGCGCCGGTGGCGGTGATGTTCAGGCCTCGCATGGGCCGCCAGACGCCCTCGGTGCGGGCGATGCGCCACAGGGCCTCCAGCACGTTCCGGTAGCGAGCGGCGGGCTCCGGCTGCAGGCTCTGCATCCGCGTCTGCAAAACAGGGCGGGCCCGCCCGGGCGGCTCGTCAGACCGTGCCCGGGGCTCCCGGTGTCCCGCCCCGTCCCCTCCCTCCCCGCGCCCGCCGGCACCTTGACGCAGTCGATGGGGTACATCACGCAGTGCTCCATGACGCCCGCCACAGCGCCCGCCAGCATGTGCGTGGACACGGCGGCGCCCTGGGGCAGCGCCTCGTAGTCGGGGGCGGGCGGGGACCGCGGCTCGGGGCCCCCCGGGCCGGGACCGGGACCCGGCGCCACCTCCGTCTCCGCGCCGCCCCGCCGCGCCCGGCCCGCGCCGCCGCCGCCGCCCATCAGCAGCAGCAGGACGCGGCCCGACTCCGCGCTGCCCCGCGCGCCGGGGCCCGCGCCCGCCCCCGCTCCCGCCCCCAGCTCCATCGCGCCGCCACCGCCGCCGCCGCCCCGGCCCGCGCCCGCCGCGCCCCGCGCCGCCCCGCCCCTCCCCGGCGCCCATTGGCCGCCGCCGTCCGGCGCCCGCCCGCGCAGCGCGCCCATTGGCTCGGCGGGCCGCGCACCGCCCACGCGCGCCTCGCTCATTGGCCGCCGGCGCCGCGGCTCGGGCGCCGCCACTGGCCGGCAGCTCCCTCCGGCGCGTTCGGGCGCGCTGCCCGTTGGCTGCCGGGACCGCCCGCCCTGCCGGCCCTCGCAGCCCATTGGGCTTCTCAACTTCGCGGCCCGCCCCGCCGCGCAGCGCGTTGGCCCGTGCGCCCGCGACCTTTGGCCCGCTCGCCCCGCCTCCCCGTGGGGCCGGAGAGTCGCCATTGGCCGGCGAGCCCGCCACTCCGGACGTCGGCGCGTGCTGTGTATTTGGGCTCTCGGGATTGGCTGGGAGCCCCCACGTGACGCCTCCCGGCGAAGGTCGGACGCGGGAGCAAGGGCGAAGCCGAGCACCGCCCCCGCCCGCGCGGGGGGGCCGCGCCCCGCCCCGCCCAGTGCGATTGATCGTCGGGCGGCACGGGCGCGGCCCCGGCAGGGCCGGCGGAGCCGATTGGTCGCCGTGCCGCGGGGGGCGGGGCTCCGGCCGGCGGGGCGCGGCGGCGGCGGTGGCCGGTGACGTGTCCGCCGGTGCCGGCGGCGGTGCCGGCACCGGCGATGCGCGGGCGGGCGGCGGCGGGTGCACATGGCCAGGTGAGCGGGGTCGGGCCGGGCCGGGCCGGGGGGTCGGGGCCGGCGCGGCGCCGGTGCTGAACAGTGGCCTCTGCCCTCAGGATCGGCGTTTCTTGCCTGTCGTGGCGCTCGGTGGGATCGTGCCCGGGGCCGCGGCAGCGCCCGGCTGCACTGGGGCTCGCCCTCCTCTTGGGGCTGCTGCTGCTGCTGGCGGCCGCCGTGCCCCGCCGCTGGGCTGCGCCGCCCCGCGCCTCCCGGCGGGACGAGAGGTGAGCGGGGACTGGGCTGCCGGGGGAGCGGGGTCACCGCCGGGGGAGCGGGGTCACCGCCGGCCGCCGGTGCTGAGCCGCCGTGCCGCAGGTACCTTGCGCGGGCGGAGGACCTGGCGGCCACCGACACCGAGGACTCGTCCCTTAATTACGGGGTGGTGGTGGACTGCGGGAGCAGCGGGTCCCGGGTCTTCGTCTACTTCTGGCCCCCGCACAACGGGAACCCCCACGACCTGCTGGACATCAAGCAGATGAGGGACCGGAGCAGCCGCCCCGTCGTCAAGAAAATTAAACCCGGTGCGTGCTGCCCCTCTCCAGCCCCTGCCCCGGCCCCGAGCCGCCCGCGCACGGACGGGGCGTGCTGGCTCACAGCCGCCTTCCCCGGCAGGCATCTCCGTGACCGCGGCAGCCCCCGAGCAGGCCACCCCCTACCTGCGGCCTCTGCTGCGGTTCGCGGCAGCGCACGTCCCGGCGCGGAAGCACAAGGAGACGCCGCTCTACGTCCTGTGCACGGCGGGGATGCGGCTGCTGCCCGAGCGGTGAGTTCTCGGCCATTGTCAGGCGAGCCAGGGATGCGCTGGGATCCCTCAGCCCCGAGGAAGGGCAAGACAGCTGCCTGCTCTTGAGCCTTGCGGGAGATTCGAGAATCTTGTGGGGGGGAATTGAGAAAGGAAAGGGTGCGTTGTTGGGGCGAGTGGCGAGGGATGCAGAAGAAGGGTTTGAGCATGCTGGGAGGGAGCTGAGAGGAGATGCTTTTGACTGAGGATGTCAAACAGATCTCTTTATTGTCTCCAAAACATGCTGGCTGCAGCAGCAGAACTTGTGGGGCTTCCTGGTCTCTTCGGGGATTCCTGGTCTCTTCACCAGCAATGCTGGTGAAGGTCCCTCAGCATCTGTCCCTCTCCTGCACCCTTGCAGGCAGCAAGCCGCAATCCTGGATGACTTGGTGAGAAATGTGCCCCTGGAGTTTGATTTCCTCTTCTCCAAATCACATGCAGAAGTGATCTCAGGGAAGCAGGAAGGTAGGAGCTGACACAAAGCACTGCTTGTTCCTCTTTAGTATACTGTCGTAATGACCTTTTCTGTCTTGTGCAGGTGTCTATGCGTGGATTGGCATCAACTTTGTCCTGGGGCGGTTTGATCATGAGGATGGTGAGTCTGGCTGCTCGTAGAACAGCTGGGAGGGTCTGCGCAGAGCCGCGCTGGACCTTGGACCAGTGCTGTAGCTAAGATCAACCTCTGGAGTAGGCAACAATGCCTGACCCCTGTCATATGTGTGAAACTTTCCTGGACCTGGGAGGTGGTCCTTGCAGGTGGCCCTTGGGGTCTGCCTGCAGGGGTGGAGGATCCCCATGAGGCAGCTGTGGGGCTGATGGTGGAAGGGAGAAGATGCTGCCCCAGGCCCTGCTTCTTGCTGATGTGCTGCTGTGGGTTGCAGAGGAGGATGCAGTGGTCACCGTAGCGCTGGGGGACCAGGGGAAGTCCCTGGTTCGGAAACGAACAGTTGGGATCCTAGACATGGGAGGCGCCTCCCTGCAGATTGCCTACGAAGTGCCCGACTCTGGAGCCATCTCCTCCCCACAGCAGGTGCGTGTCTGGTCCCCGAGAGCAGCTCCTGCCTGCCCTGGATTGCTGCTGATCATGGATGTATCTGTGTCACCAGGAGGAAGCTGCTAAGAGCTTGCTGGCAGAATTCAACCTGGGCTGTGACGTGCAGCACACTGGCCACATGTACCGTGTCTATGTCAACACTTTCCTGGGCTTCGGGGGCAATTTTGCCCGGCAGCGCTATGAGGAACATGTGCTGAACCAAACTTATGTGCACAACCGGTATTGCTGCCTCACCTAGTGGTGCCCCCGCTAGAGCATTGTGAAATAGGGTGCTGGTTCCTTCATGCTGCCTTCTCCCCCTTGGATTTGCCTCAAGAGCCACCTGTGGTGATAGCAGCTCCCACAGCCACGCTGGCAGCAGCTGTGTGGCAGTGGCAGGTGCCTGGGCTGGCACAGAGTACTTGGCTGCTGCCCTTCTCCAAGCCTGGCAGGTGTTATCAGAACCACAGCTCCCTGCCTTCCTCCTCCTCTCCTCGTGACAAGCTCCAGGGAGGCCCCTTTAGTGGCTTTTCACTTTTCCTGCTCTGACTTTCTCTCCTCCAGCACTGATTCACTCAGCACATCTTTCCATTGCATCCCCACCTCGAACTCTCCTGTCTCCTGTCTCTCCTTTCCTTCCAAGAGCACTGCATGAAGCTGTTGCCAGAGGTGGAGAGGCTTGGTGCCCAGGTACTCCTGTGCCGGCAGCAAACCCTGCCTCCAGATCCCCAGGGGCTATGCAGAGGTGCAGATCCCCATGAACTGGGTGGGGTGGGCTGTGCCTTGTTGCACCCTACAGGTGCTCAGAGCATGTAGCTGCAGGCCAGCGTGACAGATCTGGCGAGTTCAGCCTTAGCAAGAGGTGGCAGGGCAGGCACCAGCACTGCAGGGTACAGGAGAACACGGCCTGGTCTGGTGCAGAGGGTATCTGGATGTGGGACAGGGCTAGATTAGGCTTTTGGGAAGTGGTATAGGACCCCCTGTGCAATTACCATTTCTTCCTGGACTGTTTTCCAGCCTGCACAGCCAGCAGACAGGGCTGAGCCCCAAAATGCCCTTCTTGGACCCCTGCCTGCCCGTGGGGCTGGAGGACACAGTGGTGAGGGGTGGCCAAACCCTGTACGTGCGGGGACGAGGGGACTGGCAGGCCTGTGCAGAGCTGCTGCAGCCCCTCCTGGCAGGGTCCAATGGCAGCCATGCCTCCCTGGTGGAGACCTACAAAGCACCCATCGACTTCAGCAACAGTGAGTTTTACGGCTTCTCAGAGTTCTTCTACTGCACCGAGGATGTGCTGCGCCTGGGGGGCCAATACAGTGCCCCCACCTTCACCTCTGCTGCCCAGGTGGGTGCTGCCCCAGCACAGGGGCTGGGGAGTTGTTGTTCCTGGGGCTGGGAGTGAGAGCTGTTTCTCTGCTCTGAACCCCAACTTCTCCTTCCCCCAGGAGTACTGCAGCCAGCGGTGGGAGGTGCTGACGCAGCGTTTCCGTGGTGGCCTCTACTCGGCGCATGCTGACCAGCACCGGCTGAAGTAAATGGACTTGTTGGGAGGTGCCCTGGCTGGACCTCCTGGGGGGCTTTTGCTGGGGTAAGGGACTGGGGCAGTTGTTAGTGTCTGGCTGATGCTCCTGTGTGCTGTGTCTGCAGGTATCAGTGCTTCAAATCAGCCTGGATGTACCAAGTCCTTCACGAGGGCTTCCAGTTCCCGCTGGACTACCCCAGCCTGCGCACGGCCCAGCTGGTGTACGACCGGGAGGTGCAGTGGACACTGGGAGCCATCCTCTACAAGACGCGATTTCTGCCACTCAGGTACCGTCGGCTCGCTGATGGCATCGCGCAGGGAAGGGTGGTTGGGGAGGAGCGGGAGTAACTGCACTGGGTGAGGGCTCTGTATGGACCATGGCAGCACCCTGGCAGTGCCTCACTGCATCTCGTGGCCAGTCCTGACATTCCTTTCCACAGGGATCTCCGTCAGGAGAGCATCCGGCAAGCACATGCCTCCTGGCTGCGCCTCTCTTTTGTCTACAACCACTATCTCTTTTTTGCCTGCATCCTGGTCGTGGCGCTGGCCATCGTCCTCTACCTCCTGCGGCTGCGCCGCATCCACCACCGGCAGCTGCGCTCGGCCCAGCACACGCTGCTCTGGCTGGACAAGGTGGTGGTGCCGCTGGGCCAGGGAAGCGTGCCGTGATGCCAGGGGTACCCAGCATCCAGTTGCACCGGCAGAACTAGGACTGGCGGACAGCCTGGAGTACAAGGGCTTGGACTCTTTCTTGAAGACCATCTCAAACTCTGCACTCCATCATCTCTGCAGCAGAACCAGAGACCAGAGTCTGTGGGCTGAGGCAGCTATGGACACGAGAGCTTTCCTCTCCACCTTGCCCCAGTCCTAATCTTTGCATTCCTTGGCCTCTGGCCTTTGCCTCACTGTGTGGTATAGAGCAAAGTCCTCTACTGCCAGCAGGCTCAAGGCTGCAGCCCTGGCAGATCCCTCAGATAAAAAGGACACTATCTCTGAGGCAGCCAAACCAGGGCTCTGGCCAGAAGCACTGAGCCACCCCATGACTCAGCCACCAGTTTGCAGAGCAACCTGGTGAGGTGCTGTGGTTCATCACCTGGGGTGGCCTTTCTGCAGGCCCTGGCAAGCCCAGGTCTGGAGAACAGCAGGCACCAGCTAAGTTACTGCAGGAACATGGTAAACCACGAGTTCCACTGGGCTGCTCTGCCCAGCCTGGCCCCTCTTGGAGCATTCCTGAAGAGATGTCCTGCTCTTTGCCATGTCTTCCCTCCAAGGACAATCCTACAGTCCTATCCAACATCCCAGACTGAGCCCTGAGGGCTCACTGATTGGTTCTTGAAGCACCACCAAAGTGGGCTGTCTTTGCTTTCACACATTCCCTCCTGGGCACAGCTGCCCCATGGTGTCCCAGACATTTACCAGGCACCAGTGTCAGGACCTGTGGTTCTTTCCTCCATGAGCACGGGCTGGCCCTGCCCCTGGGAGAGCCACCTCAGTCCAGCCCAGCTCATGGCCCCAGGACAGGTCGGGGCTGCAGCTGTGCACACAGGCACAAACCTTCCCTGGGGCTGGAGCCCCACCGATGGTCCAATGAAGTTTGTCACTTTTTACTGAACTCAGCTGTTCCCATTCCTGTAGCAATAAACAAACCCCTTGAGCCATCCAGCACTGGTCTCATTTCCTAGTGAGCAGCTCTCAGCAGCAATGGCTCCTGGTTGATGGTGTGGCAGGGGGGCTGCATGTCTGCACAGCACTGCTTCTGCTTTGTGCTGCCACAGTGAACGATGGAGCTCCTTTCCTGCCAGTATTGTTCTCTGATTCCAGCAAGACTGAGCTTAACTGAGCTGGTAGCAGCAAGGGGAACTCTGATCTGAACCAAACTGTTGGGATCTTTGGAGACAGCATCCTTTGCTGCCCTCTTACTATGAGGAAAAGCCCAGTCAGAGCCCCTGGAAGATGTTGGTCTCTGCTTTTTACCTTATTCCCCACCTGAGTCTTAGAGAGCTGCCTGGAAAAGAGGCTGCTGAGCTGCTCCAGCTGCTGCACAGCCATGGAAATGGCCCCAGCACAGCTGCAAGAGGCTGGGCAGGTACTCAGTTCTCTCTCTAGCACGTGTAGTTCCCTACCTGTGACCCTGGTCCCACAGCATGAGTGCACAGGTGGCATCAAGGATAAAACTTTCCATTCACGAGTGTGCTGCCAACCTCCTGCTCAACAGCTGAGGATCCCAGCCTTGTTCTCATGGTGCAAGAACCATGCTGGGGAAAGGAAAGATGTCTGAATAAGGCCAAGACTGTTTCTCAGCCTCAAAGCAGAAAGTGACTCAGCCTCCAGCATGACTTACTAGAAAAAGGATTTATTTCCACAACACAAGTTAAACACAGACAAATAAATAAACACAGATAAATTATCTGATAAATAAGGGGAAACCTGAAACACAATGCCCTACTTGGCTCTTCTCAGAACTTGGACCCATCTTGGTGTGGTGGAGATGCCTAAACACTACTGCAGCTGCCTCACTGCTGAGGTGGGAGACACAGCCCCCTCCTTTCATCCCCTCCAGCAGACCCCAACACCTCCCTTATCACCCAAGGGGGTCTGCATGCTCCTCCAAGGTCAGCCCTCCCTTCTCCCACCCCCAGCCAGAATCTGCCTTAGCAGGGACCACCCCCACCACAGAGGACTGACCAGACCAGAGTATGCAATGGCTCCTGCCTTCTCATGCAGAGGGGCAGCCAGGGGATGTAATGACCAGGGACAGGGCAACTAGCTGGGCAGCTTGGGCTATGAGCAGGGGTTTCACGTGGGAGCTAGGACTGAACACACCAAGAGGGCAGGACAAGCACGGCTGGGACAGGATCCGCTGGCAGCACACACAGATCCCTCTCAGGATGGCGCGCAGTCACTGCAGCACTAGGCCAGCTGAAGGGATCTCTCCCTGATAGCGTGGTTGCTCCTAGTGCTAGATTAGTAGGCCCTCGTCGAGGGGTGCTGCATGCCATGCTCAGGGGCCCAACCATCCATCCGTCCAGGCTGCAGTGCTCCAGGTGTGCTTGGGCAGCGGGTCCAGCCTCTGTCCCAGCACCTCTGGGGGCTGTCTGGTACAGGAGGGTAGAGGCTGGAACAGCTACAAGAGCTGGGGGAAGGAGACACAAAGTTAGCACCAAACTGCATTCAGGAGGAAGCTCCCACACATTTGAGAACTACAGTGCTTGATTTGCTCAGGCCCAGCAGAGAATCAGCAGCCCCACACTGGGACCAGCTCACCACAGCCACAGCGCACAGAAGCCAAAGCATTTCCCCCAGCCCAGCAAGGGTCGAGCTGCAGCTCCCTCCCCAGCCAAATACAGGCAGGCAAGCAGGGACGTCTCTGCCACCCCAGCTCTCTGCCCACTCACGGTGATGGATTTGACGGGGGTCTCTACTGAGGCGCCAGCTCCCAGGGACTGCTCACTCCCAGAGGAAGCGCACGTACCAGATGGTCTCGTTCTTCAGCTGCGGCCCGAACAGGGGGTTGGCCTGGGCCAGGATAGCGATGAGCCAGCTGCAAAGGGACACAACCTGCCGTCAGCCCCCCGGCAGGACCAGAGCGCCGGGAGCGGCTGCTGCCCCGGGAGTGACGGGCCCGGGAGGGAGGCGGGCCGCAGCTCAGGGGCTGTCCTGTCCATCCACGGAGGAAGCTGGGCAGCAGCCACGGGTCCCGGTGAAGCCAGCAGAGGTGGGGGGAAAGGTACCGGGCCCGGCCCGCGATACTCACAAGAGATAGCAGCACACGGCGGTGGTGACCAGCATCGTGATGATCACCCTGCAGAGACACCGCCGTTAACACAGGAAGGCCCAGCCCCAGAACCCCCGACCGCGGCAACCCCCGAGCCCCCACTCACCCGCGGTTCGGCCCCTTGGGCACGAACCAGGGGGCGGCGATGCCCACGAGGCCCCAGAAGGCGGAGAAGAGGACGAGCGGCAGCGCGAAGCTGTGCGCCGTCATGGCCGCTCCGCACCGGACACCGCCCCGCCCACTGCCGCGCCGCGCCGCCAATCCGCGCCCGGAGCGCGCCGCACTGCCGGCACCGGCGCTTCCCACTGGCGGAGTCGTTCGGCTCGGCTCGGCTCGGCTCGGCTCGGCTCGGCCCGGCCCGCATCCCTCCGCACGTCGCTCCGCAAAGGAGCACCCAGCCACACACAGCCGATTCACAAAACTCCTTTATGTTACAAAGTTCGCACTCACACCCGCCGCTGCCGCCTCCCGCGCCAGCCCGGCTGGGCGCACATCCCCCTGCGCACCCGGGTCTCGGGGGCTCGGCCGCCCCTGGGTCCGGCGGTGCGGCTCCCCGAGAGGGCTCTCCCGCCGGTGCGTTACTTGGGAACTCTCCGGAGCTCGCTCATGAGCCACAGCGCCATGCTGAGCAGGGCCAGGGAGCCCGACTGGTGCGTGGCAGCCAGAGGTGTAGGGACATAAAGCAGCAGGGTGCTGATGCCCAGGCCCACCTGCCAAGAAGGGAGAAGAGGTAAGAGCAGTTGTGGGTGCACCGCTGATACACCATTCCCAGCACAAAGTGTGGTGTAGAAAGGCTCATGGCCACACCAGGACTTGCCACCCCCAAATTCAGAGTGTGCATGCAGTATGGTGAGGTGTGGGGCCTAGGCAGCTCCATCTCTCAGTTCAGGCTCTTGGAGCCAGCATTGATCTCAGTGGGGTCAGCTCTGTCTTGTGAATGTGCTACGAAAGAGTAGGGAAAAAAAAAAAAGGGCAGTACCTGCATGCAAGCTACGGCCAATAAGGAAGTCACAGCCATCCTGGTCCTTCGTGGGAGTGGGATCTTCCTCGAGAAGAGGTACAGTGCTGTGACAGCTGTGACAGAGGCAATTCCCTACAGAAGGGAAAGGAAACAACCGTCCTTCAATGAAAGTTCAAGGGAAATGGGTGCACTGGCCTCTGGCTGTGCCTTCCATGCAGTAAAAGAAATTCTGTGAGCAATATTTAACTGAAGAAACATATTAATGGCCATGACCAAATCCTAGAGCTCCCACGCCATCAGGTTAACGACCCTGAAATTTAAGTGCAGTTACAGAAACTTTTATTTTGCTCCAAATGAATGCTTTATTTTCAACAGCTTTTTCTCATTTATTCAAGTCATTGGGGATTATGTCTGCTGTCTCCCCAGCTGTCACCTTGACAACTGAAGGTAGAAGCTGTCATCTGGAAAACTGATCTCTTCTCCACCACTCAGCTATAGTTCACCCACATAATCTTTCTGTGCAGGTCACCCCAGGTGATCCAGCTTAATCCTTCTTTTTTTAGTCTTAGCCACAACTTAGTTCACAGCAGTGGTATTTAATATCCGGATTGCTCTAACTAGCTGAGATATTTTCACAGGGCACTACAGCGCAAAACAAGTTCAGAAATGCTGGAGGAAGTGTTCGATATCAGGATTTCCAAGTTTTATTTCACACAGCTTTCCCAGGCATTTCAATAGCAAGGGCTACCCCACACTGTAGCTCATGTTATGGAAAAGGAGACTCAGAGAAACAAAGTGTGTTACTTGTGCAGGAGGAAGGCCTCCTTAAGGATGAAGGCCACATGGAAAATAAGTAACAATGCTAAACTTCCTCTTCCTGCAGAAGCAAACTGGTAAGATGCTCTCAGGCCCTTTGGACACCTTAGAAATCACTCAAGCTGACAGAACTACAGCCCAAAGAAGAGACAGCTTGGCTGCAGGAGGCAACCAAGAAGCAGCCCAGACATATCAGGAAGTCAGCACTTACCAGAATCCTGTGATCAAACTGTACAGTTGTAGGATTCTCAAAGATATTTCTCAGCACAGGGGAGAAGGCAAGGAGATCATCTGGGATCCAGCGCTCCCCCATTTTGGGGAAGGAGTTGTACACAAGGCCAGCATCCAGCCCTGCCACAAAGGCACCTGCAATTCCATAGCAGAAAATGAGACTACCAGAGCAGGCAAAGGTGTCATTCCAGGCTGCACAGCTCTTGTTCAAGAGCTCAGCTTGATCCTGAATTTCTTTTAACATATACAGAGATCCCACAGCACAGGCAGGCTGAAAGGTGCATCTCCACCGTCCGGGAAAGACCAGTGAGGAGGTTCTTGACTGTAAGCTCCCTGACAGCACCAGTTTTCCCAGAGAATGGATGGAGTTGCTCACAGTCCCCACCAGATCAGAAGAAAAAAATCAAACCAGCAGAGAGGAATGAGTCACAAATTGGACAGCAGAAAGAAAGAGGTTTACCTGAAAGAGCAGTAAGAAAAATCAGAGCTGTAGTGCCATGAGCATATTGTCTCAGGCGAAGGAGCTGATGAGTTTCTGGCAACTGTAAAACAAAAACATACAAACAAACAAAAATAATCAAGGCATTTCCAGTGCTGTTGGCAGCAGCTAAGAAAAGCCTTCACTACATACATAGGCTGAAGGGTTGGCCTGTATTTTACAGAGGGAATATACAGACCACCACACAGCAGCCACACTTCAGTGGTCCCTCAAAACCAAGCTAATCAAGCTCTGTGCAGAAGTGGCCCCTGGACAGCTACTGGCACGAATCATTTAGCCCAGCCAGGCACAGCCCTGCCTGAGCTTACACAAATTCTAAGACTAATCACTTTTGACTGGAACAGCACAAGCCAAAGCAAGTGTGCCATAAGCAAGAAGTTTACAGAATGGGTGTTTTGTAACACCGCAAGTATTCTGTAAGTATTATATCAGAGTCAGGAACAGAGACTACAAGAGAAGCGCCATCAGCCTTCACTTACTCTTCACACCACACCCCAACCCTCTGAACTGACACTGCCCATGGCTTTTAAATCCTGACACTCCACTCCATACCTTGTGTCGTGGAAGCAGCAAAGACAGCCCTGTCCACAGGCTGGCAGAGTACAGGACCAGCGCGGAGCCCAGGTGTGCTGCCAGACGGTACTGACTGACCCGAGGGATGTCGTAGGAGTCTGGCTTCTCTTCCAGCCCACTCTTCACCATGTACCATCCCAGCAGCCCCTAACAAAACAGGAGAGGGCTTAGAGCCAGACAGGGCAGCAGCAACTACTAAAATGGGATAAATATTAAGGGCAAAGCAACTTGTTTCCTTTACCTTCAACTAGCTACCAGCACCTGACACACTGTCATGGTGTCACTGACACCAAGCTATCATGAATCCCACTGTCTCAGCTATGCTGAATCAGAAGATATCAAACTGACAGAGGGCAGGTTTAGATTAGATATTGGGAAAAATTCTTTATTGTGAGGGTGGTGGGCACTGGAACAGGTCTCCCAGAGAAGCTGTCGATGCCTCTTCCCTAGACAGGTTGGATAGAGCTCTGAGCAAACTGATCTAGCAAAACTGATCTATCCCTGGTTGGGGGGTTAAAACTAGGTGACCTTTAAATATTCAGATGTTGCCACTAATCCCTGCAGCTGCAGAGCTCTCACCTGGAAGCAGACCAGCCCACAGAGAGCGAGGACACAGCCCTTGAGGGGCCGGCTGAGCCAGCCCCGGCGCCAGAAGTAGGCAGCAGGCAGGATGTAGGCCAGGCCCACGACGCGGCCCCACATGCGGTGCGAGTACTCCATGTACCAAATGAACTTGAACTCTGCCAGCGTCATGTCATGGTTCAGGCTGTTAAAGGACAGTAAAGCAATTGTTTCACAGCCCCGGACTGAACTTTGCACGACACGGGATCGCCTTCCTCAGAGAAAGGCACGGAACAAAGGAGCCACCACCAGGCAGGCTTTGTGTGCCTTCCAAGTGACTTCAGAAAACATTTTCCTTCTTACAAGAGTTTTTTGAGTGGCTCAGTTGCAGCAGGGATGCTCTCAGCCCACCCTCCTTCCAATTTTGCACACTCACATTTTAAACTCTGGGAACTTCTGGTACTTCTGGAACTCGGCTTCCCACTCCTGCTGTGTTCGGGGGGGTTTCATCTCTTTCACCAGGTGCCAGTCGACCATAGAAAGGCCTGATTCTGTCAGCCTGGGAGCAGAGACACGAACAGGCACAACTCACTCCCTGACAGTAGGCAAATCTACTGAACTGAAGCGAGAGCTGTTGGCTGCACAACAACCCAGGAGTTGGGACTTCGATGGTCCTTGTGGGTCCCTTACAAGTCAGGATATTCTGATAATCCTTAAAACCCTTGTTCAGACAATCCTTAAGCTCACAATTAGAAATAGGACAGAGATCAGAGAGTTTGTGAGTGACCAGACCTAAAATTACGATAAATGTGTAAGAGTTACCCTACAAGGGGCATCAATAGGCTATGAACAGTCTCTCCGGTACTCCCAGCCCTATCCCGCCATGTCCCCTTGCAGCCAGGAAGGGAAGGCACGAGAAGAGCTCTACGGGCACTCTCGGGGTGGGTCTCGGTGTGGGGGCAGCCGCAGAGGGTCACCGGCGGGGCGGACCGGAGGGCAGGCAGGGACGGCTGTCCCCAGGGAACCCCTCGGCGGGGCTGGGGCCGCCGCGCTCACCTGGTGACGCCGCCCAGCACCACGGCACCGGCCACGGCACCGCTGCAGACCAGGAGCCATCGCCCCACGGCGGGCGGCGGCGCGGCGGGCTGGGGCGCCTGTTGCAGCAGGCAGCGCTGAAGGCAGAGCCGCGGGGGGAGGCGGCCGTGTGCCGGCGGTGGCGGTGGCGGTGCAGGCCCCCCCAGGCCCCCGTCCCGCAGCAGCCGCCGGGCCCCGCCGCGCGCCGCCCGCAGCATCCCGAGCCACGCCGGAAGTGTCGCCGCCGGAAGCGCGGGACGAGCACTTCCGGACACGCCCGGGCGTCGCCATGACGATCGCGCGGCGCGTGACCGGCAGCGCAGAGCAGCGACCCCCGCGCGCCGCCAGCGCAGGTGGTGAGGGCGCGTGCGGGACGGGGGCGGGGCCCGCGCGGCGGCGGGGGCGGGGCCGAGGCGCCCGGGGGGGGGGGGGGGCGGGGCTTGCGCGCGCCGCGCGCCGGCGTGGGCGCGTCCCGCTCGCGTCCCGCGCCTCCGCCCGCCCGCGCGCCCGCCCTCGAGCCAACGCGCGGCGCGGGCCCGAGCCGCGAGGGGGCGGGCCCGGAAGCGCGGCCGGGGGGCGGGGCCTGAGGCGGAAGCGGGGCGGGCCCGCCGCGGGGCCGGTGCGGGCCGGGCGGGCGCCATGGGGCGGTCCGGGGTGACCGCGCCGCTGCCGTCCCGCAGGCATGGACGATGGGTTCCTCATGGAGGTGTGCGTGGACTCGGTGGAGTCCGCCGTCAACGCGGAGCGCGGAGGTAAGGCCCGGGGGCTTCGCGGGAGGGGGCTACAGCGCGGCGGGGCCGGTTCTGACGCGCCTCTCCGCAGGTGCCGGGCGGATCGAGCTGTGCGCGGGCCTCGTGGAAGGAGGGACCACCCCGAGCATGGGTGAGCCGCGGCCGCCCCTGTGCCGCCCTCCCTGTCGGTCTCCCTCCGCTCCCCCGTGTCCCCCTCGGCTCCCTGCCCGCGCCCGGTCCCGTCCTGCCCGCCCCGGGGCCGGAGCTGCCGCGGCGGGTGCTGAGCCGCCCCTGTCCCGCCCGCAGGGCTGCTGCAGGTGGTGAAGCAGTGCGTGCGGGTCCCGGTGTTCGTCATGATCCGGCCCCGCGGCGGGGATTTCCTGTACTCGGACCGCGAGGTGGAGGTGATGAAAGCCGACATCCGCCTGGCCAAGCTGCACGGGGCTGACGGGCTGGTGTTCGGGGCCCTCACCGAGGACGGGCGCATCGACACGGAGCTCTGCACGGCGCTGCTGGGTGAGGCTGTCTGCAGGCAAAGCTCTGTGCTATGACAGCGTTGCAGCGCTGCTCCGGTTGATGCCGTAGAGCTGTACAGAGGGCTTCGGTCTGCACATCCTTTCTGCAGTCTTGCTGTCTCTTTCCCCCTTTTTCGGTTTCGTTTGCTGCCATACCTGCGAGACATTAAGTAGTTAAGAAACTTTGCGGACCGAGGGCCACAACCCTAAGCCGTTCACACAGAGAGAGTTTGAGGTTACCTGGGATGTAATAGCAAAGTGTAAGAAGGCTTTGATGAGCTGTTTTGGGGGCATTCAACTGTTGGATTCTCTCCCTTCCTCATTTTCTTTTCCTTATATCCTTGCTACAGGTGTGCAGGATATGTATCTCCTGGACTTTGGCCTTGTGTGTAGCTGGCAATTCACCTTCATTTTTTTCCTCTTAACAAACACGGGGAGAAAAGATAACGAGAGAGAGGTGTGAACACACAAAAAGCTACTAAACCTGCAGTGGGAGATTGTTAGTCCAGGCTACAAACATGCGGAAACAAATTCTCTTTCTTTTTGTATATTTTTGGGGAGCTGCAGCCAAAGCTAAAGAGGGCTCAGCCTTTCCCTGGTGATGTGATGCTGAGGTTCACATGTGAAGCTGAATGTGCTGTAAGGAGTGCAGCAAAAGGGTCTTGCCAGGACTTAGCTCCACTAGGCCAACTTGTGTTCTGCTGTTTCCAGGGCAGGGAGCAGGTGGATGTCTTTTTGTAGAAATAAATAAGCTTTGCACAGTAATTAGAGCACCTCTGGTGAAGTTTGCTGCGGTCTGACAGCAGAAATCATAGGTAGTGAAAGAAATCACAAAAATCAGCTGTCCTGCTTTCAAAGAGGTCCTGTCCCCAGGTAGATGATACAACCTTCCTGCAGAGAAAGTCACCTGTGGTGGGATTGAGGGTTCTGCATGTTCCAGATGAGTTGGGGGGTTTTGGTGTTACCTGTAAAAACAAAGGTTTGTTGCTTTCTCAAAGGGCAGAAGAACTCTTCCCCACAAAAAGAGCCTGGATAAACAGCAGCCACTGTGTTGTTCTCAGCAAGAATGGGGACTCTTCTGAGCTCCCCAGGAATGGCTTGAGAAGCCTTTTCCCTCTTCCGTGTCGTGCATTTCTGGTTCTAGCACAAGGCACTCTGTACCAGCCCTGACTGACCACATGTCTTCTTTTTGCAGCTGTGTGCCGTCCCCTGCCAGTCACATTTCACCGCGGTGAGTTGCCAGGGACAGTGGCCCTGGGCAGGGTCCAGTCTGTGTCCCACTGATGGGGGAAGGTGAGGCAGGGAGGGAGCTGAGCTTGATGTTTTTTGGAGGGGGAAAGCTCTGCAGGCTGTACTATTCCCCACAAGGGAAAAGGTCCAGTGGGCTCAGGTTTGGGGGCTGTCTCATCTTGTGAGAGAGGAGGTGTCTGAGGAGCTGAGTATGGTGGCCCTGGCACTGCTGCAAGGGGAGTGTTACAGTCAGGAGCTGTGAATCCAGGGTGTGAACAGGACCCTTCCTATCACTGCCTTTGGGCTCCTCAGGGGAGCTGGCTGAGGGACGGGGCTTGAGCACAATGAACCGAGCAATTTCTGAGCTGTTGTTCTGGTCCCTCAGCCTTTGACATGGTGCATGACCCTCTGGTGGCACTGGAGACCCTGATTTCCCTGGGCTTTGAGCGGGTGTTGACGAGTGGCTGTGACAGCTCAGCACTGGAAGGATTGTCCTTGATTAAGAGGCTTGCAGAACAGGTGAGTGTTTGCTGTGCTCCGCTGGGTAACTCCCTGGGCACTGCCTGTGGGCAGCTGCTTTATGGTATTCCTCATTTCTGGAAGGGGACTTCTGTCAAGGAGTACTTGCCTTCCCTCTCTTGATTGGCTTTAATGTTTCCCCAAGTCCAAGTGGGCTGGGCCCTGAAGTCTCCCACAGCAAAGGCTGGTTGGGTTGTTCTTGCTTGCAGACTGGGGGAGGGTGGTGGGAGTTGGTTCCAACAGCTGGCATGATGAGCCCATGCAAACAGCAGTGAGATCCCTGCTGGGTGTCTCACAGTTCCTTTTAGGAAAGTGCAACAGATGTACCTGAGAGGTAGCCAGGTGGGATGGAGAGGTAGGAGGGAATGGTGACAGAATTGCAAGTTCTTTTCCATTTTTCTTTGTAAAACATGAATGGTACAAAAAAGATGGGTGAGAGCACACAGATTATAGACCATGGTGACATCTGTGAGCTTGTGGAAAGTGCTGCATGTGAGGTTTCCTTGCTGCCTCACAAATGCACGTGTGAATGTAGTGCTCAATAATATCACTAACATGCTATTCTTCTTTCAGGCGAAGGGCAGAATTGTGGTGGTGCCAGGTAATGTATTTTGTCATCTGTACCAGGTCCTGCAATCCCTAGCCCACCCTTCCTAGCCTCTTGTCCTGAGATCCACTCTCTTATCTGGCTTTCTGAGCCAGCTGCCCAGGAGGAGCAGCTCCTATCCTGGTGTGAGTAAAGGCCATGCAGCGTGTTGGGGAGGGCAGAGCCCTGCAGCTATTGCTCCCTGCAGGACTTGAGGACGGTTCTAGATCTGTGGGAGAACATGAGCCAAGGCTTCTCCTGTCTCTTTTCATGTGCCTGGGTCTCTTGTCCCAAGGGCTGTTTTTTCCCTTCAGTGTGTATGGCTCCTGTCCCTTAGCGGTGAGGTCCCGGGGTGATGTCAGGTCTGGAATAGTGTCACCTGCTCGGTGTGTGACATTGGGCTTGTTCCCACCAGGAGGTGGCATCACGGAGCGCAACCTGCAGCGGATTCTGGAAGGCTCCACTGCTTCTGAGTTTCACTGCTCTGCTCGCTCAGCTCGGGACTCAGGGATGAAGTTCAGGTAACTGATTATTTAAGTTTATTTTTTAGGAGAACTCTGCGAGGGAAAGGCTACATGAATGTAAATGTGAGTTTGAAGAACTGGCATAAATTTCAGACAGCTTCCTGAGCGCTAGTTGTGCTCTTGTGGTTGGGATGCTGGTGCCCGACACTGTATTCTGCTGTGTATGAATCCAGACGTGCTCCTCATGTGGACATGAGTTCTGTGCAGGACCAGATCCTTGGGGTGTTTCTCTTGCTACTGCTGCCCTGGGAGTTGTGAGGGCACTTGGGAAGGCAGGTGCTGGTGTAGTTGCCTTAGACTTTTAACATAAGCATGTAGGATTTGGGAAGCCAGTGGGATGTGCTGAGAAATGAGTGAGGAATGGGTTCTATTTGTCCATAGGTCTGTGCTCCTTTGGATTATTGTTCTTTCTATTACTATCCCATCTTTGGTTTGGGTGGCACCATCTTTGGCCAATGCTGAGACTTGGGGAAGTATGGGGGTGTTTTTCTTGGTGGGTCTTACTCTTCTGTATCACCAGCAGATCACCACTAATGGCTGGTTTTCCTGACAGAAATCCGAACGTTGCCATGGGAGCGTCCTTCTCTGCCCCCGAGTACTCCATAAAGGTGGCAGATGTGGCCAAAGTGAGGACCCTGAATGCAATTGCCAAGAACATTCTGTAGTGGACGGCTCTGTGCTGGGACAAGAACGCTGAGACTCCAGGGTCTGCCCTGGCACACGGACAGATGGGTACTGCTTCCATCCTCAGGCTGCAGAGGATGTGCACTAGGTGATGAAGCCTGACACCTCTTCCCTTGGCTTCCCCTGAAGTCCCTGGCCTGGAAACTTATGTTGGCCATTTTAAATAAAAGGACTCATTCCCAGATGTTACAGCGACAGCTGTTCGGCAGCATTTGGGAGGAAGGGAGGTGAGCAAGTAGGGGGACTGAAATGTGTAGCACTGCATGTGATTGTCAAATAAACACTGCAGCTGCCCCCCTCTTGCTGTGCTCTTCTAAAGTTTATTTATATTTTCAGGTAAGACTGTAACCCATGTTGCATACCCTGAATTGATCAGGACCCTGCTGTGCCAGAGAGTACAATCACATCCAGAATGCCAGGGTGGGAAACATCATAGCCGCAGCTGGGAAACAAGGCCTGCTGTGGTCAGCCAGTAGGATAGGTGGGGATTAGCAATGCAGCAGCTGTAAGTGGTGAGAAGCACCTGACTGATGAGGTGAGGAAGCTGTGAGACATGCTGGGCTGTGAGCCCTCAGTGCTCGAGGTGGGATTGGTGTATGAGGAGATTTCTTGGGAGGACAAGGTGCTTTTCCTAAGGGAGTTCCCAGGTTTTTGTCCCAACATAAAGCATAAACCACTTGTTTTCCAGACAGTGCTTGGGGAATGTGCCTGTTGAGTCATTACTGCCTAGTCAGGATTGAAGCCTCAGACTCACTTCAGTTACTCTGTAAAATATCCAATGAAAGATTTGAATGGCATCAGGGTGGTCCATTAGAAGAGCAGAAACCCAGAGGTAAAGCACCTTTATCCTTGCTGCCTGCTCTTCTGTAAAATATGACAAAGCTGATGAGAATCCCTCTGACAGCAGAGATAGTGGACCTCAGGAAGCAAAAGAAGGGTACAGATTTCTCGTCTCATCTTGGCAATAGCTTACAGCCTGTGAGGATGTATGGAAAAAATGTGATACTTGACAAGGTGGCAGCACCTTTGTCACCTAAAATAGAATCACAGCATTGAAAACCTATCATCAAGATTACATATTTTCAGCCTAAAGGGTACATCCACCTTTTCACATGGATCTTCAGAGATATTTGTGTCTCCCAAAACCTTGGGAACCTAAGTTCTTAACGGAGGAGCTGGGAAGGGAATGACTGCATAGTGCTGGCGTCAGCCTGCTTTAGCATTGACAGATGTGCAGGCAGTAGGAAGGATCAAAACCTGGAAAGAGTGATTAAATTTGTGGCTATAATCAATATAGTTTGGAATCCCTGCTTTAAGAGTTCATGGCTTATGTTGTGAGATATCATGAGTCATGGTCATGATTATGATACTGGTAGCTCAATTAAGATGAATATTCTGCTGACCCAGCCCCCTCAGGTTTTTGTACTCACATGGAGTTACAGCATGACAAGGCAGAGAGGCAAACCCTTCAGAGAAGAGATGAGCAGTGAGGGCTGGAGGAATTTGTAGATTGCCCAGGAGAGACCTCTGGACCAGACCCTGTGTGAGACAGGCATGAATCAATGCCTAGTTTTGAAAAGTTATGCTGGACAACAGATGGATAAAGACAGGGTAGCACAGGGAAACATACTGTTGGCAAAGAGGTGCTACTGCTTTGCTTATCTTGGTCCCAGTGAACATTTTCTGGGTATTTTAGTGGAGGAAGATTTATGGAAGGAGCTGAAGGACAGTAAGGCTTTGTGGGTTTTTAGGAGGAGCATGTCCCAGCTGTGAGGGTAGAGAAAGTGGAGGTGTGCTTGTCTTGAACATTGAAAAGAGCGGAATCTTGTGCTGAGAGACCAAAGACGGGGTGAGGATGAGCTGTGACATGTACTAAAAACTGAGACAAGGGGGCATTACCTAGGAAGGTGCCATAAGCAAGTGGCCCCCTTGGCAGCAGTGCTCCAAGTGGTTTTGAGCAAGGCCAGAGGACATCTGTACCTGTGTCAGAAAGAAGAATCACATCAGCAGTGCAGATGGTCAAGGGCTGAGTGACTGCTCCATTCACTTACTCCTTATTCATTGTATCAGTTTACAGCTCTCATGGGCAGTGTATTGGTTCTGGCCTGGAGGACCTAGCACTAGGGGTAGTTTTATTTACAGAAACATGTGGATTTAATCAGACAAACTGCTAATAATTAACCACTGATTTGGACATTGAGCCTTTCTCTCATATTGATGGTTCCTGAGCAATTACTCATTGTGTCACCCTTGACTTCTGAGTTATCTACTAACTCCATGTATAATGAGACAACATAATCATTGCAGTCACTCTACTGTCCCCTTTTATCTACTATTCCTCAGGAGCACACATGATAAAGCAAATCCAGTTCCAGCCTTAGTTGCACCGTCCCCGCTTCTCCCTGTCACACCTAGGCCTTTCTAAGCAGCAAGGGTTCAGTGGCAGTCATTCTCCTCAGGAATCGTCCTCTTTCTGTCTCAAAGTCTCTGGGGTTTTGTGGTCAGCCAACTGCAATAACACACAGACAACATGGAAATGTGGGAAAGAAAGAAGCAAAAGGAGAAGTTTGGAAAATCTTCAGGCTCTGCAGGCTGGAAATTAGTAAAAGGAACATGGATCCTGAGGACTCAGACCAGTGCAGCATGTGGTCAGCTCAGCTGCCAGACACTTTGCATTCCCAGACCTGGGGTACTGCTGGTGTCACCTTGCTAGGTGGCACCACCCACGGTGGCACCAGCCGTTGCTGGCCTTTACGTCGGCATTCAGCCGGCTTCTCTCACTGGAGAGGTCTGTTGCGCCAAAGTCATGTCTTTAGCCGGTCCAGATGAGTTTGTGTCTGTTGGTGTGCACTGATCAAGGCTGTGGTTTCTGAGCAATGGCTGTGGTGTCCTGCAGTGACTCTGTGATTTCCTTTTGTCTCCCCTTTGACCTCTTTCTTGTGTCTTCCTCTCCTCCCTTCTCTTGAGCCTCTGCAGCTTCCCAAGCCCTTTTGGTCACTGCTTTGGTTTGTGGGGTTGTGCAATAGCACCAAGTTAATAAATAACTGTGTGTCATCAGGGATTTTGTCCCAAGACCGCTTGAGGGTGTGTGGGGGGACTTTTATCCCGAGCATCCACCCAGGTCTCTCAGCTGGGCAGAGCGAGGGGAAGGAGCTGCCGCTTCTTCTCCCCTGAGCTATGTCAGCAGCCCTGGAGAAGTTCTGCGGCTCCATATTCTGGGTGAGTGGCTGTTCCATCCCCATTGCCTGTTCTCGGGGTAGGACACCCAGTGGAGGGGGAGAGCAGTGGATTCCAAGGCTCGCAGCTTGTCCTGCCAGTGGGTGGCAGAGGTTCTGCTGTTTATCCAGGACTGCCATGGCACTGAGTGCTGTGCACTGCCTGCACGGTGTTCACCAGACAGTGAGGCAATGATGCCTCCCTGAGTGAGCTCTGTCCTGTTTTAGCCCACCTGGGAAAACAGGGCACCCTGTATGGACTTCCTGGGGAATGATTTGGCTTCAGCTGCTTCTGCTGGCTTGGCTCCAGCAAGGGATGGCCATTCCACGTTCAGGCAGAGAGATGGGGAGAGGGATATCACTCGGACCTCGGCTGAGTGCTGAAATGCTCAGCCAGGAGGGCGGGTGTTGAAGGGGGATGCGATGGGGTAGAGCTGGGTGGGCAGGACCTACTGGAATGTTGGCTCTTGTCCTGTGTGCCCAGTGAGAGTTAAGCCATCCCACGTGACTCGGTGTTCTGTCCTTGCTGCCCCCAGAATGATTCTTACCTTGCTCGTCCGGATGCCGACCTGCCTGTGTGCTTCCAGCAGACTGTGCTGGTCTGGGTCCCCCTTGGCTTCTTCTGGGTTTTGGCCCCATGGCAGCTCCTGCCCATGTGCAAATCCAGAGCCAAGAAATCCTCTGTGACCATACTCTATGTCATCAAACAGGTAGAGGGGAGCTGAGGGGGCACAGATGACAGGCTGGAGCAGCCTGAGGTGTAGGTGGTGTGAGTGGGAAGATTCTGTGCTACAGTCAGGTGTGGGATGGAGAGATGAGAAGTGTAGGGGGGGAGGAGCAGTGGGATAGGGGACCATCTGGGACAGAAAGGTAAAGGGGAGTCCAGCATGAGGTGTATCTGGGACAGAGGGGATAACGGGGCTGGGGTGCAGTGGGAGGGAGGGCAGAGTGTGTACTGGGGCCTCTCATCTTGTGGGCTGTTTTCTTTCAAACTTAAAATGTTTGCAGTGCTCAGAGTCTGGGTTGAAAAGTGTTTATGGGTGTATTTCATGCCGAACTCTGTTGTCTCCCAGTGGTTCCCAGTTTCCACAATGGGCTGGCCCCCTTTCCCCACAGGTCCTGGCTACTCTGCTGATGCTGACGGCAGTGGCAGAGTTGGCCCTGGCATTTGTAGAGGATGCTGAGCAGGATGTTGTGCCAGCTGTCCAGTACACGAACCCCAGCCTGTACATCGCCACCTGGGTAAGGGCTCAGCCGTGAGTGTGGTGTGTGGCACCAGGGACAGGAGGAGGCTGCAGCACCAAGCAGCACAAGAGTTCCCTAGCACAGACATCAGTGGGAAGCTGTTTCCACGAGGGAAGGGTAGCCTGGAGATTGGATAGGACTAGCCCCAAACATGTGTGGGTGGTGCTTGAGGGCAATATGTTGAGGGCAGGTGCATGGTTGTACAATGCTCCCTGCTGCTATCCTTAAAACTGGGATGGTTCTATGCCTGCAAGTGTAGCTGAGCTCTCTGACAGAAGCTTTACTAGGAGCAGTGTGGGTTTCACAGGAGTGATTTTGCAGTGTGAACATCAGACCATGGCTTGCTGCTCTGATGTCTCACAGCTTCCTGTACATTGCTGCTCAGTTTTGTGCAGAGAGCCTGGAAGTACCACGGGATGCCCAGGCAGAGGAGAAAGCTGAGGACCTGGGGGCTACTAGCTTGATGGAATATGTGCATGCAAGTTACAGACATCTTGTGTGAGACATGGGATATTCTAACAGTCTTAACAAATGCTCAGGAGCTACACTTGGAAGCAAAAGTAACACCCTCATTTGCTATCCTTATTTTGTCCTGTCATTTAGTTTCACATGCAGAGTCCATGTGAGATGATAAGGCAAGGGCACTGCCCAGAGAAGCTGCACTGCTGGGATGTGATCTGGGTTCAGTTCCAGGTCAGGAGACAACGTGCAGGAGACAGGGTATAACCCCTCACAGCTGGACGTGTCTGAGAATCTGGACTGAGAACAGCTAAAAAGAGTGATAGTGCCCTGCTGTGATGTCAGGGTACATTCAAACCTGATCTTATGTCTTCCTGAAATAAACCTTTGCCCTATGCAATTAATTCTGAAACTTACAAAGGGTTGGTGGTGTGTTCAGGCACTCAGGATATTCAAGGCAGTGAATCCCAGCAGATCATGCGTGCTGGCATCCCAGGACACATGCTCTGAAGGCACTTTTAGATCCAGACCTAGTCCTGCAGCTCTACCTGAACCTCTGACTGATTGTCTTTTCTGCAGATCATGGTCCTGCTGATCCATGATGCACGACGCTTCTGCTTGTGCAGAGATTCAGGGGTGCTTTTCTGTTTCTGGATACTGTCCCTTCTCTGTGGGATACTGCCGTTCCAGTCGCTCGTCCGGAAAGCCCTGCAGGTTGGATTTGGCAGGAAGCTCTCTGCTTCCCCCGCCCTTGTTCTGTTCCCAAAGAAAGTTTCTTCATACTCTTCTCTTGAAAAGCTCTCTGTGGTATCGCTGAGGTCCCAGCTGCCCTGGGGACCTTGGGGAACCAGAAAAGACCTGAGAAGGAATTGCTGTTGAAATTCATCCTGTCTAATTTCTCTCCTTAAACAGTTATGGGAGGAGGTCAGCGAGAAGCAGGGAGAGGTTGCAAAGGGAAGCTGATCCAGGACTCAGAGCGAGTTTTGCAGTGCTCTGTTGGGCTCAGCCAGGGGATGGATCTTGTCTCTGAGTACCAGGTGGCCTTGAGATAACCCCCTGCAATAACCTCGGCTTTCCATTCCTGCAGGAACCAATCTCTGACCTGCCAAGGTTCATCCTTTTCTTCATCTCCTACGGGCTCCAGCTGCTGCTCTTCCTTGTCTCAAACTTCTCAGATGTTGCCCCAGAAACAAAGGAAATCGGGAAGAAGGTATGAGGACTATGTGGGAGTGGGTTTGAGGCACCACATCCTGAGCATTGTGTGGGGCAGGGCAGGCTCCATGCAGGCTCCTTGGGAAGACCTGAGGACTTCATCACAGGGCCCAGCAAGAGCTGGAGCCTATAGCACAGGGCATCTGCATGTGTGACCAGAGGGGGCTGCTACTGGCTGTGAGATGAGGTTTCTGGGGCTGGAGCTGGCATGGTTTGAAACCTATGATGCTCCTTAATGGCTGGGGGTGCTAAATCAGCTTTTGTCAACACCATCTCCCAGCGTCAACAATCTCTCAGTATGCCCTTTGCTTTGCACCATAGAACCCAGAGGTGACAGCCTCCATCCTGAGCTCCATCACCTTTGAATGGTACAGCAGGTGAGCAGGGCTCTGAGGGAGGTTGGGCTGGCAAAATGCAGGGGTGCCCCAGGGGAACCTGCAGCACAGGCTGCTTGGAGTTAGGTGGAAGAGGCACCACACTGGGTGCAGCCTGTGCAGCCTGAGCCCGGGGCCAGGCTGGGTGTGAAGGCTCTGCGCTTGCAGCAAGGAGTCTCCAACAAGTATTCCAACGGGATTTCTCTGTCCCACAGCATGGTCCTCAAGGGCTATCGCAAGCCTTTGGAGATAGAGGATGTCTGGGAATTGAAAGATAAAGACAAGACAAAGGCTCTTTACACTGCTTTTGAGAAGAACATGAAGACTGCAATGCGGAAGGCCCAAGCAGAACTGGAGAAACGGAAACGCAAGAAGAGACGCCAGGGAAGTGACCCAGACCATGTGAACAGCATGAGCAAGGCCCAGAGCCAAGACATCCTGGTGCTGGTAAATCCATTCCTGCTCTTGGTCTTGTATGAGACTGAGACATCCAGGTCCAGCCTTGGGGAGCAGGGTCACCTCACTTCCTGCAGCCCTCTTTGCTGGGTTTTCCCTTCTTTGATCCTGCAGGTCCATGGGCAAAGATAGGGGAACCCATGACAGGGTCTTCCTGTTGTGTCCTTGGCAGATCCCCATATTTTGAGAGACCAAGAAAGTCCATCCTTCTGCCTTACATAAAGACAGGAGCCACCCTCAAGTCTGCAGTACAAGCAGTTCCCTTATGTCTATCTACCTCAGATACTTCCCAGCAACCGAGGTCAGAGTAAACATCATTCCATGACCACCCCTGGCCTCAGATTCTTCATATTTGCCCGATTTTTGGCCTGAGAGGTTCAGGCTGGTTTGGGTTTCAACAATTGTCTTTGGTACAAAAGAGAAGGTGTTAGTCCTGGGTGTGTGTGACATAATCAGAGATCAGTGAAAGGGAATGTGACAGGAGTTAAAACTAAGGCTTCATTTAGGATGCCTGATCTGGGGTCTGTGAGGTGCTGCCCTGGAATTCCTTCCAGATACAGGATGCCTGCACAACCAGCTCTCTCACTTTGGTGTGGACTTCCCTCTAGGAGGAGAAGCAGCCAAAGAAGAAGAAGAAGAAGAAGATGGGAGACAACAAGGACGCTGGCCCTCCCAAGGATTATGCCAGGGGCTGGTTGATGAAAACCCTGGCCAAGACCTTCCGGCAGAACCTCTTGCTAGCGGTGGCATTCAAGGTGGTGCATGACGCACTTGTGTTTGTCAGCCCCCAGCTGCTGAAGTGAGTTCTTTCTCTCTGTCCTGACTTTGCACCCAGCCCCACCACCTCCCAGTGCATGTGCTGTACTCAGCCCCACCATCTTCCATATGTGTGCCTCTCCCAGCCATGGACCCTGGGGACATTTCGTGCCCTCACCAAAAGTGGGAGAATGTGTTGGGATACACTTTAATCAAGAGCTGATCTGAGCTGCCTGCCAGCTCTTATGTGTAATATCTTGCTCCCTGCATTCTCTGTTATGCAGTCCTGCTCCCTCCCTGGAGACAGTCCCAGTTCTTCTTTGGGGCCCTCCACGAGTCAGTGCAGCTCAGCCCAGCAGGGCCTCCCCAGTTTGTTTTGCAGAGCAGCACGGTCCCTGTGGATGATCTTACATTAGTGACCCATTGCCATGTCCCTGGCAGAACAGGGTTCCCAGCTTGCTGAGCATCGCCAGCTCTCTGGGGCAAGGTTTTGGTCACCACTCTTGTGAGGATGCTCTCCCTGCATTCATTTGGAACACCCTGCTTGGGTCTGTCTCACTAGAGTGTGTGTCTCATGAGCTTCTTTCCCCTCCAGGCTGCTGATTGCCTTTGTGTCGGACGAGGATTCCTTTGCCTGGCAAGGCTATTTATATGCCATCCTGCTCTTCCTGACAGCGCTGATCCAGTCCCTCTGCCTGCAGCAGCACTTCAGCTTGTGCTTCCAGCTTGGCATAAACGTGCGTGCCAGTCTCATCGCTGCCATCTACAAGAAGGTCTGTATGGTTCTGTCATCACCCCTGTTGGCTTTCTCCAAGCTGGGCTGTGCATAAAATCATCTGTTGCCTGCCCCATCAAGCTGGGGTGACTGGGGTGTGTGCACTTTACTCCTCAGAAGGCACAGGGAGAGCTTGGGGGACACCCATCCTGCGCTGGGGACACTGTGAGCCCTAGTTCTGCTTGTGACCTGGGAGCTGCAACCATGTGTTTGACAGCTACCAGGGGCCGAGGGAGGTTTCTCTTCAGAGCAGTGCAACACCTAGGGCAGGTGCCACTAGGATTCCTGCACGGGGATGTGTTTCTTTGCACCCAGCATGCAGTGGCTCCAGGTCTGCAGGCAGTGAGGAAAGCACCTGTGGCCAGTACAGAGGCACCAGGAGCAAACTCAGAAGTGGTTTCAGCCTGGCCTGCTAATTCCCTGCTCTGAGCCATGCTGCTGGCAGCAGGGCTGCTCCCAGACTGGCTTGTGGTGACTGTGCTTTCTCTTTCCAGGCACTCACCATGTCCGGAGCCACCCGCAAGGAGTCCACGGTGGGAGAGACTGTGAATCTGATGTCAGCTGATGCCCAGAGGTTCATGGACATGGCCAACTTTGTTCACCAGCTGTGGTCATCCCCCCTGCAAATTATCCTGTCCATTGTCTTCCTTTGGGGAGAGCTAGGCCCCTCTGTCTTGGCTGGTATTGCAACCATGGTGCTGCTCATCCCCATAAATGCATTCCTGGTTGCCAAGGCCAAAACCATTCAGGTCAGTGGTGGGTGCAATATCCTCCCTGGTCCCCCACGTCCATCCCCACTGTTGCTCCCCTCCCTCATTTTCCACACTCCCTACCCTTTGCTGTTATGCTGTGGATCTTTCCCAGCCTAGGAAGTTGATCTCGCTTGGCTGGAGGTATCTCTAGCCTGAGCCAGAGGTGGTCAGCTGCCATGAGTAGGAGACAGGTGAGATCTGTTCTACCATCACAGCTGAACTTGAACCAGACTGGGCACAGCCTTGAGGACTAAAAATGAGATATTGCCAATTGTAAGATGAAGCTTCAGCTTCTACCTGACAGCAGGGTGGTGTTTTTCCCCAGCTTGTCCAGAGCCACCGGGAGCCAAGGCTCACCTTCATGAGATGACTTCTCCAGGCTATGGAGCAGCCCAGATGTATTTCCAAGGGTGAGCTGCTGTCTGGTTTAGGTGATGTCTGGCTCTTCTGTTTGTAGGAGAGGAACATGAAGAACAAGGACGAACGCATGAAAATAATAACTGAAATCCTCAATGGAATCAAGGTGAACAGTGGAGTGGAGACTCCCTGGGCAGCTGCTGCACCCCTCTTCTTGGTGCACTGTACCTGGAGGCAGCACACCTGTATAACCCTGCTGCACCAGTGTTAGTCTAGCTTGGGGGCCCTGGGTCTGGGTCTCAGCAATTCCCTTGGCTTCCTCATCTATTGAAAAGTTGGCTGGGGAGGAGCTCTGGGACTTGAGAGCCAAGAGAGGATTTTCTGAGTGTTTCCTGGATGGCTGTGGTAGTGGCATGGTGGCAGAGGGGCTGGTGGTGACCTGTAGGCTAAGGCTGAGGGAGTGGGAGTGCACTGGGGAGTGCTGTAAGCCGTGAGCAGGACAGGAGAGGGGAGATGCAGTGGCCAAGCAGGCTTGTGAGCAAGCCAGGAGCTGGTGACAGAGGTGCTGGCCACCAGTGAGCTGAGCGTGGAAGTGGGCATTCCTGTGAGGCCAGAATCTGCTCACACTGCTCATCCTGCAGATCTTGAAGCTTTTTGCCTGGGAGCCCTCCTTTGAGAAGCGAGTTAATGATATCCGTGCACATGAGCTCAAGAACTTGGTGAACTTCGGTTACCTGCAGTCAGTCTCTATCTTCGTATTCACATGTGCTCCCTTCCTGGTGAGTGACAACAGCCCTGGGGAGGCACATACCTTCCTCTGAGCTGGGGCTGGGCTGTGTCCAAGGGAATGGGAAGTATCTGGAACCTCAGCTGGAGTGCTCCTGGCTGGTGGATGCCTGGGATGCAGATTACGGTTCTGGCTGCTGGCAGGAGAGCTGTAGTGGAAAGGGGTCTCACCGAGATGGTGAAATGGGGCCCAAAGGAGAAGGGAAGCAGGAGGATAACAGGTCTCCAGCAGGAAGGCACTGCTGAGGCCTTGGGGCAGTGTGAGGGTCTGAGCTGCACACAACCACACTGATGGTGGCTTTCCCTGATATCTGTCCCAGGTCTCCTTGGCAAGCTTTGCTGTCTACGTGCTCGTGGATGAGAACAACATCTTGGATGCACAGAAGGCCTTTACTGCCATCTCCCTTTTCAATGTGCTGCGCTTCCCCATGGCTATGCTGCCCATGGTCCTCTCCTCCCTGGTGCAGGTCAGGCCTCATACAGGGCCGGGGGTGTAGGGGGATCCTATGCCCCTGTCCAAACCAGCACATGGAGCTCGGGTGTGTGATGGACCCCCAGGGTCAGTGCACAGGGCTCTGCTGGCAGTGGGGTGGGACAGGACTCACATGCATGACACAGGTTTGGGGCTCAGACGTTGGGTGGGGACTCTGTGATGTGGTGCTCTTCTTGTGGGGCTCCTGCCAGCCCACCCATCTGTGCCCCATGCCCACATGCTGTCCTCACCCTCTTTCTCTCATGGCAGACCAATGTGTCGACTGCGAGGCTAGAGCGCTACCTGAGTGGAGAAGACCTGGACACCTCAGCTATCCACCACAACCCCATTGCAGGCAGGTGAACCTCCAGATTACTCCCTCTGGGTCCCAGGCTGGCCCAGCCCTGGGCTTTCCCCTCTCTGAGGGACATCTGTCTCTGACAGGCAGTGCCGTGCGCTTCTCGGAGGCCACCTTTGCCTGGGAGCAGGACGGTGACGCTGCCATAAGAGAGTGAGTGCTCTGTGCCACATCAGGGGCAGAGGGCTGGGAAGGGGGAGGCTTTGTGTGTTATTAGTCGGGGAGGGCAATCACCTCTCACAGTGCTGCTAGATGTGAGTGTCCCAGAGACACTGCTCTGTGCTGGTCTCACACAGGAACTGACGGGCGACCTGGCAGTGCTGCTTCCTCAGCCCTCATGTCTTTGCAGTGTCACCCTGGACGTAACACCTGGGAGCCTGGTGGCTGTGGTGGGGGCTGTGGGCTCAGGCAAATCTTCGTTGGTGTCAGCCATGCTTGGGGAGATGGAGAATATCAAGGGACACATCAATATCCAGGTGAGAGGAGCCAGCCAGTGCAGGGGGCTTTGGGGCTGCCTGGGAGCTCAGTGGGGAAGCAGAACCATCCCAGAGTGGTGGCTCAGGGCAAGGACAGGCTGCAGGAGGAGTCAGTGCTCAGGCTGATCTCTGACAGGTAGCTGTTCTTGTGTATCCTTCCAGGGCTCCCTGGCCTATGTCCCCCAGCAGGCCTGGATCCAGAACGCCACGCTGAAAGACAACATCCTTTTCGGGTCAGAACTGGATGAAGCCAAGTATCAGCAGGTCCTCAAGGCCTGCGCCCTCCTTCCAGACCTGGAATTGCTGCCTGCAGGTGACCAGACAGAGATTGGAGAGAAGGTACCAGCCCTGGGCACTATGGGTTTCTGATAGCACCTGCAGCAGAGGTCAGAGCTGTTGCCCTGTGCCAGCCACATGTTCAGGGAGGGCCTTTCCCTTCCAGGGGATCAACCTGAGCGGGGGCCAGAAGCAGCGGGTCAGCCTGGCCCGGGCGGTGTACAGCAACGCAGACATCTATATCCTGGATGATCCTCTGTCTGCCGTGGATGCCCACGTGGGCAAGTACCTCTTTGAGCACGTGCTGGGGCCAAAAGGGCTGCTGCAAAAGAAGGTGAGCACCCATCCCCTGCAACCTACCACCCAGCCAGGCAGGAGTGGCACTGGCATGGTGTTAACGATCCAAGGAAGTCTGAGGTTGCTTGCTTGGGACAGAGAGAAATCCTGTAGCTTTCATGTGAGGCTGCAGCAGGCAGGAGAGGCCTCATGAGTCCCCAGAGAGGTACCCTGTGTCCTCATAGCCAGGCATTGATAAGCAGAGAAGTCCCCAAGTAGGAAATGGAGAGCCTGCAGACCCATGGCTGGGGATGAGGGGTGCTCTGATGATCACTACCCTGCAACCCCTTTGTTGCAGACACGGATCTTGGTGACGCACAGTATCGGTTTCCTGCCCCAGGTCGATAACATTGTGGTGCTGGCAGCAGGAGCAGTGTCTGAGCATGGCTCCTACAGCACCCTACTTGCAAAGAAGGGGGCCTTTGCCCAGTTCCTGAACTTGTATGGCAACCAGGAGGAGGATGTGCCAGAGGAAAATACCACAGGTATTGGGAACACAGTGGGGCTGTGGCAGTTAGAGGGGCTGTGCATGTATATTGGAGATGAGAAGATCTGATCTGTCAGCCTGACCAGGCCCTATCCAGCCCAGGCACCAATGGTGCCTGCTGTGACTCCTTCTCAGCTTCTGGCAATCAGCAACACAAGGACTTCCTGACTAAGGTTTGCATTCAGGCATTATGTTGGACATCCAGCACAGGACCTGTTTAAGTTTTTTACTCCCTTTTTAGTTCATTTATTATGTATCCCAAAAACTCATGTGGCAACAGGCTCCATATTTTTGTGATGCTGGGGTCAGAAAGATCCTTTGGTTTGTTCTAAACTTCCCACTGGAAAAAATTTCATCTTTATCATACTCCCCAGTGCTATGGGGAGGAGTGGTGCCAGGTCAGGGGGATGCTCACTCTGTCAGGGCTCAGCTGAATTGTCCAGCTGCAGCCTGACTATTCCCAGTATGTCTTCACAGGACCCATCTTCACCTGCTCAAAGAGACATTTCTGAGCTGGAGTGATATGACCTACCAGATCTTGTACCTACTAAACTAGCACAAATGTTTGCTTGAGGTCTGGCCAGTGGTGCTGGGATAAGTCAGCAGCAGGGATTGCCTCCATGCAGGCTGTTAGCCCTATGTCCCCTGTCAGTTCTCCCTCCTGCACAATGTATTTCTTCCTCCTCCTGCTGTGCTGGTCTTGCAGCAAGGCTGGAGAGGGTGTGATATGTGGTGGTAGGACACAGCCTAGGCCGAGGGTGTGGCGTGGAGCTGAGCGGAGCAGAGGTGTGGTGCATGGGATGTGCTGTATGCTCTTTCCTCAGTGCCTGACCCTACCTTCCCCCATCCCTGTGCTTGTAGCTGTTGCTTTAGCTGGGGATGAAGAGGAGGCTGATGAAGGTGTCGATCCTTGCATGGAGGAGGGCTCTGGTGATGTGGTGACCATGACCCTGAAGCGAGAGGCCAGCATCCATCGGAGAAAATTGAGTCGCAGGTGGGACACGACCTGAGCTCTCAGCTCTTTCCCCTGGCACATGCACTGCTCCCTCGGAGACAGGGATCTGGGGGCTTCCTGGGGAGTTTCTGCTAGGAGCCTCCCTCCCTGCCCCTGCTCCTACCGCAAGCCACTCTGGGTCAGGAGCACCTGATTTTGCCTTTACTCACACTAGTGTGCCACAGCCTTACTCTGCTGTCTTCCCTGAAACTCGTGCTGCTGGCTAGTTCTGCTTTTGGGAATGAGGCTATAATTTTATGTCTGTACATGCCTAGTGCTTCCACAAGGCTCACTCAAAGCTGCCCGAGTTAGGACATTGTTTTCCAGAGGACTCCACCACCGGAGACCCAGTGCAGCATAGAGATGGACCCCCAGGAGATTAGGAGTGATCCAAGACCTTGTGACTAATGGTACTCATCACCTCCCTGCAGCCTTAGTAGAAAGAGCACCAGTTCCCGGAAGAAGGCCCAGGAGGAGCCCTCAAAGAAGCTGAAGGGACAACAACTGATTGAGAAAGAAGCTGTGGAAACCGGCAGGGTGAGGAGGATGGAGGGATGAAGCATTGTGCTGCTCTGGCTAAGTGCTGCCAGACCCTGACTGTGGCTCAGGGAAGCTGGTGTGGGCTGGCTGTGGCCCCTCCACAGCCAAGAGACACGAAGGAGACAGAGCTGCCTGGGACTGGTGGGCGGGGTGGTGGAGGGGAGCGCTGTGGGCAGCAGGGTGGAGTCCCAAGGCTGTGCTGGGTGTCATTGCCTGCGCTCTGATGGGCTCAGCTGTCCACAGGTGAAGTTCTCTATGTACCTGCGGTACCTGCGTGCTGTTGGCTTGTGCTTTTCCTTCTGGATTGTCATGGGCTACGTTGGACAATACGTTGCCTATGTGGGGACCAACCTGTGGCTCAGTGCCTGGACTGACGACGCGCAGCACTACGTGAACCAGACCTACCCCACGCAGCAGCGGGACCTGCGGATCGGTGTCTTTGGGGCACTGGGGGTGTCACAAGGTGAGGGCGGGAGGACAGCGGTTCCCACTCGCCTCATCTGTGTGCTCCAGGAGGGATATGACTTGCAAGGCCTGCAGCCAGCAGTGCAGCAAGGAGCAGGGGACCCAGCACTGTGTTCATTTGCCTGCTGCCTTCCTTCTGGCTCCTGGCTGAATTGATGACACATGCTAGTCTGAAAGCAGCATAAATTGCCCCAAGTCTGTGTTGCCCCCTTAGCTTTAAGATCATTTTCCTTAATCAGATTGGACATAGTGCTAGGGCCCAAGGCTTTCCAGTAAGGTTAGTGTTCCTCCCCTGTGCTGGGACGCAGCTGCTGTGGCTTCCCAAGAAGGTGGGATGCGCGATTATCCCAGTGGCTCACTGCAGACGTGTCTGTTTGGTGTGTCCATCCAGCCAAAGGGTGCCAGGGGCCAGTGTCACACACGAGCTGGTGACAGCCTCGTGCTCTCCCTGCAGCTCTCTTCCTGCTCTTCGCAACCATGCTGTCTGCCCAGGGCGCCATGCGAGCCTCCCGCGTCATGCACCAGCAGCTGCTCAGCAACATCCTGCGCGTGCCCATGAGCTTCTTCGACACCACCCCGACCGGCCGCATCGTCAACAGGTTTGCCAAGGTAAGAGAACACCCCCAACATGCAGAAGGTGTTCGTTCCAGCAGGTCTGGAGAGCACTGGGTAGTGGCATAACCCTGCTCTTGTTGAGCACTGCACAGCTAAGCCCAGGTAAGGGCCAGGAAGGGACCAGGAGGGCATGGTGGATGCAAGGCTGACTGTGAGGCAAACCACATCCTGGGCTATACTAGAAAGACAGTGTGGCGAATCACAGGAAGTTGTTACCTCCTCTGCCCAGTGATAAGGAGGTCACACCTGAATACTGTGTCCTGTTTGGGGTCACCTGGGCAAGAAAGATCTGGAGAGACAGAAGAGGGTCCGTAGTAGATTACTAAGAGAGGTAAGAGCCTAGAGCTCATGTCCCATGATGTGAAGTCCTTCTGGTTATAGACTTCCAGCAAAATCTATAGTCTTTTCCATGTAAGTGAAGGTCATGAAACAAAGAGAAAATGAGAAAGGAGGGAAAATACAAAAAGGTAATTTCAAGTGTGCTGCTACTCCACTTCTTCCTTTGGTGCTGTCTCTTGATTTTTGGGAACAAAAATTTCTCTTCAAATAAAGGCTATGGGCCTGCTGGGTTTACTCTGAGTTGTGAGAGTATGTGGTGCCCAGCTAGGAGATGGATGGACCAGATGGAGACCTGGGTGCACCTGCATGGACCTGGAGTTTGCCCTGTCCCTCTCTTTGCTTCAATTAGTGCTCCTGCATCCTTGGTCCTGATGAAGATGCAGTTCTTAAAGCTGGTCTGTGTAACAGGAGAGTATTACAGGAAGTTTCTCTGTTAACTCAGCTGTTCCCAAGCTAAGAACTGTGGCCCTAAATGATGTTGTGACCATAACACTGATTCAGGGTCATCCAATATTTTTACAAGTGTCTGGCACTGTGTTACCATACGAGTGTGTAGGAACCTTGTATGTATGGGGCCTTTGAAGGCTTCTCATTCTCTCTGGGGTCACTGACTGCTTCTCTATACCTTTTGATATGCTCCAGGATATCTTCACAGTGGATGAGACCATTCCCATGTCCTTCCGCACCTGGCTCTCCTGTTTCATGGCCATCATTAGCACACTGATCATGATCTGCCTGGCCACTCCATTCTTCGCTGTCGTTATCGTTCCCTTGAGTGTCTTCTACTATTTTGTGCTGGTGAGTAACTGGGCCTTGAGTGAAGCTTCTGCCCTGCTGAGAGCAGTATCTTTGTGGCTGCTGGGCTTTGTGTTGGTAACCAAGCTGTGTCCCTCGTTTCAGCGCTTCTATATCTCCACGTCACGCCAGCTAAGGCGTCTGGACTCTGTCACCAGGTCTCCCATCTACTCTCACTTTGGTGAGACAGTGTCAGGCCTTTCCGTGATCAGGGCCTATGGACACCAAGAACGGTTCCTGAAGCACAATGAGACCACCATGGACATAAATCAGAAAAGTGTTTATTCCTGGATAATATCAAATAGGTGAATTTTACCCCTTATGCTACAGCACAGCCTGCAGCACCTCTGCCCAGGGGCTTCTGGGTCCTGAGGGAGGTCCTTGAGATGCTGCAGTCCTCCCTCTTGATCTCAGCATTGAGGGTCTGTGTAGGTACTGGGGGAGTTTAGGATAGGGGCACCATCTGTGGCAATGGGACATTTTAGGGTGATTTTTTTATGCCCCCCTACAAAGTGTCCAGAGGCCAGGCAGGGTGAGTTGTGCAGTCAAGGGCTGAGATGCTCTTGGTGAGTTCTGTGAAGAAGGTGATCCTCCAGGCCCAGTGGGAGTGTGATGTGGGCACTTTCTGATTTTGAATCTTACTGGTAAATGATTTGGGTGTGTGAGGGTTGTATGGTTGGGGCTCTTCTGATACATGGCATTACCAGTACAAGAGGTTATGTGTGAGACATGGACTGACATAAATGAACCTGCTTGCAGAATTGGCCACAAACGACCTGCTGTGTACATGAACCAACGTGTGCTGTGTGTAGAGCACTGGGCTCATGGCTGGGTGTGGGGATGCTGCTGCAGTGCTGCTGTTACTGCTGGGCTCTGTGTTGGGCACAGGCAGATGCCTCCCTGCCTCTCTCACTGTCCTTCACCTGTCTTCTCCTGGTGCAGGTGGCTGGCCATCCGTCTGGAGTTCGTGGGGAGCCTGGTGGTGTTCTTCTCTGCACTTCTAGCAGTGATTGCAAAGGGCACTTTGGAGGGTGGCATCGTGGGTCTTTCTGTCTCCTCCGCTCTCAATGTGAGTGAATGAAAGCATTTTGTCCTTCCAGGACAGGGTTGTCTCTGGGAGCTCTGGGCTGGTGGCAGGATGCTGCCCTGACACCAGCTGTGATCCATGGAAATGGGATTATCTGGGGTGTCCCACCAGCTAGGGAGTGGCTATAGAGCCAGGGAAGCACATATCCATCCCAGTGTGAGTGGGATGCTTGCTGCTATGAGGAGGAATATGGCCCTGCTGTGGATCAGAGATGGTGCAGTAAAGGTTCTGAAGGGCTGGAGAGAGGTGGGCTGTCTCTTGGCAGTGGAGCATTAGGAAGCAGGCCACGGATGCTCGTGCCCAGGATGAGTCCCTGAGTCTCAGTCCTGGGCTGAGGTGGGAGGTGGTTGTTCCTAGGGGCCACTGAGCTTTGGATCCTTTGATTCTGCCATGCAGGTGACCCAGACACTGAATTGGCTGGTGCGGACATCTTCGGAGCTGGAGACCAACATTGTGGCTGTGGAGCGGGTCCATGAGTACATGAAGGTGCAGAATGAGGTGAGGAAACCAGGGTCCAGGCAACCATCAGCTGCACAGCTTGGTGCTAGGCAGCATCACAGAGTGAGCCTCCCTAATGCTCCTGTGCCCTCCCCCAGGCTCCATGGGTGACAAAAAAGCGTCCACCACGTGGCTGGCCCAGCAAAGGCGAGATCCAGTTCATTGACTACCAAGTTCGCTACCGACCTGAACTGGACCTGGTTCTTCAGGGGATCTCCTGTAATATTGAGAGCACTGAGAAGGTGCCTCTGCCCTCACTACACTCTTTATAGAGACTCTGTTAAAGCTGTTTCTTCTTCTTGGCTTCAGTCTGTGCACTGGGGTGGGATGGTGATGGGATGTGGCTCCTGGGGACTTGAGCTGCAGAAAAGGAACCAAAGCAGACAATCTGGGTGATGGTAAGGGCAGGAAGGCCCACCAGACCAAGATGGAGACCATCTGCTCTGTTTTCTACAGCCCTGTCAGCTGGTCTAAAAAGCTGCTTCCACAGGTTGGGGTTGTGGGCCGGACCGGGGCTGGAAAATCCTCCCTCACCAACTGCCTGTTCCGGGTGCTGGAGGCAGCTGGAGGGAAGATCATCATCGATGAAGTGGACATAGCAACAATTGGCCTCCACGACCTGCGCAAGAACCTCACCATCATTCCCCAGGTGAGCTGATCCCCACCTCTCCACATCCCACCGCTGCATGGCCCCCCGCAGTCAGTGCATGGCCTCAGTGCATCCCTGGGTGCTGTGGACGTGCCAAAGGCCTGTGAGCAGGCTGTCACCACATCCCCTGCCAGCTGCAGGCAGTGCTGTGGGCAGGATGTGGCCACACTTGGAGGCCTGGAGCCATTGCCCCTGCTGAATGGCTGTGGTGGGGCTGAACACGGTGCTGTCCCTGGCAGGACCCTGTGCTCTTTACTGGAACCTTGCGGATGAACCTGGACCCCTTTGACCAGTACTCGGACGAGGAGGTCTGGAAGGCCCTGGAGCTGGCTCATCTGAAGACATATGTGCAAGGCCTTCCCGAGGGGCTGCTGCATCTCGTGAGCGAGGGAGGGGAGAACCTGAGGTGAGCAGAGATGCAGGCTCAGCTCCCCTCCCTTCTCTTGGTCCCAGGGTCCAGCCTGGAACAGCAGCCTCCAGTGAAGTGGCTGTCCAGGGATGATGCACAGAAGCTTCTGGGAAGTGAAGATGGAAGAAAACGGCCGAGGAGTCTTAGGGAGCTAGTGTGAGCCAACCCTTCTGTGGTGGCCCAGAAAGCAAGATTCTGAGGGATGTGGTGCTCAGGGTGGCAGACGGTCAGCGGGGAAAGGACAGGGACGGTGTTGGGGTCGGAGCAGTGAGAGGTAGTAGGCTTGCAGAAGCTCTGCTAGTGTCGGTCTAGTAACTCGTGCTCTTCATCTCATCCCAGTGTTGGGCAGAGGCAGCTGGTGTGCCTGGCTCGGGCCCTTCTCCGCAAAGCCAAGATCCTCATCCTGGATGAAGCAACAGCAGCCGTAGATCTGGAAACTGATCATTTAATCCAGACAACAATCCGGAGAGAGTTTGCTGACTGCACTGTCCTTACTATCGCCCACCGCCTCCACACCATCATGGACAGCAACAGGTACCACGGGACAGTACTGTGGGGCAAAGGGAATGGGGATCTGAACTCCTAGGATGGGGTGAGGGGTGGACAGCAGCAGAAGCAAGAATGCAGCCAGAGGGCCAGGGGTGGATGCAGTGCCTGAGGCAGTAATACACCGTGGTGAAGAGAACAGAAGCAGAGGACAGATGCCCATGCAGTAGTTATGCCTTTGTGGAAGAAACATTTTCTGGGATCCTTCTTTACAGCAACAGACCATAGAGGCATCTGCTATTGACACCTCATGTGTGTGACCCCGCCAGCACAGGGAGGAGGGCTGTGCCCTCATTGCTGCTGAGAGGAGAACCACATAAAGTGGTTTAGGAGGGGTGAGGCTGCAGCGCTATCCACTCGGATCCTGGGACTTCATGCCTTCTTGTTCCCTTCTGCCAGGGTGATGGTGCTGCAGGCTGGGCAGATTGTGGAATTTGACAGTCCTGAGGCGTTGCTCATGAAGCAGGGCATCTTCTCCGCGATGGCGAAGGACGCCGGCATCGCCATTACAGAAACCACCGCCCTGTAGGCGGAGCGCCGCAGGGGCCGGGGGTGTGAGGCAGCTCCTCCTGTGCCACTCGCCCAGTGGGCACCGGTGTCTCCAAGCTGCCCAGGAATTTGCCTCTCTGCAGCGGGGAAGCAGAGAGGGAGGCTTCTCTGGTTGTCCAGGGACAGAGCATCTGGACTCGAGTGAGCTTTTAACCTTGCTACCGCATCCTGCCTGCTGTGCACAAAAGGGTCTGGAGCTGCATAATATACTCCAGGATAGAGGGGAAAAGCTATCTGCCAGGCAGGGAGAACATGACCTCCATTAGGGGTGGCATTAGTTTTTGTACTTCACCATGCCAGGTGACCCTACCTTAGAGATGCTTTTGCACTATGGAATGAAATTTACAGTTTAATCTAAGAATGAATGTTGTAATTTATTTACTTTTTGTAACTTTGTTGTCTTCTAACTAAAAGGCTGATGTCAAGGCATGTTAAGTAAGCCCCGGTTTAGCTTTAAGCCTGGCTAGTGCTTGGGTGGGGAGAGCTGCCAACAGAGGTTACACAGAGCTGGGCAGTCCAAATTCAGTGGCACAGCTCTACTCAGCCAAGAACACTATTCTCTAGCAAAACCAGGGCCGCCTGCCTGCGGCTACTGCTCCCTTTGATTGTAGTGCAAACAAATGAGCCCTCCCTGAGGCTATCACAACCACTTGTGGGGCAGATTTTGGGCTGTGGCTCCAGACTGCAAACCTGATTGTGGTGGAGACAAGCTAGAGAGCAACCAGCACACCTCTGTGCTACAGCCAGGCACACACAAAGTATGGTGGTTACTGTTGACAAACCCTTGACTTGTTCTTGGGCCTGACCTCAGCTGTTGGCATGCAGAGAGCAGGTGCCCACTTAGAGCAGGGCAAACACTCACCCCCACCAAGCCCCTACTGCCCTGCAGCCCCAGCTGAGGGGCTTCTCCCAGCTGGGGGAAGAGGGCAGTGCAACCACTTCATCTTAATAAAGAAGGTTCCTCTGAGGGTTTCCTCATGCCTGAGCTGCAGCTGGCACAAACACCAAGGCAGCAGAATGCTGGACCCCACCGAAAGGGAAATGTTTTTCCTGGCCCTGTAGGTTCTGGATGCAGTCTGTGGTCTTTGCTCCCCGCACTTGCCAGACACTCCTCCCAGCTCTCCCAATACTTGCAAAGGCACCTTCTATACACAAGGGTAAATCTTTATTTACAGAGCAGCAGTACAGAGGATACAAACATTACCCCATGAAGGGAACTTCTTCCCTTCAGGACATGGCAGCAGCCGTATCACACACCAACCCAGCAAAAGGCACCACACACCCTTCCCAGGGATGGTCCTGCCATTCCAGAATGTCAGCACCCTCTCCCATGCTGTGCAGGAAAGCACAGGTGAGGCAATTCTGGTCAGACACCCCAAGAAACAGGCTGAAGGATAGCTTCTGCCCTGCCCCAGCCCAGAGCAGCCAGGTGGGGCATGCCAGTGCATAGATGGGTCCTGGGCACAACTAATACCTTGCCTTGCTGACAAAGGTATGGTGTTCTGGGCTTCTGGCTCACCTGAAAGATGAGAACCTGATGGCTGCTGGCATCAGCAGATCTTGGAAAGGCCAAGCCCCTGGGAGAAGGCACCTGCTGCGGGCTTTGTTGTGAGGGTTTCAGAGGCCATACCCATCCCAGGCCTGGAGCTCAACTACTCCCAGCAACCCTCAGAGCTGCTTCCCCAGGCAATGTGTAAATGTCCCACCCCCAGTCCTGCAGAGACAGGTGAGACTAGGCTCCTGCTGCACAGGGAGCACATTCACAGGGTCTGAGCTGCTTTTAGTACTACTTGACTAAAGACAACCTCCAAAAACTCAGCAATAGCCTTCCACAATTTAAATCCACAGCAGCTCCTCAGCCTTAGTCAAGCCTTACCCTCCTGGGCAGGCCCCAGCCCTAAGCTTTGCTCCCCTGCTCCTGGCTGGACACAGGATGTCAAACACACCTCAGGGGTGAACTCACCCCTGCCCTCATAGAAGCTGCCTGCTCCTGCCTACCCGGCCAGCCCACCCTTCTTCCCTCCCCTGAAGGGGTAATGGCAGACAGTGTCTTGGGGCCCAGAAGCACTGCACAGCTGTAAGAGGCATAGCCTCAGGGTGAGCAGTGGGGGCTGCAGGGCTGCCCAGCCTCCCCCAGGCCCCTAGCAGTCTCAGCAGGAACAAGGCATGGGGTGCAGGCTCTGTCTGCTGTCTCACGTGTACTCTGTCTTCCGGATGTAACTTGAGGGCACATAGCCCTGCTTCCCATGGGCCTCGGCCAGCCACCACTCCTGATTGCCTGTGATGTCCTCAAACTGCAGGATCCTCAGTCTCTGGTTAGCTGACACACTCAGCTCGTTGGTGTTTCGGCCTTTGAAGGTGTAGAGAGCGTAGTAGACCTGCCAGACAAGGGGAGAGCATCAGTTGGATAGTCACACCACACAGCCTCATTCTGACACTGCATAGGATGTGTGGGCTTTTGTCCTTCTTCCCAAACAGTGACAGCCCTGGCCCCATCCTGGCCTCTGCCCACTCCCATTTGCAGCCTAGTTCTGTCTCATACTCCACCTCCTACATCTTTCCTGTCACTGCCGGGGAGGAGGATGATTCAGTCCCCAGCCAAACTAAGCAGTTAGCCCTTGGCATCCCCAGCCCCATGAGGGTGGCTGAAGACTCACCTGGTTGCCCTCTGACTCGCTGTTCTCCAGCCCAGAGTCTCTGTCCTCCATCGAGGGTGTGGGCCTGAGATGTGCTTTGGTGGGGTGCCTGTTGCGAGAGCTGGGGCTGCAGCCCGGCTCAAGGCGGCTGTAGCGGCGCTGAGACGTCACTGTCCCAGCCAGTGGGGCTGTCCTGTCACCAGAGCCAAGCTGGGGCAGAGAGGGGGAGTCCACCTCCAGTGGGGGCTGTGGGGACTGGTACACATCTGCTGGTGAGGCAGAGTCCTGGAGGGGTTTCTGAGTGAAGGTGACAGCCGCCCCACTGGGGCTGAAGGTCAGGGTGGCGTTGCTTTGGGGAGAGCAGCTGCCGTGCTCCGACTCGTTGGAAGAGTGGCTGCCCACGGAGATGTCTGACTGGCTGCGGCGGGGGTTGTAGGGCTTCAGAAAGGAGCTGTACACGAAGCCCTTCGTCACTGCAGAGAGGGAGAGGAAGGGAGCTCAGACTGGGGCACAGGGAGACCAGAGGAGGGGACTCACAGCAGGCACCAAGGGCAGGGAACAGCCACCTACCCCCATTGTCTATGAGCCAGCGATTCTGGCTGCCCATGGGGTCCTTCTTCTTGATGACGCCCACAATGTCTCCTTCCAACAGGGAGACATCCAGGTCTTGGGCAGCATTGAAATTGCGGTCAGCCTGGAAGAGGCTCTCTGGGGGATAGCGGGCCAGGAGGGTGGCTCGGATGTCGTCTGACTGCAGGAGGTAGGTTGGCTGCAGAGGAACAAGGCAGGTGTGAGTGGCTGTCCTGGGCTCTGCAAGCCCTGACACCGGGCAGAGGGCACTCACCAGGCCGACAAGGGGCTGCCGCCGGGCAGACTGCCGTTCCATGCTCTTCCTTTCAAAAGTCTTCTTGGGAGCCGCCTGGGACTCTGGGAAGAAGGTGAAGGCCTGGAGCTGCTGGAGGACTCGACTGTGCTCATCCTGGAAGATGGCAATCAGGTTCCCCTCCCTGCCAGACACCTTCAGCAACTGGAACCAGAGCAAAGTTGGGGATCCTGGTTAGGTGACAGCTGCTGGGAGAAGCAGCCAAGAGCTACAGAGCAGACCACGGCAGGGGTCTGAGTCCTGCCTGTGATTTGTGTAAGACCCAGGTCTGCAGTCCTGTCTGGACTCAGCTCTAAGTGGTCCTCAAACTCATGACCCGAGATTCTCCCAGGACAATGCTCTTCTGCCACTGCTCCAAGAGCCTTCTACACACAATTGCATCATAACCCTGCAATGCCTGACCCGAGCATCCCACAGGAGCCCTCCACAAGTCACTTGTGGCCTGAAACCGCAGTAGCAGCTTCCTTCACGATGTGACAGGTCCCAGTGATGCTCAGGGATAAACCCTGCAGGGATCAGTGCTGCTCTGAGCCCAGGGCGCTGCCTGCACTGCGGGAACCCACCGACAGCAGGGGTCTGAGCTCCTCCAGGGCCAGGCGCACGAAGTCGCAGTGTGCCTCGGCATAGCCCCGCACGCAGCTGGCAAACAGCTCCTTGGCGAAGCGCAGGAACTTGGGCAGCTCGTCCAGCAGCTGCGCATTGAGGGCCTCGTAGTTGTTGCGGGCTGACTGCAGCTCCTCCAGCGTTCGCTTGTCCTTCAGCTTCTCCGCTCGCTCGGTGCAGTTGTGGAAGTCGAGGAGTTTGTCGAAGCGTTTCTGCACCAGCTTGTGGGGCCCCGCAAACATGCTCAGCAGCTGGCTCAGGGGCGAGCTCACCAGCCGCTCCGTCCGCTCTTTCTGAGGGGCAGAGGTGCAGTGAGAAGGTGAGACAAGGTGCTCTTTCCCACTGTGAATGCCAGCAGCTCACTCTCCAGCACACAACCTCCCCAGGACGGTATAGTCATTGTCTCCTGATGGCACCCACTGGAGCTCCAGAGGTCCCTTCCAACAGCAATTATTCTATAATCTTACGTAACTGTGCCAGCATGGGTAACTCTATGGGAAGTACCTGAACCACTCACATAAAGAGCTGTAGCATTTCAGGTATGGCTGAAAAAATGTGTATCTAACAGGCACATTCATAAACTCCCAGGCATCAAAGCTCTCAGGAGGGCAGAGCTAAGGAGGAATGCTCACAGCTCTCCCAGGTTACCCTCCCTGCAGCCTCCCAGGGCCTGCCCATCTGCAGCAGACCCCCAGCATGGGCCCCAAGGGGCATCCCCAGCACACGAGAGCACAGCCTCACTCACAAAGCTGGAGAAGAGCTGGTCGCTGATGAGACGGTTCACTTTCTGGAACTGGTCCAAGTCCCCACTTCCCTTCTCTGTGCACAGGTCCCACATGCTCCCTGCTGCCAGTGCCTTCATACAAGCTGATTCCTGCACCAGGGAGAGAGACATAGTCAGATGAGCCATCCTTGCTGCCCAGAAGGGGCTCCCAGGGCAGCCCAGACCACTCTGCAGGGCTGAGGCAGGAGCCGTGGCCAGAGGCACTGCAGGGACACACCATGCAGATAGGAGGGGCATGCTGAGCCCCACGGGCTGGGCATCACACCCAGACTCACCCGGACATGCTGCAGGTAGAGGGAAAGGTCCCGGATGAAGGACTTGATCAGACGCTCCTGCATCCGGAAGTTTTTCTCTGTCTCTTCAAAGGCTTCATCCTTTAGCTGTGAGAGAAAGTGTTTCAAGGGAGGTGATGCAGGACTCAGCACCTCCCAGAGTGCAAGGTGTGGGGCCCTCCTGCCCACAAGCTGGACAGCAGAGATGGGTGGTTCAGACCCTACGCTCACTCTGCCTCCCTGGCCTGGGTGAGAGCTGCACGGGGGAAGGGGTGTGGGGGGACAGCAGGTACCTCTGGAGAAGCACTGCAGGGTGTAAGTGCACCTGATGCACAGTACCTGGGGTGCAAAGCCTGTGAGATGCTTGAGGTGGCTGCTCACACGGTTGGATTTCTTGATGATAGAGTGGAAGTTGAGCTTGGAGATCTTCTCCATGAGGCTATCCTCATCCCCTTTTCTGTACTTTAGCACTAAACAGATTGATACAGAAATCAAAACCCTTGTAAGCACAAATACCCATGTCTTACACTGCCTCATCAACAATCAACTTGTTAGTTCTCCTCTTCCCCAAGCCTCTGCAGTCTGAAGAATCCCACACATCATTAGAGAATGGCTTGGGTTGGAAGTGACCTAAAAATCATCTAGTTCTAACCCCTCTGCCATGGGCAGGGACATCTACTAGACCAAGTTGCTCAAAGCCCCATCCAACCTTGTCTTGGACACTTTCATCCACAACTTCTACAGGCAGCCTGATCCAGTGCCTCACCACCCTCAGTGTACAGAATTTTTTCCTTATATCTAATCTAAATCTACTTTCTCTCAGTTTATCCAGTCCTATCACTACACGCCCTTGTAAAATATTGTATCATAACCTCCCATCCCATCCAGCACTGTGCCACCTATTTGGTTCTTGAGATGCCCTAGTTTGCAGACAAACCATTCAAGCTCTTCCACAGGATTATGCATAATGCCAGCATAAGATGACATAGGAGATGGTGTACAACAATCACTGGACATACGCAAGGTATGCTTCTATATTGCTTCTTTAGCAAATGCAAGCAATCATTATAGGCAGCCTCTGTCCCCTCAGCTTCAGTGGGGCTATGAGGCAGGACTAAAGTGTAAGATCTGCATGAACCAGGGGCTTCCAAGAGAAAACAGGGAGGGTGGCCGGCAGGTATCAAAGGGAGTAATTTTCTCCCTCTGTTCAGTCCCAGGGAGGCTACACTTGGGTACTGCATCTAGTTTTGGTGCCTGAAGGCCACAAGAGATGTGGGAGAGTCACAGCTCCTAACCCACAAGGAGAGCTGGGGGAGCCAGGCAGGCTGGACATGAGAAGGCAGAGGGGGATCTGCTCACAACTAGCAGCTACTTGAAGGGCAGTTACAAAGGTGATGAGGCCAAACTTCCCTGAGCAGTGAGATTTCCTCCGCGACCATGGCTGCCAGCTAAGGCTCAGTGGCCAGCAGACACCAACCACAGAACACCCAGTCCTGTCTGTCTCTGCCCAGCTCCTCACCCAGGTCCTTCCGGCGCTTGTACTCGTTGATGTTGACGTTGATTTCTTTGACTGCGAGGACAGCAGCTGTGAGTGGTGCCCTATCAGGGTGAGCCTCAGGGGTGGCACTCAGCAGCTCCATCAGCAGCAGTGGGTACCGCATCACCCTCTGCACGGGCTTGATGAGGAAGGAGCCCAGGTTAATGTAGTTTGTGCAACCCCTGGAAAGTCAGGACAAAGGAGATGTATCAGGTGTCAGTCCAGCTCTGCCACACAAACTCTGCCCCCTCAAACCAGTGCCAACCAGACCCAGAACTACAATGCCTCTAAGTCCACTGTACTCTCTAAGTCATGCTGCCCTCATGCCCAAACTCATTGCACTCCTGAACTCCTGGTGCTCTCAGTTCAACCCCAGGTTTCTGGTCCTCACTTGCACCAGGTGATCCTTCCCAGCCAGGATCCTCTCCATTACCAGACCCACCATGAAATCCCACATAGGCACAGCCTCACACATGCCAGAGAGCCACTTGTTTCAGATGCTGTTCCACCACACAACTGCCCACATCTGTCCCCCAGTGCAGGACAGACTGACTGCAGGACTACAGTCACTGCAAGGCTTTCCTGGCTCCTTGGGGCTGAGGGCTCCCAAATCCTGTTTCCTGCCCAAGATCTCCCCTCGCCTCATCACTTGTGCTGCCTACCTGTGCAGCCTACCCACTGCCACTGCTGCAGTCATGCCACAGACACCCCTCTCCTCCCAGCTGTGCCTCCACAAAGCAGTGTTAGGGCCCCCCAGCATGCACCCAGCCTGTGGCAGGAGGTTAGTTACAAGGGAATGGCCAGACCAACACGGACAGACAAGCAGGGACTAAGAGGAAGGATGCACTTACCACTCACTGTACAGGCTCCTGCCGGCCCACAGAGTGCCAAAAAGCAAAGAAAAGCAAGGGTTAATAGGGTGGCAGGTGTGCAATCCCACAGCCAGTGTCTGTGCCCTGCCAGTGAGGCTGCCAGGGCAGTGGGCAGACCCATTCTCCCACAGCAGCTGTCGGCACTGCTGGCTGCCAGGACGTTTCCCTCCACAAGCTGGAGCCCTGGCACTCACTGAGCCAGGCAAAGCAGCTCCTTTCTCACCAGCCATGGTGGGTCAGGGTTTGGGGAACAGGAGCCCTCAGGCCAGGACATGCCACCTTCTCTATACATTGGTGGCTTCTCTGCAGATTTTAAGGGGGTCTATAGGTTTCCCAGAACCTGTGCATTGGGGCAGGGGGCCATTTGAACCCAGAGCCTGGTGAATTATGCAGTGCCACAGTCAGACCCTCTCCAGTCACCACCTGAACTGTCCAAACACTGCTGACAGAGGGGCAGGGATGTTGGAAACTGATCCCCCTATCCCAGCCGGGTGGCTACCACAGCCAGAGACTCAAACCTGAGGCTATCCAGCAGGTCCAGAAGTAGTTTCTGCATCTTCTCATCCTTCTCATAGGTTTCCAGCAGTGCAATGGCCTCATCATGGTTCTGGCAATACACCCTGTAGACACTCTCCAGCTCTGCACGCTGTGTCAGGAACACTGGCCCTGCAGACAGCAGCAAAGCAGGACTTCAGTGTCTCCTGGTCCCCAGCTGCCTCCAAAAACACTGGCGTGTCTCATGATAAGACATCCAGTGTCCCTGTTCCGCACACACGGCTCAAGAAGACAGTGCTACTACAGCATGCAGGACCCCTCCTCATCACCCATCAGCACGGGGAGCTCAATCAATCCAGGTCTCCCAGGGGGAGTAGTGGAGACATTGGACACTGGGGCCACAGAGCAAAGGCACAGGCAGCCCAAGGCCTGAACAACTCAAGCTGGCAGCACTTTGGGGCAAAGGGCCACGGATGGCCACAGGCACTGTGTCTCAGCATGGCGACCCCTAGGGCAACACAGATCTCCTTGGCTTCGCTGTTGGACTGATGAGTAGCAATGGGGACCAGCAGGGAGAAAGCCCAGTCCCAGTGATCCTCTCCCACCATTTAAACTGTTATGTCCTGCCACTAGCAACGCCTATCCCAGCCTTCTGAGAAAAGGTAACAGCAGAATTCATACCAATGGCATCTGAAGCCTCCAAGGTGGACAGCAGCTGCTTGGAGAAGTTAATTACCATGTGGATGTTTCCAAAAAGGCTCTCAAAGTCTATGTTCTGCATCTAGTAAATGGGAAAAGAGATGTCCTGGATCATGACATGTCCCAGTCAGATCCAACAGCCCCCCTCCCCGCCACATTGCCCTCCTGCATCAGTCCTCAGCTTCACAGCAGGCACCTGGTGCACCCTCCTTTCATCGCAGTGACTCCTGTATGCATTTCCTTGTCCCCCAGTGCACTGAAACTCTCACTCCTTATGTGTCCTTCTCTTTCCCAGCAATTCTGCCTCTGCTCACCTGGTTTTCTCTTTCTCTCCCCACTAAATCTGTCTCATGCCAAGACTCCATATCTTATTTCTCCTGTCCATGAATTTAACCTATAAACCAAATGAAGATAAACTTTTCCTGCCCCAGAAAATCAGTCTGTGATACTTGCTGCCAGGTCTCTTGCTCCCAGCAAGGATGAGAGCTCAGCATCTCACAGCAGATGGGCTATTGCAACAAGTGCATGGAGCTGTGGGAACCACCCTCCTCCCCTCAGAATAGCTTAAATTTCCTTTATGGGTTCCCGTGCTGCTTTGTCGCCTTAGAGAACTAAACGGACTCAGTATCCTCACCCCAATTCACCAGTGCTGCACCACAGCTTTCCCTCCCTTCCCATCTCCTACCTGTGCCTGCTGCAGGGGCACCATGATCCTCTCCACGCACATCTCCAGGTCTCTGATATAGTCCCGCTCTGTCTGAAGCAGTTCCTCAATAACTTTGGCCCTCTTCTCCAGCATCCTCTGCTCTGCGCTCTCAGTGGCGGCCGAGGACGGCTCCAGGGATGGTGTCTGGGAGGACAGGAGAGTCATCTCTGCAAGACAGATAAACGAGATCATCATGCTCCAGCAAGGCTGCAAGGACAGGAGCCAAATAGCACCTGAACTGCGACACATGTAACCCATGAGACTGAGAAACAGCACTACTGAGAGACCAAGGGCCTTTCCAGAGCGGCCATCCCCAGGGCTGCAGGCAGACCCGGCTGCTCCTACAGCCCACCCTCGCAGCACCAGGAACGCTGCGAAGCCCCGGCACCGGCGCGCCGGGCAACAAACCTGCTCCACACGGTCTGCCCCTATACCGGCCGGGGCCACGCCGCTCTCCAACTCCGCGGCTCCGGGAGGCTACGGACACGGAGGGAAGCCCCCGCTGCCCCGCCGGGCAATGGCGGCCACCCCTCCCTCAGGCTGGGAGCGGGGTCTCCGTTCTGCAGCCGCGGGGCATTTCCATCTCAATGGCCGCGGAGGGCCCCGGGCACCGCAATGGTGCTGCCGCTGGCAAAGCCTGGAGCTGGATCCCGGCCAGCGGGGCCGGGCAGGGCCGCCCCGCCCGCAGGGCCCGGGGCTGCGGGCCGCCCTCCTCGGCCCCGTCCAGACTCCCGCGGCCCCTCTCCTCCTGGTTTTCAGTCCCACCTGCGGTCCCGGGCCGGCCCAGCCCCCTCCCGCTCCCATTGAGACATTTTATCCCCCCGCAGATTCCTGGGCCCCGCCGCGCTCTGCCCCACCTGCCTGCGTTCAAAGGCTGTGCCCTCGGACCGAAACCGCGGCCGCAGTGTTCCCACCGCCCCTCCCCGACCGCCCCCTGGTCACCCCTCTGAGGCCAGGAACACTCGGGTCTCCCCCATTTCAGGGCAGCACGGAGCCCCTTGCAGCGCCCAGCCTGCCTCGGGTACCCCATTTCATGTCAATGGCCGATTCCACAAATGCGCCGTCTGCTACGGAGCCCCAGCTGCCCTCCATCAGCGGAAATTTTTTTAGATTTGCAGGCATGTCCCAGCTCAGACATTTCTGGGAATGTTTTTGCAGAACAGGCACTTCCAGACCTCCACCTCCCTGACCTCTCCGGTGACAGCCTCAGGCAACAGAGGCTCAGCATCGATTAAGCCCAGGGACACCCAGCAGGGCTTGGGACTTATCCTGGTACCACAGCACCGACTGTGCACGGCCCCAAGAAAACCCCCACGCTCCCAGCTGCTTCTGCCCAGGTGCTGGGCAGGCTGCAGGCAGCGCCCAGCTGTGCCCTGTGGGGTGATGGCAGTACCCAGCACGGCAGCATGAAACATGGCATGGGAAAATTGCTGCCTCAGCCTAAGCATCCTGCCCACTGCTCTCCCAGGCCGGGGTCTTCACACTGAAACAACCTGAGAAAGAAGACACCCAAGCTGAGACACTGATTCAGCCCATGATTATCTGAAACCATGCCAGCCCTTTTGGCCCTTCCCACTGCAGAGCAGCTGGGGCAGAAACCAGGAGCATCAGCACCAAACAGCAAGTTCTTACAGCCACCTGGGCTGAGGATGAACCACTGTGCCTCTCCGCAGAAAGAACAACTTCAAAATCATTCCCACTGCAAGCCCGACAGATGGGAAACCCAGCTGAAACATTCAAATGCCCTCAATGTGGGAAGGAAGATACTCATCTCTCTAAGCTGGCATCTCTGCTGCCCTGCCTTGAAATCTAGCCTGGGGAGAGGCAAAACGACCAGCTCCATGGAGGAGGACTCAGTGACACAACCAGCACTACATTTAGTAGGCAATCATTGGGAAGAGAAGGCCTCACTGATTCCTACTGGCAACTATCCTTAAGACAAACCCCATCAGAGCCTGTCTTGGCTTTCCAGCAGTCCCTGATGATCAACTTTATCAACTCTAACGCAGCAAGGAGGGCCTGGGAGCAGATGCTGGGTTTAACTGGTTTTGCTCTTTGCATTTCCACAGCATCTGCAAAGTCACAGCAGCAGACTGGGCCCTGCTGTGCAAGGTCCTCCACAAACACCCACAGGGATATCCCTCGACGAAGCACTTGGAGCCTGAACAGGATACGAGCAGAAAAATGTACAGGAGGGACAACTAAACACCAAGATAATACAGTCAGCAAGTCTTTATGGCTCAGAGTTAATGAAGTAATAACAAATAAGTTATTTTAAAGAAGGCATGGCATTTGTTTTGCAGGAGAGCAAGCTCAAGTGGGAAGGCAACTGGGAAGAAACAGGAAGGTGTTAATTTGCAATGCAAACAGGTGTGTGAAACCCAGAGGGGGTGGGCGGGTGAGATGATACTACTGCATGGGGTGGGCTGGGAAGAATCTCGAAAATGAAGACAAGCCAAAATCACAGCCAGAAATGACCCATGCAGCAGCATTTGGGAAGACAAATGGAAAAGATTACATTTGCTTTGGTCAAAGAACAGGATTTTATATTTAGCCCCAGGCAAAATGCCACCACATTAAGTTTTGTACAGGACACCTCAGGAGTTTACTGCACCACCAAACAACCCTGCTGTGCTCCCAGCCTTAGCCATAGCGAAATTGCAGTCACACCATGTGTTTGGCTCCAGCTCCCCAAAACAAAGCTGGGGATGCCCAGTGCTGTTGGCAAGTGCAGCAGCTCCCCATGCTCCAGCAAGCAAACCCCAGGCAAGTAAATCTAGGTTAGGCCCTTACAGAAAGTACCCTGTGGTGGCAAGGATTCAACCCACACTTGTGAGATTGCCAGCTCCATGACACCCTTCTTCGGCAAGTCTCAAATCCCTGCCTATGGAAGAGAAATTAAAACCTTCCCTGCACAGATTTTAAGCCCACAGTAGTCATCAGCTCAGCTTGGTTGACCTGGCACAACGCGGGGAACCAGTTCTACCCACTTACACTGTACTAGTACTTGCATGATTTTGAAAACTCATACAAATTAATTCTCCTCCAGCCTTCTTGCTCTTCCTGGAAATTTCAAGATTCCTTCAAAAACAAGGCTACATTGCAGTCAAGTCTCTTAGGATTCTTCTTGTTATGACTAGTCCAGCATCCTCCTTCAGCAATGAACTCAAAAGGTATCCTACTTCTTTCCAAACACTTGCAGCTCAAAATATTCAAATACAGAATTTATTTTTAATATTTGGCTCTTATATCTAACCAATATGTATTAGTGTTTGTTTCTAATGCATTTAAAAACTCTCACTTTTTGTATTTCATACTATCTCTGTTAATTGTCATCAATTTATTTTTTCCTGTTTGTCACACATTCTTGTATGTCTAATAGCAGCTTTCCCTAAATGAGGCTTATTAAGCAGTTAACTAAACCCACCAATTTCACAGCTGTGGGTTTTGGTCATCCAGCAAGTATTTTTGAAAAAGATCTCCATTTTACTTCACAGATTTTCAATTTAAATGTTACCTTTCAATTTGATTAATCATGCCCATCAACTTTGAAGGTGCTAAGACATGCACCACAGCTTGAATGGGCTTTGTCGGCCTGCAGGAATATGACTCGTATTTCTCATGAAGCCACCAAATTCCAATCCAGTGACAAATTCATCTTTACCCATGACACAGTTGCCAAATAGGCATTCAGAAATACATTTCCATAAACAATGTTCTCAATCACAATTTTCAGAGACTCAGATTTTGTTCTCCTGTTTCTTCTTGGTTTGATGGTCTGAGACAGCCTCCCAGGAGCACCTGCTTTTGAGCTTTGCTAGTACCCCTGCTGACCCACGAGAGATCCAACACCAGCTCGTAACCCAGCCCTGGCAACGAGGTGTGAAGATGGAGCACACTCCCACCTCTGCCCTTCACGGGGAGGCTGCGATTTGCTGTCGCAATCACACGGCTCATCCTGCTCGTCTGAGAAATGCCACCGTCATCAGCTTTCTTCCAATTAACGAAACCTTTGAGTTGTTATTACCCACCCTCCTACTGGGAGCACACATGCAGGTTTTCCCTGCCCGGCTCTGGGAGCAGAGTTGGCCCACAAAGACCAGATCCAATGGGAAGTATGTGCACCACGCTGCAGGGCTCTCCCAAAGGTCTGCATCGCCCCCCAAATGCTCGTGCTCAGGGCTCACCTGGCAGCATCCCGCAGGCTCGGCGCAGCCCGGCGGGCGCTAACGCAACCTGGAGAGGGACGTGCCGCCCATCAGCGCCGGCGACAACCCCAGGAATCTCCGGAGGAGCTGCACCCAGCCGCGAGGCAAGCCCGGCCCCGGGCCCACAGCTCAGCACAGGCAAGCAGTGACTCAGGACAAAACAAACCAGCTGCAAATATTTGAAGTATGTGGAGGCCAGGAGGGGAGGAGCCACTGCCGACCATGAGGGGGAGGCGATGAAACTAGGGCAGGGAATAATTAATCTGAGCGAAAGGCTAAACTCGCTGCCAGGAGCAGGATCTGGCTGGGGCGAAAACTCTTACTCCAGACATTGGTAACACACCAGTGAGCTGAACGGGGGCAGAACAGGGATGCTTCTCCAGGGCCACTGGAATGGCTTGGTGTCCCAAACGTGTCTAATGCAGAGCCTGCTTGGTGGGGATATGTCTCTGATGATATCTCTCTGTGGTGAGACCACAACCATTGCCCCAAACAGCCTCTGGTTGCCCAGACAGCCCCATGGCATTGGGCGTGAGCAGAGGATGATTCCAATCCTTGACACAGAAAAAAGTGAAGTAATATGATGGTGTAAAAGAGCTAAACTGCTAAAGCTGAGTCAGGGCATCAACAGAAAGTGTGAGCAAAAACACTGATGGAAAAAAGAATGAAAGCTGAAAGTTCTTTAAAAGGATGTTTTAAATAGACATGAAAAAAACATGAAGAGAACTGTATTGATGAAAAATCTGTCCTGTATCTGTGCTTCAATAAAGACAGCAAATATAAATATATAAATGAGCATAGAAAGTGGATAATAGATAATAGATACACCAGGAACTCTGAAGCACAGAAAAATGAGAAAAGAAAGACATCAAGAAAAATCCATGGATGGTAGAATTCAATTTTCATCTTTTAAATGAAGAAATAAAATACTACTTTATAATAGACCTTTATTTCCATCCAGGACAAAAGAAAACCTACAATGACACAATCCAACATTTTTGGCAACCCTGGCAAAAAGGTAGAATTATACAATAAATTTTCTGCTTCTTTCTTTCTAAAAAGAAAGAAAGAAAAAAAAGAAAAAAGAAAAAAAGAAAAAAAACCTTGAAAACCCACTGCCAGTGGAGACTATCCAGAAAAAAAGGCATTTCTAAACAGAAACTGGATTTAGTTAATCTCACATAATAAAGTAAATGGAAAATCACTGCTGTCATGTAGAGAACTGAAGATCAATTCAACAGGATCACAAAATAAAGATGAGGCATATGAGTCACTGAGTGATCCAGGGTATCCTGGATAAGATGGAATTATTCAAACCAAGCAGGTTTAATGCAGACAAACGCATTAATGTATTCATGGGAACAAGAAACACAGCCACATGCAGGATTGTATTCTGGGGAGTAATTATTTTGCTTGATCAGACAAAATTCAGCAGGAGTTCCCTGACTGTTGTGGAGGACAACTGGGGTTTTAGACAAAGGCACAGGGGCATAGCAAGGTAAACTAGTATTGACACCCACCCAGAATCCCTCACCCAGCCCTCAAGTCCACTGTTTTAAAAGTCTGAACTGAAAAATGAGTGAGCATCAGGAAGAATAAACACTTAAAGGTCTTCCTGCGAGTCTTTGACCTGGGTATTTTAAGACTCCACTACAAAGAACTGAAGACTGAAAAATTACTTAATGACAGTACCTGCCTGAGAAGAATATCCATCAACTAAAAAGCTCCAATTTAGGAGAAAAAGGTTGGGGTTCAGAGCTGAAATGGAACACATAACATGCAAAAAACTTTTAAGAGTGATGGTGACTAAGCAGCAAAGTTGTGACAGGTGGGTTCTCCTGTTGATGTGTCAGGCAGTCACATCTGAGTCTCATCCCAGCAGAGGTGCTCTAACCAAGTAGCTGTCACCCGGTTACACTATACAGAAATCTGTAAGAAGTGTGATAACCCTCCTAATAGAAAAGATCATCTCTACTGGCTTGGAACTATTCAAGGCAGGCTGGATGCGGCCCTGGGCAACCTGATCTAGTGTGTGGCATTCCTGCCCATGGCAGGGGCACTGGAACTAGATGATCTGTAAGGTCTCTTCCAACCCAAACCATTCTATGACTCTACGATCCCTACTGGGGCTTTCAAGTCACAATTTCTGTCACTCAGGGGATTGAGGAGGAACCTGTGAGAGAAGTAAACAGCATTAGAAAAGGTGCCTGGAGCACACACTGAGGGAAAACCAGAGCTGCCTTTTCCCTGTCAGCTGTGTAGGTGGGTGTCTGCTGCCAAGCACAATGGGAGCTCTTTTGGGGAGGTGCTGGTGGGATCTTGCACTGAGGCAGCTACAGCAGCAAGCATTACATACCAAGGAGAGCTGCTGCTGGTCCAGCACTGTGCCCCAGCAGGGCAGGTGGAGGAAAGTAACAGACAATTGCAGCCAGAAACAGGCCACAGGATGGACAGACAGTGTTTGAAATACCTGGAGCATTCATCCCTCCTTTCCTGCTGTGAGACACTGGTGCTGATGATGAGGGCATCCTGCCCTGCTCCTCTTACAGCTACTCCCATGCCCCTGAGCCTGCCACAGTGGGGAAAAAATCCTTCAGCCCTGAAGAGTGAAAACTTTCACTTGGCATCACAGTCTGTCCCTTCAACTCTTGCAAAAGCTGGACAAGCCAGCACTGCTCCAGCCTCCTAAGGCTTTGTGAACCATTTCCCATCCCATTCTGTTCCTGGCCTCCTCCTGGCTCCCCTGCTGCCCTTTGGATGTCTTGGCACTGCAAAGCCTCTCCCTTTCCTCGCCCTGGGGACACAGCTGAGCAAAGTCCCACCGTAACAGGGTGGCCTGGGAGTGCAGAAATGCAGCCTTTGGAGCCTGCTTAATCAAATATCTCCAGAGGACAGATTTCATGCTAAGGCAAAGGTAGTCACTGCCTCCAGCTTTGCCATCGCTTTGGCTGTTGCACAGTTTTCCTCTCCATTTCAATCCCACTTCACGGAGAGTTCACACACACAGCTACATGAGACAGATGCTGGCAGAAAGGGCACAAGAACTAACAGGTTTTCAGACACATGGAGGCCTGTCCGTCAAGAAGGGCTCCTTCTGTCCCTCTGCCTAGACCCCAGCACCTTGCTGCCACATCCCACCCCCCCCAGTATTCTTCCAACAACCAGCCAAGCTTCACAAATCTGTCTGCAGCTGACTCTGACACAGCCACAGCATCAATGCAATGATTTCATCCATGCCAAGACAGCCTAAGCCTTCCACTTTGGTGACTCTCCAGCTCCAGGATGCTATTTGATAGGACTGGAGACCCAGGGATGGCTTGGGGACCCAGGACACAGGGCATGCAATATGTAGCACAGCCAAGGGACCACTGCAACACTGAGGGGCTGGTGACGCAGGAGATTCCCATCGGTGACACCCCCCAACACGCAGGTGCCTCAGTGTCCTGCCCAGGTGAATTACACAACTCGGAGTACTTGCTCTCTGCATATGTCTGAGTGCTACAACAGTTTCCTCTATTTCCTGTTTGCACTGCCTGTGAACAGCTGCCATGCTCAGGGTCAGGAATTGGTTCTTACACGTAGAATCTATTCATGATGGGTTATAAAAGTAAAACAGGCAGTGGAAATAACCCAGCATCTCACCCTTTCCCTCATGAGGAACCTCCTCAGGGCCCTAAAAGAACAGATGAACCAGGGCCACAAGTTTTAGGGTGTACCTGAAACACTCAGGAGCAACAGAAAGGACAGCATTGAGCCTGTGCCACCTGTGCTTCCCTCTCACTTGGGGCTCCACAAAATCCCCTTGCAGAGGCTGTACAGAGGGGTGAAGACCATGATGCTCATTTCAGTAAATCCCAGGGAGGCCCTTTCCTGTGAGAGCCTGTCTGTGCTGGCCACCCACGTGTACCAGAGTCCCAGTGCTGCCCTGGTGCCTGGGTGAAGGGCAGGGTGAAGGCACACCCAAGGGAATTGCCCACCATTTCCCTGTGTACCTTGCTTTTTCTTCCTGGTCTGCACAAACTCTGAGTGCCGCAGGGCACTGGGAGCCGTCCGTCTGTAGAAGCTGTTCCGCTGCAGCACAGAGCCCACCCTGTTTGCTTCCTCAGCCTCCTGCTCCCAGAGCTGGCTCCAGTCTGGCCGGCCCGTGCGTACCCTCGAGCGCTCTGCTCCACTGCTGCTCTTGGCTGGCATCCCAGGCCCTGGGGCTTCTCCTTCCAGCTCCCCATAGCTGTCGTAGTCAACAACGCATGTCTTGAACTGTGTGTAGCAGGTACCTGACCCCAGGTTCACGCCACCATCTCCCAAGGACCTGACTGCAAATGCAGGAACTTCACAATCTCTGTCTGGACTGCTGTGGTCCATGACATGGCCTTTGTGTCTCCTCTGTTGTTCAGTGTCTTCTTGGTCTACTTGGTCCCTGGTACCTACACGTGGCCTTTCCTGCTCTCTATATGCCCTAGGGCCTCCATCATCTCTATACCCCTTTTCCCCTTCCCTATATACTAGATTGCCTCCATCCTCTCTATACTGCCTTCTCCTCTCCCTATACTCCCCAGAGTCCCTCTCTTGCCTGTGCCACAGTTCCTTTTTCCTAGAATGTCTTTCATCTTCGCTGTAGTCCATAGGATCTCTGTAGTCCTGATACCACCTTCCCCCCTTCCTACAGTCTCCAAGGCCTCTGTCCTCTCCATGCTGCCTTCCCCTCTCCCTATACTGCCCAGGTACTCTGTCCTCTCGGTTCAGCCCTTCTCTTATCTCAGAACTGCAGTTTCTGTATTGAACACCCTCCCTCTCATACAACCTGTAGTTTCTGCCCTCTATATCCTGTCTTTTGCCTTCCCAATCATCGTCTGCTTTCCTGCAGTCCATGTACTGCATCTCTCCCTTCCAAAAACCTCCACAGTCTCCGTTCCTGCTCTGTTGGTCCACGGAGATGCCCTCCTGTCTCCCGGAACTGTCCCAGCCGCTGTCTGCTCCTCGGCTGCCCGGGTACTGCCTCCTCGTCACCCTGGGTCTGTCGTTGCAACCAGCCACGTCCTCTCTCCGTACAGCACAACAGTCCTCGTATTCCCAGCTGAGGAGCCGCGGTTGTCTCGGATCCTCCATGCAGTGTTTCCTCTAAGGATAGGTGCGCACAGTCCTGTGGGGTGTGGCACAGGGGCCCACTCCCCTCACTCTCTGCTCTCTGAGCCCTGCCCCGGGCTGACGCCAGTTCTCCACTCTGCTCCAGCACTCCCGTCCCAAGTGAAACGCAGGTGCTGCTTCCTGAAACCAGCCAGCAAAGGCACGGGCCCAATCGCTGCCAGCCCCGGCCTCCTCCACCTGCTGCCCAAAGTAATCAGTAACCAGCCCGGAGCGAGGAGGGGAGCCAGGCTGGGCAGGCTCTCACCGCCCAAACCGGCTCCACGGCTTTGCCAAAGGCTCTCTGCAGGCAGCTCTGAGGCAGGGAAGAGGAGGGCACTGGAGCATGCAGAGGCCCTGCCCCGAGACCAGTGTCCTCAGGGAAGGGAAACAGAGCGTGTGTGAGACTGCAGGAAGCCACAAACCAGAGGTGGGATACCAGATCTTCTTCCACTGCCTTCCCACCCCTGATAGCATGAAGGCAACAACGTGGTCTAGAAGAGGCTGGGCTCTGCTCCACACCTCGCTGGGGCAAACTGAGGCCTTCAGGCTGCCCCTGGCTCAACCCTGATGCTGAGCCCATCCCTTCCCAGCCCTCACCCACAGTCATGGGAAGATCAGGAGAGGAGCTGCTCCCTGCAAGACAGAGCAATGCCTACACAGTGCCATGCAGCCACAGCTGCCTGGTTCCCTGCTCTAGCGGGTCCACCCGCTGACAGGAACAGGCTTGAAGGGATTACCTGGGTTACAGACTCCAGTGCCAACACACAAAATAAGTTTCCAGGAGGCTATAGAAATATGCACTCCAGTAACACCTCTCACTGCAGGGCACAACATATTCCCAATTTTCCATGCTAAACAGAGAGCTCCTATAAGAAACCAAGAGACAACCACAACATGCCCTTGACAGAGAACGTGAGAGTCTGTGGATGTCATCCATGTCTCAGGTTCTTGCAACACTTGTTAGGAATGCAGAGTCCATGCTCTCAGCTGGTAGAAGACAAAAATAAAACCAACTCTCCTACTCCAACTGCAGGAGGGCAAACACTAATCCTGCCCCAGCCTGGTGATCAGCAAAACCCCAGTGTGCTCACAAGACACACCAAAAAAGCAACCTGATGATTTTAAAGATTTACTGTAGAAAACCACATATTTTCTACTCTTCCTTTGGCTCCCCAAAGGATACGCTGAGGGGCTGGATTCCCTCAAGATTATGCCTGCCCTGCTTTGGTTGCTGGTCAAAGCTTAGTGAGAGCTTTTCTGCCTTCAGTGTGTCTCCATGTTCACCTAACAGTGGTAATGCAGAGGTCATGCCTCAGGCATGGCCCAAACACATTTTGCTGAGCTGATGCAACACCAAGTTACTGTTCTGTCCTGCTGCACTAGAACTGGGCTAGCAAGACATGCTCTCTGGCCACATTTAGATGTGTCAGGAGGGACATGACAGGGCTTGGGTAGGAGACATCTTTATCACAGGGCTAGAGAGGTCTCTTGAGAAAAATCTCCTAGGACTACTGGAAGCTTACTAACTTGAGGATGCCTCAGGATAGTGCATTAGTTCTTGCCTAAAGCTTCCACTTCCAGAAGCCAACAGGGCACAGGTTCCACAGGATTGGTCCTCTGCCAGGAAGCACTGGGACAGTAGGAGATATTCCCAGCAAGACCCATCCCATCAGAAAATTTCCCTCGAGATTCAGTCTAGATTTTCCTCTTCCTACCTTCAAGTTATTTCACCTAGCTTCAAATCCTCTAGGCCTCGTTCCAAGCATGCCTCTCGCACACCACTGACATGGAGGTTGTTTGTCACCTATCAGCCATCATTCCCATGTGCTCTGCCTCAGACATGATCGTGCAGCAAAGTGCCTGGGCTCCCCAGGGCTGATTAAGCAGTGGGAGGATGGAGGCAGTGAATTCAGAGTGAGTAATTCCCAGGCAGGAGTTGGCATTTCACTCCACCTCCTGCATGCAGTGCCCACATTTCCTGCATGTCGTGGGTTTTGGTAACAGAACTGCAGTGTCAGAGCTCCTGGGAGAAGCCTGGGAAGGGACTGTGGGAGAAGATGTATGTGGTCCCATCTTTCCATTTGTCTACTGTAATATCAAGTGAATGTAATTAACAGCACTGATCTTTACATGGCACCTTCAGGTTTCAGAGAACAAATGTGCTGATATAATAATGGCAAATTCCTCTTTCCTGAGTAATTTTTTTCTGGAGTGCAAGAACAAAAGTCACATTTTCAGCTACAGATATGCCACAATTGAAAACTCTTTGTTGCTATTACCAACAGAACAGTGCTGTTTTCTTGTCCAGGACTCCACGGACAGCAGGAACACAGGGGCAGGCTTTACTTTTTGCCCACTAATCCATCCCACTCCCAGGCCAGGTTCAGTCCCCTTCTGTGTACCCCTTCTCTTCTGAGTGATAAATCTCCTGTATCAGCACCAGAGCAGAAACCACAGGAAACCCAGTGCCCTGACAGGTTGAGGGCAGTCACAGCACAGACAACTACTCAAATCTCAACTGCAGGACCACCAGCAAAGCCACCCTGAAGTTGCTGCTCACTCCACTACAGATAAGAGGGGATGAGGCAGGGAGGTTGGAACTGCAGCAGCTGTGGTTTTGCTTTCCATCACAGGCATACTGGGAGTGGATGAGATGAAGGCTCTGGATGTATCGTGGGGCCGGAAGAGGAGATGGGGAGATGGGAGAGTTGGAAGGAAAAGGGGGTGGGGAAGACCAGGGCAAAGGGATATCTAGAGAAAGACACTGTGATTTTCCAAGGCAAAATCATGATGATTTGTACTGCAACAGTGCTTACAAAATGACCAAAATCAGGAATTAAAGTAGGGTATAAAAGACTGCCTTCAAGAGTGTCTGTAAAACAGCAGAGGCACCTGTGCTCCTGAAGCATCCCCCATCCCATGCTGCTGAAGACTCACCTCTCAACTCCTGCAGCTCCATGCTGAGGCTCTCAATGTTGGAGTCACAGAAATCAAGGTTTTCCATGGTCTCTGCTCTCACCAGCTCATCCTGCTGCTCCTCCAGCATCAGCCTTAGCTCGGCACGGGTCTTGCTGTACGCCTCCAGATCTCGCTCCACCTCTCCAATTCTAGTCAGCAGGATGGAGCTGGAGGAGGCTGATCCTGCCTGTGTCAAGTCCTCACGTCCCTCCTCCACCTGCTGCTCTGGGGTGCTGGGCTGAAGCTGTGCAGGGACCACATTTTTCCGCTGGCTGCTGGATGGGGGCCGGGGTGCAGGCCGGGAGAGTTTGACCGAGAAGGACAGGGACCTGCCTTTGGGCACTTGGCCACCCTGCACGTGCACAGCGGTTGTCGCAAGGCTGCTGGGCCGAGGAGGGGGTGGCCTCAGGGCCCTTCTCCTCTCTGCCTGCCTGGAGTGGGACACAGCTTCAGGAGAGCCACGGACAATGTCTTTCTCAGAGCTGTAGTCCAAGATAGAGAAGTGACGGGAGACCTTGTCCTGCTCCACACCAGTACTTGACAGACTCTTCTCAAACTGGGCCAGCTGCTCTGTCAGTTTGGAGTCCAGGTCCACGCAGCCATCCCCCTGCACTGCAAGAGGGCAGCACTCCCTCCAGCTCCCAGCCCGTGTGTCCAGGCCCACCTGAGCAATTCCTAAGCTGGAACAGGGCTTGGACTTCTCCTGTTTACTGTCCATCCAGTTGTCTAGGTCTTGGGTGCTGCTCTGGCTCTCCTGGGGCTGAGATGCTGCCCAGCTGTTAGGAGATGAAATCGCCTGGCTCCTGCAAGGATTTTGGGGGAAGTGGGGAGCCTGCAAGGGCACAATGGGGCTGTCTCCATCGTGCTGAGGAAGGGGGTGAGTTTCTGAGTTTCCTGGGGAGGCTGAAAGGGTCCCCCCAGGCTCCAATTCACCTGCTTGGCCAGGCCTGTTGCCCTGTGGGGGAGGCAGCTGAGCAGAGGGGAGAATGCCATTGACTGTCTTCGTGTGGTTAGAGGAGACCGAGCCCCCTGTGCCTTTTGGATGTGGCTCTTGGGGTCCCGTGCTGGGAGAGGCCTGGTGCTGTCTCAAGTCAGTGCCAAGAGGACCCTCTGACCTCCCTGCCTTGTGAGACAAAATGGTGGCAGGCTCAGGGTATACAGCCAAGCCATCCTCCTTTTCCCTGCTATCTTTCCCTGGCAAAGGAAGAGTTTCAGAGCAAGTGCTTTCTGGATCTTGATGGATGGTCAATCCACAGCTGCCTCCACCTTGCAGATCCCCAGTACCCACCTTTTCCCTGCAGGCCTCAGAGGCTTCCAGCCTCACAAATCTGTGTGGAAAGATGCCACGTTTTCCTCTCAGCTCCCCCTCCAGCCAGCCATCCTCCAGAATGCCTACAATCCGAATCCTGTCACCTACATCAAAATCCAGTTCCTGGGACTCCAGGGCTTGGAACTGATAGAGGGCAACACCATAAGTACTCCCTGGCTCGTTGTCATCTTTGGGGGGCATGTCTACTGTCCCATTGGTGTCACAAGTCCCTGTGGGCTCTGGATCCACTGAGGTTCCTGGTGCTCGCAGAGGAGTAAGCAGTTCCACAAAACCCTCTGGGAAGATGCCCCTGCAGCCTCTGAGCTCACCCTCAAACCAGCCAGGCTCTGGGACACCAACAATGTTGATCACATCCCCTTCCCTGAAGTCCAGTTCCTCCTCCAGCTGAGCAGACAGGTCCATCAGGGCCCGGGCTTGGCCCAGTGAGTAGGCAGGCACCTCCAGGAGAGTGCTCTGGGACAGCTGACGTCTCCGAACTGAAAGGCACAGCTCCCTCACACATGATGAGGGGAAAAAGCCCTTGGAACCCCAGCTGCTTCGGCCCTGGAGCCAGCTGGAGGCCAGGGACCCCCCCAGGATCACCAAGTCTCCTGCAGAGAATGAGACACACCAGTTCAAAACTGCTCTCATTACTCCTTCCCACCTCTTATTCCTGCCTCCCCGCGTTCCCTCCTGGCTGTGGGTGAGGACTGGCACTCTGTCAGAGCACAGTACATGCTGGGAATGCACACAAGCACAGGATGGGGTTAAAGCATGAAGTATCAGCAGCCTCTTGTACATCTAAGATACACAGTTTGGCTGCAAAGTCGTGCAGGTGCATCAAAGCTTTCATTCTCCCCCAAATGCAAGTCTAAGATTTGGGGATTGGAGGTCACTTAAAAGTAAATTTACTATGATCAGGTGATGCCAATTTTTGGAGTTTCATGAGTAATGACCGATCATGAGAAACTGGTATCAAAGTGGCAGAAGCCCAGAGGACCATGGTGGATTTGACATGACCCATGTCACAAGGTATTAGAAGATTCACCTCTTTCTTCTGTCACTCTAGGCAGGATGCTGTGACTAGGTTCATCCAGCAGGAAGGACAAGTGAGGCTTTTGAGGTGCAAAGCAAAGGTGGGGAATGGAGATTACCTCTCTGCAGTGACAAGCTCCCTGGCTCTTGAGATGTGAAGTCATTGGTACAAACAAACAATTTTTCTCCCTGCTTCAAAGGGGGAATATCCACAGGTTCAACAAAGCTGCTAGGAAACTGCCCTAAAAGGAGAACAAGTTGTCAGCAACGAGTCTTTCCTGTGACCCACCACCATGTCCACCCTCCTTCCAGATTTTGCGATCTATTCATCTCTTGCTAAAGGAAAATACCCAGTTACCCTGGGTGCCTCAATAGCCTGGTGGAAGAAGAACAAGTTTGGGAGTCAGGAATTCCTGGGGTTTAAAGTACTTAAGAACTAACAGAGAACAAAAAGCTTTGAGCCCTTGGCTCACTCCAGGCAACCACAGGCTGTGTGCATTACTGGGACTGTGCCATCAGCATGGAGCTTCCAGGAACAGACATACTAGGTTTTCTCTGCCCTTATCATTTCCTTCCCAGCTCAGATCCATGGTGAGGACTAAGAGATCCAGTAGTGCTGGATCATGAGACCAGTGTCTTCTGATTGGGCATAGCCACCTAGTGCTCCATCCTCCATAGGGCTTAGGCCCTGTGCAGTCTCAGCACAGAATTCAGGCTGCCACACTCGGGATGGCCTCACCTGTGAGTCACAGGCTCTGTCACAGCTTCAGCACCGCTGGGACTCCAGGGACCTTCCCCACTTTGTCATTCTGTGTACCTGTTTCACCATGGCACACTTGCTGGCCACCACATGATACCAGCCAGATACTATTTTCAGTCCTGGGAGCATAGGGCATGCAAAGGCCACTAAAAATGTGTTTCCTACATAATTTGAGGCAAGGGGATATGGTGAAGTATGGGCTAGTACCACATCCAGCATTGCCTCTGGATGACCCAATATTTTCTAATAAAACGTGGAAACACCATATCCTAGACACCCAGAGCTCTGCACTGTGTTTAGGTGGTTTGGCATTGCTATACTCCTTTACAGTTTTAACCAGCTCTCTTTTTCCTTATCCTAGTTTCCTGCTCTGTACATGGAAACAACATAATGCTGTAAGAAAGGAATTACTGTAATGGAATTAATTACAGTAATTGTTCTGCAGAGCAATGAGTACTAGGCTGTAACACCTCCACAGCTTCTATTCTAAAGTGCTTTTTCAATTCCCTACAACTTTAACTGAGAAAGCTGGGCAGAAAACTACAACAGCTGTTCCAAGGGAGAGCAGGAATGCAACTGGATTTTGAATTAAAGGTCATTAAAAAACATTCAATTTGACTTCAGCATGTTTCTTTATCTCTGAGCTATGACATACATCTGTTTGTTATTTCTTAATAGCTTCATCTTCAATAGAACAACCTCACCAGTAATGCTGGGAGACAAAACTCTGTTGAAAACTGCACACATAATTCTTGCTCAGTGACTTCAGCAGCAGCAACAGGATCAGGCACATGCTCATTCAATGCCACTTATCAGCTACATGGAGCACAGGAGGGAAGTGCTCCTGTCCACCTTTGTTTCAGACAGTAGACAGCTTGTGGCTGTCAGGAGACACCAGACTGCTGCTACAATAGCAGCCCCATCTCTACAGCCAGGGATGAAATCAGTCCCGCCCTCATGCTGAAGACAGAGGCAGGCTTATGCTTTGAAGTGGACTGGCTTTCATCTCCCCAAGAGCTCACACATCTTCTTAACATCAGGATTAAGATGAGAAAGAGCTGCCTAAACAGAGACTGTGAGACTCTTAGTGTTTCACTAAGAGCATTCTGCTGTTTTAGAAGTTTCTCACACCTCCCTAAAAGTTTAAGAGACTTGCATACCTCTTCAGGAACCTAGATATTGATGACAATTTGTGCAGGAAGACGCTTTGAAGCAGAAAGGAGGAAGTGGGGCTGAGTCAGAGGGCTTTGGGGGACACATGGTCACTGTTGCTCTATCTCCCACTGACAAGGTCACTTGGACTGGTTTCCAGAGTGGATGCATTTTTACTCTCAGTGCATCTGTTTCCTCTCTCCCCTTCCACTGCCACAGCAGGTCAGCACATAAACTAGCCAGGAAATGGATAGTCTCTCCACAGAGAATGGAACAACCAGTACTGTGAAGCTCCCATCTCCTTGAGAACTGACCCTCTACTAATCTCTCTCAAAAAACAACACACAAGCTGTCTGAATAATTGACACAAAGCTGGCAGGAGACCAGTGGCAACCTACACTCTCAGTTCCAATCAAAGTCCCCTTTAAGAATTAGTAAATCAAATCAGGTCCTTCCCCACCAAGGGAAGATGTGCTCATGGAGCGGACATTTAGCTGGCACTTCTATGGACCCAGGTGCAGGCATTTCCAGCTCTTACCTGTGACACCTTCCTTCTTGCCGAGGAGCCAGAACTCATCCACCACAGCCAACACCTCAATGACATCTCCCATGAAGAGGGGCAGCTCTTCAGAGACGCTGGGACAGAAATCGAAGACTGCCCGTACCACGGAGCCAGCCTCCATTGTGCAGGGTCTGAAGGCGGGTCGGTGCCTAAGGCTGAGACAGTGAGAAGTTTGTCAGCAGCCAGAAACACCTGAAAGTATCACACATAGGCTCAGGAAGTAAAACCCTTCCTGAGCACAGAGGCAGAAACAGTGTGGGGAGGTCCTGTCCTGAGCTCCCTGCCACCCCTTGACACGTGCCGCAGGAGCCAAGGGGCTGCAGCAATGCAGCCCCCATGGTCTAACCTGCCTTGTCCAGCCCCTCTGGCTATCTCTGTAGGGACGTGTGATTGTGCTGCAAGCGGGGGGAGAAGCAGCAAGAAATTTGGAAGTGAATTCCCATCAGGAAGGAGCAAGAGGAGGGGAGGAAGCTCAGCATTTCCCTGACATACAGAGCAGGGCTCAGCCTGCCAGGGCCCAGTAGGCAGCCAGCACCACCCACTTGCATGTCCCACCACACATTCTCTGGCAGGATGGGCATGGGCATACCCCTCCCCGTGCCGCCACTCAGGGTCACAGGAACTGCATGCTGAACCAGCATCACAATTCTGGCCCAGCAAGAGAAGAGGCACAAAGTCCACTCACGCAAGCTCACGCCACCATCCTCATTCTTGGATCAGACTGGAAATACCCTTTCTGCCTTAAGGTACCTGGCTAGGTACCTTGCTTAGTCATCCCCTGGGAGGCCTCACCATGGTTCTTGTCAGAAGTAAGACTAAGATGAGGGGTGCAGACCCTGTCCAAGGCTTAGGAGCCAAGGCTAAAATTCCTCCTGGCAGGAGACTTGAAGGCAGGCAAAGACCTCCTCATCAACGACTATGTCCTGGATCCCCCCTTCCCCTGGAAGTGGCTGTTGAGAACACTCTTCTGTACCATTTCTGCTTTTCAGCCTCACCATCAAGGAAATACACGGCACCAAGGCAGCTTAAGCTGCTCCTTTGCCTCCTCACAAATTCCTCAGGATGGGAACAGAAAGGTGCATCCATCCAAAGCAACCAGAAACTTTAAGATCATTCCTCAACTGCACCTCAGACCGGTGAGAGTTTGCTTTCACTTCCGGACCCCCTGCAATTACAGGCACAGGACAGCACTGCCAACACCTCCCCTCGGTGCTTTCAGGGCCCTGCCCTCTGCGACGCTGGGACAGCAGCGTCCTCCCCAACAGCCCCCTCGGCACAGGCTGCTTTCCTCCCACATCACAAGCACAGTCCCTGCTCTGTCCGTTTGGACACAACTTCCCTGCTGTGGGACCCATTCTCCTCCTTTCCCCAAGTGGCTCGAAGTGCACAGTGAGCGGTCCCGCTCCGAGCGCCGCCCGGCCGGTGACACCCATCCCATCCCAGCCTGTCAAACGCCCTGCCCAGCTCAGGGCAGAAAGAGCAGTGACAACACAACAAAACACAAACACACAAGGGCACCTCTTCTCCATACAGTCACACACAGCCCACCTGAGCCCCGGAGAGTCAGGAAGAGGGGAAGCTAACACAGCGAGGAGAAATACGTCCCTGCTGACGAGGTGCGGCCAACTTCCAGCGAGAGTGCCAGTGGGGGATCCAGCCAGGGAAAGGCGTTCTGCTGACGGGACCACTCTGTTTATCCAGTCCGACTCACCTCCTGGGAACAAAGCGGGTTTGTACTCAACAGGAACAGCTTCCTCATCACGTCTCTCCCCGCCCCCAGCCATTCCCCTGCTGCAGCCAGCACGCTGTGCCCCTGGACACCCTCACCTCTGCCATCCTGTCTGTCGATCCTATTGCTCTCCACTGCCTTCCCCATAGCACGTGGGCTCCTTGGGACACAGGCTGTCCCTTTGTCACCAGCTTTGTGCTGGCTGTACAAACAAAGAGCCCAATATCCAGCAGCAGACAGCACTCTGCCACCAAAAAGACATGAATGGACTGGAGTGAATCAGGAGCACAAAGAGCTGCAGTTCAGGGTAGCAGAAACCTACTGAAGCAGAAGGAGTAACAGTGTTAAAAACATGACCATGTGGAGCAGGGAAAAAGATGGAAGATCCATCAATTAGCTTGAAAATACTAAAGACAAGTTAGGATCCTTGTGCTGTTTGAGGTGGGGTGGCTGGGGCATGCCTGCTGCATGTTCTCATGGGAACAGGAGCAGCAGCAACAGGCGCGGCAGCAGCAGCCCTTTGCAGGCATCCGGGCTGCCCTCCACCCCCAGACAGGCTGCCAGCTGAGCTCAGGCTCCTAGGAATCCTCGCCGTACTCTGAATATTCAAACTTCACAGCAGCACTGGACAAAGAGGGGAAAACATATTGCAGGCATAATTGCTGCCTTGGGGTAGTTTCTCCAGGAGCACATGATGGTACAGTGAGATCTCTTGTATTTCTTCGGTCAAAGGTGTAATGTAAGAATGGGCTGAGGAATGCAAGGATTACAGTATGTGTGCTGCAGACCCAAACCCTGGCTTTGCTGCAGTCACTGGGGCTGAGAATATGGCCCTCCCACTGATCCTGCCCATGAGAATAGGAGTGTCACTTCATTTAACACACCTGCAGCTCTGGGGACTCATCATTAAAATGTGCAAGATTTTCCAATGAGACAGAAGATAGAGAGGGATGGGCAGGACTGCAATAGTTCCGGCATGTATATACTAATTACAGTTATAATAAACCACTAACCTATTCACGTCCAAAGCATTCCCTGAGAGGCAGCTCGTAAGAAAGCATGAAGCAACTTCTGAAAGTGCCAAAAAAAGAATCCCAGCAGGCTCATGTTCCCTCAGCAGTACCAAGAAGAGCAAGATCACTCCCTGACTCCGTCTGAGTCTAGACAGCATGCCCCTGTATTTGCAAGTAGTGAATCAGTCTTGCAGAGTTTGGTTGCTCCATGACATGAATTGAACGCAAAATATTATGTTTTCCAGGACCTTGGCCTTGTCTTACTCCATGCAGTGCTGCCTGCCAACATTTTCTACAAACCCCCACCTAGAGAAGGAAGCCTCCCAGCATATTCCAGACTGGAAACTTACTGAGTCCAACTCTTTAGGCTTAATAGTGGACCCGAGCTTCTCCGAGATCCACCCTAGATCTAGTGAAAACAAACATTCAGCAACAGCTCACGCAGAGGCTCCAGAAGTAAAAGCAGATTGCAGGGAGAGCAGGGCTCTGCCTGTGATCCCCTGTGAGTCACGGCTCCTGACAGCTGGCCAAGCACCATCCCCTCTCACCTCAAGGATGGGTGATCCCTGCCTGCCAGAGGGAAGGAGGGAGAGCTCTGCCACAACTGAGCAAACTCTGGGATTTCAGGCTGGCGGAGGTCAGGACTGCGGATCGCAGGACTCCTGCCCCCGCCCAGCAGCAGACCCGCATCCAAAGAGAACCTCACTGTGCAAGTATGAAGCTGTGGCGCAGCAGGAACTCGCCCTGCTGAGAACACACAGGCTCTGTCTCACTGCCTGATCCTGCACAAACCAGGTAACGTGTTCCTGGCGTCCGACCACAGCCTGCCTGGTGCCAGGCTCCGAGCCTGACACAACAGCATTGTGCAGCAAGGCAGAGAGTGGATTCCCAGGGCATTAATCACTGCCCCCAGCCTGCATGCATGCTCAGCACATACTAACTAACATTACCTTCATGGAACACTGCTTATCCCATTTTGCTATTAGCTCTGGAGTGTGTCTGGTCCAGCGTGGGCTGATGAGAGGAGGGACCAGAATGAAATGATGGCTATTAACTCTGTTACAATATTGTTTCAAGATCTTCAGCACAGACTGGGTCAAGTCACAGCAGCCGAGAAAAGGCATTTACACACAGACTCTGACAACTTCTTCTATCCCTCCTCTTTTTGCAGGTGAAATTGTGCAGCGTAAGAAATCTTGAATAATGGACTCACCAGCATCAAATCTAATTGTCAGGCACTTGCTAAAAGTACCCTCACTTAGATGGAGGCAGGACTACTAAAGATGCTGAAGCAACGATTTTAAGCACTTAAGAGATAAGGCAGCAATGTGAAGAGACCATTTAGACTGATTACAAGAAGTATTAACAGCTCCAGTAAAAAGGGAGACCCAAAGGGTTTGAGGGCAGCTAATCCACTCCTATCCCAAAGCACTGCTAAGACCATGGGATAAAAAAAAGTGATGGATGGATGCCACAAATTAAGCAGCAAGGAGACCAAACTTAACAGGTGCTATTGCCACTTGTTTCCCCACTAAATAATACATTCCAGCTTCTCACTCATGAAGCAGCACTGTTAGAACTGACTATGGACAGTATGACAGTACTGTAACTGAAAAACTAACATTTCACCAAACAGACCAAAACATGCCATGTGGGCTTCCACAGGCACGCAGGATTTGCACAAGAGGGACAAGTGGATTCTTGTCCAGATGTCTCAATCTCTATAAAAATCTCAGAACCTGCATGAACAGTAGACGAGGAACGGTCATACTCCCAGACACGTACAAAAGACAAGCTTGACACAAAATTATTGGAGAAATTAGTATTAAAAATATTAAACAAATACTGTCAGTGATCTTTTTAAAAATTGAAAAACACCTTGCATTTCACCTAGGTCTTTTCATACCTCCTTCTACTCATTATAGCTCAATGTCTGTTCACTGAAAACACAATCCACCCCCAGTGACAGAGACACCCCTCAGTTCAGTGCACCCTCCAGCTGCTGGGACTGGCTTTGACAGGAGAGCTGCTGCAGCTCTTGCTGCACTCTAGGCTGCAGGAACAGTATCCAGCACACAGTGGGAGGAACCAGGAGTTAATGCTTGGCTTCTCACACCATTGTGTCAAGAACAGAAGCTTACTAACTACATACTAAGATATTTCTACCTTTTTCCTCTGTTCCTTCCCGTGTTCTCCAAATCTGGACAGCCCTCCTCCATACCCCAATGCATCTGCACAGCCTGCACAGTCCTCATGCACATTTCTAGGGTAGGACTTTACCCACACACCAGCACACCCTGACCGCTCCCACCAGCCTTCAGAGCTGTGGCCACCCGCAGTCACTCTCCCTGTTCAGAGCAGAACATGTTGCTGTGTAAAGCTCCCCGAGGTCCCTGCTCGCCTGCACATTCCTGGGTGGAATAAACAATACCCCATTGAGCCAGGCTGCCTGGGCCCCAGCTGGAGATGGTGCCAATGCAGGGACTGTGGCTCCAGCAAATGCAGAGCTGATCCTATGAATCCCAACAGAATGGACTGTGCAGCAAGCAGGGCAAACCTGCAACTAATGGTGCTGAGGAGAGGAGCCTTCTCCCACCAGGGAAACGCTGATCACTGCAGCTTCTTGTTAGGACATGTTGCTTGTCTCAGCAGATCCCAAAGAGTCCCCCTGCTCAGCTTCACACAGTGGGAAACATGAGAGCTCTTCTGCACTCCACCTCCTAATGCCACATGGCTCCCAGGAGGAAGAGGAATCTCCTCCCTTTAAAAAGAAATAGCTTCTCTTTAGCTTTTGTATGTGACCTGATTTATCAAAAATCATTGATATGAATACATTTGAGGTTGGATCACCAACCCCTCAAGAACCAGGACTACCAAGTAAAGGGCTGCTTAAGCAAGCTCTGGCCTCCTGTGTGGCACAGGAGCTCTACCATGTACCAAACAAGTAATTCAAACCACTGCTTCTCTCCTGCTGGGCTCTGGCTGTCAGTGTTCTCACCTGCTCTGTTGCAGGACGTGGCTGAGGGCAGGCTGGTGGTGTTTGTGTGGGTTAAGAGTGGCATGGCAAGGAAGCAAGAGGAGCTCATGCTGAGACAGACAGCAAGCAAACAAAAGTCATCTGGAAACTAGAGCACAGCATCAATTTTTAATGCAAAGCAGAACACCTTGCCACAACATGTGAGCAAGATGCCTGATGGATATTTAATCTCTGGCAGTGGGGACTCAAGCATACAAAGGCCAGAACACCAGCTTGAGAGACAAGAGTTTCCCAAATTCTGTATGCTGTGGCAGCTTTCACCTTACAGACTGTTACAAAGTCCTGTCTTCTCCCACCCCAAGGTGCACGGTTGTGTCTCTTGCCAGTTTTGCAGACAGGCTAAAACAATACAACTTAGAATAAGGAACAGACAAAACCCCAAGAGAAGACCACCACTACTGTGCAGTACCTGTGGCTGGGCTACTGGTGGTAAGTGGCATACAATTACAAAATTAGTCATTACACCTTGAGTACATATCCAAAACAAGTTGAACTGGGGCTCATTCCTTAACACTGTAGCACTTGATTTTGCACCCTAAACAATATTCTTCAAAATAACTTTTGGACAGAAGCCTATTATGATGCTTTGGTTGCTGGGTGGGAAATCCAGAAATCTGGAAATTACTTGAGTTTGACTTGGAAACTGTTCTTTGCTTGCCGCCATTTCCAAAGAATCTCAATCCCCAGCGGGGGTTCTGCTGCGGGGGTTCTGCTGCTACCTGGACCTCTTCCTTTCAGAGTCCCTAGGTGCTCCTGAGAAGGAAGCAATAAATTTTATTTCCCAACAGAAAGGTTCTAAAAATAAGACAAAGTAAAAGCTGTGTCACTCAGAAGTGGGGTTGAGCAACGTGATTAGAAATATACTTTTGCTGGAGGTTGAGGGGAAATCATCAGTTAAGGCAGTGAAGTGCTAAGGTAAGCACAGCTCAGGCTGTCCCACCTAAGCTCACATCACTACTGTCACAAAGTCCATCTGATGTCACCCACTGCAGGGACACCTCAGCTGCACTCAGAACCCCAAGAGGTGACACAGCCATGGCTCCCATGACACTAGCAGAGGTGGTGCCCTGTAAAGCTCTGAGAATCACTCCTTTCCTCTCTGCCCCTACTGCTCAGCTCCTCCCATCCCATATCAACAGCTCTTTAAAACTGTTGTATGTTCATACTAGTTTTTAATGTCACTGCTAATTCTAAGCAGAGCAGCTGGAGAGAAAACTGAAACCTTTGGCCCTGACAGAACAGAGGATCTCACGAACAGAAAGCGGAGGCCAGCTCAGAGACGTGGGTACTACCGGCGCTATGGAGGCCTCACACACAAGCAGGACACATTTAGACACTGCCCAGCATGACTCGCAGCCAGAGTGAGTCAAGATGAGGGGGATGATGGTGACGTCTTGTAGCACGGTACAGAGGCTGTATTTGGCAAAGCATCTGCAAAACTGAAAACTCTCTATCTATGAACTCTTTCAGACGAAGAGGTAAAATCTCAATGGAAGCAAAGGCGAGGATGGCAGAGACAAGGGGAAAGAGAGCCTTTAAAGAAGAAACTGAAAGGAATCATGACAAACCTCAAAGCAGATGTTAATGCTTATGACACAACCAGAGGCTTCCTAGGTACTACGGCAAGGAGAATGAGAGATGAAAGGTCAGAAGTGGGGGGACAATTTCAAACACCAGGAACAGCAGCAGAGATGATTGAACCCAAAGGCAAAATTGCATCAAGGACAGGATCAGCTGAGGTACCACTTAGGATCAGCAAAAGGGACAGCAGAGGAGCAGCAGCTGCCTCTCACACTGTGCTGAGGGTAATCCAAGACTTCATCCCCTGGCACGGCCACTGGAGGAGACACTTCCAGTTCATCTCTGTTAAAGTACAAGGCAACGGGGCCAGGCTGCCCGTGTTGCAAGAGGGATTTGCGTTTACTGGAGTGAAAACAAACACGGAATTCTTGTAAATTTCTCTTCTCAGGCTGCCTTGAACAGAGTGAATGCCCTCGGAAGAGCACCCAGGAAAGGCACAGTGCTGCAGCCTGGAGCTTCTGCCCTCTGTGTACAACCACTTGTGCTACCCTCATCGGTGAAACAACTACAGACTCCGGGTGCGAAACCACTGTGGGACGCCCACATTGCTTCTACAGGGCCAGGTGCTCCCCTGCAACAAGCTGTCCAGGCAACACCAGCTCCCATCAGCTGCCTGCCTGCCTGCCTGGCGGTGACCACCAGACTTACCACTGCCTGCACAAACACGGCTTAAGAGACCACAATCCCAACATGCAATGAGGGGAGCAGACGGGCGGCTCCCGCTGTGCCGCACAGCTGCTCCCCGCTGCCCAGGTGACCCAAGTGCTCCCCGGGCAGCGTGGGTGCTGTGGGATGGGACACAGCGCGCACCCAGCCGGGCACGCAGGGCTGGAGGGCCACACGCAGCCTTGGCGCGGCTGGCACGAGGGGAGCGCGCCCACCCGAGCCAGCAGCACCCCAGCCTGGGGCCCCCGCCGCCGGCCAGCGCGGCCCAGGGCAGCCCCCGGCACACGGCAGCCCCCACGCCCAGCCCAGCGGGGGCCGGTGCGGAGTGCGGGAGGCGCCGGCGGGGCGGGGGCCGGGCCGCGCCGGGGCCCGGCGGAGGCGCAGGCCGGGGCGGCCGCGGGGCGGGGGGAGGCCGGCGGGGCAGCGGCCAGACCGGGCGGCGGCGGGCGGGGAACGCCCTGCTCCCCCCGGCCGCTCCGGCGGGTCCCTACCTTCTCCCGGCCCGCTCCGGGCGCCGCGGCCGCTCCGGCCCTGGGGGTCCCGTTCCCGCCTCCGCCCGCCCGTGGCCGCCCAGCGCCGCCCGGGTCCCGGCCGGCCCGGCCCCCAGCGCCCGCCCCGCCGCCCTGCTGCCTCCGCCCGGCCCGGCCCGGCGTGGTGCCGCTGGGAAGGCGGAGCTGCTCCGCGGGGCTGGCCCTCAGCCTGGGGAGCCCGGGGCCCCCGGGTGACGTGGGGACATCGCCCTGTTCAGCAGCGCTCGGCCCCAGGCTGCGAGGCATTTCCCCCGGCGGCCCACGGGGACGCGCCACCGCGGGACACAGTGCCCCCGTAGCCTCCGGGCTGGACACGGCACCCGTGCGCCATGCACCGGACCAAGCTGCCGGCAGAGCACCCGCGAGCCCGGCGCGGAGCACGGCAGGCAGCTGCCTGTGCAAACCCTCTTCGACTTCCCCACAGAGCGCTGCCGCCTCGCAGACACTGCCGGGGCTCCCCTTCCACGCTGCTGCCTTATGGGAATCTCGCTGCCTTGCCGGCTTCAGCTTTGGCAGCAGCTGACGAGTGGGTCTGCACTGTTCATCTGGTGCAGTCTCGGCTTTGCCGCTAGCAGCCTCCTTGGCTGCTTAGATACATTGTATGATCATGCCAAAGCATCAAGATGGAGAAAAACAAATAGCTCGGGAGAAATCCACGACAAAGAGGGCCAGTTTGTGCATCACAAGAGTTTCTGGCATACCAAGTATGCCAGACCAAGTACAGTCGATCCCGCACTGGATTTCCTGGCAGGCTAAAAAAAGCCTCCATGCCCCAGGGGATACCATCGCTCAGCAACACGTTGTAAAGCCTGGAGTCTCTAAGTCCCCCTGAGCAGTTACCACTGTTTGGCACTTGTTTGTGCATTTAGCTACACTTCTCCATAGCAACCACACAGATCTCAGCTTGACTTTCCACCAGGCGGGAGCGGGTGTGCGGAACGCATCGCACGCACGCTCTCAGAGTCGTGTTGGTACGTGCACAGGCTGGGTGCTGATTCCCGTCTGTTCTCCTGAGGTGGGGACCCACACTGCTGCCATGGCACGATGCCGTGGGCAGGGGGCCTGAAGCTGCACAGGGAACTAAGTGCTCTATTCCCTGCAGGTATGGATGCTTGTAGACGGTTTACTGGTGCTGAGGAATGGACACCAGCCCCTGCCACAGGGCTCTAGATGTCCTCTCACCCAAAATTTCTGTTGTTCTTGCCTGCCAAGAAGGTTTTGAACGTTTTTCATCATCCCAATCCCTCCTTCAGCCTTTCAGGTCACTTCCATGACCAACTCTCCTCTGCTGACATCTCCATCAAAGCTGCTTCACTCTTCTTTGAGTTCACTTATTTGTATTTTCCCCTTTTCTGCCTCCTCCATGCCAGATACAGAAATGAGAAGGCATTGCATGCAGAGTTCTGTCCACCCTCCTGGTTCTCCCAAGATTCTCACAGTTTTACTTATAAGAATTTTGGTTCATTTTACTGGGCCTGGCTTCAGTTTGTTTAAATGTTTTTCCAGGGTCTGTATACTGTTCTGATTCTCTCATCTCAGAAAGGGTAATAGGGAATGGAAGAAGGTTTGGAGGCAGGCGGTAAGGATGCTCAGAGACATGGGAACAGACTGTACAGTGAAAAGCTGTAGGCTGGGACTCTTCAGCTTGTAAGAAGGACATACGGTGGGGAAGAGGTCTTGCAAAATCATGAGTGACCCAGAGAAGATGGGGAGGATTGACTGTTTGCTGTGTTTTCTGACACAAACCTGTCAGTTGTTTTTGCTTTGACTGAAACCTCAAAAGCATAAGAAATCCCTATCCTGCAGATGTTACATCCAAAGGTTGTGCCCTTTTCAGCCCACGGTTCTTGCAACACTGCGGGCGAAGTTCACGGCAAGCCTTTGAGGGGCGTGCTTAAAAGTCCTGCCTCAGAAACATTTTGTAACCATGTTTTCACGTGGAGACCTCAGCCACGGCCAAGTGGAGCTTTACCAAATTGTTCAACGCAAAAATATTCAGAGCTGGGAGGAGAATGAGCTGGACAAATCCCAGTCCAGACAGAGACCTCCAGAGGGTGGTATCTTGCAGGAACCCTCTTGTAGGGGAAAACGCATGAAACTGAGGCTCCAATTTTTTTGCTGCACTGCCAACCCCACAGCAGCCTGCGAGAGTAAGTGATGTGGCCTCCCGGACTGGTTGAACTGTTCTAGGGAAGGAATCTCCCTCCTCTGACTCTGCCTTGGAAAATAAATGGAATTGAGACGGTCTCACATTTTCCAGGACCACAAGAGGGCAACATGAGAGCACCCTGCAGCCAGCAGGCCCAGCAAGACAACCTGTGACACTGCTGGGATGAAGGTGGCACGGGCAGCTCTGTGCGGGCTCAGCATCACCCTGTGCAGGGCCCACCCAGCTGAATCAGCCAGCTGAAGGCTGCTCCTTGGGAGCACTTTCCTTGCTCTCAGCTTCATACACACCCTCAGAGGTCAGCGGTCAGCTCAGCCAGCAGAGTGCTATAATTGGGAGCAGCAATGTTTTCCTGCGCATGGGGCAGACACTTGGTGACAGCAGACCCTTCTAAGTGCTGCATGGGGCCAGGCCGTGGGATGCAGGGTGTCCTCCCTCGTCCTGCATGTCAACCACGAAATCCCTTGTGTGAATGTGCACTGATGTGTGGCTTCAAACAGGAGGGTTCAGCATCTGCAGTGATGCTTCTGGGCTTGCCCAGTGGAAGAGGTGTTAAACCACATAGAAGTTTGAGTATCTCAGCCTTGCCATCCTTTTTCATTTCCTTCTGCCACAGGAAAAAAAATTAAAAATTTAAAAAAATTTAAAGGATTGGAATTCAGCTTTGGCTGTGACTGCTGAACTGGCCAGTGTCTCCAGCCCACACTGGTCTCTGCAGACCAAAATCACTCATAGCCACAGTTAAATGCATTACCATTCTGGGCACTTTTTTGCAACAGCCTGTATAATTAACCTGCAAGGGACAGCTTCCTCTGCCTTTACAAGAAAAGGCATGACAGAGAAAGAGCTTCTGTTAACAGGCAGAGCTACAAGAGTGTGTGTGTGCTGCTAATGCTGAAAATGCCACCAGCATCTTGTAGCAGAGACAGAGGAGGAGGTGACGGTGAGGGGTGAAGTGCAGAATATTGCTTCTGCAGTAGGGTGATACAGGTTGCTCACAAGAAATGAAGAGATGTTTGCAAAAAGGAAAAGCAAAGGAATGTTTGGGGGACACTTTTTGGACAGGCTTTAGACATGGAGACAAGCCGTGTAACCAATGGCTATATGGTGGAGATTGGGATAACCAGCCACGGAAAAAAGAAATTGCTGGGGCACATAGGTGGTACTGTTTACCTCTCTGGAGTTATTTATTTTCAATGAAGAATGCTAGAAAGGTTTTGCCTGCTTAAGTTATTTTTACCATGGAAATAACCAGCTTTGTTTCTACTCTTTCTTCCACTCAAAACCTGCCCACATGGCCTAAGCAGCATTTTAAGCCTCAGCCTTTAGTAGCCCACCTCACTGAACTATGGATCCTTTCTCTCCTAACCCAATTACAACTCACATGGCTTATGCTGTACCTGTACAGCACACTGCTGGCAGCAAGCATCCATGCTCCCCTATTGCATACTGATGGGACCAAGGTTCAGGGTATTTGTGTCAAAGGAACATCCAAATAACCTAGCTTGGACTTCTACTCATCACCAGCTGTCAGACCTCACCTAGTTGCTTCTGTGTTCAGAATAATAGTTTGGGTTGGACAGAGCAGACCCCTCAGCAAGCCATCTGGTTTGGGTCTGAAGACATAAGGAGACAGGATGATACTTGGCTTTTGCCAGCATGTATAATTTCAGCCTCTCTGACTACAAATAATTCAAACCAGCTACTAGAAAGTCCCATCTGCACATCAAGATCAGGAGACGACCTTGAACCATCACCTCCTAGAGTTGCCAGTCAGCAATAGCTGTGCTGCATGTGGTCAGAGCTGCTCACATCACTGCCTGCTTTAAAACTGACCTTCCCCTAACTTTGGGGTCTGCAGGCAGCAAGTGTCCTTACCTGAGGGAGAAGAATGGCACTTGCACCCAGAGAACTAATGTTCATGTGCCCAGTTTGTGAGTGCAGCATACACCAAGGCTTGGATTCATTATCCCTGGTATGCACCAGTGGCATTTCATGTGGTCTGTAGCAACAGTTCAGGAGTAAAGGGAGCAGAGCTCTCTGAGATGGAGCAAGTGCAGGAGAAGAACTCAGCACACACAGACACACTGCCCAGGCGACTGTAGCCCAGGCACATTCTGTTGTGAATGACTTCACAGTTTGTTCAGGGATTAAATACTTCTTTGTTTAATAACCTAATAATTTGGGCTAGTTTCATGCTGGACTGTTGGAAAGTTCACTGGCTGGAGTCGTCAGCCAGGCCTCATGTAAACGGCTTCCCCAGCTCTCAGCCAAATGAGTTGTCCTCATCTTTGGGTCCCCCGGCGGGTGGCTCTTGGCACAACCTTCTTCTGCAGGGCTTTGTTGTTCATACGTGTGCCTGAGGCTTTACGCTCTGTAGGCTTCCTCACCACTTCTTGTTTGAGCTGGAAATGCACCTGGAGAAAGAACAAAGATAACTGCACTGTGTGCGTGCTCTGCTGGCTCAGGGGTCTGCGGGACCTGCCTCTGCTGCTTGCCTTAGAAGCTGACTCTGGGGCCAAGTCAAACAATAAGGGGTCTCAACCATTGTTAAGGGAACTCAGTTCTTAAAGCAGCTGTAAACTTCTTTCCTCCTGTGGAAAATGTACTGTCAATGAACTATGTTTCTTGTAGTTCAGAGAGTTGCTCCTGTGGCAATGTGATGTCCTAGGGTGGTTTGGAAGAGGACCTGTGAAAAGCAAGGGACTGAGCTATGTTCTTTCTTCTCCTTTTCTCACCAGAGTAGAGACATAGCACTGCTTTGCATCTCTGTGAATATTTAATACACAGGATGGTTTAGGACAGACAGTTCTTTTTCAATTGCATCTTGTTAGCTTAATCTGCCTTTCAGCAATCAGTGCTTCCAGTGGATCCAGGCAAAAAAAATCCAGGAAAGAAACCTCCATCCGCTACAGCCACGCAAGCAGGTACAAGAGGGAGAAGGGGACAGAGAGTGTGCAAAACACAGCATCAGCTAAATGGGGAATGGGGAGGCCATACAGAAAGGTGAAACTGGAATGGGGCTGTATGGGCTTCTTGTGGGAGGGATGGGGTAAACAGTGGGTATGGGAGGTGTTGCAGAAATGGGAACAGGAGGGCTGCTGTGAGAGGAGATACACAAAAATCAGACCATCAGGGAACAAACTAGTCTTCTACAGTAACACAGTAAAAAGAAAATCTGTTCTAAAAAGGAAACCCAAAGAGCTGGGTGCTTAACCTAGCAAAACAAAGGACTGGGCTTGACAGCTCCCTATAAATACACCAGGGAATAAATACCAGGGAAGAAGAGGAGCTATTTAAAACACAACATTGGCATAAGAACAAATAGGCATAAACTGACCATAAATAAATTTAGTACGAAAATTAGAAGGTTTCTAATCCTGAGAAGAGGGCAGCTCTGGAAGAACTTCAGAGGCTGGGCAGAGTGGGATGAAGGGATGGAGGGTGGGAGAACCACCACAGTGTATTTACAGCAGAGCCTGACCAGTGAACATAAAGTGAAGAAAATGATGTGCCAGGATGCCACAGATGGGGGGTTCTGCTGGTCCTCTGAGGAGCCTACATCTATGGTTCCACCATGTACACAAGGCAACAGCAGGGGCAGGAATTACCACCCACTGTTTTTACCACCAATTTCTAGTTGTCCAGCCAGCCCTCAGAAAGACACTGTAGGAGACACACCAGTGTCAAGAGCATTTCATTTCCTGAAGGTGCTTGGCTGTTCTTTGCTGGCACTCAGTTCCCATTTGTCTTCAGTGCTCTCAGCAAAAAGAAAGGCAGACTTCAGCCTCTTGCTATGAGTTTGATAACGTTTGGTCCCAGGCAGAATGCAGATGATAGCAGAGTGCTGAAACCCACAAAGCTGGGGGGCTAACTGAACCTCAGGGAACAGATGCTATCTCCACATCATCTCATCCTGGAGAGTGAAGAGGATGAAGGGAGAGCTAAAGAGTGGCAGTCCCAGCCAGCCAGGAGCTCTCCCCATGGCCAAGAGGCAGAAGGATACAGGAGCTGGCATGGCAGCCCAGTGCAGCTGCAAGGCCTCAGTAAGGAAAGGCACATGGCATTGTCTTCACTCTGTTCCCCCGCTATGAGCCGTGTGGAGCCTTGTCTGCCAAAACAGATAACCTATAGCCACTGGAAATGCTCTACATCCCATCTCCTATCTCTGCTGCTCACTAGACATCCCCCACCGCATTTCTTTCTCCCTGGGGTGAAGATATTTTGAGAAACCCTTGTGACTATGCAGCCTGACTCACCAATGAAGGTGCAGCTGGGCCCACTGTTGCTGTCACCGTCAGGGGCTGGTACCCCTCTGCAGAGGCTGTGACAGTGTAAGTGCCAGGCAGCAGCAGCCGGAAATAATCCCCCATATCACCTGGAACACAAGGTAGGAAGAGAAAGCACTCAGGATGCTCAGGGAGCAAAACAAAAGACATTCCAGTGGTTCTGGCTGAGTTACTTCCTCTACGATATGTAGCCTTCAAAACCCAGAATTGTTTTTCCCAAATCTACTGGCTACCGCAAGGCTGGATTCACACTGTTACACTGCAAGTGATGTCTCATTAGTGCCTCGGAGGAGAGCTCAGTCAGCAAGTAAAAGCCACATGAAAGGGCACTGTACAGCAGCATTGGCTGTGCCTGTGCAGGGAGGCACAAAGCTGAGCACTCACCAGTCAGATGACAGCAGACCTAAGGACAATCACAGCTCCAGTCCGACTCCTTATGCATAACACAATCTAATTACTGCCATATACAATTTTGCCACATTTGGGTTAGCAGGTTTTCGTTGCTCATTAGCTCAGCTGTTCCCTGATAAGGGATAAGAAAGCCCCAGAAGCACTTTGACAGACTGTGCACTGGTGTGCTTAGGGACAGGAGATGGCCAACAGTGAGGTAACACCGTATTAGGGATCACTTTGGAAATCTGAGTATAATCCCATCTCTGGAACTCGATGGGTATTGCAAATTGCTTCAGGGTGGATCTGGGAGTGCAGCTTTACCATGAAAGTGGTAGATCCCTGGCACAAGACAGCAGTTAGGCTGTGAAATATCCATCCTTGGGGTCAGTAAGAATTGGCTGGTGGGAGCAGTGGCTGATCAGAGCCAATGTTGGGGACAATCTTGCTCCAGGCTGGACAGGAGACTTCAGAGGGCCCTTGGCAGCCAGCTCTTCTGCAATTTCTTCCATAGTCCCCTTTCCTATGCAAGTTGGCATAATTAAGTGCCAAATATTAGTGTTACTGAGTCACAAACCTATAACCAGGAGGAGCTTTGATGATTCCATAATGTGACCTCTCAAGAGCTGCACTATGTAATACTATTTTCTGCAGGCAGTCTGTAATGTTCAGTCTGCTTGGAGGAGGGTGTTCATGGAAGGAGGTTAAAACTGGCCAGCAAGGGAGAAACAAACACAACTTGGATAAAGTGGCATTTCATTCTCAGTCTAGACTTGTCTGATGTGAACTTTCAGTCCTTCATCTTATTCTTTCTTTTTGTTCTTTGCTGTCTTCTGTTTCAGCTCTTTGCAGATACTTACAGGCTTGAGTAGATTATCCCCTCAATTGTCCCTCACAGATAAAATAGGAGCTGAGTTTCTGAAGTCCTTTACAGTAACATTTGCATTCCAGTTCTTGCCTCTGTCATTCCTAGGCTTTCCTAAGCCCTCCCTGGTGAAGGACAAGGATAAGGCATATTTCTCCCAGCTAGTGTCTTTGGGAAACAAACCATGCTGGCCTCGCATATTATAGCCGCGCCTGCTAACCTTCACCCACATACCCAGACATGTAAGGGGATTGACAACCCACCAGAGGTGATGTCATGGCTGATCCCTCGGACAGAAATCACTGCTCCTGCAATGCCGTTGTTGTTCTCATCTGACACCATCCCTTTGATGCCCTGGTGAACCTGCGGGGAGGGAGACAGACTGATGGGTCAAGGCCCCTCCTTTGCTCAAGAGGGTATTGCCGAGCAAGACAGAGTTCTGGGGACACCCCCACCTTTTCCTGTACCCTTGGTGATCCAGGTTATCCCCAGCAGAGCCAGTCTAGGACACAACAGCTTCCCCAAAGGAAGCTGCCAAGAAGAGCACCCCATAACCAACTCCCTTCCACCCCTGGTACCTACTGGTGCCCTACCACCAGGGCCCATGGGGATCTGCAGGAGAAGGGTGTAAGTCTCAGGACTGCCCCTTTACCTCTTCAATGAAAGCAACAAGGGCTTCCCGGTTGGCCATCCACTGCCGCTCCAGGTCCTCCTCAGGGGGAAATTTATTGCAGCTCAGCTCCAGGGTGATTTCAAAGCAGTTGGTGTAGAGGTAATTGAAGTCCTGCATGCCTGAAAGAGAAGAATAACCTATGGCCGGGGCAGGGCTCCCTTCCTATTCCTATGTCCCAGTCATCCTGGCCCATCTTTCTTTGACCAGAACCATCCTCACTGTCCTTCTCTGCACCACAGGCACAGCCTCCTCCCTGCATGACAGTGCAACTAGAGCCTTCTCCACCCATGCAGCCCGGCCCTTGTGGCTGCCCAACTCTCTCTTTCAGCTGGATTATTCGCCAACCTGCCTTCAGAAGCCCAGGGAGGCTGGGTACCACAGGGGCCTATATATCTTTTCCAGTTCCTTTTCAATCTTTTTTCTAGTCTTATGTGCTGACTTTTCAGATTCCTCATTGTGCCTTTTTAAATCAGATTTTTCAGGAACCAGAAGCTGCCTTCCCTTTGGTCACAGTTTTGGGTTTTGATGGAACTACACTGTAGGATTTTCAAATACAGTAATAGATTAATGCTTCCTTTTTCTAGCCGCACACTGGGTGAAGGTCTCTTGGCTATTTCTGTGGCTCTTTCTCAAGCCATTTCAAGTACTCCCAAGACATTTCTTGGTCTGACATACAAACACCAGAATGGTGTCTAGTAATGGGCACAGTCCTATTGCCACAGTCCTTCCCCAAACCATCCTGTCCTGAGGTTTCTTGTCTACCCCTTCACATCTTTTTGCTGTGGGGGGTGCTCACCTGCCCAGCCCTTACCTTTGCTGAGTGAGTACCAGGATGCCCCATTCGTGATGCCATCAGCAAAGTAGTCCCCGCAGTTCCAGCCCCGGTGCATCCAGCTGTGGGCGTACGAGTAGGTCTTGGCCAGCTAGAGGGAGAGCAGCCAGTGGTCACTGTGCCCGCCCCACATGGCTGGAGAGCCTGCCTGGCTCTGGACAAAACATGCTCCCTCCTTTGCTGAGGAGCATGGGAGGGAAGTCAGACAGGAGACAGTTCCTGCATTTTACTGCCACAAAATACAACGCAAGGTGCCCAGGACGTCTACAAGATGTAGGCAGATAAAGATGGAGGAGGAAGAGCAGTAATCTGGCAAGCTGGAAGCTGGTTGATGGCACAAGTGGCTTCTGCCCTGCTTGTGCTGAGAAGAGGGGGAGCAGAGGGCACTGGACCTATGCCCCACACAGCAAATGGCACTAAAAGGGGGAAAAGATATGTGAAGAAAACTAACCAGTATCAGTCCCGGCAAATACCAGATACGTATCAGGGGAATTTGGATTAGGAAAGAGTTTGGGCAACTTCTGGTTCTAGCAACCATTTGTTTGTTGCCCTTATTAAGATTACTGCTTATTTTTAGACATGAAGGCAGGGCTAAAACTGGGCTGCTGCATCCAAAGCCAGTCCTTTGCGTAAGACACAGTTTAAGAGAGACTAGCATTTGCATTTTCTAACGCAAACTCTATATCCTTGTATTATGGTTCAGATTCCAGTGTAATACCATTCTGTCAGCAGGAAAACAGTTACTTCTCTACATTTCTGAGTCCTGAGGCCATGTGGGTATCATCAGCCTACGCCCCAGACTGCAGCCTCTTTACATCTGGGTCTGAGCGCAGCCATGATCCCAGGAGGTCCTGACAAGCCCCTGCAGATTCTGCTTCCAGAGAGGGCTGAACTCCAGCTTGGACTTATTTTTCTCATTAACTGTTCTGATGCAGACTTACTTTTTTCTTCTGCTGGGTATTTCCTAATGGAAGCAGTGACTGAAGGCATTGTTTTCTGGGATAATGAAGAAAAACCACAAGCTTCAGCTAGCACTTACAGGATCAACAACACAGACTGATGCTTTCCCTGATGTCTGCTTATGCTCCTGGAGCTGTTGCTGTTTGTTGTAGTTCTTGTTCTTCACCATCCACAAGCCCCTGCTGGGCACCCACCTCCCTTATCCTGGTCTCAGCAAGCCCCCAGCCACCTCTCTAGGAAAAAAACCCTGTGCATGCTAAGATGGTTTGGCAAAGCTGGGTGCAGCTCCCAGCTTTAGAAGAGCAAGTTGTTATTGAGGATACCAGTGGTATTTGGGTTATGGGGAACCTAAGCACAGCATGGATAAGGAGGGGGACCCTGAGGGTTAAGACTGGCCTGTCCTTGTGGTGGGACTGGCTCACAGGGTGGGACTGCCTTGACCTGTCTCCTGAGCCAGTCGTTGGCAGAAATGCTGTAGTCTGCTAATGATTATTTCCAACACGTTTCTTGGCTCAGCTCCTGCATGACGCAGTGAGCAGAGCTCCCATCCAGCTCTCACTCTGCACCCTGCCAGGGAATGTCCTCACACAGCGTGGCTGTGCTCACCTTCTGAAACAACTTATCATCAGGGGTAGGTGTGTTGACTGTGCGCCGGTGGCTCCTGAACCGCTGATCCTGGGACTTGTCATAGGGGTAATTTGCCACCACTGCTCCACCGTGCAGATTGGCCGAGAGCACAAAGTTGTAGCTGCTGATCCACTGGATCACAGCCAATGTCTCTGGCTCCACCTGTAAGGAGAAGAGAGCAGGAGACAGGGAGAAGAGCTCAGTCACCTGTGTGCCAGCTGCTGCTCCATGCCAGGCTGTGGTGTGTCAGGCCCTATCCTGCAAAGTGTCTGCTGCAGCTCTTGCAGCTTCCTTTGTTCTCCACCGACTGCTCTGATACACAAAGCAGGCTCCTCCTGTGCATACCTTGCTGCAGGCTCCCCCAGCACAACCCCAAAACTTGAGGCACAGATGTTAGCCAGCATATGCCACCTCCTCTGCCCTGTGCATTGCAACCTGCTTCCCCAAGCCAGCTGTGATATCAGCCTCTCCTGGCAGAGGTGCAAGCTGTGATATGGGACCAGAACTGCATCACTGCTCTGCAGGCAGAAGGCTCAGAGAAGGAGACAAGAACTGTGCAAGCCAAAGGACGGTGTATTTGCTTGCGTGCTGAGACACACTAAGAGGATGCTGTAACCCTCATGGCAGCCCAGACTGGTACCTGGCTCTTCCAGTTGTCAGGCAGTGGGATGTGGTGATTTGGCCCGCTGATTTCCCTGCTGTAGTACATGAGCGTGTTGAGGTCAGGGAAGTTGCGGTTCAAGTCCACTCCATTGGCATTGTTCCTCCCTGTCAAGTACCCATTGCTGTCTGGGCCCTGCGGGGCAAAGGTGTATCATGGGTGAGTACAGGGTGGGTGCAGTCGGGCTGGGTGTCAGAGAAGTAGAGACTGGCCACTGTAACAGCACTTCAGTGCCTTTGAGTCACAACGTGTTATTGCTGGCAGGACAATAAAGAGTATTGGTACTGACAGGGAAAATCAATAACAGTATCTTCATTTTCCAGGGTGATAGAGTAAGCCACAAGACAAATAAAAAATTTGCTTTAGCTGAAAGAGCCACATATATCTCCCTGAACTCTAGCAGCACAAAGAAATGGGTTATTATTTGTGGGGAGGACTAGGGGGCTTATTTCTCCCCCATCTCTCATGTCCCTGCCTGCTTATGACAGTGGCATTCAACTGTCACTTTCCTGGTCTAGGGCAGGGGATTTGCAGTGACTCTCCTGTGACAAATAACTTCTAAGGAGGGTAAGACAGGTATAGGAAGTCTCCTCCATCAGCTGCCAAGGTCACCTGTGGCAGGACGCACAGCAGGAGCCCTTGGAAGGGAGGTGAGAAGCAGCGACACCAGTTGAAGGGGACAAATTTGGCAGGGCATGAAGAGCAAGGGTTCCGCCTCCTCCTAGCTGCAATGAGGAGGATCCCAAAGGGATTTTAAGGGCTTTCTGCCCCTACCCATCTGGGGGAGGCGATCACTGCCTGGTACCTGCTTGGCAGCCACTTCGTACCCGTCGGGATTCATGGAGGGCATGATGTGGATGCGCGTGTCATGGATGAGGCGCGTGATCCGCTCGTTGCCCCGGCGGTACTCCTCGCACAGGAACTCAGAGAGCTGCAGCAGCAGCTCACGGCCCAGCACCTCGTTCCCATGCATGTTCCCAACATACTTGAACTCTGGCTCCACTGGAGAGAGCAAGAGAGTGACACCATCAGCCAGGGCCGGGACAGGGGGAAGGAGCAAATTCCTACCACAGGGAACCCCAGCCAAGTCCAAGGGACACCCAATAAATGGTATAAAATGACCCTTTCCCTTGAAAAATGCAAACCTCAGTGAGGGAGAGTGGTACAGTTCTCATATGGGCTCCGCTCCATTTTGCCACAGCACCCTGGAAGCAGCTCAGACTCTCCTCCAGGTTGCTTTGGGCCTTTGGAGCACACAAGAGGAGTATTTGCAGGGGGTTTGGTCTTGGGTTGGTGAAAAGGCAGCACAAAAGGACCAGGGAGCACTGGTAGGATTGCCCCAGGCTTCCAGGGCCTCACAGCTCTGTGGTGGGTGGCACTGGAGGGGACAGGCCTTTTCTCCCAGCTCTGCTCTTCTACATTTGCTCTCAGTGCCTCTCACCAGCATGGCACATTCCTGGCTCTGCACCTCTCCTTCCCCTTTACCTGCCTCCAAGGTCAAGGTTAAAGCCTCAAGGGAAAAGAGCCTGGAGAAACCCTCAGCAGCTGAGCTGAATATGGATCAAACTGTCCCTCAGGCAGCTCCAGTATGACCAAAAAGGTCTCTTACCACTGACTTTTCTAAAATAAGGTCTCAAAATACATACTTGGAGACCACAGGCAGACAGTGCCTGGAACAGGACTTGCTGCTTTGCTGAAGGAGAGGCAGGACACATGAGGGACAGGTTGCACTTTCCCAGAGGGCCTTTTAAAGCAGTTACTTGTGGGAAAATAAAATGTCACATTGCAGGCTGGAGCCAGCATTGGTAGAACGAAAGACAACAGGGGAATTCAGTTAAAAAGGGAGCCTGACTGTCACATGAAAGAGTCAGGAAAAAAAGGGGGTTGTTACAAATGTTGGCTTGCCAGATCTGGAGACTCCCATTGCACTGTGAGCTTTCTGGCCACCAGCAGGGATCAGGGGATCAGACTCGCAGTGGCAGCATGCAGCCCTGCTGCCAGGTATGATGTCCATCAGGATCCCTGGGGTAAAAGGCATCACATTCCAGATTGTGAGCTGCTGCTTGCAAAAGCCCCTGTGCCCTTGTTGCATTAAAAAAAAAAAAAAAAAAATCTCTAATTTTAGCTAAAGATTTTGCTTTTCCATGTCTTTTGATTGCTGTGTCTCGGTTCAAGACACCAGAGGTGGGCAACATATTTTGATTTTGTTAGATTTCAGGGAGATGAGAACTGATTTAGTTAGATAATTCAGTTATTAAAAACACAGAAAAATCCTGGGCATTTGTGCAGCCTTTAAAAAAAATAAGGCTTCAGCAGGGATTCTTTGCTTTGTTCAAGTCTGCAGCAGGACTTGTCAGCCTTTTTCAGTATGCAAACTCCTAAACTTTATGTACATGGCCACACAAGCTCTAATTACTGCATGTAAGCCCATTTGAGCTTGCTTTTCAGAGTTACTTTTCATGTCCTTCAGGGAAATCCAGAGTTTCCCAAATTCTTCATGCTACAAGCTGAAAGTGCCAGCCTGACAGTGGCCCATGCTACAAGCAGGGCCACAGGTCCATGCTGCCAGCCTGGGGCAGGGGAGATCTGAGCCATCTCCTACAGCCTTTCCAGCTGCTTTCATGTGGTTCTGCAAGTCTAAAATCTGATGGTGCACTGCCAGTGCCCTTTGCTCACTCCATGCTTTGAATCAGCCCTTGATGCACTGGGGAGGTGCCCCACATGCCCTCAGAACCATGCAGGTTTCCCTGTGCTGAATAGGGCTGTCACAGAGGTAGTCAAGGTGGGAAGCCTCCCATCCCACCTCCTGGCATCCCTGAAAATGATACTCTGGGCCACAAGAGCGGAACAGTATGCCCCCAGCGCAGTGCTGCCAGGCATGGGGTGGTGCTGTGGGGTTTGTGGGGGTGCTCCACTGAGGGGGGCACGGGTTCTGCTCACCCCTGCAGCCCTGCTGGCAGTTTTCCATGTGACTAGGCTGCCTGCGCGTGTCAGCCCCTGCGTTTAGCCACATCAGCCAGGATTTGAAAAGGCAAAAGATCCTGCAGAAAGCAGGGAGAGCTCTGTCCTTATCTGCAGCTCAGGGACACAAGGCAGGGATGTGAGGGAGCCTTGTGTGCAGCCCCCCAGCCTGGAGAGGCAGCTGTTCTCCTCAGCACCCCCGGGTCTCCTGGCTGCCTGCAAGGTCTGGCTCGGCAGCATCTCCAGGCTGCACAGGCAGCAGCTCAAGGGGCCACTGCTGCCAATGTTCCACAGGGCCACGTGGCAGCAGGTGGAGATCCCTGAGATCAGCCTGTCACTGGGTCTGCACAGCCCTCGGGGCTGGGAGGGCTGTAGAAGCCCAGCGCCCTCTCTGCCGGGGTCCCTGCTTGCTGTCCTCCTGGCTTTGCCGTCTGGGGGAGGAGCGGCCGAACACTTTCTCTCTTGTCACTACCCAGCAGCACAGGGCAGAGGGTAGGTGCTGCCTCTCCTTGCCTGAACAACACTGTTTTGGCAGGGAGAGGGTGGTAGTGCAGGTGGGGTGCTGGGATGGACTCGCCTGCGTTCTCGCATCAGCTTGAGTGGAAAACTCAGAGCTCCGTCCAAAGTACGCGCCTGGGCCACGCTGCAGCTCAGGCAGGCACAGTGCATGGCACGGTGCATGTGTGCGGGCTGGGCGTGCGCGTCCCTGGGCTGGCTGCGGGGTCCGTGCCGGAGACCGCGCTGCCTGGCACCTGGGCATTGCCAGGAGTCTTGCCTGGAAAGGGACATGCCCCCACCCAGTGCCCCAACACTGCCGCGTGGCAGGGAGCGTGGCAACGAAGCCCGTCCTGTCCGAGCCGCTGTCCCCATCCCCCCGTACTCACGGGGCTCGTGGATGCCGGGGTAGTCGCTGAACTCCAGCACGTAGAGGTGCCGGCCCTCGACGCTGCGGCCGATGCTGTAGATGCGGGTGACGTAGGGGCACTGGCTCTGCACGCGGAACAGGGCCTGCACCAGCTCCTCGTAGCGATGGTGGAGGAAGCTGAGGGCGGCCGCCCCCTCGAGCAGGAGCAGGGCTCCCACGAGGGGCCACAGCCACCGCGCCATCCTCCCGCGGCGCTGAGCGCCCGCACCAGCTCCCAGCCCCGGCTCGCTCCCAGCCGGGAGCTTAAAGTGCAAACTCCAACCAGCTCTTTCCAGCTGCCGAGTGCCAGCCCCCTGCACCTGCGGGCGGGGGGCGGCGGGGGGGCGGCGGGAGCGGGGCGCGCCGGGGCCCCGCGGCGCAGGAATGCTCCCCCCGCCCGGCCGCCCGGCCGCCGGCGAGCCCGCTCTCCACCGGCGGAGAAGTTTCCCCCTGCTCCAGCTCACTTATTAACCGGACAGCAAACAGGCCCCCGCAGCCACGGGCTGTCACCGCAGAAGAAGCGCAGGGCTGGAAAACTGGCTGCGGAGGGCGTCGAGGCTGCCAAGCGCACGGGGAGCGGCGGGCGGGGGAAAGGAGAGGAAAGGGGGCCAGCGGGCGGGGGGTTGCCCGTCACCGAGCCCACTCGTGGGGCAAGAGCCGAGGGGGATGGGGCGGCCTCGCTGCCCGCACCACTCCCGCAGCCCTGCCCGGCCCGTGCCTGCCCGGCGCGGGCAGTTCCCAACCACTCCTCCCCGGCGCCCGGTCCCGGCTCCGCGCCGCGCCTCCTCTCCTGCCCCATCTCCTGGGGAAGCAGAAGAGACACCACCGCAGGCTCCGCGGGTCAGTCGGCCTCTCTGCCCGGCCCGGCTCACCCGGCGATCCCTTTGCTCCCGGGATAAACAGAGGCAGGGACCGCATCGCCCTCCCCACAGCTGCCTGCCCAAACCGCCGAGCTGGGACGGTGCAGGGGGAGGGCAGAGCAGCGTGGGACGTGATGCGGGAGTTGTCTGCCCAGCAGGGACCATCACTGAGAACTCCGCTCGGAAGTCTGGTATCACCCCACCCTGCTCTGGGAGCGGGCATGAGAAAGAGCTCTGACGGGCACTGGGCAGCAAGAGGTCCCTTAACTATGTAAAGACAAATTAAAATGTCCTGCTATCTACTAACAAAGGGTTGCAAACTGTTTCTGGACATGGGGGAAGCTGGTTCCTCTCCACCTCTCTGGCACCCTTATCCCAGTGGGCAGCAGACACCTCATGGTCCCTGCTCTCTGCCCGCTGCCAAAGGCAGCCTTGCTTTGCAGCCTTGCCCCATGAGGCTAAGACTCCAGGAGCCTAGTGGCTCTGACAGAGGTATTTACTAGGACAACCCTGACACAGAGCCCAAACATGAGCACAAACAGCTGAAAAATTTACCATCATGGCTGGACAGGCCAAGAGAAAAGCTCCCTTAGGTAACAGGAGCATGTGATTCTGAGCTACCCAGGCCATGCTAGAAAGGAGCTCCTCTGGCCATCAGTAATGGGCTGCCCGGGATACTCAGTGCCATGCCAAACATTTGCTTTCCCTTCAACCTTGAGGTGGGTCCGTGCTGCATTGCTCTAATTTCTGTGTCAAGGGTTGCTTCGCCCAGCAAAGCATTCTCTATCAGTGCTGCCTGGCACCAGTGCATGGCATCACTGCTTGGGCTGCTGTCTTTCTACCTCAGTTTTCCAAGAAGAGCAGTGGTAAAAGCAGGAAGTCCCTGTTTATAGCCTCTAGCTGCTGTTGATAGCCTCTGATGCAAACAGTACATGCTGGTGGGCAAGGCACATGGCTTGCCTGCTCATGGCTTGGCTTACTCAGACTTTCCCATATCCAGCTTTCTTCTGCCTCAGCCCCACCATAGTGGTCCTTTCTCTCCTTGATTCTTTGCCTTCTTGGTCTTCTGCCCCATCTGCACGGTTGCCTCTTACCCTTGTTTTTGAAAAAATATCCTTTTGAAGACATGACCAGAAAAAAAAAATACTATACATATATAGAGATAGCAATAACCATATTAATACCTTCTCCTAGTTAAGCTTCATCCCACCACATCCCTGTTTGTCAGCCAGTCTGAAAGCAGCACATGTTCAGGAGCAGGAATGGCATTGCACCCATCTGTAGCCAGGTAACAAGAATCAGTGCTGGAGGTGATAGCTTCTCCCAGCACATGCAAGAAACCAAGGCAAAGTAGCTGAAGCTGTGCCATGGCGAGAATGGGTATGGGAGGACAGCTCTTGTCTCTACAGCAAGACATGTCTGGTGGTATTTTGCAAAGCTGGCCGCCCACACAGCAGTGGGAAATGCCTTCACCTCCTTCACATCTCTGCTCCCAGGGCTGCTGGGTTCCCCTGGAGCTGCTCTCTCCCCAGCCTTCAGCAATGAAGGCCATGTGAAAGAGTCGTGGGCAGGTTTCCAGCACTACCCAGTGTTACTTGGCAGCCAGAGCGTGCTAGGCAGGGCTATAGTAAAATAGCACAAGCCCCATGTTTGGCCAGTTTCCCCCCATCTCCTTTCCCTTCCTAGTCTGCTTTCAGTAGCCTGGGACAGCAATGGCAGAGTTGGAACTGCAGTGCTGCCAAGGGACACATGAGGAAAGTTTTCACTTTCCTATGGAGACAAGCAACACTGATGTCAGGAACAACAGTAAGAAAAGGAATGCCAGACCGTTAGAGCCTAAAAAGGAACCATGGGCAAAATCTCATGTGGGTGGAGAACACATCTCACACACTATTAAGTCTGGAGAGTTAGTCAGCCTTATCTGTAGCACAGGGATGGAGGCAGCCTGTTATCAGGCAGCAGGTTGAAAGCATACAAAAGGAAATAGTTTTGCACAAAAGACACAATGAAATTACATCATCAAAGCTGAAAGTTAAATGAGTGCAAAAGAGGATAAGATGAATTCATAGAGAACAGGGGCACCCACAGTTATCAGATCTTGAAGCAATCATTTGATCACAAATTTCCTAAGCTCCTGATGGGTAGAAGAGAAGGATTATGCTGTTTCCCTAACTATCCCTCTAAATCCTTTCCCACCACACAGCTGGAGACGAGTGCCAATGCACTGCCTGTTTGATCTGACCTAGCATGGCCTTTACACATTCTAGGAAAATGACAACCTAATGACTCTTTAATCCAACAATAAATCTGGGCATGTTTGAAAACACCGATGAAAGCAGAAACAAACAATATAAAATGTTAGAAAAAATGAAGGAAGTAAATAAAGACTTAATTTGGAAAATACGGCTAATACATCTGGGATGGATCATACACTCCTCCACCCCCCACCCAGATGTTCAAAAATGGAGAGACCTTGAGGCAGTGGGATAAAGAGGGGGAGCAGGAGTGCTCTGTGCCACTGTGGTGAGAGCGAGAAGAATGCGGATGCGAGCCCTGTCCCCCCACCACTGCATTGCTGGTGGTCACGGGTGGCAAGGATCTGATTCTGCTGGAACTGGCCATGGAAAGGCTCCATCTGATGGGTTCGTTTTAGTTCTGGCCATATTGTTAACAGAGGAAGATTGGAAAATTTGAGGAAAATTCAAGCTAATAGTCCTAAGAATGAGTGAACTGTGGGGAGTGCCTGCTGGAAGAAAAATAACAGCTGTGACAAGCATTGTTTGCCTTGGCAGAGCTCTAGCACACAGAGACACGCAGCCCTGTGAGCAAGGGGCACAGGCCCACTGTCCTTCCCCTGTTTGGGGGGCTGGGAAGGTGGGCTGCAGTGCCAGCATGATGCCAGTGGAGCTGCCTGAGAGAGGGAGAGGGAAAATGAGAGCAGAGGACTGCCTCTGTCCAGTTCGCAGCAAGGGAGAACGAACTGCTTTGAGGAGGTCAGGATGAAGCTGAGGCAAGGAAAGATGTGGTTCGGGCACTAGCAGCCTTCCCGGGAGTGAGGCATCCTGTGTGAGGTGCCCAGAGCCTGGGAAAGACCACAGTGCCTTTCTCTACCAGGAGGGGATGCTACTCATCCACCGGGAACTTCAGAGCTGGCCCCGGAGAGCATCAAGGAACTGGCAGGAGAGGAAATCACATCTCAGGACTTTTCCATGTTTAGTGCCAGAAGCTCCATTCCACTACTGGCAAACTCCCATCTTCTGGAAAACAGCACGAAAACTTTTCTGGCATCGGTTCAGCAGTCTTTATTATGATAAGCATACAGAGACTTGTGTGCATCAAAACAAAGATCCATTTCTTCAGGGCTGGGCCACGGAAAGAAAACACATGGCCTGGGTGGCAGAGACTGTTGTCCTCAGTGTGTCCTTCCCAGTCCCTCCAAAACAGGCTGTTGAGCCTGGGACAAAGCTGGCAGCCCTGCAGAGCCTGCACACCCTGCCTGGCACAGCATGGGAAGAATTGGGGTGGAGAATGAAGGGGCACACATCCGGCCCAGAGCTGCTCTTGGAGAAACTGGGAAGCCCGGGCCAGGGCCAACATTTCAAGTCAGCCTCCCACTGCAGAGGTGAAGGCCCCACTTCTGAGAGCTTTCTTCCAAGTGGAGACCCCACTGTGCTTTGCTCTAGGGCTGGAGAAGTCAGCTGTAGTCTGTGCACAGAGGAGAGGCAGCTTTATCAGGGAGGAGGGTGAAAGGTACTTAGAGCCTGTGGTGGGGAACAGTTTTCCTGTCAGAGGTGAGGGTGCTGCAGGTACCCAGGCTCTCTCTTCTGACAAGTTCCAATAGCTTTGGCCCACACTTGACACTCGGCTGAATATGGCAGAGCTCATAGAGGTCATCAGTCCCAGAGAGACCAGGCTGCTCTTGCACCCTGCAAAGCTATCAAATCTCTCTGCAAGGAACCTCCCCAAAAACGGACCAATCAACATTTCAACCCAAACCGGAGACACTCATCCCACCTTGCTGCAGCACATCTCAGAGCTTCCCAGGAGCCCAGGAGAGCTCTCTCTTCTAGGAGAGACCAAGGTCTGGAGTCTTGGCAGTGCAGCAGGGCTGAATAGTGAGTAAATATTTGCTAGATAAGAACATGTGATGTTAAAAGATGCTTTACCCAGGAAAAGCAAAATGCTATGGCAGGCAGTGTCTAGAAATTAAAGCCAGAAGCTATCAAATTAGAAATAAGGCACAGATAATTATCGGTGAGGCAGATCAACTGTATTAACAAGAGAAATGATACATTATTACTGGCATATTTGGAAACTCCCTTCACTATCATTAATGGTCTTCATGTACATGTTGGGTGGCTCTGGAACACACATTTAAGTTGAATACAGCTGGATCGGATGCAGCACAGAATCAAAGAAATGAATGTTCATAACTTGAACTCTTTGACCAAGGACTTTGAGTAGCCTCCGTGAATAAAGTCCTACAATAACAGGAGAAATGGGGAAGAAACAATCATAGGTCATTCTGTGAGTGTTCACATACAGGCAATGACAGGATGCCTTCAGTCAACCAGTTCCTGGAGCCTCAGCCTGCTCAAGTGGCATGTCTGTTGTCACCTTAGAAGTTCTGATCTTGGAGAGATTGATTTATGAATGGGGTCTATTAGTCATAAGGTTTAAAAATATTGTAACATATTTTGTGTTTATCTTTGTTTGGGCCCTTTAGGTTGTGCTCAAGTCACATTTAAAGCTTTAAAAAACCCCAAAACTCAAACCAAAAAGTAAGATAATTAAGACAGGAGGAGCAAGTGAAGATGCCAGCTGCTCACCTGGCTCCTGAAAGAGGAGCTAACAATATTCATACTCTGGGACTTGCAACGAAGACACAAAACATAGTAAAACTTCTTTTTCCAGGTATTTGACATTTTCCTTTGACATAAATCCTTAGCAGGAACAAGAGCAGATTGGCACAAGCTTTCTTTCCACACCAACTTCCACATGGAGTTTTTGCATCAATTTCTGATGTGTCCTAATGGAGCTGCCAGTTCTCATCATGGACACAACTGAGCAGCTGCCAGATCCCCAAGGAGGTCTCAGGAGAGGCATTGCCATTCTGCAGGTTTCCATGCTGTTCATGGGAAGGGTGGATGCACCAGCTCACCCGGGGAGCTTCTCCAGGGCATCTACTCTGCTAGAAAGACTCTGTCTGCAAGGGAGGTGGCACCAGACGGGGTGGGTTGCACATGAGGATGTCTGGGCAGCAGAAGCAGCTCCGATCACACGTTTCTCCTGCATGCCTTCCAGCCATGGCCAAAAACTACTGTTCAACTCTCACCTACCTATCTTTGCTTCAAACAGCAGAAGGAAGACTGCATCTGTAGCTGAATTCCGGCATCACAGAGTATTTGCAGATAAAACAAAAACTGGCCAATGGACTCACAGCTGGTGAAGGGTCATTTGCAGATTGAACTGGATAACCTGCTTGGAGGAATATCTTTTGAATAGCACATGTTTCAGTGGAGCCCCACGGAAGGCAAAATGGCTCCTACCGAGAGACAGTGATGTAGGATGTGAGGCAGAGGCTGTTCTGAAATGCAATGACTGGGAAAAAAGACCAAGTTGCCATAGTCCAGCTGGACTCAACACCCTAAAACCTTTCTGTTAAGTGAGCAGACCTGGACCAGAGATATATGGATGGGGAACATAGAGTATAGATCAAAACCAGATACATACACTTTTAGTGACTCTACTACCACTCACTGCTGAAAACGTTGGTGTCCAAGTTTCAGAAAGATGTAAAACATTTAAAAGAAGTGGAGTTGAGAGCTACAAGCAAGGTCAGCACAGAGCACTTTACAGATTGAAAACCAATCTATTTAATATGATATAATGACAACTTGCAAGCACCAACAAGGAAAAAGAGATTTTAATAGCAGAGTTACTCAGTCTTTTGGAAATGGACAGAACAAGGTCGAACAGAAGCTGAAGCCAGCTAATTCAGAGCAAAAATAAGACACAGATTTTTAGAACAATGATCTGCCCAAAGATCTTAGGACAGGGTAGATTTTTCCCTTATTCTTAGTTCCTTCAATGTATTAGGGCTTCTACTTCCAGGCATGAAGTAGAAATAACTGGGTGACATTTTCCAGCCTGGACTGTGCAGAGGGACAGGCTGGGAGGTGTCTGTGTCTGTGCTTGCCTAAAGGGGAAGGCATTATTGGGGTTGCACATCCTGACCCCCTCCACACTGCCTACACCTTTGCTCGGGGAAACAGGTGTGTGTTTGCCATGCCTTCCTCTCTACAATATCTGCTTCCTTTTGGCCTCCACATTTACAGGTCATTAGGAGAAAAGATTTCCGAGATTTTGAGGGAGGTAGACAGGCACCAGTGGTTTCTGAGTGTTTTTACAAAAATGGATTTCTGACTTACCTCTCCTTTTTTTGGACCAAGAAATGGAAAAGTGGAAGAAAGCTATTCATAAGCTCAATCAGTGGCATTGTCCTCATTGTGTGCTAGAAGACGGGCTGCAGTACGTGCACTCACAAGCCCTGGGTCTTATGGCCATAGGATAAGCCTATGCCATGATGGAAGGAAAGGCAAATCTTCACTAATTTTGCTGGTGGAAAGAGTGGTTCAATCTGTGCATACTCATGCTGGTTAACTGCTGCCAGCTGCCTATAGGAACATTAGCTAATAAACACTTTCCCTAGGTTGGAGGCTGCTGTGTCATCAGCACAGTGACCCTGGATTGCTTTAGTGGGCCTGTACCTGAGGGCACACTGATCACACCAGAGTCCCTGCAGGCATAAACAATCACTTCTGGTCAAGGAACCTGGGCCAATACAAGCTGTTCCTACAAAAACCAGCAATGCCTGGCTGGGAACTTGTGGCTTGATGTACCTTAAAGATGCAGGAATGGCTCAGTGCAACAGTGAGCCAGCTTTGGTCCAGCAACATCAGGAAGACGTGGGAAAAAGGCATTTTGCCACCTGCAAAAGGAGCTGACAGCCGACAGAACCCAGCTAAGGGCTGATGACCACAAGCATGTTCATCCTCATCCCTTCTTTTCCCAGAGTGGCATTTGGGAGCCTGACCCACCTTCAGGGGCCAACCAGGTGCAAGTGCTGTGAGAGCTCAGGACGCAGGGAGGTGAGCAGAGGTGTGCTGGTGCAGAAAGGGCTCTTGGGAACAGCTTCAGCAGAGAAGGAGCAGGATCACCCTGTATGTGATAGCTCCCAAGAGCTCAGTGGGATGTGTGACCCTGAGATAACCCTTGCAGGAGCACTGGCTCCCAAAGATTGCTGCCACTTTTCTCTTCATAATGCTGTGCACAAGGCAGAAACCAACAAGCAGCAAAGTTTCATTGAATGAAGGTACGACCCATTCAAGAAGGGGACACCAGCTTGTCTGTCCTTGGCAGAAAAGGTGGCGAGCCTGATGTCCCAACATCTGTCAGTGCAAGTGTGATTCAGAAGAAATAAATGCCCTTGTTGTACAGTCAGTAGCTTCAGTGAGAGGGACTCTGCAGTACAGCCTGCTCTGCTGGGGTCTCCCACCCCTGAGTAGCCAGGAAGACATGGCTCCTCTCCGCTTCAGGTTCTTCCTAAACAATCCCCTTCTGCAGGCACTTGGGCTTGTGGAAGAGAAGCCAGGCGAACAGGAGCACGGACACCAGCACAAGGGAGCACAGCACCATCAGCCCCACATAGCTGCCATGGGAGAGAGGGGGTTCGGCTGGCTCCTCTGCAGGAATCATGTTGGTCAGGTTCAGCATGTAGCCCAGGGTCCAACCTGCATCACTGCTGCCGATCTGAAACAGGAGAAGAGCAGAATCAGTGCTAGGAGGCTGCCTGTGGCATTGCTGGGGCAGTGGCATCCCTGGGGATAAAGGGCCAGGCTGTGCAGCAGAGGCTGCAGAGAACTGCTGGGGTAGAGCCCTCCCCACCACGAAACACACCTTTCCAAGGAAGTGGATCATTTGCCAGTTCTTTTCAGTGAACTCATAGCCATTTTCCAGGAGAGAGAGGATGTAGGCTCCAGAGAAGCAATATTCACTCAGGTACTTTTCTTTGATGTGGTGATATGCTGTCTTCACCTAGGGAAGGGGGCAATCACCAGACTGTTAAACACATCTTTCCACTGCTCCAGCTTGTGCCTGAACATCCACTGCGGGTGCTGGGGGGATCTTCCCCATCTTGCTCTGGCAATTAACCTTAGCCATTTATCCTACAGAAAAGTATCAGTAGCCCCAGTCTACTGCAACAAGCACTGCTCACCTCTTGCCAAGGCCGGGCACAGAAGCTCTCAATGGTGCTGGTCACTTTGTTCAGGGCAAGGGGGTTTGGTTCACTGGTCAGGTTCAAAAAGTTCATCACAAAATAGAAAGCAGAAAAAGCCTGAAGGAGAAAGATTCTTTTAATCTGACTAGACCACAAATCCCACAAAAGAAAATGAGTTTATTTATAAATAGAAAAATATAAGAAGAAACATCATATGCACAAGAGCAGGAATATTTTCAAGAGTGATGTCATTTTGAGACATACACCACAGGGCTGCTGAGAGATGGAGGCAGGAATTATGATATCCCAAACAACTTCTGTGAGCTCTCTCCTTTAAGTGTGCCAGTGGCACGCACTGATTGCCATCACAACCATGATCCTATTTTGGCAACTGAGTGAGATGAGTGTGCAACCAACATCACCACAAAGAGCAGAGGTGATGGTCTGAAAGGGTTGTACAGAGCCCCATCATATAATCCAAAGTCCAGAAACCCCATCTCTGACCGTGGCCAGTAGCTTATAGGTAGGAGGCAGCTTATGAACAGGACAAGGGTGTATTAGCAGTTCTCTGAAAAGCCTCACAATCACTGAGGTCTTGCAGCTCTAGGACGGATGGTCAGCATGGTGTCACACATAATGTGTGTTCAGAGCGTGCACTGTCTCCTCATCATGTCTGGGAAGCAGACAGGTGAGCTGGCTGGTTTCAGCAGCACTCAGACACTGCTGGGTGAATTTCAGACCTGGTACCACCACTGACCTCAGGAGGCAAGGTTTTTAGGAGCAGTATTCCTGCCTGCAGCACACTCTCCTGCCTCTGGTGTTGGACATCAAGAAGGACAGCTTAAAAAGTAAGTAGATCACCCCAAGGAGATGGGTTAGAATGGGAACAGTGCGGTACTGGTAGGCCAGTATTTACTGGGGTAGCTCCTAACATGTCTGTCCTCATAGCAAGCGCAGCACTGCTTTTGTAGTTACATGTCCAAAAAGCCATCTTGTAAATCATTTCCTGCCTCAGTCATGAAAAATGCACTCTAGCGTTAGTCTGAATTTCTGCTCTGTTGACATTCTGGATTACAGAGTTGAAGAATGAGTGAAGACTCACCCCAAAATCCCCTTGTAATGGAGGTAGGTATATCCCATTGAAGGAGCAACTGGAGTAAGGACAATGGGTTTTGTTGAAGAGTGTCTGGATGTTTTCTTGGCACTTTTGATAGTCCCCCTCTCCCTCTATGTACAGCTGTCTGAAAGGTAATTCCTTTTTCTTGTCTGATGTGCAAGGGTTTTTGAAGAAGTCACTTATATTTATAGTCCTCTGATAACCCTGGTGAAAGCATGGGTCGAGGAGACTGCTGCTCTCCACGGTCTGAAAGTAAAAATCAATTCAAGCTGTTACACTTTGCTCTAGAGTAACCTGGGGAAAGAAAAACCCTGGGAAAGAACCACAAGGAAGGGTGGCACTTGTCACAGTACATCACATCATGGTGCACACATCAGGTCAAAGGGATGAGGATAGCTTAAGGCACTGGCTGTGCAGGGGAAGATGTGGGTACTGCCATAGCCTCCCTGTAGGACCCTGGGCAAATTACTTTAAGTCACAGTTTGTGAAGCTGCGCTGTTGATTTGGGTTTCTCAGGGATGGTAAAATGTCACCTCCCCTGAGTACTCCAGTTAAATGCCATTCTCTTGCTATCCCATGCCCAAGAATCAAGGCATCTCAAATTGATACTACTTTTGAAAGTATTGACTGTCACCTCTTTGGGCACCTCATGCCCAGTCTGTGTGGAGAACGACGACATTTCCCTAATCCAAACTAAGAGGTGAACTGGGTCACAGCAACTTTTACAGCACTGGGAGGGTCCAGGATGTCCATGTTTAATTACAGGGGTAGATGTACTTGCCTGTAGGTCCCTGGCCAGTTTCTGTTGCAGAGCCTGGTCCTTCCCGTAGCAGAGAAAGCTGTGAGTGTACACTTGGTAATCCTTGCCATAGAGACGGAAGTAGAGCTGGTTCTCTGGGGACTCCAAAGAGAGGTCCTTTGATACAAAGGTAATCTGTGTGGAGGCTCCTCCAAGGTCTAGTGCTCCTGATGTCTCACTTAAGGATGTCAGGGAGTGTAGAAGCTTTTTCCAGCCAGACTTGGGGGAAAAAAAATCAAAGTAAACCAGATATATTGGGCATGGAGAGGATTTATTTTGGAGAAATGAAAAAGAGAAAGAACTATGAGGAGAGAAGCAGAAGCACAGAACACAAGAAACATGGGAAGTCCTGGAGGGGGCATGAGATGAGAGCTGGAGCAAGATACAAGAAAAACGCAAGCTTGTAAATACAGGAGATGGATCATGTCCAAGTTTTTGCAGGAGGGCAAAGAATATGGAATCTAATACCACTGTTATGAGAAAAAACAGTCCACTTACTGTTTCAGCTCTCAGAAGATTTATAAGCTCAATAGGAAAGAATCATAGTCCAACTTTTCAGAAACTGAAATATTTTAGATCAGGAAGGGAGAAGGATGCTGTACCCAAGCAAAATGATTGAATATGCTGGCATTTTATTTCAGTGCTTGAAGCCTGACTGTAGTGGTGCATCCTGATACCACTAAGTATCAGGAGGTACTCCCAGCAACTGCTGAGGCAACATGTGCATCTTCCTGATCCCTGGTAAATGGCTTACAAGGCAAGATAGTGCCTGTGACACCTTCTTGCAAGGCATGACTTACAAAGTGCTGCAAGACAATGATTCAGATGTACTTGCTATAGATATACTACCTGCTTGAAATTGCCCAGAAGGTAGTTAATGGTGATCCATCCATAGGCTCCTTCTTCCTGACCAGTGATAATTCTGGCACCCTGGAAGTTGAAGGGAGCTAAGCGTAGTGTGTTTTCTACTGAGGACAAGACTTTGTCAGCTGCACTTTTGTTCTGCAACCTGGATGAATGGAAGAAAGGATGGAGTGACTCTGGCTGACAGCTGTCAGTCGTCTATGTGCTTTATTCTGAGCAGGCAGGCTGCAACTCCCCACCAAGTGACAATTATAAGAGAATTGTTGTTCATTTGAGTCATCCAGCTCTAAGTGGCCATGCTTCTCTCTGTCACACCTTGACAGCACAGCTGCCACCAGCTTTGACACTTACAGACCCTGCAGCTGAGAGTGGTAGGTACTTGGAGCACAGACCAGAGCTCTTGTTCAGTAGCATGTGTCCTGATAGGAGTTGCACTGTGGAGACTCCTCTCACTCTTTACTGTCACCATTAGAGAAGAAATCCAGAAGGTATCCCCAGGAAGATTTCCCAGGCAATATATACCTAAGATCAGTTGCCTGTCCTAGCCAGGAGAGGTCTGGGTCACCCTCATGAAAATCACAAATTGTAATTAAAGGAGGATGTGATTATAGAGTTACCTTAGCCTCTGATGGCCCTCTGTGGGGAGTTGCAACATGGGCTCAAAAATCCTGGATTAGGCTTAATAGCAGACCATAGGGATGTTTGAGCATGCCTTTATTGTGGGGATGTTTAGGCATCAGCTTGGGCACTGCTGATCTCCTGGTGTCTCCATGCTGCATGTGGATGCAGGAGATGATGGAGGGTTGGGGTGAGCTTCGGTAAGCAAGGGAAAAGTCCAGGGGACTCGGGGCTCAGAGAGGTCAGCAGCACAGGAGGGTGTCTGGGCACAGTGTGGGCTGGCAGTGTGTCCTGAGAGGCCCCCACTGTGCATCCATGGTAATCCCACGTGCAGTGCTGCAGAAGGGGACAAGCCCTGCAGTACCTGAGAAGCCGCATGCCAGCAGTTGCTCCGAGGTAGACGGGTGTCTCTTTGTGCTGTGCTGAGGGAATCACCTCTTTTGCTTGTTGTAGGCACTGTGCCAGAGAGGGACCTGCCTCCTCTGTGGCATGGGAGTAACCTGAGATCCCAGGGCCTGCAAGAAGTACAGATGCTTCATTGTTCAGACTCCAAGCATAACCCCAGAATGCTGTCATGAGCAGGTGTGCTAAACTGTATCACAGGCAGCAGAATCAGATTCAACCACCCCATTCCTTAGGAGCTTTAGAAATCCTACAGCACCAACTAAGCCCAATGCAATTGGTGGGTGGTGACAGGGCCCAGCATCTGTCACCCTGTCTCTGCAAAGCAGGCTAAGAACTAACAATGAGGGTTGAGACAAGCCATTTCTTTAGCATGCCCTGAACATCTACAGTCTGTTCTCTGAGTTTGCCTGGGTGTACCCTGGATCTGCGCCTAAAAATCCCTGACCCTTCTATGCTGGTTCCTCCAGGGGCAGATGCTGTCATTTGTTTGTGTACTTTATACTCACGCTACAACACTGGGTGTTTTGCAGCTATTGCTTCTTATGCTAACCCAAGGAAAAAATCATTGTCCCTCTCTACCATGTGTCCCCTGGTTCCCTGGACTGCCCCAGGACCAGGGCCTGCCTGGCAGCAGTGAAGCCCCATTTGCTCCAGCTTGCTGTGTGCTCAGCGTGCTACTCCTGACGTGGGATGCTGCAGTGCAGAGCAGCTATCACAGCAGCTTGGTAACAGTAGGGCTCTCCCCTGCACTGCAGAGGCCTGAAAAGATCCCATGCAGGTCTGACAACACCTCTGATCCCCTCAGAATGCAGCGATCCATGATGGTCTGTGCTGTTTCTTGTTGTGTACACCCCTAGGCTTCATTTATGCCTTCCTAAACAATACAGTACCTACACAGCAATTAAACAGAATAAAAAAATAAGTCATGACACGCACAAGTTGAGCAACCTTGAGCCACAAGCCCTGTGCATAGCTTGCACAGAAGCCTTAAAAAAGAGCAAACCATGCTCTCCCCTCTCATTGCCTTCATCAGCACTTCAACAAGAGTGCATGCAGACACTTTATTTATTTAAGTACATTCTTCGGTGTAGTTCTTTCCGAAAAGCAATTAATCCCAAGCATCCTAAAAACAAAGGAAAAAATGGATCTATTTTTCTTGCCAGGAAGGTTGGGCACATACAGCTCCCCATGGCAAGCAGTGGGGTATACATCATTGCACAGATGTAACACTGTTTCTACTATTGGCCTCTTCCTCTAGATTTCTCCTCCCTCACCCCTTTATTACATTATCTCTTCTTCATCCCACGCCCCTTCCCCAGGTCCTTTTTCTCCTCTTACCTTCAACTTTACACACCTCCACCTGCTTCACTACCCCAGTGTCGTTCTCCTTCTCTGCTGGCCACTCGTACACGTAGAGGTTAGTGTGGGACGATCCCGCATCCAGCACGATCCCATACTGTGGGCAAAACAGAGTCACTACCCCACCTGAGGCACCGAACCAGACCCAGTGTGTGCTGGCCTCCGTACACGGGGGACCAAGCACACGCAGCCCATCTGCCTGGCAGCTGTGGGGATGTATGTCATTGCTCTCCTCAGTAGAGCTCCAGTGGAAAACTCCCATCAAAGGAAGCAGGAGCAGAGAAACCACAAAGTTGGGACTGGTTACTTAAGAGATCATTCCCTGTGAAGCTGTGACTGGTTTTACCATGAAGATGTAAAACAAGATGTTGAGCTGCATGGAGCCAGAAAAAGAGGTTAGCCAGAGCCAGCAAGGGCAGCAGCGTGTCCGTGAACACTATGGACACTTAACCCCCCAGCTTGTTTTCCTCTAAGGGTACCAGCTTGTAATACCTTAATATTCCTCGGAAGTGGCTTGTTTTGGGTCACTGCTACAGCAATTAAAGCAATTACAGCCAAAGTAGAGAGGAATCCCAGGATGAGTAGAATCGTTCTTGTCGAGGACATCTTTGGTTTGGTACCTGTGACTAGAGCAGAAAAAGGGTGTTAGTGCCCCAGTAGCCCATCTTACCCAAAAGCCATGTGTTTTGGCACATTCCTGCAGTCCCCTTGCATGGTGAAGTATCTGCCTTTGCCCATCAGGTTATGAGTGGCCTGTGTTTGCAGAATTGGCACAACATGCTTATAAATCACACACTGTGCAGAACTTGTACCACTCTAATTCCTTAAATGTTACAGGCATATTTGGGATAATATACCTAACAAATTAAGATTTTTGTGTCTTAATACACATGGTTACATAGAATTCTGCAAAAAAGGCCACTTATGGCTGATGAAAATCATTCACAACCAATATGTCTTTGAGCTTTCAGAACCAATATACATATACCTGCACTTGTTAGTGGCTAGCATGATGCTGTCTTTCACATTTTCCTGCTTTGGATAATCCTTCACGTATCCCACAGTCAAAATCTCATTTCACGACTTAGACTTGGCCGGTTTTGCAACTGTTTAATAAAATACCATCTAACTACATGGAGCCGTAGAAAGGGTAACAGTGTATTTTCCAGATTTATAACTTTGATGTAAATTCAACACTTACAATGAGCAAATAGCTCTAGGGCACATACTTGCTCCCACTATGACATGAAATCCATTTCCACCAACAGTGATGCTTCATACTCAAAAGCACTGATCATCTGACTCGCATGGGAACTAGTTTCTCTTCTCCTTATACACAAATACTCCAGGAGATGTTTAGAAGTACATTACAGGCCATTCAGGATGGCAATACCTCGGTGCAGGCAACCACATCAACTATTGTCATGCTCTGAGAAGGTGTCTGAACCTGCTCTGCATCTGCATGCCAGTGTTCCACCGGTGTCCAGACCTTCAGACCCAGATCAGTGCTCCAAATCCATCCTGGCAATTCATGTCGTGCATGCAAATATGAAAAGCATTCAAGTTCTGATCAGGGTCAGCTTCTAACTGCTCTGGTTTTATGTGAGGGGTGGTCTCAGGTTCCAGAAATTTATAGTGTTACCTGGCCTTACAAGTGACCCTAAATCCTCAAGTTATTTTCGGAAGTTAGCCCAAGTGAAAAGAAGCAACGCACCTCTGACAAGCTGGAACTATAGACAAATAACAGCTACTTGCCTTCTTAGAGAAAATGAAACCTAAAAGTGCCAGGAGAGATGACTTTGAAGATGCCACAGACAGGTGCATTGGGAATGTGACCTGGAGCTCTGTGCTCACTCTCACACGTAAATCTGCTGAGGTTAACTGTGAAATTTGGAAGCTTGTAACGCTCACATTGTGTGAGTGCCTGTTGGAGGCTCAGTATGCTTGCCAATATCTCCAAGAATGCAGCTTAAAAAAATAGTCTAGTGTGCATAGCAGACAGTAGGAAGTAAGAATGTATTTTATTAAACTCTATTCAAAAATGCCCAGAACTCAGGGCTTGAAGTGATTAGAAACAGCAGAGCATGATGGCTGGGAGACCTTTCTTCTTATTGGAGAGAGTAGTTGGCTCAAGGTATGATAGCACTGAGCATGTCTGCTGAACAAAAATTATTTTAACCCTAGAAAAAAGAATAAAAACAGATGCTATATTGTAAAATCAGCTGCACAGTATAGATATGAAGTTAGCATGCATGAAAACTGAAACTGCTGCTGACAGTTGCACAGCACATCCACATAATTATTGCCACCCTTACTCTGAGATCTTGCCTAGAGGAAACCATGAACAGATTTATGTGTTTGCTGATATAGGAATGAAGGATGTGTAACTTTGCACAAGTTCTAAGATTTTCAAATTTCCTGTTTTGATGGGTATTGTCAGCCTGCTGCACCTTTCAGCAGCCACGCTCTGAAAGTACCAGCATTGTTAGCAAAGCAGGAACATTTTTCTCACTGTAATGGGCCATCCCAGTTATCAGCTAGTATTCCCTTGTCTGAAGGCAGAGGCATAGTGATAATTGTCTGCATCCCACCTGTAGCCTGAGATTAGTAATTTTTTTTGTCAAGGCACATTATTTTCTTAACTCTGAATATGACTTTTGCCTAAATTTTGGTTCAGTATCATGAGCACTTTTCAGGACTCTGGGGTTTGTAGAGAGATGACTTTGTTGCTGTATCCCATACCAGACCATCCAGCTCTGTGAACTCTAATGCTACCAAAGAGAATTTTATTGAAATGTTTTGTACAAGAAAAGGTACAAGATGATAAACATAATCCAGAAGGTAGTGTAACAAAGTAATAACCTTCCAAAGAGCACTCATAGTGTACAGACTTGAATACTTGACAGACTTGTTTAAAAAAGACAAACTTATTTTAAAAAATCCAAACAAAAACCAAGCCAAAAAACAACACTGCAAATCCATCTAAAGAATTCAATGTAGTTAAAATTCACTTGCCATTTCTTCAGAAAGGTGAGGTATTTCAATAAGTTCCTTTTTCTGTACACTTGGTTACCTCATCAGCTCTAGGTGTAATTGCAGGTTCTGCAGGGGCTAAAGAATTAAGTTATTCCAGCTTCCTCCAGCTCCTCTGAATTTCACATTCGCACTACTGAATGCCATGCAAACACTCCTCTGTGTCCACCAAGTGGAGCAGCACTTGACTGACTTCCAGGCCCCAGGATCTTCCTTCCACTAGCAGTTTTCCTCAGCTAAAGATTAAGCAGACACGATCTTCTGTCCCTGTGCCCAGTCAGAATCCAAGTAGAGACAGATCTCTACTCTTTCTCTCATACTGCCCACTGTGTGCAGTGACTAAAGCATCCTGTAGGGCCATAAGTAGGCATAGAAATGATACTGCTTTACTCCTCTCAGAGCTCAGAGCTGCTTGGTGCTGGAGCCCTGCCCGGCTGCATGGGCATTGAGCACTCTGCAGATGCTGGAGCACAGCCCAGCTGCTCAGGCATCTCTTGTCTGTTTCCAATTTTGGTCTCTTTCCTTTTTTATATAGGGGCTACCACTCTTTCCATCCAGTGATGTCCCCAAAACATAAACAGCTCTAACATCCTTTCCGTCTCCAAGACAAAGAACTGGGAGGATGTTGTCAGTCACTCCAGGTAGCAGCAGTTTTGCTGCGGAAACCCTGTTGCTCTTAGTGAATCACCAGGAAGGACCACACCAGCGTGGGAGGCAGCTCTGTGTGAAGGCAAGGAAGCAGATTTGACTCTTGTGTCTTCCAGAGCTCAAGACAAATAGGAAATGGCCCCTCCAGCCAACACTAGACTAAGTCACTGGCACCTCTGCGTGCCAGGAGATGTCACTCACAGCCAAGGCTGCCCCCCTCAACACCCTTCTCACCAAACAAGATTTAGCAACAAAAGTTAAATGGAATCAGGCAACCAGCTGCTTTTAGACATGCAATAAGGAGAGACTATGGCTTGTTTAAGGAGTGACATTAGGAATGTCAAGCAGAAAAGATGTTGTACATAGACCAAAGCCATGCTTGGTTCAGACAATCTCACTGTGACCCATCATCTCTAATAAATACAAATATTTTTGTAAGATCTGACTTCGCATAACAGATAAAGCTGATGCCTGATCTTTCCTTTGGATGTTCGTGCTCAGTTACAGAAAGGATCACAAGAGACTGGACTGCAAGGCCAGCCCTCTTCCACTGCACAAGTGCCACACTGACAGAGACACTTCCCACCATCAGCTTTATCCCCTCATCACTCCTCTGTATGGTCAGGAACGGTCCCATTTTCAGCCTTAATTTATTTATTGCCAGGCTATTCCCTCTGTCTGTCTTCCACTTCTATCTCACAACTTCTGCAACGCTCAATCCTGCAGGAATTTATTCTCTTAGTCAATTTGTAAGAAATTATCCTTTCTGGATTTTTGTCTTTTCCAGCCTTTTCCATCTGCCTGAAGAGTCCAACATCACTTCTCTGCATATAGAACTACTTGCTTACATTTTTCTTGAGGATTCTGACCAGAGCTGCAAGGAGGCTGGCCTTGCACAGTACTGAACCTATCCCACAGGAGATGATCCAGTCCCAGCCTAAATGAAGTGAGGTGGGGTCTTGCACCACCTCAGAAACATGATCATCTACCACCCCAGGCAGTGACAGTTAACCCAGCACCTCTCATACAATCTCAGCAAACCCACCCAGGAGAGAGGGGCTCTGGCAATGCAGTCTGTGCACATTTTCTAACTGCAGGAGTTCGTGTCTGTGGAGTTCTGCTGGCAGTGATGGTAGGGAAAGGGCATGGGAGCAGTCAGTGCTGCTGTTCGGCATGGAAAGAGGACACACACATCATCCTCCTGGTGAGTGAAAATGAGATTTCAGTAGTCATGAAGTTTTTTTCAGGCTGAATTGCCTGAAAAACTCACTGATTACTCTGTGAGGTTGCTGAACTTGGATCAGATTTGATGCACATTACCCAAAAGGCACTCCTGTCTTCAGACTCACCACAGCCAATCATCGGAGTGCATAAACACTCAGAAGATCCACACTGCTTCATTTATCAACCCTTTTATGAAATTTTCCCTGTCCCCAACTGACTTCTTACTCATTCTCATCTGTCTTTTTCACTTAAACATGCTTGTATCCAAGTTACCTAGGAGGACTTTGCTGCAAAGTAATGTAAACCACCTGTTTCAGGCCAGCATGTTGGAAAAGTCTTTTCTCAGGCTGTCAAGAGGCTCAGGTTTGTCTTAGAATTTACATACAAGCACATATACAGTAAGTCAATGGCTTTGGTTTAAGGGGCTTTATTTCAAAATATCAGGGCAAGACACACAGCATGTTGAAATTAGGATTCAAGTTCCAGATCAGGATTTTACATCACTTTTTACAACTGCTATGTGGAACAGTGTGGGAGACTCTGCTCCAAGTCTTAATTATTCATATGGCAAAGATTTTGGCCTAAATACTGGTGTGATCTCTGACCTTCCTTGTAGTGCTATGTAGAATAATAAATACACTTTTACTGGGTTATATTTTTCCAGATGAAATACTTGTAAGTGCTGAAGTACAAACATTGAAGTGTCAGTGAAACTGATAATCCAAACAATATAATGGGTCTTTTGGATGCCGTCTTTCAGAGACATTTGATACTGAAATATTGCAGCACTACATGTCTCAAAACCCATAGACTCCCATGAATTTAGGCTATACAGCTTGGCAGCTTGAACTGTTCCATGTGCACACATACCTGTGCACGAGTGAGCTGGAAGACAAAGGGTGTCTGAGATCACATCAAGCTGCGAGCGAAGCACACTGACACATAGGACTGAAGTTGAAAACCAGTTTGACAAATAGGTGAGAGCCTGGTGAAAACATCTAACTCTCTTAAGGACAAAAGCAAATATGACATTTAGGTAACAGCCATAACGCAAAGAAAGTGTGGTGAGCAATCTGTTAAGCAGCTTTTCCAGAGAAATCATTACGGCAGCTACAGCAGTTTATAGTAAGCTTTCCCTCCATCTAAAGCTGGTAAATCTCCCTGTGAGGTTCTATGTCCAATTTTGGACACTGTCTTTCAGGAAAGATGTAGACTGCTTGGAAAAACTCCAGAAGTGAACAAGAAAGATCGCAAGCCTAAAAACTTGACCTATAAGGGAAGATTGAAGGAATTGAATTGTTAAGTTTGCAGAAGAGAAGAGCAAAGGAGGCTCATTATCTGTCTTCAGACAAATGGCATTTCTATCTGCCAGCGCTGTTGTAGCTGATCCTGCCTCAGGATGAGGGTGGCTCCTGGACTTCCTCCCAGTTCCGTTTCCTTGGTTCAGAAGGCAGGGAGTCAGCAAAAAGGGGACAATGCATTCATAAGCTAGACTGCCAGCAAAGGCCAATGCAGTGCATATGCTCTCCCTGTGGGATACAGATGCAGTTGTACAAAGGTGCTCCCTCCTTTGCCCAGCAAAGCTCCAGGTTTTGTTCAGGCATAATTCAGCCATGGCAACCACCCTGCTATATGCTATCCATGTGTACAGCACTGCTTGGCGTGGGAGTACCTCATCCTTTTACTGCTTTTAGTGTTGTGGCTGGGATACAACCCTGGGAAATTGCACAACACACATTGAATGAGTCCTCTTTTCCTGGAAAAAAGAAAAGCGCGTGGAAATCCTGGAGAGCTGGTGGGTGCTAGAGGCAGCAAAAGCTGAGCAATGGTAGCAAGAGACAGATACAAAGGAGCAGGCAGCACACAGGCTCTTCTCTCCCTTCCACAGCTGCCCGCAGCACAGAGGGGCTTTGTGCTCGGGGAGCCCCATGGCCCTGCAGAGCAGATTTACTGCTGGAGAGGTGCTGTCCAGGGGCTCTGGGCACAGCCCCAGTGACCCAGACTGCCACACCAACAAGTGCCCCATTCACCCGTGCACAAAGCAGGTTCCCCTGTCAGAGACCTTCCCACGATGCAGTGCTGGGGATGGTGCTCAGCCTCCCTGGCTCTCTGCAGGGCACTCACACCCCCTCTCACCTTGGCCTCACAGCCCATCTCCCTGGTATTATACACAAGTCTTCCCAATGCCTGCTCATTAAATAGTCTCTCTGCAGGAAGATATTTTTCTGGCTTACACTGCAGCAGTCAGACCCAGACACTCAATATTCTTAAACACAACCAGCAAGTGGCAGGATGCTGCTGGCACAATGACCTTTAGACAGTAATTTTTCACATTTATATGCTGTTTACTGAACGTCTAAGCCTGTATCCTACTTGTACTCATACTCATTTCTTTAGGATTCTCACATTAAAGAGGTTTTTCAAACCAGAAGAGAATACTGTTGTCAGTTACATCCGTTTCCTGCCAGGAAACCTCTGATATTATTAATTTGCTACCAGCCATCAAAGTTATATTTTAGCTGGAGAAGATTTATTGCCGTTACCCACAAAGCTTGAAGTTTCATCAGAATATATCCAGTGAGCACAAGGGGGCTTCCCCTCCTCCCTGGCTTCCCAGCTAAATTGTTGCTTGAATATACTTGACTATCACATAATGTAAAGGCATTTGTTTGTCTTTCTCGGGGAAAAAAGATGCAAGAAGCACTGACACCTTTTCAGCTTTGTCTGATAGTTCAAATGCAATGAGTTGCAATGGCCCAGTGGTGCTGCCAGGCTTCTTCTTGTGCTCAAGATCCTCACATTCTTCTTTGCTCTTAACTCACTGGCCGTGACTTTTTCCTTATGCTTCTTTTGACCATCTTTTACACTTTCCAACTTTAAATTTGCACTAATTTTATCTTCCTTTTTTTTGCCTCTGAATATGCATCTTTAAGAGATTTTATTATTTTCAAATTAACATAACTTCCAACAGTTGAATTATGGCTTTTGTGGAACAAAATAAGAAGGCAATGGGCTGTTTCTTATTAGCATTCCTATTTCCACATTTTAAATACTCTGCTGATTCAGTGAAAGTATTTTTTATTTTGTGATGTTATTTCTTTTAAGAGCTACTAGACATTGTCGACACAGAATAAGTGGGGATTACTTTTATAATAATTCAAAACTCTCATAGAATTTCGTCTCTTTCTGTTGAGACTGTGGTCAACACACATTCCTCTTGAGCTGGAAGTAATGCATTGCAAATTGTGAGGCGGTCACCCTCAGTTTTGAGAAATTGCCTTGTCTTTCACTAAAACGCACCATCATATCAGCTTTTCTCATCCCTCTATAGACAGCCACGCCCTTCTCTTTCTCCAGCATGCTGGCTGGCAATGGGCACTAGCTTTCAGTTGCTTTGGTCACTTGCTCCCTGTTCATCCCCAGGCAGCTATTGTGAACAACTATTTAATTACTGTTGCTGCTTAAGACAGCAGGACTACTGCTTACACTGGAAGATGGGTGATGTGTGAGTCACATCACCAACCCAGTAGAGCCCACCCTTCCCTGTGTCCTATCAACCACCCACACATGAGGGGGATGTACAAGTCATCATGAAAAAAAGAGAGGAAACAGCCTCCAGAACAACCACTCCCCCTTCAACTCCCACGTTGGGCCAGCAAGTTCAGAAACTTCCTGGAGAACAAAAAGTCCCGAGCTTTGTAAATGCTGCAACGCCCCACAGGAGGTTCTGACAGGGAATCACTGCAGAGGAAACAGATCACAGACCCAAACCCCCCGTTATCCACAGCATGCTCTGCACCCAGCACACTTTGACTGCCAGCGGTGCCAAAATAAAACCCCAGCAGTCACCAGTTTTCCTTATGCCCTCTCCACTGACAACCTTCCCTGCCTTGAAGGGGCTGAGGCCACCAAGCCTCTCACCACACCTCAAGGCTGTTTTTCTCTGAACTGTAGATTCCTGGGATCACCTTGTGTGTTGATTAAACATTACTGCTTTCAGGGGCTCACTTCCCTGCTTTCCAAAATAAACAGCACAGCTGCCCAAAGTGCCACACGTCAGCAAGTGGAGCCGCTGCCTGTGCTGCCCAAGGATTTCTGCACAGCAAAGCAATCAGCTTTTCTTCTGAAGTTTCACTTCCCATTCAGGACCAAAAACCATTGGAGACTGAACACAGACACACACCCACTGTTCCAAGCTGGTGCAGCATCAGCAGAGCCACTGCAAGGGCCCTGGGGGATGATGCCCATTCCGCAGCAGTCCCTCATGAGAGTGCATAAGCTGCAGTGCCTAGCTGTGCCTGGGATTTTCCCTATATCCTGGTTGTGCCACCCCTTAATTCTGTGATTTTCAGCACAGGGATTTGTTGTCTTAGAGGAGCATTTCTCAGTCCTATAAGGTACCCAGTGAGTTTTTCCTCCCTTAGCATGCATAGCACCCCATTTGCAGCAGTGAATACTGTAGGCACCTTCCCTTTGCAACCCATCCTAGCAGATGAAGCAAAACCCCCTTGCTATTCAGGCAGGGCAGCAGCTCTGCTGCCTCCTTTCAGCAGCTCAGGGTTAGGGCTGCCATGTGTAAAGATAGCACTCTGCTTAAACTCTTCCCAACTCACCTGTTTACCTCCAGCTGTCAGCACTGCTATCTCCATTCATCATTTGAGAGCACAGGACAAGGAACAGCTGGAATAGTTCCTTTATCTTGCTGAGGAGCACATCCACCATCCAGGCCTTGTGGAAAAATATACTGATTTCTCAGAGGTCAGCTTTAATAACTAGGATTCCCACAAACCATGAGGAGAATTCAGCTCATGATATTTGGCATGAATATAATTCTCTGTTCCTCATGCTGCTACAATTTCCATTTCAAATAGCAGGAAACAAATTACCCTGTGGTATTTTTAGTGACGACCAGTGGGAAGGAACATGGGATCAAAGGCTATTGAGGGGCATGGGCCTTGACAAAGTTCCTGAGCGTAAGAGAAGAAATACGTCTTGGAAATTACAAAAGTAATAAGGAAAATATGAATCTAAATTTTCATGCTCAGAGGAGCACTTTGAAAAGGCTGGAGCCTCATGCCGACATGTAACAAAACAGCAAAGGAGTTTTTCTGGATGAATGGGCTGACACAGGGTGCTATTAATCTCTAAAGTTCAAATTACTTATTACTGGGATGTGCAGTGAATCCTGAGAGGAGAATTAGGCTCAGGAAAAGAAACCCATTTATAATCAAGCCATAGTTTGGCCTTCAATTTATTATCCATTAATCTTCCCCTCCTCCCCCCACTATTCTTGCCTCAAGTATTTCAAATTAAAAACATGAAATATTTTGGATAAGGCAGCATGAGTACAGGGGGACAGTCACAGCAGCCCACCCTTCTGTCCGGCAACCCAGGGCCCACACAGAAAGGAGCTACAGGTCTGCTGCTTCCCTGGGGCCACTGTGTTTCCCAGCCTCTTTCAGCAGCATTCTCCCTCTGACTAGGGATGGAAGGTCCCAAGCTCAAGTCGGAGCCCACCTTCCAGCCACAGGATCTCCAGGCCAGCTGCAGAGCTTGCAGCGAGTTCACACGAGCACACATTTTCCTCACATCTCCTGCAGGAGCAGGGACATTGAAAAGGTTATTTATTAACAGCTCTGGGACAAATGGGCAAGAAAGAAAACAAATCCATTTATAAATCAGCTAAAGAGAAAACTTGTGACCCTAATGGTCTCCTTTGTAATTCCTTAAGTGTGGCCTGGAGCTGCCCTGGCATCATTTCTTGTGATGCTGAATCAGCAGAACAGCCCTGCTTGTGCATTGAATAGCCTGATAAGAGCAGAATAGACCCAAGAAAGCAGTAACTTACACCACGTCCAGATTTTTTCTTTGCTTCTGTTAGGATTTAGGGAGACTGATAGTGCTCAAATTTCTCACCACTAAGTACCAAGCAGCGACTCCTATTAGCATCTACCTCTGCAATCCAGGACATAGTGTTCCTCCGGGACAAGGTGGAGACAGGATAAAGAGAGAAAACTCATGCTAGAGCTGTCTGAAAGAGCAACGTCGTTGCTATCTGAGCTCTCATTTAGGAGCATACCAATCCTGAATACTTTGCCAGACTTTGTCCTTTGATAACATTTCTCAAGGCAGGGGGTGGGGGGGAAGGAGAACAAAAATAACAAAACACTGTTCTGTTTAACAGTTACCCATAGCAGAGAAAAGCTGAGCTAAAGTTTCCAACAATTATCAGTACAAAATCCTAAAATAGACATGCAATGTACCATTTTTGAGTTTAAAACTGGCTGGACAGGAGTTTCGTCATGTGGATTGAAAGCCGTGTAAAGACAACAAGGCAGCTTATCAAGATGACGTGTTAGAACAACACTGTAAAAATGCTCAGTGTAGCAGCGATATGGACGAAGGAACCAAGGCCTCAAGCAGAACTGGCAAATTGCTCTGTAATTCATTGGAAGGAACTGTATGTCCAGGAAGGAAAAATAAATAATGTCCAAGGTATCTATGGAAACCACCATCTTACACGAGAAAAAATAAAACTCAGAAAAAGACAAACAAGAGAAGAACAACTCAAACCTCAGATGCTCGTAAGGCCAGCAACACTAATCGAAAGCAGGATTTGATCTCAAAGAGATGGGGCTCACTTAAAGAGATGTGAAATGTGGAAATGCAGGCTAGCAGCTGAAGGAGAAACAGGAGCTGTACAGTAACTCTTTGGGGCTGTCTCCTCAGAGAAGATGTGGGAACCCTACCCTTCAATCCATTTATAACCTGGCTGGGCTCCCACAGCAGTCTTACTCAGATGACTCTCAGCAGTAGGTCTCTTCCTGGGCCATGACCTGCTCAGCCTTTATGCAGGCATGTGGGAAGTTGACTTACTTTGGGGGGGAACGGCGAAGTCAAAGTGCTTGGGAGTAGTTTCTGTTTTGCACTTTCCATCACTGAAAGCATCTGAGAACTTTCCTTGCCCTCCTGTTTTGTCTGATGTTTTTATCCAGTATTTTTCAGCTCTTAGAGCCTCTTACAGCTCAATTTGGACCTGATTATATTTTTGCACCATCGATCACAGCAAAACAAAAGCTTCTTAAACTCTGATGGTCTTATCAGTTATAAATGAAAAAAGATGTGAAAGCTTTGTTTAAGAATGGAGAAGTTTTTCATGTATCTATGATACAGCAAACTAATGCAGCAACAGCGCATGACCTTACGAAACAGGAAGATGATGTTTGTTTTGAAGAATCATTTTGGTCCCATTTTCTCACCCACGCTCGCTCCCCCCATACTCACAGGCACCAAGCTCGCCCAGGTGCTCTGGCAGGATCCTGTGTGAGATGAGACTGAGGGTGCCAAATGCCAAATCCTCACTGCACCTCTTGGGTTCCTCTTCAGTGACAAGCTACATATTCTTGAGCAGGCCTTTTGCCATCTTGCGGGGTTAATGGTTACCACAGGGTGATCCTTTTGCCTGGAAATCCCTTTTATCTAGGACAGGTGGCTGCTCAGTGCCTTTTTCCCCCCCTCATTTTGGGTACCTTAGCTCCCACTGTCCGTCTGCTTGCCAGGAGAGGAGGAGGACAACTTGCAGAGAGGATGTGCTGGGAGTTTACTGTGATCTGTCTGTTATTTGAGCAGTTTTGTTCCCCAAGGACTCGCTCGCACAGCGGCTTTATCAGCACCCAGGCCTTTTCCTGGCAAGCCACCCATGTGAGGCTTATCAGGGCGCAGGTGGCCACACTTGTCGCAAACACATTTTTCAGCACTTACCCAGTTTTAGTGCAGTCAGTTATGTCCTTGGTTATCAATACAGACCATTCTTTTGCTCCTTGATCTGTTGCTTCTTTTTCTCCTGCCTCACACACACACACTTCCATTCTCATTTCTTCCAGGCCAGCTGTAGTACTGCTGCTCCTCCAGCTGCACACCTACCTTAGTCATGGTGTGCTAGGACCTTGTTTTCACAGGCCACCATTGCAGCTGGGAAAAGGTCTCCTTGGCTTCGTTAGGTTATGACAACAGCAAAGTAGGTTTAGGGCTGCTGGGATAACCGTGAAACTCTGCTGCTCAGATGTAGCCAGCTCTCCTGCTCGGAGCTGGTGGCACAGCATCCACGGGCACAGAAGCAGTGGCAGTCTTTGGGAAGTCAGAGGACGCTGAAATCCTGGAGAGCAACACTGAAGCCTGTCCCTGAGTGTCACTGCCCAACTCACCACAGAGGATTTAAAATAGTTTACAACCAAGATCTCACCGACAGTGTTAGAGCTGGAGCTGTTTTCAGCCTGTCACAGGCAGAGCAGCTCCCTGTGACTGTACAGGGTGAGACCATTGTCACCAGTGCAGCAGAGACCTGGTACTGTTCCTGTATCCAGGCTTGCAGGGCAAGGCTGGCATTAACCTCAGCTTCTCCCATAAAGCTCCTGTGAGACGGGACAGCTGCAGTTATCCCAGAGCAGAGCCACAACACCCACAAGAAGGCTTTTGTGCATGCACATTTTCTCATGTCAGTCTTATGAGTCCAGCCTTCTCCCAGCACACAGACACCAAGCAAGGCCAGGTCTCTTAATACTTTCGCAATATTGCCAGGCTCCCCTTGACTCTGTGGCTTTCACAGCTGACTCCAGCCCTCAGCAGTACTGTCTGCCCACATCATATGGGAAACTAATACAAAACAGGTAATGCTGGAGCCCTCCATCATAGGTTTGTCAGCCTTTCCTGAATAAAAAATCGTAACACTTAAATTTGACACAGAGCTTTTCACCCATATATTGCCAAGGAGTTTACGGAGGTCAGCACCATTAGCCTTATTTCCTCAGTTGGTGAAAAACCAAGAGAGCAGTAGACATCCCAGTGTCTGCCCTGTGGACCACCTCATCCGCTTGTCTGGGTAGCTCTCATGGACCAGGCGTTGCAGCACACTCCTTCCTGCAGAGAGGCAGAATTCCCAAGGTCCGGGGAAAGAGCAGCACACTTTGGCTACAACTACTCTTAAATTCCATCATTTTGATATATTCTCTGATGTTCTGCCAGACTAACAACAATTTGGAGATTAATGGTCCAGTAAGATACACATGACTCATACTAAAATTTCTATGCAGTTGTGCTGCAACTTTAAAAGCAGGGAATAAAAATTGAAAGTGTCATTTAGGTTAGAAGAAAAATGCTGGAAAAGGGAAACATAGGCATCAGAGTCCCATGGAGGAATGAAGGCATTCCCTGTGTCTCCTTCCTGCAGACTAACTTCAGGGACAGCGGAAGGAGAAACCAGCAGAGTTAAAAGAATTCATTACTACATTATAAAGATGCCAATAAACTAAAGACTAACTGCTACTCCACACCAAAAATTCCCAAGATGTGTAAATTTATAGTTAGACTCCTGAGAAATATAGGGGCAAAAGAAGTTCGCCAAATCCCTATTTACAGAAGGACATCTATTCCCAGCAAGGCCTATGGGACCCAGTTAACATTCTTAGGTGCCAAGTGGCCACAGCGCTGAAGATTCTTAAATTGGTAGAGAAATTACTAGTCTCTGTAGCTGAGACACACTTTGTAACCTAAAAAGGAATTGTGAAATTACTGTCTTTAACAAAGAGTTCAGAGCATGGGGCCAGGTTCTGTTGTAAACCACTATTTTTAAGATGAAGTGCAGTGGTTTAGTTTCACAGTTTGCTTAACTGCTGTGTTTGCTCTGCCACAAAAGGGACTATCCTACCTCTGTCTTGTGCCATAGTTCCACCTTTCAAATATGGTCCTAATTCTCTTTAGTTAATGACAGAATAAAGTCTAAAGAACCCTGCTGAAACATTCTTTTCTTCTTTTTTGTATCGCTTTCATGTTTTTGGTCACAGCAGTATTTCTAAGTATTGTAAACAAGAGCCTGACCACTGGATTTACCAGAATAAAATTCTTTTTGGCTTCCGCTGTTTTCGTGTTTACTGCAGTCTCAAACAAAGCTGACAAAGAGCAAACTTCCTATATGATTTCAGTGAAGTGAGACTAAATATATATATAGAAGCTTTAGATCAACTTATTTGGCACATTCAATTCAAGACAAAATTGCAGATTTCCAGTACATTTCCCAAAAGAAGCTGGAGCCAGCAGCTAGGGGCTGATTGTGGTGAAGAGCAGATGTTCTCCCTGGCAAGAGCTGCCCACTCGCATTCTGGCAGAGAGCAGGTAGCAGGGAGGGACAGTTTTGAGCAGAGGGACAAATCCCATTCTGTTACCTGTCCCCACCACCAAACCCACCCTCCACAAAGCAGCTCCACCTTTCCTCCCGCTGCTTGCCTGCTCCCTGGGCTCTGCCATGCACTCTGGATGTTTCCATCCCATTAGCTGTACTGAAGGGACTCCAAATTCCCTCCAGCCCTCACTTTTGGAGGAGCCTACCCCTTCTTGCTAAGCCCAGGGTGAATGCTAGAAACGTTCACAGCAGCTGAACCAGCATCTGCCTCTCTACTGTCTCGGGATCCCTACAAGCAGATTGTGACAGTGCTGAGAACCAAATGAGTGGTTGAAGTGGTTTCTGAGTCCTGAGCTGCTGACTCACCTTTTCCAGTCAGCACACAGAGCTCAAAGGCCAGGGATGGTTTGAGCTATGGCTGAAAGGCTGCAGACAGTTAATGAAAAAACAAACTAAATCTCATTCCTTTGTAAAAATAGGTTCATTTTCTTTGCATCCTCTCCATCAGGAACACACCAGGATCTGTGATCAGGGCAAAGATTCTCAGGAGGATCAGAAACAAAGGGGAGAATACAAATCAAACTAAGAGCCTTTAACTTCTAGTTAAGCAAAATAAAAATGTTTGCTCAAACGTACAAGTCCCAGCCTGTAAATCAGTCAGCCACCCTGTAAGGCTTCCTTTTGGTCAGAAGAGATGCAGCATTCAGCTGGATGGAGGTCACAAGGGAGCATGGGGTAGAGTGGGTCAGACTGATGGACACATGTCTCCTCATACTAGGGACTTAATCCCTGTGTTGGCAGCACAAAGGGAATTTGAAAAGCAATGTGAAGGAAGACAGTGAAGCGGCTCTGCAGATCCTCACTGAAAGCTCTTCCCAAGCTGGAATGGACAAATATGGGCCTCAAAGGGTTCAGACAAGAACCGTAGTAGGCAGAGTTGTGGCATTGCTGGTGGTGGCTAAACACCAACAGAATAGTGACAGCACTGACCCTTGAGTGTGAACGGCCAGTGCAGCCCTAGGGACAGAGGGACAAGGAGCCCGAAGAGCAGGATGGGGAATAGGTATTTCCAGCATTTTCCACAGTTGGGGGCAGCAAACACATGAGATGATGTGAGCAGATGAATTTCTTCAGTGTGCATTAGCCAACTCTGTTCTCTTCCATCTGGCCTCTCACTTTCCCCCTTAATTCATTTCTTAATTTGTACTGCTAATGCAGCAGTGTTTCAGAGCACAGGGCTTGTTTTGTGTCTCTCCTTGTGTTGCAGTGAAGATTTCCCCACTGCACCCCCCAATAACTTTCATCAAAGGGACTTCTACCCTTACCCTCCTTCTGTTCTCTCGCTCGAGCTGGTGCTGACTTTCAAGTTAGACAAGCTGGAAGTTATCACAGAATAAAAAGAACAAGGCTAGAAGCAAGGACAGGCACCTTTTCTCTTCTCTTTCAGCAGCAAGATTCATGTCAAATGACACCACTGTAGACGTGCACCCTTAGGCTCTGTTGCTCTCCGTGTGAGCATTCTGGCAACAGCTCTGTGACTAAGAGACACTGATGGAAATGCCTACCATAAACCTTCAGCTCTGCTCAGGGAAGGGAGGTTTCCACTGAGTTGAAACATAAAGCCAGTTCTCACACCTAGATGACAAAACAATAATAAAATAGGATTTTATTAGTGGTCGCCATCTAACTCAGCTTTCAGAAAACCAACTGGGGTGCTTCTCTCGTGAACATGAGTCTAAAATTTTACAATTTAAGTTTGATCAGTCTCAAGAAATACTAATCTCTTATGAAGTGGCTGCCCAAAGTAATTTCAGTATCACCTACTTCATCCCAAAGTTCAGCCTGAACACTTCTGTCTTTAACCACATCCTAACCACCTTGAACAGATAATTTCTAAGCTGAGAATGCAGCTCCTGTCTCAACACACTTCCAAGCAGATCCAGCTCTGTGGAACACTGTTATTGGGCATTGAGCTAGTGAGAAGGTATAAAATACCTGCCCAGAGGGTATTAACCCAGAAGTTTCATTTCCTAGCTGCTCTCAAACCCACAGGTGTGAAGATGTCTTAGGAAAAGAAGAAATGTGACTAAGTATGATACTTTTGCACCACAGTAAGCCAGCTATGCAACTTAGGTGAAACCAAAAAGATTATGAATGATTATAGCTTCTGTAACCCTTTGCTTTTCAGGTGTCCAGCCTCTTAAATTTATTCTTTCTCCTCTAGAAATTCCTCGAGGGTTTTCGATATGCTTCTGGTAATTACAAGTCAAGGGGCAAACAGATCGCAGGTCACAATAAGGTTGACTAGAGGACAACCTTCTCCCTCCATGGTAATGAAGAAACCAAAACCTCTGAGTTATGGCTGTCCCAGACATAAATATTTTATAGACATACACATGCATACATACACACCTCTACATATTTTTTTTCTGAACAACATTGTCTGGAAATTGTTCTGGTCTATTCAGTGTTTGAATGTCCAATTTTCCTCCCAAAGTCACATTAGCTGTGCTTTTACAAGCTTGGCTTAAAGCCTTTTATTTGCTCTTTATCTTTCCAACCACTCTTGGCTTCTTTAGACTTTTTCCTCTGACTTAATTGGTATTTGTACTGGTCCTCCTAGAATTGACAAACTCCATCTGCAAATCAGCAATGATTTTATGCTTTTTAGATCATTATTGGAAATGTCTAATGCCATCAGGCCTCTTCCAGAATACCTCTGAAAACACAGCTGTTTCGTGATTATTTCCTTTGATTACTATTTTTGAGGCCTATTGTTATCCAGGTCTCAATCCATTAGTTCGTTCTTTGCTAGAGAGTCATAGGGAGACTTTTGCAATCAGAACAACATCAGAAGCACATCTATTGTGAAGAAGTTTAAACATGGAAGGTATTCATATTTACTCTTTTCAACCACATTTTTGTCTCTGGAAAATAAAACAAGTGCAAGTAATTAGCTGGAAAATAAAGGACCAGTGCCTTCCCAGCCCTACCCTTATAATCCAGACCATGCCTGTCAAATAGCAGCCAGGGAAATCAGTTCTTCCAGTTCCCCTTTCGTGTAGGGGTTCTTAACTCTCAGGAGAGTCAGGCTTTAGAAGTCCCTTAACTTATAGCCCGGATTTGTTCAAAAGCCACTCAGCTTTTAAGAACACTTATTTTTTTTCCTAGGACTTCAATGGGTGATAACATGCATGAGACAAAATGCAGCCTGTTTTTTTCCAAATGGGAATCACACCAGGCTTGTGTGACATCTATTTTTCAAAGTCAGCTGACATACTGTGTAAACAAAAGATCCTTCAAGAAAGCAAAGATCTACCAGTGCTTGAAATACTTCCCACCACTCCTTCTTATAAGTGCATTCTCCAGCCAAGTTCCAAACCCAAAAGAAACATATTCCTTGAAGTTCTTGCTACAGACTCTTGTAAGTGGGACTATCTCCATTCTAGGATTCAGACCAATATGCTCACTTGAGGGGGCCATGGGAACTCATAAGTTTGCTTCTGTCTGGGATGAGTAATTTCCTTCTCCATGCATTCATTCCGTTATCCATTTTGACAATGTTACTCATTTCTACAATGTTCTTCTGCAAGTTACTTTGATAAGTTTTATCCTCTGCGAAGACAAAAGAATATAATCAAACTAGCTATTAAAATTTGGTTACTGAGGAGATTTATCCAGTAATTTATATAAAACTGGTGTCAAACTAAATTGGCAATATCTCTCCAGGATACCCATCATCATACTGCTGGGATATTGGGTGAACAATAGTATTCTTCCCATTGCCAGGGATATCCACAGTGTTCCAGTTTGCTGAAAATGAACATCACAGCATACAGATCTTCTCAGTAAGCGTTCGGCACATTTCATTTCAAATTGTTGTAACACTTTTTTGCCCCAAAAACATTAATCTACAAAACAAGCTACTTCCATGAACATCCATGAAATACTCCTTCATATCAGAATTCACTTCCTCCCTTCCCCCCCAAATTTGGAAAAGTATTTAAACAACACTTTTCTGTTTTTTTCCTGCATCATCATTAAAATCTTGCCCTGTCCACCTCCGTAATGATCATGCAATTGACCTACATACATTATTTTGTTCCTGAGGCACACTAAATTCCTCCTTTGAATTGTGCCTGGTCCTGATAAATACAGATTTCCCCCTGACATCTTTACTTTCTCTAAATAATCTTCCCCAATTCAGAGTCTGCCTTTTTCATCAGATGTTTTCCATTTCCTCTTTCTGCACTTCCTTTCCATTAATTTGTTTTAACTTCTATTTGCTGTCTTCACTGCCCGAATGAACAAATCAAAGTCATCTTCATTCTTGGTTTTGATGTTGGTTTGGCTGCTCAATATGCCTTCTTTAAATTTGTGATTTTCCACTCACATTCCTTTACTTTTTTTTCCCCCCATCGGATTTTGCTTTATTGCTCTTCCATGCTGGAACAATCTATAGAGAGCAGTCATTTGACAGAGGTTAATTCGTCTCTGTGTATATAGAGACCTCCATATTAGAGTTACTACATGAGTACATTTAATGTTAAAATAGATACATTTTAGAAGGTTTATTGATTTTCACTGCTGTCTATGTGAGATCGGTGTCATGCTCTTGCCAGACTGAAGCACACCCATGTATCCTCTGGTAACACGTATTTATCAGGCTCTCAAGCTTTCTGCCCAACAAAGTATTCACACTGATCAATGATATAACCTGTTGCTCTGTAGCATCCCAAACAGAATTTCTTTCTTGGCCATGTTAGCATTTTGATCCAAATTTCAAAGCAGAGTTGACAGTACCAGTATTCAAGAACAGGCTTTCTAAAACCAAAGACTAATGTTCCAAACGCATTTATTAGAGTCCCTGTGGACAAGGCTTATAGGAAACAGCTGTCTTACTGAAACACTTCCTAATAATTCCTTTCTGATGAAAGGACCTGCCCTTGGTGTACATTCGTGCCTCCTTTCAAGGTGGAACCTTCCTACTCCCTGATAGATGCCTCCTGTCCCAGACTGCCCCGTGTTGGGCCCATTGACTGCTGCCTCTTGCAGAGATACTGCTAGAGGCATTCTCAGAAACACTGCGTGCTGTTTTCTTTTCCCACACACATGAAATGCTATTTCTTTAGGGTCTTGCAAGACTTGCACACTCTGCAGGTTGGCCCGTTCTGGCACCATCATTGCCTCATCTGCAATCGGCTTGAGTACTGTCAGTTTCCTTTACTTTCCTTCTGTCTCTTTAAAATTCCATTTTCTAAAAGAAGGCTTACTTGGTCGTTTTTCCTAAATCAGTTCTCATTATCCAAGTTTCTTTCCCGTGATTACTCACTCACTAGAAAAGACATCTCTGTTAAAGCATTATATTTCATTTTTGGAATCAAAGTTTTAAAAGACTGGTTTCGAAGCTATTCTTATCTCCCTTCTCAGTAGAGGAAAATTATCTCCAAATATTTCCAGCTTCACTCATGACTGCATAAACTAATGAGCTAACCTTCTCCTTCTGCCAGTCTTTGCTTTAAATTTTGATGTACGTCAGACTGAGAAAATGCTTCTTCCCCTCAAATGCCATTTATTATATTCTATGAAGATAAAACGTTGCAAAGGTCTAGTTTACCATTTTGTTTATTCTAGGGGGAAAAAAGAAATCACACTTTGTTTCCCCGTTGTCATAACAATGATAAATGAGCGACTTCCACCTGGTGCTGAACAAGAAACTATCTGCCCAAATATCTTCCCTGTTTACTGCCTCTTGCGTACTTGCCCGAGTTCCTGCTTTGTGTTTGAAAGCCCCGCACAGAGAGCAGTGCTGTCAGCAGTACGGAAAGACGGACCGGGTTGCAGAAGGAGCTGTAAACAGAGGGTAAAGCACCCAGATAGAAAAAAGCTGATACTAAACTAGGAAATGTTTCTGCCAAACGTTGTGACTAGTGCTGCTACGTGCACCGTGTCAGCTGATTATAAAAGGCAAAGCCAAGTACAAGACACTCATCTTGTAGAAAAATCACGGTGCAATAAGAATCTGCAGCTACTGCTGGGTCCCTGCCCCATCCTCAGGAGCGCAGTTAAGGCCAGAGGGCTGCCAGGCTGCCGAGTGGGGAATCCTCCTCTGACGAGCCTGTGAACCGAGAGCCCCTCGCACCCAGCACCGCCCTGCTTCCAGCCTCAGAGCTCTTGTTTCCCACCGAGGTCTCCTAACAGCCAACACTTCCACTGAGTTTTCGCTCTCCCCTCCCCGCCCCCTTCGCCCTTGGAGCGCGGCGCCGGCCCCGGGGACAGCGCGGGCGGCAGCCGGGACTCGCCGCCGGCTCCTGCCCGCGGCGGGGAGGGAATCCCTCGCACTGACGCGGACAAACTTCTGGCAGCCGCCGGCGCGGAGCCCCCGCTCCCGCCCGCCCGGCTGCACCGCCCGGGGACCGCCAGCCCGCGGCCGCCGCCGGCTCCCCCCGAGCAGCCGCGGCCCCCCGCCCGGGCTCCCCGGTCACAACTCGGCATTGTCCCTTCAGGAGCGACCAGGAGTCCAAGGGCTGGAAGATGATGTCAGCCGGGGGCGGACTGCGGCAAGGCTGCGCCCACCCCTGCGAGCCCCCGCCGCGGAGCCTTCGCCCACCGCCGGCAGCGCTCCGCGGGCGCGGAGGGAGGGACGCGCCGCCCGGGGATGCCGCAGCCGCAGCTCCCGCCTGACTGGCACATCCCGAAGGAGATCCTCATGAATATGCACAGGCTCCCCGGAGAGCCGGCCGCGGGATGCCGCCACCCCGGGGGCTCCCCGCCGAGCCCCGCGCCCCTCGCCGGGGGTAAGGGCTGCCTGCGGAGAGCGGCCGCTCGCTTCTGTCCTTACCCTTTGGCTCGTCCATCACTGCCGGTGCTCGCTCCCTCCTCCCGCGCTCCCCCCTCCTTCCTCTCTCAGCCTCTGCTGGTTCCGAGCTGCCTTAGTGAGAGGTGCTCATGAAAATCGGCGCTTTAGTGGTCCATGGCTGTGGGAGGGGTTAGTTTAACTCTACATGACTCAATTCGTGCAACTTGCAGGCTGACCTCCTGTTTTTCTCTGAACACGGATCGCCTCAGAGCTGCCACGTTACCAGCACCTCGGACTTCTCCACCGGGCCGGAGGGTCCCGCACGGCCGGGGGCTGCGGTGCGTGCCCGGGGCTACCCGAGGGAAGCGGTGCTCTGGAGCAGGACTGCATCCCTGGCTCGGGGGGCAGAACGGCATAGTGGCTACAGAGAGAAAGCATTTTGTTAGTGTAGGGGTTTTTTGCGGTTTTTGTTTGCTTTTTCTTCAGTCGCATGAGACTGCACAGATACCCTCCACACCAGCGAGGTACACAAAAGTGTCCAGAGAAGAGATGTCCTTCCTTGTTTCTAGATGAGGTCCAGCCCGCAGGAAAAAACTCAACCCAATCATGAAAGGAGACAAAGTTGCAATAACTGCTGAAAATTTCCTGCACCTACCTGTCCCATGGAATGAACTCACACCTCTGGCTACATCTCCTGGGGAACTTCATGAGAGAGCCAATTTTAGACTTCTTCCCTGGAAGGCCTGAAGGGATCCCACCCTCCACCACTTTTTATCCCTGACTCACCACAAATAAATACTGGGTAGTGCTGGAGGAGTCTCAGCAACTTTTCTTCATAGCTTATGACACTCAGTCCCATGCCAGGAACCACAAGTGTCTCCACACTACTGCCTACAGAGCTGTCAGCCTCCCACTGCAAAGGAAGTTGTGAACCACCCTGGCTCTTTCACTTTCTTTTCAGAGCAGTGGGCACCAGCTTCTCAGCATCTTCCCTGCTGGTCACCCAGGGGGAGAAGTCACTGGAGCACAGGCCACCAGTACCTGCAGCCAGCCACTCTGCCTGTGCCAGAACCTGCTCCCCTCTCAGAGCTGCCACTTCTACTTTCTCTCTGTGACTGGACACCATCCAGCTCTGTGCCTACCACCAGCTTCCAGAGTTCTTGCCCCAAGGAGAGACAGGAAAAGCAGGATCCTGATGCTAGGGCCTGGAGAACCCCATCTGAACATGGGATTTCAAATCCCTTCCATTACTGCAGCCCATCACAAACAATGACCTGTTCTTTCTCCTTCGCAAGTATTGACCTGGCCTGTATTACTCCATCTGGTAAGACAACACTCCCATTTATCATCTTCCTGGGAACAGGAAAATAGGGACCAACAAAATAAAACAATATACATAACTTAGGTTTTAGTGATTAGATTCTTTGTGAATTTCTGTCAGTTTTGGTTCAAAAGCTCAAGGAGGAATGTTTCAGGAGATGAAGGTAGACTTTGAGTGTTTGTCATCTTAATGAGAAAAATTGGCCTGGGAAGTGCAAGAGAGAACTGATCTTCCAGAGATAAGACAGCAACATTTTTAGATGGTTTAGCATGGCATGGCAGAAGTAATTTTGTTGGTCACCTTGCACATCAGTTTTTGTAAGAAATAGGAGTAGCTGATGCAATGCTTAGTTAATAAATGCAAATTTTACAGTATTCACTGTAATATCAACTGCACAGATGTATCACCAAGAAATACTTAAAAAAACATCTACTAGAAGTATGAGTGCTTATGTACCAGCTTACACACTTACTTCTGTAAAGAATATTTGTTGGTAGAGTATAATAACGGGAAATAAAGCAAATATATACAAAAATGCCACACGTTGGATAAATTAAACTCAACTAAGCAGTAGTTTTTAAAAATAGTCAGAATTTAGAACTGATTTTGCAAATACTGTGCTTAGACTCACTGTCTCTACAGGTAGAAATTCAATAAACTCGGTCAGCTGAGCTCACCTATGGGCTGAGAAGTCCAAATTTAACAAGTGGAAGATACACACAAGCTCCCCTCAGAGAAAAATAGACATGACTTCACACCATGTTGAACACCTCTTAGGATGCCCAGACCCGTGTATTTCAAGTCCTTTAAAATTGTGCATGTACCTGACAAACCACAATAAGCTTTTTTACACTAGTCTGCCAGTGACAGGTTTTGTGTTTGTTATTTTTTTTCCTGGGAAGGTTCAGTTTCAAACTGAGACAGATGAAACTTTTATGGGGAAGGATGACACATTATCAGTCAATGACCATGAAACACACAGTAGTGTTTTCACACAAGAGGAAGTTGTTACCTGGAACATGAAGGCCCCATGGGGAAGGATTGCTGTGAACATTGATGGTCTACTACACCTAAAAATATCCAGGTCATTCACAGAGCCACAGGGAACAGATTTCTATGTTGAGGATGATCTACTTGAAGTGATGGACTGATACACCTGTGAGTAGTATTCCACAGCTCCAAGATCAGAGGATGGTGGTATTACACACTATTCTGCAGCTGTTCTGTTTCAGTGAAAGACACAGTGAGGAAACACTTTCCCCATCCTCTGTCACAGCCTAAGGGGAGGAGTGGACGTTTCAGCCTTATGTGGTAAGAAATGCCAAGTTCCCCTTCCACAGAGGGTCAGATCGACATTTGCTAGAGCATTTTGGTTCTGTCTGCTGATCCTCCTGCCTTCGGGCAAACCTCTGCCTGCAATACACAAACCAGCAGAAGGCAACAGCAGATTCTGTGTCATGGTCATTTCCATAAGAAAAAAAAATGAGGAAAAAAGAGAGCGGCCCTAGATGCCAGCATTTGTACTTAGATAAGGCTCCAGACAGCTGAGGAGGAAGCTTGAAGCACAAATAAAAAGAGGAAACCAGAGAGCTCAGGATGTAGTTTCCCCACATCTTGAACAGTGGGTAAGAATAGCAAAAAACCCCACTTTTCTACTCCCAGGACAAAACTGAGCATCCTGAGCAAATTTGAAAGAACAAAATACATCTTCCTAGCCATAGTAAGAACTTATGTACAGTCATTTTGCTCTAAGTTTGCACAAGTTGTATGTGTGTTGGTTTGTGGCTGAAATTATGCAACTTCTTGGATATCTAGAATTTGCTATTTTGCAGATGAGGTATGCTGACTTTGGGACTCAGGAAAGAAGCAAGAGTGAGTGAACACTGGGACATGTTAGCTTCATTTCCAGGAAACAGGAGATGGGATTGAGATGGCAGTGCTGGAATCCAGGGCCAGAACCTCTCATCTTTGGGATGGGTAAAAGAAACATCCAGAAAAAAGAGTCAGGGAGCCTGAAAACAAACCTATAGGCATTAGAAGCACAAGTAGCTTGTTTTCACAGGAAGAACTGGCATGAAAGAATCTGAAATATTTTAAATGGAAACAGGCCATCCCATCACCAAGCTCAACAATATTGAAGTCTGTGTTTGCTTAGGGGCCTGAGGGTACGTGTTTAGTTTACAGCATATCACTCTGTATGTTTAAGCAACAAGGGGGAGTGGCAGCTTCAAGAAACTCGTGCAAACATTGAGTGGGGGATAGGCTGAACAGTCCTTGGGCTTTCCCAGGCACTTGGTCCCAGTGTGCTGGCTTGTGTCACCACTGAGCAGCTGTCAGCCCTGGGAAAAGGGACAGCAAAGGTACACAGGCCTCCATCCCCAGCATCTCTGAAACATGATAAATGACGAAGGTCTCCAGAAAAACAGTGAGCATGTTAAATTGCTGGGACCAAGGGAGCAGAATGGTCTGCAAAGGGACATTAATCCAAGAGATTAGGACAACTTCCTTCTGGAAAGAAAGGCAGAGGGGCCAGGCATTAACAAAAGACAACCAAAACCATTCATGGTGCCAGATTTTTTTTCTTACAGCTCCCAGCTCCTTGTCCCACTCATCCCACATTGCAGTCACCTCAGACTTGACAGTTTTCACAACACAGTAGGCCAAGTCCTCCCCACCTCTCTGGGTTCCTCTGAATAGTTGAAGTTCAAATGCTTAATTTAGATTGCCCAAGCACTTTGTTTCTGTAAAGCAAACCTCTTGGATGACTCCTGAGGAAACAGACAAACAAGCAATGAGCTATACAGTATTTGTCTGAGTGAACTGAGCATTATTTTTTAAGAATCCAATTCTTGGAAAAAGAAAATTAACCTGCTTTTGGTGTTTAGGTAAAAAGATGACTGACCTTCAGCTTCATCTTGCTGCAGACAAATATTACTCTTTAGCCTTAAACTTCTGAGATGCAAAATCTATTAAAAGGATTTAAGTTCCTTTCTGTCTTCGTACTTCCTTGTCTTGGTTTAAATATTTGTAATTGTCCTTTCAGAGAAGGTCCCCATGCTGTCTTTATACCAGTATTCACAGGCATTGTCACTCAAGACGTGTGTATCACCTTCCACTCCTTGAGATTAGCTCAGCTGGTTAGAGCATGGTACTAAAAGCTCTAAGGTTGTGGGCTTGATCCCTACATGGAGATCTGCCTAGCTCTGTTTATTATTTTCATGATATAGGGATAACAGTGCTCAGATGACATCTGCAGAGCAACAGTTAAACTCTGTTTGTATGATCTCTACAAAACTCATAGCAGAAGTAATGATGCTCATTGAAACTGGCAAAAAAGGGCTCTCAGGACTTTGTAGAGGTGAATAATTTTCTAGTTATTCTGCTAGGTTATTTTTCTATACAGTCTCAACTATTGAAGAAAAATTGTGGTTTTGCACAATAAATGAAATAAGTTAACATCCTTATTGTTAAAAATGCACAAAACTTCATCAAAATGTGCAGACAAGTTCCTATGCTCAGCCTCAGAATGAATGATGGGCACTGACACGTGGTTTGAAAGGAGCAGGACCAAAGACCCACTCTCAAACAGCTTAAACTGCCCACCTAGTTTACATATTCATTAGCAAATTATCTATTAGGTGAAACTTTAACATGCCTGCAGTGCCTTATTCTATAGGTTCAACACACTTTCAATATGAGTGCCTCATAATATCATTAAAGATTATATTACTAACTTTATTTAACCTTACAAAGACACATTAACATATTAAAAGTAAAAACAATTGGTCTTTATATGCTCTGCAACTTAGTGTAAAAAAAAGAAGTATGTCCTGAAAAGGAACATATCACTGCTCATTAACTGCTTAACAAAACAGCAGTTGCTCTTTCTGCTCAGGTTATTTCATGCACTTCAGGGTAATTCAGCCATGTCAGCTGCAAACATGATGAACCAAATTTAGAGAGTCTTCAATTTGCTTGGTAATTTTAACAAAACCATCACAGTCCCAATCATAAGCAACACCCTGGCCCAAAAATCTGCTTCTCATATCGTTAGTCATCATATTTATCCAGCACATTGGTGCTCCCCTGCTGGCAACAAAGCTCTTGTTTTTCCTTCTAAGCAACTGCAAACAGAGCTAGGCATAACTATTATTATTGATTTTTCACAAATACACAAATGCTAGTGGTATTTTCAAGTCTTTTGATCTTTTATAGTTTGCATCTTTTAGTATCTTCCTAGTGTTTTATCTGGCAGGAACAGCACACAATCCCTAATAATGGCTCACTGAAGCAAAAATTTCCAACTTTCTGATGCTCTCAGGGCAAGAAGCCCTTAGGAGCAACTAATAACATCTTTAGTCTGATTTTCAATATTATGGGGCCACCAATATCAAGAAGAGAAATGAGCTCTATAAAAAGAAGTAGGTGGGGTTTATGGAAAGGTACTCCAGTAGAATAAACTAAAAGTGAAGGAAAACACAGAAAAAATATCCTCAAAGTTCTACAAGGATATAACAATAAAAAACAAATAGAGAGTATCAGAACAACAAGTGATAACCATATAATGAATTAATAAGGGAAGATAGTGGGTGCCATTTGCCCCATCTAACAGGCAGAGTACCTCCCAAACTTAGTAAATTACAGAAAGAAAATGAGGAAATGTGAATTAGCAGCATGCATATGGGCCTTGAATAACTGCTGCCTTAAGATTGAAGAAAGGAGACCATTTTATTACCAGCTAATCTCCATGTTTTTATGACCAAAGTTAATATTTTTTTGTCAAATCTGAATTTATCATGCAGCACCTTGGTAGCTAAGGCAAAAATAAATAGACAAACCACCTCAAAGCAGATATTTCCAAATATATATACAGTTCCAAACTGTACATATTTAGACCAGATTGTCACCCAATCTTAATATTTCTTCAAAAGAATAAAAGCAGACATAATGTGGAAAACATACATAAAATGAAAAGGAATAACTTTAAAATAAATGCTTTTTAAATGTCTGAATTCAGCCTGACTACCCACTCACCCTCTGTTAAGTGATTTGGTCTTTATTAAGTGAGCATCCACAGAGGAAACCAGTACCAGCACGTTGATGCATTGTCCATCAGATGTCATTCAATTAATAGCAGAAGAGAATTTGACTGTGTCCATCCAGAGTGACCATCTGAAGACAGTGGCAAAAAGGGAGAAATCTTAAAATCCCCAATCATCTCTGATTTGCATTTGTTTGTTAACCACAGCCATAAATAAACCCATGATAAATCACCCACCTGCTTTCCTGTGTTCTAGAAGCATAAAATGTTCTCCCTTCTAAGAAAGCCTCAAATGTAAGCTTTGCTTTGGAAGATAATTAAATTGGTTATTTACTCTCCTTTATCAAAATCTTCACAACTGTAAAAACCTGCTGCCCTCCTTACATCCCACCTCACTTCTCCGTGTGCCCGTGCCAGGCTTACGCATGTCCGTGAGCGCCATGGAGAACTATGTATAGAGATGTGAGCTCTTGGATATTTTCACACTTGCTTTTGGATTCTCACTACCAGATTTTTCTCCCTGTGGGTTTATGTGCATTTTACATGACTTCGTTTTACATGCATTTCATTGTGGTCATCTTTATTTAGTGTCTGAGAGGTTTCCTGCTCTTTAATTTTGCCCTTCAAGAGACTGAGAAAGGAGACTCCCTTGAAGTCCCAAATTTTAGGAAATAATATACCTCAAGTTCACGAGAGATTGATAATTACGTCCACAGATTCCAGTATTTTTGCTTTATATAAAGTCTTCATCCCATTTCAATTCTCTTTGAATTAGCTGACAACAATAAGCAATTATATGTTTAAAGAAAGCAATTATTTATTTTTTAGTCTTTGCATTGATTTCTAAATTTTGGGAAAAAGGTTAAGATTGATCAGTTCCGGTTGTGTCAAGCTTCATGCTCAATTCTAAATTGAGAGACTTACTTTATGAAATATAGTGTTTGTGCATGTATTTATAAAGGAGGTTTGGTTTGAGATCCATAAATTCATATATATTGACTACATGATATAAATGGCTTTCCAATCCTTCTATTTCCCTTAGTGGTTTTCCCTTTTCCCACCACTGACTACAAGTTATTAACTACAACACTGTGTCGTACTCACAGATCTGCCTCCTTACTAAATATACATTGATCGTTTCAAAGCACATTTTCCCCTTGAGCTGTTCTGGGCACCAAAATGTGTGCTTAAATCATTCAGCATGCAGGAAGCATCCTTCATCCACTTTTCCCATGAACACATCTCCAACTTGGCATCCAGTTTAAACTGTCATTTGTATTGTCAGTATTTTCCCCATATAAACTCAGCAGTGTCTTCACCTACTTAAATGTGTAAGTATATTCTTGTTCAACAGTCTTGGTTCTAGAAATAGCCTTTCTACATCTCTCAGCATCATCAGATGGCTGAGTCTTTTCAAGTTGAAAACATTTTTTCTGAAGTTAAATATCCCTGTTCCTCTCATTCTGTCATTAAATCACTAACTGACCTGACAGCACCAATAAAATAAATTCTATTAACTCAATTCTCCATTTAGCAAGCTATTTCCTACAAAAGATATTTCAGTATTTTTCAGAATTATTTTAGTATGTGTGAAAGGGTTATGCCAGTATTTCTCCCAAGCATCCTTTGGAAAAAAGAAAGTTACAAAGGGAACCAAATGATATGAATAGGTATTCACAGGAATACCTATGATACTTTTCCTACAAAGGAAAGATTTAGGTCTGAAAAAATATTCCCCACTGAAAAGATTCATGAAGGACTAGACAAATATGCTTGACTGTCTTTTTAAGGAATTCCTTCACAGAAGTTTCTTTTCCAAGGAAACTGTCACATTTCCAAAGATTTTGCACAACACACTTTCTGGCACAGTGCTTTTTTTTTTTTAAATCACAAATGAAATACCCTAAATATCTCAGTTACAAATCAGCAGGCTCTGAAATCAGTTCCCATCGCAGAAAAAATCTCATTATTTTTAAGGTGCTACCCTTTCCACGTGTGCTTGCCACACTTGGAATAAGGATTTATCCACCCACTGAGGTTCTGCTGGTGATATTTCCCACAGAGATTTCATTGTATGACAGCAATTGCATTAATGAAGCAAAAAGTTGTATACAGCCTTGGGTGACGCTCAGGTGGGGAGGGATGGTGGAGCAGCAGCAGGACCAGCCTGGCTTGGGAAAGGATTCTGTGCCAGAGCTCTCCGGCTCAGCCCTTGGAGCTCCAGTCCCGCTGTGCCCAACAAGGCCCTGTGAGGAATGGATAGCTATCCACAGTCAAAGGCTGTCATTTGTGAGCAGATATTCATTTAAATACTCTGCAGGATGGCTGTCAGGCTTTTAGGAGAGTGGTTCTGTTGTGTGGATCACAAGCTTTCAGCAGGTGTTCATGTCACCAATCCATTACTTACTTGAAGTACAGCATGCAGAACAAAAAAAGAGAAGCTTTTAGCCCTCTGAAATTATTCAAACTAACTGGCAGATATGTTCAATTCACTTTTTCCCTTTTCAGTCTCTTTCTCAAAAGACACTGGAGCAAGAAAATAGAACAAAAAAGTGAACTCAGTGAATAGTTCTAGTTTCAAACCCATTCAAACATGTCATATTTCAAACATCCTAGTACAGAGTTCAAATTTCTTAAGGGCTTACATGAAGTTTCTTTCTCTAAATTGGTTGCTGGTCTTTAAAGACCTGTGAGTCATTAACCATGCAAAAAGCTACAGAAAGAACAACTGCCTGTAGAAACTACTGATTTCACTTCTACTGTTCTCTCTCCTGTGGAGCAGACTTCCTCTAACTCAGCTGTGTCTACTAGAACATTACACCACAGAAAATCTAACAGGCTAAAAATATATTTTGTAGGTATAATCTTAATTATGCTCAGGTTAAAAAGATTTAGTAACCTTGGAGATAGAAAACAGTGATAGAAATCGTTATTTTTAGCATCAAGGAACTTCTCCAAGCAACAATACTGCACAGAGTAAAAATATACCAGGTCAGTACACTTTGGAGATTTCAGATGTTTATCCTCTTATGGTCTAAACTAAAATACCTTTAAACTATAGTAGTCTGGAACAATTTTCTCCCCACAAATTTTTTTTCCATATGACCAAAGCAATTACAAGGACATGCAAAGATGTACAGGAACTTTAAGCATACCATCCTTGCAAACTGAGTTTGGCTCAGTAAAAACAGAGTTTTCACTTGCTTTCAAGGCAAAGTTCACTGCCTTAAATAATTTACAATACTGAGAGCAGAAGTTCCAAGCGGTGACCTTAACTTGAAGACAATTGAAGTAATTTCTCTGGCTGCCATGGCTTTTTTTGTATGCTCCTCATAACTTCAAGTCCTCAGGCTGTAGCCACAGGCAGAAGTGCTGTGCGAGAGTGCTATGGCAACAACAATCACATTATTTGGTCCTGTTAAAAATATGTTCGTGTAGTGACAGTCCCCCCATGCTCCTCTCTTCATTTCTGCTCTTATGAACATGCCAAACTGCCCAAGCAAACACAGTAGCATGACAACCCTCTCCAGCTCCTCACTGGGTAACGAGTGTGACTGTAGGAGGAAATAATTGAAAGTACTGTGTGAGTAACTATCTGTTAATAACAGCTTGCTTATATTAATAGCATCCTCATTTCTGCTAAATAAAGGAGAAATTCTTCTAATATTGAAAGAGATGCTCCCAGACTTGACACCCTACCAGGGAAAGGCACTGCACAGTGATACTTGCCTGACTTCTGTTAGCTATGTGAAGAATGTGCACAAAAATTTCCTTGCTCAGAACAAATGAAAATTTGTGTTTCAGCACAGTGACAAAGCCTCTATGTAAGCGTGTGTGTGCTGAAGGTTCATTAATAATATTTACCAGAAGGACATATGTGGGTATCAGTCATTATACCCAACATTTCCCAAAGTGCTCAGATTTCTCATAGGCTTCTTTCCCTCACGTAACTTTTATGTGCTGAACAGGTGGTGAGAATTCCCAGCCATAAAGGGCAGGTCACACTCTCCTCTACCAAAAATCAATTTAATCAGGCTGAGAAAAATTGAACAGCCCTGGAAAACACAGAGGTCAGCTCCTCTCTGGAGCCACTGAACGCTGCTGCAGTAACTGGCACATGCTTCCCCATCGTAAGAAAACAGACTTTAAGACAGCTTGGTTTAAATGCAGGCAAAATTAAATACTTAACATGGGAACAATAGGGTTCTTTGTGCTAGGGAAAAATGTTTTTTCCTCTGAGTGCTGGCAGATTAGCCCCAGTCTATTCTGCTTCTCTTTTGCTCAGAGTGCTTTTCATTATTACTATTTTTTTTTATATTCTGTTTCAAAGAACAGTCTGGAATTCAGGGAAAAGCATTACCTACCGCTGTGACACAGGCCTGCCTAGCAGTATGAAATAGCAAAATGCATTTTCCCAGAGTAACCTTTTTCTTAAAATTCAAGCTCCTGGAATTTCAGGAGGGGGTGGGGGCCTCGGTGGGCTACATGAGCATGTACAAACACAAACACTGCCAACCTCAGGCTGTTAGTATTTTTTTGCGTAGTTCCCATTCCCATCTTTCAGCTCCCACCTCAGCAAGATTTTTTCTTTGATCTTTTAATGTTTCACTTTCCTTTGCACCCTTCCCCGTCTATTGGTTGCTCTCTTTTAAGTGCTCTCTTCTCTCATTTCCTAGTAGTCCTTTTCTCCTAAAAAATATTTTCTCCTTTCATATTTTTACATCAGGCTTTTTCACTTCAAGTCTTAATCTGTCTCTTTACTCTGGAGAGGATTTTGGCATCTTCTATTTCTTACCATTGGTGTGCTTTTATGCCTAAGAAATTGTGAATGAAATGCTGCTAAACTAAGTTTAAAGCACAAAGACTTGTTTTACTTTAGAAAAACAGCAATGAGATTCCTTTAAATTGTTTCCAGATGTAGTCTAAAAGACTAAGTTAAATTTGACAGCATATACTGTGTACCAGAGTTGCATAATTTATGTAGTAGTCTGTCATCGCTGCTCTGAATTACTGCCAATAACAGAGACCTGGCAAATGTCCTGCAGATATTTAATATACTTATTTTTTGGAACATAATAAAGGTAACAGCAATGGACAGCTATGACAAGATGAAGATCTACTGCATAATGCACCCATTTATGAAAATATTGTTTGCCTGCATTTTTTATATAGCAAGATTTACAATAAAAAATAATAGCCACTTTGATTTGTTACTTTCAGAAAGATGATACTTAAAATCTTTAGGTTTTAGATTATTTGAGTGCATTTTAATAACTGCACTCATTTAAGCTACAGAATATTGTTCATATCCTCATTAGTAATTAATTCTTTATTTGATGACAATTGCAGCTGTTGATTTTCCCCCCCTATTTTTTACGTCACCCTTTTTTTCCACCCCAAGGTATGAATCCGAAAGTTCCACATATTAATTCTATATCCAGCTTACTCTCTGGGGTACAGGAAGAGCAAAATGCAGGAATGCAGTACTTACATTAAAATCATTTGTTTAAACCTACATCTGTACAAGTCTCCCAATAAACGATAAGTCCACCAGGATTTTTCCAGGTAGTTTTCATCTTTCTAGTGGAAGTTGGATATTTATGGTCCATGCCTTAAGTTTGATTTAATGAAGGCAACTTAACCTTACCATTAATGTATAGGGGGGAAGGACAAGTGCCCTCTCCAGTAATTAATATCACCTCTCCACACTCACCCAGTTCTGCTCACTATTCCTTTACTTTCTTGACCTCATTTCATTACCCCTTTCCAGGTAATTCTTCTGTACCTTCAGCATCCTCATGAATCCATCAGCCAAGCTATTCTTGAATAAACCATCTTCCTTAACCTCAATTACCCTTTCAATAAGGAAATAGATAAGCCTACCTTACACTCTAAGAAACTGCTGCATGACTACAAAAAAAAAAAAAAAAGGCAAGGATAAGGGAAGGAACAAAAGTCTTGCAACACCAACTCCCGATGCTAACCAGTCAAAGCCATCCCACAGGCACTGCTCCCCGAGTCCTGATCTTAATGCCCTCAACTGACATTCAAAAAGACTGAGTTCAAGAGTGATTTAGGACTTCAGCCAAGATTCAGCACAAGAATAAAATAATACTGGTCATTCAGGCTGGAACTGGAAACTCAAAACAAATGGCAGCCCAGCCACCTCTGTGAGTGCCACTATGTTAGGGTGCTGCATCAACTGTGCTGCCACTTGGCCGCTGGAGACTAGGCAGCTGTGCCCAGATTACTGCTGAAACAAGCATTTAGAAGCTGTGAGATTCATTAAGGGATCATTTGTGTAAACTATAAAAAAACGAAATGAAAAATCCCTGCTGTAATCAAGATTCCTAGCTGTAGCAAAAAACTCCCCCAAACCAACCAGGATTAAGCTGGATTTTTGATTGCCTCTTTCTTTAGTCTTCTAATTCAGCGTGTATATAGACCTTTTTTATTTTCTCTGCAGAAAAGATAAATAGATACAAGAAAAGGCCTGGCCCATTTGGTGCAGTGGAATACTGTGATATATGAGTATTATTTTTGCAGTTACTTGGAAAGAAAGAAGTGTCCCATTGGAATTTAAATCACTCATGGGAGAAGCTCAGAGACCAGGCCCTGCAGGGGCTGAGCAGGTACACTTAAAGAGCTGTGACTCTGCAATGCACTGGTCTGAGCTGTGCTGGCGAGGACAGTGAGGGCTGTGTGGCTCCCATGCCCCTCACAAACAGATGGCTCCCGTCAGGCCTCATCCTTGGTCAGGGAGATCTGGAGGGTAACAGACAGTGCCAGTTCGCTGTTTCACTGCAGTGTGGTGCATCCCAGGCTTGGAAGACCTTAAAGCATCCTAGGAGCAGTTTGGCCCATGTCCTTGGGCATCTCCATGCTGCAAAACCCTTCAGGGCTGACGGCTGCCCTGCAGGCTGCACATCGCCAGCCAAGCAAGCAGTGCAAATTGTCAGAAAGGCATGGAGAGGTCTGTCCAGACATTGTCTTAGTTTGTGCCATTGCCTGCTTCCAAAACAACTGTCCCACATAAGTATTTCCTAGGTGTTTTGATGTGTAAACACTGTCTGAGGAGCTCTTGCTGTAAGTCCCATGGCAAAGCAGCAGAGCTTCCTCCATGCTGGCCACCGCAGCAACCTCAGGGAGGACATGACGCTCCTGCCCTGAATATGCATTTTCTGAGTTAACACTGGTCCTGTAGGAGCTCTGGAAACACTCTGGCTCTGCTGCTGCTTCAGTCTAGTTCACTCCAATAACCTGCACTGACGTACATCGCTTGATGTAGGTTAGAACTGGCCAGCCAGAGATGTAGTAAAAAAACTATTTCACCAGTACATTAGTTTAAACAATGTGAGGTTTATTAAAACACTTGCTCTATCAAGTAATTTTATAAACTTGTTGTCCTGGGTTGCAGTGTATTCTATTACCATCCTCATGAGCTGTTGAAATCAGGTGGGGCAGTGTTTCCTTGCCTCCTCCCCCCAGACTATCTTTCTGTTAATGGCCCATCATTGTCCTGATGCATGACTCATAGATAACTCCCTCCGGACCATCTTCTGTTAATGAGCCTTATCAACACTTGGCCTCATGACTCATTACCCCACTGTGAGATGCTCCACCCAGAGGGAGGAACCAAGCATCCCATCGTGGATATAATCTGAGATGCTGAACACCAGAGACAACCCTTCCACTGGATTTCCAGAGGACAGGAGATACACAGCCACCACTGGACCCTCTGAGGAAGAGCAGCCCCTTTTTCTACAGGATCACCGCTTCAGGAGGACTGCAGCCATCATTCTACCAGACTGCCACCACCACCCCGACTAACAGGGTGTCAGGTTGTATCTTGACTCTGTCAGTTTGAACCAGTGTTTTAGTTTTTCCTTTTCTTTAATTTCCCCATTAAATTGTTATTCTGACTTGGTGCCTCCCACTGGTTTGTTTTCAAACTAGTACACTTCTTCCTGGTGTGCTAGGAACCTTCCCACTTCCAGCAGAGAGCTGGCCAGTATGGCAGCACTGGGCACAACTCTGCCACTACCACGACAAGAAGGCTTTGAGATCTTCAGTCCCTTACCCACGTGTGATATATTAATAATTCCAGCATTTAAATATGACCTGGTCAGCATAATCGGCATTGTCACATGTAACACTTTGCTTATGTAGTGCACAAATGTAGAAGTATTACTAAAGACTTGGTTCAAGGCTAACATTATAAACAAAAATTAATTACATGCAAATTTTTTTTAACCCTCATTTTTTATTCCCAGTCTGTTCCCTTTGGCTTCTGAAGATATTTGCTACACAAACTACAGGGCTTTCCTTTTTACTGCCAGTATGCCAAGCCTACTCTGACATATAGCAGCAAAGTACTGCTCCTATGTTTTAATTTAATTAATATTTTGTGGGTTTTTTTAATCACAGTTACAAATCTATACCAGTTTGGCAAAAGTCTTGAACAATGTATGCAACATGAAGCAAGTATCTGTTTAAGATTTAACAGTAGCTGCTTAAAATTCAATTAATGTTTAATTAACAGTATTTGAGCAAATAAACAGCTCCCCTGACTTTCATGAGGAAGTTTCTTTGCAGGGGTTAAAGTTCTTGGTGTATTTTCAGTCTGCAGTTCTGGTACTTTGAATTTTCACTTACATTAAAGCGCTGAAGATAGTGACCTGTACAAAGACCTGAATATTCACTGTATCATATTTTCCCTACTGCTGTTAATTATACTAATTTCCCTATTCCCAATATTAATAATTGTCTCAAATTATTTTCAAAATAAACCAGTGCAAATGCACTATTTCATTCCCTATGAAGTCTCACAAGAATATTTAGAAAAGAACCCAATTTTATTACATCAAAGTTGGTATCATGGAAATAAATTACTCTGAAATAAAGGTAATTTTGTGGTGGAGTTTCTGTAATAAGTAGTTTTATTACACATGACACTAAAATGTAAGTAACAGAATTAATTTTCTTCACACTTAGGCAATCTTTTCACTATTACAGGCAGAAAGAGGTTAAATTAATTCAGGTTAAATTAACCTAAGTTAAAGTTTTAGCAACATATTAACTGCTTGTACAGCCCAACTAAGCCAGAGTTTCCTATAGTGTTTACAAAGATAGAAATGTCACTCTGAACTGCCTGAGCACTCAGCAACATTCTAACAAGCAGGATTATTTATGCAGTACAGAGATCTGATTAGATAAGAGACACCGAAAGACAAGGAAATACTTGTAGTTGCATAAAGCTGCTGCCTGAAGCAAGCCTTTACACCTGTAGCACTGTAACATCAACACTCAATACCGTGGGCAAAGACTCGAGGTCTACATTGCCCTGCATACTTTCAACATCAGCCCATAGTTACTAAACAACTTGGCTTCAGTATCTTGTCATCTGTCCCACTCCTGCAGGTGAATCAACCATTTTAAACAAAGGTGTGGTGGTTGGTATGAGCTGTGCACATCACCTGAGCAGGGTACGTGTGCCAGCACGCTGCCCTCCAGCTGCTCACGGCTACCGAGTCAGCAACACCCTTCTTTCCACCAGCTCCACAGGAAAGGCACTTTCTTTAAAAACGAACACAGCCGATATTTTTCTGGGGTGGGAATGACCATTCTGGTAATGAAAATGCCCCCACTATCTGCCTTGGCCAATGTTTCGTTAAAAACTTTTTTTTTTTAAATGGTGATTTACAGATCCTGCTGCATGCACCTCACCTGTGTCAGGCCTTCTTACATCGGTCTGCAAGGAGAGAGAGCCCCGGTCCCGGGCTGGGACAGCGCAGGACGATGCACGTTTGCCCTCCAAAGTCAGGAGGCTGCTGGAGCAGCAGAGGGGTTCCCGGAGTTCGAGGATGGTACCGCACTGCCACCCTCTGCAGGAACAAAGTATCGTCCTCAACACAAACCCATTCCAAAAGAGAAGGCGCAAAGGAATTTTAATTTGCTTTCAGTGAGTAGTAATTGCATCTCACATCAACTATGATGTTCACTGCCATGAACAGGACTTCTTGTTAAGAAATGAAAACGTGAAGTACTGGCACCAGGAAAGTTTGCCATGCTCTCCACGTGCTCCTCTTGAGTGTGGAAAGACAATAGGCACAGAGGAACTGATGAGCAACTACAGCAGTAAGCAGTCCGAATTACTAACAAACATGATATGTCTTATTCGTAGATACACAGGGATTGAAAGTAAGTCAGAACTGAATGATTCCTCTTTTCCCACTTTATAAACATATGGATACACATATATTCAAGAAAACCAATTTTGGTCAGTATGTATTTGATACTAAAACATTGCACTAGATGTTCTGCTGACAAAAGGGACATTTTAGGAGTTCTTATCATTTATGCTTTAAATGTTATAGATAATCTTACTTTTACGATAACGCTCAAAGCAGTTCAGCAGACACAAGTTTTAATTATTCATCTTGGAATCACCCGTGATTTCTCATTCACTTAAATACGTGCCAACATCTGTAAAGATCAAACCCTGCAATAGATATATTTTAATATTGATATATATTTTAATAACTAAACTATAGAAGAACATCTATTGCAGAATGGTTTTTCTAGAATTCAAAAAGTTACCCTTCTTTTAAATTCTAGCTGTACAAGGAGTGATAACTTTCTCTTTGTTTGCATTTTTAATAAAATTCCTGAAGACTTCTTTTACTTCAGAGATAAACCTAATGCTTCTTCAAAAATGTCAGCAGTTTTGCTATTCAAGTAATCACACTTAATTCTAGACATTGTGCAATCACACTGCCATTACACAGCTGAAAAAACCTTAACTCCTATTTCACCGTTGAAATTTATTATTTCTGCAGCTTTAAAGTTGTTTTCAATCTACTTGCTTAAGGAAATAAGGTTATCTAACTGCTGATATCTATTAGCTCCCACCTAATTTTTCTTGAGGTATTGGGGCATTCATTAATTTGCCTCAGGTTTGATAATTACTCTCAAATATATTGAATTAACCAAATTTTCACACAAACATAGAAAGAGAACATACGCTTTAGCGTAGATCAGATGAGCTACCTTTGCCCCAGAAGAAAGGCAGAATCCCAAACCTGCTCTGGCCCTTAAACAGTTGATAGTTGATGATACTTCAGTCACAGGAAAAAGCATCAGCCCAGACATCTTTTAGACACCAGATATAACAGCCATGGGCCAAATACAGGAACTGGGTTCTCACAATCGTGTTCCTTGTAAGTAAAATATGAGAGGCAATTCTTATTTTCCGACTCTTTACTGTCAGCCCAGAGCCAAGGGTAGAATATTTTGCCCAACTACATTGGATTTCCAGGCTTCTCCTTCAATGCAGGGCCATAGCATTTCTCTGGCCTGATAATTAAATTGTAAAATGACTATATACAACTTTATTACTCTGCTTGATCATAAAGTAACACAAATCAGACCAGGAAATTAACAATTGCATATCTTCAAGTATTAAAGGATGATTTCTAGCCTAAATATCAAGACTTCAGTATAATACATCTGAAGAACAGAAGAGAAGAATGCAGGGCAGCATCAGTGCTATAAGAGCAACAAGAAAAACAAAATAAGGAAAATTAGCATTTGGACTACTCTAGACATACACACACTTAAAAAACCCAGTAGGTTTATGAGGCTCTGAGCCTCAGAACTTCACTTGCAAGGACCATTTGAACAAAGTTCTTTGCTGAGTTCATTAAAAGAGACATTCATTCCCATTTCATCAGTCACTGTGTGATTTTGAATCAATGTGGCATTTGAGACCCTTGTCAATGTTGACTTGCATTAACTTTTGCTAGGAGATTTTCATGTCATATATATCTATAACTTCTTGAACTGCCTTTGGCATCTCTGTTCTCAGATTTATTTTTTCTTCTAGTTTAATAGATCAGAAAGATTATATTATATCTTCTGAATTAGAACAACTCCCATGCACTCCTGTGGAAAATGAAAAATGATTTAAGCATCACCACACACTTCTCACATGGTCTTTTTGCAATTTAAAACTTTTTAGTGCCCAGAATAATGTAGATGACAGGGTTTTTTTCTGTAAAATAAGGTCTGGTCTTGCACAGATTAGAATTTTACTTCTGACTTCAGTAGGAACATGAGAAAATCTTTGTCATGACCCACACTGCAGATACATTAAGGTATGATAGCATTCTCAGCCCCTTGTGAAGTCTTTAGGACATGGATATTTAGGCTTAGGCCTGGAAACCTAGTTCTATATTCTGTATTTATTTCATTCTCTTGCCAATCTGCAATTCCAAAGTCAAAATCACAGGCATTGAGATACATGATCTCCACCCTTTACACAAGAGTCAGCCTGAGGAGGGCCAGAACATCAGGATACCCATTTCTTTATAGGGATCTGAGATTTTTGCCACTGTTGGATTTCTCCAACCCTGCCTGGACTACATCCTCCTGCCTACTGCAAACTATAGGAGGCATTTAATGCTGAGTACATGGCTTGTGTCCTCTGAAGGACTGCTGAGGCAGCCACTAGAAAATGCACATCACTAACTTTGCCCAGATACTTCCAATTTCCCCTTGTAATACTCCCAGGAAAGGCCACTTAGCTTATATTGAGTGCCTAGTTACTCAGAGTAAAAATTCTTTTTTTACTGTAAAATTTTCCTCACATATGACAGCCTTACAAAGAGGTATTTCCAATCACAAATTGTCATCATGTACTGAGAATGAGCTTGCAGAAGTTTTAACTTCACCAGATTATGGTGAAAATACTTATGGGTTAATATTTCTACATGATGATGTTTATACACAGTATATTCATAAGGCAGACAGAAGTGGATATTACATTTTAATTGGATAAATTTAAGACATCTTAATTTAGGTGCCATGTAAGAGACTGTTATCTCTTGCTATTATTCTCCTTGCATAATTTTACAGTTAGTGGAAGCCTGACAAGTGCCTGGTAGAAATACTTTCTCCATGTTTACACCTAAATTTAAAAGAAATATTGGCAATTTTTTTTTTTTTAGTTTATAAGTAGCTGGTAAGCCTTAACGAATAGCACTGCTACTACTGTAGCCCACATTTAGTACAAGTAGGAGTTAGATTGTGGGGTAGTGCACAGCCAACTACAAAATGATTTTGTCATAATTTCTTCAGTAAGCTTTGAAAACTGTTAAGAGTACATTAATAGCAGAAACTCTCTTGCGTAAAAAATGTAGTGTTTAAAATTCCACAAAGAAACAGAATAAATTATTTCTTTTTACAAACAAAATAGATTTGTTTGTCTGTTTTACAACATCTCTCTAAGCTTTGTCTCTCTAATGTCATGTAATATATTGATATAGAGAACAGCAGAACAAACTAACCATAAACAGATGTAGCCATGTGGTACACGTTCACAGCACAGCACAATTCCATTTGGGCTAGAAAAATCGTCTTTTCTGTCAAAGCAGAGTTTTAGTATTATGTCATCAATTACTTTAGTCTTGCTCAGATGACACAGCAGGTAAGGCTTAAGAAACAAAACTGGATATACTGAAGCTGTAAGAATTAACATATCGCAGAGTTGATGATGAAAAGATGATCATTACATTCATGAACACTGGTAGCATCTTCAGGCAAACTGAACATGGACCGGAGAAAGTGGCACTTTCCCAAGAACCACTTTGTTCATGAGGAAATATGGGAAAGGTTCAGTCACCACACCAGATTCTCTTTGAGGAAAACAAGTCAGCCTTCTCCCAGCATTTCAGGTTTGTCTCCAGCACTACACAACAGCAACTCAAATGTGTTTGTCCGGGCAGTTAGAGGGACCTTGGTGCCTCACAGCTTTTCCTGGTCCTGCTTAGAACTGGGGCTTGCTAACTATACCCAGTGTATTTTTCTTACCCCATGTAATACCCACATGTGATACTCTCACAACACATCATTAATGTCTGTACAGCTCCCTGTGGCAATGGGCATGGTCCAAACTGCTTCTTGGTGTCTCAGTAGCTCACTTCTGGAAGGCTTTTTTGTATTGATAGCTGAACATGGTGAAAAGTAAGCATTTCAGGTGAGCAAAAAAACCAAACGCAAATCCCATCAAACCAAGTTCTTTTAAAACAGCAGGATACATCCCAGCCATAGGCTTACACATTTCTACTGTCCTGAAAATAAACTGGAAAATTGTACATGGTGCAGGACTAGCACGAGCCTGCCCGTTCTTGACAGTTAATCCAGCTGGCCTTTCAGACATTGACAGCATCATGCAAAGAAAATCAATTACCTGAGATAATCAAATCCACTGTCTTCATCTCAGCTCTCTCATTCATTTAATCTAATTCTTGAGTATTGACATTATTCCAGGCATAATGGGAACAAAAGTGCTTCATTAGAGGCAGTGCCTGGACATATTCAATAGTGTAGCAAGAGCTAACAAAGCTCTGACAAATGCAGCCGTGCTGCTGTGAATAAACTGACAAGTGGTAAAACTAAAAATATGTGCTTCTCAAAACAACCTCTAAAGAAACAGTGGTTTCAGGTGAAGGTGCCTTGCTCCCAGGAAGGTTTCATCCCAAAGTGCTTTATCACCACATGGGAAGATAAAGGTTAGCAGTGCCTTGAGCACAGTCTGAGCTGAAGATGTTCAGGTTAAAGGTGCAGCCTGGCTGCTGTAACAAACAGTGATTCTTGAGGTAACACAGCCAGAGTGCTCAGATTGAGGTAGGGTAGGAGACCCCGGTTTCACCAAGAATATGCTTTGATTTTGGCATGAGTAATCCTACAAGATGTCAGATGAACATTAAAATAATTAATTAATGATAAAAGCAGCAAGTAGTGAAATAAGAAAGGAAGTTCACTTGACAAGTAAAGGCTTATCAAGAGGTGAAAAAATTTCAGTCCAAGATGGGTCTAAACCAAAGCCAAAACATGAAATACTTAATAAAAAATGATTATGTTTTATGTGTGACTCCTGATACAGGTAATATTTAAAGGTTTTGTTGTGAGACTGGACACCAAGATACAAAAAGGAAAGGTATGAACCTTAAATTTGAGCCGTTTTATATCCTCATTATTTTCCACTCAAATAATCTGTAAGAGCTGCAGAGTATGTAGCCCCCAGGTCACTGAGTATTATTATCATAATTTAAAATGCAACTATTCATTCAGTATGAGAATGCAGACTTTCAATGACAAACATTTCTATTAGAAAGTAGACCTTGTATTAGAATGCTAATTGATTCATCATCTACTTCACACATAGTTTATAATAATCAGAAAGCTTTATTTCCTAAAGAATTCTAAAGGTGGAACACATTTTATAGTGTTAGTATCACTCTTTCCATTACATCCTCTGGGACACAGAACACTGAAATAGAATTGTTATTTAATTTCAAATCAATGCTCTACTATTAGTGGATTTTGAAAGTCCTAGACATTAGTGTTACCTGTTAACCTCATTAAAATGGGAACATTTAAATAAGTACAATAGAGCTGTGGGTGTTTCCTCACTCTTCCTTTGCATTTTGCTTAGATATATATTGTATTATTTGGTCTAATTTTCAGGTCCTCACTCAATACTGCATTTATTCAGTACTCATTTGGTCAGCATTCCAAGCATTTTCAATTACTTTAATACGTCCAAAATAATATCCACTAAGTGTCAATATAGTCAAGTTAAAAATGGGGACATTTTGATTTATGAGGCATTCCATTTTATGTATCAATATAATATTTAGGTGGTAGTGCTAATTTTGGCTTATTTATAAGGGTTATGTGTTATTGGACAAGCAATTCAAGCATCAAAAAAATCTCACACCCGGACTGAGGACCAGAATTTAACATACGTCCAGGAATCTCTGGAATACCAAAAGCTCAATGTGTTTTGTATTATTCTTGGCATCACAGTTGCTGAAAGCCATTACAGATTCCAATGTTGTTTAATCAGTGCTGTGAATGTTACAACCACCCCCTGAGGTTACAAACTGTGAGGAAAATCTACTAAAAACCCCCAACTTACCCAACATGGGCTCCAATATGGATGCAGAGGACTAAGCGCACAGAGGAGTTAAGTGATTTCCTACTGTGGGCATCTAGATTTTTATGTTCAAGGAGTCTTTTCTGCAAGCTGTTCTCTGAAACAATTTCATTACTCTTTACCAGCCTGAGGATGAAGTCAGCTGATTTTCCCAGCTGATGAATAGCTCTATTCAAAGACCCAAGCTTTGGGTTAATAATTGAGCCGTCCCCTTCTGGGAGTAGCTTAAGGGCAGGAGGTGGGTTTGGTGCCTCAGAGGTCCCACTGCTGCCGGGAGCACAAAGGGGACAAGGGCTTCCAGGAGCTGACTCTTGAGGTGACAGGGCAGGTTTGTGCATGGGGACAGACATACCAGCCAGTTGCTCCTGAACTGGAACACCCCTCGATGAGGCTGCAACAGCACCAGCAGAAAATTAATAAACAGAGAACCACAGGCACTCTGAAGGACCAGTATGAGCTTTACAACAAACCAGCATAAGTTTTAGTTTTATATTAATAGGTTTTGCTGACAGCCTTAATATTACAGGCCGCAGCAATTAATTTTGAGTGCTGTCATTTACTTGCTTGTCTCCAGCAGCCACAAACCAGGTGCTGCTTCAGGTGATCTGAAATCCCAGTGACCACTTCTGCTCAGGGCTCTGGTATGAAGAATGTGCCCTGCCCCAGACTTTCAAATGCATCACAGCTGCCTTAGAACCTTAAAATGCAGACAGGTGCTGAAAAATTATATCTTAAAGTGGGAATTTAGAGTTTTCCAGTTGGGCACTGTGAACTGAAACAGGCAACAGCACATTGATGCTTTGAGTTTTCAAACAGAATATTTTCATTCTATTTAAATTATGACTTGCAATTAGTGAGAACTTGAAATACGTTTTTAAGAAGTAGGTAGAAAGAGATCCCTAGAAATTTGAGGATTTGTGATATTGTCCATTAGATAAACTTGTGCTTGGAGTTCCACTGAGAATAGCAATCAGCATTGGTTCTATGCCAGTTGCTTATAGAATTGTCTTTAAAGCTGTTTTCTTAGTTCTATTGCTATGAAAGGCCACATGAGACCAAACTTGCTGATTCTCCCACTTACAGCTGTTCTGCAATAGAAACAGCCAGGGATTTTTTTTTCCACTGGGTTTCAAGATTCTTTCTGCTTGACCGATGAATGAAAGATAAACACTACATACTTTATGCAGTTAGACAGACTGTTCAAATGAGATATGAGGGGAAGTATGCCAGAGCAGGCACACTCAGCACATATTCTTGACTTATAATTGGATCAACATTCAACATGTGCGGGAAAGAATGGTTTTTACATTTCTTTAATTTCCCCTGCCTACAGATGCAGTACCAACTAAGAGCTTTAGCAATAACAATAGAAAGGCAAACAGCAGTAGAGAAATCTGCTCCATTTTTTGCCATGGAGAGATGTGTTTTTCCTCTCCTAGTCTGAGTATCAGATCTTCCCATCTTCTATAACCTGGGGGGAGCTTCCAATGTAGTCGCAGCAGGTACATGGTATCAAATAGCCTCTTAGGACAACATGTCTGTAACTAGGTTTAAGATAAAGTTAAGAAAAAGAGGCAAAGGTTTTTAACTAAAAGGAGGTTGATTCAGGCTAGATAAAGAAGACATTTTTGTGGAAGTAGTGATACACTGGCACAGGTTGCCCAGAGTGGCAGTGGATGCCCTATCCGTGGAAGTGTTCAAGGCCAGGCTGGATGGGGCTCCGAGCAGCCAGGTACAGCAGATGGTGTCCCTGCCCAGGGCACGGGGTTGGACTTGATGATGTTTAAAGGTCTTTCCCAACCAAAAGAATTCTATAATTCTGTGAAAAAGCAAAAATATATGCTTACTTCTGACATGAACTGAAACTAGAATCTTCTAAGAAGAAAACCTGTTAGAAGATACAGGATTGAGACCTTTCAGCCTTTACCTTCCTCAAAAGTTATCAACTTTTTAATCCCAAAAAACAACACCAGGAGTTGAAACTAAAATAGTCAAAATCATCTTCTTTCCTCTCCTTCACAGCTTGCCCCAGTACCACCATATTTTACTACTGGTGGCAGCATCACAGGTGTGTTCCTGTGTATCCCCCCATCCACAATATTCTAGCCACAGGAAATAATTTCTGACAGCAGATCTTAAATTTTGTCTGAAGCTGTTTTTCCTAACGTGACCTTTATTGGTAATCACATTGCCTACGTGGTTTCCTTTATCTTTTGTGGAATGGTGCTTTCCCATAGAAAGTGGTACTTTCTTCTCTCTGAAAACTGCCAACAGCTCCGGAATGGAGAGGTCAGACAGGAAAGCAACATCTGCAAAACTAACACTTTTCATTTCTGGAAAGGCTTGAACAATGTTCCCTACAGGCACCCAGAACATTTCCACATCAAGTAGAGAACAAGGATGGAAGCTTCTACCCGGGGTAGCTGGGATGTGACAATTGCAAGAAGGAAAAAACGGAGGCAATCGGCAGAAAGTTTCATGCAAGCTCTGTTACAGGGGCATGGCAGAAAAAGAAGCCATGGGAAGTGTTGCCCCGACTTTTGTCTGTCAGGGATCCCTCGCCACTTCTCTGTCTAGCATCCTTTCCCCCGAACACGCTTGAAACTGAAAAGGGGTGTAAGCGAGATTAAGCAAAGGAGGAGTGGCAAGGAAGGGGCAACGCTTAAAGGCTCCTATGGGGGCTTAAGCGAGCGATAACAGGGGGACATCTCTCTCCCTGTGCCGCCCACGCCCGGCCGGGGGCGGGCTCGAACCCGCGGCGCGGCGGGCGCAGAGCTCGGCCGGCTGCCAGGCTGCTCGGAGCTGCCTCCGCCGCGGGGCCGCGGCTCCAGGTAAGGCGCGCCGGCCTCGGGGATCGCGGCACCCTCCCGCCGGGACTGGCCCTGCACCGCTCTCTCCCTCCCTTCTCATCCCTCCCCCTCCGCTCTGCTGTCTTCGTAATTAAAAAAAAAAAAAAAAAAAAATTAGTATTTCCTCTCTGAGGTATCATTATTCTGCTGGATTAAAAAAACCCAGAATAACTCAAATTTCAATTAATAAATCAAAGTGAAGAGGTGAGTGCCTCCCCTCGAAGGCTGCAAAACCTTGCTTTTAAAAGCAGTGAGTGGCAGATGGAGAAACTTCTCAAAGAAAGATAATGTAAGAGCCAGCTCCCATTTTTCCCTCCAATTCCCCATCAAATCTGCATCTCACCTCAAATGAATACATAGATGAACAATGTGCTAGTACTTAAAACAGTGTACAAAATTTAAAGTAAATCACATTGATTAAACCTGTTGTTGAGCACTGAGTAATGAAGAAAGGGAGTATTTGAATTTAACGAAAGCATATTATTTCTCTAGGAAGCTCTTTTTTCCTAATTCTTAAAACAAAACCAAATTCCTATATACTCACTTTCAATGTCTATTCAAACTTCGTAAACAGGATTCTTAAAGGTTGCTTGCCATCATGAACACGCCAGGTAATTCTAATGACCTGTCATAGAATAAAGCTAAAGCAGTTTGTGCTGAAGGAAAAGGAAGATCCTGCAGCAGGCACGCACTTACAGATTTAACTAATCTTCCCAGGCGGTAACTGTGGAAAAAATTGGAAACACATATTTTATTGGAAAAATGCCTCTTGCTTTCAAAGCCCCTCGTGTGATTTCCCTCAGAACAAATTCCTGATGACTTTGAGCTGAGCTCCACATCTCAGTTGGAATAACTCCTCTGACTTCAACCTTCGGAGGTACAAAAGCTTGCAGCTGAGCCCAGGACACTCAACTTGGACAACATTCACATTTTTGTATGGTTGTACAATTAAATGCATTTTATCCTGTGATTATTATTTGCTAAAATATGTAATTCTACTGAGTAATTTTAAGTATATTGATTTCTACAGTTAATTTCGAATACAAAAGCTTTGTAGATTTTTAAAAAACCTGAAGTGCTTTGAAAACCGATTTTCTCCCAGTCTTCATCTTGTTGCGCTGCTCAGAATGGTTAGTTTGTAAATCTCCTGGTTATGGGACACTTAGCAATTCACTGAGGAATTTGAGTCTAAGACCTTGGACCCAAACTGAGAAGTAGATATTTGGTGACGAAGATGAATAAAGTCTTCTCTGGAAGGTTTCAGATATGCATAACAATAATCAAACCCAGAAAAGTCTATGATTCAAATTCATAACTTGAATTGAAAAAAAGGTGCATCTCTAGGGTATATTCCCTTCCTTCTTCCCCTTTGCCCCCAAACTAACAAGAATTTGCAACTGGAAACAAAATTAATTGCACACCAAGGGGCTGTTCTCTGTCATAAATCTCAAAAGCACATTGCACAAAATTCAGCAGGGAGAGAAGATGGATATGACTGACCCTAATCTGCTACTGCAGGGCTCTTATTTTTCCCTCATAGCCTCCAAGGTCTGTTCAGTGACAGAGTGAGATGACCCTCATTCTCCCAGGCTGGAGGCTGCATGAGGGAAGCTGCAGGAACATTAGCTGGCTCCTGGATAGGCTCTACAATATGAGAATGCTGAGCAAACCTCACAGTCACCAGGGTCTATGTGGGGAGACTCTCCTCCAGGTTAAGGGCTAGAAGATTCTAGATCTGCTAACTTTGATAAGGAACAGGAGTTTAAACTGGCATAACAAAGGCAGGATTTCATTTGTCTTTCCAAATCAAGTTGTTATTTTCTTAATCTGAACCAGCATATCCTGTCCAACTTTCTGGATTTTCAACTACTTAGCTTAATCATATCTAGTCTGATAGTGCCCAAACAAAACTGTCTCCATTTTGCTGTAGGTGATAAAATCACATTATCCTGGTCTGTGTGAGTAGTGGAGGTATCAGTGCTGCAGGAGCACTCTGTCTTCCTTCAGCCTACATTTGTGGGTGCCCTTTGGAAATCTGGTGACCTGAAGTGCTCCCCCAGGCATCCGTCAGGTCTCACATGGTTGATGGGAGACCACCCAAGCCATCAGTGTTTGCCACACTACGGCTGTGTGCACCTTCCTGCACAGTCGAAACCTTTGCAAAGGTGCCTTTGGGGGTTCATTCATCATCTGCAGCCTCTGAAAGTTCCCTGCCCCTCTGACCCAACTCAAACTCATTCATTCTTTAAATTGCACAAAACCTGAGCCTCATGCCCTCTTGAAGCCAGGTGGGTGGGCTGTGAGTTGTGACTGTAAAACTGGTGTGGCAGAAGGTAATCCACACTTGTCTGTGGGAGTGGGTGTGGGAGGACCTTGGAGTGTTGACAAACACCTTAAGAAGCCAGTAGAGGTCTCAGATTTGAGAGACCTGTATTTTGGTACAAGAGGACCCAAACATTTGCAGATTTACGTAGAGGTCCAGCTGCCCAGATAGCAGAACTGTGGTGTACAGAGCAAAAAATTTAGAAAGAGTCTGTATGCACATAAACCCAACCATTTATAACCCCATAAACCTCTGATTTGTTTGGGTAATTACAAATGGCAGTAATCATCAGCCATGACTCAAACACCACTAATATGCCAGACTACTGAGTGTCAGCTATCTAAAATCATATTTAGGAACAAGGGGAAGATAAGTTACTTAATTGTCTACCTTTTAAAACTAGGAAATAGCCTGTGTGGCATATTTTCTGTGGGTTTCCCAGTAGATATAAGCAGAGCTTGTAATGGGCACTACATTTAAGCAGTCACATGAACACATTAATTTCTTAAAACCTGTTCTCTGAATGTTTATTACTACAACCATTTCTGTGCATTGTTGAAACCTTTCAGTTCAGTGTTGTGCTGGTTGGAAGCAGGACATCTGGCACTTGCTCCATGAAGTTAACTCCTAGAATTGTATTGTCATCCTAAGCACCCATTTGTTAGAAATCTGAAATTAATTTTCCAGGAAAACTGTATAATGTTAACAGCATCTCTGCCAGTTATTTCCCAGTTAATCCACAATATGTACTGTATTTAAAGTGCACAGAGTGAAAACAACAGATAAATGTATAAAATAATCCTATCATAGGTTATGTAACTTACTCTAAGGCTTTGAGGTTCATAAAATTGATAATACAGGGAACTTGGTGAGAAATAATTTGGTGCCCTCAATCCAGGGCACCAAATGTCTCTCATGTACTTAATTATGTAAGTATTAGCAACATACTGCTAGTCCCTACTCCTTTGGTGGCTAGAAGTGCTGATACTGAAAAAAATTTTAAAGGCTGCAACAATAGATTTGTTTGACTTCAATTCCAACCTTCCGTGTATTTTGAGGACAGTGATTTTACATGTTAACTTGTCCATTATTTGGGACATTGAAGTAAATCCCTGAGTTGTTGCTGATACAGTCTGAAATCATGCATGCTATGCTCATTTTTTTAAAAATAAATGTATTTGTCATACAGATTTATTTGGGATAACTTTAAAGACTCTCATGTAATGCCTATACCTATATAAACAATTTCCAATTATGAAGTTTCAATTACAGCTCGTTTTGCAGAGAAGCAATTTTCATTTTTGGTGAATCTTAAGTTCATTCTATTTTTTTTAAGAGTATGACCTTATGTTGTTGAAAGGTATCTTTGACAAAAACAATTCAGAGTACAGAACTTGAGAAGATGCTCTCAGACTGGAGCAACTTCCCAAGCTTTTCATTGAGAAAAATGACACTTCTCTTACCTGGCACACGTGACAACTGTATTGATCAGATCATTGTATAACTGGAATCCAGTGTTTCACTTTGAACTGTTGACAGATATAGCAGCAGTAGAGACCTAACAGCCATTCAATTGCTGACATAATACTGTCATAACAGATGGCCCCTGCACTGCCTGTCTGCAGAGAAAACATGACAAGACAGCTACTCTCTATGGACCAAGTAAATCTAACTTTGATTACTTGCCCAAGGAGACTTGCATGGTTTATGCCCATGCTAGGCAGATCAGATGTGCCTAGGGTTTAGAAACAAGCTAGCTGGTATGCCAAAAGCCACTTTGCCAGCCAAGTAAGAGGGTGCCCCTTATAACAGGATGCAGACACATGCATTTGTCCACTTCCATCCATCAATTCCCCAGTTAAACCTGAATTTTTGCTGCCAGTGGGTTTTATTCCTTCTTTCTAGTTTGCCCCATTAAAAAAAATCCCTCAATACTTTTCACTCGAGCAGCACTCTCTGCAGTATTAATCCTAACATGAAAAAATATTTGAATGTGTGAAAATTTTGCATTTCTTTCTCTTTCAGGAAGTGTTACAAAGTATCATGAAAGTACAGCTATTACAGACAGGCATCCAGATTAACCCAAATACAGATATCATGGCACTTTATTCCACGAAGTGCTTTGTCTGTGACTACTGTCAATCTGTTTTATGCATTTGACTTTTCCCAGCTGTGGTGGTTTTGGCTGAAGTAGAGTAAATTTTCTTCACAATGGCTAGAATGTGGCTGTGTTTTGGATTTGTGCTGTGAACACAAGTGTTGATATTTTAGGGATGTTTTAGTTACTGCTGAGCAGAGCTTGAACAGAGTCAAGGCCTTTTGTGCTTTTTGTACTACCCCACCAGCGAGGAGGCTGGGGTTGCAAAAGAATCTGGGAGGCGACACAGCTGGGACAACTGATCCAAGGGGTATATCCCCTCCACTTCCCAAACTTATCTTGTGACTGCCTTCCATCTACACACTCCCTTTCTCCCACCAAGTCCTTAGTGTTTCCAGCTTTCCATCGTTTCTCCTCCAGTTGGTTCATTTCAATCTAACAAACAGAGGATTAAGTCAAGAACAGATGAGCTCACTGGTTACTTTGCAATTCTAGTGGACAATGCCAGCAGAGAATCCAGAGCAGGGGAGGCAGCTGTATGTCTCTGGCACTCTGGGTGAATCCCTCCTGAGTTTCCAGCTGCTTTTCAGTCAAGCACTTAAAGGCACTGTCATTCAAGAGTTTGGACGTGGAATTAAAATGCAACTGTGATGCTAATTCAGTTTATATTCTAAAACTCACCATCTGCTTTTTATTTTAAGATAATTCTGCACACAGTTTTAGATGCCTGCAGTAGTAGCCATGGGAATTCAGGCATATGGCCACTGCCATATGACAAAGTGTATTATCTAATAATTTCTAGTCTTCCCCATGCATCCACTTGTGCATAAGGTACTTCAACATAATAGGCATCTCATCCTTTAATTCATTCACACAAAATTCACTTCCAGTGAAATCTTCAGATATTGCTACTACCTCCGCCAGCTGTCTGCCTCACCCCATTTCAGCCTCAAGCGTTTGTGAAACTTGCATAATTCACTTTTCCTGTCATGCTGAAGATAATAAATAACCGAATTCCCATGAGAAATGTCAAAACATTGGATGGCACTTTACAGTCCTAATCTGATCTGAATAAAAGTAGGAAAATGTTGTCTCATCATATGAGAAACTGGGGCAGATTTGTTACCTTCACCTCAATTAAATGTTTAGAACAAGATGTATCAATATATGCACAATAATTTGGACAGCATGTAGCCTGTCTAGTTAAACCAAATGGCTCAATATTCTATGCAGAAAACAGGTTATGCTGATTTTTCTAGGGTGAGAGGAAAATATTATGAGTTCTGCTGAACTAGTTTTAAAAAGCAGTAGTTCCCTAGGTACATGCATGCAGGAAGGAATCCTGCTGTGAATGTGTAGTATTTGATAAAGAAATGCATGACAGGAAAGGTCCAGATGTGCAAACATGCCAAGGGGCAGGCTTTTCAGCAGAACAAACCAGCTCAGTAAGCCCCATAAAAAAGGGGCAGCAGAGAAAATGTGTGTGCATGCAAGCATGTACACACATGCAGCAGAGATTTATATATCCAGCTTAAGTATTATCTGTGAAACCGCTTAAGACTCCAGTAGTTACTCAGTTCTGATCCTTGGCTGGCATACAGCTTCCCTTTGCAGTGATGGCAAGCCAGTTGACATGGCAATTAGATCTCTTGATTAGTATTTCTTATACAGAAGTAAAAGATCTTCTCCCTTATGAAAGTATATGTACCATAGGATGGATTTGATCTTTCATGTGTTAAAGACCAAAATTCTCCACCCCAGCCTCCCTAAAATTGCTACCTTGGACATTCGTGAAGAACTGAAGGTAAACCAGTTGCCTTAGAAAGAAATCAGTAATAAGCCCACTCCATCTTCAGTAAAAACTGAACCCAAACAAGTACAGAAATATCCATAGGTTTCCTTAATCTGTTTATAAAGGATCTTCAGTCATATTAGGAGCTCATAGTAGCAATTCAAAAGCTAAATATAAAAGCAGCTTTGTGAAGTACTTATAAAGTCAGTAAGAGGCTTTTTATTTTTAGCGTATTTTCCTGTGAGATAAAGATAATGAATGTAGAAAGCATCCAAACCCAAAATGAGATACGCAAAAGAGATCCCACGATCTGCACCAGGGGTGTTACAGAATCAGCGTGTAGAGAGCAATGTTCTGACAACACCATCTGCTCCTTTGTGCTGTTTTGCCCTTTTACCAGCTCTCTTAATGTCTCATGCATGATTTTCTGTGGAAGTCGGGAGGAGTGTATGATTTATTTTGACATTAATATTTACCAGGCTGGTGTATGCTTAAAGTGGCCCGGATGTTGAGAATGTTTGCTTGTTTAAAAAGCCATTAAAATGGCTTTCCTTTTTCTTTGGAGACATTAACAACTTATTTTGTCACTTCACTGTTGCATAAAAGTCATACCCCACTCACATGGCAATTATTTAGGTAAATACCACTAGTTTTGCTCTTATTAGAACTGTAGACTGAAAGAAAAATTACTTTGGTTTTTAAAAAGCTTGCTGGCATTTTACATTGGTCACTAAAGAACAGTGAAACAAAGTTTCAGGTTTTGAAACTTCAAATTCTTTACTATAAGCAATTTAGTGGGAAATTAAAATGCAAAATACTCCTGCAAAACTCATTCTGGACACTGAAAATATTATGTTTGATTGCCCCTTCCTGAAACCTAAAACAAGTATTTCATTTGCCTTTATTAACATTTAACAGCTGTCTTGCAGATCCTGGGTAGGTAGCATTTCTGACATGTAGGGTTTTTTAGTTTTGAAGCAAGTCTTACAAATAAGGTTTCTATTCTCTGATGTGTGCACAGCCTGTGAATTTCAGATCTGTTGCATGGCTGCATTACACTACAGATTGATACTCTTCTCATCCAGAAATGGATTACAGAGCTGACAGATTCCTTAAAATAACCATGATGGATGTGAATCATACTGACAAAAGCAAAGTCCCATTCAGAAGAGACATTTTGCCTCAGCCAAACATTTTCATGAATGTGGATGGTTATATATGATTTATATACAAAGGATTTTTTTTTCAATAGCTATAGATAGAAGCCTATAATTTCATTTTTTCTCATTACCAAAAAGATTACCAGAGTTACATATCAGAGGTGTTGATCTACTTGTGTACCAGAGAGGTTGTGTTTAAACAGCTCTGTGTTCTAAGATGGAGTCATGTGTTGTTCCTTAAGAAGAGATGCTGATATGCCAGAGATGCACTTACTCACAAGCATGAATAGCAAAGACAAAACTCAGTGTTTGCAATTCTCCTCCACAAGAATACATTGTTTTTTCACAGCAATTACTTTTCCTAGTATTTAAAGGACAGTGACAAAAATGAAAGAGCTGTAGTACACTGGAATGCAGCTTCTGCTGGTAAGTTAAATTAATCCTGGTGCCATCTCTTTTTTCAAGTTTTGAGATTTTCTAATCAATGTAGATATTTCCTAATACATTTATAGTAGAAGTTATTCAAGACACAACATCTTTAGTGTTGGAAATTCATGTGTTTAAAATGCATATGTGCTGTAAAACATTACCTCTGCACTTTTTGTTTTTTAGGAGCTGCAAGAACTTCTGAAAGAACTTGTGAAAATGTGCAGTCTTAAGTGCTGCGGTCTCAGAGCCCTTTTCCTATTGCTGCTCTATAGGTAAGAAGTATTTGCTAAAAATATTATTTCTTCAATATATTACTATATCAGTTGGTTTATAATAAACTTTCTTATAGTTAGAAACTTATCTGACCTGGTAAAAAAGTAAAATACTCTTGACATTTGAATCTTGCCTCTTACAAAAATGAAAGAACCTGGGTATTAATAACAGAAATGGAAGACTGAGCTTCATGAATCTCAGCTGCCTTGATTAACGGATTTTTTTAGTTGGAAAGATTGATGAGGAAGAAAAAGAATGGAATTTATGAAACATGTGAACCCTCAAATGAAGGATTACTGGGTACAGAGTGAGTACTGTATCAGATGCTTAAAAAATTCAGGCAGGCACGCAGTCCTTGCCTGGAGCACAGTGCCTTGCCCAAGGACAGAAGCACACAGTCCACCTAGATTTACTACAAGCTTGAGATAGTAAAATCATTGTTGTACACTGAAAGGAGAGTATCTTAAGAAGAATTACCTATTTGAAACACTGTTTTCTTATTCTCTGTTACGAAATCGTGAAGTCTTTAGGAAATCTGAGTTGCGTTAAGCTGGAAAGTGAAAATTATCCCCTCTGGCTACAAGTAACCCTTCTAACAGTGCAGCTGCCATGACAAAAAACATAGAAATGGAGTATTTAAAATATATTCCTTCTATAAAAATGGGGAAAAATATTCTTTAAGTAATTCTAATAAGAAAATGTAAGCATGGACAGGTTAAACATCGTCACCACTACCTTCGACTGAAGTATTTAAAATCTGTGAGTGAATTATCTATCTAGAATTGCCTAACCTACTTCATCTCGCAGTAAATTCCTCACAATAAGATTTTGTCTGAGCTTTAATTCAAGTGGGTGTGCAAACACACATTTAGATAAAGCCTTCTCTTAGTAGTGGGGACAGGTGGAACAGTCCCCTGAAAGTGAGTTTAAAGCATCCACCTCCCCCACCTTCTCCAGTCCTATAAAGAGATCTTTGTCCAAAATACACATTTGTTCTAATTCCACCTTCCTTCCTCATCAGCTGTGACTTGCCACACTATAATAAGTGGATGACTCATGGCTTAGCAATAATAAAACACTGCTAAGAGACCAACAATTTCAGAAGCACTTAAGCAACAAGGAGGCAAAATTCCCCCAGGAGCTCAGCCTGTGGTACACAGTTCATTATTATCAGGCAGACTTTGTGACTCCTCTTAGAGCTTCATCTGGCTGCGAGTGTCCAGAAGCACAGGCAGTTCATTCCTGAGTAGCATCCATGGGGGTTATGTGCACATAGAGCTCCTGTACAAGTGCTTGGATACAAGTGCACATTGAGCTGATGTGGTCCTGTTTTACCCAAATCCAGAGACAGGCTGAGAAGCAGCTCTGGCCCTTGGTTCTCACAGATAAGATGATGCTTGGGTACAAAAATTCATTTTTCCAGTGCACAAATCAGGAGGGGTTTGTGAAAGCACTGTTTAAAACAACAACCATCCTGCTTGGCACTGAAACAGGGAAATATTTCTAAGCAAAACCCAAGGGCTAAGGTGCACCCAAAGCAAGGGCCATGATTTCTTGCCAAGTGGTCCCTTAGACATTCACTTAGATAAGCCCTGCCCAGCATGTGAAGAGAGTTTCTTCTACTGAATAATTTACAATCAATAATGTTGTGAGGTTGTTTTTTTTCTTTTCTATCTCTCCCTGCCTGATGACACTTCTTCACTTTACTTAACACTAAATTTCATTACAATCACATATCTGGGCAGTTGCCTGGATGATTGCCTTCCCAGAAGTTTGTTGTTTTTATTTTTTTAAATAGTAATGACAAAATTGAGGCAAATTTATCATTACCAGGAATCAGCTTAAGTAAATGTGTGCTATTTGGTCTGCAGAAGGGTTCCCACTTGTTTCAGATAGGGTGTTTTTAACATAAAGAATGCTAGCCTGGGTTTAAGGCATTAGAGACAGAAAATTCTGTGGAATGTGTTTGTTTTGGTTTTTTTGCTGAGCTTAAGAGCACTTAGAATGCTCCCCCGTTTGTTCTTGTATCTGGTAACATAATGCTACAGTTTCAACCTCGCCATTTAACAAAAAAATGGTGACAGTACTGTGTTTCAGAGCAGAGAATTAATCAGTGATGTAGTAGGTTTTGCTACAGTTTATCTGCAAAGACCATATAAAACCCTGTATCATTGAGCACAAGTATGAAACCAGAAATAACACCTTTATTTGCATCTGTAAGCCTGCCGCCCGCCAGTGAATTGCCTGAAAAAAATCTTTTTTTATTCTTGTTTTCCTGAGGGGAGTGTTTCAAGAGCTTGTTCAGACTGCATCTGGCATTTTGTTTATCTTCTCGCAGTTCTAAGGTGTTCCTGTCTCTTTCATGATACATAACTTATGACAAAAAATAGCCAGAAAAAATATTCTCCTATATGTGTCTAGACTGTACTATTGCTTAAATCAGTGATATATGCTACTGTTTAGGGCAAATGTTCCTTTTTCCCCCTCCAGTTACCCCATTCTGTTTAGACAATAACTTGAAAGTACCTTAAATAACAAGCGGTTGTTGTACCTTTCAAGTTTAGCCAAGCCCACAAAAGTTCTCCATTTTTGAGCCACAAGAATGACTCAGGAAAAGAAATAATTATAATTCAGCTTTTATAAAAGCAACCAGAGGGCATTGAACCTGATGAGTTAAAGCATTTATTATGTGTTGACAGCCCAGATCAGATAGATATTCTCAGCTGAAAAATAATTATATACTCACAGTCTTGTTCTGTAAAAGCCAATTCACTCCTCAGTTGGAACACCTGTTGCAAGGCAATTCCATGCTTAGATGCATGCCAAGGTATTTTGCACACATCAGGAAATATGTATTAACATACAGCTTCCTTTAACTGTAAAACATATATTTAACACAAATATAGGTTAAAAGAGATGTTTTGATGCATTGATGAGAAGATGCAGATGCATAAGTGGAATGAGCCTCAGCTTTAACTTTATCCTTTGCACATGTGTGCAGCTGTGAGCTCATGGTGGCTGAGCTGTGAGTGGAGCATGTGAATCAAAGAGCACTTTAAAGGAAACAGGGCATCATCCCTTAAAACACAGAAACCCCAAACCACTCAAGGCACAGAAGCTCTGTAGGTTCCTTATCTTTCAACATTGACAAGCTGCCTCTGAGGATCCCCCAAAGTTAGTAGGGTGGTAACACCATTCACTCATGTTTAGGAGGCCTCAGGTTCCTCTCACTTAATTGCCTTGCTATGATAGGACTTCTCTGAGGTTTTGTGGCCAAACAGCACACAGGGGATCATGCCTCATTAATTCACAGCCTCAATTACAGCACAACAGCTTTCCCAGGCTTACTTAACCATAAAACTCAAAAGACCAGTGATAAGAGGCTACACATCATGTGTTAATAAGGAAGATTATGAATTACCACAGGTCATTTAAGGGAAGGACTTCCATAAAACTTTTAAAGATACGTTTTAGAAAATAGGAGTTAATGATAATGAACCAGACCACTCTGCAATTGCATACTGATCAGCAGAACAATGTTATACCCTTGCAGTAGAAAAGAAACAAGTTTTCCTTTAACATTTCACAACATGTAAAACTTATTCAAGAACAATCCAGTAAAGCTGTGAAATTAAACTCATGCAGCTCACTGAACACTTAGCTAAAATTTGTATGTAATTAACAAAAGGAGAGACATCTATTCCAAGTCCAGTATTTAAGAAATTAATTACATTCAAATGCATTTCCAATTTTAAAACTTTAATGCAACATAAAACTGGCCTTCTTGTTTATATTCACATCTCAACTCAACATGACTGTGTTTGTTTCTTTAGGAAAAAACTTACAGGATAAACTGTCTTTATTTCAATGCTGGCATTACTCAAGGGTATGCTTAAGTAACAACATCATTCTCTGGCAATATAGAAATAAAATCCAGGAAAAAATAAAGGAAAAAAATGGTTATTCAAATAGCTGAGATATTTGTGCTACAAGGCAGCTAATGAAAAACAGCTACTTCTGTGACAATAGGGTCTGGTGAATAAAAAAATTAACAGCAATAGCAGCTTTTGAAGCCAGTGGACACCACATCTAAAACCACAGTGTGATTTGGCCACGTGTATTCAGTGAGATCATGTTAGCATTTGAGCTTTGCCAGTTTAAGATACTGGATTATTCCAAGTGGATGAAAGTGTCAGTGTCCTGACAAAATGACTCAAGCTTTCTCAGAAACAGCAAAATTAAAATCAAAATATCAAGCTTTGGAAAGCTACAAGAGACCCAGAAATATAATGCAGAAGAGCAAGCAGAGTTTTCAGGACCAGCTCTAGAAAAAACAGAGACTAAGAAATTTGGTGAGGATTTAGCACTATAAGGAAAGACCACAAAACACTGGTAACCCTTTACCTAATGGTTTATTCTTAGAGCCTTCTGCTAGAAGCAAATCACCTCAGCTACATCTCTTGCACCTACTGTAGGAGAGCTAGTCACTCTTAGGGACCAGTCATGACCAGAGCAAGGGGCAAAAGCCACAGACCCTTCTCCTGGTGATTATATGGGTGCCTGCTCTCCATCAGCAGAGACAGTGCCTCTGCCTGCAGCCAGCTGGGCTTCGCTGAGTCAACCAATTATGTGCTTCTCACCTTCATAATTCATACCCCACCTTTCTCAAATCATCGGGAATAAGTAGTTGGTACCATCTGTGCTTTAATTTCTGAAGAGCACACCCTGCTCACCTTCTTGGGGTGCTCACCTTCGAGGTTAGGCAGAGATGGGTTGCAATTATTTATATATGACTTCTGAACATAGGAACAAAGGAACTACTTGAATTCTCATTATGCTTCACTGATTTTGCCCAACTGGATTATTTCTGTAACCTGTTTAAAAATTGTGTTGTGAAAGCAGAATTTTAAGAGTGTTTTTATGCACTAGTCTCTGAGGTTGGTTTCTGTTTCTGAGACATAAATATAATGTATTTCATTATGTGAAGGGAAGCTTAATTTTAAATGCTGAAAGAAACAATAAGCATCCCTTCCACATTCCTAGATTATAACCATAATGCCCAGTTTACAGATAAAGTATTAAAGAAGATTGTTTGTCAGATAGAGTGTTAAGAAATAATAGACTTTGAGGTATAAAAGTGATTTCTTTTCCAATGAGAGGCTAACACAGATTATGAAATCTGATATTTTATGGAATATTGTTCTTTTGATTATGTCCTTTTAAAACATCCTCCTTTTCAATTCTTTCTAGGTCAATGCAAATTCCTGAAACCGAAGGAAAAAGTGAAATTCTACCTCCAACAATACAAAAAATAATAAAAGGGTACAACAAGTATCTACGTCCATTTTTTGATAGTAAGTAGAAAAGCTCTTTCAATAAGACTGAGTCATAACAAAATGTGGTGTCTAAAATTCAGTAGTGAGAGCAAAAGTTCTTTTTCTGTACTTTTTTCCTCTGATTTCTGACAGCCACCAATCTCATTATACATGTTCTGCAATACAATAAGATAGAGTTTTACAGCTTTTGTGCCCTAAGGTGAAACTTGTATATTCCAGGTATTCTCAAGCTAAACTTCCGGATTCTGTTAGAAAACTTGACTACCATTGTACGTGTGCCCTCATGAAATAAGCTGTAACATCTTGCCTATTTAAAAGCATAATTTCCTCTAATTTCCTAAATAATAACTATAAAAAGCTTTGATTAAAGATTTGAAAGCTTTATATATCAAGCTGTTCATAACAGCACAGGCAAATCATGTTACTATGCAAAGTCTTATGTGCATCAGCATGTAAGATTGCAAAAGAATTATTTAATAAATGATTCTTGCCTCAGGTCTTAAAGGTCACTGAACAGATTTACTGAAAAATTATGGGGAGAAAATGAATTGAAAAGGGAAAATGAATCAAAAATGTCAGTTCCCTGCATCAGAAGGCAATGGTCACCAGAATGGAAGGCCCACACAGTCTACTGCATCAAGGCTGATTTTACTGCCTTGCAGTGCAGTCAGGCACCAGAAATCTCAGTGGAAAACATCTCCCTTGTTTGAGTCAGACTAGTGCATGTATCAGAAATACTGAGGAGATACAAATGAAGATCTCTTCCCGGAGAAACTGCAGAACACTGAAGAAGAAAATATTCTGAATGTTGAAAAGAAGCTCAGCACCCTGTGTCTGCCAGAAAATAAACTTGAGGAATGAATGCTAGGCAATAGTTCTTAAGCTAGATGTTCAGAAATGTTAGAGGTATGAATGTCAAATGAAATATTTTACATCTCTTTATATCCTGCTTAAAAAATGATTGACTAATGAGTTTCTAAGACTATACTGCTACCTCTTGCCATTCAAATACCTGGTTCAATATGGATGCTCCACATCATGTGCTGTTTCCGAATCCATTTATAACAACTTTAAGATATACCTGTATTTTAGGGTGAACAAAAAGGGGAAAACTATTTCATCTGTTAGTTTTTATTGTAGTTATCTTAGCTGATGATACAACTACTATAAAATATTTAATGCTCTAAGGACATTTTCAGCAAAATATAAGTAACTTTAATAAATAAACTAGCCCTTTCTCATTGGAGATGATGCATTATGTAAAATAGCTATGTGTTCAGTGGTCATTAATATATTTTATTCATTCCCTCATGTTAGTACTAGAGATATGTTGGCACTGCCATGATGAATGTGCTTTGGTAGACAACAGAGTCTCATTTCAAAATCCTAAGAGAGCAATTAAGACCAATAGTAAAGCACATTTCACTTACAAAGCTCCATTTTCTTTTCTCCATCTTTTTTCCCCAGCTGTATCACAGCAATGCTATAGGTATTTTTTTGCCTGGATGTTTTTTTCAGAGGGATGCTAAGGCCTTTCTGTGTTTGCCTAGAAGTCCCAGAGGAGCTCAGGCACAGATCAAGTCTGTGTCACACACAAAGCCAGTCTCGCACCTCCAGACAATGCCAGCATTGCTGCATATGCTCACTACAGCTCAGGCATGCAAACACTGCCTCAGTAATCTTTGATGGATCTTTATTAGCCCTAGTGCTGCAGGAATGAGATGGCACTCTGAAAAAAGTACATTTTATTGATGCCACTTCTAAATGCAGGGTTGGTGGTTTTGTGAGAAATTACTTTGTAGGAGTAATTCAGGTTAGGATAATTCAGGCAATGCTCCTCCTGATTTTTGAACCTGTAGCTTTTTGTGAGATCATTTGGGATCACTTTCCCTGTTATAGAGGAATGTGTGCTTGGGCTGGGGAGTGGTATCAGCCTAGTCCTGACCCGTCTCCGTTACTGATGGGCTACACTTTGCATGAGATTCAGGCCCAAGAGAAGCTGTTGCTCTTCTCAGAAGCACCTAAATCCTCAGCTTAACAAACCTGTGGAATATATTTGTGTGACCACAGCTATGCTAGCTTGATTCCACATAATATTTTCCTGATTTATATGGTGGTTTTTTGCCTGCAGCTGGTGTACCTTGTGTCTGTTCTTGGTTAGAAAGATTTTGATACAACTGGCTTTACTCAGAATAACATCAATGGCTGCAGCACAGCTGTTAAAGAAGCCAGAGTAGCAATTTAGTCATTGATACCTCTTCTGTGACTTCCCCCTGCACCATTCTCCCCAAATTCTGTTTCTTTGGGATGATATTTGCATGTTAATAGTGAGAGACAGACCACTTAGTTAAGGTCAAACAGCTGATTAGGCTCGAGTAGGCTGATGAACCAATGCATGTTAAAAACATAAACTGAGTATTCTGGTAGACATCATCAGATACTGTAAAAGCCTTCACAGTCCTGATTGTGCAACCTATCAGTGCTGATGTACTCTGAGAAGGAAACTTGTATTTCTAGAAACATGAACAGAAGAGGATGGATATGCACCTGATGATGTATGGTTGCTGTCTTGAATGAAAGGATTTGCATAAATGGGAACCTGGTATGTGTATGTTGATATCCAGAAATATCCTCCTAAAATGTGCCAAAGCCAGCCTTTTCAAGGCACTTGGCTTCCTTTTCTTTAGTTTTGGCCAATATTCCTTTGCTTTCAAAAATATGTCTATTTCTGTTTATTGTGCAGTTAGATACACACATAAATATGCACGAAGGAATTTGTCATAAAACTAGATGGTATTATTTGTTGGCATCTACAGTGCTTTAAGCTTAATGTTAGTGAGTCATAATGGAACCCTGAAATGTGATTTTTATCAAGTGTGACGGCCAGAGGTGAGCTTAAATTTTAGAATAATCTCATTTAAAATAATTTCCAAGTTACTTGTCCTTGAAAATTTTCTTCAGGCAGGAAATGGGGGTTTTTGAAGTGATGATTGCTCCCAAAATACAATCATGCTCTTGCAAAATCAGTGACAATGAACTCCTCAATATTTAGCAAAACGGGGTTTTATCCTGAAAGAAAGCATTAGGTATAAACAAACATTCATAAAATGACAGTTCCTTTCTCCTAAAGCCAGAAAAACCAGAAATATTTACTAGTCAAGTAAAATTTATGGCAGCTCATAAGTTTTTAGTTTAATAAGCACTCCATTTGCTTATTAATTTGTGTTTGGTCCTCGTGGTAGGACTGGCAGATGACTGGAAATGTCCCAACCACATACCCCAACCTGGGTAGTGTCATTAACAAGGGGACTGTGAAGATCTTTTTCATTTGAGTCCAATGGCTGCATAACAACATAAAACCTGTCTTCTCCTCTCCTTGCATGGACTGAATCGACTGCTTTTCTAGATTTTAATTCTGAATTTATCTCACCTTGCTTTAGCCATCTCCTCCCACACAGGTAACCCCTCCAGACCCTTGCTGTGCAAATGCTGCCATTCATGCATAACACAAATTGTCATTCCCATCTCTAAGCACCTAAATCGGGAGCCCAAAGTCGGAGTAGTTGAAGCCAGTCTTAGTATGTCAGAGGCTTGCCCACAAGTTTGGCTGAGTGTTTCATGTTTGTCTGTGGAGGGTGGCACATACCAGTTGCCAAGTTGTGAGGGTACTTTACACACTGTTTAGCACAGAGGAATCTCAGCTGGACTGGTTATTTAGCTCTGACCTCATCTGAATGCTGCTATTAAGAATGTTCTCCTTCCTTATCTATAGCACTTTAATGTCCCTCTTTGAGCTGGTTCATCAAGCAAGTCTACATAAAATGAACAGATAGCTGCAATAAAGTTGCAATAAAAAAAGCCCCCTAATCTAGAATGATTTTAGCCATTCTTTGGACTGGAATATGAAATACTCTTATACTAATGTTAGTAGATATTAGTCCTCAATGCAATAGTATCTATCCTACCCTTACAGATATATATGAAATACTTCCACAGAAAAGCTGGCATAAGGGATTTAAAAATCAACACTTATTTCCCTTAAATGTGCTACATTACCCTGACACTTTATCTCAGCCATACAAGTAGATTTCCACCTTGAGTTTTCTGCTGGAACCATGTAGATCAATTTTATAGCTTTAGGTGCTGTGCCAAACTCTCTGAATTAATGAGCAGTTCCTGCAGACTTCAGTGAGCCTTGGACCAGGTTCATAGAGTTGTTAAGGGATGCATAAAATCTTGTAAATAATTTTATACAAATAGATTTTGTTCTGTGATTGAATGTGATAATTTAAGTGTTCTAATTAAAAAGAGACTAGGAAAAGGTCACAGCTAAGTACATTTGAATATGGAAGCTGCTTTCAAGTGGTACAGAAAAGTGTCATGTTTAAATCAGTTATTCTAAATCACATTTAAAAGATTATTTTCCTTAGCTTCATAATGAGTAATACATTTCATAGTCCTAAGTTTTAAATTAAAGCAAATCGAATTTTTGAGTCCAAACTTCTGTCTAAGACCAGTCACCATGGTTTTTTTCCTCAAATGTTGTTTATATTAAGTTCTATATATTTAATTAGAAGAAGGCATTTTAGTCTTCAGAAGTGTACAAAAGAAACAAGGAGATATCAGAATGTTAGCTGTGTCTAACACCCTTTGGTTTAGTGAGGCAAACTCACAGGGTACATGTGAAAGCAATGCCAAATAACCATCATCTAAAGACTATTTTAAGTCCCAACAAGCCAACATCGAATCCTTTACAGAAAAAGCAAAAAGCCCAGAATATGTAAACTTCAGCATACACATGGTAATGGAGATTTTCCCTCCTTTCCCAGGGAACTAAGAGACACTATGAGAATCCTATTGCCACGAAGCCCAGCTTCCTCCATGCAGGAGAGTTTGGGTTTTGGTTTGGGGCTCTCCCCTGCCTCTCCTACCCCTCCAAAGGCTTCTCTCTAGAGACTCTAAATTATGAACAGTGATTATGTTCAGATAATAAAAAGATCAATTTATTTGAAATTTCCTGTTGTCTCCAGTTTCCATAAACTGGGACCATGCTTTGCTTTGCCAAACCACATGAACAACTAACTGCTACACACATTTTCTGACACTGGACAAGTCACCTCTCTGACTTCTCTTTGAGGAGCTGAGTAAACAATGCTTGATTTTTATGTTACAAGATTCGATATTAAGATTCCAGATTTTGTTGTCTTTTGGAATATTTCTCTTTCTGCCAACCAAACTGTGTCTGCTGTTTGCACATTTTTTTAAATGTGGAAAAAAAAATCTTGTGACAGTCATCTCATAACAGTCTTGCCAGTACAGAATAGATTGCAAGATACCTTAATTCTGTGCATTACTCCCCATTGAAATAGTGCTGCTGCCAAAGCATAAGATGGAGAGAGCATGTTAAAATGATTATCTGTGACAGCCTCTAAATCCTTCTCAAAGGCACTGCTTGCCAAGATAGTTTCCTATCCTGTATGTGCTGCCTGTCTTATTTGTCCCCACATTAATTGCTTGCATTTGGCTGTATAGAAATATGGGGGTTTTGACAAATAATTTAACAAGCTGTTATTAATATGGTCCCCACCAATTTTTGTCTTGTCCACAAACTGCACCAGCAAAGCAACATCACTGTCTAAAAATTATTGATGTGGACAAATAGGATTGAAACTGATTCATGCTAGAAATGGGTCTGTCTTCTGATGCCTTCAAATCAAGAATTACGGTTGAGATCTGTCAGAAGGCCTGTCTTAACCTGTCCACTTTCTTCGTGTAACTATTTGTCAAGAAAGATGTCTTGTGGAGGGAAGTTAAATGCACTGAAAAAATGTAAGCATAATGTATCATTATGTAAGAGTTCTGTAATACTCCAAAGCAAAGCTGGAAATCAGGGAGACAAAATGAGGTTTTTAGGAAGCTATAATGAGCTATTCTAGTGATAATTTTGCTTTTAGTTCTCTGTTTACTTGCAACGTTTTATCCAGTATTGCTGAAAAGATGGGACATTCTTCCAAAAAGCCATTCCTTTTCAGCCCTTTCTGAATGCCAGAGTTATTTTGAGTTTTCTTAAACTAAATGGAAAAGGGCTCATTCTATCAGCTCAACACTGGAAGTTATTGATAGTGCTGATCCAGTGCAGTAGTAGGTACACACATGACACTGTGGTGGTTTATTCTGCTGCTACAGACTGGGATCATTGCAGTGACCCAAACTTAATTTTTAGGTATGCTATCTGCCACTCTTCTGGCTGCTTTCTCATTTGGGATCACCATGAATATCTGTAAAGGGCGTAGAGGAACAGTCTCGGTACAAAAATCTCAGTAAAATTAGAATGAGTGTTGCTTAGGCTGCACAGCCACTTCTGTAACAAGGCACTCCCTTTGGTGATGCTCTGCCATGCTTTGAAGATTCCCTTCACTAATGCAGGACAGACGGACTCCAGTTTTCTTCTGAAGATCGGTAAATTTCTTCTGAAGTTGTCATTATACGTACAACTTCTGCCAAACATATGGAAATGTAGGAACTGACTGCTTCATCTGGTTTGCTGCCCAGTTTTTGACACTGTCAACAGGAGACCTTTCAGAGGAAGTTCAGAGGAAGCCCTGGTGAATAATTATGAGCAGACTCATTCTATTATTAATACTTTACAATTTATGGTGCCTTACTAAATAAACATTTATCCTCACATGCAAAAAAGAAATCAGCATTTAACCATTAATTTTGTTCTGGTTTAATTAACTGTTGGAGCAAAGCTGTTCTCGGCATCTTGTATTGTGTTAATAAAGATCCTTTCCCTAACTGTTGTTTTCCTGCACACCTCCTGCCACACAGCACGTTGCTATATCTGGAGTGATGTAATTTTCTACTGCATTTTGCTGGGCTGGACAGGCTGGGTGCACTTGGGCAGTGAGAGCTGTTGGCTGGGGCGAGTGGAGCAGGATGGCTTTGCCGTGACTATGCTGCCAGTCCCTGGCACTTGAAACCCAAGGCAGGTCTGTGTTCAATCAGTTTGAGCTTGAAGTACATCTTAACCTGACCTAGGTGTCTTGTGGTGCTTGGGAGTCACCCAACACCAAAATGCTGTTGTGTTACTCAGTAATAGAAAGAAAAAGGGATCTACAATGTCCTGTTTGTCTGATTCCAGAGAAATTAACTCCTCCTCCAGTAATCTTTCTGGAAAGTCAGCTTTTCCCCTCATATGTGTAACAACCTAGCACTGATAATAATGAATTGCTGCTCATGAACATTTTCCCCAACCTGCATCACTTTATTAAGCAAGGATCAGGTGTTGTTTCTACTAATAAATCTTGATATAATAGGAAGAGTCTGATTGTTCCCAGCCATGATTCCTGCTTAATCATCTGAACACTGCATTGTCCTCTCCTTAGGATGGCCCATCAATAAACACGTGCCTTGCTGGATGAGGTTCTCCCCAAATTATCATGTGATAGTTGGCAATAATACGTTCTGTTACAGTCATACAAGGGAATCTCTAGGAAGACATAAAAAAAAAAAAAAAATCAGAAAATGGATTATAAATCACATTATTTAAAATTCAATGATTTTGAGGGTATGACATATCTTTTGAGTCTGGCAATATTGTACCTGTAATAGTACAATGGTAAGTGTAAGTATTAATTGTTGTACCCCAGGTAGCTGGGATGAGTTTCCTAAGGGTTGAGCTTTTCCTGGAGGGAGAAAAAGTAAATTTATTCTTGGAGTATCAAAACATGAAAAGAATGGAAAGAAGCAGAAGAAAAAACTGTCAATGATCTGAGAGCGTTTCAGTCAATTTTGTTCCAAAGTTAACTGCCAAAGTCTTCTTTCAATATGTGAACACTTGCTTTTAAACCCAACATATAATTTAATAGTATATAATAAACACACATTTTACCACCAGGGCATGCTGCAAACCTGCAGTCCTGCTTTAAGTTGGAGCTTCATATTTAAACTTTCAACCAGGTCCAGAACAAAGGACTTACAGATTTTTTCAGGGGTGACAGATGTTTAATGACTTTAACACATGCACTAGAAATAAAAAATATTTTGGAAAAAATAAAAATACTAATAAACCTTTATGTCTTAGCATGACACATTTTTTCTTTAGTGTTACTCGATGCGGGTAGAGTTGGTCTCCATGTTCCTCTGGATGCCATTTGGGGCCATATGGGAGATTTGTACAAAATGTATTGCAAGGAGCCAAGAGGGGCTTTCAGCTGTGTGCCTGTGAGATAGGGGCACTGCCAGCTACAGAGACCTTACCTAAAGTATTTCTGCATTTCTCAGTACTGTGTTCTCTTCTTCTCAATTGCTTGGAAAGATGCCTGATTTAATATTAATTACCTTGTACCATCACTCTGTTAATTATTCTGCACAAATTCAACCAGGAATAATGTCATGTTTCCATCAAAGCTCTGCACAAATTCTGCATTTTAAAATGCACAGCTGGTGATCTTCCTTCCAACAATGTGAAATGCACATTCACAGGGAGTTGGGGATCTGAGCATACTGACATTACAATAACAACTACTTAGGTAAGGTGTCTAACCACACTGAATAAGCCTTCAGCTTATGACAAGTTTTCCTTTATAAATGCAAGTATTTAAATCACAAGTTTCCTGCTAGAGGTCAAAAGCAATACATTAAATTGCAATGATACAATATCTACCATAAATTCTTAAATGGGCAGTAAATACAGTCACTCAGCTATGCCACCTGGGTATTAACCATGTGACACTGCCAGGTAAAACTTCCTACTTCACCAACATCTGATGGACCAGATGTTGCAGCTGGAAGAATTCTTTCCACTGCTCTGCACCTCAGAGCAGAAGAGTGTGAGGTACCATGGGGATTGTGCCTTCCACACCTTATTGCGTAACATTTTCCAACGCACTTTTTTTCTGGTGAAAAGAAATCTTATAAACCAGGAAGTGATTAAGAAATAAAGCCTGTTTCTTAAAACCAGAAACATTTTAGCTGAGAAGTATGACATTTTGGTTAGGAATGTTAAAATTTTTGCGTAGTCTATGTTTGAGGAGTATTTAAGGTAGCTTCTAAACATTTAGAAAAAAAATTGAAAGATTTTTTAGCCAGTTCTCCTGAACAGTGAGTATTAAAGAATTATGAGCTACGTTCTGACTTTCTCTTTTCTTTTGCAGATGGTCCTGTGTCAGTTGGAATGAGTATGGATATTGCAAGCATTGATACAATATCAGAAATAAATATGGTACTGTAGTTTTGGCAGTCTTTTTTTATCCTGCCTGTTGATAAGCTGATGTCTTGTGCTTACAGCTGCTGGCAATATGAGTTTGGGCCTGTCTCCTTGTGAAGTCAATATGGGTTAGGAGATGGATTTTCTTTTTCACTACACACAGTGTTTATAACACTGTAATAAGCATAGAAATGCAGCTGCAAATCCCACCGCTCACAGATACTAACAGAAATTTGCTACTGAGTATTAATCTTAATGAGAAGCATGTGGATCAGTATTTATTTTTCAGCTGAAATATCTAAATCTTTATGCATTTCAGAAAAATAAAGATATATTCATGTGCCTTTGAAGCCACTCTCTTTCCCTGTGATTAGACACAGCTGAACTCAGACTGTTTTTCTCTTCTATTGTTGCTGTCACGCAGTGATTTATTCCAGCTGTCTTTAATTTAATTTGTATCATTTGTTTTTGAACAAACTATGAAATGGAATGTACTCTTCTACTTAAAGACCCTCCATTGGTACATAGAAATAAAAAGAAAAAAATCACTAATCAGATAGTCAATATGAGTGTATTAGTAATTAGTAATTATTGGTTACTATTTAGAAAGGGAAAATAAGGTCAGAACTTCATATGAATTTATAATACTGATAAAAACACACCATATAATCAAAAGTTGTTTTAAAAATGTTAAGAAATAGTGTCATCTTAATGTAGGACTGCAAGGCATATCTAAATTGAAGGGGAATTGGACTGAGTGCTATGTTCAAGGTCTCGATAAATTTGGTACCACTGTTTCCTTTGTGATGCTAAAAGGAGAAACTGTGCTAAAAGATTCCTTCTCTGTTTCCCTAACTTCTTTTGTCTGTCTGAATTTATTCAACTTTTTCCCATGTGTTCTTAAAAAATTCTTTGTTTATTAGCTTATGTGAACAAAATGATGTTTGGAACCACTTACATAAATCATTCTAAAACTTAAAGGTTTACAGAGCCAGATTATCTGCTTACAAATCTCTGATGACTTCAGCTGATTTATAGCCCCAGACTTAGGCCATCAGCTTTTACTGTAAATGACCATAAGAACAAAATCTCCCAACCTCACATCGAGTGCTAGAAAATTTGGCAGTACAAGATTCAGTACAGCTGCTCCTGGAGTGCCAGGGACATGGAGAATCACGGTTTGTGCCCAGCAGCTGTTTCCATATACTTCTGTAAAAGAGAATACAACACATCCTCTCTTTGCATGATAATGTTGGTTTTTTCTCTTTCAGGACTATACAGCTACCATATTTCTAAGGCAGCGATGGACTGATGAGAGACTTTGTTTTGATGGTAATAAGAGTTTGAGCTTAGATGGTCGACTCGTGGAAATGCTTTGGGTACCAGATACCTTCATAGTTGATTCAAAAAGGTCTTTTCTTCATGATGTCACTGTTGAGAATCGTCTTATAAGGATATACCCTAATGGCACAGTTTTGTATGCTATAAGGTATGTAAATACCACATATCAACATTTATGATTGCATCCAGTTACATTTTAAACTTTACAGGTTCTGCTTAAGAAAATGGTGCTGTTTGTAAAAGTAGAATATGCATGGTCTTGTAGTTTTATGAATGTGTAATATTATTGACCAATATGAATAAATTCTTAAATTTAATGATAGATCTTCTTCCCTAAATAGACCCTTTTGCTTTCATGTAGACCAAACACGGGAATTGCATGTTGCCATTCCAGTTTGCAACGAAGATATCACAGGGGAAAGCAAGCTGTGATGATTGACTTGCATGATTTATTTTGGATTACCCTTTGTAAAATGTTTTGATAAATATAACAAAATCTTAAAATATATTGCAAATAACAAAGGAAAATGTGCACTGTAAATGAGAAGGGAGCAAAGGGTGGCCTTTTTAGACTGTCACTTAACTCAGTTGTTCTGGAGTGGCTTCTGTTTGGGATACTATTACTCGTGTACATTAGATACCAGTAAATAATAGATTACCCCCCCCCCCCCCCCCCCAATACCCAATAGATATTAGGCTGAAAATATTATTTCAAGCAGGATGCATGGAATTTTTTTATTTTTACTGATGAACAATTTTGTCCCATTAATAATTAGCAAACTGATTTTTTTTTTCCCAAGGATTACCACAACTGTTTCATGCAGCATGGATCTGACTAAATATCCAATGGATAAGCAGACATGTACTTTGCAACTGGAAAGCTGTAAGACACTTAATCCTTATCATTTTTATACAATTAGAAAAATAGGTGTGATCTTTTTCTGCTAGATATTACCAGATTGGCTGAAATTTTCATAGAAGGCAAGGGACATTATGTGACCAGTCCCTGTTGAATTACAGTAGGATCTGTGTGCAAAGATGTGTGCACACATGTGCACATGACATCACTGAAAATAGCGTGGCAGTACTGAAATGCTGCAGTGCTAATTAATGATTAAGCACAATCCCGGGAGATTCTCACAGGCTTGGGTTTGCAGTGCATCCTGCAGTTACTCTCTTGGTCTTCAGAGGGAGTTCTGTGATCAGGCATTTTCTAGCACAGATGAGATTATTTTTTTTTCCCCTTTCAGACAGTATGTAATTTTTTCCCCCTGAGATAAAATTCCTTTAGGAAAGAAAGAAATTAAAATAATGCTTATTTGTAAGGCATATACTTCATATTTAATAATTTACTGTTTTCATACTGAAAAAAATTATTGCATGGACAGTTCTGAGATGGATAGTAACAGATCTTGCTCTGACTTGTTTAATTGTCTCTGTGTCAGTGCCCCAGGAAAAAAAGTCATCAATTGATGGACAAGAGTAAATAACCTTTTTCATTTTATCAAACAATATCCTCATATTTTCTTTGAAATAGGTTCTCTAATACTTTGTAGACATGATTACTTTGCAAACACCCAAGCATGCATTTTTATAGTTAAATGCTCGCTATTATTCAGATGACAAGACTCTAGAAAAGGATTTTTGCATGGGATAACATAGAAAGATAATTGATTCTGTAAGACGAAAATAGATATTTAAGATATATGTCAATACCTGCTCAAAAGATTTTGCAAGGCTTTTCAGTACTTCTAAAGTTTTTTTCTGTATCTTTTTAGAAGTGTGTGTGTGTGTGTGTGTGTGTGTTCTTTACCTCTTGTTGGTAATGACCAATTAGATTGCCACAAAATTTCATTTTAGACAGAAACACAAAGGAAATGAACCCAAAACCTTCTTCACACAGGCATCCCTCTAGAATAAGCAGTTTTATGAGATCCATTTAACAAACAGTTTAACAGTGATTTGAATTGGAATTGGGATTTATCTTTATTTTCCTTTGGAAGATCACATTGGTAAATCAATATGTATGGATTTAAATCAACAGTACTGCCTAATGAGTCATTTAGTATTTTCTCTAGTTCCAGAATGAAATACATATCCCCTAGGAATTTACAATTTATTTGACAGGATTAAAAAAAATAAAAAGGAGAATTCCCCATATAATTAAAACCAAGCATTTTTCAGATTGATTCCATCTGCTTTTTCAACAGCACACAAGTGTCTCCTGTCCAAGGGGAAAACACAGTCGTGTCACAACAAATGCTCTCATTACTTTGGTGTTTAGTTTTGAGGAAAACAGATAGAAGGAACAAATACAAAAAGGAAAGAGTGTGCCCTGGGCTGTGGCCTTTTTTTGTCAGTGCACTGCAATCCTTTCTTTTGGGTAGGCTGGAAATGTTTTTTTTTTTTCCCCGATGTGATAATCTGTGTTAATTTACAGATGAATAATGTCATCATCCTAGCATACTGCTTGCCAAGACCATCACCTGGGTTTAAAAATTGTGAATGCAGACATGCACACACATCTGCACAAATATTGATGTTTATAAATAAAATGTAAAATCTATGGCAAATATTTGAGCTGAAACAAAGTGTTAGGCTTTTATTAAGAGATTATTTATATAAAGATAAATATGTCATGATCTTATGAAGTAATGGCTTTACACTGCAGAATCCCCAGTGACCTTTACAACATACTATTCTGCTACTGCTAGTTAGTAACTTTAATTATACTTTCTACATGGCAAAACGCATTTTGGCCAACATGCCTGTTGGTTTTTTGCCTGTTATTGCAACCCTTTAGAAGGTAATGCTGGCATATGTCAGGAAACAGAGAATTGCCACTCTGAGTCTCTGTTGATACGGGTGCTGTGACATTTGGGAAACTGGAGGGTTCCTGTCTTGGTTGGTGCTGCTTGAGAGGGGGTTCCTGCTCTCTGCCATGTGGCAGGGAACACCACCACACATCCTTGCTAGGCTGAAGGGCTTGTCCTCATTTTTCCCCCACACAGACCTCCAGATCAAATACATATTCACGTTTTGGGCCCATCTCTGAAATTTTATTTCCTTTTTGAACTTGTCCTTTACCATTTATTCAGTGAAGAGCCATGTGAAGGCACTTAACTTGTGCTTGACAATCAGTGAAAATTAAAATTAGCAACAGAAAGGTAAAGAAACTAATTTGTATTAGGCATTATGAATGTTTAATCCCAAATTTACTATTCCTGTAGTTAACCCTGTTGATATTAGCAGCTCATACTGTATCAACAATGTACAGGAATGAGACATTCTGGGCTTGAGGAATTAGTTAGGATAAAAACTCAGTGTCACATAAAGAGAATAGAGATTACTTGTAAAAGCTGAATAACATGGGCTTAAGGATTTTGTCTCTATAAACTTATGAAATGTTTTATAATTAGTAAAATATTAATCCCCCGAATAAAGAACAACTTTGCACAGAGGGAGCACTGTGCTATTTAACTTTACTGACTATTGGGAAGGCTCTCTGAATAAAAATTCTTCTTAAGAGTTTTGGAATTATTATTCCCAAAGAATTTTCATAGGAAGTATCACCAAAACCTACTAATTGTTCAGCTAATGAGAATATTTTGGAACAAAAGCAACATAACCTCTGTTTCAAGATATGCTTGTTATCATTCATGTGGGCACCAAAAACTTCTCCTGTCTCATGCAACTTGGAAGGCTGAATATCTTATAAAAACAAAAAGGAATTTTCTGTGGTACTTTCTAGTTCTTTGGACTTTTTAAATGTCTGCAGTTCATTTATACTGAAAGGAAGTAAAAGGAATCCATGTCTGGAGTCATGCATAAAAACTGGTTCTATGAACCTCCTTGTTTTGACTAAGGACAATGCAATCGTTTGTTTATAGAGACTGTTACTTCTATTTTACATCTCACAAATCTGGGAAATTTCCCAGCATGTGGTTTTAGGGAATTGAAAACTTAGCTTGGATGCATATGCTTTTGGCTTAGTCTTTTGACACAAAATTTTTTGCGGCTTTAATTGCTATAAATGTGATAATGTGAGCAAAGACTCCAAGCCATGATACCTTTTCATATAACTGCCAGTGACAGTGAAAACAAAATATACATTTAAAGAATGAGCAGAGAAAGAATTTTCAGGTGAAATTATCATTTTAATAGGTAACCAGCCCAGTGTTTCCTTACAATAAAATTTCTGAAATCCTGTTTTTCCTACATGAGACGGCTGGAGAAATCAGTTCTGTTTTTATTATTGCAAGAAAAAACCCCCAAAACTTAAAAATATTAAAAGGCAGTTTGAAAAAAAATTGAATACATCTCTTTTTTCTGCAATTCTAGAGCTTGCTTTGTTTTGCAGCGTATACCCTTGTGCAATGTATTGTGTTATTGTCTCACTTGTAATTTACTTACAGTTGACTGAAGTCTAAAAATAATCATCTGCTCATGTTTCTGTTCCCTAAGCTGAGCTATTAACTTGCACAATATGAATCTGTCAAATACAAGAATGATTAATCTAAGCAAGCTAAAGAAAAAAGATGTTCAAATGCTCCCTGTTAACATGTAAATTACATTAACATAATCTTGAATTAATCATATACACTAGTCTGTAAAGTGGCTGCCTTTTATATGATGGGGAAAAGCTGCAGAGGTATTTTAGTTATGATTGTGCTGCACATTGACAAGTGTGTGCAAAATACAGTTGCCTTCTGATAGATGATTCATCCAGCTCCTAATTACTACTTGAAGGTTAAGAGGAAACCTCCTGGGGCCCCTGAAGCATGCCATGCTGTTGAGCCTGCAGAAACATCAGCTTCTAAGCTGGTGTCCTTGGCAAGCATCTGAGCTCCTAAGCCAAAACCTTGTCCCAAGTGATGATTCAGGCTCAGGTCGGAGCACAGCACCAGTGAGCAGCAGCTCTGCTGCTCTCCTCATCCCTTCATCTCTGTGGGAATGGGGACCAAATGCACTGCACCGAGAAGCAGCATCTTGGGATGCAACTCATGGCACATTTCATGTGTAGTCAAAATGCTGGCAAGTGCTGTAATTCATAAAAGCTCTATTTTCTTAGAGCCTGGTAGATTTTGCCTTTAGCATACCAGGTGGTACTAATCTATTTTATTAGTTGTCATCTGTACTGAAATAGAAGATACGGAAAGACCAGCTCCAGTAATGTGAGCTTTTAACTTACAAGACTTAGCATGTTTTTGGACATTTTGTCATGAACAAGCATTACAGTCTGCTGAAACCCATCATTGTTTATGTCTAATTGTACTTTCAGGCACAAAAATTAGAAATAGCTGAACCATAAGTGTGCCCAACACAAATAAATTATTGTGTAAAATAAACACTGTTGTTGGCTTGTGTGTCACTACAGGGGGTTATAACATCAACGATGTCACATTTTACTGGACCAGAGGAAATGATTCAGTTCGAGGTTTGGACACACTCCAGCTAGCACAGTACACAGTAGAAGACCACTTTACCTCTGTATCTGAAGCTGTGTATGAGACAGGTAAAAACACCCTTTTAACACTTTCTAGGTGCAGTTTGGACTATGGCTTTGGAAACAGAGCAGCATCAGGGAACTGAGCACACTGCTTTCTGTTAGCATTACAGTTTTGATGTTCTAATAATTACATTCTTGAAGCCATAAATACTTTTCCAGATGTTACTAGCAGAGAACCGGCTAATGTAAAGACTGAGCATTTTCTTGGAGGCCACACATTATCTAAACAATTATAAACATGAAACTACTGCTCCTTCCACGTAATGTCAGGGAGAGCTCTTGTGAAGGAAGAGGAGCATATAAATGGGCATTTAAATTGGACACAGACCGGGGATGTTGGGAAACCCAGCTCACATCAGCCATTCTTTATAAGTCATTCTGGCTTTATAAGGCACGTCAAAAGCCTCTATTCATCTGTGGAAATTCCAAGAATATGCTGGGTGCTTTAACAGCTGCAGGAAGTTGAGTTTCATGGCTACTGCTTGTAGGAGTTTCTGTGGCAGCCTCTACCCAGCCTGGTGGGCAGCAGGGAGCAGAGTGCCCGACCTGAGGTTCCTCTGCCCAGGGAAGGGTCGGGAGTGTTTCCACAGACCTGCTCGTGTGCCGAGCTTAGGAAACTGCTGCAGAAAGTTTCCTCTAACTGCAGGACCTAACCTCAGGAAACAGTGTGCTCCTGTTTGTTTTCCAGAGACTTTGAAAGGGATTTCAGAGAGTTCAAGACCTGCCAAATCTTTATGTTGTTTCAGTTGCTCTTAGGTCCTTCCTTGCTGCTCTTTAGTGTGTACCTGGTTTCTCTTCTGCCCAAGTCAGCACACCCACTCAAGGGGTGATCTTTAAATCAAGACACACACATCCTTCAAAACTGCAGTTTCCCAGAGGATATGTTTCCAATTCTGAATCACAGAAATATAGTTTCTCTATTTCATTATCGAGTATTTCTGCTTTAATAACACAACACAGAGAAACTTGTGATCTAATTTCTGATGGTAATTCAGGCTAAAAAAATCAAAGTTCTCTAAATGGATGCAAAAGTAGAAATTAAATACATACCAGCAAGCTCTAGGGTCACAGAGTTTCTTGCTACTTACATAAGTGACATCTGCTTGCCCTGCTCCTCTTTACAGCTTCTGGGTAAGCAGCATCAGGTTCAATCAAAGAAGAAAAATCCTTTACTGCTGTTCTGCCCAGAAGGGTATTAGGACCTGTTCACCATACAGGAAAGTGGAAGAAGAACTTGGTTAATTCATATCACATTCTATCACAGAATCAGGACTTTAAAGACAAAAAAAGTTTGGTTGTTTTGTTTGGTTTCTTTGTTTGTTTTGGTTGGTTTTTAGTTTTGTTTTACCTGAACAGACCAATTGCCAATTAGAGTTGAAGAGGCATGATCAGATGAACTGTACTCTTCTTCCAGTAAGTGATGCTGTCTTCCTCCCTTTTTGTTGGCAGGAATCATATGTGTGAAGTCAAAAGCCATTTTTTGTTTAAATTACACATTTTAACACATGCAACTTAATTCGATTAAAATTTCTCCCACCTGCTTGTTTCAGTTCTCCTGTTCAAGAAAGCCGTGTTATCAAGTGCTGTGCAGTACTTTCAAAATTAAATCTCTTAATCCTCTTAATTTTCTACCGAGTCATTCTGAACTAGGTGCTATTTTCTACAGATTTTTTTGGAAAGCAGTGCCTACTGTAGGCCATATTAAAAGAGAAAACAACCAGATTATGGAGCTGTGTAATCAATTTTGAAATGAAAAACTATGCTTTGCATTTCCTCAGCACCATTAATAGATATGAGAGTATTTTATAAATAACAATTACATGATAAATAACAGCTATTTATAACCACTACAATTCAAAGGGCTAAAGCTGAAGTTATGAGAGAAGAGCTGTGTGTAATATTTCCTAACACAGCAAAAAAAGCAATCAGGGTTTGATACTCTGTGAACTTGAACAGACAGTACAGCTGCTGTGAAATATTGTACAGCAGTGCAAAACCCAAGTTCATGTACAGTCACTGACAGAGCCAAATTTAAAATGCAGTCAGCAAAATTCCTGCATAAGTAACTTCAGTAAATTTAAGAAAAGGACGCTGTGGATTAATCTTGTTTGTAGAACAGCATGTATCACATAATAGTAATCACATTATTGTAATCACATAATAGTAAGTCACTTTGAATAATGTTAGCTAGACTGCTGGCTAGGGTTTGGTGTTGATTTTGTTTTGGTACAGAACAATTTCATTTTGGACGTGGGTAATTTAATTGTGAGAACCATTCCCTACATGTCTTTAACTATAGTCCTCATTCTTCATACACTGATAAACTCTTGGACTCCCAAACCATGTTATCTGCATCCGTGGCTGCTGGGTTTTTATTTTAGCTGTCCAGCCAACACCACCTGCATTCTCAGAGTAATAAATGCTAATAGAAAAAGCTTGCTTTTCTTACTGGAAAAATATAAAAGCAATGAAGGACTGTTACAGTGTAGCTTTTTGTATAAATAATCATAGCAATAAGGCTGGAATACTCTTTAAAAATTCATTTAATCTATTCTCATGTCACAAGGCAAGGTCATCTGTATCTGCAGCCTACTTCCTGACAGATGTTTCTAGGAGTAAGTCAGACAAACCTCCAAAGTGTCTGCTTCACAGCCTTCCTAGATGATTTTTTTTCCTGGTTTTTATTATATGCATATTTTCCTCATGTCTAATCTTGATCTCCCTTGCTGCATTTCAAACCCATTATGTGGATATTGAAGAAAAATGTCCTGCTATTTTTCAGCAGTCTTTTCACTGTTTCAAGACTGTTTTATCTTTTCTTAGACCAACAATTTTCCTCTTTTTAAATTCATATAAGCAATTTTCTAGATATACTGTCTTTGCTATTGTTTTCCCATTGAATTATCATCTCTTTGCTGATGAGCAGCACCCTAAAATGGGTACCCTGTTGCCATTAGATATCCCCTGAGGATGGAAGGGGTTACTTAATGTGTTCCATGAAATCTGTTCCTCTTTATCCATTCTAGGCTGATATTTGTCTTTCTTGCAGAAAATCATCATGCATTTTTGCCCATCTTCAGCTAGTGATTCCTCCAAGTTCTCTGACTCCTTTATTGCCCTGTAACCACATATTCCCTGAGCTCTGGGAGCTGGTGATTCCTATCTGTGTGCAGGACCTCATACTGGTTGAATTCCATTGTTTTACTTGGGTTAGGATAGTTGGTGAGATATTTTTGAACTCTAATCCTGTTCTCCAACATGCTAACATAACTCCACTCCTAACACACTCTTGGTATGTCATCATGTTAGGGAGCAGTTGTGGGCACAGGACAGACCCCATGTGTTCCCACTTGATAAATGCTTCTGCTTTCACAGCAAACGAAAGCTAATTAATCTCAATTTCTATTTTTAGTTGGAGAAAGAAACAAAAATGTAATTTCAAACTTCGTGCTAATTGGCTGTTGATAGCTTTTTTTACAGCATCTTTCGTTAAGTCTTGCTCTCACTCCTCAGTTCTCCTGTCAAGTCCTCGGCAGCAGCAGGAATGAAGAGGCTCAGCTTGCTCAGGTCTAATCTAATGCTGAGTCTTCAGCCCAGAAGGCAGGGAGAGACATGTCAGGCAGGCAGGGCTCTCAGTGCATGTCCCCACTTTAAAAATTTCAAGTCAACAAATTGGCATATTCAAATGGTATTATTTTGGCAGAACAGAAGGAAAGAAGAGACAGAAGCATAAGTTAAGTCTCTACTCCTTGATGCATAAAGACAAGATATTTGCTCTGTTAAAAAGACTGCAAAGGGAGCTGGCTGCTGTTCTTGTCTGCAGTCACTGCCAGGGTTGTCATGTCTGTCTCAAATCCTGCTTTAGCCTCCCTGGGCTAGAGGCCTGTCAGCCCTTGTGTGGCTGTGCAGTGCTGGAGCTCTGTGGTTCCCTGGCCACTGCAGGTTATCAGCTTCTCAGGGGGGATGTCACAGCTGAGCCAGTGAGGAGCTGTTCTCATTTATAATTATTGGTCTGAAATCAAAATGGATACAAACTGTACATAGATTATATAAAGTTTGTGTAAGAGTGCATGTTCATCAGTTACAGTCTCTCTCTAAATAGAAGCACTGCCTTGCTTTGTCCTACAGGGTCGGTCATCTGCAATTTCCCAAGGTTCAGGAGATTATTTAGTTAATAATCAAGTTTTTCTAGGTTTTTCAGTACTTCTCTTCAGGTATGGCACACTGAATAACTTTCCCTGTTCCCTTTATCAGTTCTTTTATAGTCTGCAATTGCTCTCCAATTGTTGTTTCTGAGAACATATTTTTTGCCATACAGGGCTCACAAAGAATCCCAGAACTATATTCAGTAATAATCTTACCTGGTGAGTCTTCAGTCAGCCTCACCTAAGATTCAAACAATTACCTGTGGGTATCTGTCTGCTACCATGTTATGTTCAATTTACCTGTCTGAGCTCGTAGCATCCCTCTGAGCTGATGCTGAAAAGTTTTCCATCATGAATTGTTTCTGAGATACTTCTGCAATGTAGAACATTTTAGAAAGAAAACAATTTTGGAAATTTTGAAAAAGTTACAGTAACATAAGCCTATATGGAAATGCAATGAGTGGAGAGAATATCAAGGATATTAGGAAGCAATCTTTATTAACTCCTTTGAAGTTCTTTATAGCATAGACATAAATACACCTGAACACTTGGAAAACTTTCTGTGGCATAATTTTTTTCTGTTTGTTTTGTTTGCGGGGGGTTTTTTTATTCATTTTTTTGTTCGGTGGTTTTTTTTTTGTTGTTGTTGTTGTTTGGTTTTTTTTTTTTGGTTGGTTTTTTTTTTTGGTTGGTTTTTTTAGTAGGTAAGCTAAATATATGTGCACGCATGCACTACATGAAAGGGTTTGTTTCATTCTTAAGAAATCTGAATTTCAAGTTTATTTTTTGTGAAGCATTTCCATGAAGATGAAACACATGTTGAGAAGCCTGGCCTGAGCTTTCATTTCCTTTAGTTCACCTCTGAAAAGCAAGTAAGAAAAGAGGTAGTTTATAAGATCTAGACAGAAGGACAGAAGACTGTTTTTTCTCTGAGGGAGGGACAAAGGAGCTGTAATAACATATTAGCAATATATATTGGCACCCTTAGCAGCCTGCAACAGTTGGAGAATTGCACAACTTACTTACTGTGTAAAAGTGGGGACATACTGATTTCTCACTGCCTATGTTTGTTATAACCAAGCAATAAAAAAATTTTATACTGAAAACTACACTTTCGGTGTATAGTTAAACCAGTAAAATCTATTTTAGGCTCTCCTATCCTCTGCCCTTAAAAGACACAAGAAGAGAAGAAAATGATGCATTGGTAGAGTTACACTGACGTGCTTGTGTGAGTTGTACATCACACATTTTAGCAGACACCCAAGGGGTCAGCATAAATAATTCATGAGAGAGAAAAGGATGCTCTTTGTGCCTGGCTGCACACCCCTGTGCAGGACACCAAAGTGTTTCTTACATAAAGAGTGATGTGGAGCAGTCTTTTACTGGAGTAAAGTTCAGCAGAAATGGTTGTGGGGAGGATGGTCCCATCCCAAAACACCTGGAGTGGAAATTAGGAACTGCTGACAGTATTTACAGAGAATTAGTCCTTCCTTAGGTGCCTCTGCTGGGACCATTCACTGGCCAGAGATGCTGCAGGAAAGAGCAGAGATGCAGCATTCTGCCACCAGCTGGAAACAGATGCTATGGAAAAATAGGATAATCAGAAAATGAATGACCTAGGGTGAAAAGGAAGCTTATTTAGGCTTATCTATTTCTCAAGAAGTGCAGCAATAGTCATTGCTGATAGAATCACCAGTGGGAAGTCTATATGAAGTGTTTGAAAATCAGAAGTGTAAATTGGAATATTATTTTAAAAGCCAAACTTCAATGGCAGGTTATAAAATGAGATAAACTAGTTTTTATTGCCTTCAGAAAGATCTGACAGACCTAGACCTAGACCTGCTCAGCTACTGAGAAAGAGCCTGTGCTGGTATAATTTTTATGACACCGTAATAAAAGTGGTCAGCTGGACTTTTTTCTACTTTTTAGGGTACTTAGCAGTAGAGAGGGTTACAGTAGATATGGAGACAGTCATCTGCTCTCTGGGCTTGTTCTTCATCTACAAGATAGAGCTACTGTCTGTACTTCTGCCCTCTGGTAAATTCTATAAAGCCCAAATTACTCAGCTTAATGTTCCTTTGCTGTGCGGTCAGTTAAGTAGAATACCTCACCTTCTGTCTGAGAATACCTCACCTCTCTATTTTGGCGTGTTTAGATTGTATATATTGACAGTCATTTAAGTTCAGGTTCATCTGAGAAACTGTTACACAGAGTAACTCAATACTTTGGTAAGTGCTAATGCTGTGCCTTTGCTGCAGTTAGCTATCTGCACAGAAATTATTTCCATCACATTAGCAAATTTAAATCAGAGTAGTCTCACACTGAGGTAACACTCATCATGGGCCAGAAACTTGAATGAAGAAATATACATTCATTTACATGCAAGTATTTTGTTGTCAAGCAAGGGGCAAACTTGACAGTTTTGAGGAGTTAATTTGAGCTGTACTTGAGCTAACCCTAGTAAAGTCAGGACTAGGAGTACATGAACCTGTTTCAATTTTGATCTGGCTGATAGCACCATGGTCTCAGATGCGCCAGTCAAAGGCAATGAGATCCAGCATTACCCTGTCATATGCAGCTCACGCAACAGGAGCAGCAAATCTGTTCATTTTACAGATGATAACTTTTGGTACATGTGTGGTGTAGATAAAAAAGGGACTGCAATATTTCCCTATCTTCATTTTATTCCATTGCTCATTCCTTTAGCATGATAAGTATGCACTGAAGACTTTTTCTCGACTACTGCTTCTTTCAGTTTATTACAGGAGGAGCTCTGATGAATTCTATATATAGGTTGCTTCAAAATTTCCATTATAAAAGCTCTTCTGAACTCTTTAGAGAAATGCTGACACTATTATTATCATGTCCATGATGTGTCTTTTGATTCTGGCAAGAAGAAAGCCTTAAGGTTAGAGAAATGCCTCCTTGTTGTTCCCCAAAAAGCCACTCAGCTATAAGCTGTTACACCTCTATTTCTCTTTGTTCACAATACTTCAGAAATTTCTGGCATCAGAAAAAATAATAACACCAGAATATTCAAAGGATTTTTCTATGCTTGAAAATTGCAGCAAAGTGGCAAACTGTGGCTTTTAAGTTTGGTGTTTTGAACTAACTTCCCATGTACACACTTGACTTTTATACTGAGGTAAATAGAGATACAGTTGTAGGGCACTAACAAGGAGAGGGTGTTATTGTATGGCTGTTTGGCTGTTTTAGAATTTTCCTTCTAACAGCTGGTTCTTCTGAGGCTGAACCGCAGGAAATCCCAGTGCCTGTGGCACTCTGCAGGGAGGGAGTTCTGGTCTCTTCACTCCCCTTTGCTGGGCATGTGGCTACACATGCTTCCCTATGGTCAGCACAAAAGCACAACACAAACAGCTTTTGTGGAGTATCTGTTTCTCTTTCCCTAAACATGTTGCTGTTGTCTGCAGGGATGCCGTGAAGAGCAACACAGAACCCAAGTCCAGGGTAAAATGGGATTATTTAATTAATTACAATCTCCTTTATATAACTTGATTTGCAAGAATGGCTAAGGCTATTGGTCACTTGACCATTCACCTCTCAGATTGATTGGCTGAATGCTACGACACCCATTTCAAAATACTATTCTCAGTAAACCAAAACAACATCCACAGTATTTCCACAACAACCTGCACCTGCAAAGTAGTTTACAAAACAGCAAACCATTTCTCAGCTAGTTTGTGTGAGAGCGGAGATTTTCACAGGGGGCCATGAAAAACTGGAAAATTTTCACTGCTAGCCTTTCTCAGCATCCATATAAACATGCTTTGTGCTGTAGCTTTTTGTTGTACAGACTCAGTGCTTTTCCATAGCACTGTGCTCATTTCAGAGCACGGGTGAGTGCAGGCAGAGGCAGTAAGGTTGCACAGTCATCTGTAAGTTTTTCACTCCCTAACTTTTGAGTGCTTTACTTTGGTCTGCCTACACTTAAAATCAGTTTTGGTGAGCAAAATGACATTTATTGAAACAACTGTATTGGTAAAAGTCACAGCCTTGGCAGAGGTACACAGGTGTAAGGTCCCTCTTTTCACATAAAAGTGATGATAATGGTGTAAAACATCTTTGTACTTCTTGCCTCATGGAGCTAGTTTAAGTGCAATGTTGGTACCCTTTCTTTCAGTCAGACACTTGATGATCTCAATATACTGAACTTACAAAGAGGAACCCTAAATACAGTGTATTTTTACTTTTGGAAGGAGAAAGAACTGACTATGAGAGGACTATTTGGTTCAGTGGGGAAGAGATGGTCAAAGTGGCAGAAAACTGAAAACAAGTTAATATTAGAAATTAGGCATTCATTCTTAGCAAACAGAATTATTTACTGAGAGAAATGGTGGATGCTGTATGTCTAGATATCCTCAGACTAAGCCTTCATGTCTGTGTGAAAGGTGGGCTCTATTCCAGCCAAAATGATTGAGTTCAAAGCAAGGGATAATTAAGGAAATTTAGAGGCTTGTGATTAGGGTCAGACTACATAATCTTGCAATTCTTTCTGGTTTTACAAATCCTTTTATTGTTCTCTTGATGCAGTGTATAAAATGTTTTTAAAAATGGCAATTTAGCCATACATTTTCTCATCTGGGAGCAATAAGACATTTCTTGGCATCCATTGCTTGTACTTGAAGGTTTTAAAAGTGCTCCTCTTTGTGTCTCACAGCACACCTGAAGGATGCACAAATAGCCTGTCTGTGCCTATATTGTTGTTGCTAAAGTGAATTCACTGTTCTGTAGTTCTGTCCTGACTCACAGCAAGCAGCATTGGAAGCAAACATTGGTGCCAGAGAACAGGTTTTGTACTAAAATAGCTGAAGCCAGAGCTGTCTGAACACAGAGCGTTAGTCTCTCACTGATATTTCACTGACATGCAAATGTTGTTAAAATGATTTCATGAAAACTTAGGAACACTTAATTTGGAACCTGGAACTTCAGTACAAGAAGTCTTTTCTGCCCATTTAAAAAGCAATATTTTGCTTTCCTGTAATGCATTGAACTGGTAACAATTTCAGATCCTGTGCTTCAACACAGCCAAATTTTGCTCAGTTGAACTGGATTACAAATTCAGGCTTTGCTTACAAGTATGCTCTCCCCTCACGAAACACAATTCTGTATTTGACTCTGAGATCCCAAAAGTTCATCTTCTGGAAATCACTCACTTAGAAGCAAACCATTTGTGCCACAACAGTGAGACTTCTCAGAGCAACACAAACACTGTAGTGCACTAATATGAAGGAAAAACAGATAGTGAGGATGCAAAGATACTGCTTGGTTTTAAGTGGAATATAAGAGGTAGGTCAGCAATATCAGAGCAGGTAGCTTCAATCCACATCTTGAGCAATAGTAAATGAAAAGAAAAGCAGAATAAACCGGATATGTGAGATAGTTGAAAGTAAGAACCCGTGCCAACTTCATGAAATGACAATCCTTACTACACTAGTTCATGTAGTAGCTCATTCATTGCTATGAATAACGACAGCTGAATCCATATGCAATTTCAAATTTCCTTGCCTAGTGTTGTATAATGAAACATCCTCTTCATGCATTGATGGATTTATTTTTTTCCTTCACTAATCCTCATTTAATTTCCAATTCAAGGTGCCTTTAATAAAACTCTGGATATGGTGACTGAGTGTTACATATTGGATTGTTTCCTTCAGTCCAGCGTCTTCAATCTGAATTTTTCAGTGCTGTGTTTAATTTTTACAAGCTTGTTTGTTAAGCTTCTACTGCATTGTAGTGCACAAAATTAATACAGGTTATTTCAACGATCTTTTCATGAATTGCACCTTCACAATGTTTTTTTCCCCCTGCTCCTTCCACAGGACGTTACCCAAAACTTGTGTTTCACTTTGAACTCAAGAGAAACATCTTGTATTTCATATTAGAGACATATGTACCATCAATCCTACTGGTTGTGCTCTCCTGGGTGTCGTTTTGGATAAGCCAGTCATCAGTTCCAGCCAGAATCTGCATAGGTGAGAAGAATAAACCAACCCAAACCAAGAGCTGAATCATTAAGACGCCTTCTTTATTGTATGTACTTGGCATCCATTTCCTGAAGTTGCAAACACTTCTTATTTTTATGGAATTACTTTTTGGATTTGCCATATTCAGCACACCACATGGATTCCCCTCAAAGCCTTGCTATTCTTTAACTAAGAAAAATGCCTTTGGCAGCCACAGGAAGGAGACTTATAGGCAGGGGAGGCTGCTGAAAGCAAAGCAAAAACCTGTCATTTTGGAAATAATTTAAACATATTCAAATACATGGCATGCACAGACAGAATTGTGAGGCTTTTGTGAGGTCTAATGATACATACTAATTAACACATGAATAATAAGAGAATTATAAGAGATTAAATATAATTAATTTCAAATAAAGGATATTCTGAGAGGGAAAGAATGCAAATCAGGTTTGATCATGCTGCAGGTGGGATGGAAAAAACACTCCTACAGAATAGGGAATAAAGAAGGATTTCACATTGAATGAGGCCAGTGGGCAACTACACTGAGCAAAGTGATATCTGGGTATTTTAAAGGGAGCTTTTGCATAGATTTGCAATAATAATGTGTTAATCATAAATATATATTCCATGACACCAAAATCTCTCTAATTTTAATTTTCAGTCTTCTCAGCTTTGCTAACATTTTCCGTTACTGTTTTTAAGCATTTAACTTCAGAATCACAAGTTTGTTTGAAAGTCTTTTTTCTAAAACATGACCCATTAAATGCTATGGCATCCTAGAAGTTTCAGGTTCAGGGCAAACTCTTCTGCAGTAGGGCCCTTGGAGTAGAGGCCCTCATTGCCATCTGTGTTATAGTAGAACATGTATTGTTGCATTCCACAGGTGTCACCACAGTCCTTACGATGACAACACTGATGATGGGAGCCAGGACTTCACTCCCAAACGCTAATTGCTTTATCAAGGCAATAGATGTATACCTTGGTATCTGCTTCAGCTTCATCTTTGGAGCACTGTTAGAGTATGCTGTGACTCATTTCTGCACTCTGCATCAACTCAGCTCGAAGGAAATTCCAAAGGTATTTTAATTATTTGGCTGTTGTCCTACAAACTGGATTTAAATTATACCTGCTAAAAAGAATGAATTCTCTTAGCACTAATGGTAGATGTATTTAAGGAAGTTTCTTTTTTAGAATTAGGACAGGGAAACATAATAATCTTGAGAAAAAAAAGTTTGTATACCTGGAGCTTATTTGGAAGAGATCAAACAAACCGAAGCCCCCTTCCTTCTCTCTTTTGGCATGGACTTTATGGCCATTTATCAATGTGCTGGATGTATCACAGAAATCACAGGCACTTCTTGTCTCCCAGGCAATGGCACATACTCACACAGTTCAAAAATTAGGCTGAGCTTGGTGACTTGATCCTATTGCAACATGGAAAAAAAAGAAAAGAATTGATCACATTCCATTTATGAAACCTGCACATGCATGGAACATGAGTCAGGCTCCTGGCAGATGGCTTCATGTGCTGGGTGTATCAGGTCCCTGTAGCCTTCTGCTCACGCCTTCTCTTTCAACAGCTGCACCTGAAGTCAGACTGGGATCCATTTTCCCTTCTGCTTCATTATCATAGCAGCCCTTTTTGTGGCTCTAAAGAGTTTCTCACACATCTGAAATACTGTGAAATATACTTAAAATAAAAATGGATGGAATCGACATAGGTATTTTTGAGTCTGGTGGTTGCTGAATTGATCAGGACAGGTTTATGAAGAAGTTTTGTCACATCTTCCATCTCCAGTGTATAGCAGTGCTTTCATAAGCAAGGAAAAAGAACTCACAAGGAAGCTGGAAGATGATTGTCTTGCAGCTTTTAATTACAGAACTGAATCTAATATGCATGATAGAAAAGAAAATTTTAAGCAGCCTATGAAATTTCTGGATTAATAGAAAAAAGTAAAACATGGAAAATGAGAATAACAGGAAGAAAAAAAAGGCAGAAAGACGTTTGGTTGAGTGCTGTAGGGATAAATGTGCAGAAGAAGAAAGATTGTTAACTGTTTAAGCCAAATTAGAACAGAGTATCACAAATGCCTAAGCAAAGCTCCGCAATAGACCCAAGAAACAGGATACTGAGCTCAAGAGGAGGAGCTTCAAAACCTTTTGAAGATCAGGCAATATGGGGCGTGTGGGGGGGGGGGGTGTTTATGTCTAGACAGTTCATCAATTAATACAAGATTTTGGCTGTTTGGAGGACAGATAGGTCCTGTAAATACACAGGAATATGTTAAAAGCTGTTGTTGGGTCTAGGTGAGTGAGGAAAGACTGCAAAATGGACACAAAGCTGAACCACCCAGTGGGTTTTATGAGATAACATCTGTCAGGGGATTGTCTGCAAATGGGCAAACACTCATTTCGAATGAGGATTTGAGTGGAAAGCCTGGAAGTAATTTTTGTTGGCAAGGGAACGTCAGTGACAATTCCCTGTGAGCATATCCATCTTGTGAAGTAAGTGGTTGTCATTTTGCTCATAGAGTAGGAAAAAAAAGCTTGGAGGTTTGGGTAAGGAAGTAGAGTGTTTCAGTGCTTGGATGATTAAGCATCTTTGTGTCTGTGAAGGGCACTTACTCTGTCCTTGCCTTCACCTGCCTGTGTCAGATTCCCTTTCTTCTGGAGCATGTACTAGTGCTTGCAGATGGGGTGGACATGGGAACTTTTAGACTTCAAATATGTGCATGGAAGTGAGGTACAGCCGTAAAATGAGAAAGAAAAGTTTTGTGATGAACTTAATGACCAAAAGGAATAGTCTTTCGCTTCAGGCATGATTTCTGCCTTCTCCTGGGCATCAGGAGTGAGCAAGCAAGACAAACTCACTTCTTGCCCACACAAAGATAGAGGGATATAAGGGAAGGAACAGTTGTTTAGTCCTGTATCAGCTTGATACTCTGTAGAATAAGGAAAATGCCTGTCATGTCCTTTTCCTACTGTAGCCAAGGGCAAGCACCATTTACTGAGCAGGGTGTCATGGAGAGTACATCTGACTTGTATTTCTCATTTCTCATTGTAAAAACAAAAACATCACAAGGACAAAAGTACCAGCTAAAATCTCATGCCACTGTCTAGCAGGTACTTAGCAATTTATGTGCAAGTATCGTCACTCTGAATGTGTTGTCCTCATTATCGTATCCTCTTGTGGACACAGGTTAATTGGAAATCTCACTTCCCAGTTTGTTATTCCCATATGTGAGCTGATAGAAAATTCGCACTCAGAATTATGTAAATAAACGTAGGAGGTGAAATGGAAATGTCACCCTCTCTCTTGTATAGGAATTAGTTGTACTCACTTGCTTTCTGCTTTGCTCTTTAACAAAGTTGGGCACCGGCATATCAAACCCTTCTGAAGCCCCTGAGATCTCCAGTTTAGAACATAAACAGGTGAAAGAGCTCATCACCTCCATGCTTTTGCAATGTGGCACATCATGTGAAACAGGACCCATGGAGACAGCTTCAAAACTAATGGCAAAGGCAGAGGAACCACCTGCTGCAAGGAAAGTCAGGCAGAATGTGCCATTCACATCAGCTCCAGAGCAACAGGCTGCTTAAAAGGAGAGGTTGCCTCTACCGAGTTTCTTCTCTTTTGTACAAAGACAATAATTGTGCCCTCTTATAAAGCAGAGAAATCTTCCTTGGGCTTCCTCTGTCTTTTACCTAAACCTCCACCTGTAAGGCAGGATGGAGAACAGTTGAAAACTGGAAATAATTTTGCAGGTGTGGTGTTCAGCCTCTGTGGTATTTCTGTGCATGCTTCATGCAGTCTTTATGAGCACCACATAAGCTCCAGGTGTGCAACACTAGGTTGAAATATTTTTAAACTTGAGCAGCTTTCTTGTCCAGTAAAAGTGACAACTTTCCTCAATTCTGCTGGCTCTTGGATGTCAGCAAACACTTCACTTACTGTAAGCAGCAGCCACAGTAGCAGGTGCCATATACAGTGCTTTTTGTGTGTACAGCACCTTTCCTGGATGGCACTGATTTGGTATCCAAACTGAGCCCTTTGTGCAGGTGCCATTTCCTATTTGACAGCTGGCATCCCGAAAAAACTTAGTATGGCATTTAAAATTGGAGTCAGAGCTGAACACTCAAAACACAATTTCTTTCTTTGATATAATGTAAACCAGCTTAGTCTTTCCTCATGCTCAGTTCTCCATAACAATCGGGAAAAGTCCCTTGATAAACCCACCCTATAAGACTGCAGTTTTTTCATAAACTAGAAGGTATGGTTCTCTTCTAGACTAGCTCTCTCCTTTCTCCTTTTCAAGCAGTGTGATACAGCACTTTTGTAAGTGTTTTGCAAGAGCCCTGCCTTGTTGCACTGCAAACAGAATCCTGTACATATGCACCGCTTACGGTATTTTCTGCTTAAGTAAGAGCTGCCCCTCAGGGAGCTGAAAGGAGTCAAGAACAGCCTAATAATGCATCAGCCTCCTGGGAGCCGCTCACATGCAGTTGTGAGGAAGGAAAAATGGCACGTACACAATGTCCTTTCATGCTCTGAAATATAACTAATTCTGAACAACTTGTAGCCAGCCCTACCTGAGAGAAAAATAGACTCTTATAGTGAGCAATGTCCCAAATCCTGATGGTTTTGAAGTACAGATGTTTCTCTGCTCCCCCCGCCATGCCCCCCCTTCTGAAAAATGAAAGGAGGGGAAAAAAGTCAGGACTCTTCTATCAGGTTCCTTTATTTTATTTACTTTTGAAGTGCAGAGTGCATTCATTAGGCTGTTGCTCTGGTGCCTCATTTCGAGTGCCAGGGTCTGCTGACAAAGGCTCCTCTGCCATCCCCAGAAGTCCCCCCAGCTGCCTGAAATTTTTGAAGCAGAAGAGAGATATTTATAACAGAGTCAGGCCCCAAGTTAAAACTCGAGGTTTGAATTTTAGTACTACCTGGGGATTATTTAAGGTTTAGACTGAAGTTTTATGGATTGATTGTCTTAATGCTTTATAGGCAGATTTTTATCCCAGCCTTTTGCACAGAGGTGTGGGAGACCAGGTGGAGGATGACAAGGTTTTTTGGTCAGTGTATTTTTAGGATGATATGTTGTGTTGAGCTACATTTATCTCTCTCAAATAAAATATCCCAGATTTTTTTTTTTTTTGATTGACAGTGGAAAGCTGTAATAATCCCTTTTCTAGCTCCATTTGTTCTGCTTCACTGATTCACAGCAGTTTGAGGACATTGTCCAGACTCCACTTTAATTTTCAAGAGTGTCAGTAATTTTAGATGAAGGAAGACTCAAGGCTCGTGCTGTACACATGTATCCTGGGCAGAGGAGCAATTCTGTACCAGCATGGAGATCGCTTAGGTGACTTAATGAGCTTTCTTTGACTTTAATAGCTGGGATATTTCTAAATGAGCTTTTTGTCTGGCTGCACATAAGGATGTACATCTTAACCTTTCGAAAGCTTGTCCTTGTGGAAACTGTTTCTTCTAATGATGCAAATGGAAAAAAGCAAGTTGGTCAGAAGAAAGTGATTCTGCATTCTACATTTCACAAATAATTTTTTTAGACTTGTCTTACATTTATGCCACCTACTGATTTGGGAGGTAATAAAATCATCAGGAGAAAATTAAAATTATATGTATGCCTACCTGAATTAAAATGACCCCTCATCCAAGTAAGCATAATAAGGTTTAGTTCAGATACAAAATTGGAGCCAATCTCTGTATCTTGTTTCTGCTGGTGTCTCTGCAATATCCCAAACCAAGCCAAATACCCCAGAAATTCCAAGGAAGTTTTAGAGCTGAAGCTGCAACTGATGTCTAATCCTGTGTCCTCTGAGTCAGGAACAGAAAACCTGCTGACTTCAAAGGGTGAAGATTTCATACACGAACTTTATGGCTCTGAGCCATTTCTAATCAAAGAAACAAAACCCACCAGAAGGCTTATACAACATTCTCCAAAGACCTGTCTTGATGCAGTGAAGCACATAAAAATATTCTTAACCCTAGCATAACTTTGAACTTAAAGCAGGGGTTTCAGGACTTGACAGAAAATATCACAAGCTATTTAGTATTAAATCAGCTGTGGGTGGGGCTTGTCCCTCTTTATTTTTAAAGTAACTTGATTTCCATCACAAAGCACCAGAATAAAGTAGCCAGTTGCGCACAAGGAGAGTGTCTTGTATCCTGGGGTGCTTGATTTGGGGTGCAATCAGCTCAAGTGGCTGGTCTGGCAGCTCCCCCACCTTCTCCATCTCCAGGCTGGGGCTTTGCTTTCACACTTTTCTGGTCACTAACTTTTGCCACTATTTGCCCCGAGCAGAAGACAGTTTACTGTTGTGCATATCAGGGATTTGCTGCTATCTTAGGTAAAGTTCCTTGTCCTTATTTACAACAAATCCAAATTTACTTGAGAGTCCTTCAAAAGCTTTTGTTGTATGGTGTTGCTTAAGCCAATGTTTTCCCCATAAATGGAGGTTTTGAAAGCTGAAAGGAGCTGTCTGGTGCATGTACGTGCTTGTCCTTGAAGCTGAGGAGTGAGATTGAGGAGGAGTCATAAGAAAAATCCCATTTGCTGCAGCTCTAAAGTAAACAGGTGATGAAACATGCACTTAAGTACCTGCTGTTTTGTTCCCTATCAGATTGTTGATGATGATGCTGAAGAAGAGAAGAATGGAGTCCTGGCAGCAGTGACAAACAGTTGCAGTGCCCCTGATAATACGAACAAGACCAATTCAAACAAAAGCAGACAAACCAGCACTGACAGACAAAGGGAGAGAAGTCAACACAGTGTGTGTAGTTCAGCAATGTCAGTAATGAAAAGACTTTTCTGTATCTTTGATTGCTTCCATGTTAAAAATCCTTACCACATAGACAACTATGCCAGATTCTCTTTCCCGTTATCATTCATCATAATTAACGTACTTTATTGGGTGTATTATTTGTATTTATAAATAATTTATTTTGTAAAACTGGTTTAAAGTTTAGAAAGTGGACATGGGAGGGCAAGTTGCAGAAAAATGGAGAAGTTACATTTGGATAAAGGGATATGAAAGGACATGCCATCTTTTCAAGTGTGTTTGAAAATTTTGTTAAGTCACTATTCTGCTTTTAAATGTCTGTCATCCAAAACTGGCTTCCTATTAGCATGCATGTCCTATACAAAACTACTTATCAAAGGCCAATTAAGTCCTTTTTTTAATATTTAATGGTCAACTTTGTAAAATAAGAGTTATATTATACTTGTTTCTGAACTGCATTGAATAAATGTAAAAATAAATGAAATATTGTTTCCCTTTTCTGCTTTCTGTACTCAGTTCCTTCTAGTTTTGTCAACAATGTATAAATTTTCCAGATTATATAAGAAAATGTTTAATTGCAGATCAAAGTGGTTTTGCTACGTAGCAAGAAACAGTTTTGAAGACGTGAGCTACCAGCACAAACCAAGCAATCTGCTCCTCTTTGTAAGGTCACAAATACATGTTGAGATTCCTCTTCATCTTTAGACAGAACTCCCAGAGACATCAATGGCTTTTCTCAGTAAGTGCAGAGCAGACTATAGAAATGGACTGGAGCCAAAGGTTTACATCCAGAGGGATGTATTTCCCTGAGTGAGGACTTGCTTAGGTGTTCGCCAGTCCTTAGTGGAATATGGCAATTTATCCTGATGTTTGTACTCTGCACTCTGCTCAGTCACAACTGCCTGGGTAACTATTATGCAGAGGAAAAATTTGATAGGCTTAATTTTCAGCTTAGTAAATTCCTCTTGAATCCCATACCATTAAAAACATTTCACATAAAGGTGAAAAACTTCTTGAACAGAAAAGAAAACCCTGGATTTGTGATAGCTCTTGATAAAATAGGAAAAGTTTTACACAGATAAAATGATGACCCACATGAGAAATTGGTTACAGGTGATGAAAAACCTTAACAGTCTTTCCAAGTGGTTACTTCACTGACACATATTACAAGCCTGTCTCCTATACTGCAGCATGGAAGTTTAAAGGCACTTATTATTATACCTTTTTCCTGACCGTAATATATGTGTCTGTTGCATATATAGGTATTAATGTGTGCTTCTGCTTTTATACACTGTGTATCTTGGCATTTCTGTTGCTCAGACTCGCTGCACACATAGAAATGCATTGAAAAAGCTCCCCCAACATGGACAGTCTTGGACACACCTTTTCACCCCGGTGCTGCCTGTGGAGAACACCATTACGTAAGAAGGAGGACAGTGCAAAATACCAGCATGAGACAGATATGCCCTTGTTCACATCTAAATCCCTAAAAATCATTGCACACTGATAGACAATTATTAGGTCACTAAAATCCCCTCAGTATTTTTATTTTCTAAAGGTTGACTACTGAAAATTTGTTTCTCTGCTGTTCTTAGTAATGTTTTTTGCAAGGCTTATTGAGGCAAAGCAACTTCAAGAACAGTCTAGTGGCTCTTTGTGCCTTGTGGCTATTCTGACTCTCATAGTAAATACAGAGTATTTACTAGCCATAGTAAATACATTCAAAAAAATCAAGCCAAGACTGCCTGTGTTAATGAGAAGCCAAAAAAAAAAAAAATCTATTTTTTGAATTTAACATTCTGCTATTGAATATTTAACCCTAACCCCTTTATTCAGGAACAGGTTGTATGACACCTTTTTTTGGAGGTGTGAAACTGGACTCACAGATTTCTTTCCAATCTACTCCCATAAAATTTGCAGAAGACAAATGTTAAATCTCTGTACTTAGTTTCTTAATTTGAAGTTTACGTTGTTCCTGAATCTTTTCAAATAGTTACCTTTCTTGTCAACACTAAATTTGGGATTTACATTTACAGCAACCATAAAGTAAGCATTTAGAGTTTTGTAGCTTCCAATTAATTTGGATACAATTCACCTTAAATATTATTTTTAAAAGCTATTGAAGGTCTAAGCAACTTTATTTACAGTGCACTAGCTGAAAACAGGGTCTATTTTCCCACTGATGTGCTAATTGTAAGCAGCATTAGACACTGAAGTCCCCCATGTTTTCACAAAAGAATTGACTGCACAGCCAGATTATTTATTATTCTGCTTTGCACAATTCTGAATTAATTGCTAATTTCAAAAATAAAATTTGGTTCAATGTGAATTCGTTGTAAAAGATGTTCCCAACATATTTCCAGTGTAGTGTATGAAGAATGAAGAACAGCATTAGAATTATCCTGCTCAAACATAGTTTCTGTCCCTAGAAACTCCCAAATCCCTTGGAGTTAGTTGGAAAGGCTCCCATAAGTACATGGCATTCACAAACAATTCACTGAATGCTACACTCAGAGGAAAATCAGAAAGGGGGACGTCTCTTTCAGTGATAAGAGCAGGGGCCAAAGTTGAGGCTGAGGGAATGAAAATGTCTTTGGTTTCATATCTGATGAAAAGACCTTAGACTTTTGGCAACCATTTTCTGGTTGATAGTTGAGTTCCTTACTTCTATTTCAATGTTTTCTACTCAGAGACCTTCTCAGACTCATAATTCAGAAATGCAGCGTTGTATTTTGAGATTACTTGAGGCAGATGTACAATGAGGGACCTGAGGCAGGTGAAGGGTGTTACAACAGGAACTGATGATGCATCCTCATGTAGTTTGCTTTGCTGATAGCAGGATGTGCCCTGCTTTCCACGGATCTGAGGGCAGCAGCCAGCCTGAGGAATAACTTTCCTTCCTTTATGGAATGTCTCCAAGCCTGGTCTTTTGCTTGATTCAGCAGCCAACTCATAGGTGTTTAAGCATTGTGCAGACTAGAAAAACATCTCTGACCATAGCAAGATCTTTGACATAGTTTTCTTTCTTAATGGAAAAGTATTACTAAAATAAAATCCTGTGCTAAGATATTTAATCAGACATAATATTTTATTCTTGCTTTTTAGATTTTAGACATACAAAGGTATTAATCCTTGCTACCTTTCCACCTAGTCAATTATCTGGTGTTTTTCTGACTCAGCTATGCTTTAGGTATCTCGTGCAGCCTGTTTACTGTGATGCCAGTTGAGATACTTCGAGAGTATTTGAAATATTCCACCTAAATCAAGAGGGAAATACTAAGGAAGGTGATGTTTTAGAACACCTTATTCATTAACCTTCTCATAAACAAAGAAGGCAATTTAGATCACTATCAGATAATTTCTCTTAAGACATAAACAACTAAATATCCCATCTGAATACTCCAGTCAACACGTATGGCAAGCATAAGGTAAGGACATACATCCATTGGTCTGAGTACCCATCTTCAGCACAGTGGCCTTGTCTATTAAGAGTGCAGCAGTAAGTTTAATAAAATTTCCTGCTTTGTAAGCCTCTTCGTTTTTTTGTGCTAATTATTTCAACAGAACTGTTATGCCTTTTTGCATGGGAAAATATATTCAAAAAAAAGAAAGAAAGATGCCCCACATCGTCACCCTGCAATTCAAAATGAAATTACCTAAAAGATTATAGATTAAAGAAAACCCATGTAACAGTAAAGCCGATGACAGAAAACCAGAACAAGAAACAGAAAGAGGTGAATGTTCTGCCAGGAGCCCTTGCCTGTGGCATGGTGCAGCAGAGTGCCTGGAGCACCTCTCCCAGTGCAGCCTGGGGAGGTACTGGGGAGCTGGCGCTGCTGGTACAATTCACTCCGTGCAGCAGTAGATGGAGCTCATTAACTGCTCTTCATCATTGAATGAGCAAAAGTAAATGGCAAATGCTAGTTAAGGAGGACTCAAGGGAAAAGCTATTACAAGCTGACATTTGTACTGTGGTAACCAGGTCATGTTTGTACTGACAGATTAATTAAAGTCAGGCAGGACAGCATTGTCAGGTGGACTGTTTTTATGGTGAAGTTCAGGCTTCTCAAACCCTGATGTTGTTTTCACCATTTTAGCCACTGAAATTGAACATATTCTGCCAGTCCACAAAATAATTTCATGACTGCGATACCTTGTGTTTTAAGCATGAATTTTCTATCCTTATGTCAAGGTTTTCTCCTGCAGGTCATAATGTTTCAAATCAAAGTATTACAGCACCTCAGTATTTCAAAGCAGGCAGAATAGTGGCTCTATTAACAGTTTCCCTATAAAGATGTATGAATCCTAAATAAATTTTCCCAGGTAATTCACTGGCATACTGCTAAAAGTTGTCACAAAGATCAAGATAATTTTAAAAGCCAGTTTCAATCTTTTGGAAAATTTCCCTTGAAAGAGGGCTGGTTGAAAAGATGGGGAGGTGAGCTGTGAGAATATTCTGGGCTGATTAACAGGTCCCTGCAAGAACAAGCCATCTCAACCTGAGAGCTGAAAACTAGAGTGGATTCTTCTTATTTTAAGTAGTGGGTGCTTGGCAGTGTTTAAAGCAGATAAGCTGGACATAAATTCAAACTGTAATGGATTTGCCATCACTCGTTCTTTAACTTTATAATTAAATCAGGGGTCCACTTTAATAATCTTGCCAAATTCAGCTTTTCATCATTTTCCATCTGGAGACATCTTTCTTCCCCAGTCCCATCTGACTGTCAAACTTTCCATCCTCAGAAAGAGAAGGATAAGGGGTCATTTCAGTCTCATGATGTGAGTGTACTCACGTAATTTGGGTTCTCGGTTTCTTTCCAAATTGGAATGGATCCTGTTTTCCTATTCCAGATCAAACACAGACAAAACTTCAGAAGGCAAGAAACTCCAGAAGATTTTAACACCATCACATGTGTGCAAAAAGCATGATCCTGGCTCATTTTGAAATTCTGCTCTGAATTTAAATTTAATCCAGATTTAACAGCTGGATAACTTAATCTGCAAAAACACATAAATATCTCCACTACTGTTGCTTTCCTTGCTGTAGCAGGTAACTCTGGAACCTAGGCAGTGAAAAGGTTTGATGCCAGGTTTATTTGATTTCTCCTAAAGGCAAGGAATTTAATCTTTCTGCTTTGAAGTCAGATCAGGAATGGATTCAGAATAGCAGCTCTGGTTCTGGGTGGGGCTTGGCCACTTTGGACACAGAACAAGATGACAAAATCAGAAAAAAATTAACATGAGAGTATAAAATGGAGTTCAAACCTGAATTACATATTGACATGCTCAGCTTGTCAGTGTCCCTGGTCCTCCTGTTAAAGTTAATGATGTTGCCTCTCAGAAACAGCAACAAACCTGTGAGATTGGTCACCATGGGCAAAGCTGGCACTGCAAGCACTCATATATTCTTGGAAAAGAGACAAGGGATTGTCTCCTCCTTTTCCATGTCCCAGTTTTGTCAGAAGCCAGTTCATTTTGGTCCAGCTCCAGTCTTGGTTTATCAAGCACCTGCTTTGAATGAGTGCCAGTACAAGGTGGCCAAAACCACTGCATTTGTCTCTTCTACAGGAACCATCTGTTCATTATATGCATTTGAATGCTGATCCATTAGACTCATATGCTGAACTACGTTGTGCATGTTGCTAGGTCAGTGCTGATCAAAGTACTTTCCATTCACAGCAATATATTTTAGATGATATCTAATGAATACGACTGTCATTTTTGTGGGGTTTTTTTTTTGGTGGTATTTCCATGCTTGTGAAGAAAAGATTTATAGGTAAAGCTTCTACCCTGTGCTCAGTATACGAATTGGCTGAAGGGATCCAATCCAATCCTTGTTTACTTTGATAACCCTTTAGCGCATTTCAGAGAACAGAACTGACAGTGTTGACCTCAAAGTAATAATGTAGCAGATTAAGTTGGAAGAAACTTTATAACTTGGTAAATATAAATCAAACCTTGCTCTCCATGTCTTTACCAGAAGGATAAGAGATTGAGCACTGTTTTATCTTTCCCCTTTATTCTTTATCATCTTTGTATAAGTACTGTGCTCAAGTATCATTACTTTTTGAAGTACTTTCATAATGAATGATTCTGAGAGATTTGTAATTTTTTGCATTAAAAGAAAAAAAAGGATGATGTGCAAGTAACCAGAAACTTTGAAGTCTGAGGCTTCAAATGCTCCAGGATAATTTTAATTCTACTGAACAACTTTTTCATGTAGTGCTGGTCCACATTTTGTGAAGCCTGATAAAAGAACAGATAACTCTGGAGATTTCCATAATTTCTGTAGAGGACCCCTTAGGGTTGCCAACTACTTGGCTGAGCCTGCACCTTTTCAAACCTACATATTCTTACATGTGCTACTGTTCTTATTCCACGTGTAACAAATGGTCAGACCCAAAAATGCAAACTCCTCCTTCTGTTACTGTCCTTTCCAGCACATTCCAGTTGCTGGGCAATGGTAAAGATTTTCTGTGGTTGATCATTCCTTCTATACAGTTCCAACTGATTATTCGATCATCTTTAAGGCCTCCTTCATAGAAGCTGTTCTATGATTCTATGATTCTGTAAACACCCAAAAGGAAGAGAGCCGATTCCTTTATTTCTACTGCAATAACCTAAAATCCTGATTTCTAAATTACCACCTCTGGGCCAGTAACTCAAAGTTGCATTTGCCTTGGGTTGCCATATATTACCTGCTACGGAGACTTGGACAGTGCCTGACCCTTTGTTTCCACAGCCCAGCTGTAGGTTCCTGTTTCTGCAAGCAAGTGCACACAACGGCCTGAGATGGATTTCACTCCTCTCAGATACCTTGAACTACAACACAGCTCTTTTCCAGCAGGATCAAAAGCTGTTCCTGGATGTTTTGCATCTCTGCATATGCCTGTCTTCCAGCTCCAGCATTTGCCTTCCCAGAAGGCTCTACATTGTTCTGTGATAATGTCAGGTCTCCAGATGCACTGCCATGCTGAACTAGAGATGACAGACGAACAAGCCAAAATCATCAATTTTTATGATGTTTCAGCATCATCCTGGTTCTGTGTCATTCCTGTGTATAACTCAGCCATCAATCTATGTTTGTCTAAAGTGGTTCATGCCAGCACCTTAAATGTAGAGAAAGCTGAAGAGGCCAATTTACTGTATTTTGACAAGGACAAGCCTCATCTGGCAATCCAGTGTGGCTGAGTGCATCTGGGTCTTTCTCAGATCCAAATTACTCCTTTAGTTTTCATGACCTTCTTATCTCTGTGCTGTCTCTGTCCACCCTGGTTTCCTTATCACATAATAGGATTGTGTCTGTATCTCCCAGTTTAATTTCTATTGGTTTCCAATCTGTGTGGTACTGGGAGTGCATGCTGGTACAACAGCCTCTCCTGCTGAGAGATGGGATCACTCATCCCGAAATTCCTCATCTGCACTGCAGGAGACTCTTGGCCATGGCTGATCACTACCTCTTTGGGCTTCACTTCTGATTTGAATCACTCCCTACACCAAGGGGAACTGCTCCCCACACCTCTGCCTATCAAGGGCTCTCTAGTGAAAATCTTCAGAGGCTTAATTAGGGTTAGATGTATCAATATATATATCTGCTCACTAGTCCATGCTATCTAATTCTTTGAACCCATTGTTGTACTTTTAAGAAATATGATAACAGAACAGAAATCTCAGAGACAGGGTGTTCCTACAAGATTTATGTAAATAGATGTCCAGGTCAGAGAGATGTCTGAGAGGTACCAACTGAGAAAAACGCTACAGCATGAGCTGGAGTCTTTTTAAATCCCAGAGAATACACACTGAAGAGGGCAGATCTAAATGCCTCAAATGCAGAACAAGCTTCAGTCACAATTTACATCTTCCAGACATGAGAGTCAATCAACACTGAACCAAAAATCTGGAGAAAATCAAGCTTCATTAGCTCTAATATTCATGAGTTACTTCTCTTCTCCAGTCCTCAGAGACTAAAAGTGAAGTACAAGGTCAGAGGCACTGCTCTCTTTCCTTTTTGTTCCTCCGAATTACAGTGGGAGTTAAAATTTACATCTTGGTCTCTGAGAGAATACTGTAAAAATGACACTGCTATAGCTATAGAAAAATATTTATGTTCCTAATATTCCTCTTGCTCTTATTCTTCCCCCATCCTCTGCTCCTTCTTTCATCTTTGTAAATCTTTGTAAACACACTTTTTTAGAATCAGATTGGCTTTTTTTTTTTTTTTTCCACCTGAATTTAAATCTTTCTTGGTGGTATGAATTAAATAAAAAATCAGCCTGTCCCCTGAACCTCTGGCCCTGGGCAGCCTTTTGGAAATCAAACTGGAACATACAAGGGGGAAGAGTTACTGGAAGACCTGGCTTAATGTTTGCAGTAAAAAAAAAAACCAAAAAGAGCAACTAAAGTAAAAAAATGAGTTTGTAGCCGAAATAAATTTATTGTATTCATCTCCCAAGCAGATTATGTATTTGTGATTCTGGTAAAGGGCAGGTCACTGGAATTTTACAACATATGCAGAAGATATTTTACCTAGAATTTGAAGAACAAAATAATGATCAGAAGAGGGTGCTCTCAGCTCATGTTCTTTTGGTTTTGTTTTGAACATTTTGGTGGAATTCTGCAGAATTTTCTTCTCTCTTTGTTGAGATTAATAAAAAGTCTCTTTGTAATTTATTTTCTGGAATTTTTCACTAAATAGATGGCTCCTCTTACTGCACCATGTACAAAATACAGGCTCAAGTTTTTGATTCTAGATTTTTCTATAGGCTTTAGAAAGCTTTCTGTAATATTAGCAGCAGTCATTTCACAATGAACTTTGTGTCTGGGCTCTCACTATTTTATATGTTATGTTGATGTTCTCATGCAGTTGTACTCTGTTGAAATTAGTATTTACAGGAACTGATTTCCTAGCACCCATGACTGAGTGCTGTGGAAAACTCTAAAAATTGCAAGAGCAGCAATTCATTCCAATACCAGTTGCATTTTTAACCAAGCATGAAAAAGAAACAATAATATATAGCTTCAGAGATCAATTTCCAATTATTGAAATATCCCACATACCTAAGTATTCACCAAAAAAATTCATTAGTTGATCTTTAGAGAAAAATTTAATAAAAACTTGGTGCTGCCAATGAGATTTTTAACAAAGCATTTGATCACAGAGTTCACTTCAGGTAGCATAATATATTAGAAAATACCTGACATTTGTTAAGTTTTATTAAAGCAGTGTTGATGTCATGGATAAAAGTAAGTATTTTAAAAGTTAGTTGATATATGTGTGCACTTTTTCCATTTTTTTGGATAATCAGTCTTCTAAGGTGATGAAATTGTGCTGTGCATACAGCACTAGAACACAGGAATAAGTGATGGCTATAATCCTAGATGTTTGCAGACTCTCTCTCCTTGTCTGAAGTGTAGAGCACAGGGTAAATTCAGGCAGAAGGAAGGCACTCTCTTTTAGTTGGTGCAATGCAGCATTTAGCTCTGGTCCAGCCTGCTCATGGAATAAATCTCTCTGACTCTGATGCCCTACTATTTCACTTTTTCTAGCAATACTAGTACTTAAATGAAGTATTGTGTAGCCATCTTTTACAGGCACATACAAAAACTGCCTGGAGGGGGAGAGTCGTGCTTCTTGTACTGAACAGCAGTGACTGGAATGGATTGTAAAAGGATTCTCACTCTTTGTGCCCACGTGTATGCATATATGTATGTCTAATGTGCTTGTGTACATATACCTATGTATGTCTATAAATCTGTACGAATGTGTCTTGAAAAGGCACAGTTTTATTAATTGGTTCCTTCTGCACTTTAGACACTGCTTTTCAATTATGTGCATCAATGGCCAAGTCAAAAATCAAACCGAGTAATAAACAGGGCTCCTGCAGGTCCACGTGCAGAGAGGGGCTCCTCATCAGAGTGGCCTTTTGGAAAAAAGTTAATAAACTGAGCAGAGGGAAAAACAGCATCCCTGCCTCACCATGTCTGTTTACATTTGGGGAAAAATGGCTGATGTTTGCCAGGACTCTGATTCAGGAAAACCAGTCTTCCACCATTTTAGACATAGGTTTACACTTCCATTTTTTTACAGAGGAAAGGGAAGAAATCGAAGTGAGAAAACACACAATAAAGATCAGTTTTCTTATGTAAAGTTCATGTGAAAGCACCATATTACAAGGAGGTAACCAGTCACTGCTATTCTAATGATTTCTATCCAGGTTCCTGCTGTCCCTGCACTCCTCAACATGACAGGTGAAAAATGAAGGAGCCCTGTAGCTGGGCAGCACTGTCCCAGCTGTCAGGAGAGAATCTCATTTCCAGCCTCATATGGTTTAGTTATAAAGTGGGAACTGAAGGCATATCAGCGAATAAAACATGAATTATTTGATATCCACAACATACTGAAGAAGTGAAGTCAGAGACCACAGGTCACCCTTGCAGCTACTTAGGTTGGGAGAGTGTCTGGAGGGTCAGCAATGAGTGTGCATTAAGGAGTCATAGGAAAAAGCAGGAACAGAGCCATAAGGTCAGCAACAAGCCAGCACAGACAGAAAGGCCACACACACCCTCTAATCACACTGATTGTGAAAGAGACACTGAAATGTGGAAAGAAATTGCAGAGGGATGTTCACAAAATCACAGCTGACCTCTCTGAGACTTGGACAGGGAGCATAGACACAAATGATCTGCACTGCAGCTAAAACGCTGCATTGCAGGAGAACAGAGTTTTGCCCTTAAGATCTAGCAAGTATTACAAATACAAATGTGTATATAGCATGACCTGAGAGCTGGTAACATGCTGCTTCCTTTGCTGCTTGGCAAATTCAGTCAGATTTGGCTGAGGGAAAAAATGTTAGCAACAATCACTCAGTTTCTAAGTGCCTGGAAGAAAACCGGCAGAAGTGCAATGAGAGCCCCAGAAAACGACACTTTGAAAAGTATCAATCTATTTCACCTATTTCCAAGAGAACTTTCTATCCAAAATGGGGCTACTATAGTAAGAAAGGGGATAGACAATCCCGTCCCAACACCACAATTTCCTTGTCTGATTGCCTTTGCATTTGTTGAGGTATAGGCTGAACAAAAGAGGAGTCTGAAGGTTTGATTTTCAATAGATTTTACTTCCTACTGGCAAACCAGCATAAGGAGTACTGTAGTGTCACAGAGCACTGGCTTGAGATTTTCTGAGATAGTCCCAGCTCTGTTGGTGTCCTTTACAGCTGGAAACTCCCCTCTTACTAACATTTCACATAGAAGTCCTCTGTCTAATAAAACGAACTATTGTCAGCACTCACATGTTACTCTTAAAATAAGAGAACAGATTTTTGAGTAGGACTTTGGGCATCCTACTTGTCTGGGCTACAGAAAATGGAGGAGCACTGGATTTTGGGATACCTTTTAGTCCTCATTTTTTTTTCTCTGTGATGGCCTTTATTGTCAGGGCAAGTGCCAGCACAAAGACATGATAAATCATATGGTAAAGATAACTGCTTGGATTTGAAATATTTCTTAATAAAAAACAGTGTGAATCAAATGCAGACTCAGTTTATACTTATGAGCTCTGAATCACAGCTGCTTTGGATGTGTAAGGCCAACAAATATGAGTATATTCTATGTAAAACAATTATCTGCAAACTATTTTGCAATGAAAAACTACCTTGTTTTTAAGGCAAATTTAAATAAAATGTTCCAAAAACTCTAGTTTTTCTACTTCAGTGGAAAGAGATGGTTGCTTTTCACAAAAAGTCATCTTAGCATTTCTCTGTTTGATGCCTCAGCCTACAAAGAGTGATCTGAATTATTTCACTACTGAAAATATCAAAGAGCAATGGGTTGTTTTTTATAGGTTACAACAAAGAATTCATATTCAGTATTTCTGTCTTGGTTTATCTTTAACTTCACCAGCACATTCAGAGCTAGCAAATGAACTGTGAATAGTTGCTCCTCTAGCTCTACTCTCTGAGGGAGCAACAAGCTGTAAATTGCTATGGCTGTGCATATTTTTAAATATTCTCTTCTTTTTTTCTTGTATTCTTATTTTGGCTGTCCCTGAAAACCTGACCTGATTACAGGTACAATGAGGATCTTTATGTGTTGGCAATTGCTATTCAGCTAATGATTTAACCTCATGAAATTTTTGAGTAGCTTTTACTGTTTACTACTAAATATTTTTGCCATTCATAAAGAGCCAGGCTCTGAAAGCTGTCGCTAAGCCAACTTGCCTCCATTGATTGGCAATGATTTTACATTAAAAAATGAGCACTACTATATTTATTTCCTGGATTCTACTTTATATTTATTTCCTGGATTCTACTTTTCAATCAATTCTTAATCACCTGCTCCTGAGTGACTACACTTCACTGCAGGTGGGGTATCAACACCACAGCTAGAACATCTCCTGCTCATTTGAATAGCCAGCATGAGGGCTTACCAGGGGCACTTCGGACCTCTGAGGAAAACATAAGCAAGACAAATATAGAAATCCTTGAATAGATCAGAATATCATATATGTTAAAAAAAATCAGGATGGATTTCTGCAGTAAAACTAAAGCAAAGGATATATGACTGATTATGCACCTTTTACCCCTTGTTGGTAAAGTCTGTGGGGATCCATCTCAGATTTTTTAAATGGGAGAAAATGAAACTTTAAAAACAGCAGCAGTTGGGTTTTGATTTAAAACAGGCATTTGTAAAAGTTGATTTTAATTTCTCCAATGACAACAAAAAATACAACGAATGTTTTATAGTTAAAGTTCATTTATGTATAAAGAACCACAAAGTTATTTCCTCATTGCAATGACTGTAATTGTATTGCTTCAGATAACCCACAGACATTTCTATAGGACAGAGAACTATTCAGTACCATGTGAATTCAATCCTTTTCAGAATTATCACAGCTGGTGGATAGGGAATAAATGACTGAATGAAGGTTTGCAAAATCCTGACCTACACTGACACAGAGATTTCAGCTATTCATGGGATTGTTTTGGGGATCTCTTCATCAGTAAGGTATTTAGTCTGTAAAAACTTTCCGACAGTCCCGCATTTAACAGTACATATGTCCTTTTCCACATTTGAAGTCTGTTTAAGGTCTATGTCTTTAACGTTGACTTTTCAAAGACTTAAAAACCTCCCTGTGATGCACTTTGGGGAATTTGGTCTAAGTGGAGGATTGAAGGCTGATTCCTGTGCTTAGACACTTTGTTCGAAGATGAACAGTAATGCGAGTTTAAAATGTATTTCCCACCCACGTGCAAATATTTCTCCTGAAATCCTGCCAGTGAGAGAACCGGGCCTGAGTCTATTGCCAGGTGGAAGAAGTAAAGTGCTACTTGCTGGTTTAGTTTGCTAATAAAACCAGTATCTAATACTGATAATGCCTCTGGGAGTATGGAGTTAAAATTTAGAGAGTTTGAAAAGAAGCCATTCAGCAGTTATCACTGTTCAACACCCTACAGAATTAAGATTATTGAGCTATACTTAATCTTTGCACAAATGGCAAAAAGATTTTTCCTTACATTTGTGTATTGGCTACCAGTCTACAGATCCTTTCCCCCCCTTTCTTCAGCCCTGATACACAAGTTGCATGTGAATTGGATGCTTTGGAAAATGAACCATTAGAATAAAGGATGGTGGTTTTTTACAATTTTATTTTTATCAAGGGAATATATTTCTGTAATCAGGTGTGAAGCAGGGCCTTCTAGCTAACAATTGAGAAAAGGCCTATGAAAAGATATTGAAGGGATACCTGTGGTCTGTGACTGAATTGCATATTCCCTTTCTTTCCTGGAAGCTTTGCCTAGCTGGATAAAGCAAAGGAGCAGGGGGATAACACAGAATGAAGAGATTAAGAAGTATTGAGCCAAGATCTATATATATGTGTGTGTATGAACAGTACTTTAGAAAGGAGAAAAACGTATCTGAACTTTTAGTTGGAATAACTGTATTTTGTTTATTTGTGTTGCAGCATTTTATGTTAGTTCTCTGGCAGATATCTCACAACTGTAAGTCCTGGGAAAAGGCTGACAGAAAGATGATGCTGTGGGGATTTCAGTGTTACTGATTTATAATTTTGGTTATGCTGCTAGGTTAGTGGATCATGTGTTATTTCTTCCAAATGACAAGCTGCAGAAGCAGGTGATATTTTTCTCTGAATTTCAATATTGACTTGGAATGCCTGATGGTTTAATATTTTTTGTTGTTAATGATTTAACGGACAATATTAAAACATAAATAAACTCCTACCAACAATAAACAACTACAGATTGTTGTGATTGATCCTGTTTAGTGGGTTCCAGCTTGGAAATGCATGCATGCTACACCGCAGATAACCAGTTGGTCAGGAAAAGGGCTGCAAAAGGCAACTAGCCTGGTCATCTAGGACAGATATTTCTCAAGAATTCTACCTCTGTCTCTCTCTGTGCTGGTGTCTAGATGGCAAACAGCTCTGACAGGGACAAGTAGAGGTATATTCTTCTTTGCTATGCAGAGGATTTCTTACACTGACAAGCACAAATTAAATTTTGCTCTTCTCGGGACAGAATGTAGTGTTTTTTTGCATTAAACTCATCAATAACTTTATCTTCTTTTTCTGGGTATTTCTTGTTTCTGAGGATGGCATTATAGGCTCAGTTGTCCCTTGAACCTGAGCTCAGCTTGGCTCTGCAGAGTGGGTAAGGATTGATTGGATTGGCATGGCTGTTTGGTGTTCTTCTGCCAATGAAGGATCTGTGGAGCAGGGATTTGTTGTCGTAAACCTCAGATGTCCATTCCTCTTCCCTCCAGCCCTCCTGGGCCATACGTGGCTTAGGAAATGGTTCCACCAACACTTCATGAATGAAGTTGCCAAATACCAATGAGCCATTAAATGTTAGAATTTCATTCTTTTTGTTGGGTTACTGCGTGCAGGAATTGTCTGGGTTTTTTGGGTGGGGAGAAATGGTGAAGTGCCTGGCAGGTCACACAAGGAGCTGAGGAGGAGAAAGGGTAGATTTGCAGCAATGTTTGCTTAAGGAAGAGTTTGGATCACTGATCTATGCCGCTGTTCTTATTTGCTTGTGTGTATGTATTTGGTGTGTCCTAAGACAGGTTCTTAAATCTCTGCAACCCATTTTGGTGTTAAGAGGACCCTTTCTATAGGGTGTTCATGGTATTCTACTTAAATAATCCCCTAACATATGTGACTCAGTGCATTTACTGAGCTGTTATAGATCATACTCTTAATTGAAAACCACTGAGCTCAATAATATTCCAGAAAAATGTCAATAGTCTGGCTTATTATATCACAACCTTTTCAAATATTGTTTCCCATACAAGTAATTTAAAAGCTAGTCACAGAACATGGTAAATAGCAATTTGAAGAAAAATATGACTGATTATGTCTAGATCCATGTTATTTGCAGACCAAATACCTGATTAATTTTCCAGTGGAGGTAATGAAAATTTTTGTTTGACTTCAATTGAAGTTTTGTCAGACTCTCAAGCCTCCAGGCAAATTAACCAATGTGGAAGGAGCATGTTAATGTGAATGAGCAAACTCTCCCTTAAACTTCTTAAGATCTGAGACATGTCTGCAACAAACGGATGTTACTAAATATGTCTGATAGACTGATCAGGATTTACTTGTTTTCCAGATGGATAATAGTGATTTGAGACGAACTTCCTTCAGTATAAGGGCAGATATTTTTTTTCCACTACCTGTGATTTGCTTATTGAGTTCCAAATGATGGCAATCAGGAGTGAGAGTAGCAAAATATTTTTCTGAGCTAAAACCTCTTTTCATAGTAACTAGGTTTGTAAAACAAGACTAGGCATGCGAGGATTGCTTACTAATTGCATCTAAACACAACTGAGGAAGGTGGGGTTAGCACCCTTTTTGCCCATGTTCAGGCTGACATGAGGACAGCCATACTGCAAAGCATTCTGCATGCCCTGAAGACTTCCATGCTTGGCTTGCTCTAAATTTATTCCCCCAATGCACCATTGAATGTGAAATGTTCCCAACAGAAAGCTTCACAGACCTTAGTTTATCACTTTTTAATTATGCCACACAAATCTGTTGACATTGAGAGTGAGTGCTACACATCCCACTGGTTCTGAAATTCTTGTCTTGTCTATCTTCTACCGAATTCTATTAGTAGTGGTTGAAATACTGCTTACCATTCTTATGTACTCAGGTTCTCTGTCATTCTTTGCCTCTGTGCCAAAAGGAATAGCTGTTTTTTATCCCAACGCCGTGTTCCACTGCTGAATGTCTCTGTTAGTCTCCAAATGCTAATTAACGCACTGAGGAAACCAAATCTGTGAGGAATTTTTTCAATTTTGATAGACACTGAGAAGTAGCATTTGGGCAACTCTGCATGTATAACTTAATATAAAGCAAAAGCTTTATAACTGAGCATCTAGAGGAAATGTGCATGCTTGAGCTTTAAACATATGAAACCTTTTAATTTCTTTGATCTGCTCAGGCTGGCAGAAATATCATTAAGGCAAAGTTTCACATTAATTCCTTGGATTTAGCCTTTGGAACTTGCAAAGGATGTGCAATAATGCAGTGACGTTTGCTGATGGATTGGAAAATCCAGGTAGCCTTGCATCAAGAGGTGAAGGGATATGAGTTAAGGCACTCCTCCCAGAGTCTGCACATCCACAGGTTTAAAACATTTTCTCTTCTGCAATTAGGCATGAATATCTAATTATAGCATGTTTTATAGATACATGATCCTCATGAAATAATCCAGACACTCTCAAAATTTTTGTTTCAGTATCTTGCCTTAATCAGAAATAAGAACTTGAAAGTTCAGCAGAATTTACTAACTTCTGGTTTCCCTAAATTATCAGTATCTTGACGGCTGTAGGTGGTGTGGGCATTAATCATGTTTCTGATGTCATTTAATTTAATGGGACATTACCCCACTGGTCCGTGGGTTTTCACATGGCATTACCACTCAACTTTCCTGCAAAGGAGTCTGCAATGGGCGCTCTGTGAGCAACACAAGATCATTGGTTACAAAGGCTTGAGGGAATCTAGCTCAAAGATCAGACCTCTAGTAATTCACTGGTGTAAGCATGTAAGAAGGACTCGAGGTGTTAGGTCACCTCTTTTTTCCTTTAGCTGGACTATTTCAGAGGGAAACAAGATGCAGACTAAAAGTACTATTTGCAACGTGCTTAAACACCATATTTCAGGTTGTTTGTGGTGTCTAACAGCAGGTAGAATTGGTTCACACTGAAAAGTGAGATTTTAGTTTATAATGCTCATGATGAATTCATTGCAGAATAATTGCAGACATGTTCTTTTCTTTTTGCATTATTGAATCCCTAGCATGTTTGGTCAGAAACTTTATTGAGAAGACACCAGAATCTTCTATAGGTTTTCCCATTTCCAAGAAAGGCTATGATAGCAAATCACAGGATGTCCTTGGGCTTCAGTGAGTAAATTCATAATCCCTAAAATGATTACTTTTATCTCTACTTTAAAGGGTAGAGTAAAAACAAGCTATGAAATCTCTTTTCTATTTACATAAACAAGAGATTATCATACATAGGAATACTCATACCAGTACAGCCTAATGAATTTACAGAACCACTTTGCTTTTAAGTATACCACTGATAAATTTAAAAGATAAGGTTAATTTCAAGGCCTTGTATAAATTTGTTTTAATACTGAGATGTGACTTCAAATCCATAAATCTGGAACAAATTTACCTATTACTTGGTAACTATAATTTTCCACAAATTAGCTTACACAGGAGTATAGTTAATGTGGGTGGAAAGAAGACCTCTCAGAGTTTCTCTCCTTAAAAGGTTTCCCACTATCTCAAATAACCTTGTTTTTGCTACTGTCAAGGATATACCTGCAGTCACAGCAGAGCTGCTGACATTTATCTGTGCCCTGAGGCCCACAGAAAATGCATGATAAAGATAAGAATAACCCAAAACTTCTTCATGTTCAGTCTATCTCTCCATGTTGTTTTTCTTCCTCAATTCCATTCCCTTAAAAAAAAAGACAAAGTCATGTATTTGATAAATCCATCAAAAGTCACTGCCCAGCTCCAAGACAACCTACAAACCACCCACCCCTCTGCACTGTCTGTTAATGCTCTTTGAGGACTTGCTGTCCATATACCCAAAGTTCAAGCTGTAGAAGCTCAGTTCAATTCCTGTAGAAAACACAGCAAATCTTTTACACAGTGAACTTCTTGTACATCATAGATTTCCATGCTATTTTTATTTGGCAGGATTCTGTGGAGCTGTTGTTTCCTTGGTACTGGTCTCATTAACTATTCAGTTAGGTGCCTGTTTTATTGCACTATCCCTCTATCAAATATAAAAACTTTAATTGTCCTGCATTAGTTGGTTTTTTTGCTTTTTTTTTAACTTTATCTTCAATACAAATTTCACAGTTAATATTAATATAATTGCACATACTAGAGAAGTATGTGTAATTCTGATAAAACAATAATTCTCTTAATTTCAAGGAAAATATTTATTATATTTTTATTTAATTACAACAGGCATATAAAAATATTTGTAGGAATTGAGTATAAAACATAAATGGCATAAATATTTTGGCTTGCAATGTGATTTTGTCACTTGATACCATTAGATATCTGAAATAGCATGTTTTTCAGAGGTAGCAAACATTCAGCTACATCCCTGCCCCCAGAACCTTGCAGACCAAAGCCAGAGCTCCTGCACCCCTCCACAGCACAGGGCTGTCTGACACAGCCTGGTGTGACCTGTCTGCTCCCGCCTCTCTCCCTGCTGGCTGTGCTGTGAGCAGCCAGAATCAGAGCAACAGGGAGATACTTCCTACTATTTTTATCCTATTTTAATCGAGCTTAGAAGCTGAAAACCAAAAATCCAACCCCAGGTGACCAAAGTATTTTCATGAACCTCCAGGAGGAGTTCTTGGGCCACTGGTGATTCACAGCCGTAGCTGTGACTGCCTCATGAACGACACCTATCAGTCATGGTTCTGCTTCCTTGGCTTGCATTGCTCCATGGTCGCATTCTGTCTTGGTCTTGTTTTAATGAATGATAAATTTAGTAAAGATTTGTCTTGCAACAGTTCTGAGCCTAGGTATTTGCAGTGAGCTTTCTTGGTCTGAGCATCCCCATGCTCAGCGTACATCACAGAGTCCCTGCTGAGAGATGACTCATGTTATTGAGTTTAGCCTCAGCAGACTTTATTATGGTTTTACTTGCCTTGTTCAGATACAAGTACTTTTCCCCCCTGAATTACTATTACCATTCTTCACACTTTTATAGGTCGAATGCAGACTAGGTACCTTGCACTACAGGTTGAAGGGCAAGTAGTAAAATCCCACAGCATAGAACTATCTTTATAGCCAATGCAACAAGGATTTCCACACACATTCCTATTCCCAAAGAACATACAGACTAATTCTGGTCAGAGTGCAGCAACATGGGAGGTTAATGCAGACCAAAACTTAGATCAGAGTGGTCTAATTAAGATACTTGTTGTTCATGTGCTTATGTCAATTAAAGGAAATCTTGCAAAACAAATCTGCAACAAATCTGTTTTGCGAATTATGCTGATAAGGAACGAGACCATGAGGTCTGGGAGGAAAAGTGTATGTGCTTCACAGATGGAAGGCTAGAAAGAAAATAAAAAGTCCCTTGCTGGATTAAGTTTCCAATGGCTAACATTTCTATATCCGGAGCCAGATTATCAAGTGAGATCTCAGTCCTTGGAGAGTTTCTGCCCACAAAGCCCACCCACTCACATGAACTATTTAATATGTAAAATCCAGCTGAAGTCTCTGACTGTTGCTGGTACACAGAGCAACCTGTAGGTCTTCCTGTCATCTGTGATTTTAATCTGCAACATAATATCAACCACTCAGCTGAACCTGTGGGCTCGGAATATCACTTTGTCAGACAGTGCTGTGTTACAGCATGGGCAGAAATTAAACAAACCTACAGATTATTTCACTACTTTCTCCATCTAGAAATAACAGACCATTATTTTGTTTTAAGTACAGAAACAGTACCCTGGATTTCATATTTATTATAAAATCATAAATACTTTTCTGGAAGGGGCTTGAAAAGAGTTTATCTTTAAGAGATTATAGGACAGCTCTGTTCTTCTTCAAAAGGAGACAGAATAATAAACAGACATAACTCCTCTTTCACAAACACACTCACTATAATTTCTAAGCTCTGCTGCTGGAACAATTCCTATTCTATTTCCAGCATCCCAAAGAGCAATGACACACAGCACTCACTACAATGCTCCTTACATCAGAAATAAAAGGAACAAGGGCAAAATAAAAGTGAACATGGACAGACTTTCCATTACTCCCATTTTCTAAAGTAAAACATTTTTCTCTCTTATGATCTGCCCCTGCACATAGCTGGTAGATGAATGCTTCCCCTTACTTTAGATGAACCATCTGTGTCAGTAAGGCTTGCAAGAGAGAGCTCTATTCAGCAACTAAGAACTACTGCTGGCTAAGAAATAGAAGTGGCTTTCACAAACTATTATAAAAAAATTGTGTTATTTTCATTATCTTTTGGAGCCATACATATTTTACTCCATACACTGTAAAAATTACTTTCACTCTTGTCAGCCCTAAGAATTATTGAAGGTGAATTGTCAAACACCCAGCTTTGAACAAGGTGATAGAGTGACAACACTTTTGAACTTCCTGTACTCTGCAGGGCTTCTGGAAGAATTAGAAATTTTATGTTAAAATTCTAAGTATTCTGGTTTGGCCTAGGCATCGCTGTTTTATGCTACATGATTTCACTGTATCCAGATAATTTGCTATATTTTCAATGTGCATTGTTTTTTCAGAAGATTTTAAGACTCAAGCAGTAAAGCGATAATTAGATTGTTCCTTATAGTGCACTAAACACAGCTTCATCTGGCATGCCTTACAGTCAGTCCACTATGTATGATATTGTCTCAGTACAAGACTCGCCCTGTCTTGTCTTCCTGATTAATTAGAAACAGATTGTAGCCAGAGCTTTGACTGGTGGAAAGTGATTGTTACACAGCCAGGGACAAATTATTTTCCCACAGAGCCACTCCAGTATTCTAAAGCCAAGTTTAAAAATATCACAACATTTTAATATTTACATTCATCGTTCAAAAAATAATGAACACATGGAAGAATCTGTAAGATACAGTATTACAACAGTCATTGTTCATTTTATGGCACAGTACAGAAGTTGATCTAATTCTTCAGTTGTTACAGCTGGCAAAAAAACTGGTTTTGGGGCCAAATTCTTGCAGCATCTGTGTATAACCATCCAGTACAAAATTGGCAGTCAAATGCAGTTATACAGGCAGGAAACTGTTTATGCTCTGTTATTTTCTGTACCATTTCCTATACCATGCTTGGGATCATAACTTAAGAAGATCCTTTCTGAGCCACAATGAGGAGGGTGTGAAAAATCCAGCAGGCCCACTTCTGTCTTATGTTTTTTGTACACTCAGTGCCTCCCTAGGGAAAGAAAAGTTTGTAAGAGTTTTTCATTTTGGTTTTACTTCCTCTTGTTGTTATTTTTTCTGCTTATGTTTATTTGTACTACAAAAGCAGACGCAAAAGAAATGTTCCAACCTGTCTCTGGTCTGTCCTTCCTTCCTGGGAGCAATTATCCTGCAGCCCAGAGTAGTTCCTTTTCTGGCTTTCCTTTCTTGGCGAAGACTAAAACCTGAGCTTCAATATACTGACTTGCATGAAGACAGAGGAGTAAAGCTTTATCTTATATCTTTCTTCCTAGATAATATCTAGATATTTCCTTCCAATAACTAAAGGAGGTTTATAAGAAAGATGGGGATGGAATTTTTAGTAGGGCCTGTTGAAATAGGATAAAGGATAATGGTTTTAAACTAAAAGAGGGTAGATTCAAACTAGATATAAGGAAGAAAGTTTTTTTAAGAGAAGGGTGGTGAAACACTGGCACAGGTTGCCCAGAGAGGTGGTGGATGTCCCATCCTTGGAAATGTTCAAGGCTGGACTGGATGGCACTCTGGCACTCTGAACTGGACTCCCTTCCTTGCCTGGGAAGCAAGGGAGTGCAAGCAGGGAAAGCAAGGCATGCAGAGAGCAAAGCACACACAGCATAGCACTAAAGAAGGAGACAAAGCAACATGCAGAGGAGAAAGCACCCCGGGGTCATGCAGGTTACACGCACCTATAGAGGTCCTTGTTTATTTTTCCTTCACAGGACAAAAGACAGACAAATTTTCCATCAGGTTCCTCAAACTGAACTGAAATAGATGTCCTGGCTCCTGGGCATAATGGGAATGGGCCTATAGCATAGATGTTCAGGGAGAATTTCTTGTTTCCTTAGACCAGATCAAATGTCCTCTATAGCTCAAGTTAGGTCTCTTAATTGCTAAGGTATATTTTATTTAAAATTTAGTTATTGTGCTTATTGTGAATAGAATTTGGAGTGTAAATCATCTGAGAACCAGCACCATTTTTCACTGCAGCTTCTCACATTGGGGTTTATTTGAGCATCACTTTAGTCGCTGCTTGTCACCAGGATTATACATTTTATAACAAAGGATGGAATTCTTCAGAGTCCTATAAAGAGACAATTTATTAAATGAATGTATAGTTGTTTCCTTTTTTAACCCATTGTGTAACATCAGGTTAGCAGAAAGTTGATGCTACTTTTTGGAGACTGCTAAAGGTGCAGACACTTTCTCATTCTGTTGCTGAGTAGCACCTAATGCCCCGACATCCATGGGTATTGGTGTCTCTGAGAACTATGTACGGTTTTATCTCCTGTGGATCAGTCACAAATCAGGGAGCACAACACAAACAGAACAGTAATATTTTGTACAGCATAACATAAAATCCTGAAATTTCTTATACATGTCTAAAATATCAAGTTCAGCATTTCTGGGGCAGCACTGTTGGGGTTTTTTTTGGTGTTTATTTAAAGTAACATTTTCCAGTGCAACTCAGAAATTTCTTCCTACATATAAAAATAATTGAAAATGTGTGTATGAGGCACTAAACAGAGGTATGTTTTGTTCCCTGTGTGTTTTAAAACTGCTTTGTTTAAATGTGTTACAGTGGATTCTTGTCAGCTAAATTAAAGTGATTTTGTAGCTGGCACTTGGGGGCTGCAGACAAGCAGCTACAAAGAATATTATGTTTGCTCAGCAATTGCTTAAAGTATTTGGGAAAGACTGTACCTTTCTCCACGAGGTAACAGAAATGTCAAGTGAATTTGGAAAAAGAAAGCCATGAAAGAGAGCTTATAAGGATATATTTCTATAGCTAACACTTTCATCAGGTTTTGGACCAAGTCCCTCAGCTGCACTCCTGGTGCAAAATTGCATCCTGTTACGTGATTTTCAGATCTCCAGTGCAGATGTGCCATTCCTTAGAAACATCACAAGTTATTTGCTCAAAGAGAGAATCAAATCTGTGTGAATTCATTAAGTCAAACACAGAAGTCTAAGTACTTATGATGAACCATATGTTTGTCTAAAGAAGTTCTGAATCAAAAGAATGAACGTTTACACAAATAAATAGATGTATACACAAGTGACATATCAGATATCATTAAGAGACATTATACATCCCTCCTTGAATCGAATCCTTTTCTTTACCCATAAGCTGGGGATCTAACTTAATTAAACCATAATAAGTTATTTTCCTCTGCGAAAATTATTTTTGAATTCTTCCTTCTGCTACAGCCACAGGTTTCCACGAAATGAGCACTGAACTGTCACATAACCCTTAGGTTAGGAAAAGTAAATACACATACACACTGAGGCTAAAACAGACTTAGTTTTTTATAAGCTTTTATACTCCCATGTGAAATACAGAAGCAACAGCTGGGATTTTTAACATACATCCCACTCACAGCACAAGCCTTCCACCCATCTGTAGAACAGCTATAATCACGTTCATTAGCTTTTGTGAGATTAAATTTATATTTATGTAACCCTTTGATATTTCTAATTACAAATTCAGAGTAAGGTAACAGGTTTGAATTGCTTCATCCTCTCTCACAGGTATCTTTCCATCTTATTATGATATTTTTCCTCTATTCTGATGAGGATTTGGAATCAAAAAGATTATGAGTTCCAGCACCTGCTCGTCAGATACACTCTCAATTTTCAGCTGATATTACAGATCTGTCACAAATCTATATTTCAGCTCATTAAGCTGAAAATATGTCCAATTTTACTTTAAAAGAGCAGATGTTTAAGACTCGGGAGTTTCCAAGCCCCATCTGGCATTAGCCCAACAGTAAATTCTTTTTCTACAACTGTGAAAGCATCATGTTCCTGGAAGAAGTTAGAAGACAATGGAAGTCTGTGGAAGCAAGCCTCGGATGGAAAGATGCAAAAATCTGTAAGTAAATCATATATATTTGCAAACTCAAAGTAAATATAACCACCACTTAGAGTCCCACAAGAAAACGCTTTAGGTTACACCTGCTAGTAGGATTTGCAGTCATATTTTATACAAATGTATGTGTTTTAGAATATGGTTTGCCTTATTTTCAGGGTGTCACTAAATACATGAACATGAGAGCAGTTGCATTAGGTCAGATCAAAGTTCCACAGCTGTCTCACACTGCCCAGGGAAAGCAGATGTCCAGAAAACAATGTCAGACAAGGCAAGCATACAGGCTATTTTCCTCTCAGAGCCTCTAGCACACCAGACATCGTGTCTATTTGTTTAGTAATCCTCGATGGATTTAGCAGTATTTTTCCCCTGTTTTCCCTTTCATTAACTTGTGCAGTCTCTTTCAACCATATAAAATATTTCCTTCTACATCAGAGGCTGCAAAAAGCAAACTACTGTCCCACGCTACCAAGTGGGACCCTTGTATTACTTTGGTAGTAGAGAGAAGCTTTAAATTACTCTAAGAAAGCAATTATGTCTGTTTCTATATGAAAGGCCATAAAATAATTACTTCTTTGCATAATTTACTGATGTTAACAGGAAATGTGCAAATTGATTTACAGTGGGTTTTCATCCTTAGAATAGATGTGTTATTTTGATTAGTAGGCCTCTGTCATCTGTGTGAAATACTGTATGCATGGAAGAATCACCATAATAGCAATGGATCACGTCAGTGATGTGTACATATTATATGAAGTAACAAAAGTGGCATGTCTTTAAACTTTGTCCATCAGTTATGCACCATCCCTGTGGACTGAAATTCCATACCAATGTACAAAAAGTATAACAGTACTATATGACCCAGCTGGGAATGGTGACAGGGCAGCACATCTGCTGGAGATGTGGGAAGGATGGCAAGGATTAACGAATCCAGGCATCTCGTGTGGACAAAAAATAAATAAGTATGATGGAAAAAAAGCTAAATTAATCCTTTTGTATTGGTGCTTATGAAAAAAAGAGCTTGAGGAAGTTCTGAATACAGGAGTATTACGTGTGAGGAGCTAACAGATTGCAGTGTCCCTAGGATTGCTTTGAGGAGAAAATGACAAGAGGAGTAGTAATAAATCCTGACCTTCAGGGAGGCCTGATAAAATTGTCTGGCAGAAGACGCAAAATGGACAAAAGAGACTCTGTTTCTCATAATGTGTAATTTAACTTTGGAACTCATCATCACTGCACTTGGTAAATGCAAAATTTTTAATGGATTCATAAGGTAATTAATACAGTGATGAAATAAAACTCACCAAAGCTATTAAGCAGAAATATAGTGATGCAACACCAGACTTAGGAAGTCTCTAAACCATAGATGCATGAAAGTTGGGAGTATGTACTGCAAGAATAAAATGCCACTCTAAAGTGGCACCATTTCCAAAGTATCTGTAGTGGCCACGACTAAAGACAAGACTGAGAGCAAGGTGGCTCTTCTTAAATGGTTTGCCCCATCTCAGTTGCTCTTGTGTTCCAGGTCTTCCAGTTAGTGGAAGATTTGCTCAGACTTGCAAAAATGGTGGTACCAAGTATTTTGTTATAAAGCAAGAAAAGCTTTTTATACTTTTAAGTGGAAGAAAAATCATTGCAGGTAAGAATCTTCAGGCAATTAATAATAGAAGATGTACATTTTCACTCTGGTGGGCTTTCAGAGTGTCATCACCACTTTTAACAATAAAGAATCTGCTGCATTTATAGAAAGAAAAAGACAATTAAGAGGGAGATTATTTCTCTTTGTACGGTAGTTAAAAATTGCTGTACAAATATTATTTGTGATCTTCACTCATACTGTGCTGGGAAGATACAGCTGTTTCAACAAAGCAGATAAGTATGTAGTGAAATAGAAAACAGACTTGCTGGGGAAAAAGGTAAAAATATATTGAATGTAAACTGTATGCTCTGAGGAGACAAACTTCTTTCTTCATTCTGCACTCTGTTTCACTCAATGGCCTTTTTCAGTATGTGCAGGAAAAGATGACTGGTTTGTGCAATTAGTATGTGTTCCAGTATGCAAGATGCACAAATATTTGGCTGCTGTATATGAATACAGGAGATGAGGATTACGTCTGTATTAATGCACAGAATATTGAAATGTTTCTACTGAGATATTGAAGGAAGAATTCAATTGGTGACAGGGTTTTTTCACATGTAGCCTATGAAAGAAAACACTGATTTAACTCCTAAAAAACAAAGATAATTAAATTACACTTTAAACTGACTTTTTGCTCAGCAGCAGTGAACAAGTATAGGACAGCAAATCCAGTTTCCTGGATTCCCTTTCTCGCTTTTCTTGAATGTGAGTGATATCTTCCTTTATCCTGTCACCAGGGATCTCCCTGACTGCACAAGCTGCCAAAGATGACAGAAAGTCACTCTGTGACAATGGCAACCAGCTCCCTCAGCACCTTGGATATGTCCTACCAGCCTCACAGACTTGTGTTCTGTTCAGTTGGCTCCAGTGATCTACGTCTCAAGCTTTATTTTCTGTAGGAACTCTGCTACAAGCCAGTTAAGAGTTGGAAGGTCCAAGAGAAAACTTTGGCTGCAAAGACCAAGACAAAGAGGATACCGAGAATTTCAGGTGTTCCTGTATCATTTGTCACTAGGACAAAGCAGCCTCATTTTCCTCAGCTGTCCTCTTCTTCCAATGGCTCTGTATGAATCTTCCTTGCTGCCCTCCACATTCCTCACCAGTTTTGACCCCAGTGGATATTTGGCATGCCTGGTTCCAGCCCTGCATGCCCAGGATATATTTCTGTGCTTCTTCTGGGTAGCCTACCCCCCTGTTTGCTCCCTGTATGTTCCTGTTGTGCTGGAGTTCACTCAGGAGTTCCTCATCTCCCTTACCAGACACCCTTGGCTTCCTGCCTGTCAGGATACCCTGTTCTGCTCTAAAGCGGTTGTCCTTAAAGGTCAATCAGTTTTCCTGGGCCCTTTGCCCTTCAGTGCACCCTCCTGAGAGATCTTGTTTGCCAGTTCCCTGACTGAATCCTGGTTTTAGGTACAAGGCCTGTGTCTTTCCAGCACAGTACTGTATCCCTCTGCTTCCAGAAATGCTGAGCTGTGTGGCCATACACAGATTTCTAATTCCTGTTTGTTTCCCACACTGTGGGCATGTGCGTACTGGCAGTTCAAAATGAAATCAAACCCCAAATTTCAAAGCCCTGCTCATTAGGTTAGTAATCCTATTAGAGAAAATGATCTTGCCCCACTTTGCCAGATGGGTCCCAAATAATATATTTTCTAGTTTCAAGGCCAGTAAGTAAAAGAAGAAAAATCACTTTTTTTGCTCCTCTAATCTTGACCTTCAATTTCTCCATTTCAACCTCAACCTGTCCATTTTATTCTTGCTCCTTGCATCTAGACTCTATATCAAAAAAAATATGTGTTTGCCCTCTCTTTTTCAGCACCTCTGAAGTATATTGGTCAAACAGCCAGCAGTACATATTTGTTTTAGATTTGTTCACCTTGCTATGTAGTCTACACTTTCCATAGCCTGTCTGAACCTGTTTAATTCTTCCCACATCCTTTTTCTTTTTCAAACACAATATGGATCCAAATAAATGGTTATTTCATCTTAAATGTTATACTTCACAGTTCAAAATATATCTCATTATCTAAGATGGTATTTTCATTTTCTGCTGGAGGGAAATACATTTATATAGGATTAATACCATACTACTGCAGTGTTTTTTATTTAAAAATTACTTAGGTTGCATATTTAGATACGGGTGAGGAAAAAGTTCTCTCTTAAAATAACCATAACACTTTTGTTTATTGTCAGGATCTGCCATTTACTAGGAGGTTATCACTTTTTCCATCCTCCTGGGCATACATCATGGTACAAGTAAATTGCTGCAGCACATTGATTCTAAACTGCTGAATTACTGGTGTCTATCACAGTATTCAAACAGGTTTGAAGAAAAACATCTTTCCCATTCCTGAGGGCTCTAAAGTAAAAGTAGATTAATAATTTATGTTTCAAACTTGCTTCCAGCATAGTCAGCGGCAAACCTCTCATTGCTTACAGACAGCAGTGTCCTGCTTCCTACACAGACGTTGGGGAGACTCTGGTGTGGACACAGCTGAATGAATTAAAAGTTCCCATCAATATAACAATCCATGTGTGACAGCATTGTGAAGAAAGCACTCCTTTATTCACTGGGTGACAGTAACCAGACTTGTTCAGTTGAGAACATTTAACAAGAATACAATTGGACAGATCTTCCGTCATTCTGACCAAGGCTAAATTCAAGCAGAAGCGCCAGCAAATATAGGTCACTGATTAATTCACTGAGATTCTGCATTCTTGCTCTGCAATAATCACTTAATGACAAGTTACAGCAAATACTGCAATGTGATAATTAATTCTGGTTACACATTATTAAGGTCAGAGGAGCTAACGGATTCACTAATGATTTCTATTTTAGAACATGGGACATTTCAATCAAGCATATATAAAATAGTAAATGTAAGGGAATTTAACAGTATTTACTGGCTTAGTTCATGATCAAACATTGGCTACTGCTCAGCATGTGGAGGCATTAAATGCTGCCATTTTATCAGAGGGGAGATCCAATACTTTTGTTGAAAAAAGCACTTTCAAAACTTTTATTACATTTAGTTATAACTTAACAAAAAATCCTGAACATAGTTAATATAGCAACCGACTGAAAAATAATTTTGATCTCTCCTACACATAGAGAAATTTACACATAGAGAGAGAAAAAAGTCTTTTATCTCTAGACATGAGAAACAAAGCAGGGATACATGAAGGTTCCCAATTCACTTAGAAAAGCTCTCTCCTCCACTCCTCACACCCTCCTTGTTTGGCATCGAGGTGGATGGGACTATATTGTTAAGGTTACCTGAGGTACCTACTGTACAAGGAGCCTCCAGAGAAACCTGTATTCAGAGATCCAAACCACTGGGGAACTAACAGGTCTTTATACATTATTAAACATCTTTTTTCCTCTCCAGGATTTGCAGCAAACCTATCTGCTTCTTTCTGGCTCTTGTTCTTCCTCCTTAAAATATGCAGACATCACAGAGAAGGGTTTTCATAGATTCAGGAGAAACAAGAACATGATTTCATGAGTATACCTTTCCTACAGATTTAGACACTCAGTGAGTAGAAGGGAAACCTACATTTTTTTCGTACTTTATTCAGTTCTCCCTTTACCCTGTTACTGAAGTTATTGGCAGTTTTTCTAAGCCAAAAGGTTAAGCAACAACCCTGAAAAACAACCATTTATTACAAATGTATTAGTACTAATACTCCAATAGGTTGTCTATTTTCATAGTTTCCACTCTATGTTATTAATCAAAACATGAGTGAAAACTAGCATTAGTCCCATCTACATCTGTCATACTTAACTCTAAATGACAATATGAAATGTTTATTAGTCTCATTGAACTGCTTATCCATCTCACTGACAACGCTTTCAAACCATATATGCTTATTTATCACCCTGGTGCCAGTGAGCTGAGCTCTCTCAATTTGAAGACATTTGTGGGTGGTGAAAATACTCCTGCCTTAGCATTCCCTCTCTCCTTCAGATCCAGAATGAAGTTCAGAAATCTCATTCACTAATGAGGGATGGAACAATGAGTTTCCAAAGAATATCCCTGCTTTTGACTACTTGCAACTTACCCCAGCATGGCTGTTAGAGGGAGGAGGAATTGAAATTTGAATATCCTTTCTTTCCTTTTGTTTCTTAGTTTTGTTTCTGGATGAGATGATGCCTTATGCATTCCTTCTGTCTGTTTTTCTAAAAAACTTTGCTATGTGTTGTCTGATTTCAAACAAGTTTAAGGTAAGAAGAAAATGTTCAGACATAAAAAGTTTCTGTGAGTTTTGCGAAAACTGGATAGTCCCTGCATTAGAAGGACACGTGGGTTAGTACCTCCAAACTGGAAAAGCAGATAGTGCAAGGCTCAGCACCATTCTGTTCTTTCTGGCATACACCAGTGGGGCAAAAACCTGGCTGAAGACTCAGAAACAGCTACAGCATAAATTGCTTCTTGAGGAGATAGGAGCCAAGAAGGTGCTGAGAGGTGGGGTACTCCCAGAGAGATGGTGGATATTGGAGAGGGTGATGCAGAAGCAAAAATGAGAAGGCAAGCTAGAACTATCAGAAAGGTCAAGAAGTGTAAGACTAAAGGGCAGAAAGTCCTCAGGAAGGCAGGCTGCACTAGGTCTACTGCTTGCAAAAAATCCTGTAAAATCAAGATACTTGTGTGAATATACACGTTCCTTAATCTCATCCTTGTTCATTGTCTCATCTTCTGGGCTGCATTCTGGTATTTGCAGGTTAGAGAGACTAAACATTTTTAGTCCTATTGGTCAGATCCAAAAGTGCTTAAATCACTCAGGCAGTATAATTCAGATAACTAAAGGTAGATTAGACACTTCAACTTACAGGGCATTAAAAAAAAGCAAACATTTTTTGTTACTGGCTGGCAGAAAAACAATTTATTAAAACTCTGCATACCTAAAGTTTGGCTTTCAAAACTTTATATTATCCAGGAGTTTTTGAATCCTGTAGTCTTACCCTCTTCTCCATTTGCAGTCTGGGTAGGTTTGTATTATTAATAAGTTAAACAAATTGCCTGGTCTATAGTGTGCTCTGATACTTAATCAGAAGGTAAGCTCAGACTCATACGCTATCAATCAACTTTAAAAGGCAATAGAGAAAAATATCACTTAAGGAGCTATTTGGAAGTTTCAGACTTTGCAGGTGTTTTGGAAAGATCTGTCTTTATTGCTGAATCCCACATAAACCTCATGCTTTGCCACCTTCCTCCCCCCTGACATCTGGTAACAAGATTTCATATACAATGACTTATGCATGACCTGTTTCTAACACTCATAAAATATGTTAATGTGACCCCTTTTTTTGTGGCCCACTTTGAAGGCACTGGATCTGCTACAGAATCTTACATATCACCATTTTGCATGCAAAAATCTACGTTTTGCTTCTGTAGTAGTTTTACCGTTCACCTTGCCCTCCTTGCCAGTGTTCCAATTTAAGTTACCCATCTGGCTTACTCTCAGAGATGACCATTAGGCAGTTATCAGAAGAGGAGAATTAAATAATTGCTTCTGACTCCAAAATAACTGAAACCAATAGGACACACAGCAGATCTCCAATGGGAAATGATGCACATTGATTTCAGCTTTTTTTGTCGTTTTGATTTTAGTTCACGGATACGATTTCAAGAATAAAAAAATAATTTGTTGTATGATTAAAAATTGTCTTGTTACATAGATGTATAAATGTTATAGCAGTTTTGACTATGCTTAACTTCTGAAAGTTTCTATTTGTAACTTCATATAAAAGGTATGGTTTCATGTCCTTTAAAGGATGTTTTTAAACTAGATCTGACCATAGCATTTTAGGTATATTGCATCCATAATGTGTGCTTTTCTTCTCAGCAGGAATGGCTAAAATAAATAATAAAGACTATTTCCAAATGGATATTTAAAAACCTGTTAGTGGAAACTCAGATATACTACTCTCTGAAAGGGTTTCTGTGGTCTTAATTTACAATGACCAGTCAAATGAACGTTTATAAAGGAAATAAATGTTCATGCAGGAAGCTTTAATAGTGCCTTCAAGAGTGCCTGCAATGAGCTGTAAGAGGACAAAAGCTTTTCTCCTCAGCTTTGCTCTGACTCTGCAGATCGCTGTGGATGTGAAACAAAGCCATGACTTTGACTTTGTCCAGTCACTCTTATGTCCACTGACACCTCTAATGTACTCGTGCTAAAGGATTACTTATCTCCCTGCCTGTCCTCAGGAAGGACACATGGTCTGAAGCTAAGCTGATATCTCTGCTTGCAAGAAATGGACAGAAGGTTATTGAAATTCTTTTTCCTTCAGCTTGTTGCCACTTGGTATAGTCATAAATATTTCCTATCAGAGGCAATTGCTGTCTCAGTTAATAAACCTCAATCTCTGCCATTCTCATTTAATGATTCATAAAATACTGTAATTTCCTATGAGTGCATTATGCTACCTTTTGCTGCTAAAAAATTGATTTCAAAAGAGAAAGAACTGAGAAAAGGAGACATCAGCTAAAGTCTCATTAGGGAAATGAAGGCATCTTGGACATTCAGGCAGAAAGCTGCATCTGTGTCCCAACAACCAAATGAGCCTTATATTATTAAGTGAAAAAAGGAACAGCAAAGCTCCCCAGTGAAGGATAGGTGCTAGACACAGAATCTTACCTGACTTTAAAAAAATTTACTTTTTCTCAATTCTTCCTATTTCTGCAGAGGTGGCATTTTTGCATTGCTACAGCTGTGCCATAGTTCCCATAAAAATAAAAAGGTGGATGTTTAACATATAGAAGCAAGTTTTTTATATTACCATGCAAGACCTCCAGAACACGCAGAGTAGGTATGTGCTGAGATTTATTACATTTTATCTCAGTAACAGAAATCTAATCTGTGTTGATTAGGGGTAAAAAACATATATTTAATTAATTTTTTCAAGAGCATTGAAGATTATAACAGGCGAAAGACCATTTCTTGCTTAGTATCAGTTATTATGTTCTTGATTAACTCCATCTTTTAAGTCCTAGAGTAATCAGAATTAATCAAACTCATGATTATGAGTCAATACAAAAATAATAAATGTAGTCTAAGATTATGATACTTTAACACGTGTTTCACTATTTAATTTTATGATCCCAGTACCTAACTCAGTCTTATCCCAGCACTGTCAGAGTCCACAATTTCAAACATCACTGTTCAGGTCAGGACCAGGCACTGGTCTGAGCAGAGACTCTCATGTATTCACAGGACACCATAGACTAAGCTCTCAAACAAAATTTCATACAATTACACAACAGTTAAACCACAACTTGCAACTCTTGCAGTAACATTTTTTGCTGTATGGCTATTTTGGCATTCTCCTATATGAGATCCAGTCTTCAGATTATTTTCTTGCACAGAGGGGCATCCACAGTCTCTGCCTTTTGGAAGAGTTTCCGCAGTAAATGCAAAATGACTTTTGCCCTTTGTGATGCATAGCCTTTTCTGACAGATCTTTATGTGGGATTGTAAGAGCCCTGATATTTTGCAAATCAGTCATGATTTAAATTCATTAAAATTAATTTTACCTCTTGCTGCATCTAATTGCTTTGTTGGTTTACAGAGATTGATTTTTCTCTTAAAAACTGGCAGTTTCCAAACACAAAGGGTATCCAGGGCGTGTGTATACAGGGAAAGCTTGGCTGTATCTAATAGGATCCTGCAGGTACCAGGGCTCTGCTGTGTTCAAGGCAAGCATTTCTTTCATGCTCTGACAGAAAGTTAACACCTAAGTTTATTTTCCAGCTGTCACTTCCCTGGTAACATGAAAAGGATTGTGGATAAATTATAAGACTAATCAGTAAATTCTTTACTCTGTCAAGTGCTTTTGCTATTTCTTTCTTGAAAGCCCACTTTTTTTTTTTTTTTCTCTACACAATGGTGTTAGTGCTCAAAATTCCTTATCTCTGTTGCTACATGTTTCACACGGACATTACTGCAAACACTGCTGGAAAAGGCTCCTGGAGCTGGTTGGAAGCTGTTTATCAGAGATCAGGAGACACAAGTGGCCTCTGCAAGCCTGTTTGCTATCAACACCCCTCCAATGTCTCACTTGCTAATGGTGAGAATCTTAGTAGAAGTTTCTCACTGAGTTTAAATAAAAAAATGTCAGTGAAGCACAGCATTAAACTAATAAACTATATATGTCAGAGAGAGGGGTAAAAATCCACTTCCTGGACATTAAGACACCATTTCCTTGAGAATCTTGCATAATTTCAGAAGTCTTTCAAGAATGTTTCTTCATATATTATTTAGCTCTTACTTTTTTCTTCTTTTTCTTTCTCTGCATTACATTCAACTACATTTAATAGCATTACAAGCAGCTGTAGATCTCTTTCTGACTGATCTAGAATTACAACAGGTGTCACAGGCACATCAATCAAGTAATAGGTTTTGGACAAAGATACATAACAAAAGTACAGAAGAATAGTTGGCATTCTCTAGAAAAACACTGAAATAACAGAAACTTAAAAGCCAAGTTCTGGGGTTTTAAAAATTTTTTTGAGCCCCTGCATTTGGTCAATCATTCCATTAATCTTATGCCTTTTAAATCCAAAACAGAGGAAGGAAACATCCATTTTGTGTTCAGTTTATTACTCAGGCCGAGCCATGCTCTCAGACTTCCTCTTCTGAATTTCAATCCGAAAAGTAAACATCCAAATGAAAAAGTGACTAACAATCTACACAGAAATAAAACATCTCTGTTAACAGAGGGCACCCTCAGTGAGGGCTCCTTAAGACATACTACCCAATGTTTAATTTAAAGGTCATCCTCTGGACTTAATGAATTATCTATGTTGTAATCCATAACCGAATTGGCCCAAAACATGTCAAAAATATCAAATAAGCAGAGGTTATGAAAGGATAAACTGTATTAAACTAAAAATTCTAATATTTTTGTGTACATCCCAGAAAGTGAAATCACTTTTCTTTAGAAATTTGATTCAGTCTGGTAGAGAAACACATGGATAAATTTCAGATATGAATCAACAGTAAAGTAAGGAAGAATTAGTAATCATAAAGGACAGCTCGGTTTATCAACTCAAAAATCCACTCATGGAGGCCTTGTAACACATGGGACAAGGAGATAAGCTGTCAACTCTGATGGCATTTGGGTCATTGTCATTACATGGTGTTGAGAGTTCAGCATCAGAACATGCCTTTTGAACACCACAATGTCATAAATGTCAAACTAATGAAACCATTTAAGTCAGTGAGTGATGCAGGGAGCCAGCCTCCATTGCAGAAATGAACATTAACCAGTAAACACCATCAATGAATCATCTGGTACTTTCTTCAAAATATCCCCTTCCACTCCATGCATTCTTTTTTTATGAGGTTTTTTTTTTTCTCTGTGGCCACTTTCTTTTTCTCCTACAGTCGTAAGAAAAACTGCTAGCTGCCTTAGCACAAATGAGCTGGGCCTCTCTTCTAGAGCAAGAAAATTATTTCTCTGTCTGAGCATTAATAGAATACAGACTCAAACCTAACCAAAACCAAAGAACAAAATACAACCACCTCCTGAACACAAGTAATTAATTTTGATCTGAATAATCTCTTATATCTAAGAAATTATAAGAGTTTTTTTATCTCAGTCATTCGTGTTCTGGTGGAATAATCATGAAGACCTTAATTTAAGTGATTAAAAGGTACAGGATTACTTTTGCACTGCTGGAAACATGAAGAAAGATTTACTTCATTGTTATCTGCAGCTTTTTTTATTAGATACCTAGAGTTGTCCATAAAATCAGAAGAAAAAAAAGCAACTTAGTTAACCAAATTTTTAAATTATGATCTTTTTTAGAATTTGTTTAAAATAAAATTTTCATGGTAAAGGTATGCAGTGTGATTTCTCCAATGCCATTCCTTAGAGGCTCCTAAAAACTTAGGAGAAAGTGTAAAAGCTGAAGTATAAAAATTACATAGCAGAGAAAATACACTAACAAATACGCTAAATGATAAACTTTCCTACTTGGAAGGCAAGGGTAAATATTTGTTCTTAAATTATTAAACCCTTATATCAAGCTGAAAATTTATCCCTTATGACTTCATACCTTTTGAAGGTGACTAAAAACCTATTAGCAGTAATGAAGCACAAGTTAAATGATTGATTTTGTCAATCACTGGGAATGTTCCAGACCTTGTGTTATGTAACATGGATTGTGGGTCATCTGTAAGCTTCATTAATCATATATAACCCATTCATTCATGAGAAAAAATGATGAATTACTGTCTGTGGAGGCCCTAACATTAGTCTCACTAATTCCATGGAAGTGCAGGATATATTGTAAGCTTTTCTTTTTCCCTATAAACATGTTGTAGAATGTAATCTGTAATCCTGAATGACACTTTAATCCATGTAAGCAGATATTTACTTCCCATGGAGCCACACTGATTTTAGTGGCTGATGCCTGCTCGTGTATAATTACAATATAGTTTTCCTACTGTTCCCATGATGATAAAATTCTGTATACATAAGAAAAAGAGATTAGGGACTGCATTTCACCCAACCTCAGCTGGCTAAAATTGGACCAATAAACAAACCACAAAAAGTGACGGGAAGGTACTTTGGCTTATTATATATACGCAACTAAACTGCTATAGAAGTCATGTTATATAAAATTGATTGAATGCAATCTTAAAAAGAATTAGTTCAGGCTCCAACTAAACTTCTTTTGGGAAGCTATTCCAGAATTTTTCTTCACTCACGGCTGGAGACTGCATATCAATGCTGCAACTATTTATTTCTCCAACAACAGTGTCTAGTATTGTAAAACTCTCCCCTCTCTTCTTGCATTTACTCACGGTATATTTACAACAGCAGTTATAACCCCCCACATTTTATTAGGCAAAACAAACAAAACTCTGAATCTTTTAATGCGTTCTCATGAAATGGAATCTTTTCCCCTTGATTATCCTCAGGATAATCTTAAACATTGGTGACAAGAAACCTTTGAAAATTCCAGAGGAGGTCTCACAAGAGTCAAATGCATCTCCATTTGTTCTATAAAGTACTGTAGGTGACAAGTCATTTGCTGCTTGTCTCTTGTCTTACAGAAAATAGGTACTTGAAAATAATTATGCTGGTGATGTCCTGAAACAACCACCTTGCAGAGCTGAGTTGTCTTGTCATCCTTGTGCTTTATGTCTTTCTGCTTCACTGCCAGTACATTTTTTCTTGTTGCTTTTTTTCTACTCAAGATTGTTGTGCTTCTGTTAAAGACTTTTTTGTGCGTTTTGCACAATAATTAGCACAAAATGGTTAAGGCTACTCAGCCCTAGAGTGATAGTTATGGTAATAATAACAGCAATCTGAACATACACATGTTCATTCTCTCGAGATATGCCAGAACAGTATCAACTTTTTTTCTTCATCTAATGGCACTGTGGAGTTAACACCAGCAACAGCTGTGAGTCATTACAATTACATGCTCTCTGTGGTACTTAATACACACTTTAAAGGACATTTCATTTTCCGTAGTCCCTAGATAACTAATCTACTCCAGTCTATGTCTGCAAAAATATTTGCATTCTGATAGACAAGTTTTTTACTGAATTAAAAATCAACGTGATTTCACTGGCATGTGCTGTAGGGTCCTTTCTCAACATGAACAAACCAAACCCAGCCTCACTGCAAGGACTGGAAAAGAGTTCTCTTTGTTTTTCTGAAACATACACACGTGCTGAGACCATTTGTTTCCCCATGCAAATAAAAGGGAGCCCTGTATCCACACCTACACGTGTAAGTATTAGCTTTATCTTATCACCACAACCATTTTTAGATTGATGGTGAAAGGCATTGCCTCCAGTGATAGCTCATGCAGTAGAATGCACACTGTATTGTCAACTGACATTTAACAGCACCTAATATGCATTCATCCACTACGGGAACATTTTTATGTAACACTTTCTAGATTTTGCTTTAATGTACTGATTGCAGAAGAGATAGGCAGTGCTCTGAACAGTAATCTCCACAGCAGTTACATTCACTTTGGAGAGAAAACGTTGACATCTGCTTACATCTCCTGAGCAGAAGAAATGATTGTAGCTAAGATAACAGCTGAACCTACAATGCTCTGTGTGTGTGTGCAACTGTGTGTGTTCGTGTGTTTGTGACTGTGTGTGTGAGTGTGTAAGAGTGTATGTGTGTGTGAGTGTAAAAGAAGAACTGGCTGCTCACCACTGACTTATCTGAACGTGAGGTACGCTAAACAAAAACAGTCTTGCACACTGCAACTGCTTGAGTGCACATCATTGCTTCTCAGTTTAGTCTTGTTTTCAATACTAAATCTGATTTCCTTCCTCTCCCCTACCCACCCATTGACATTCCTTTCTACTTCAGTTCTGGAATGTGTGGTCTGTGGCCAGCTGACAACTCTTTTTTTTAAATAAATTAGAGGATATTTAAACAAGACATTCTAAAGATCATGGGGCATGAGCAGTGAGAGCTGCTGGAATGGGCAGAAAGTAGCTTGAATGTTTGAATGATTTCTCTTTCCCACCCTGCTTCTCCCACCTGTGTCTTTGTTATGAAACCGACTGTTACTGACATTTCCAAGGACTTTAACGACTTCTGTAGTGCCACCAGTGACTGCCAGGAGACGCCTGCACATCCTAGGAGTCACACAGCTCCCATAATTCGTTTAATTCTAGTTTACATTACTTTTTCATATATTTTACATCTGCATCTTCAAGTTTTGTTCTTCTAATGCTTAACCAAAGCAAACCCAAACTAATGTATAAGTAGGCTTTATTTTTTGGAAAGTTGTGGGTTTTGTCACTGAGAAGCAGGATAGACCAACTGGACTCTGAGAAGGAAAGTGGTGGCTCCGGGCAGACACTGTCGATAAGGGAGTGGATTTTCATTGGACTATCATGCAAATGCTGGATCAAAATTAAATAATGTATTGCCATTTTTGCAGTATAGGACAAGTTGTAGTTTGTACAACAAGTCTTGCAACCAATTACTAAGGATAGAATAAAATATCACTGCCTGCTTCTGAAACCACTTGATGCACTTTAAAAGAAGTTTGGGTCAGCTGGCAGAAAACATGTATGATAGTAGTTTTCAGAATGATGAAGGAGAGTGGGTTAAGTAGTTGCTATCCCTACAGGTGGTTGACACTGGATTGGTAGAAGTAAAACTTTGTAAATCTTCTATACCAAGAGAGCAATGTGTTGAAAAATAAAACAAACCACCAAACAAAATAAATCCACCCCCCTGCTCCATCTGCTAGCCTCAGTCTTACAACTCATGCAGAAAGACCCATTGATAAATATCCATCTGGCCTACTTCAAGTCTTCTGGAAACTTTTTTACCTGGGTGTTAGAAAAAACCCTTAGCTTTCCAAAATTGTTACCAGAAGCATTGATCCTGCTTCTGCTGAGATCAATGAGAACTTTATATGCAAACTGAAAGAAGGATTAGCATTAAAATCATGAAGTATGTAATAGAATTAACTATTTTGTATATTTTTCCTATTCGATTGCAAAGTGCTTAATAGGAACTTGATCTCTAAGAAAACTGATGAATAGATACAGAAGTCTCTGTAGCAAGGTTTCCTAGTAAGCCAGGGGTAGGTTGCAGTTCTTTCAAGTCCTGTTGAGGTGCTTTAATACATTTACCTGTAAAACATCTGAATGTGTATCCCCCAAAGTAATTTCTGCAAAGAATTAACAAAGCAAAGCAATTTTATTTTTCATCCCTCATTTATTTAATGACTCCCTTAACCTATTTTGAGAAGGGTTTAGTGTAGAAGTTCACATGTCTAAATTGACCAGTTGTTTCTTGGTGAAGTATTTTCATCATAATATCCAAAATATATGATAATACCAATAATAAATATATAATAATAATAATATAATATTGCCTCTCTGAAGCTAGTGAATTTACAGAGTGTTAAAATTCCTGGGTTTATGATGATTTATGTGTTAGTGTTAATAGTCTGGCCTGGAAAATGGACAGAGGTGTGATACAATTGCATATACATCCTCTGATTGATAAGGAAAGTAAGGGGACAAGTTGGAGAAGACAGCTTAGTCTGACCATTTTGGATTTCCCAGTGATTCTGGAACTGCATGAACTCCAGTCCTAAATTTCTTTGGGAATAAAATTTATTTTCTTACACTAACACTTAACTACTTTCAGTTGGTACCACAAAGCTTTCTCTTTTTATATCCTGCACAAATTCAAGGAAGCCTAATGCTAATGGATTTAATAGTGAAGGGTAATGTGAACTGAAATTACAATGGCTAGATTTTGATTTGGCTAATTTTCAAACAATCTTGGTTTGAGTTTCTTTAAAAGGTTACTCTATTAAAAGAAAAAAAAAAAGGTAGAAAATTTGATCCTCCAAAATAACTCTTTAATGTAATTTAACCTAAAAAGATGATCTCTGTGTAGCCAGTAGGCTTATGAAGCTACTTACCAGTAGAAAACAAGGGCAAGTTGTCTAAAGTTGTTTGCATTAGTAAATAAATGGGATGGGGACAGCAGGGATCTGTCTTATCCTACCTGTCACAGTACTGATGAAGTCTCTGGATATGGGAGACCATGTGTGTCACAGTTACAGTTCATTTGTGATTTACATGTTTAAATATTCACTAATCCTATTTTATTATAAACACCCCATGTATTATAAATATTTTCTTTCTTCAGACCAATTTAGGTACTCAGAAATCATTCATTTTGGTGAGAAGGAGGAAATAAGTAAAAAAAAAGGACAAAGGACAAGCTTTTCTTGCTGATTTACTTCCAGGCTTTAAGTTCTTGTTGTAAGTGGAATGACAAGGAGCATTTATTTTAATTCCCATTGAGGGCCCTGTGAGCACTAACTTCCATTTGCTTCTCTGGCTTTCACAGGGTAGATTTTTTTTCTTCCCCTCTCTAAAAGAAATTTCTGGTAACCAGCAGAACACCAGGCTGTCTTGGGACATTACACAGATAGGAACTTCACAAAGTTGCTGCCTGATTAAATGTGCTAGGGCTGTTTGGACCTCTCTGAATTGTTCCTGGGTAGTCCTATGAAAAAATTCTTATGAACAGGAGCATCAGATGCCTCCAACTTGCATAACCAGCCTGCAGAATTTTGATGCTTGACAGCAAAGCCTCCATTATGCAGTTGTAAGCATGTGTTTGGTATACACATGTTGTATACAAGGCCACTATTTTAAAATAACATAAAACAAAATTTTATTAAAATCATGTTAAGGTAAAACCTGATTGTTCATGTTATGCAGATTAAAGGGAAAAAGCCTTTATTTTTCTACAGATCCTATATTTCAAATGATCATAGAAAACATAAAAGGGAGAATTGCTTAATCACTTCTCCTGATGGTTTTAGTCTGGCTTTTGTAACTACTTCAAGAACATTGAGGGAAAATATGCAAGTTTTAAAACCTATTCTTCCCATTTAATTTCACTTGCTATTAAATTGAGTGCCGATTCATTTTAAATTTTACTCTTTAATCCATTCTTAAGTGGTGTGGGGAAATACACCTATGACCCTCTGCAGAAGTGTACTAAATTCTGAAAGTCTCAAAGAAAATTCTTAGATATGCTGGATGTTGTGTTTCATGTTGAGAAATAGGCTGAAACAACCCAGAAGGGCAACCTGGTGCTGTTTTATGCTCTGCATAAAGTGCAACTCTGCTGAAGCACAGTGTGCCCAACACAGACCTTTGCCAGCACAGACCCTTGCTTTTCAACCTCACAGTCTTTGAAGATATTTCTCAGGCTATTGGTATATCAGAAAAATCACCACTGTCTTGATTTTCAGTACTTCAGTTAGAATGCCCATTATACAAGAGCAGAAATAATACATTGAAGTTGTCCCCTTTAAAAGTGGTAGCTTTTTTTTTTTTAGAATGAAAATAAACCCAAGAAAACTGGCTTCAAAACACATTCCTAATGCTTAAACCATTCTCTGAAATATACAAATACTTAGACTGAGGGGGAAATGGACATTAGATGAAGAGATTATTAAAAAATGTATGATTATTTAAGGTCAACTGTTATTGTAGCAGGACTTAGCTGTACAACCATCTAAAAGTTTTATCAGCTCTGACAATATTTCACCTTATTCATGATCAGTATTCACAGCCACCCATTAGTGTACTTAGGTATCCAATAATTATAAATGTCAAACAAAACTGTTTTCTATCTAGAATGGCCTGATAAGGAAGTACTGTTTACTTACTCCATTCAAAGAAGTTTGGATCACTTGACTTGTTTTAGATCATACTTTACTGTACCAGACTGAAAGCCTGGACAGAAGAATCAACCCATTGGGTGAAATTTGGTCCCAATATTGACAGCAGTAACATGCCTTTGAAGACCTGTTTGAAATGTGAAAGGTTAGACCCTTAGAGAGAACAAACTGAAGAAAGCAGAAAAGCTGTAACACTGTGACTCAATCTCAGCCCAGCACTTCCAGCTGAGATGAGCTTATCTGTCGCCCTTGCAGTGGCAGTGTACTTGTTTCTGAAATTGAGACTACAAGAAAGCTGCTCTCTTGACTGACATGCTTCTGCATAATGACTTTTTCAAATGTTCTATGAAGATTCCAGATCAGGCCTCAGCTAAGCAGTGTTTTCTTAACTTATTTTTTGCTGGCACCTGACTTCCTGCAAATGATAATACTGATTTTTTGGTGGGGGTGATGTGGCATTTCTTTATTGTTTGCGTTGTGTGTTGTAGTATTTTGTGGGGAGAGCTTGTTTGTAGTTTGTTGCTGTTTTTGTGGGGGGGAGTGGTACTTATTTGTTTGTTTGTTTTGTTTAAGAATACTGCACGTTTACACAACTCATCACAAGACTTGTCTTTCCATGTGTATAGATGGAGCTCACCTACATCCATGGGAATTGATACTGTGGTACCCTTTGGAATGACATAATGAAAGGGTTTCTGAAAACCATCTGATACCATGTGCATGGCCTATGCTGAAAAAACAAGCAAGTGGCTCCTAATATTGAGGCTCCTAATGAGCCTTAATATAGCTGTACATCTTCACAGAAAGATATCTAGTAGGTTTTCTCCTGTAGTAGAAGAAAACATCGACTACTACTATTATTTTGTTTTACTTAAAGTGGAGTGAAGGATTAGATCAATTTGGCAGCCATGCTAAGGATTTTCTGTGTGTTGTGGTAACAACTTCAAAAATTCAGGCAGTAAAATATCATTAAAATTGGGATTAATCAGGATTAACACACATTGGGGGGTGGGGAATGCATTATTAAGTCTCCTTGTCACCTTAACAGATTTCAGGGCTTTGTTTCACATGAAAATAAATACCTCATGGATTCCTGTACATTTCAATAAATACATTATTATTGATCCAATATAGACATCCTTTTTACAAAAACAACATTGAAAATAAGTTTATATTTACCAAAGCAGTACATCCTTGAGTTATTTTGGGTTTGTTTTTAATTTGCTTGTCCCCTGACCCTCTTGCTTATTTCCTCTGGCAATAGCTATTCCTAGACTATAAATGTGCTCTGAACACAGAGGAATTTTGCTGTTAGCTATGATTTCAGAAGTGTAAATCTATGATAATAAATAGCCTAAAGTCAAGAAAGACTAGATGTTAAGCTTTTTTTCTCATGGCCAGTAGTAATAGCAGTTTGATACAATATATACAAACTAGAGGAATATTTTTTGGTAAATATTCTTTTTTGCTTTTCCTGTTTCCTAGTGACACAGTTGGAAGCAGGAAACTCTTTCTGAGTTTTGAGCTGCCGTAGTCCAAAGGATATCCTTGTCTCTCTCCACCTCTATAAATAAAGTGGGAGAACTTTTACCCTGTCTCTAAAAATCAGAATGTGTAGCTTTTAGGTTGTTTACAAGGAGAGTCAGAACTGCTCATAACTAATTGATTTATTTGCAACTAATGAGAATCAAAGTATTAAACATCCAGTGTTATTTTCTGAGGCTTCTGACAAATACTTGGTCCCTCCCCAAACACAAAAAACAGAGTCTTGGGCATCTAATTATTTACCTCAGTTATATAATTCCAACTGCAATGGAAGTATCACAAAAATATCAGATTTTGGTTTAAAAGAGAGATCTTATTACATAGTTGAACAATTTTTGAGCCTCTTTTTTTCCTCTTCTACTTGATAAATTTTCCAGAATATATCATATTTAATGTAACTCAACATTTTTTTTTTGATAGGATGAACTGAAATAGCATTTGTCTACCTTGTTCAGTAAAGCACAATGAAGTACCTTTACAATAGTCTAATTTTGGTTTAAGCTTTCCGGGATTTTTTTTTGGCGGGGCTTTTGTTTGGGTTGGGTTGGGTTTGGGTTTGGTTTTTGTTTTGGTTTCCCCCGAGGTTTACTTCTATAACATCTGCTTAATATCTCAAGCCAGTTTGCTACAAACTTGCACCAAAGTTGTTGGAAATGTGTGGTTGCAAGGAGGAGCAGTATCAGCTTGTGTGTAGCTGCTTGAATATCAAGTTCCTGATTCCTACAGGTAAATGCTGGAATGGTCAGAACAGGAATCGTAAGAATGAGAAGAGGATGTAAAACACTGCAAAAGCTCAAGAAGTTTAATCCATTTACTTTATCATCTTCAGGCTAAAGATATTTTTTCCCAGTTGATAACAAATATGTCTGCAGTTATGAGCTAAGCAAATTCTCACAGAGACAAGATGCAGATTATATAGAAATGGCAGTAAGCAACCTTTAAACTGATTTTAGTAAAGACTGCAGTGGATTTCCATTACCAAAAATCCATACGAAATTTGGATATCTATTTTTCTGAATGGCCATCTATATTTTATTTCTATTTTGGACACAATTCAGGAAACTCTTAAAGTTTCTCTTATGCAGAAGACCAGGCTGTCAGGACATCACTGAAGTCCCAGATTACTAATAAGTGATTACTTATTATGGCTGATTATTAATTTTGGCAAGATTTAGTGGGTGAAAGCCTGGGTATGCAAGTTCAGTGGAAATAGTGTCACTAATTTAAATTACAGCATAACTTAGAAATATTTTATTTGCCTGGGTGATTTAAATACTCTGTAGTAATTCTGGGTTATGAATTGGGATTGTAAATTATGATGGTATAGTCAGGAGACAAAAGCAGAGCTTTACTCATCTGCAAACAGGGAATCAGGAGGCTGCATTGAGCCTTGCTGGTTTACCAGCTGTACATGATCCAGAGCATTCATTCAGTGCATTTGAGACAGGGAGCGTGAACAGTAGCATCAGCAGATGAAGATACCTGATTTTTGCAGTTTTTCTGGAAACTGAAAGCTTTTCTGTTACCTCAACATGGCAGCAGTTCCCAAGCACGGTGGAACTGAGGTTACCATAGGCTGGAAATTTCTGCAGTCAAATTTCCCATCCCTCTTCCTGTCGAGGTGTGACTGTAACTTTTCAGTCAGCATGGACAGGTCTCTGGGTCTATCAGCGCAGCTGCTGTGCCTGGAGAGAATGAGGCTCACGCTGAACAGCAGGAGGTACAATGGCGCCTGTTGAGACAGGATGGAGGAACACACCTTGGAATCACAGATCTCTCATTTAGGCCATGGACTTTGAGTTTCCTACCTGCAGGGAAGGTTGATATCACTGCTGTCATCAAGATACAACTGAAGATGGTTAGAAGAGAGATCAGAAATTCCACTTGCAGCATCTTGAATGAAGGGATCTAACACAGAGAGCAGAAAAAGGAACAAAGAAATAAATTAATATATTCACAAGGAATTTGTGCTCACAGACCAGTAATCATCCAAACCAAACAAAAACCAGGCAAAGAAAGAACACGTAAGAACACTCTGTTTTTAACTGTTCCCACCCTGTTTTCTACCTGCTTCCCAGACACACCAGAAACAATGCAAAAACTTCCATTCACTCCTTCTTTGGACACCTCCACTGCCCCACACAGACACATACACTCACTAACCATTATTTTTTATTAAGGCCTGAGAATATTTTTATGCCCTCTTTGTCTGGGAAGAATGAGAGTAATCTTTACAGAGAAGATGCATTTTAGTAGCTTCTTTTTATCAGGACTGTACTGCTTCACCATCCGACAGGCTGTCTCTAAGTATCCTAGTTGGATGTCTGTTTTTCCTTCACCTGGTATTTTTCACCATGGAGGTATTGTACCTCATCATGACAATGAAAGGCAGGAGAAGGAAGAGCTGGGAACCCTCACAGGAATGGAGGATGAGGATTATTACATACTTTGTCCTTTTTAAATTTTTTTTTTCCTTTCCCCCAAAGATGAGACAGCTCTTTGGTGTCCTTTGTTTTTAGCCTCTGAGCAGGCTGTTATGTGATGCTGCTCCTATCCTGCTTGGCAAAAACTGCAACCAACTCTGTTTGGGGTCCCTTGGGCCAGGCAGACCTACTAAGAATGGTTTTGCCTAAGGAGATTTATTTTCAAACAAAAGCAAATGGAATAAAGGAAAACTGTGACACATAGTATGACTTACCCCTTTTCAAACTAGGAAAGTGATTCAGCCGAATCAGTTCTTGAATCAGCTTCTCTCAAACACTGGTCATTGCTATTGACTGAGAAAGTAGAAGAACGCTCCAGAAAAGGAGGTATATCAGGTACCAAAAAAAGAACTTACTTCTTCTGCTACATACACCTAGAATTGTAGGTAATACTGCAGGAGGGTTAGAAGCACCTTTAATTAGTGTGTGTCTATCCTTTTTCCTGCATCTCACCTAAGAGACTGATCTGGGCAATGCTATTAAAGTGATGGACTTCATGCAGTAAAATCCATGGCACCAAGAAGGTTCCCTGAACATGGCTTTGTACCCTAAAACCAGAAAAGACTGATCTGTGTAATGGAGCACAAAAGTCAGCTGATCTGAAAGACTGGAAAAAGTTGTGGTCTAACTTTTCTCTGGTATTTTGTACCCCTTTGCACAAGGTCTGTAATCAAATGCTTAAACCTGTGCAAAAAAACCCCAAACTAAAACAAACAAAACCACAAATGGCAAAAAGCAAACAAATCCCAAAAGCTTAAAGTTGTTAAAGCAATTAATTTTTGATGCAGAAGGCTTTTCATATGCCTGTGGAAACAAAACCCCACCTTTCACTGAACAGTCTAGCTATTTGTTTACACGGGAAATGAAGATGGCCTCTCGCATTGCGGCTGTGTTACTGGGAAGAAAGAGCTAAGTTTGGCTGAGCTAAAGGCAGAAGAGCGATTCAGAACTCATTTCTGCACCCTCAGCTGAAGGCAGAGCCTGGGAATGGGGAGATTTATCTTAAAGAGGGCTGGGAGATCACACTTGCTTTGTTTCCAGACTGTTGAATATGAAACTATTCTGATAATACCTATACAACTTCCTTCTAGTCCTCTTCCTTGTTGCAGCAGAAGCAGCTATATCACAAGCAAAAACAATGTTTCATCCTGTCAGACTGGGGTGGAAAGGGGAGGGGAGGATAAAACATGAAAACAATTAAAATGTTTATTTTTAATAGTGTCTGGCAGTAGTCAGAGGTTTTAAAACTATAAATAAACAAAGGTCATAGTTAATGATGAGAAACATATGCCATACACATGTTTTTGAAAATGTAGATAAAGAAAATAGATAATGAATAGTATTATGTAGATGGCTCTTCACCAGAGTCTCATCCAAAGAATGTAAAATCCAGGTGTCTGTTCCTTGAGTTACCTCTGTTCTAATGGATTTAATGTCATCTTTCCCCTTTTTTTGATGAGAGGACAGGACTTGCTGGGCCTAGAGAAGACATGTACAGCATGGTGGGGCCAGGTCTTTGCACCAACCTGTAGCTGCTTATAAAACAAGCGCAAGATCTAAAAATCCACTTGTGTGTAGGAAGTGGGAAACTTTGTTCAGTGACTTACAAATGCTGAAGCTCTGGCAAAGAGGACAATCCTAAGTTTCTGGTATTTGGTAGAAGATGAGGGCAACTCGAATACCAGCCCAGACCAGGTGGCTAATCCAACCATGGTGTGTGGTCAGCAGCCCTGCTCTGTTGCAGGATTGAGTGCAGGAATACGGCTCCAATTATCAGAGCTATTTATGTGCACTTGCTTTTGGCAGTCCTGCTTTGGAATGCTGCTTGTAAAAAGATTCATACTTTTCTATTAAGCTTCTTAAAGGGCCATTATGCATTTACAAAAATCCATATCCACCTGGTAAGGAATGTCTACCGACTCAATTAACGCTGCATACACACCAATTGCTGCCATTCTGGAGTGTGATTCAGTATTCCAATTGGGCTTCCATATTAAGAGAAAAGGTTAGGAAAGAGTGGGAAAACACTACATATTACAAGAAAAGCATAAAACCCAATAGTTTTAAAAGGATTAAAAAAAATTTCACAATAGGCTCTTTGGACATTGGCATTTCTGAGTTTTAAGGAAGCAGCTACATTCTTTGCTTTCAGGCCTCCTGATACCCTAAGATTCACAAGTAGGTGGGGCCCTTTAGAAGCCCTAATATTTTCTTGAATCGTTCCTGCTACGCTTAACAGCAATTAAGATTTGCAAATACATGTGCTTTCTATTTTTCATTTCTGTAATTCTACTTCTTTTAAATGTTTTCTTTATTGACATTTGCTGCTGTTGCTGAATATGGTACTTTAGTTACACAGCACTTCAATTTAACACTGAAGGTTTTTCTTTCCAAAAATACCAAGACAGATGACGTAAAAGGGCATAAAGTCCTAAAAAACACGATGGCCACTAAGAATGAATAGGAACTATAAAAGCAAAGTCCAGAATTACTGGAAAATCTAAAGACATTAGAAACAGAGGGAAGAAGGCATCTACCTGACATAAGAGAAGGTCAGTTTCTAAAACACTTTTAAGTTAGAGGAAGATATGAGCTCTCCAGAGGAATTTTAAGGAGACAATACATAACAGTGAATGACACAATTTCAAGTGGTTTGGAGTGGGAAACTAAATTAAAATGGGAATAAGGGGACAGAAAATAAAAGATGTGACTTTCTGCTTGTAAGGCAACAGGGACAGAAATTTGCTTTTACAGAAAGAATTTAGGAAAAAGATGGAACTGTCTTAGAACTTAGCTGAACTGCAGGATTATTGATATGAACAGAATATTGCACAGCTGCTAGTGATAATTGGATCTGTTGGCTCTTCATGTTAGTATTTCTACCAATGGACTTTCTATCTTGGCCACAAAATATGACTTCACTTAAATCCTCCACAAAATTAGTTCAAACCACAGTATAGTTTATTTTTTAAATCGCTGTTCATGTATGAATAAAAGCTCTCATTTAGTATTTGTAATTTTTTCCCCTGTGTTTTCAATTGGCCATTTAAATACAAGTTAGTAAGTAATTAGAATCACTAGCTATTCATGGAACCTTCTCTATCAGGCTACTGTTGGCATTACAATTGGATTCCATATAAGTGAGTGATAGGGATGAAATGTAGCAGGCAATGCAACATTTGTCTATCTTAAGCATCTATTGTATAATGAGATTCTGATTTTAATCATTGTCTTTCAGATTATAAATCGTTAGTTTCCTTTTTTTGCTACAAGGGAATAAACTCACAAGCAATGAAAGATGGGTTAGGTTAATATGTCCTTTTAATTCACTGCATGAATGATAGCACATAACCCATCAGCTTGCTGGAAATCCTTGCCATTAAGTTGATTAATAAGGGAAATAATAAAGCAATAACTACTTTTATTTTGCACCATTCATATATTGACACAAGATGGTATAGTCATGCAGAAAAATACATTGATAAACTGGTTTTACCTCGTTGGAGGATCAGTAAGATTGCTGGGGGGCCTGCAGCACCTGACTTATAAAGGAGAGAGCAGGGTTTGTTCTGCCTGGAGAAGAGGAGGCAAAGGGAGGATCTTAATGCTGTCTTCAATTATCTCATGGGTAGCTGAAGAGCAGATGGCAAAGATAAATTTTTCTTCAGAGGTACACAGCAAAAGAAGAGGGAATAGATACAATCTGCAGCAAGGGAAATTATTCTAAG